>NW_023502980.1:0-1385000 GCF_014066315.1 Letharia lupina
AGCGAAGATAAAGAATTTTTAGATTAAAAAAGAAAGAATTATAAAGAAGAAAGTAAATTTAGAAATCTCTTTATAAATATATAAGTATTTAATTATAACGATAAATATAGAGAACTCTATCGCTTAATTTTAATTATAGATATATATTTATAGCTAAAATATTTATAATCTTAATAAAATTCTAAATAAATAGAATAATATAGATCTATCTACTTAGTCTATATAATTTACTAAAATTTAAAAAAGCTTTTTTTAAATAATAATTTAGTTAAAAATTAAATAATTATATTACTCTTATTTTAAGATTTAATTAAAAGATTAAATATAATTAAAAAAGAGAATTATCGTCGCTACGATCTTATTTTAATTAAGATAATATTATTATTCTTTTCTAATTCTCTTAATAAGCTAAAATTCTTTATAATATTAATAAGCTAATTATTTTTTATTTAAGTTATCTCTTATTATTTAACTATAACTCTAGAGAATAAAGAATTTATAAGATTTAAGAATTACGATAAAATAGTTATATCTACTTATAAGAATTAGATTTTATATTTAATTTAATATCTAACTTAAAATCTAATTTTAACCTCGCGAGTAAAAATATATTTTTCTTTTAAAGTTTTTTTAGAATAAGTTATTATAATAAAGAAAAGAGAGTAAAGAAAGAAAGATTATACTTTTATAAGAGATAAGATTAGATTAAATATATAATAAGCGCGTAGTAAATATAAGTTAAAGATAAAATTTTATATTAAAATAATTAGAGATAAAGTAAAAGAGAATTTATTTTTTATTTAGATAAATATTATTTATAGATAATAATAATTTATTAATAATATTTAATTAAATAAATTATATATAATAATAATAGCGTAAAATTAGATTTAATTAAATATATTATTTATAATAATAAATAATATTAATTTTTTAATAGAATAAAGTTAAATTTAATTAAGTATATTATTTATAATAATATATAATATTAAAATATTTAACTTCGCGCGTTATAATAAATAGAAGTTATTATTAAATAAAATATATTAAAATAAATATAATTTATAGATTTTAGCGTCGCGATTATAGATTATTAAAAGATTTTAAATAAAGTAATATATAAAGAAGAAAGTAGACTAGATAATTAAAAATTAAGAATACTATTAGATTTAGCGTATTCGCTTTTATAATTTTAAATCTTAATATTATTATAAAAAGATATAAAATAATAAAATAAAAATTTAAAAGAATTTTTTTTTTTTTTTTTTTCTCTAAGTCTTATATATCTATCGCTATAACTCTAACTTCTTCGCTTATCTAATTACTTTACTTATTTATTTACTTATATATATTATTATAATAACTTTTATAAATTTAATTATTTAAAAAATAAGAGAAGATTATAATATTTAATTAAAGTAATAAATTAATTAATAAGATTATAATATTTTCTCTAATACGTTATATTATTAATTCGATAAGTATTATAATAATTATTTTAAGAATTATATATTATAAAAGAATTTTTATATAATATTACGCGTTTATTAAGATATATAATATTTTAAATATTAGTATTATTACTACTATAGCTAAATTAGCTAAGTTTTTTTATAAAATTAAATTAAAAATTTACTTTTTAATTACTATATTATAGTTTCTAATTTAATAAAAATTTATTTAATTATTTATTTAACTTTTATTAAAAATTTTAAAAAAGATTATATTATATAATTATATATTTTTATTAAGAATTATATATACGTAGAGTATAAATATTATATATTAAATAATATATTAAAAAATTAAGTCTTAATAGAGTTTTCTATTTAAATCTATTTTAATATTAATAAAATTAAATTAAAATTATATATAAAAGATTATAACGCTTAATAATATTATATATTAAATTAATATAACGCTAAGATTTAATATATATAACTAGTAAATATAAAAAAAAGTATATTATAATTTATATAAAGAAGAATAGATTTTAATATTAATAATATAAGATTTATATAACGCTAAATTTTAATATATATAAATAAATATATAACGCTAAATTTCGACGTATATAAATAAATATATAACGCTAAATTTTAATATATATAAATAAATATATAACGCTAAATTTTAACGTATATAAACGAATATATAACGTTAAATTTTAATATATATAAATAAATATATAACGTTAAATTTCGATATATATAAATAAATATATAATATTAAATTTTAATATATATAAATAAATATATAACGTTAAATTCTAGCGTATATAAACGAATATATAACGCTAAATTTCGATATATATAAATAAATATATAACGCTAAATTCTAATATATATAAATAAATATATAACGCTAAATTCTAGCGTATATAAATAAATATATAATATTAAATTTTAATATATATAAATAAATATATAACGTTAAATTCTAATATATATAAATAAAAATATCGCGTTATAGTAATCTTATTTTTTTTAATAAAGATAAATCTTAAATTTAATTTCGAAGATCTTTAAATTTATATTTTATTTATTATTAAATATTTATATTAATAATTATACTATATAAAATATTTAAATAATATAAAATAATTTAAATAATAGAAATTAAGTTAGATTTTAAAAATTTTATAGAGAAAATTTAAATTATAATTAGATTTATAGATATAGAATTTATAAATCTTTACTCGTATTAAATTAATATAATATTAAAATCTAATATATATAATTAAAAAATATAAGAAAAAATATATCTTAATTTATATAAAAAAGAATAGATTTTAATATTAATAATATAAGATTCTAGTATATATATAAAGAAAAATATAATATTAGATTTTAATATATATAAATAAATATATAATATTAAACTATAGCGTATATAAATAAATATATTATATTAAATTTTACTATATATAAATAAATATATAATATTAAATATATATATATATAAATTAATTAATATATATAGAAGAATAAGATAGAGTTAATTTAAAAAATCTTAAATTTATATATATAATTAATTATAAATTTAAATTCGCTACGCTCTTTAATTAAATCGACTAAATTAACTTAATAACTCTTTTACGTCTTCTTATTAAAAAAATAGATATAGATTATTTATATATAAAATAACTTTTTTATTTTCTATTAAAATTTTAAGATTTTTATTTTAAATTATAGAATAAAATATAGACTTTTAGATAAAAAAAGAGTTTTTAAATTTAATCTTATAATTATTAAAGTATAAGAAATTTAAATATTACTTATTAAAGTTCGCTCGATAGTTAAATATTTCTAATTAGATATATATTATTTAATTTTAAAATAACTTTTTTATTCTCTATTAAAATTTTAAGAATTTTTTTTTAAATTATAGAATAAAATATAGACTTTTAAATAAAAAAAGAATTTCTAAATTTAGTCTTATAATTATTAAAGCGTAAGAAATTTAAATATTACTTATTAAAGTTCGCTCGATAGTCGAATAGTCTTAATTAGATATATATTATTTAATTTTAAAATAACTTTTTTATTCTCTATTAATATTTTTAATTTTTTTTTTAAATTATAGAACGAAGTATAGACTTTTAGATAAAAAAAGAATTTCTAAATTTAATCTTATAAATATTCAAAGATAGAGAATTTAATTATCGTCTATTAAAAACTTATTTACTTTATTAAGAATACTCTTTTATATAAGCTTAGATAGTCGAGTAATAATAATTTTAATAAATTTCGAAATTATTTCGCTTCGTCCTCGATTTAAATCTATTAATCTCTCTCGCTAAAAAATTATAAAATCGTAAAATCGTAGAATTCGTAGAATTTCAAAAAAATGTAAAATTAATAAAAAATTTATAAGTTATAAAAATAATAATTATTATTATTATAATAAAAAGACTATAATAGATATTAGAATTAAATTCTTATTAATTTAATTAAACTTAATTTAAAGTTAATTAACTTTCTAGAAATCTATCATTAATATAACTTCTCTTTTTTCTATAAAAAACTTACTACTTTTCTTTTAAATTATAGAACTTAATCTACGCTTTCTAATAATTTTAAAATTTTAAAATTCGATCTTATAATTCTAAGTAAATCTTAAATTAAAATATTTTTACTTCTCGAAGTTCGAGAATCGAATTTAATCTCGAAATTAGATTTAAAAATAAATTACTTTCTATAAATTTAATTTATAGACTTAAACTTATAAATAATATTAAGATTAAATATATATAATCGAATATATAATATTAAATTCTAACGTATATAAAGAAGTTTATAATATTAAGTTTTAGTATATATAAATAAGTCTAATATATAATATTAAATTCTAACGTATATAAAGAAGTTTATAATATTAAGTTTTAGTATATATAAATAAATATATAACGTTAAATATTAATATATATAAACGAATATATAACGTTTAATTTTAATATATATAAATAAATATATAATATTAAATTCTAATTAATATATATAATAGAATAAGATAGAATTAAGCTTAAAAATCTTAAATTTATATATATAGCTAATTATAAATTTAAAGTTACTACGCTCTTTAATTAGATTAGCTAAGTTATCGCGGATAAATAAATTAGTATTTATAATTATTAAAATCTCGCTCTATTACGTCTTTCTTATTAAAAAAATAGATATATATTATTAATATATAGAATAACTTTTTTATTTTCTATTAAAATTTTAAGATTTATTTTTAAAATAATAAAACGCTATTTAGTCTTATAATTATTAAAGCGTAAGAAGTTTAAATATCGCTTACTAAAGTTCGCTTATTAAAGATCGCTTATTTACTTACTCGATAGTCTTAATTAAAAATTCTTTTTAAAAAGATCGAAATTTTAAATAACGTTAACGTAAATTTCTAAAATCTAAAGAGATAGAACTTATTATAAGATCTTTAAAAAATAAATTTCTAAGTTTTATTATAATCGAATAAGTCTTAATATTATAATATAAATTTAAATACGTTAGCTATAGAAATTCTACGTAAATATAAACTAATTAAGCGAAAATTCTATTATAATCTTATAAAAGTTAATTTTTATTAGAATTAAATCTTAAAGTAATACTTTCTCTATTAAAAGAGTATATTTAATTAAAATCTAGTCTATTAAATTTATTATTAAAAAGAAATTTATTTAAGAAATTTAATTATTTTCTATTATTATTTTCTAATATCTTATCGAATATAGCTTAGTTTAATAAAAAGAGAATTCTATTTATTAAATTCGTTATTATATAGAGATTTTAAAATTTCGATATACTTAATTTTTTTAAATTTTTATTTATTTTTAATATATGATTTAAAAATAAATAGAAGAAAGATAAGAATAAAAATTAATAAAAAGATTTAGATCTTCGCGTAAGAGTTATAAATAATAATAAAAGAATATTAATAAATATTCTTTCTTTATCTTTATCGAGTTTAAAAATAAAGATTACTAGTCGAAAAGATATAGAATTTTTTTAAACTTAAAGTTTTTTAACTTTTACTTCTTTTCTTTAAAAATTTATATCTTTATAATCTATTTATAGAATCTTATAGTTCTTAAAGCTCTATAGCGAGACTAGTCTATTTTATACGAGACGATTTTAAAATACGATAATTTTTATATAAAATATCGAGTAGAATTAGAAATATTCTATATCTTTTAAGATAATATCTCGAAAATTACTTAAATTCCATATTAAATATTATATCTTTTCGACTATTATAATCTAGATTTATTTATATAGAGCTAAGTTTTAAATATAATAATATATCTTTTATACTAGTATAAAATATTTTTAATAGTATTATTAATATATATATTTAAATATCTATTAAATTTATTAAGATAATAATAATTTATATATAAAATCGATACTTATATCTTTAATTATATCTTTATCTAAATGTTATATATAAGTAACGTCGTTAAGTATATAATTCTAAATCATAGATAATTAAATATTCGATTTCGAAACCGCTGACTGCTGTAGATACTCGCAACATCACTTCAGATAGCGGCAGCAGTGACGTCGTTTACTGTGGTCTTTGTGATAGCCGGGTAGTTCAGAGCGCGTGTTATTCAAAAAATCTGGCGCGATGGTATCTGCTGAGCGAACGTCTTAGCCAGCTCCGAGATTCTCCCTGAGTCTGCGCACATGAACTTCTTGGATGGCGATTGAAGTATCACTGTTAGTAACTGTGGGACCTCTGCTAAGCAAAGTAAGCAAGTGCTTCTGACATTCCTCAAAATCATTGAGAAGCCCGTTGGTCTCTTTTTTTCTGCTGACGCAGGGGGTAAAGATCATGGCACGGCTGACAGCTGTTGGTCAACGCAGGAATTAATATCCGTCAGTGCTCTCCAATCGGTGCTTCCTGGTAGAAGCTACTTTTCGATTCGGCCGAGGATTCTGGCAAAGGCGAGCTGAATCCAAAACTGAGTGAAGTTCATGTATTCCTAGTCATTACGTAAGTCAATGTAACACACCTTCGTTCAGGTGTTGGTTATCGTGGTTGCATCAATCCTTGCCTCGTCATTGACTGCATTATCGCCACTTCTTGTATGCCTGCACACCCACCCGCTTGAAATATGACTAAGTAAACTTCTGTTGAGTTCATCTCAGAGTCGGCCTCAATGACTTTCGTGCAGGTCTAGGCCGTGCTACGGTGATTTGATGGCATGAGGAGCCGTGAGCTGCACCCAGAGTAGTGTTCTGCGACACCATGGAATTTCAGCTTCCGCGATTAGACCGCCTGTTGACCGACGCCCGCCAGTTTTTACTTGTCCTTAATTCACCAAGACTGTACTTGCACGAGCCTGGCCCGGGTCCGAAAGTGCAGCATCCTACTGGATGATTTAAGCGCCCCCCCGAGTAGAAATAAAATATGTGCACACACCCTTTCGGCGATCCTTCAGTGATCAGAAGGACAGTGTGGGAAGACAATCTTCTAGGTCTGCTGCTGCACGTTTATTCAAAGCCACCTGAGATCAATTAGATTCATCCTGAATGGCTACTTTGGTTGCAACTGGCGGTCGCAGCCCGGTCTCTGGCAGTGCATATCCACCCCAGGGTAAGCGCTGCCTGCACAAGCATAGCAATCATCATTTAAGGCTTCACAATGCTGGATTGTGGTATCTTTTGGCCGCTTCACTGCTTATGCGCGCTTCAACTTGGTATGGCAGTCTCTCCGATATGTGGTTTGACATCCAAATGAAGACTTTTATTGTAGCTCTCTGATCATTCCCGGTCCGCAAAAAGGAACCACTTGACCTAGTCAAAGATCTAAGTCGACACACGGACGGATTGAACAGCTTTGTTGAGGTTGCATTATCTCCAAGCGGTGAGCTGTCACACTTAACCTCTGCTTCTCTTTCTAGTATTGATCAGTAATAGTGGTGTCCAAGAAACCTTAGAGTACCGTCTAGTCTTTCCTCATGTTAGATGAGTCTATTCCTCCAGCTACTCTAATGAGTACTCCTCCTTATAGAGTCCGAGCTTTCCCGGCCCACGTGTTCTAAGTCGCAGGTTCGAGAACGGACTTTTAGGTTGCTCCCCACTTCGGGACAGCATTTTAGGCTGCTTACTGTACCCGGCTTACTCACCGAGCATCTCCGAAATCGATGTCTCGCACGATTTTTCAGGGACTTCCCCACAGGAAAGGCACATGCCGTCCCCACATTTCTAACATAATCTCCGAGCGTGATCGCCTCTGTCAGCTTAATAGGTCCTCTTTTGGGCTGTTCCCACACCCTTACATCCACATTATGTGTGTCTAGGCCCTTGTATCCCTGGTGTGTAAGAGCGGTAAGTTGTAGGATTGGTGCTTCCAGATCTGTTCGGCAGGCATCCGCATGCAGAAATGAATCCGGAACTCTGAGATGTGAGACCATCCACTACATCCGGTCTAAGACAGTAATGTCCGAAGCTCGCCAGTTTTTCATTTTCCCTCAACCACTCAGGTCTAGATTCTATGTCTAGGAAATGATGAGGAAACCGCAGACTGACATAAAAGCATCATACCCGCTCACTTTACACAGCAACACAGACAACTTTCACTTACATATAATCTCCAAAAAGTATCATCGAACACTTTTCGATCAAACGACCTCTCATCAACATGAAGCTCACTCTTCTCTCCATCCTGGCTGCCTTCAGCGTCACCACAGCCAATGCCGCGGTCACACTTCCGTGAGTACATTTCAAGTCTTCATTACCTTTTCTCCCCACAGCCTCGAGACATACTCGAATCGCTGAACGTCTCTCAATCTTTGCTTCTTGCAATCAAGGAACAAGGCTAACTCTCCGTAGTTCCACAGTGACCGTGACTTTGACTGAGCCCACCGCTGCCCCTGTCACCATTACGCCACCCACTCTTCCCCCTGTGACGGCCACGATCACCATTCCGACAGTAAGCGTCATTACTGTCTCAATATGCACTGCTAGCATCCCAACTGTGACCGAGACTGTGACGTGAGTAGCGCTACATTCTGATCCAAAACCCCTCTACGCTTCCGTGTAGTGTTGCTGACGTGAGGCGATTAGGCTTTAATTGGCGGCGCACTGGACTGCTTGGAGTCTGCGATTGCTCAGTAGTAGCAGTTGGGGCCAGGAGATCACCCAGAGGAGCCTGTGGGGAGGAATTAATTATTCTAGTCTATTCAACATCAGACCTCAGAATACTAGTCAATAAAAACGCAATTTTTCACGGCGTACAATACTTTCGACCCGTTTGTCAAAGTACAATCCACGCGCTACGGTGTCATCGTTAATTCGTGCGAGTCTTCCAGATCATACTCCGTAGTAAATGTATTGCGAGTTTTTCCTTTGTCTCCGAAGACACTCCTGTGTTCTCTCTCGTGCCCCGAGCTCCTCGACAAACTGAACCTCCGCCCCTTCTCCTGTCTTTTTTTCCGTCACGGAATAACTTATACCTGTAGCGCAAGGCAGTAGACGCTCCTCGAAAGCACTTCATAGGAAACAAATGTATAACTCTAGAGCCCAGTTCTTCAGTCAAGGAAATGATATCAGCAGGACGAGTGCGGCATTTCTGTAGTGGGCGTCGATAAAAATGCCATTGCGACCCTGTACTCCCTCACTAAAGTTGAGGCTGACTACATGCATCTTGGCCGCAACAGAGGAGTTTAGGCACGTCCTCCATTTCAATTTGAAGCTTGCAACGGATGTGCGAAGTCTCAGATAAGCGGAGATACTCCCAACAATGTTAGAGTACAGATTTGACAGGCTCCGGATACTCAAAAGGAGTTTAGCGACAGTGGTCGACGGAAGAGATGCAGGGGACGCACAGATTATTCTGGCGAATCGGGGTTATTGAGAGGCCCGGAAGGAAAGAACGAGAAGGACGATGCGATCGGCGGAAGACGGAAATGTCCACATCGCCTCCACACCTATCGAGCCGTCACTCATCTAGGCTACAACCACAATATTGGTGACTCTCACAAGATTAAGATCGTCTTCGAGCACGACTTCAAGGATCTTTTTGGTCGTTGGCTCAGCCCACCGAGCGACGAATACCTGGTATCGCCTCGGGATGACTGATAAGGTTACGGGGACTAGTTGTCAAGATCGTACCAAGTAGAGCTGGCAGATGATCTAAGTGGAAAGATTCGTAATCGGGAAGCTGTAGCGTATTCGTCGGAAAGGTTACAATAGATAGAGGAACAAGGACGGTTTAAGAGCTGTTGTAGGTGAGTCAAAATCACAGCTGGAGTTGGAGCTGACAATGATGTCAGAATTGAAGACAATCGGCACGCATTGCATGTTTTGAACTACCTCAGGATTCAAGCTGGATATTTTGAATCTCGTTGTCCATCTCTCCTTCATCCTGTGACCCATTCTCCCTTGCTGCATTCTCCTGCTTGGCCTCCATATATGCATTGTGCTGCGTTAAGAAGTTCTGCAAGTTCTCATCCTCTCTCTTTATCTCCTTCTCAGGGAAAATGCGACCAGGTTCGGGGCGGACTCCTGAATTGTAAAAAGATCAGCAACTTTCATTTGGGGAGAGATGGGGAAGGATCTAACTACTACTCAAATCACGGCCAACAAAGTCCCATGCGCTTCCATTGCTCTTGTAATGGTCCAAGGTTTTCTCCATCTCCTCTTTGGCCCCAGCCGCATCTCAAGTCGCTTGAGAGCGGAGCGAAGCACCTCCATGTCATGTTCTCTAATTTTGACCCCACATGCCATCGCGTATGCACCAAGATACACTGCGTACTTATCCGAGTTCTCAGAGAATGGTTCGCCCATCTCGCTCTCGTAGTGCATCAAGATCTGTGAAAGAATCCGTTGTTGAACTTGTCCAGGACATATTGGCGGCTGACTGGAGAGCGGATGTCGAGCTTTAGGTCGCCAGTCATCACGATGGATTGTGCGTAAAGCAAGAGAGAGATCGTATTTGCTGCTCTCGTAAGAGTTAAAGATACAGGAAGACATCTTAAGTGATGGTTCGCTGATTGGAAAGACCGCGGAAGAGAGTCAGCAATATCGTTTGGGTGAAGTGGGCCAGAGATCCATACTTGCAGCGTATGGTAGTGTATCGTCGACGGATGTAGAGTCCAAGTTTAGAGATACTAGTAATGTTCATGAGGTCTTTGGAGAAGTTGGATTATGGATGCTCTTGGGTTCACAAACTAGGAATTGTCAGATCTGTTTCACACCGTGTTGTCGCCCATCCTATAACTTTCTGCCATTTCAGTTGACGCCTAGAAACTTAAGGCCAATAGGATGAGCTGTGACTAGGTGGGGGCAAAAAGGAAAGTCCAATCGGAGTTAGGTCTCCGACTCCTCATTTGGGCGAAGGCTCTTCTTCATTTTATTTGGTAGCTTCTTCTAAAACGCTTCGCCGCAGCAAGTGACGACTGGAAAGCTGGAAGCCAATGAAGTGAGTTGTGATACGATGAGAAATGTCCAGATTTCGGTCGGAATCGGTTCCTTTACTGCTCACGCGCCCCAAATTTATGGTTAACACTTTGGCAAAGGGCGCTAATTCTGTTTCACTTTGCGGTGTCCACTCTCATTAGTCCTGATCTTGAGGCCAAAGTTCCTTGCTTTATCGGCGTTTACAGTATCCTTGGCCCTCTCTCCCAGGCAGTGCGTTCCAAGAGGGCGGCCCACGCCACCTCTTCTTTCCTTTGAGGAAACCCATCTCAAGCCGCCTTTTTCATCGTTTTTACGGCGCTTCCGTTCTAGTGTGCTCTCGTATTTCCGTTCTTGTGTGCGTATATTAGCGCCCGACAGACACCAAACACCCACTAGTAGGTTGCCATGTATAGTACATGTTATCTCGCACTGCCTGCTTGTCAAGCGATCGGCTTCGCACCGCTTGAGGAATCTTCTGCATAGCACAAGGATCGACATGTTCAATTCCGTCCTTTGCTATTAGCCTTACACAACCTACGCTTACCAGGCGTATTTCGTATCAGCAAATCCCCAACGGTCGATTCCGTGGCGTCTTGATAGATAGATTCGCAGTGCTGCCGACGTGTGAATCTTCCGTTTCCTTGGTCTTGCTCTTGTTTCTTCGCCCCGTCGGGTGAGGAAACCCGGTAGTCCAATCGAGTGAGGACAGTTTCACCCCGAGAAGACCTTGCCTGATATGTGAGTCGTCCGCCTCTATCTTTTCATGCACAGAACCTGTCTCACCCGCAAGCTTGACCGAACCCAGTCCTACACCGAAGGCAGAGCATCCATGGCCCAGTAACTATCGGCTTTTTGCTTCTCTCCAGCTTTGCAATTTGCATTGCAATCTGCATTGACAGACCCTTTCTATCTGATGGAAGTTTCAATTACATCCCTGGGTTGTAGCTACATCAACTTGCCATTGCTCAGAATGCAATTGAACTACTTCGACTCGTATCTGTTCAACGCTGTGCTTAAAGTTCCTTTTCGTCTTCACTGTCCCACATCAACTGCATATCATGCGAATTAGATACTCATTCTCCATTCCAACCGTCTGCTGCAACATGACGAGCTCTGAGCGTCTCTATCTTCGGCCAATTCTTTTCATGGCGGCCCGTAGCAGCCGTGAGTGACATATCTCTCTCAGTCTTCAACGACGCGTCTTGTACAGACGTCACTATCTAGTGCGAAGTCTTCATCTTCAGTTCGTAATATCCTATTGTCGTCATGTATCCTCGTGGGAAGAACGATGCTGGCTGGCCAATCGTTGAACACCACTTCAACCTGCAACATTTACCTCAATCATGTGACTAGCCCGACAGACCTAGCTCACGTAAAGGCTGGGATGGAACGCTGGGGTTAAGCTTGGGAGATTCACAAGTTTAGATAGATTTTGAAGGTTACTGGACATGCCACTAATTCAAAGATGTGTCTGAGGATGATGTGCAGAGGAATACTTCCGCTCTCAAGTCCTTCTCCAGCTTGACTCACTTCTTTGAGGCGCTGTAATGGTACGACAGATAGTCCCAAAGACGCCCCACCGACGCTCTTCCGCCTACAATAGCCTCTCCAGGTCATCAACGATTGTTCGAGATCTATGAACGACGCTGCCGCTACTCGTAACTCGATGATTTCGATGCCGAGAATCCTGGCTTTAGCCTTGGCGGATACCTTACCTAAGGTGGACATGCGCTCATTTTCATTTGTGGTCATTATTACCTAGCAGTAGACAAAAATCCCGAGTTTAAGTGCCACCGCAGGCTGGAGACATTTTCACCTTAGATTATGTACTGAAAAGGATGTGTTCTTCGAAAGAGGAGCAGTCCTGAATCTTCTTTTCTCTAATTCTCCCGCGAATGACTGCCCAAATGAACAATTTCATTGCATCGTAATCCTGTCACCACCATTCAAAACCCTTCCAACACCATCAACAGCGTGGTAAGACTTCGACATAATATGTTCAGACACAGATACGAGCACGTTTTCGGAAGCCAAAGCATTCCTCAGCTCGCAATTCTCTAGTCAAGTTAAGAGCGGAACCAAGGAATATTACGACATTGGTGCAACCAATGCGATACCCAGGGGCAGGTTCTAGACTTTGAATAGCAGTTTTCCGACCATAGAGACCAACCTCGCCCCTTTCCCACATCAACACTTCGATTCCAGTCAAAGCTGATCATTCCACCTTATTTCCAGCAAGTCTCTATAGCTGGTGATTTTTTTTAACCCACTAACTGCAGTTGCCATTCAGGGTTACTGCTTAGTTCGCGGCAGCTGGGCGAGAAGGGGCTTTCTGATCACCTGCCAGACTTTGGAAATGCCTAACGCACAGCGTAGCCGGGTCCAATCTTGTCGGAAATCTTGTGCCCGACCCAGGTGGTGCAGGCCTGTGGAACGCGTAGCTACATGATGAAGTGGGTTCAAAAAAGCAAGAATGGCGAAAACCAGTCCGACGTTTGAGTATGATTGTTCACACTTACACATCAAAGCAAGACAGTATCCGAATGCGACTAACCTCTTTCATAGATTGTTTGCACATGTTACCTGAAGCTTTCTGCGGATGATAATTCGACTCTCGTGAGTGGAAGGGTTATTCTTTGAACACAGTATCGTGGCAGGGCATTCAGATGTTGCGATATTAAATTTGTCTCCATGGGTTGTGTTAGATGACATCCAGACTGTATTCGCAAAATCACCAAGACAATTCGAGAGTAGCGACTCAAATTTACGCAACCGAAGTCGGACTCTTCTGTACGGTCTCGCTCCCAGTCGAATGTCCTAGGAGATTTGCCTTATCATCACACAACCGTGCCATGTGAATGTCTTTTGAGGAGAGACCTCGGGGCTCATGTGTCGTCCAGTGATAGAACACGGATTTGTAGCTCTGAGGGGAGGCAGTAAGTCTGTTGAATTTCTAGTAAATTGAGCTGAGATAGGTCTTACATTCCTAAGGTCAGGGTGGTGATTGTACAGTTTGGTTTCTACCCCGATGAGAAGTATGAAGTCCTGCACGAGTTTGAGCTAAAAAGCACGATGATGAAGGGAACAACTGACCAAGGCTTTAGCATAAGTGGGGAAGTTGAAGGTCTTTTCAAGACCCTGCTGAGTCTCGTCCAGCGCCCACTTAGATTCAAGAAGAGCAGCGGTCTCTGCCATCAGCCGGTTCCCATCCTCGCCATCTGAAAATCTAGGCTGCACTATACCTGCCATGCTAGAGAAGTGTACTTGAAAGTTGGGGGGTTGTTTGATGCGACGAGCAATCAAATGCAACGCTTGGAATCTCATGAGTAGCCAATTTCGGTCGAGGTTTTTATGTTGTTTTGTATTCACTATTGAATGTTTTGAGGGTGGCAGAGTAGCAGACACGATATGTTCAGTTTATTACAGGAACATGTTGCAAAGTTGGAAGAGGACGAGTCTAAGGGAAGGGTATGACGAAATTTCGACCCGGAAAAAAGGTTTTTCCGACCTATCACTACCACCAACCCTTCCGAATAGAGTCTGAGTACTGAGACTAGAGGACGAGGGTCAAGGGCGATTGTGACGTACGCCAAGGCTTCTGCATTAGTGATCTACAGAGGTACTTTAGTCGAGCATCATGAAATGGCAAGTGGCGAGAAGGTTCCTCTATTCGTCTCATGATACAAGCGGTTGGGAAAATCTGTCGCTTCGCAACGGGTCAAAAGACTATTCACTCTACGCTATGGACAAAGGGCCGGGTCTACCAACCCAAGGCATCAACAACATTTCATGCGCCAATCTTCTCATCACCTCCAAACTTCATGATCCTACTGACCATCACCGGGTTTATAATAGTATCTCATTGCCTGATAGACTCGAATGAGGACTGAAGAGATCCCGACGATAGTGCTAGGCAGCCAATTTCGACATCCATACTGTACAAGCAGCCGTTCACCGAGACGTTTCCAAAATGCCGCCGCAATTCAAGCCACCTACCCAGCGTACTTGTGAGACACCGCATTTCCTGAATCAGTAAGCCTAACCCAATCTTGAAGCACCAGCGCCCACCTCCCTGCAAGGGTATGTTTGGTCAATACAGGAATCTCCACATGTAGACGCAGGAAAGCCGGCAAGGTTGCAATACTGATAGCCTATGCTAGCGGCGGCGCTACTAGGGCTTTTTCTCTGTTCCATATAATGTAGAGCTCCGCGACGCTTGGAGGATAGGTAACTATAGCCTCAACTGACTCAGGTCTGTCTGCCACATTTGCAAGAATTCCTCTTCCTACCATGCCAAAATGCTAGATCACAACACAAACATCATAGCCAGCCGGGTATTTTCACTCTTTTGTTCATGACAGCGCTCGTGAATATTTTCTTCAGCTCCGCTCGGACACGCGAGACTCTCAGGGATGGTGGAATTTACCAATAGCTCCTGCAGCTGACCTCAAGAATTGCTCGCCCTGCTTTTGCTTTACTACTTGTTTGTAGTATGAAGAAACGCAAATTGTCATCTGCTCCTTCTACTTCGACAAATACAGCAGCCAGCCAAGATTTGATGACGAGACAGGACGCCATACAGGAACCAGTAGACTCCATACTACCGTATCTGCCATCTGAGAGAGATTATTCATTGCTACTCTTATTGCGCTGTCTTGCGTTCTACTGAGATGATTCGTGATTGGGTGATGGGCGGAGTTAAAGTGTTTAAAAGTCATGAGTGAGGTATCTTGCTCAAGCGTGCTCGGTTACCCCAGGGTCTACGAACTAGGAACGCTAAAGTCACAGCACTCAATGCTGGTTTTGGTTATGCCCAAGAGGCTCGACTCACAAAGATGTTTCTTTTGTACAACGCTGGGTTCCGTATCTTTCTGTACCCTAGTATCTGCAAAAAAGCGAACCGATGTAACGAGTAGCTGCTGCAGATGTTCAGCAAGACATGAGATTTTCAATGGCCGCAACATCAGCAGATTTGTCCTCCATCAAAGTTGAAGAAGGTGATATAGGAAGACACATTGACAGACCACACTGAAATCATACCATGGATAAGTTCGTACTGTATCGCATTTTCAGCGGTCGACACGTCTTCGCGTCGCCTGTTGATGTGTTGAAGGCTAGTGGCTTGGCAGGACATATATCTTCCACTACTGCGCGGCATCTTTCTTAGTCAATCAACATCAACATCGCCGTGCCACAAATCGCCCGGAACAACGCCCATCAGCTAAGTGATTCCCACACTGTGAGCTATCAAGGAAATGGCGTACGTCGCGCAGAACTCCGGAGCAGAAGGAAGCGGTTTCGAGTATCCACCCGTGCCCAACGCGTATCCCGATCCGTACTCGACTTTCGACACCATCAACGCGAACAATCTGCATCACGTGCCGGCTCTAAAGGACCGCGCCGAGCCCGAGCCATCTCACGACCATTCTCATGGATACCAAACGATGGCATTTTCCAACCGAGCACCGCCGAATCAGGTCTTCTATCCATATCCTGGATCTGAAGTCCCTCCGCTGAGAAGAATTGCTCCAGCCCCTTCGCCCACGTCATCTCTGGAAAATGGAGTTCCTTCATCTTCCGGATCCATGGATCCTGCTGCCTCATCTGCAGCCGGTACAAACATCAGCTTCGTTTCATACTCAACTAAGGACGGCTACAAGAAGAGGTCGCGCGGGACTACGGGAAGCATTGTCTGCGATAAATGTGGTTACAAGTTTACAGTTGCTTCTTCCTTGTCTCGACACAACAAGACTTGCCGTGGCAAGAAACGAGTTAATCATTCAACCTCAACACAACGCAAGACCATCAAGCCCAAGAATGTCAGCATGGCGTCAGTCCACATCATCGATGCCTTGCCAATTACCAAGCCCAGAGGTGCTTCTTCGGAAGAGCGAAGCCAGTTTGTGGAGTCCAAAGCCAACCTCCATGCCATGCCGTTCACCAGTACGGTAGTCGATTATGCGAATTCTGACAATGCAAGCTTGATTCCGGTCCCAAATACAACAGACCCTGATTCCCAGAAGCCATTTTTGATTCAGTCTTATGTTCCGCAAGGCCCGGACACGTCTGCGGATCACAAAACTTTCTTCTGCGACATCTGTCCCGGAACATTCGCACGTCGAGACATACTGCAAGTACACAAGGCCAGAATCCATGGCTTGACAGAGATTCCTTATATGCCAGAATCAGGAAACATTGATAGACCTCGGTATCTTACTGGTGTGACCTTCAATACAGCCAATAAACACTCACGTCTAGCATTCAAGACCTTCGAAGGCGGAGGACTATCAAGCAGCCCGTGCCAGCCTTGCACCTTGGATGGCCTAGAATGTATTGTCAACCCATTCTCTTCGTCGAAGTGTTCTTACTGCAATCACCGAGACAATGGCAGACCTTGTGGTGCCGCTGGTGTCAAGTATCTGTAAGTCATCAGAGACAATTATGGCATTTTTGTCTTCCTCCTGACCTCTGTTTAGTCAACCTCGAAGGACTGCCGATTATCAGAACTCATTCGTAGCAAACCAGCCAGACTTTCAGGCGGTATACGAAGAACAACTGACAGCAAAGATCACGGATCGGGCAGTGTACAGAATTTCGAATCTATTCATGTTTGACAACTGCTAACCACTGTAGCAGTGCCCCAATGCAAGACAACATTCTCTTGGATCCCAACACTTTCCCAAACGCCACTTCAGACGGATATGCACCAGTGCCATGCTGAATGGAATGGGAATGGCATGCGTCATTGATGTGGACTGAATGTTGTGGGGCAGGAAATCGTCTTTAACCACTTCTGAATGAGTCAATGATAAGAATGAATGGACGCTCCATTTTCCCAAGAGAAGTCATGTAATCAATGTGGCGTTCTAGCTGACTACCACGTCAATGTTCTCCTAATGCACTTGAGCTTATTGCTCTTTGCGAGAGCGCCTCATAGCAGAGTCTTCAAACGCTCTTTCCGCAATGCCCGCAAACGCAGACATTGTCGCTATCAAGTAGTAAACTGCTCTTTTTTCCGACGTAGGACCGACGGCTTCTCTGACGCTTTCGAAAAGGTTACGTTTATATCGTCGCGGAGAAAGGTCATGAAGGCCCTCACGCTGTGTTTTCTTAGCGTTTTCCGTAAAATGAAGTATTGAACCATGCGAGGTAATACACTTCCAGGACCTGGACATCGGGGTGACCGCCAGGCAAGTCTTTAGGAATGCCATTGACTGCCTCGTTGGTGGCAATCCCGGAACCAAACCTCTAATGTCTATCTAGCAATCGCAACAGATGCTGAACCTGTCCCTTTCTGTAAAGTTCCCAGTCCGAATGGTGAACCATCCGCCTCTACCACGAAGTTGCACTCTCGAAAAGAGCTTTGTTTGTACATATAGCTCGGGATCCTCGACAACACGTAGATCACGGCCTTGAGTTCCAAGGGGATGTTCGGTTCTTTCAGGAAAACTATACTGCTTGACCTCTAGAAGGGTGCCGGACTGAGAATCGAGTAGCGAGACTACTTGCGGGATAGCCTCTGCTCGAGGATACCCAGCTACAGCTACTAGGCCGGCGTGAATGGTTATGAAGACGCCGTACTTAGTAATGCGGGTCCCATCAAGATTAATAAAAACATCGAAGGATGGATCCGTTACTCGGCTGGAGTGTTGATAGCGATTGGGTTGACGAGCGAAAGATTGCCGTTATCATAAGACCGTGGTATTTACAAGGACGATGGCCCCAGCGTGTTGTAGCGTCTGATCCGGCTTGCAGTTGAGATGCTTCCCACAATCCCCGGCAGATGAGACCTTGTTCCACTGATATAGATATATCCAACCACTTCTGAGTGCCAAGCGAGATGAATCTTGACAGATGTAAAACTACGTTCCGCCATATGCTTGACCCCATTATACAGACCCCACATTGCGAAGCGAACTTCCACCTTTCCGCCGGGTCTGGTAGCCTGGGATAGGATAGTAACATCTGTGTAACCAGGCCAAGACCAAGTGCTTTGGTGAGTATGGTCCTCGAAGGGTATTGCGAAAGTCTAGCCAGTGTCTTGAGGCCGTTCATATAGGTGGATTTGTCGGAAGAGGTCCTCGCCTGTGTCCTCCACTAAGCCGGTAAAGTGCGGATCGATTTCAGGACTAGACTCCAACGTTGTGAGATTCCGGAGACTGAAGGAGCCATTCTGATTGGGAGAGAAATTGAGAGGTCGAAGGACTTGAGGTTTGAGTCCGGATAGAGGATCGTAAGAGAGGGTGTACCGTTGGTCGCTTGTTGTTCGAAAGCTGTCACGATGGCGTTCAGCTGGCAGTGTGCTGGCACGCCGACCGTGGGAGGTTGATTGTCTACGGCCCAGGGGTTAAAGAAAATGTTGACTACGATGCCGACGGGGTTGACGAGAGTCAGGGCTGGCTTGATTATTCTGTCGTCAAACTGGGCGGAGTATTAAAGAGAGCACTCTAGAAAATCTGATGAATGGGACATATAGCTTACGTCGATATCGTAGGTGATTGCTTTCGAGCTGGCCGATGAGGTTTTGGTCGAGGTGGATGATATTTTGGTGAAGACGGTCGTTGGTATTGTTGTTGTCTTCGGTATGCTAGTGGCGGTTTCGGACGAGCTGATCGAGGCCTTAAACTGAGTGGTGGACATACGAGTAGGGTTTGTGCTTGGAGCACCGGTCGTAAATTCAATCAGGGCTATGCATGACACCAAGAGGACTGTGGGGAACTTCGTTTTGCAGAGGAAAATCTTTGAGCAGGATTGTCGCGCTGTTACTCTTGAAAGTACGTGTTGGATGGGGAGTCCATTTTTTATAGCCATTTGGGTCCAGCAGAACGGAACGATACTAATTAGAAGACAGTATACTACAAAGTCATGACGCTGTGGACCTTGGTAGATGACGTTCAATAAGAGGTAAGGCTGCACTAACAAATATGAGAGGTTGAATCTCCACATGTCGGTCCTGGCGGTAGTTTCGTAAGAGTGGTGAAACAGCAGCACTTCCTACAGACCTCGATAGTGTCGGACATCATTTCCAGCCCATGATATGGTGAAGAAAGGAGGAGCTAAGCTCCACGTCAAAAACCACTAATTGTTTTGGTGTCAGCTCATGATGTTGCCTGGATTCCTAGTCTGGACTAAAATGGTCGAGTCCGGCATCTGCACCAGACCAGGCCTCCAGGCTAGATGTCTGAACCAATGGTGGTCTCGGTCGCGAAACCCTGAGCATCGCCGAGACCAAGGCGCCCGTTGGTTTGAATTTCAGTTTGAAGCCTCAGACTAGTCCAGACTGAAGCTATAGAGTCCGTAGTCTGTCCTGGGCCTTTGAAGTGTAATCTCACAATGACTCGCGGACCTTGAGACTAGAACAAGTTCAGATTAATGGTGCGCTATCCCGTTTCAAACCGCTGGACGCCTGTTACCAGTCCGAGATACTCGGCAGAGATCATTTCTCCGCGGAGTCGAGAAGATGGTACTGATCTAGAAACGCCGACAACAGAGGATGGAATTAGAGCTCATATGTGCTCGAAAACGGACCTTGTGATTGACTTATCCAATGCACGACTAGTACGTGCATTTGGTGAGATCGCTGTTAGGTTTCAGAGCACACTGCATGCTGCATCCCAGATACTCTTAGGCGCTTATTGCCCATGGCGGAAGGGGGAAGTCGCCGATTCCGATGATGATTCGTGGTGTGCTGCGCCTCAGCGGGGACGTATGTAGTGATCGAGATACCATGAGCACATAGCTCTAGATTGGATGAGATGGTCTTCTACTGATTTTTCTTCTTTCGTGTTCCAAGACATCAAGTTGCTTGAACAATTGTCGTTAGGCTTGTAAGGTTGAATATGGCAAGGGCGCGCGCGCTCCACCAGCTCTTTAATTTGATTCTGACGCGTATTGTCCTAACCCATTTCGTATCTACCCAGAGTTGCAACAACTACTCATAAAACCTCCCGAAGCATCCGAGTATAGAAAGTTGTAGACACGTTTGGTACAATGTTGGATTATACAAATGGTATATGCGGGTTACTCTTGTACTTGCCCTTCAGTGTACTTGCTAAAAAGAATTGCGAACCTCCCTTTCATGAGCACGAATCGAGGACTCACAATGAAGGGAACTTGACTTATCACATGAAATATATAATTATCGAAGTGCGACTGGCAGCTGGCTATTGGATATTCTGCGTAGTTCGTACTAGTGCAATTGCCAAGGCAGTCGCGGAAATTGGTGTTTTAGCGTGTGCAGAAAACGTTGGAATACTTGGCACTGAGATTATCACACACACACCACCAAAAGTAGTACTAAATAGATGAATCTTCTCCCATATCGCATTCTACCACCTTTTTTATTATATTTAAAGCTTCTATATATCTCGTTTAATTAATTTCTATTATTTCGAAATACCTCTTATAACGATTAAGTATAGTACTATAGAAGACTATATCTTTAAAATAGATATAAGAGAGTTAAATAAAGCTCTTAATAAGTGCGATATTTAGAGAGATTTTAAAGACTAAACTATATTTACTATTATTACTATTACTTTAGAGTTATTAAGACTTTCATCTATCGCTATTAAAGCTTAAATATCTTTAAATCTATTTTAAAGCCTCTAATTAAAGTATTAAAAACTCTTAATTATATAGTAATACGATATATAGTAGATATAGAATTCTTTATTACTTTCAGATACTTAATTATCTGTATATTTATATCATCGATAGTAAGAGAGAAAACCTCTGACTACGTCGATTAGGAGGTATTTCGAAATACTAAGGCAAAATACTAAGGATCGGCTAAGCGAGATATATAGAAGCTTTAAATATAATGAGGAAGGTGGTAGAATGCGATATGGGAGAAGATTCATCTATTCAGTATTACTTTTGGTGGTGTGTGTGTGATAATCTCAGTGCCAAGTATTCCAACGTTTTCTGCACACGCTAATTTCCGTTGCCGAGGTTTCGGCACTCAGCAGAACATGTAACCTCAAGGTCGCTCCTACGGCGTGCAGAGACGAGCGCTTCCTACGCTGCACGCACAACTCTGACTGCAAGGGCAAAGGCCGGGTAACAATACCCTGGCAGCCTACAAAAACGCTGCCACAAACGCCAGCACTGTCTCTCCTCCCGCCATCGCAGGCGGTGTGTTCATCGATACGACCAACAATTCTATTTCAACCTCGTCAACGTCATCTACCATCAGTCCCACATCTTCAACAATGGCGTAGGCGGAGTAAATGTGAGTTGTAAGATACCTGGCGTCGTTACCCAACGCCTCCCTGCTGGCGGATTTAATTGCAACATTCAATGTCAACCCCGATTTTCCTCTCGCGTCATGTTCAGACCAAGGCCCGTGATTAATATCGTTCATTACTAGCCAGAATTTCGAAATTCCAAGCGGAACGGTCTACTGTTGTTCCACATCTGCAGAACATGACATCTACGAGAAAGGAAAGGTCCCGAGCAAAGATCGCCTCACGAGAAATAAGCCGGGCAAAACATTCATATTGGTAATCAACCAGAAAAACAACTCTCTCCTCAGCATTTGGAAAGTTGTGACTTATAACAGCAAAAAAGAACCTAGTCTTCGTTAGTTTAGGCAGCGGCACCTTTAAGTGTCTCTGTCGCCGGGTCGCCCTGACGAGAAAATGTCTTTAACCTCTCAATTCTGCAAAATTAGAGGACTTATGATGAACATTTGCTGCACCTTCATCTACAATTAAGACCGCTCGCATGATCTGGCATGAATAACAAAAGTAAACCCCCCTAAACTTAGGAGCCTAGCCGACAGTCCTTACTCGTATCAAACTCAACCCGCTCAATAACACCCACAGCATCCGATAACGCCACATTTGGCGGCCCCCCAGACCCACGTGCCATGACCCTCGAACTTCCACCAACCCTCACCACCTCACTATTGTTCAAACGCTTCGTGCACACTCCCCCTCTCACCAGCAAATCCCCCGCCTTCCTCTGCTCAACCTCGATCGTATCAAACTGATGCAACATATCACGCCACTTAGGCTCGACGACGCCGAATCCACCGGGAACGTTCAAATCGTAAGCCGCCACGACGGTGTTCTG
Source organism: Letharia lupina (assembly GCF_014066315.1). NCBI lineage: Eukaryota > Fungi > Ascomycota > Lecanoromycetes > Lecanorales > Parmeliaceae > Letharia > Letharia lupina. The sequence goes on from NW_023502980.1 coordinate 22,989, forward strand.
CGCGAGGTCTTCATATATGTTACTCTGCGAATACGGATCCGGCACGTGGGAGTCCTTTGCGTATTCCGCGTGCCAATGTTTGGAGGTAGAGAGGGGATTGTCAGGGTAAGCGCCGAGAAGGTCGAGGGAGTGGCCGGTTTCGTGGATGAAGAGGGTCAGGTCGCGGTTGATGCTTTCGAACATTGCAATGTTGCCGGCCCAGTTGTAGGCGCTAGTAAAGTTGGTGGCTGCGAGATGAGTTAGCTTAGCCAGATACAAAGAGCATTTTGGGGGGGAAGGTTTACGATCAGGTAGGTTGACTATGTGGCGGACCCACTGACGCGCTCGCACTGGGACGCGGCCGAAGAGGTCGATCAAATTTTCGAGAGGATCGGGGCTGTCTATGTGCCGGCACAGAAGCCAAGGATCGTTGGGACACTGTCACCATTAATAAACTGATTGCTGATCTCGGAGAACGCGAACGTTGACACTGGTACCTACATCTTCGTATTGAACGCTGAAAGTCTCCACGTGAGCCACAGACAGGTTGGCGTTCACCGTCATGGTCTTGCAGTCGGAAGGGATCCAGCCAGGGGTCCATTTTTTGTATGAGCTCTTCACTGGGCCCAAATACTCCAGAAGTCCCTTCTGAAGATAGTCCAAACCGGTCTCAAGCGGAGGTTTGTCAAGACGTTGCGTCAGCGCCAGCGTAACCAGAGAGCCCGCCAACCCGATGAACGTGGCACGCATATCCTCTTTTGGAGAAGGAACGGATCCCGACTGACGGCGGAGATTTGTAGTAGAGAAAGAGCGGACCGAGTTGAGCGGCTAGAGGAACACAATGGATCATGTGCGAGACGAGGGAGAAAAGAAATGCTGAATCCAAGTAAAGCAGGATGGATGGAGAGCTTTATCCGGGGACAGCGCAAGCGCGCTTTCCTTTCACACCGTGTAGCAGGATTAGGAACCACTAACGGCGAAGGGTGCTCAAACGTGGCCTCGAACAAGCCTGCCAATCATTCCCAATAACACTCCATCGTTCTATACACTTTGAGTATCACAATTGGAGATTGCAGTCCGACACATACTGAAACCATCGACGGGCAGTACAAGAGGCACTGAAAAGCGCAGCTTGATCAAAGCTTGCCTACCATTGCAATTGACACTCCATGGTCGGACACACTCCGAGTATAACAGCCGAGGCTACAGTCCAACACGTACTGATACCATCAATGCGCAGTCTCCGTCGCAAGTTCAGCAATTCGGAGGTGGCTGGGTTGTCAAGGCAACTTCGAAACTGAGAAGTCTGCGTACCTGCAGTGGAAACCAGTGGCTGTGGTAGCGTGTGGTCACGGAGACAGTTTTAAGTTATCTTAAAATAATGTTACTCCAGCCAGTTGACATTGGAGAATTTTTTCAGTCTGTCTCGCCCTACCATCAACTTGTCTCGTTTGCTCTGCTTTGCGCAAGGGGGCTGCACTCCCGAGCGTCGGCCCGTGAGAAGACCATGGGCAAATGGTGATCTGATTGTAGTCGGAGTCCAATAAGAATGTCTAGGCCACCATCTCAATAGCCGAATTCCCTTGCCAGCTCAAGCCAGTGAGACATACCAGGCATCAAACGTGTGTGGGATGACTTTGGTATAAATAGCTGAAATGAGGAGGCGCCGGCGGCCGCAGGTGGCGAAAGTAAACGATTCGACATCAACCGCGCGTTTCTTTTCTGGTGACACTTCAAAACCAAACAGGTTTTAAGCTGTATGAAGCAACATGAAACTCGCCCAGTCAAATGCTGAAACGTGTCGTTTGAGATCACCAAATTACACCTTTTGTTCTGACATAGCTTCTTAAATACGTTTAGCGCAGGATGCGAAGACTGCTGACATTGGTAAAGGCACAGGATACAGGAGGAAAACCGCAAAGGACCACAAGCGCTATGCGATGTCTCAGTAGATTCAACTATGAGCTTAAGCCTTGCCTCCACAACTTTGAGCGACAAAGTTGCAATCATCGTAGACTAGATGCCCGACAGCTTCTTCCCGATCACAAGAGCGTCTTTCTGAGGTCCCTCAGAGTACTCCTGACTGCACCACCAGCTCCTTTTGTTCCATTTGCGCGTCCGCGCTCTAAATTTGGTGGAACTTGCACATCATCCCACCAATGCGGAAACTCACCTTTGCCTCCCTGACCACTCTCCTGATCCTCGTTCGCCTTCCAGACATAAAAGAACCTGTTGGCGAGGACCCCCCAGAATGGCGAGCCATGAGGCAGCCTACCGGCAGCGGCATCTATCCAATCTAAGAGCACTCTTGAGATCACCTTACTCTGGGCGCCCGGTTCGTAGTCAGTGAGCCGTTCGTTTGAATACACCATGGCCGTAATGAAGGTCGTTCCCGTTGCTATCTCGGTCAGTGTGAGATTATGAGGGAGCGGCGCGGGACAAATTACGTATGTCTAGACTTTCTGGGAACCTAGTGCCCGGCTGCACTATCCAGTCGAGGGTCTGCCGAATAGACAAAGTCCCAACACCTCCCCATGGTGTCTGTTGTGATTCTTCTCTGGCTCCAACACACTCCTCGATAATCCGTCCCACCATATCGCGCATAGTATTGCCGGAAATGTAGACCGCAAAGTTAACCTCTTCCGTGGGTTTTCCCGATGCAGACACTTTGATGCGACACTTTTCTACGAGAATGATCTCTATCAGTATCTGGGTCTTCAAGTCAATTACAACGGACCTTCACTAACCATCGCCTCTTTTAATTGGAAGTTGCGATTGGAATTTCCCTGCGGGACTCGACTCGGGATTGGTAAACCATGGGGACTGGTTGCTGCCACGAGGTAAGAGATCCCAAGTACTTCGACATTTATCCCCGTCGAGCAGGCGCTCTCCCGAGAAGAAACTGGAGCAGCGGACAACATCAGGAGCAATTGGAGCTGGGAAAACGGAAAGACCTCCATTATACGCTGACGCGTTGGTTGCAAGTGAGAAGTTTGATGGTAGTAAGACCGACATGTTGTAGTAGTTTGGTGGACCGATCAGAGCTATGACCATCGTCATGTGCAAACTTGGTCTACCAAATGGAACAGCTGAAGACATGCGCTTAACAGTAGGGTGTCGGCAAGCGGCTTGAAGCGGGCATCTAGTCGTTTGTCGCTTGTTTCTGAAACCTTCAGTAGCGGCGCGATCTGACTCAATACATGCCAAGGACTTGGTCCTGTCATCCTCGAGCGTTATTGCCCACTTGACTCCTTGAGTTTCTGTGTCCAAATGTAAGTAATTGCACTGCCTCAAGTAAACTGCTTATCGGTCAAGCTAAAGCGTCTCCTTTCCAACATGTGAACAAGGTACAGGCCCATACAAGTGTAGGTATTCACACACTTGATGATATACAGTGTTCATACGTTGAAACATAGGTTTGGATCTAGGTCGAGTTGTGCGACCTCAGGGCATGGATTTGGGGTCTTACGGAAAAAAAATTAACTCGCATCGTATCGTTCTTCGTTCGCCATGAGGGATGCACAAAAGACATACCTTAATCGACAAGTGGCCACCGTTTGAACGTTAATAATTTATCTCGCTAGGCTGGCAGGTGGTGCTGCTGGTTACCGATAATAGCACCAGTGGCTTGATAACAGCAAAATGTCTTTCCTTTTTTACTCTTAGCCCTTTGTTTCTTGCAAACCTATTTCATCCGAAGTTCTCCCTTGCTTTTATCCACCCGACGTATATCTTTGCAAGTAGTGTTCGTCGAAACGGAGAAACCAGCCCGACAGAGAATGTCTGCCATGAACGGCGAATCTGGCCCTAGTCAGCCCAGAAGGAAGGCTGGAACCCCAACTTGAGTCTAGTGTTCAAGTGACTTGTCATGACTCGCCGCAAAACCTAAGATTACAGACTGACAAGGACTCACTAGGGTACTATTGACGATGATGCTCGTCACACATGATACATTGGATCACTGTGTCACACTGCGGTTGCCAAGATGCTGCAAAACATGTACGAGCTCGATTACCAAGCAGATGGCCAGATTGGAACAGCACCGGATCTTTCCACTCATGCCATAGTCTGGGATGTAGCGCAAGATCTTTACATCAAGGGCTTGAAAATTGAAGCCGCAGACGAATTCATATTGGGTCTCTCAAAATCCAATATATACTATAGGGAGACTTGCTTCACCTTGCCGTACTTCAAAAAACTCGTGACGAATTAGGGGAAATCCTGGGACGCGACATCCGATTCCATCAGCTTCCTCCGCAACCAAGTGTTGACGTAGATCCAGCAGAACATCCAGGAGGGGCTGAAGGAGAGGGTTCTCAATCCCGTGTCCTGGAGGCTACCTACCGCCTCATCTTCCGAGAAATCCCCCCAAAATCCGGACTTTTACGCGCTATTGAAGACCGAGCGAAGTACATGGAGCACCTCGACACGGTGAGTGGAGCCTAATCATTGTTTCGCACCTGTAACCCAGAAGTAATGCCTTCGATCATAGCTACTCAATAATACTTTTTTACAATCATTGGGGAAGGACATTGAAGCTTTAGTCAGCAACAGGGACCAAGTAGATGGGTTCATATTTGAGAAGATCATAGAGCACTTCTGGGTTGACTGAGGATGGAAATATGTTGGCTCATCAAACCAAAAGTACAGGGCAACGTGGAAACTACTGAAGCATGTGAGCTTTCCAGTAATGCTAAGTGAAGCAACAACCCATCATTTCCACCGAAAAATCCAAATACTATGTGATTGTCCCACTTATGAAAAGCACACACGGCACACAGAAACAAAGCACACATAGAATATGAACAAACGATTAGGCCGTCTCAACGCCAAGAATTACAGGTCTGAATAGAGGCCTGATAAGACGTCGTATTCCTGAAAACATCAACGTCATATACACAAAAAGGGGCCACACAGGATGTAAATAAATGATTGGGCCGTCTCACGTCGCGAATAGCAAGCCTATATAGAGGCCTGAACAGGCATCTTCTCGTACTCCAGCGTAAAAGAACTCCGGTGCCTATGGCAAAAACCTGGAGCGAGATGTCTATATGCAGGCGTGAGCGGGCGGGACAATGGTATACAATGGCTTTGGAAGAGTCGAATTCGAATGAGAAGCCATCTGCCGATAGAGATACGATATGTGTATAGCTCGCACTGAACGCGTATCTCCTGCTTTAAACACGGTGTATAAGCTGCTAAAACGGTACAGATTCTCAAAGGCTAGAAGAGCAACATGGTATTGTTCGTCAAAACGCCCATGAGAGCTGGGTCACCTCCGCCTAATCTGCTGTACCTTACTCACAATCCAGATCAATGATCTCAGGCCCAACATGCCCCGCTACCTTGTTCGCCCCTGTCTCAACCGCACCACTTGTTCCCTTCCCCTGCGCCAGATTGCCAAAAGGGCGTCTCTCACCGCTCTCTTCCCTACCATCCTGCATGATACCTCCGAACCCCACAACATCCTCCCATCCCTCCCCCAGCAACCCTCTCAACTTTTCAATTCCGATCTCCTCAACAGTCTTCCATGCAACCTCACATCTCTGCTTCCATTCCTTCATCGCATTCTCCCACTCCAACCCCGTCTTTTTCACAACGAGAGTGTATGGCGTCCGACGCTTTATGGTTTCCGTGCTGCAATAACTTTGTCTCAAGCGCTCTTCTATGTGATCGCGACGCTTGCCATTGAGCGAGAAGTGCACTTGGGCCCTTTGTTGATTATTAAGAAAGGCGTCGAGTTTTACACAGTCATCGCAATAGAGGCTACAGCCACGAGGTTGGCGCTCCAAGCCTGTAGGCTTTTGGGGGGCGGGTTGGACGTAGGTGTTGATGTAGGACGAGAGAACTGTGCGAAAGAGACGCCTATAGCTGTGAGGGTTTGCGATCTTGGATGCTCGTTCGACGGGCGGCGGAAGCTGTTTAATTAGTGGTAGAAGAACACGCTCGAAAGTCACGGTATTCGCGTTGGGAGCGTGCGAGATAATTTTCTCGGCGAGCTGATCGATTTCACGAGAGAGACCCAGCTTTTCACAGCTGTGGAATAGACTCGCCAGTTTCTCTGCGGTCATGGCTCTCGGGCTTTGGTCTTCCGCGGCCTGAGATACGTGCCCATTGTAATCGAAGCGCCTTCGTTTAGCGTACTCATTCAGCAGCTGTTCGTGTCCAACTTCTCGGTACTGAATTTGGAGGTCTGAAATCACATCGCCAAGAATGTCTTGGAAGAGGTTCTGGACGATCTCAAGGCGAAGCTTATCGGCCTCGCTGGCTCGAAAAAGCCCTGTTAGGAATGCAACAATGAATTCTATATCAGAGGTGTGTTTCTTGACCAGTGGAAGGACCACTTGAAACGTGTACTTTTCGCCATACTCTGTAGAGAATTGTATCAGGGTCTGAGCATCAGCCGCCGTCACGACGATCGTCTCACTCTCTGTCGCCGTCATGCTCATGGCCATTTCACGCTCAATGTCCTGCATGTTGTGCATAGTAGCAGCAGTGCTCCCCGTAGCCCCTCGGTAGCTGCTGATGAACAGCTCCACGGCCCTCATACGTTCGGAGATGTTGGGAATGCGGAGTATCGCCATTTTTATTCTTGCGGGAAGTTAGCAAAGTACCAGAGGATGTGATATTTATTTACCCATTCTGCCAAAGGCTTACATCACGATCAGTGAGACCTTTACCCAGCTTCGGAAAGAGGTCGATAGGCAGCATTCGCGATGCCACCCTCGCGACCTCTTCTAGTAGATCTGGCCTATTGAGCCTCAAAGTAGCCTCACCAACGAAAGCCAGCTCCTCGTCAGAAACACGTGAGAGACCCTTGATTTCGGATTCTTCCTTACGCCAACTGAAGCTGTAGGAATCCTCCACAGATCCTTTTCGCGGCTTTTGCGGCGTCTTCTTCGCATCGATAACCATCTCACAGAACTTCTTCAGTTCCTCTCGTGACGCAATGGACAACGCCTCATCTTGCATCTCACTTAGAAGCGTGGCTATATACTCTCTAACATTGATTTCCCTAGCAACTGACACAAAGTTAAGACGGCGAGTCCTGGGAAGTATCACAGCGCAAGTCCTGTGATAGAAATGCGTGGCAGTGCATCCCTCATTGCCAGTCAAGCCATCACATTCCTCCTCATCCGGTTCAATACCCGTGAAGTCGGCATTCTCGAGGATTTCTTCTTCTTCCAAATCGATATCCTCTGCTAATTGCTGGCCATCAGACTGGAAGACAGTCAGGAGTTTCCAATTTGATTCAAGTTCATTGAGAAATTCATGATAGTCCGCATCGTTTAGGTGATCTGCCCAATCGGGATCATCCTCGTTTTCGTCGACAGTTCCAGACTGACTGTACTCAAACTGCGCGAAGAAGAGACAGAAGCCTTGATCTTGACAAGCTTCCGACAAGTAGCGGGTTCGAAGTTGATCTTTTCCTTTGAGATGGTCGAGACAGATGTTGGCTTCGGAGTACTCATGCTCGAGTATGTACACCATCTTTTCGTAGACATAGTCAGAATGAGACTTGATCTCGCGATCTTGCTTGCTCCAAAGTGCCAAGACCTTGTCCAGGTTCTGCTTGTGATCGCTCAAGATTGAAGCTACTCGGCTCGAACCGGATGCTTGGTGTATCAAGTTGTACGTCAAGACGAGTCGATACCCAGACTCTACTTTCGACACAGAGTGATTCACGTCAGCGTACCAGGCAAGGTAAGCGCAGCCAAAATCACACAGACCCTGCGTTTCAAGGGTCTGCTCCTCGTCTCTGAGTTGAACAATGACACGGCCACCAGTATGCTCAGAAGGTAGTGCGATCACAAGAGTGGCGAACATCCCTGGGGCTTTTTCGGTACTGCTAGTGCTCAGTATAATCACAGATGTTGACAGGGTTGGCAGCATACTCTCTGTGTTTGTTGAAGAACGCACCTGGTTCATACAGCAGCAACTTGTGCAACTCAGCACGAATACTGGAAGCGCCATCAACGACGCCAAGTTCCTGAGCGACTTTCCCAACAACCTCGTGTAGTGTCGATGGCCAGGCGGGATTACGCAGCTCGAATTGGCTAGAATTCAGCTCCAATGTCTTGCGTACTGTCGGATCAACAAAGGTCTCACTGCCTTTGCCAAAAGGCGCCTCATGGCTTGCACGACTGAGGTCTGCAGCGTCTCGTTCAGAGAGTGGAAGCCCAACTTTTCCGATTCCCTTGACGAACAAGCCTGGATTACTGGCACCATTCAGTGGCCCAGAGGTTGCAAATTTGCCACTGTCGATAACCTGGAGATAGTTGCAGAGGTCCCCCTTGATGTCTAGCGAGTTACCAGCCATGTCAGAGCCAGCGACGCGTCGCAAGAACAGACAATTGGGTGAATCAATCAGAGCGAGTGCTATTGGTACGGTAGATTATGGGCAGAGACGGCCCCTAAGCAGACCAAAGTGAAAAGCAGCTTGCTGTATATACTTGAAGCGGTTGTGTGTAAGTGGCATGCGTGCACTCGCGTGGAAGACGCGACTTGCCTCGTGCTAAGCTCGCTAAACCCTTCTCGGATTAGCACTTTCCGCATATTCCCAACGCGACGGTTCGGATGCTGCCATCAATTGACTGATGTATCCAGCAATGTCCTCCAGGCCAGTAACGGCATCTACTCGTCTGCTACAACCTCGGTATATTATTACTTGCCTAGAGCGACATAGTATTCTAACCTATTTCCCTTTATCGTGTACATAATATCTTTCACCGCGAATTGAATCCTCAATTTCAACAGAGATATCAAATGTTGTGCTTGACATGATGCATTAGTCTTCAGGGGTTCTTATCACGACTATGAAGGCGTCAAACCCACGCTACGCGAATTGGCCTCCAGATCATCACGCCCACCACGTTCAGCCACCGTGTCTCATTTGAAGTTCTCATCATATCCTGTCTGCACTATCCTAAGAGAAAAGGTTCCCCTCGGGGATGCCTTTCAAGACCATCCGCCACGTCAACCACATCTATGCCATATCGAAAGCTCTCATCACGTTCGCTCTATCCAGTAAAGAAAAGAAAAATCTTTGAGGATCCGCCTCAAGTCCATCGATGTGTCGCAGCCACGCCGCATGGTTTTGTCCCACATCCACCACGTTCAGCCATCAGGTCGAATCACTTGGTCTTGGGCGTCTTGTGTGCCTAGGCGATCCCGGTCGCCTCGGTCTCGGTAGCGGTCTTGGACTTTTTAGCGGCCCCCGACTCGACGGACGTCGTGAAGGCTTGACAGCACGACAAGCTGGGATCGTTGGGGTTGCCAGGCTCCAACTGAACTTTGGCTCGTGAAGAGATCTTGAATCCGAAACCTGGACGCCCAAGATATTCATGGGATGGACGAATCTTGTACTGTCCAGCCTCCAGCCCTTCTTTCCCACACAGACAGTGTATATCGCGCCACCACCGGTAATAGTAGCCTTCCTCTGCCCTTGTCACCACGTTTCCATCGATGTCGACATCCCCCTCTGACTGGTAGGCTTTCGCGGCGAGACCGAGACCCACTCTCGTCGCGCGAACCATCCCATTCAAATCGAACTCCGCCGGCCAGGTTTCATGCAGTGTCTTTTGATCAAACAGAGTAAGAACCAAAGCGACTGCCAGATCATCAAGGCGGACGCCTTTTCCTGGAATATCCGTCGCTTCCTGGACGCCTGGATTCGAGTACAGTGTATAATTATCGTATTGGCGGAAGGACTTGAACGGTCCGTCGACGGATGCACCAGTGTTGCGTCTTTCGGGATCATACAATTCATAGCGGGCTGTGTTATACTGAAGATACCCGGGGGTAGGTGTTCGTGGCAATCCAATCTCGCGCTTGCGCTTCTTCGATGCAGACCCTGTGGGCATCTTCGACCCGTCTTCATAATCTTGTCGATGTTTTCCTTCACCGGTTGCTTTATTCTGGGTCATGCTCGGGTGCTCTGGAACCTCATCGGTGCGATCGTGCTGAAATGCGTTTTCCTCGACACCCTATAACCGTGTTATTACACATGATGAAAGAGAGGATGAATCGAGGTCGTACTGTGCCCCTCATGTTGTATGCACCATCTTTGCGATCGCCCATAGCCTCAATCATAGGCTCTGGCTCGGTCATGATGATTGAGTTGTGGGTGAAGAGGATGAGGTGACGCCAAAGTAGTAGGTGGGGAAACGTCTGTCAGAGATGAAAAAGAGAAATCGGTAGTCCAAGAGTTATTGTTGAAAGTTGAAAGTTTGAAGGCGGAAGCTGGGGGGTGGGGGGTGGGGCCTTTTGAATAGCTGGTGGTATGACTCGATGTGAAACGCAGTGTCATCAAAGGAGTAGATAGGAATGTGTCAGTCAATGCTAGAACAGAGGAATCATGTAGTCCAAAAAATGTTTTTGAAAACTGAAGTTTTTGAAGGCGGTCGGGCCGTGGGAAATGTTTTAAATAGCCGGCAATATGACTCGATATGAAAGTAGAGTGAAGTGCCTAGTTGAATTGTGAGCTTAGATGCCCAAATTTGAGGTTGGTTTAATTCAAATGTGAGCTTAGGTGTCCAAGCTTGAGTTTGATATAAACGTGAGCTTACTTGTTTGGATTTGAAAGGTTGAACTATAACGCTGCTGTCATGGACGAGATGAGGACGACTCTCAACGATCATTTGAAGCCACCTCCCCTTGGGGTCCAAAGTGCCTTTCTAGTTCCTTTACTTACTCCTTGGTAAGCCATAAGGTACAACGCGGCTAAGTTGATGTAGATGGCGCGAGGGCCGTCATAGCCATTATCGCTGTTTCTGTTCTTGTTGCTGTTGTTGTCATTGTTGTTATTGTTGCAGGCATTCACGTTAGCTCTAATCATTGCAAGCGAGTTTTTGATTTCGTTCTCCCTTTCTAAGATACTTCTCCGTCTCTAAAAGCCTTATTTCCTCTTTGACATCTATTACATCTATTCCTCTCACTCTGTGTAGCTAGTACGCCTTATTACCATTCATTATGTCAGCATCTTCAATGTATCTTGAGGCGTTATCGTCTATGGAGATGACGCGAGCCTGAAATATACCACCCAACATAGTTCCACACGTCCAACCTCGCCTTCCCTATTCTCTCCTCTCTCCATCTCGCCCAAGTAGCCCACATACTCGAGCTTCCAATCCTGAACAAAGAGCTCAAACAGCCAGCACCAACATAGTCGTGTCCCCTCCACGAGTCAAAACTAGCCTTTACCAAGAAATTATCACCGGGTCACCGCACATACCTAGAGACCCCCCAATCCCCCTCCTCCCCGAAAAACACATATCTAGTCCCCACCGACTTCAGATCGTGACCCACGGCCTCCGAATTGCCATCATCATCGCTCAAATCACACCCACCATCTCAAAGGCAGACTCGAACACCGTGCCCAGCTCTCGCCGCTCGCCGCTCAGGTTTTCCCCCGCACAGCCTGACCCGAACACCGAAGACCAAGAAAACCGAACGGATGCCCGCGCCCCGCCCGGCTCACCACCGCCTTGGCTTCGTGACTGGGGCAGTGCCTCGGCGTCAGAGAAACCCTGAGCGGTTTCGATCAAAAGGAGTAGATGCGCGGAAACCTATGTGTCAGATACATGACGGCAGACTGGGTCAGTAGCATGCACGCACACCTTTTGAGTAAAGAACTTGGATGTGACTCTTTCTCCTTTTTCGCGACGCTAATACCTTGCCTAGAACTTACTCGGTTACTCTTTACGCGGTGCCGTGGTGGCCTTGATTTGTGCATAAGCATGGGAAACCTAAACCCGAATGCAAGAAACCATGATGTCGATATTGAGCCATACACGCATTCAGTAGTCCTGGGAGATGTCGAAAACGGTGAATTCGATACTGAGGAGGAAAATGACCAGATCATGGGCGTCGTTGAGCCGCGGCACACACGGTCCACATCTACAACCCATTGGAGCAACGCATATTAGAAGCATTCCCTTCCGTCTCCCGCGTTCTGTTGATGGAAATATACTCACGGCATAAAGTACATGGTCTGGATCAATTCATGACATGAGTGCAAAAGGAGCAGGAAGAGGTTGCGTGAGGGTTCCGCAGTTTTGACGAGGACACTCGAATCAAATCGGGTGGCTCACGGCTTGCTGTCCGTACATCCCACAAGTCTTTCAAGTCCTGTGATACTGTAAGGAAAAGAAAGGCGATAGCGAAGGCTGCTTCAAACTCCCAGTATGCGGCCTCTAATGTAATGTCATTTCGGGCTTCCAGATAGATGAAACGAAGTAATCTGCCAAACATTCATGAGCTCAACATGTCATCCACCAAGCTTTACCTTGCATCGTGCATCACACCGTATTCCAATCAGGTCTAGCAGAAGGGTCCAACCATAACATGCCGTCAACTCCTCCACTCGACTTCCTTGTACGTGAGTAGCTTCGGACCCTCCAAGAACCTCCCAACAAGTAGCCACCTTCTAACCTCCGGGTGGTGTTTCGCAGCAAGAAGTGCGCTGTAACACTGCCCGTCTTTCTCATATGATGTCTTTGCACCTCTCGCGACAAGCAATCTGACTGCCGCAAGGCGACCGGTCGCGCAGGCCCCCATCAACGTAGTGCCATACTCGGATCCCTCGGTCTCAAGTTGGGCACCCACGTCAAGCAACAGGTTTATAGTATCAATTTTTGCCAGCACAGCTGCTGTGTATAGTGGTGTGGTTCCAAATAGATCGGGATGGTTCAAGAGCCTGGGCAGAAGGCCGGTCGGTAGTCGCCGTAATAGTTGTCTAACGTCAGTTGCGGAGTGATGAGCAACAGCTGTGCTCAAGATGTTGCATGTTCGAGACTCATAGGCTTCGACCGGGAGCGCCAGGTTCAACAACAAGGTCATTGGAAAGCTTGATCTGCGACTCATGGCTTGATCGAAGAATGATATACCCAATGTGTCCTTTGCACCTAAATTGTGCCCAGTCGGTGTGTTCAGCAGAAACACAAGCACATTCTTTGATCCAGAACCTGCAGCGAGGTGTAGAGCGTTTTGACCATAACTATTTCGTAGTTGGATGTCTGCACTACCTTGCAGTAATGCTCGAATTGAATCAAGTTGGTCGTTGAAAGCAGCAGCCATGCATGGACTTTCGAGTGTCAAATCCACGGCGTTCGGGTTTGCTCCTGAGTCAAGGAGGAGTTTTACCATGGCCGTCTGGCCATTAGATGCGGCATGATGCAATGGTGTCGCGTATTCCCCGTCCACGCAGTCAATAGACGCTCCGTAGTCCAACAACATCAGTACGACATCTGAATTTCCCTCGCTTGCGGCGATGTGTAGTGGCTTTGCTGTTAAGAGTGATTCGGGAAACGATTCACTAGGCTCAGCGTACCAAGACCAACGGAGCATATCGCCCTGCACCTGCATGTTGACCATCCGACCAAGATTTTCCTGCAACGTGCCAAGCCCATCGCGAGTGGTTCTTCCCTCTCCTGTGTTGGTTTTCTCGTTATCATACTAGAGGAGCCAATACGAGGATAAGTGCATACCTTGACTAGCGTGCTCTAACATCAGCTTGACACACTCAGTATTGTTTTCAAGTACAGCATAGTGTAGAAAATGTATCGGATCGTGATTAGCATACATCTCGCTCGGAGCTTTCTCAAGTAGCAATCGAAGCAGCTGCACGGAGCCCCGAGCTGCGGCGTAATGGAACGCAGTGAACCCTCGAGTTGGAAAAAATTCACATGTGCTACCTGCAGTTGGGGCTCCTTGGGAGACCAGGTACTCGGAGATGGCATGTTGATCTTTGTGGAGAGAGTAAAGAAGAGGTGTGCATCCCATGCACCACTTAAAACCAGATCGGAGATCCGCTCCATTCTCAACGAGGCGCGTGCAAAGTTTAAGGTCTCCTATATCTACAGCTATCTTCAATGCTTCCGATGCTCCGTGGGTTTTGCCTGGTCTCTGACTGTCTGTGTGAGTGTTTGGTTCCTCGTCTGCAGAAACACCGAATTAGATTATTCGCACAAGTTCCGTTGGGCAGATTCACAAGACCCACTTTGTTCATGAACATAGTCCATAATGATCTTTGCAAGGCTCTCGTGACCATATTTCCTCGCTACCAACTCGGGGTCCAGTCCAAGGCTGTTTGCCAGCCCCAAATCTGAACCATGTCCTATGAATTCAACAATGACTTCTTCATTACCCCATTTCGCAGCCCGATGAATTGCACTATTGCCAGACGCATCAACAACACTAGCGTCTGCCTTGTTCGACAACAAAAGAGACACATTTCGGGATGCTCGTGCCCGTACGGCCACACTCAACGGCGTTTCTCCACGGTGTGTGCAAGCGTCAATGTTCGACATGAGATCTTCGTTCAGCAAGTATTCGAGAACGCTGCTATCCTTGAATTGGGCGGCGATATGAAGCGCAGTGACATTCTTACGTCGGGAGCCCATGATTGTAGCAGTTGTCTTACTGTTCCAATCTATACCCGTTTCTCTCAATTGAACAAGAATATTTTTGTGATCATTGAAGCAAGCACAATGAACTGCGTTGAGCCCCGAATCATTGATGCACGGGTCGGCTTCGTGGAGTAGCAAGGTGCTTAAAAGAGCATCATTCCCACTTTCTGCTGCAGCCATGAGCGCAGTTCTACCGTTCGAAGAAGGAATGTTGCAGTCGAGACCAAGTTCCAGGAGACCCAAGACGATCTCATTCGCACTATTGAAAGGGTGTGTGCAAGCCAAGTATATCAGCTCAGAGCCCAACCGTAGGTCTGATGCGAGTCTAGGGTTCCCCAGCAGCTTCCTTAGCAGTGTTCGGCTAGCGGTAAAAAGGTGATCAAGTTGATCTGAAGACAAAGAATTATCCCTGATGATCCTCACGAGATCATGAAGGGGTGTGAATCCGTCATTGCGAGCTTTGTGGGGGTCCACACCGTATTCAAGCAGAACATGTACAATTTCTGGAAGCGTTTCGCTGTTCCCACTGATGGCATAATGCAGTGCATTCGACTCATCGAGGGTCACCGCACATGGATCAATAGTCTGTCCAGTGAGGAACTTAACACCTTCCAAGCTGCCAGACTTGGCAGCATAGTGTAGTGCAGAGCATCCATCTGAAGTCGTCTCGGTAAGGCTACTGCCGGCCCGGAGAAGTAAGCTCATGGCTTCTTTAGACCCATTCGCTGAAGCGCAGAGGAAAGCCGTCCTTCCATCATTCGCTTCGATCCCAGTCGTTAATGCTGAAACGACTGGCATACTCAGCAGAATGCTCAGTGCTTGAGCGTTGCCTCCTTGAGCAGCTAAATGCCCTACGGTCATGCCTTCTAAGTCCCGAAGACTAGTATCTGCATCCTGCTGCAAGAGAAACTGAAGACAACGAACCTCTTTTCCCTGGACGGAATGATGTAATGCGGTCCTTCCTAGGCTATCCGGTCTGCTCGAATTGGCTCCTCGATCCATCAATACTTGCGCAACCTCGAGCTGATCGGTCCTTGCTGCATGGTGAAGGGCTGTGAATCCCGTACCTTCATCTGCTGCATCAACATCAAGCTTCTGATTGTCCAGTAAGCGTGTTACGATCTCCACTTGCCCAAATTCAGCAGCAGTACGCAAGACATGCTCGTAGTGCGTGTTTTGACAGGGCAGATCATCATCCTCATGGATTAGGCGAGTCGCGTTGGACGAGGTCTTCGCTCTCAAAGCCAATTGAAGCAAACGACTGTGATTCTCTCGCAGCACGTTATCGTTGCTTGTATGTTCTACCAATTTGCAGATATCTTCAGATCGCGCATGGTTTTCAAGTATGTCCAGGCAGCCACTGTCAAGTAATACACCCCTATCAAGCAGCCTTTCGGCAAGATGCCATCGCCCAAAAATCAAGGCCATGAAGAGAGGTGACCGCTTCTCATCGTCCAGATCATAACAGCAATTTGGATCCGCCCCACACTCTAGAAGGAGGTCAACAGTGTCACCAGAGGTGTCATCGACAAAACCACCTGGTTCTCGATTCAATTGTTTCAATCTCCAGCACCAAGTTTCAGAACTCAAGATCGCGAAGTGAAGTGGTGTACCAAAACTAGTGTTTCGGTTGACGTCACATCCACTCCTGATAAGCCAGCTACACAATTTGGTGAGGGCATGCATGGCGGCGTAATGCAACGTGGTTACTTCAGCTAAGATTGAGCTGAATCTCATCGGTAAATCGTTATATTGAGACTCGTCTTCAAGATATTCTTCAGCCATATCGCGCATCCATGAGACTAACGTGTTCGGTTTAGAGGGACTGAACAGCTTCTGCAGCAATCGAAAAAGTTCAGGGTCATCCATGTTCTTGCGAGCAACGTGATACCATCCTTCACTAGCGTAGCGTCGAAATGGGCACTCATGACGACGCTCTACTACATCTTCGCCAAACTGACCGCCTTGGTCGAAGTCTTCAAAGTTCAGGTATGTCAGGCACACCTCTGTAAGTATGAGCTTGTCGCTTTCAGGATCGATTCGATACGCCCCAAATGAAATATCCCGTCTGGGATCAATTTGCTGGAGGAATTCTTGGACCGTAAAGTGAGCTAACTCCAGCGTGGAGCCATCCGCCGATTTTCGTACAAGGCTGCTGCACCAGTGCAAGATCTCGAACACGTCAGGTATAGCCTGAGAATTTCGCCTTGTACTGCCGAGGTCAATAGATACGGCTTCACACACAGCTTCGGTCGTAATTCTATTCCCGTTTGTAATCCAACGTAGCGTCCTTCGAACCAGCTTCTGCGTTTCTGGGTTACTTTGGTTCACCCGATTTAAGATCCTCTCATACGTCGAAGTCAGGTCGGGTGGCAACGATCCAAGTGCTACGCGGCGGGCGGCATCGTTCGGTAACTCACACAAGTAGTCCATCTGACAAGTAACCCAGCGAAACCTTGCTCAATTGCACTGTCAGTAAAATCCCAACATCCTATAACATGTGTGGGTCATGAAATGTAGCACATACATGCCTTCCGCACCTTCCACCAGCCTTTCCAAGATGTGTTCTTTGAGTGACTGATCCTTGATCCTGAGCCTTCTTTTACGCGTTCTGAGATCAATCTCAGCCCCAACGTAGAGCCTAAGATCGTTACTCCTGGCGGCAATCGAAACCTTTGTGTAATTTTCCAGACGCTCGCGAATTTCTATCTCGTCCCTGCTCAGAAATATTGTCTTGATGGTAGTATCCTCACCGTCATTGAGGGCGGTGAGAGCGTCAACCACTAAGGGCGCATTCGTCCCGCATTCGTCAAGTCCGTCGACAATGATCATAGCACAATCGAAGACTAATGTCATTTTCCTTACAAGACCCCACAAATGGTCCGAGTCATAAGCAAAATGCTGTTGATGCTCTGGGTTATGAGTCTCGTAGAATTGTCGAAGCTTCGCAAAGCTCTCCTCGTCCTGCTTAGCGAACTGCTGAGCCAAAGAACCTAGTATGTTCGACAAGTCTTGCTTGGCTGAATCTTTGTAGTCGCAGTAAAAAAACGCAACTGCGATGCTGGGGCTGCTCATTCGCAAGGCTTCCTCGATCACAGAGGAGGCCAAAACGGTCTTGCCTGCGCCTGGAATTCCGTAAAACCAAAGTCTGCCGTTTTTGGTTTCCCACCATTGTCTGAATTCTTGACCTTCTGTCAACCAAAGACCTGTGCCAGGGCTCCGCAGCTTTCGGCTCATGTCGTGATTGCTGCGAGAATCGACCTTCGCGAAAGATTTCAAGATTTCTTGTCTCTCGTTGTTGATGGCGATGCGCGTTTCAGCTTCGTGTCTCTCCTTGAGCTCGGTCCTCATTCCCTCAATTGTATCGAGAAATTGGTCTTGTCTGGATAGCGCCTTGAGGAGACCGGACATACAGTCAACGTTCAATGCTAGCCCCAATGTTGTCTTGTGACGCTCGATTTCTGTGATTAGGTCTTTGACCTCTGAAGATGTAAATGGCCATCTTAACTTTCTCTTAAGGGTCTCTAGTCGCTGACCGCCTAGCGAAGATGTGTCATCTCTATCCAAAATAGACTTCACATGTTCTAGCGTTTGATAGCATGAGTGGATGTGATGTACTCGTGTAGTTGATTCGAATGTCTCGTCTTCAAGCTGACGAGAGACCAGTTGCAGATTGCTGAGGATTCCGTAGAGGGCGCCTATCTCCGCAGACAAGGCTGATATCTCTTTCGGTGCTTTTTTGACAGCTTTCACGTACTTGTAGGTCCGACGAAAGACTATATCAGCGAGGGTAATCAGGCCAGAGATACTAGCGGAGACGGATAGAGGATCTGCCATCTTGCTAATGTGATGCTAAGTCAACGGGGGATAAAATGGAGAAGATGGAGAGCGAAAGATGAAGATATTCGAGAGCGGGGCTACGGAGCTGATGTGGCGCCTCTGCCTGCATGGACGGCGCTTTGACCGCGGGGCACAAGGCTGCGTTGTGAGGCTGTACCACTTGATTTGTCCAACATGGGTAAGTCATAGCAGAGGATTGCAACTACGAGCACGGCCAGAAATACCATGATGCATATTCTCAGCCTCTTAACAAAGCTTCTCAGGGCCTGAGTCACCAATCAATGCCATCCATTGCGGAAGGCTGAGTCCATCATTCCCCACCGCAGCTTCCAAGCCTTGTAGCGTCGTAGCTGCGCATCTGCAGGCGTACCAGCCGGCTTTTTTCGGCTCCTTGACAGCCTATCAACCCTTTGATCTGCTGCAGCCTCGCACAAATCTAGGCTGCAGCGTCTCCGCCAAGGACGCCGACAGCGAACCGTGTAGCACCGACATTACTGCTATGCGCCATGACATCCTCCTCATGATCAACACTCTCTCCTTCTGACGCACACAGCCCATAAGGAATGCTGTGGATGTGAGAAACAAGGAAGGAGCTCTCCAAGAACAAACTTTGCGATGACTTGATGCGCTAAGCTCGGATTGGCATCAGCTGCTCGTACGAGTATGTCTCGGCGCGGGAGAGCCTTTCTCCCGTCGGTTAGCGCACCCGGTCAAATGTCCCGAAGCCGGGGCCGACCCCATAGGGTCCAACAGGTGACAATTGGCGAAATCCTTTCCCACTATCGTCTCCGACCAACAATGGCCAACAATAGCCCACGACAAGCCATGCTACCAGAGTTGACTAGCTTAATCTATCGTAGCAACTACCCAACCATCGACTGCCAGTCCCAATCACTCTAAAACAAGACAACCGAGTCTCTCCCCTTCCCGACTCGTGCGCTCGACCTCCTTTCGCTCACTTCCACCTGCCGCTGCCAGTCGAACCCTCCCCTTTCACGCTCGTAGAAGTCCCACTTAGAACGCACCACTCTTAGTTGTACACACCACCTTCCGTCCGATACGCCACTCCAGTCGTACCGGATCACTTCCTGTAAGCCCGAATACGGCCGCTCCCCCAAGCCCATACAGTTTGCTCCCAGTGAGTCCCACCGCTAAACTTCAGGTCCCCGTACAAGTCCCGTCGAAGCCTCATTATCGGATCGTAGGGCTATTACCGTCCGGCAAGAATGCTTGGGGTGCCGAAAGCCGACTGGGGAATTCTCTTGTTTGATAGCTAGCCTAGGGGGTAGGTGTATGAGATATCAGTAGCCAAAGGGATACAAGAAAAGTCATAAATATGCTTTCCGCCTTAAGTGACGTGTATGTGAGCTAACATGAAACGCGACAATACTTCGAATTTCGCAGAAGTCCCGACAGCCATCCAGTCTACATTCAGCATGCCCCCCCGCCGCCTTCCTTATCGTCTCCTCGTGAAGAAATAATGCTCGAGATCGCAATCGTCCTCCCCAGCGAAAATCTCCATCTTCTGCTTCAACTGCCCTTTATCCTTATCCTTATCGATCACCTCTTCCGCATTGCTGGCGCCCCATCCCCCTAGATCTTTCTCCACGTCTACATAAAACCCGATGGGCGGGGAGACAGTGTCGGGGAGACCTTGAATGGTGTCGTGTTCGTTGGGAGCATCTTCAGGTGTGGTATTGTTCTTGTCGTCATCAGTGTCTGGATTACACGCCCAGCTTCCTATAATGATGAGCGCGTGGGTGGTGTTAGGTTGGGGTGGGTAGTAGTGCACTGAGCGAGAGCGAGCTGATTCGGGGAGGAGGATCGGGAGTCTGGGGACGGAGACGGCGTTGTATTCGGCAGTTGGAACATCCGGGGCTGGTGGGAATAGGTCGACGCGCACTACCGTGAGTTGGTTTGAATCGCTGCTGCTGGAGAGATAGACTTCCTTCTCAGCCCAGGTCACTTCGACAGGCATTCTGGTAGGGCAGAGAGAGGTGGTGCTTCCAAGAACGGTCTTGACGCGGTGGATGAGGGTTGGCGGGCTTCGGGTTGTTTTCCGGGTTGAAAGTCGGTGGGTGGAGATAAAGGCGGATAGGGCCAGATGCGGTTTGGTGCCAGCTTTTATTTCAGATCTGGATTGCTTCATTTGTTGCGCTTCAAGGGAGGCGATGTGCAGGTATTTGCAACAGGGGGAGAAGTGGAATTTCATAAAGACGTGGCGGGCTTGATGAATAAGTCAGTAAGCACGTCCATTGAAGCTCGGGCTTTCATAAGGTACGAGAGAATAGGAAGGCCTACTTTTGCGCGTTGTGGTTCTGGCTCTCCTGATGAAGTAAGACTTGCCCTCAAAGTCTGCGAATAGAACATCGCCTCCATAGAGCGGCCATACCACGAGCGGCTTTTTCGGATGGATCGCCGGCGGAGAATCGTAGAGCATGACAGGCAGCTGATGCGTAAAGGTGAAAATCTGGGTTGGTGGAGCGGTAGCAAGGTCATAAACTGTGAGTACGCCTTGTTGTACCTTGGCATCACGTTTCCTATCCTGTCTCGAATACGCCATACGCCTGACTAGCCTCTCTTCGTCATCGCTATCAAAGTGAAGGTCTTCCTCCTGATTGTTGTCGCTGCTCCAGTCAGATTCATAATCTCCGTCATAAGACTCTTCTTCAGATCCGCAGTCAAAATCAACGTCTCCACCGTCGCTGTCGGATTCATCGTATAATTGACCATAGCTATTGACAGCAGTGTCAGAAGCGGCGTCATCTTTTGGGGTCTCACTTTCCTCGTCGGTGTCTACATCCGCTTCGCTGGAATTGGAGCTAGACTCATCTGATGAGGTCAAGGGGTTGCCTAGCCCATCGATCTCGGTAGATCCCTCGCTCCAGCTCTCTTCGGCCGAATTCCATTCTGATATCTCTTCCGAAGAATTGGACGAGTCACTGTCATTCTCTTCCTTTTCGCTGGAATCTTTTCCTTTCGCAGGAGAGGTGTCCGAAGCGTGGTTGCTTTTAGAAGGTTCGCGCGAGCAATGCCGGCACTGTGTGGCGCTCAGATCCTTGCCAAAACTCTTGTCTGTGAGTGGGTTGCCTGTACTTTCGAGTGCTTTCACCGTCGGTTGGTCCGCTTTAGCCGCCGCACGACCACGAGGTTCCGTGCTCGCTGGCATCTTTCGTCTTGACGCTACAATTAGAAGCGAATCTCGGCTTGTGATGTCTTCAAAGCAGGCATTTGGATGTTCAAATACTATGTCCAAGCCATCAATTGCGTGGTACTCGCCTCCGCTGTTCACAGAAAACATCTGAGATCCGATCCGCAGAAAATGAAGGTCGGGGGTGAAGGATATTGATTTTAAGTCAGCATCGGCCCACCTTTTTTGATCGAGGCTTGCTGAGATAGTGGTATTAACTTCGAGTAGTGCGGGTACTTCTCGGTCAGGCAAGTTCCAAGTCTTGTGATGGAAGGTGAAGT
The DNA here is from genome assembly GCF_014066315.1 of Letharia lupina. Classification (NCBI taxonomy): domain Eukaryota; kingdom Fungi; phylum Ascomycota; class Lecanoromycetes; order Lecanorales; family Parmeliaceae; genus Letharia; species Letharia lupina. The sequence goes on from NW_023502980.1 coordinate 44,687, forward strand.
CTGCTGCATCTGCGGGTTCACCTGACGGCTGGAATACAACAAGTTTGCTACCATTCTGAGATATGGCCTCATGATATGGCATTTTTCCTGATCCACCGTCGCCTTCATCGCACAACATGAAGCTGGTGTACCGGCCAGAGTTCCGCGAGAGGAAGTTTCGAGGACCTAGTGCGCCCCATAGACAGCGGTCGAGCTCCCCTGCAAGCTGCTTTACGGCCGAATGAGGGTAGCAGCGCGGTTCCTCGCAATTTGCGCAGTCGAGCAGATTGTGCCATTCGCTTATGTAGCTTCGATAGTTCTTGGCGAACTGGGAGTAGCCGTCCGAGTCGTGGCTTGCGAACCATTTTGGGAAGACACGCTTGGTGAACTTGTGATTGGGAGAGCAGCAACTGGTAGTATAGAGGTCAAAATGGCCCTGGACGAAAAGGCTTTGAAGTTGGATCGTCGATTGGAAGTTCGAGGATGTGAGGAAGTCTTCAATCTTTTGACGAAGCTCCGGTGTCTCTTCGACGTGGTCAAAATGCTTGTCCCAGTACTTCGCGGAATAGGTAACCAGATGATGGTCTTTTATGTTATCTTTGAAGGTCGTCAACCATTGTCCCGCATCTCTCGTCAGAAGTTGCGCATATTTGTTCTGCGATAAGTAGAGAAGACATGCGTTAGCGATTGTGAGCTCAGATATTGAGTGTATGGTGGGGCTTGGCGATTCTTGCTGGAAGATGCTCTGATTGCGTATCAGGAAGTCCCTGACTGTGCTGTGGAAGAGAAAGCAGAAACGCTCTCCTTGGTTCTCAGGGTCTGATTGCGTTTCAATGAGTGGTGCAAAAATCTTCTCGACAGCTTGTCGCCAGGGAATGTTGCGATTCTGCAATGACCTAGGATTCTCTGAAGAAATTATGCCGATAGCTTCTCTTAATTCGGTCAACCGAAGACGCCGCCTAGCGAACGTAATCAAGGAGAAGATTTTGCTAAACTAGTAAGCACGTTGAGAGAAAACCCAAACAGAAAAAGAGTCTAACCTGGCCAGCTCCCGCTCCCGCTTTTCATATCGAGCAATGATACGTCTGTAGTACGCATCGAGATCTTTTGGCAGACCTTCCTTGATGAACAGCTCCATCTCGTCGAAGCTGCTCACCTCGTTCTCGATGGTCTTCAGCATCAGAGTTGCCCAAAGGAAATTTCCATCGGCACGTTGCTTCAGCTCGCTCAGTATCCACGTTCGGGTATCCTGGTCTACCTCGGGATTGCAGATTCCTGGTACCTTTAGGGAAATGTGCTCGTCGACTGCGACCCTGATTTGCTCTTTAACATTCAGAACCAGATGACTCTCTAGGTATTGCCGGATGATAGGCCTGTCTTGGGAACTATACCAGACTCGTACGGTCTTTGCCGAAGTCTCCGCTAAAAGATTGACAAACTCCACGATCTTACTAGCTTCTTTCCATCTAGCCACAGTGCACTCCTCATCTAGGCCATCGAGGAAGATGTAGACTTTAGGGAGCTTACCAACGAGAATCCGCATGAACTCGAACACGTTGATCAAATCGGCACTACTCTTTTGGGACGTTATTTGTAAATCTTCCGGAACATCTTGATTCAGGAGCCAGTAACGTTCGAAAAGTTGAGTGGCCAGGTTTCGGGCGGTGACGATGGCTGTATGCTCGTTGTCGAATTCATAGAAATGAAGACACTGAGCTTGGGTGTCGCCCAGATTTCTTACGTATTCGATGGCATGGGAACACAACACGCTCTTGCCGGAACCAGGCCCGGCAAATAGCCAAAGAATTGGCTTAGAAGATGTCCCTTTGACCCAGTCTTGGAAGTGCGAGTCCTCGAAGAGCCACTCACATGTCGGAGATCCGGTTGCGTGCCGGTTGACATCGAGGTTATTGCGGTGCCTATGTAAGGTGGATTCGTTGATGGTTTGACCGCCAAGCCAGGACCGAATGCGGTCACTCTGCATTTGCCTTCTCCAAGCAGACCCATCATCTCGCTCTTTTCTATTTTCGCATCTCTCAAGGCTAGCCTCCATGCGTTCTGTCCCGGCGTACTGCCCTTCTATTATCGCCGCAACCTTGTCAATCTGGTCGGCATCCTCTTTCAAGTCATCGACAATGTCCTGCAATTTCTTTATACTGAAAGATGTAGATGCTCGCAACAAGGCATTGAGACCGCACCGGCTGCACTCCTTATCCACTCTGGACCAGAACCTGAAGACATTCTTATACGAGCTGAACAAGAGCTCCTGCATGTCCAGAGACTGGCCGTAGAGCTCATCGTATAAAGTTAATCGCCGCAGCTGCGCTGATAGGGACAGCACTTCGGCCTTGATCTTGTCGATGAGGTCAATGAAGCGACTCAAACCATCGATCGCGACCTTCAAAACACCCCAGAGGACGCATCCCGGTGTCGGATCGGCCTGCGACAGGGTGTCGACGACGCCGTAATAGTCCTTCAGTACCGCGACAACCGGGCCTAGAACTCTCTTCATGATTTTTATGGACGGCTTCTGGGCATGTCTCGTCTCTATTTGGCGAAGAGATTCCTGTATGTCTTCCGGCGTTGGTGGGTTATTGAGATCAAGACGAGCCAGTATTGACCTCTTGCTCTTCTTTTCCGGTAGATTGCGAATGTACTCGTAAAAAGCATGCTCGAAACCCGATGGGGTCCTACCGTTTGACTGATTAGTATAATCGATTGCCTCTTCAAGGAAGTGAGCCGGATACCTTAGCTCTTTCGTGGCACCCATGCTTGGTAGCTATTGGACTGTTACGGGGAAAATGTTGAAGCAGTCCTCAGATAGCCTTCTTGAAGAGCACCAAGGGTTACTCAAATATATTTCTTTCCATTCGGCTTGGGCAGTGTGGAAGCGAGCTTGATACTCATATTGGGCGAGTTACGGGTGACAAGCCACACAGAAGCAGCGGTGAGGTTATTCTTCTAGTGTCAAGGCAACGAGCTGAGATAAACTGGAAAGTAAGTGGGCATTTGATATTTCGACCGGGCGTGCTGATTGGTCAGAAGGGCAAAATCCGCCGGGGGCTGAGCAAACTTTATTTGTAGGCAAACACTCAGCTAAGCACGACACCGCCATGTTTAGTGAACGCTCAAGCGCCTCTATATTGGCCTACTTTATATTGGTCGCCTGATAGTCAATATTTTAAAAGCCGTTCTAACTCCATCTAGACATATAAGCTGCGCGCGAGCCGCAGCTGAGCAGCGGAAAAAAGCAAGCGCACCTCGGGAGTAACTCGCCAGCTGAATGATATTAACGGCGGACGGCGGACCTCAGCCACACGGTCGGTAAGGGTCTGCGCATAAGCTCGCATTGGCTTTTCCCAGCTGATATACTTTAACATCGTTCGCCGTCCAAAGCTTCCATACTCTCCCAATATTGCTCCAGTGTCCGACTGCTAAGAAGAGCGACAATATTGTCGCTCAGAGCCTAGCACCCGAGGGGGCCTTCCGCGAATAACTCGACACGAGAGAAGGGCAATCCCGCTTTGCAGCCATGGGTGAGATCGCAGTCGACGGCGGCGAAAAGGATGTCAAGAAAGAGGTGCAAGTGAGTGTGACAAGTGTGAAGGAAGATGAGAAGGACAAGGCAGAGTCAGGGAAGCCAGTTCCAAACCGCATCTTGCGATACGCCGAAGTGTGAGTCTGGTTCGCTCGCGATTCGGGTTACACGTCCCTGGAATTCTACTGACATCTTGCTTCATAGATTCGATTTGTAAGCTTCTCTGGAGACTTTGCCAGGAAATCGTGCCCCCAATACTGACCCCATCAGGCGCACATACACCACAAAGCTTGTCAAGTCCGGCAAACCAGACAAGAAGCTCGACAGGAAGAAGCCCGTCTTGGTCGAAAGACGCATTATCAACCACAAAGGCCAGCATACCCACACCGAGGTCGATGTCAAAAGCCCAGCCCTACGTGATGTTCTTATCGAGATGAACAAAGATGTGGAGGGTCTATCGCTCCTGAAGGAGCCTCCATTTGTAAGTCACTCTGTATCTTGACGAGCTGGATTGCCACTTCTCCGGGCAAGTTGCCTGTCAGCCGTCATGGAATGCTGCAGCTATCGACACGGGAACTTGCAATACATGCAAGTAGGGTAGCAAATGCACCAGGATCGTCCATTCAATCCAACAACTTCTATGTTTTGGAGAATCGAAAGCTGGCTTTCTAGGCTACTGTACCTACTGAAGTAGAATCTCCTTACTTTGCTAATATTTCTGCGGAACATCTAGGCTGATCCAAGCCTCTTCTTCCATTCTCGATTCGCCCTGAAAGACCGGCTATCACTCGAAGAAAAAAACGAATCTGCGGATTTATCCCTCGTCGCTGACCTCTCTGTTGCCCTGCAGTACGTTGAAGAGCAGCACGGAAGCAGCATCGCCAGCTTGGGAAATATGCTGCCCGCCAACGAGGTCACGTGGTCACTACTCTGGGCTCTATTTACGCCCAATTGCATGATGTACCATTTCCACCAATACACCGAACAACCTCAGGTATTATTGATGCGTCGTATCCGACAGCGTTTCCGAAAAGATGGCACACCCTACTGGCATGTCATGTGCGACATGATCGCAGACGACGGGCTCAAATTCGGATATACCAAAGATCTTGGCATAGCCAGCCGACCCGATCTCCACTCCGACTTGGAGATCGACCAGTACGATGGCGCGAGAAGAATCCAGGATCTCATCGTATATCCTCTGGAATATGCGCCGAACCCGGGGCAAATCCGGAAAGAGGTGACTGAACGAGGCAAGAAGTACGCACGTATGATTGGCAACACATATTGGGAGACCAGCGGGCCGGCCATGCGAGAAACCATGAACGACCGCTACGAGGTAAACCGCTTCAAATTCAGCACCCACGGCCGCGCAATGATCGACACTGCCTCCTTCCGCACGTACAACCCAAACTGGGCTTGCATTCCAACCGTGCAGTCGACGCTCGACAGAACGCAACTCTCAGACGACCAACATCTTATCTGTGCGCCTTTCGTGGGTGGCTTTGGGTTCGGTGACAAGAAATGGGGCGGATTCCCCGTCTCTCGCTTGCAAGAAGTCGTCTGGAGCGACGAGCCATTCCATTCGCTCGTCATTGGTGCGAAGCAGAAGACTCTAATCCATTCGCTTGTCAAGCAGCATTCCTCCAAAGGTACCGGCTACGACGACGTCATTCAAGGGAAAGGTCTCGGTCTCATCGGTCTCCTGAGTGGTCGTCCTGGATGTGGTAAGACCTTGACGGCAGAAGCTGTGGCGGAAGTCACCAAAAGGCCATTGTATGCCGTTAGCGCTGGCGAACTGGGCACTGATGTGGAAAAGGTGGACAAGCAATTGACCCTGATCCTAGAATTATCGCATCGATGGTCCGCTGTGCTACTATTAGACGAAGCGGACGTATTTCTCCAGGAGCGCGACACCAAAGATGTGGCTCGAAATGCTCTAGTCTCGATTTTCTTACGGCAACTGGAGTACTTTCAAGGGATATTGATTCTCACCACCAATCGCATTGGGGACTGCGATCCGGCTTTCGAGAGTGAGTACCTTCCGTTGCACTTTCGGCAACCATTGTGGACTGACAGCGACGCTCATCCAGGTCGGATCCACTTCTCCATCCACTACCCGGACCTCGACGTCGCCGCGCGGCGGACCATCTGGAAAATGTTCATCGAGCGAGCCGACGGGCTTATCACCGACCCGGAGGTATCGAAGCTCGGCGAACACGTCATGAATGGGCGCCAAGTACGTTACCCTTTATCGCCGCCGAGCATCCCCACCAAAGATAGACACTGACCATGCTCAACAGATCAAACACGCCGTCGGGAGCGCGCGAAGCATTGCGCGCGAGCAGAACCAACGATTAGACCTCAAGCACATAGACTCCGTGCTCGAGGTCGTCGAGGCATGGAACGTGGCCAAAGCGCTGAAATAGAAGCCAGAAGTAGCAGTCAGTAGAACAATGCGTTACGGTATCATCTCGTCGTGCAAGATTGCGCCTGTAGTCACCTTGCTCCATCACCGTTCGATACATAGGCCTCGAGCCCGGTCACCGTTGCTCAAGAAGCCCTGTGCCACCCTGCAAAACCGCCACCCATGCCCGTAGGACCGACCGTAGAAGACTCCCACCTCGCTGTACATAGTGCAAAAAAGTTTAAGAATTCAATGCTTCCATGAGTTTCCAGCCAGCTGCATAAGCTCATGATCCCGGGACCAGAAAACACAAGCCAACGTACCTCATCCAACCCCATCTCTTAACGCACCATGACAATTTCCCAACGATGAAACATCCTGCCTGCCTGCCTCCCTCTCTCTCCTGAACAAAATCTCACACCGACCTCCCAACCCCGCCTGGCGCGAACCAAGCGAAGCCGAGTCGCGAAAACCATTCCGTCGAGGCGGCGTCATTGGGTCGTCGATGCATCGAAGCACGATTTACAAAATGAAGACCGCAGGTGCAGCAATTGGCCGGAGTACATACAACGGGAGCCACGGATGTTGAGTTCGCCAGGAAGCAGGACGCACAGAAGTCAGGATCGGAGCCTGGACGTCCTCTCTCCGACTCGTAGATACTGTGGCCACGATCGCATCCCTATCGGTGGGGTGGCGACGAGAGTACGTAGAACTCGTGACTCACAACCTGAGCGATTGGGCAAAGAGGGAGCGGTGGATACGCCCGTGGCGACCCCGGTGCGCCTCGCTGATGCACGCGTGTATGTTGGCCAAAACATGGGGATTGGGACAGAAGTCACGCTTGGTGGGAAGAGCGATGCGTTGCCGGAGACATCTTGCGCGCAGCCAGAGAAAAGCTAGGGACGAGCAGGCGGTGAAGCGATAGGCTCGAGGAGAAGACGGGGACGGGAAGTAATGGCAGAAAGTGGTGATTGCTGAAGCATGCTCCATGATCGTTTGATCGTGGTTGCGCGATGATACAGGTGGTCTGAATTGTATACATAGTCCGTATGGGACGGGACATGCTCATCGGAGCACGGGCGAGGCTATATGTGCCTCAACAGCTGAGACTAATGATCCCGCATTTTAACCCCAGCTCTCCACACGGACGTGGCTCCTCTTCACGTATCCCGAGCGCGTGACCAGAGAACGCGTGGCCATGCTGTAACACTCATCCTCGACCGGCCCATCACAGAGCGGCCAGTGTTCCCTCGTTCCCATATCGCAGAACACGTTCTCCGCATACGAGACAAAGTCCGGACCGTAAGAGTGGTCATTCTCGCAAAGTTGACGGGCGCTATGCCGCCCGTGGACACTCGTGATGAGACGGCCATCGAATTTTGAGGAGCGTCGAGGCGGTAGACTGCGCTTCTTGCGAGGCATGGAGTCTGCGTCTTTGGCATACCAGAAGTGTATCCTTCCCGGGTCAGGTAGTCCGTCGAATTCGTAATCATCGTGGTAAAGTTCGTAGCTGAATTTGCGGCGGAAGAGCATGGCGGGTTCCCGACAGTAGAAACCGGGGTCGGTGTTGTAGTCTTCAGTAAAGTTGGTGAAGGCCTATGACAAGAGGTCAACGCTTGTCTGAAGTATTAGGACAGGGAACGAGGTACCTCCATGTGAATCTGCATTGCCGCTGCTTCAATGTGTTCGAGCTTGTCGCTACCGTCGCTACCGGCATCTCGATTCAGCCAGGTGCAGTCTAAAATGTGTAAGCTTCTGGTGTAACTTCCAGACTTGTCTAAGGACGTCCACAGGTTTTCCAGTTACAATACTTACATGGGCGGTGATCATTGTCTCCGACAACAATATTCGAATAGTAATATCGCTTCCCGCAAGCTTGGCCCATGTCTCCCAACCATCCTCTCGGCGTTCCATCTCCCCAGACTTGAGAAATATAGGCAATACAGATACCATCGTTATGGCCTAGCAGTTGCAGATACGTTGCCTGTCTGCCCGGGCCCTTCTTCTGCGAAACCCAGATATCAGCATATCCACCAGACCCGATAGACCCGAACCCTCGACTCCAATCCGAGGCGCCAATGTAACTTTTGTTTTCGTCGAAAGCGACGACGGCTGGTATGGGTCCATCAGCCTCCGTGAGCCCTTCGACGCCGTTGAGTCCTACTACGACGCGTACCATTGAGTCTTGGGCTTGCTGCTGTCGATCGACCATGTGGATCTCTTTGTTGGGAAACTCATTGGGAAGGAAGCCAGTGAAGCCTACCATTGAGCCGAATACGCCAAGGACGGTAAGAATGGCCTTGCCGGCTGGGTTAGCCATGTTGAGCGATCTGACCTGTAAAGTGGCTACTATAATAGTAGAGAAGAGTATTTAGTGAGCTCAGTGATTCCACCGTGCTGCAAATTTCTGAACAGGTTTTATGAGTCGACGAGATAATGCACTTTTCGTTCAAACATCAATAAAATATTGCTCGTATTTTATGGCCAAGTCTTGCAAGAAAGCCGTTCTTTGTACCAGGTGAAGGGTGAAACTATCGCGAACAAGCTTTGCAGTGACTCAAGTAATCCTCAATTTTCCGTTCTCTATTCAGACTCTAAAAAAAACAGGCAGGTTGCCAATAGCGGCAATGTGAGTCGGGACAGCAGAAAACCCCAACCCCCCGTTCTGAGAACTTTTGAGGCTGCCAATGGTAGGGATGAATCAGAGCAGAATTGGGAATCAATCCTCCGAGAACGTGCATGGTGTCATCGGTACTATATCAGCACTCACATAATCAATAGACCATTGGCGTAATCCTACTGTACGTGTGATCGGGCGAATTACTAATTCATACCCCAAAAGTATGGATCCTTACCGAATCATACCCCTAATTACCGAATCATACCCCTACACCAAATCACACCCAAATATGGGGTATGATTCGGTAATTTGTCATTGCTTGGGGTATGATTTGGTAAGTTGTCAAAGTGGCCTCAAACTACGAAGGAGATAATCCGCGATCTGGCTTATTCGATCATAGAAAGAAGGGAGTTTCTCCGACCGTATTTGATGAGAACTCTGTCGAAATTTGATGTAGGGGTATGTCGAATTTGGTCCCCACGCTTTCTAGCCACCGTGTTGATTAGCCACCTAATTTGTACTGTATTTAGGACTTGGCCCCGGAGAGGTCTGGAGAATTAATCCATCCGTTCTACACATCATATACCCGATATTCTAACAAATTCTATCAGCCTAAAAACATCAGACGAAAGCCGAGTGGGCGAAATTTCGAGCCCGGGGGTGTCCGCACTTCACGCTGCAGACACCCCTATTCGGGTCCCGTAGGCCCCGTAGGGGCCCGTAGGGCCCCCGAAGGAATAATTCCTAACAATACCACTACGCTGCCGAGGCTGCGCAGCGGGGCGAGGCGGGGTAAGCTTCGGGGGTCAAACCCCGCCCCGTTGCGCAGCGTAAATTATACCACCATCATCAATAATCAAGTCGACGACTACTTCCAGACGCTCAGTAAGTCTACCACTACCATTACCTTCATTAAACCCTCTCATATTTTAAGGCTACTTTGAAAACTTACCAAATCATACCCCAAGCAATGACAAATTACCGAATCATACCCCCAAATCATATTTGGGTGTGATTTGGTGTAGGGGTATGATTCGGTAATTAGGGGTATGATTCGGTAAGGATTCGTACTTTCGGGGTATGATTCGGTAATTTGCCCGAAGTTGGCTCCCGCAGCCCATCATATTCGACATTCCTCTCCTTGTACTTTGGCCAAGGACGCTGATGACAGGAGGAGATCTTGATGCTATCAATGACGTGGGTACTAATGCGCATGGCAAGTTCGTGTGAGCTCACCGAGATAAGATTCATACAATGGTTGGATGTTCGACGATGTCTCAAGGACTCTGAGTTCATCGCGCTACTCTCACTGGGTCTAGTGCCTTCACTAGCCACATATGGGTAGAGCGTATGGCTAGCTTTCGCTTCCGCTTCTCAGAGAATGTGGCCTTCAACGGGGTCTGGTAACCGTCCAGGCGCGCCTGGACGGTGACCCACGCTAAGCCCTACGCTAAGCCCTACCCCCTATCATCAAATATCGAAATTCGATATTTTCGCTTTACAAATAGAAGAATATTATAACAGCACCCTCCGTAGGGCCTTCGTAGGGCCCCCGTAGGGGGCTCGTCATCGAGCCCCGAAGCCAGACACCCCTATTTGGACCTAAATAGGGACCCCCGTAGGGGTATTGCTAACAATTTATAAAAACGCGAAGCGCCGCGAATTTTTCGAGAATATTTATTATAGCGAAAAATTCGAGTTTTGAAAACGATTATCACTACTAAGAGAATGGTTATTAACTTATATTAAATATATTCTCTACACATATAAATTTAGCTAGTGAATACGATAAACTTAAATTTAAAGTGGTCTGATAACCGTTCCGAACGGTTACCCTTAACAAAAATTTAAGCGACTCGAAATTTTCGATTTTTTATTCGAAATTATCGTAGCTATAATTTCGATAATTTCGAATAATAATTTTAAACGATAATTTCGAATGATAATTTCGAACGATAATTTCAAACGATAATTTCAAACGATAATTTTAAACGATAATTTCGAATAATAATTTCGAGATAAAAAAAATTTAAATTCTCTAGAAGTAAATATTAATAACTATTCTATATATTAATATATATATAAAATAAGAATTCTTTTCTTTATTAATATACTTACTTATTTTTATTTATTTTTTATTTTTATTTATTTATTATTTTCTTTTATTTTAATATATATAAAGATACTATAAAATTAAATCTACTTTTTTATTTTTATTTTATTTTTTAAAGCTTTTTTTCTTTATTATATAAAATACTATAATCTATTATATAAAATATTCTATTTTTAAAAATATCTATAATTTATAGATATTATAAACGTTATTTTTTTAAATAAATTTAATAACTTAGTTATTTATTATATTTTTATTATATATTATTTTTTTATAATAAATTTATAAATAATTCGAAAAATTCGAGATTTTTTTATAAAAACTCGAAATTTTCGAAATTTAAAAATATTTTAAAGTCTTCGTTATAACTCTATAATTATCTTAAAATTTTCGAATTAATTCTATTATTATTAATTCGAAATTTTCGTAATAATTCTATTATTAATTAAAAAAATTCGAAAATTTTAAGACTCTAAGAGATAATTCGAAATTTTCGCGATAATTCTATAATAAATTTAAAATAATTTCGAAAATACTATTATTAAATTAAAAATTTCGAAAATTTTAAGACTCTAAAAAATAATTCGAAATTTTCGCGATAATTCTATTATTATTAACTCGAAATTTTCGAGACTTTAAAAGATAATTCGAAATTTTCGCGATAGTTCTATAATTAATTTAAAATAATTTTAAAAATACTATTATTAATTTAAAAATTTCGAAAATTTCGAGACTCTAAAAGATAATTCGAAATTTTCGCGATATTTCTATTATTATTAACTCGAAATTTTCGAGATTGTAAAAGATAATTCGAAATTTTTACGATAGTTCTATAATTAACTTAAAATAATCTTAAAAATACTTCGAAATTTTCGAGATCTTTATAAAGTATTATTAAATATTAAATATTTAATATTTATAAGTTATTTAAATCTTACGCGAAGATTTCGCAATTATAATATAAGCGCGGACGCTATTCTACTTCGGAGTGGCTGACTAAGCCAATGTCCCCCGTCCCGCGCCTGGACGGTTACCAACTCACGGGAATAAGAAGCACCGTAACAGCATTGTACCAGCGCCATATACTCTCCAACAACATTCTCAGCAATTGAATATGTTGGCCACTGCTTCAACTGTCATTGTCACTATCACTGCCTTTATCACCGTACCCTACCGAGAACTCTGGTACTATGTAGTCACCCTCTTTGCAGTTGACGGACTTTTGCGCCATAAGTGATAGTATTGTTTCCCAGTCATCCTCCTGACTGACTAGAGCAGTTGGGATGTTGTGTCTCACCTGTCTTTCGAGACCTTAGATGGATTCGCAAGGTCTTCTCACTATTGGAATTAAGAATGAGGTCAAAATAACCAACACAGATAAAGACAAAAAGATGGCACAGGTCAGGTTGGCGTCGGGAGGAAAGTTGCCCGCTAGCTTCGAACCACATACTAAAGACTTTGGCGGACCCCCTATACGACGTCGACCATATCATTGAAATGACCGACTCATGTCGAAAGAACGTCATTATACGTCACTACCAACCAGCGGACGTAAAATCGATACGAAGATAGAGGGCAAGTGATACGAAGGAAGCGGCCTTCCCACTTTTATTTCTTCACAGACTCCATGCTCTCCCAACTTTTCAACGCCGGTTCCAGCGCCGAGAGAAAACCAAACACCGTGCACGTCAGCAATCGAGGAAAGTGCACCAAGGCCCCCATCCCCTCCCCTCCCCCACGGAAAGAATCGTCCCTTCCCAACCGACTCCTCCTCCCCCCTGCAATTACACCCCAACGACACCACTGCCTCCCCTCTAACACCCATTCCTCTCCCTCAACCCCATCCCCCCGGCATTGATGTACGCCACACTCCCCCCCTCATCGCTATACCTCGAGATGCCAAACCGCAACACCAACTGATCCTGACAGACCAACTGATTGAGGAACAGCAAAGCCGGCTCCTCGCTCCCCACCGCCGGCAACTCGAACGTGCCCACCAGGCTGCCCGTCAGCGGCTCGATGTCGTTCCAGGTGGGCGCATCCCCCAGGGCGAGCGTGTCGACGCGGAACATGTTGATCTGGCCCTGGCCCTGGGCGAAGTAGGCCGACTGGGGCTGGAAGTTGAACTCGAAGCTGAAGGGGCCGGGCCCGCCGCAGGGGAGCCCCGCGAAGGCGACGACGAGGTCTTGCTGGTTGGTGTTGCCGGCGTCCTGGGAGACGTAGAAGGTGAAGGGGATGTGGGCGGAGCGGCGGGACTTGGGTCGGGACCTTGCCTTGCTGCGGGAGGAGAGGCGGCGCGTGCTGTTGGTGGTGCCGTTGGTCAGGTTGCTGTAGTTTGGGATCGTGAGGTCGACCGAGAGGTCGGGAAGATCGGAGTAGATTTGGAAGGCTGAGGTCGGCTCGAAGGTGGAGCAGCCGTTGGCGTCGGTGCTTTGTTGGGCGGTGGTGAGGGAGAGGAGGGTGGAGAGGAGGGGGAGGGTGGTGGTGAGGGAGAAATGCATGTTGGAGGTTTAAAGGGGACTGGGGATGTGGGAATTTGGGTGGCGGGAAGAGGATTCGACGAGTAAAGCTGCCTTTCCGTACTGACAACGAAGGTGAGAAACAGTCATTCCAACGAAAGGACGCGAAACATTCGGGAGGAACGTATATATAATCCAAAGCTGCAACTCAAGTCTCTTCCACAACTTGGCGTGTTGAAATTATGAATGTGGCTTAGAGCCGCCAGAAACCGTTATGAGAAGATTTGAGTCGACTTGACATGGTTTGGACAGCCGCAAGTTCCACCAAATAGACGCCATGAAGCGTCACAAATAATGGCGCGGAACACGCAGGAGTATGATTACCATAGAATGGGGAGCCTAAAGCCGTAAAGCGGTTTGTGACAGTTCACGGTGTAAGTTTCGAAAGCGCCAAAAAAACCCGAGGTGTCGCCCAGCCCTGGAGGTACTAAAAATTGTTGCGGTCGGGCATGAGATTGGGCAGCCAACGAAGTCAGATTGTGAAGTAGCTGAAGGAAAGATGGCCAAATAGAAAAAAGTGACTTTCAAGAATAGAGTGACCTTAAGCCAGTGTGCAAAATGAAACCACCACAGGTGCAAGAACTTCCACCTTCAGCGCCTCCTTCAGCTTTCAAGTGCTCCATCTTCCCCGAGCTATTAAACACTTAGCCACTGAAGGTAATGAGCCGAAAGTATAAAAGTCTCCATCGTGGATCCTCGTACAGAGAGCTGCAGGTGCAACGAGCAACACAAAATCAAGACCTACATAGAAACATGAGATTGGGTGTGACGTGAGTAGTCGGCCTGCTTTGTCAATTGTGATTCGTTCTGACGTCTAGCAATATCGAGAGCAATGTACGCATTTAGACCTGTGTGATTCATCTAGGCAAGCTTCAATACTATCTTCAATGCTGCAATCAGGCATAAGCCTTCGGTCCACGATTCACCATGCGTCCATACCCTTCGCGCTTCGTGAGGGGGACCGTGCCTGTGTAGTTGCCCGTCTGGGTGGTGAAATCTCCTGTCTGGCTCAAGGACGAAATTCTTCCCAGCATCAACTCGACAACTCTATACGCAGCCCCTGGTGTATACCCAGGCAATTCTGGGAAACGTCAGCGGGTTTCCCATTATGTTCAAGAGCGCAGAGTTACATACCGTGTCCTGCCAGGTCAACATGGTAGAAGGTCAAGCCTCGTTCAGTTACCCATTGGCCAAGGTCACCGGCTCCCGCAAGGAAACCCAGATTATACTCCGGATGGTAGGGAACGAAGAAGCTGTTTGACGGCGGGGTCTGAAATCCTTGAAGCCCATTCCACGTCATGTTCTGAAGCGCCAACAGGGTACCATTAATTGGAAGCAAATAATCCAAGCCTCCGACACCAATGATGGTATTGTTTGTGGACTCAATAACATGTGCCAGAACTCCATCTTGAGCTGGCCCCAGTGACTCGTCACCTTGAGAATTGTTGCCGTAAGGACCTTCAAAGACGTTGATGTCTGTGCATTGCATCCAATTTGTGCCCACAGGCGCATTGATAGCGGCTTGCACATCACTGCGGTTGAAGTAAACTTGCGCTCCTGGAGGGAAATAGTCACCTTGGTTGACAATGCCAAGAACGTTGAAAAGGTGAGGGCAAGTGTCGAGGATATGGTAGATGTTGAAACATGGGTTGACTTCAAGCGCCGCAGAAAATACATCGTCGAAGAGGTCACAGTCCAGGGAGCTGTTTTTTGGCAATGGCAACGGACCAGGTGGTGGGAAGGTGAGGTAGGTGTTGATGTAGTCGGTGTATCCGCAAGAGTCGGCACGCGCTTGGGCTGCAGCCATGAAGCTCTCGTTCAGGGCGAACGTGTTTTCCCAATGATTCAGATATGGCACGACGGGTACTAAGACCGAGTCAGCAGAGATGCCCCAAAGCATGATGTGAGCGACCCACCCTCCTGCTGCAGGTCTCCATCACCTAGAATAGGATCATTGATTGCCACTCCCGCAAGATTGTAGTACGTCGTGTCATTGGCATTGATGAAAGCGTCTGCTACGTAAGGTACGTAGTACCCTCCGTAGCTTTCACCCGTGACGTAGACCTTGCTGCCTTGGACTTGAAAATCGTCCACCCAGTTCTTGTAGAATCCCATGAATTGTTGCGCAAGTTCCACCTCATTCACGATGTCTGGGGTTCCTTGGGTAAACCCTACACCCACAGGTTGCTCAACCCAGAGCATGTTCGTCAAATTCACCCAGGTATAGGGGTTTTTGGTAGGAGCAAATGTGCCGGCTTGCCACGTGAAGGGACCATTCTCGGTGAGGAGACCACTGAGGGAGCTGCAGCCAGGGCCACCATTGAACCTAGAAGCGATGGATCAGCAAGCGAACCAGAACGAATGAGCTCGGCTGCCTTACCAGATCACAATCTCGTCTGTAGCAGCTGGGTTTGTGGAGGGAAAGAACCTGTATGTCGATGGTAAGCGTGGTACGAAGCATGTTTTTGGATCAGACACACCAAAAGAAGAGCTTCCGAGTCTCGTTGGCGGCGGACGAGATTGGTACCAATCCAGCATAGGACTCGCCAACATCGAACTGTCTGCCTGTAAGCCTATAGCGCCATTTTACTCTGGATCCAACATACATCAACATCTGGGATCTTTGTACCGTCCACAACAAACTCTGGTGCCTAATTAGCATCTGGCGTGGGATTCACATCTGCGGTGCACTCACTCTGTGTGACGTTGTTCAGGTAGGGCGATGCACGCTTCTGCAGTCGCTCATGGCTATGGGCCGGTGCATTGTGCTGGGCGGCGACTCTAGGCTCTAGGACTCTGTCAACTCGTTTGAAGGCATCGATGGCACCAGAAGCTGCAGCTGATGATGCGCATAGGAACGCCGAGAGATAGAACGCAGCACGCATGATGATGCTAAGGAATACCAATACTTGAAGGCCAGGTACTGTAGAGAAGATATGGATATGAGGATGAGGATACTTGAAGAAGGGTACTCTGGAGGAGTATATGAGGTGGGGGGATACGGCTGGTGTCACTCCAAGATGATGGCAGGGTTTCGCTTCTGACCGTCTTGGCACAGGACATGGTTCCGTGTGATAGCCCGACTCCATAGACGAAGACGCAGCCAAAAAAGGAAGGTACTGCCTTCACGGTCCCATGACCTGCCTGATGTTCCATAGAACTGAATATGTAGTGTTGAATTGATCTCATACTGCGTTTGTTCAGACAGGGACGACTTGTTGTTATTGGAGATCGGACGCTCTATCGCAGATGTCAATGCACCATGACAACATGAGGCACATTCGATTCTCTCCATTAGGAAGGTGTCTCAACCCTGATGCTTGTCTCTCCATTTCCGGGCAACGGCCAGGATTCTGGAATGGACTGGCTCAGACAGAGTGCAGTCTCAGCTTCGACACCGCTCTCTCTGCTGAAACCCGAGGCGCACTGTTACTGATGTGGGCGGCAGGAAGAAGAAAAGAATGAGAGAGCGCGTCCTTACAGTAACGAATTGGAGGCTCTTCGGGCCCTCGGTAGATCTCCGTGCGCCAAGATAATCTTAAAGCCGGCCTAAAGTATAATCCACCCCCATGTAACACACTTTAAAATCCGATAAGTCCGATGCAATACCAAAATGCCTATCTCTCACCAGAATTGTTTGGCAAACTAGTATAATAACACTGGTCTTTTATTGCTATCAAGGCTTCGGGTTCGGAGAGTCTAAATCACTATTTTTGGGGTCTTATCGGCCTACTATGTCTTGAAAAAATCGTTATTACCTCTTCTTCAACTACCTCTGCTTCTACTACCTGTTCTTCTACTAGATTCTTGTCTCTTCTATCTCTTTTACCTCTTCCACCTTGCTGTTATTGCTGTAGTGAAGTCTGCGGTGAAGCCTTTAGTGAAGTCCGCCACTGTGATGGAGGCTTGCATGTCGCGAAATGCATCCCCCATTTACGGTTGGTATGCTGGATTTCTTGACCGATGTTTGCTTTTGTGTTCCTGTCATTGAAAACTCGTCGTTCATGCCATCTCATCGATCTGCAGCGCCGCTTTGTAGAGCCAGTGCTTCTGATTTGCGAGACAGCTTGTCCCTACCTCTATTCATTGCTCCTGGCCATCTCTCTCACTTCCTGGCCTAATATCTGTTCCCTTTTCTGGCAAAGCATCACGCCCTCTGCGGGACAAAATACTGCGCTAGTCGGCCTCATAATTTCGCTCGTCAACTAGCAGTCAATGCAGCTCAACCATCCGCACAGGCAATATCGTCCGTAGAGGGTGCAGGTAAATGCTCCAAATCCGTCTCGGGGCCGTGCAGCCAGTCCATGGAGCCGCAGACTATATCACCCTTACTTTTTCAGGATAATTCAGAACATGACTCAATTTCTTCCACTCAGATCGTTTCCCCCCACCGTCATCAAAAATTTGCCCATATTCTCCTCAAGTTGCTTCGGGTGACGCTGGCTGAACTGTTACAATTCTCGAGGTCATCTTCGTTTCATCAAAAGGAAAGAAGCTTGAAACCAAGTCGGCTTCCTTTGTACTTGGTACCAACGATGGCTTGGATATTATTGTTTCATATCGATTTCGAAAAGCGCGGACCCGATAGAATAGGCTGGATCAGCTTTTCACTTTTCTGCGACTAGGGATGAACCAAGCAAATGTTGGAGTTGGCCATAAGGAGTGGAAATCTACTAATACTTTGGAAACTCTCCTCAACGGAATAAAGGCCGGGGACATCCTGCCCCAAAATGTAAGTGGTAGGACTCAGCGGACGGGATTCTTCTTCAGACATTAGTACGTCCGTGGAGGAGCTCTCGAAAGAGCTCAATGAAATGTGCGACCGCGATGGCTCAAATTGGCCTCTGACCGAATACAGAACTATTATGAAGACACACGGAGACAGTTTGGGAGGAGCACAATATCGCATTTGGAGACTTATCGAATAACACTCCTCCAAAGCCAACTTCGCTTGCCATGATGTTGGGAAGCACAATAGAAAGAAAGACGGGAAGAAAAACGATTCAGGTGATACCGGGAAAGAACGTAAGAGAAAGAAAGTTGTTTCTTATATATCGAAATTTGTCCAATTTTGAAGAAGCCACTGTTCCAAATGAATCTCTCCAGTCATGTCCTAAAGGCCTCCGAACAGCGTTGCCGCTTTGCAGTATCCTTCGTTGAGCAAATTCTCTAGCCTCAAGTTCATTACGTAAACGGGACTGCTCTTCTATACGAATCTTGTACTTGCGCAAAGGATCCAGACCAAAAAGGTGATCTAGCTAGAGCTGTTGTTGCTAGTCTACCTGCAGCACAATGCTTGTTTCTCGCAGCACCAGTACCTTTCGATACCTGGAAGCGCACAACTCATCGCTATTACGATATACAACGGCACGCGTGTAGCCGCGCAAGGACGCAACGCAGTATGATTCGCATACGGTAGATAGCATATGGTGCGCCTTTCCAACTCACCATACATAGCAGCGCGGCAGACGATTAATCACTCAGCCGACAAACACTCTACTATGCGCCAACCAGCATACCATCGTGATACGGTTTAACTTTTTCCATCCGGCCGATAAAGGCAGTCGACACCGTTGATCTCATGCACAAATCTTCCTTTTCTCTCGATTAAGGAAATCAGTACGATCTCCTCCAAGCCAATTGACTCCGAAGACGAGAATGTTCTCCAAGTGGATAAGCCTGCTACTAATACCTCTCGTCCTCTCAACCCCCACAACATCAACCGTACCCGCAAAATTCAACAACAACAACACCATCACCATCTACAAAACCAACACCAACAACAACATCAGCTACACGCCCCCAACCCACAAATGCAGCAAACCCGGCTTCTTCAAATCCGACCACCGCCCCTCCTGGCCCGAATGCAACCGCGCCATCCGCGCCCTCCCCACCACCCACGACAGCGCCCCCTTCCACAATAACGGCGCCAACAACGGCTACCGGCTGCCCGCGATGGAGCGCTTCGGGCGGTGCCGCGCGCAGGTGGAGCTCGAGGCGCGCGAGGCGGTGGTGAGCAGCTGGGTGGAAGTGACGGCGGCGTTGGACCATCTCAGCACACTGTGTCGGAGGGCCTCGTCGTACGGGGAGGAGAAGACGGGCGGGTGGATGCTCATGGGGCCGGAGGATCGGATCAAGGTATCGTTGCTTGGGCCGGACGATCCGATTTCTGGGGCAGTGAAGGAGTAACTGGAGGAGCGGGTGAGTGAGCGACGGGTTGTTCAGAGGCTTTGATGTCAAGCGGTCGTTGACGCAGTGCAGGCAGAGAAGAAAGTATTTGAACCTCACGAGCGCGCTTCTAGAGCTACTACCGGTATGGCGAGGCAGCTAAAGCGTCGTGTGCAAAAGATGAAGAACACGCAGGCCGTCGGTGGTTGCATTGCTCTTGTGCGTGCCTACTCTCGCAGCCAAGGAAAAGTAGAGATAGACTAGATTCAACGTTGGCAATACACATTCTCAAATAACAACAACAACAACAAGAAAACAGCCAGTAATGGCGACTCACAGTTGAGCCCTATCAGTCTGAGCTATAGAGCTTCCTCATTGTCCGCTGTCGAGAAAAGTGCTCAGACGATGCACACAATCGTCACAACTTCGTCCGACTTGCAGGGTTTCAGAGTAAATATTCCAGAGTCTATAGTCTGTATCGGGTTAATCAGAAAATCGACGCAATTCAATTTGGCGAGCAACCGACGACGCTGACCTTGATCATCTGTAGTAATAACGTTGAGTGATTACTGCTTCTGGATTCCGAAATTCGCTCAGGGAAAAGGTTGCTAAACCTCCCTATCATCCGCAAGAGTAACCAGCAAAATCGCAAACGCTTTACTCACTGTGCTTAATAAGTCTCTTTGCCTTCATTCGCTCAGGCAGTGGTTTGGATACCTCGAGTTTGCGCGATTCGGGCGATTCCTCCGCGATGGCGTTGTTCTGTATCAGCTCTTGAAAAAGTTGCATCATGTAATTGTGTAAGTGTCTCTAGCTGAACGATCCTTCGTGAACCCTGGATGGACCGTGGGAGAACTTTGCGACAATGATTCGTGGAACTTGGATCTACTCGTGGACTTGGAAACTAATGGGGGCTGCTGATCTTGTGCCAACTTGATGCTGAATGCACGCGGAGCAGTTCGAGGGTGCTCAAATGGCACTCGGCGTATCTTTGATGTTCCCGGTTGGACCGGTATTGCTGTTGGGAGCGTTGTCTGCTGCGGTCTAGCACTTTGGATATGGCTCCGAGGCAGTCTGGTAATAACCAAAATTGCAACGTACATGACCCACAGTAGACTGCAGCGGGGAACGGAAGTGTTCGGCCAACCAGATCATGACGCATCAAAATAACTTCAACGGATCGGAGTATTTTCGTGGGAAGAAAATAAATTCCGGGAAAACGTTTGCAGAGTATATGGCAATGCATAATGAGCGGTCCCAGTGATCTTCTCACATGCGAGATCACGAAGAAGGCAGAGATAGAGTTGCTAGCATTTTTCGAGCGGCCTCGTACAAAGGCTTCGAGTAGTGGAGAGTCACACACGAGCAATGGCACCAAGCCATCAGACTAATACGATTGACAAGGTCTGAGTGGAATGGAGGCTACGGTCTCGATCAATTATAATGGTCGCCTCCCCTGGGCATAAGTATATTTTCCTGGACAATGGCCTCCCTCATAATGAGTACATCCTCGCGTCAACGAGGCTGTTCTTTGGCAGTGACACAGGCAACAAGAGACACCAGCCTGGCGGCAGACAATAATAATAGAACAGTGGCATTGAACCTTGCTACAAGATTGCTAATCTGGAAAATAGCAGTCTCGATCGCCGGTATCTTTGGCTTCACATGCGTTCAAGAATTTCAACCCGAACAAACAAGAAGTGTTCGGTAACTGGTCAGCCGGAGGTTTGACAGCCCGGAATGTGCCTTTGCTTGCTGTCGTTTCGGTATATCCTTGGGATAAGACCATGGTAATCGAGTGCTTAATTGTAGTCTACCATGCCAGTAGGGCCCGGTATCGTAAAAGCAAGATCCTTAAATACCTGATACATCCGGTGTGAACTCTTCCATTATCATTCCGAGACGCTTGATAGCCGATTAAAAAAGATCATAGCACTGTTGCTGTATAATTCTGTAAAACGACATGCACAGGATACGACCAGCTGACTCATCAGTGCCAAGGAGATCGGTCCGAACATCTACCGTATGCCCGTTATTCTCGTGAAATGAAGCTTTAGCTTCAGATCAATATATACAACGCGAGAACATCATTTTTACGTGCTTGTTTAGACTCAAAAAGCCCGCGTCCGCGCTGTACGCGGCGCCTATCTTATATTCATTCGACAACATCACTTATTCCACCATCAAGGCTGCTCAATGAGCTGTTGACAAGTCACTCACTTGGCTCCAAGTTCCGTCTGCTCTCCCCCCCCCAAGCTCTTTCACCCTGTTCACAGTGAGCTTCTACCCCCGACGAGTGGAGGCAATTTCCTGCCCTCTAGCATTGGTTGACTGACTAAAGAATCAGACTTTTGGACATGGCACAGTCTACACCTGAACGTCGCGCTCTTGTTGACCTCCCAGTCAACACGTTCGGCACGCCCTCTAGCATGACCACCGTGGGAAAGGTATCGATAGGTCACAAAAGGCAGATACGAGAAGTGGAGGAGCCGGAATTTGCCCAACCTACATCTCGCGTCCGAGTGTCACCTGCCCGCCCTCAGACTACCCTGATAGACGTTTCGTCGGGACAGGTGAGCCCCGCTTTCCCTTGGTTTCCATGGAGCACCAACTTACATTCTTTACCAGACTCAGCCAGCGCTATCGGGAGCCATGTCTGTCTATCCATCTGCCCCACACATAATACAAGTCGACAATGTCACGGAAGAGCCAGCAGAAGAGATGGGTGAAGGCGACTCGCAAAACAGCTACAAGGACTCTGCCATGTCTTCCGTCATCGACTTTGATCCGGACGATACAATGATTTCTCAGCAGACCGCAGCCACAGAGGTGACACAGCCATTGCGGTCGAGGATAAGTCAGGTGAGCCATCAATACTTCCATTGCAATCCTAGATTCTGCTAAACCATTCCAGCATGCCGAGACGCTGCGACTCCGATTACGGCTTGCTCACTTCAAAGTCCAGACGAACCAGATCAATCTTCCACTGTCGCAACTCCGGATATCACGGCAAGAGGCATTGCCATCTGGAGAGTCCACGACGAAGCGAGATGAGCAGCCGTCATTGCCCAAACTACTCCCAGCGCCGGTCCTACTTCCCACAGCCTTTTCAGCACGAATGATCGCCCATCCCCAAGATCTATCATCACCCCCGTGCTCGCCAGACCACGGTGCTCAGAAAGAAAGTCCAGAGGTCTTCAGGACACCGGCATTGCCACGGCAGAGGGTACAGAATGCTCAGCGACAGCTCAGCAGCCCGCCTGGCAGTGACGAGCGGATATCAAAGAGACGCTACGAGGATGAAGATAACCTGACGAGCAGCGCTGTTCGAGGGAAAGCGGCGATTGGGTTGCTGGGGCTGAGACAAGAGCGATGATTAGGACGATCCAGGAGAACTGGGATTGTCATTCTGTCTGTGTGCTATCAACTTGTTTTCGTCTGATAGAGGGCATCATTGGGGTTGCTACATTGCTGGCGCTTGATCCTATTTCTGGCGCATGCTTGGAATCGAGGAGTCATATTGTAAAAGCTTTTAGATGCTATCCGATAACCGCCCAGGCCGAGGTAATAAATTAATCGAGAATTCTCCGTATATCAATAACGTATCTCTTTCCTATTCTTCTTAATAATTCCACTATATCTACTATAGCTAAAATTGCTACTCTACTTACTTCTAATAAGATTAAAGTAGTTTAAATCTTAAAGCGTTAGAAAAAAGAAGTTTAAGATAAAATAAGAAAGAATAAGCTTAAGAAATATAATAAGCTTCTTAAAGATATATCTAAACTATCAGAGTATTAATTAATAAAAAATTTATATTATAAAACTATTAATTACCTTTTAAAAGATTTAAAAATTATTTTATATTTAATATTTTCTTTTATATAAATTATTATTATATAAAAAATATTTTATAATAATATTAATTTATATATCTCTTAGTAGAGTATTCTTAATTTTATTTAAAAATCTTTTAAGATTTTAAAGTTAAAAATTTTTATTGCTATTATTATCTATATAGAAATTTATTATTTTTCTACTATTTATAATTATTAGAGAAATAATAATATTACTTTAATAGCTTCGATTATTACTAAATAAATAGCTCGAAATTACTATATTCTTTTTTATAGATATATATATTACTTAAATCTCGATATCGAGAAAAATTTTATTATTAAAAAGAGTAGATATAAAAAATCTATATAATATAAAAAGCTTCTTTTATTTATCGATAAGATATAAAATAATTAAAAGAAATTATATATATTAAGTTTTTATTATATAATTAATAAATATATAATTAAAAAGATAAGATATATTTATTATTCTATTATAATTTTAGATAAATTAATTAAAAAGAGATATAAGCTTTTTATAATTAATAATAAGAATTATCTTTATAATTATATATAATATTTATTTATATAAAACCTCGAGAATAAATTAAAAGTTAAAAATCTTAAAGAAATATTAGCTATAATATTTAAATTAATTATTAATATATTATCTCTTAACTCTATTCTTTTTATAAATAATTATTTTATTAAATTAAAGCTTACTAGAAAGTTAAAAATTTTAAGAATTATTTCATATAGCACTATAAAACTAAATTAAATAATTTTTTTAAAATTACTTATAGAGATAAAATAGATTTTTATTAAGAATATTTTATATAAAGTTCTTACTATAGTAATTTAGAACGATATTCTTATAATAGCTTAATAAAATAATAATCTTATTTTAATCTTTATTACTATCTATAATATTAGAGAGATTAATAATACTATTATTAAAAAGAGAAAGCGTTTTAATAAGATAAGTATTAATAATTATATTATTTTATTTACTTTTAAAAAGAATAGAAATAATATTTAATAAAAGAATTTTAATATTTCGAGAATATTCTTTTATTATAACTTATATATAGAGAAGATTAATCGATTTAATATATTAATAGCTATATATACTTCTTAGCGAGCTTATAATTAAATTTAAATATCTCTATTTACTTAATATCTTAATAAGAATCTCTCTAATATTTTTAAACTCTATAAATCTATAGAAAAGAAGTGTTAGAAGTATTAGAGTTTTTTAAAATAAGTAATAATAAATTTAATAAAGGATAAAGTATCTAATCGAAAGATTTTATCTTTATCTATAATTATTATTCTTTTTAAATTATTATAAGATAATTATAATTAATAAGATATAAAAGATAGTAGAACGTATATATAGTATTATATAGATATTAAGAATAGAGATTTTAATAGAGAAATAAGTAGAAATAGAGAAAGTTCTCTTAAAATTAGAGGTGATTATACTATATATAATATCTTTCTATATTATAAAGAAAATTATATAAAACGATTTTATAGTAGAGAGATTATAATAAAGTCTAAAGAGTAGATATAGCGCTTTTTTAATATATTATAATAGAGTAATAGAGTATTATAGTATATTATAGTAGAAAAAATTAAATTTATTATAGTTAAGTCGACTTAAGCGATTATCGAATAAGACGATATAGTATAATTAAACGATTTAGCTAGTATTTATTTAATAAGTTTTACGTCGTTATAAGAAGTAAATATAATCTTTAACGAGATCTAATAATCGTTTAGACGCGTCTAGACGATTACTTACGCTAAGCTCTACGTTACTATTACGAATTTCTTTACTAGACGTTTCGATTAAACTTAATACCTTAATACTATAATACTATAGAGACTTCTTTTACTATAGATCTACTATAATTTATTAATTATTATATTATATATATATATTATTTATATATATAATTTTACTTAGAACTATTTCTTAATAATAATAATAATACTTTAGTTAATTTAGATTTAATACTAGCTATTCTCGTTATATTCGTCTATCTTATCTTTATTTAATATCTATACGAATTCTATAATACTTACTATTAGAGAAATCTATAGAGAATATTACTTTTATTAAATATAGTATCTCTAGAGTCTCTAAGACGTCTATCTCGCCTTAGTCTAGCTCTTAATTAAATCTTATTATACTCGTCTATAGCGATTCTTTTACTAGGCTATTCGTCTTATTATTATAACTTTTACTACTATAATATACGATAGTTATATTTTTAATCTTATATCTAGTTTTATAGTAGAGTAAATAGTCTTTTTATAAGCTATAATTAATACTATAATTAAAAACGTAATTAATTAAACTATATTAGTCTTCGAGATTAAATTAATAGCTTTTAAGATTAAACTAATAGCTATTAAAGTTAAATTTCGCCTTATTAAGTATTAAGTTATCGCTTCTTAATATAGACTATAATAATAATTAATTATAAAGAAAGCTATAAAGAAATCTACGAAGAAAACTACGGAGAAGTAGAGTATCGTTAGTAGTAGCGACTATGATAATACGAGTACGCTCTCTACTATTTTATACCAGGCTATTATATACTACTATAGAGAGTCTTTTTATCGTCTTAACGATACTTTACTTTCTACTTTTATCTCTCTTCTTATCTCTCTTCTTATCTCTTTTCTTATCTCTTAACTCGTCTTCTCGCTTAACTATATTCGATATATAAAGATATAAAGACTATAGATTAAGAATAGATGTATAAATATATAAATAGCGTATACTCTATATAGTCGATTAGAGATTTAGTATTTAATTATAGAAATTTTAGAGAAGAATTAAAAGAAGTAGATTTATAATATCTAATATATCTCTAATATCTTCGTATCTATAGCGAGAACGCTATTATTTTTATTCTTCGATGATATTTATTACGAATTTCTTACTGGCCGGAAAGGTATAATATATCCTATGGGATATTTCATATCAAGTGATATCATACCGTACCCGGGTATGGTATGGGTAGGGTCGGATACCATTCCATTTTTCTGATATGGGTTCGGGATCTTGGCGGGATATCTCACGGTATGATATATCTATAGGATCATATTATGGTATAATATATGTATAGAATATTCTAGTTGAGATTTCTATATTTATAGAATAATCCGATTGAGATATATAGAATATATTTATTCTTCTTTATTGAGAGAGAGGGAATATAAAGAGTAATTTAATATAGCTATTTATCTTTTTATTAATAGTAATAATTAGAATAATAATTAGAACTATAAGTATCTCTATTATTCTTTCTAAAATTATAATATAAAAGAATATTTTAAATTTTAAATCTTTAAATATTATAAGAATAAAATTCTATAATTATCTTTATTTATATATTTATCTTAACGCGTTAGATAAGCTTAATAAACTTTATA
Organism: Letharia lupina; assembly: GCF_014066315.1. Taxonomy (NCBI): domain Eukaryota; kingdom Fungi; phylum Ascomycota; class Lecanoromycetes; order Lecanorales; family Parmeliaceae; genus Letharia; species Letharia lupina. The sequence goes on from NW_023502980.1 coordinate 71,320, forward strand.
TTTATTCTTCTCTTAAACTCTATTTTATTCTTCTATTTTACTTTATCTTAATTCTTTTAAATATCTTAAATCTATCTTTATTTAATTAAATTTATTAATTATTTATAAATAGATTTATTTTTCGAGTTATTCTAAATTTCTTTATTAAGATTAAATTTATTATTATTAATTCTCTCTAATTATAAATTTATTAATTATCTTTTTATATATTATAGAGTATTAGTAATATATCTTAATAAATTTATAAATATTAAATTTATTAAAATACTTTTTATAAGCTCGTTATCTTCGTTAATATAATTATTATAATTATTAATTAAGTTTTTATATAAAGTATTATTAGCTCTTTTAATTTAATCTAATATATTAAAATCTTTTTTAAAATTAAATCTAATTTATTTAAACTTATTTTCTCGATACTTTATATAAAAAATTATTATTAAAATATAAAATATCGTTAATAAATAATACTTCTAAGTATTATAATATCTTTTAATTATTAAAAAGTATTATTTATATATAATAGTCTTCGCGAAAGAATAAAGAATATTATAAGCTATTTAAGTAATTATAGCGTATTTAAGCTCTAATTTCTTTTATTATTTTAGAATTAAAAGATTCGCTAGATTATTAAAAGAAGCTTTATAAAGATTAGAAATAAGATTATAATTAGAATAATAATTAGAAGATTTATTATTTCTTCTATATTATTAAAACTAATTATATTTATTTTTATTATCTAAATTCTTAATCTTAGATTTTATTATTTAATTAAATATATTTTTATTTAATTAATTTATTCGCTTAGCTCTTTATAATTAATTACTTATATTAATATTTTAATAATTTTAAAATATTCTTTTAAGCGCTTTTTAGTAGATCTTTATTTATAATTTCTTTCTAATATTAATCTTTTAATTTAATCTCTTTAATTTTATATTATTATAATTTAAATATAAAAGTATAATTTATTTATATAAATAATCTAAATCTAATTAAGTTTAATTATAATAAATAGTTAATTTCTTATAAATCGCTTTAAAAACTTTAAAAAATTCTTTTTTTTAAGAAATCTTCTTTCTTCTTAATTTTCCGAGCTTTTTATTTATATAATTAAATAGATAATTATAGATATTAAAGACGTAATAAATTATAATCTTCTTTTCTCTATTTATTAATTTTATAAACTTATAAAAAAGTCTAATAAGCTAAATTAAATATTAAATCTATTAGAAATTAATTAAAAATTATTTAGACGTCTAGATTATAATTTTTATTTATAATTATTTTTTATTACTTAATTTTAAATAGATAATTAATTTATTTTTTAAAAAGTATATAATATTAATATAAAGAAGTAGAATATAAATTAATATCTAATAAATTAAATTCTAGCGAGTTTTAATATTCTAAAAAAGCTTAAAAGAGCATTTTTAATAATATTACTTTTTTTTAAAAAATTAATATTTATCTAATATTAAAATGTTTTTATTTTAAAGTTATTTAACTTATAATATAAAAAAGATCTTTTTACGCTAGTCGCTAATATTAATATATATAATAATTTTTTAAATCTTAATTTAATTAATAATATAATAATTAAAATAATAATAAGAAATATTATATTTTTATTAGAGTTATCGATAGATTAATTATACTTATTTAAACTTAATTTTTATCTTCTTTATTATTCTAGCTTTTCTAAAATTTCTTATTTATTAAAATAATCTTAATATTATTTAAAAGTTTTTTTAAAATTAATTAAATAATATACGCTATATAGAAAATATATTATAAATAATTTAAAGATTTAAGTTATTTAATATTAAGTAGATTATTTATTATAAAAATAAAAAGATAAATAATTAAATTATCGAAGAGTATATTATTATTATTAGCGTTATTAGTTATAAGTCTAAATATATAAATTTAAATCTTATATTTTATAAGAATTAAATTAATAATACTTATAAGTTTCTAGCTAGTATATTTATCTTCGATATACTCGAAATTTATAAGAATCTTATATTATTATTAATTAATATTAATAAAAAAGATTAGAATTATTATAAATAATTAATAATTATAAAATAATTAATAATCTAGAGCTAGAGAGACTTTAATATTATTAATTAATAAATTCTTTAATAATCTTATCTCTAGCTTTATAGCTTTTTTTATTAATTAATTCTTTATAATAAATATTAACTTTAATTATATATTAGAGTTAAAATAGCGTAAAAGTTATAATATTTTAGAATTATTAATAATTATAAATAAAATATCGATATTTATAATTTAACGACGAAATTATTTTAAAAAATCTTTATATATAAACTTTCGATTTTCTAATATTATAAAAGAATTTTAATATTATTTTTTCTAGAGTAAATAGTAAATTAGATATTTTATTTATCGTTTTATTTATTAATAATCTATATCGTCTAGCTTAAAAATATATCTAATTTTTATAATTATTAATTAGATTTATTTATTATAAATTACTTAAATTAGATTTTTTAATATATTCTTTAAACTTAATATATACTTTTATATTACTTATTTTATAATCTATAAATAAATAAATTAAAATCTTATTATAGTAATAATAAATAATATATAGCTTCTCAAAATCGATAAGCGTATATTTATTAAATTATATTTACTTCTAAAATTTTCTAATTTCTAAATCTTAATAAATAGATTAATAATTATTATTAAATTTAAATTAATTCTATATAGTCTATACTATCTTTATTTATTATTATATTTATTATTTTTTATTATTAATATTAAAAAGAAAGTAAAGTTTATTATTATCTTTATATCGAAATATATTTATTAATATCTTATATTAAGTATTATTAATTAAAAAAGTTAGATCTATATTAAATAAAGATCTAATTAATATCTTAAGATTAAGATATTTAAAAAGAAATTAAAAGAGATATATAAATAAATAAAATATTAGAAATAAAATGAGATTAATATTTAATATATAAATTCTATCTTCTTACTATAATAGAAATTTATATCGCTTTAATAATATATTATTATATTATTTTCGATATTTTAAATTAAAGATTAATTTTTTCTAATTAATATTATAATTAATAATTATATATTTAAAAATATATAATAACGCTAATATAGAATTAATATTTAATTTTATTAATTTAAAACTCTAATTAATTTAGCTATTAACGCTTTTCTATTTAATATAATATATACTTTATTCGCTTTAATATTAATACTTATTTATTATTATATTATTTTAATTATTAGAATTAAGAATTATATTTATTTAATTAATATTCTAATTACTAGCTATATTAATAAGAGCGTATATTAATATTTTAAAATTATTAAATTAATTTTATTAGATATTAATATAAAATTAAAATCTAATTTAAGCGCTTTAATAATTTAATTAATTAGATTAATTATTATCTAAATCTTCTATATATAAAAATTAAATCTTTTATTATATTAAGATTATTCTTAAATTTTAAAATCTTTCTTATTAATATAACTCTCTTTTATTTAAATAATATTATAATATCTTTTACTTAAATATTAAAATATTAAAATATTATATTCTTCGCTTTTAATTAGATAATATTATTTTTAAATCAATATCTTTAATTTTATAAAAATAATAATTAGTTTATTATAGATAAAGGCGAAAAAGAAATAATATCTTTTTTTATCTTTATAATAGAAGAAGAGAAGAGAGTAAGTAAATTAATTATAAGCTATAAACGACTTAATATCTAAAAATAATAAATTAATAAAATTATAATATTAGAATAAAGAGCTTTTCTTATAATTAATAAATATAAAATTAAATAGAAATTAATTAAATTAATAAGATTATCTTTAGTAAATATATTATATATATAAAAAATATCGAAATATATGAAATATAAAAGGGGGCGTATATATATAGTTATAGATATTTAAAATATATTTAAAATATAGAAAGAAGCGCTTATATATAGCTCTACGATATATATTAATAAAAAAGAAGTTAACTTCTTTTTCTAATTAGCTTTTTAATTAATATTTAAACTTAATCTATCTTTAAATAATATTTTATTTTAATAAGATTTTAATTATATAATATTAATTAGCTCGATAATAAATATTTAATATTATTCTTTTCTAATCTACTCTCTTCTTTCTTAAAAATTCTTTCTATTATTATAATATTTATATTATAATATACTTATTTATTATAATATTATTTATATCTAAAAAAAATAAAATTATTTTCTCTATATTTTATAGTTAAATTAAATTAATAATATTATTTTTATAAAGTAAATATATATCTAAAAGCGCTATATCTCTTAATACGATAATTAATTATAATATTAATTATAATTTATTAATATATAATATTATTATCTATTAAAGCTATTAACTCGATAATTATAAAAGCTTAAAAAATTTTTAATAATTTATTAATTATTAATCTAGACTTATTTAAATTATTAAAGTAAAATAAAGATAAGACTTCGCGAAGATAAAAATTAGAAGATTATATATAAAGTTTAAGAAGTATAGCTATAAATAAGAAAAGTACGTAATTATATTAATTATATATATTTAAATTAAATAGTAAATTAATTATATATATCTATTATATTATTACTAATTAGACTTTAAAGCTTATATATTAAAGAAAATCCGCGAATTATAGAAATTAATAAACTTAATTATTCTTTAGATCGTATTCGCTTAGATAATAAAGAAGATTTTAATTTATATAACTTTAAATTCGATTAATTCGCTTCGAATTTAAATCTCTATATTAAATATACTTTAAAAAGTTATAAAAATAAAATTAGCGAGTAATTTTAATAATATAACTTACTTTTTAATAATTATAAATAAAAAAAATTATTAATTAATATCTAGCGGCTTAATTATATATATTTTATATAAAAAGAATTACTTTATAATCGAAAGATATATAGTTTTTTAGATAATTATAATAAGATATAAGCTTATAAATAATAATATAATATTATTAAAGTCTAGATATAGTTTTTATAAAAAGAAAATATATAATAAATAAAAGAAAAACTATTCTAAGTTAAGAATAAGATATTTTAATTATTATTCTACTTATTACACTTAATTAATAATATTTAATTATTATATTTAATCTAATAACTTTATATATTTTATATTTATAGAATAAAACTTCTTAAATCGATTTAAATATAAATATATATCTATAAAAATACCATTACTTTAATAAAAGAGACTTCTTATTCTAGAATTTATATTAAATTAAAGATTATATCTCTATATTCGATAGCTTTAATTTCTATAATTATTATTAATATCGCAACCAAATTCGTATAGTAATAGTACGCCTTTCTTATTAACGAGTATCTCTATATTCGATAGTTTTAATTTCTATAGTTACTACTAATATTATAACCAAATTCATATAATAATAATATATCTTTCTTATTAGTAAGTATTTCTATATTCGATAGCTTTAGTTTTTATAGATATTATTAATATTATAACTAAATTCGTATAGTAATAGTACGCCTTTCTTATTAGTGAATATTTCTATATTCGATAGCTTTAATTTCTATAGTTATTATTAATATCGCGATTAAATTCGTATAGTAATAACACGCCTTTCTTATTAGCGAGTATCTCTATATCTAATAACTTTAGTTTCTATAGATATTATTAATATCGCGATTAAATTTGCATAGCAATAGTATATCTTTCTTATTAGTGAATATTTCTATATTCGATAGCTTTAATTTCTATAGTTATTATTAATATTACGACTAAATTCGTATAGTAATAATACGCCTTTAATTTTCGTTGCTATTCGCGAAGAATAAGAATTAATTAATATTACTTTAAGTAAATTTATTTAATATAATAGATTAAAAAGTAAATTAATAAATTATAAAAGAGTTAATATAATTATTAAAAGATTAATTTCTTTAGAGTTAATTAGTATAATTATAATAATAATTAGAAATATAATTATTATATTATATAATATAATTTAATAGATTAAATTTAATAGGCTTCGCTAGTATAACGCTAGATAGATTTTAAAATATTAAAGTTATAAGTAGAAATTCTCTCTTTCTTTCTTTCTTAGCATCTTATTATAAATTAAATATTTTCTCTTATCAATATTTTATATTATAATTATTTTATCTTATTTATCTTAATCTAATTTAATAATAATATATTATTAATAATTATTAATTTCGATAATAATTCTATTATATTATTATTATATAGAGATAATAATATTAATTTATATATTAAATTAATCTATTTAAAAGATAATATAGATTTTAATAATCTTTTTAATAATATAAATAATTAGTTAGATAATTATCTATTTAATCTTTATATTAAAGCTTTAAATTAAAAGAAAATTCTAAAGTCTTCTAATTATAAAAAGATAATTGCGAAAAAAATCGAATAGAATAAATTTTTAGTTATTTACGCTTTTAATATAAAGATTATAAGAAAGAGTATATTAAAGTCTTTATTTATAAAGATTAAAAATCGATATTAGAAGTAAGAAAGTAAGTATAGTAATATAATATATTAATAAGTAATATATATATATAATTAATAATATTTTAGCTATTATTTTACGAGAGATTAAAAGATATTAGAAATTAACTAATTTACTTCTTTTAAAAAGATCTTTTATCTATATAATATAGAAGATTATTAATATAATATTATTATTTTATTATACTATACGGATTTAGGCTTCTATATTAAATACGTTATAAAAAACTATCGAAGTAGCTTTAATATCGAAATTTTATCGTATATTAACTTTCTATTAAGTCGTTATTCTATTAATAAATTATATAATTAATAATCTTTACGCTATTTATAATAAAAGAGTTATATTAATAATAAAGAATATAAAGCTTATATAGACGATACGTTAATATATAATGAAAAGAAGTATATAAAAAATAAGAATAAGATAGTTAAAAGTATTTTATTTAGATAGAAGAGGATTAAAATATTTAATATAGAATAGAATTCTAATTATCTTTCTAATTATCGAAAAATATATAAATTTATTCTTCTAATAACGATCTCTTTATATTCCCTTTATTAGTAAGAATTTCTTATTCGAAGAGATACGCAGCTAACGATCTTAATATGAAAAATAAAATCTTAGATTCTTAGATTTTAAAGTATCGTAAGCTAAATAATAATTATAAAGAAATTTAATACGAATTAGATTAAGAGTAAGAATTTAATATAATAATAAGAATTAAAGACATTATTTGTAAGATCGAAGAAGAAAAAGTTAAAAAGTTAAGAAAGAAAGAAAAGTATAAATTTAATAGAAATATTAAAGCTAATAAGAAGAAAGGTTTAAAGAGAATAAAACGTATATCTAATAATTATAGATATCTAAATAATTCGAATAGTTTTTTAATTAGTAATATCTACGAAGATATAGATATAAACCTTAATTAAGAAGTACTATTTATTTCTAAACATACTTATAAAAAGAAAATACTCGCCACGCTTATTACTAATATTTCTCTTAAAATAATAAAAAAAGATATCGTAGTCGAGAAGAATTATATTTTAAAATTAACTATAACTTTTAATAGAAATATTAAAGGGACTTATAAGATAGATAGCGTAAACGACTAAAAACTTAATAATATAAAGTTATCGCTTTATTATTATTAAGTATAAAAAGTAGTTTTTATAAAAAATTAAGAGATTAATAGCGAAGAGCTATTAAGTAGTATATTAGTAAATCTATTACCTCTTAATTACTTTAAAAAAAATTTATAGACTCTAAAACTTCGAAGAGAGATATTATAAGTTTTAATAAGACTTTAATAATAATTAGTTTAATTAAAAGTAGATAATAGCCCTCTTATTATTAATTAAATATTTTTTTTTATTCTCTATTAATTTCGTCTATAAGAAATATTAATTAATATCTCTTTAATAATATTAGTTAATTCGCTATCTTCTAATAAGAAATATCGCTAGAGTATATAAATCTAAATTATTATATTATTTAATAGCTATAAAATTAATATTATCGATAAAAAGTTTTATTTATAATTCTTATTATATAGCTTTTTAGTATTTATATTATAGCTTATAAATATCTATCTTATTTAATAATAGATATCTTTTTTAATTAATATAATTATTTAAGAAATTTTTATCTTCTTTTATATTTATTATAAATTCTTATATTTTTAAATATTATAACTTATTTCTTTCTCTAAACTTTAAATTTATCGCGATATTAAAAAAATCTAAATTTTAAATAAAGAGTATAATATATAATATAAGAATTAATATTCGATATAAGAGAAAAGAATTTATATTATAAAATTCTAAATATCTTTTTAATTAATAAATAGCGAAATCTAGTATAATCTCTTCTTTTAAACTCTTATATTTAAGTATTTATATCTCGATAATAAGAATAAAAAGCGATTTAAAATTTTACTATTATAGTTATTAGCTATTATTTAAAAAGCCTCTTTTATTTTATCGCTATCTTTATCTAACTCTTATCTATTTAGTATATAATCGTAATTTTTTAATTATTATTTAGTCGAGCTTAATAAATCTAGAAAATTATTATTATTTATATTAAACTATTATATTACTAAATTTCTTTATACTACGTACTTAATTTTATTAAAATAAATATATAAAAATAGTAAGTCGAATTTTAATTGATTAATCTAGATAATTTTTAATATACTTTTATTAAAGAGAGAATAATAAATAAAAAGAATATTTATTATAGAATTCATCTATATATAACTATATATTTTTTTAATCTAAAAATTATAAATTAATAATTTTATATACGCGAGAAATAATAATAATATATCTTATAATTAATCTTAGAAGAATAGTTCTATATCGTAAAATCTCTATACTTATATATCTTAATTATATAATAAGATTTATAGTTATAAAAGCTAATATATATTATTTTCGCTTATAGAGATTAATAAGTTCTTTATTAAAACTTTTAAATTATTATAAAGATAAAAAGTAATTTCTACTTATAAGATTATTTAATTATATTAGATAATCTAACTAATAACTCTAAGTTATTATCTAATAATATACTTATCTCTTATTCTTTCTCTTTTTTTATTTATTTTAGAATTATAAAATAAATAAAATTATTTAATATTTCCTTTTTTATTAAATTTTCTTATTATGAAGTTATACTCTTATTATTATTAATAACGTTTTTTTATTTTTAATTATCTAGACTTAATTATATAGCTAATATAGATATATACTTTCTCTCTAAAATATTAAATAAAAAAATTATATATATTAATATTTAATAATATTACGATATAGTTAATCTTATTATTTATAAAAGTATATATCTTTAATCTCTTATAATATCTTTTTCTACTTCTCTAAACTTACGCTTTTAAATCTATCTATATTTTTAATTTTATCTCTTATAATTAATATCGTATTAAGATTGATATTATATACTTTTTATAAGTAAGTTTTAAGTAAGTTATATATTTCGAGAATTATTATATATCGATAGAATTTAATAATATAAGAATTCTAAGAGAGCTCTTTTATCGCTTTACGCTTATAATTTTTAATATTAATTAAATAATTATAGAACTTTAATAGCGATAGAAATAAGAAGAATTTAATTAAAAGATTATTATCGCGAAATATTTATTAAAGATTATTTATATCGTTTACTTCTATATATATAATTAAAATTATAAATTTAATTTTACTTTATAATAATAAAGGACTTTATCTTTTATTTTTAATAATAGATTATTTATAATTCTATTATTATTTATCTTCTCGCTATATGAAATTACTATTATATTAATTTTATAGTATATATATTTATTAGATCTATAAACGATAGTATTTAAAAGATACTCTATAAAAAAAAATATATATATAATTTCTAATTATTTTTCTAATTATTATAATATTATAATAAATAAAAGGGAAAAAGAAAAAAAGAAAGAAGTAATATATAAAAAGCTTATCGTTCTTATCTCAATTTATAATACTCGCGTAAAATTTAAGATAATAATTAATATTATAAAATTATAAGATTTTTAAATAAAGAAGAATAAAATAAATATAATAAAAAACTTAAAAAAGAATTTAAGTTTAAATCTAAAGAAAAGTTCGCGAGTTTAATTATATACTAATAAGTTAGTTAATAATTAATAATTAATTTTATTAATATATATAATAGAATAAGATAGAATTAATTTTAAAAATCTTAAATTTATATATATAGCTAATTATAAATTTAGAGTTACTACGCTCTTTAATTAGATTAATTAAATTATTATAAATAAATAAATTAGTATTTATAATTATAAAAAAAATATAGCCGAATAGCCTTAATTAAAAAATAGATATATATTATTTAATTTTAGAATAACTTTTTTATTTTCTATTAAAATTTTAAGATTTTTTTTTAAAATTATAGAACGAAATAAGGACTTTTAGATAAAAAAAGAATTTCTAAATTTAATCTAATAATTATTAAAGTGTAAGAAATTTAAATATCGCTTATTAAAGTTCGCTCGATAGCCGAATAGCCCGCTTATTAAAATTCGCTTATTAAAGATTACTTATCTATTTACTCGATAGCTCTAATTAAAAAAATAATTATAAATTTAATTTATAAACCTTTACTTATAAAAAATATAATATCTTATAGATTTTAATAGAATCTTTTATTTTTTAAGATAATAATAGAAATCTATTATTAAATATAATACTTATTAATTAAATAAGAAAATAAGATATTTAAATTATATTTATAATACTTATAATTTTATAATAATAGATTTTTTTTATAATTTAATAGAATATAATTTTTAATATAATGTAATTTTCTAAAAGTATAAATTAAATACTTTATATAGTATTAATTATAAAGATAATTAGAATTCTAAATTAAATACGAATCTAAGATTAATATAATAAATAAATATCTTATAGATTTTAATTAAAATCTTTTATTTTCTAAGATAATAATAAGAATCTATTATATAAATATAGTATTTATTAATTAAATAAGTAAATATAATAAATATACTTCTATATTAAAACTATTATTATAATATAAATAATTTTATAATAATAACTTATTTTAATTTTTTAATATAATATAATTTTTTAGAATTATAAATTAATAATCTTATATAATATTAATTATAAAGATAATTAGAATTCTAAATTAAGAATTAATTTAATAATTAAATATATATAGACTTTAATAAAATCTTTTATTTTTTAAAATAATAATAAGAATCTATAAAAATATATATTTATTATTAATTAGATAAGAAAATATAATATATATTTATATTAAAACTATAATTATAATATAAATAATTTTATAATAATAAATAATATTAATTTTTTAATATAATATAAATCTTTTAAATTATAAATTAAATATATTATATAATATTAATTTTAAAGATAACTAGAATTCGAAGTAGAATATAATCTTATAAATAATATTATAATTAAAAATTATATTATAAGTTAAAAAAATCGATAATTTAATTATAAAGTATTTTATTCTATTATTTATAATAGTTTAATAATTTATCTAAATTAAACTATAAGCTTTTAATCTATCTTTATACTTATATATAATTTAATATTATATAATTTTAGAAGTCTATATAAAAGTAATATATTCTTAATCTATAATATTACGCGTTTATTATAAATTATTAATAGTTAAATATCTATATTCTATTATTAGCGAATTTCATATAAGAATAATAAAAAGTTTTATTTGAAAAATTATTAGATAGAAAAGATTCTATTATCTTCTATATCGCCTCGATAATAGAACTTTATTAACGATACTTAATATTATTCTTAAATTTATCTATTATATCTAATAAAATTTCTTAAATAAGTTTTTAAAATAAAGCTTTCGAAATTAATAGCGTAATTAATTTTTAAAAGTATTTAATTTTACGAAGAGTAATAGCTAGTAGACTATAATTAAAAAGATAATTAGAAATATATATAAGATTAAACTTACTATCTAAGTAAAATCTATATAATTTCCTTACTTTAGATATATAATTAATAACACTTTTCCTCTTATTTATATTCTTTTTACTTATAATAAATTTTCTAGAAATCTTATTACTTAACTTTCTAGCTACTTTTACTATTAATAATACTTAAAATATTCTTTTATCTATCGCGGCCGCTACGAAAAGTATAGTAAATTTCCTCTTTCTAAATTTCTTATTATATTTATTCTTTTTTAATAATTTACTTATAGATAGATATTCTTTAACTACTACAATTTTAATATTTTTACTATATATATTATTAAAATTTCTATCTTTATAGATAATATCTCGAGGTTAAAAGTTAATTTAATTTTAAAATAGAGTCTTATTATTATCGCTAGATATATCGTTATTAAATATATATATTAACTCTTTATTCTTATTAATATATTCTTAAATTTATCTAATTTAGAAAATTAGATAATTAGAATAATAATTAGAAAAGAGAAGATTATATCTAAATTCTTTCTTATTATAATAATTAGAATTATAAGAGTTATCTTTTCTTCTTCTAATCGTATTAATTATTTATATATTAAAATTAATAGACTTATATAGATTTATTATAAAACTTATCGTAAAGTCGTAATATTACTATTTTTATTATATATTAAAAATTTTTAATCTCGAGCTTCTTTCGTAGTAAAGTCTATCTCTTCTTCTTTTAATATAATTAAATTTACTAATAAATTATTATTTAAATTTACTAGCTAATTACTTTTAAAACTTTATAATTAATTATTTCTAGAATTTTTTAATTAAATATCTTTAAAACTTTCTAGCTAACTACTTCTAGAATTTTTTAATTGAATATCTCTAGAACTTTCTAATTAACTACTTCGAGAACTTTCTAATTTATCGCTTTTAAAATCTTCTAGCTAACTTGATATTTTTTTAGAATTAAAAAATTAGATAGCTAATTAAAAGTTTATTAATAAAGATTCTTAATTAGAAATATCTATATTTATTATTATATCTTTTTAAATATAAGTATAAAATAAGTAGTATTCTAAAAGTAAGCGGCTTAATTAATATTCTAATTATCTTTCTAATAATTCTTTAAAAGAGAAAACGCGTATAATAAATTAAAAGCGTAAAATAAAATCTTAAAAAAGATAAATTTATCTTATAGAATTTTTAGATTTAAATTTTTAAAAGCTTAAAATAGACGTTTATTATTATATAAAAGTTAGAAAAAATCTATTATTAATAATAATCCTTAACTATTCTAATTAGATTATTAAATTTAAATAAATTTAATTAAAATCCGACTTTATAATATTAAAAATTAATATCGAATATTTTTATAAATAAGATTTTAAAAAAACGCGAAAATGTATTAATAAACTAGCCTATTTTTTTATTAGCGCGTTCTTAAATTTTCTTATATTTTAATCTTTTCTAATACTTTTTCTAATTATACTATCTTTTATAATAATATAATTCTATTTAAATTTTTTTATTATTTTTATTATAATACTAATATACTCTTTATAATATATTCTTTAATATCTTATAATAAGCTTTTTATATAAAAATTATTATTATAATTATCTTAAGTAAGAATTTAATTAAATAAGTAAATTTATATATTTTTTATTATTTCTTAATATTATAAAAGCTAATATTATTAATAAAGATAATAACTTTAATTTATTCTATTATATTATCTCTAAAGAAATAAAAATATCTTAAAAGCTTAAGTAATAATAAGATATAAAAAATAGTAGATAAATATTTTAAAAATAAGAATATAATAAAATCGCGTTAGTATTTAATAAGTTTAAATATATATAAATTATTAAGAGTAATTTTAAGAAAATAAAATAATATAAATACGATAGCGAAATTTATAACTAAAAAAAACTTCTAATTTTCTTAAAATATTAAATAATTACTTTTAAGAAAAAGAAGAAAATAAAAAAAAGAATTATCGAAAATATTATATATAATTAATATACTTATTATAAATTCTAATTATTATTATAATTATTTTTATATCTTTCTAATATTATAGCTAATATTTATATATAATATTTTATATATTATATTAAAGATAATAAATTTTATAAACGATTAGATTTATTAGATATAGTTTCGATTTTAGATTTTATTAAAAATATTAATATAAAATATAATAAGTAGCTTAATATAAAGAAAGAAGATAAAGATATAATTATCGATATATAATTAAATATTATTAATTAAAAGATTAAACGATTTAAAAACTCTTAACTTCTTTTAAAGAATATAAATTTCTTAATAATATTAATAGAAAAGATATAAATATAAAAGATTGAAATATTTATCGATATCTTCTTACTATAATAATAAGTATAATAAATTATAATTAAATCTATTAGAAAGAAGATTAAATATCTAGGAATTTTCGAAGATATAATAAATTTTTAAAAGAATATTTATTTTTATTGCGTAAGAGTCTTATATAACTTATAAAAATTTTCTTAAAAAAAATTATTAAAATAATATTTATTAATATAAATCTTTCTCTATATTAATTTTAATTTTAATATTCTAATCTATATTTAAATAGACTTATTATTTATATATTAATTTTATTTATATTAAATTTATTTATTAATTATTTTTAATTATAAAGTTTAAGAAAGTTTACTATCTTTTTTTTTCATATATATTTTTTATTAAAATAAAATATATAATTCTTAGAAACTATATAGTATAAGCGCTTAAGAATAAAAAAGAATAGATATTATTATTAGAACTAGCTAGATAATAATTTAAAAATTATAATATAATAAAATATAAATTTATATCTAATAAGGCGAGCGAAGAGATATAAAAGACTTTTAAATTTATTAATATTAAATTAATATATAAGAATATCGCTAATATATTTAAGCGATTTAAGCGCTTTTATAAAAATATAAATTATTTAAATTTAAAATCTTAATAAGCTAATTACGTAATTCTAATTCTAAATTAAAAATAAGAATATAAATATTTTTCGCTATTATAATTATTTTTAAATAATAATAATTAGAAAGATAATTAGAATTCTCTATCGCTATAAAAATATATATCGCGATTTATAATTCTTTATATAATAGATTCTTTTCTTAATTAGATTATATTTAAAAGTCTTAAATAATAAGATATTATTTAATACGCGATTAGATATTTATATAAAAATAATATACGAACTTTAATTTAATTAATAAACTTAATAAAAAAATAAAAATAAACTTTTAAATAAATTAGATAAAATATAATAGATAAGCGATAAGTAATTTCTAAGTCTAATTATTATTTTAATAAATAGATTTATATTTTAATAATATTATATAAAAAAAATACGCGAGCGTAGTTTAGAGAAAGTCTAGAGTTTTACTCTTCGCGTAAATTATTATATATATAAATAAAGATAAGAATTTAGATTATAAGAGTATAGATAATATTAAAGTTAAATAAAATATAAGTATTAAAAATAATTCTATTATACGCGCTAATAATTAAATAAACTTTATCTTTTAAACTATTTAAAAATATAATATAAAATTTAATAATAAGCTTTATTATAGCTTAAATATAATAATATTAATATATTAACTAATAAGTATTAAGCTATTATAAAAATCTTAAAATATTAAATATAATTACGCTTAAAAAATAAAATTATAAATCTTTATTAATATATAATTAATTTAATATATAGTAATAAAAAATCTACTACGAAAGCTACGCTATCTAGATTAATATTTTAATCTTAATTATTACTCTTACTATTATACGAGTAATATAAAGCTATCTTTTATTTAAGTATATCTAATTCTTAATTTTAATTATTATTATAGATATCGTTAATTTATTCTAGAATTATTAAATATACTTTTATATACTTTCTATATTTTACTCTTTTTTTAATTAGATAATAATTAAACTCTAAATTAAAATAAATACTTAGAAGAGAAAAGTTTATAAATACTTAATTATATAATTTTATTTCTTTTATACTTTTTATAATTACTAAAGTAATTAATAATATATAATTATATCTTATAGTTATATATATAATAGTTAACTAATTTAGTAATTAAAGATAAATATACTCTTTTCTTTACTTTAAATAACTTAGCTAAAATAATTATAAGATCTAAATTCTTTTTTTATAATATAACTTACTTTTTATATATTATATAAAGATAAATATCTATTTAAATAGAGATTATTAGAGCTAATTATAAAGTGTAGTAATAAAAGACTTACTCTTAAACTAATAAATTAGAAAAACTTCTATTATCTTATATAATACTTTAAAAGTAAATCTTTAAATATAATAGCGCTTTAATAGATTTTAATTAAATATAATTTAACGAATTAAATATTAAAAGAAGAGCTTCGGAATTATAAGATTAGTTAACTTTTAATAGTAATAAATCTTATATAAAACTTAAGCTATAGTTTATATTAGTTATATATAATAAGTATAATAATAATTAAAAGAATATACTATCTAGTTTTTATTAACGCTTTAATATTATTAAAGTAGAGGCGATATTTATTAAAGCGATAGTAATAGCAATTAAAGCGATAATAATATCTAATAAAGACTTTACTTTAACGCTATATTTAGTATTCTAGAATAGTATTAGCTTTTTTAAAGAGCTATTAATAATAAATTAAGCGTATATAAGTTAAGCTCTTCACGCGATTTATTTATATATTAATTTAAAATTATTAAAAAATAAAGAATAAATATATAACTTAATAACTATATTATATTTTTAATATTATTATAATAATATTAAGTTATTTAAATAGAAGTCTAATATATAAAGAAGATAGTTTAATAATAAGAAGAATTAATATAAAAAAGAAAGTCTTAGAGGAAAAGAAAAGGGGAAGGAAAGCTTAGATATCTATCGCGTATATTAAATTTTTAGATTACTTTATATTATTTAGCTTAAATTAGATATTAATAAAGCGCTTTCTTTTTAATTTTAAAGATTTAAATTTAAGCGAATTACGTTTATTAAGTATTATTATCTAATATAATCTTAGCTACTTTTATAATAATTATAATTATTATTATAATTTATATAGATTAAAAGATAAAAGATTTAAGAGAGCGAGCTAGTAAGTAATTATTTTTATCTAATTTAGCTAGCGCTAAACTACTATAACTTATTAAAATTTTCGTATATTCTATTCTTACTTTCTTATTTTTAAATCTTATTACTTTTATAAAAATAATTATTCTTTAAATCGAATTTTATAATAATATATTTATAACAGCGCGCGATATATATTCTCTTTATTTCTAATATCGGTACTTGCTAGAATTAACGCACTTTTTAGTAAAACGAGCTTTAATTAAAACTAAGGATAGCTTAGTATTTATAGATATCCGTATAAGCCCTTTAATTCTTTTATATATATTTATTAATTTATTTTTTTATAGTAATTAAAGTAGAAGAGATTAAGTTTAATAATTTATTATAATAAATATTAAATATTAATAATAATAACGATATTAAAGAATCTTAATATAAGTTAATTAGATAGCGATTAGGCCCTTAGCTAAAATGAAAAGCGAAGAATAAGCTTAGTTAAAATAAAAATACTAAGAGATCGCGATAGCGAATAAATATATTTATATTTAAAAAGAAACTAGTTAAGAAAGTAAAGAAAGTTAATATCTTAATTATTAATTACGCTATATCTCTTAAAAAGTGTAAAGTTAAATATATTAATATATCGTTATTATAATAGAAGTAAGCTTTTAAGTAAATTAGATAAAATATAATAGATAAGCAATAAATAATTTCTAGTTCTAGTTATTATTTTAGTAGACTTATATTTTAATAATATCTTATAAGAAAAGCACGCGAGCGTAATTGTGAAGAAGTCTGAAGTTTTACTTATCGCGCGAATTATCGTATATATAAATAAAGATAGAAGCTCGAATTAGGAGGAAATAAATAATATCGAAGCTAAATAAGATATAAGTATTAAGAATAATCCTGCTGTACGCGCTAATAATTAAGTAGATCTTATCTTTTAAGCTACTCGAGAGCGTAATATAGAATTTAATAATAAGCGCTATCGTAGTTTAGATATAATAATATTAACGCGCTAGTTAATAAGTATCGAGTTACTATAGAAATCTTAAAATATTAAGCGTAATTACGCCTAGAAGATGAAATTATAGATCTTCACTTATACGCAATTAATCTAATATATAGTAATAAAAAGTCTACTACGAAAGCTGCGTTATCTAAGTCAATATTCTAACCTTAACTACTACTATCGCTATTATACGAGTAATATAAAGTTATCTCTTATTCGAGTATATCTAATTCTTAATTCTAATTATTATTATAAGTATCGTTAATTCGTTCTAGAATTATCAAATATACTTTTATATACTTTCTATATTTGATCTTTTTTTTATATATCGCGAGAAGATAGCTTGAAGGAATATGGCTTATTATATTAAGCTGCGATACTTTCGAGAGAATATTAAGAAATATATTAACTTTTCTAGATCGGCGGTTTAGTAAGAAGGCTATAATTATGATACGCATAATTTTATATTAGATAGCGATGTTGAAAATGCGTAATAGACGTATAAAATTATCGTTGACGGCTTTAATTATGAAGTGTCGGCGGATTTCGCGCGACTAATATTAGGAGAAGATAAGCTTTTCTTATTATTAGCAGATATAGCTCGCTTTCTTTTATATATATAGAATAATAAAATATAATCGTATTTAATTCTATATCTTATTAATTTAGCGTAGTCGTTAACTAGAATAATAATTAGAATAGCTACTTCTAAATATAGAAATCTCAATCGAGATATTCTATACATATATTATTTCATAATATAATATTATAGATATATTATATCGTAAAATATTCTACTAAGATCTCATATTATACTAGATATAAGATTATGCAAATCTTAATAATCTATATTATATTAGAGTATGATATAGTAGATTAATATTTCATATTATCTTATATCTTTCCGGCTAGTAGAATTTCTTTACTAGACGTCTCGATTAAACTTAGTATCTTAATACTATAATACTATAGAGACTTCTTTTACTATAGATCTATATAGTTTATTATTTTATTATATTATATATATATAAGTAAAGGCCTATGAATTAAATTTATAAAGTTAAATTTTTCTAAGTTAAATCGAACTCTAATCGCTTACTATACGTTTTTAACCTATATATAAATATATATATACGAAGAGAGACGCGCTAAGGCTTAATTAGAAAGGTATATTAAGTATAAAGAATTAATTCGTAATAATTATCTATAAAAAATAGAGAAAGACTATATTCTTATAATAAGAAGTATTAAAATATCGAAAAGAAATGAAGATAATATACTAATTAGTAGTATAAATCTCATATTATCTTCTATCGTAGTAAAATCTTTCGAATAATAAAATAGCTATTAGAGTAAGATATTAGACGATTTTAATTCGTTTAAATATATATCGTTTCGAAGTAATAATTTAATATAAAATCGTAGAGAGTATATAAGATAGGATCTTAAAGAGCTAAGCCGTATTCTTAACGATAATAATCTTATTATTACTTAGTTTCTTCGTAGTATTCTCCGCATTTACCTATTATAATTTCTTCTCTTACTTCTTAATATAGTAAAGATAATAGATTAAGTTATAATAATATTCTTCACTTACTAAGTAATAATTTAATATAGAATTATAGAGAGTATATAATATGGGATTTTGAAGAGCTAAGTCGAATTCTTAATATTAATAGTCTTATTATTACTTAATTTCTTCGTAATATTCTTTATAGTAATCTCCGTAATATTCTCCGTATTTATCTATTATAGTTTCTTCTCTTACTTTTTAATATAGTAGAAATAATAAACTAAGTTATAATAGTATTCTTCGCTTATTAATATATATAAAAGAATAAGATAGAGCTAAACTAGAAAACCTTGAATTTATATGTGCAGCTAATTATCAATTCGAGGTTATTACGCCTTTTAGCTAGACTAACTAAGTTAGCCCGCTAGCCCTCCTAAGCTTTCTTATCAAAAATTTATATATAGAAGTTTTACACTCTAAAATAACCAGCTCTCTACGAATACTATTTCTTTATAATTTAATAAATTATAGAGCTCAATGTACGCTTTCTAACGCTATAAAAATAATGAAGTTTGGTCTACTATTAATAAATTAAATGGACATTCAAATATGATAATCACATCAAACGCGTCCGGGATCGGATAATAATCCTTCCACCTATTTGTTTATTTATATAACCATTATTCTTTCACCACTCTATCAATTCTATCAATTCCACCAATATAAACATAATCGTCCTCGATACCCCTCGCGGAAACGTTACTAAACGCTTCAGGCACATACACCCCTTTTACCCGCCTCTTAGAGCCCCTACTAACGCCCTTAGGCCACCCCTCGGCGAATCCGCTACTACTAGCAATCGAGGTTGTAAGCGAGCCTAACAGCTATCTACTACTGCTCATAAACGCGTTAGAAAGCCCTCAAAAAGAGCCCGAACGGATTCACAGCCATCGTCCTCCCCTACATACTACTCGACTAGCCGCTCAGTCAACACTACCTACTCTATTAGCTTAGTAATCTACTCAATTAGATCATCAGTCAGTCTCTCAATTATCCACTCAGTTAGCCACTCAGCTAGCCACTTAGTCTAATACTCTACAAGAGAAGAAGTAAGAGGAGGAACTACAATAGGCAAATGCGGAGAATACTGCGGAGAAATCAAGCGGCAACAAGGCCCCCAGCACCAAGAACACGGCTCAGCTCTCCAAGATCTCAGGTTATATTAGTCATCCACTCAGTTAGCTACTCAGCTAGCCACTCAGTCTGATACTCTACAAGAGAAGGAGTAAGAGAAGGAACTACAACAGGCAAATGCGGAGAACACTGCGGAGAAACCAAGCGGCAACAAGGCCCCCAGCACCAAGAACACGGCTCAGCTCTCCAAGATCCCACGTCATATACTCTCCACGGTTCCATATCAAATCATTACTCAGCAAGCGGAGAACACCACTGCAACTTAGCCTGTCATCCCCACTGCATTAAGGAGTAAGAGGAGGAACTACAACAGGCAAATGCGGAGAATACTGCGGAGAACACTATGGAGAACACTGCGGAGAAACCAAGCGGCAACAAGGCCACCATCGTCAAGAACACGGCTCAGCTCTCCAAGATCCCACGTCATATCAGTTATCCACTCAGTCAGCCACTCAGCTAGCCACTCAGTCTAATACTCTACAAGAGGAGGAGTAAGAGAAGGAACTACAACAGGCAAATGCGGAGAACACTGCGGAGAAACCAAGCGGCAACAAGGCCACCATCGTCAAGAACACGGCTCAGCTCTCCAAGATCCCACGTCATATCAATTATCCACTCAATCAGCTACTCAGCTAGCCACTCAGTCTAATACTCTACAAGAGAAGGAGTAAGAGGAGAAACTACAACAGGCAAATGCGGAGAACACTACGGAGAAACCAAGCGGCAACAAGGCCACCATCGTCAAGAACACGGCTCAGCTCTCCAAGATCCCACGTCATATACTCTCCACGATTCCACATCAAATCATCACTCAGCAAGCGGAGAACACCACTACAACTTGGCCTATTATCCCTATTATATTAATATGATACATCACTGCAATAACGTTATAAGAGGAGGATCTACTATCACAGTCAATTAGGCCTCTATAGAAGAAACATCGGACGATACATATTTAGACGAATTGAAACCGTCCGATATCTACAGCTATTTCATTATTCGAAAGATTTCACTGCGGCAGGAGATATTGTGGGATTCACACCACTAATTAGCACGTTGTCTCCATTTCTTTCCGATATTTCGATACTTCTTGCCATAAGAACATGGCCTTTCTCTGTTTTTTATAGGCAATTATTACGGATCAATCCTTCACACTCGATACACCTTCCTAATTAGGCCTTAGCGCGCCTCTCTCCGTATATATATATCTGTATATCATATAGATTAAATCAATTTTGTAGTAGTGGAAGTAGGTCAAAAACGCACAGCAAGCGATCAGAGTTCGATTTGACTTAGGGCTAGGGCTAAAATTCGATTTGACTTAGAAAAATCCAACTTCATGAATTTAATTCATGGGTCTTTACTTGTTAAGTAATAATTTAATATAAAACTATACTTAATATTAAAGACCTTATTACTACTTAGTTTCTTTATAGTATTCTTTATATTTATCTACTATAGTAACTTCTCTTATATTAATTAAGTAAATTAATATAAGATTATAAAGAGTAGATCTATTATATTACTACTACTACTAATTATCTTCGTAATATTCTCCGCATTTATCTATTATAATAATTTCTTCTCTTATTAAATATCGAGCTAATATAAGATCGTAGAGAGTAGATCTATTATATTACTATTACTACTAACTATCTTCGTAATATTCTCCGTAGTATTCTCCGTATTCGTCTATTATAGATTCTTCTCTTACTTTTTAATATAGTAAGGATAATAGATTAAGTTATAATAATATTCTTCGCTTACTAAGTAATAATTTAATATAAAATAATTAAGTTATAATAGTATTCTTCGCTTATTAAATAATAATTTAATATAAAATCGTAAAGAGTATATAACGTAGAATCTTAAAGAGCTAAGCTATGTTCTTAACGATAATAGTCTTATTACCGCTTAATTTCTCTATAGTATTCTTCGTATTTATCTATTATAATTTCTTCTCTTACTTCTTAATATAGTAGAAATAATAGACTAAGTTATAGTAATATTCTTTACTTACTAAGTAATAATTTAATATAAAATCGTAAAGAGTATATAACGTGAGATCTTAAAGAGCTAAGTCTATTCTTAATACTAAGAATCTTATTATCGCTTAATTTCTTCGTAGTATTCTCCGTATTCGCTTATTATAATAATTTCTCTTATATTAACTAAGTAAATTAGTATAAGATTATAGAGAGTAAATCTATTATATTACTATTGCTAATAACTATCTTTATAATATTCTTTATAGTATTCTCCGTATTTATCTATTATAGATTCTTCTCTTATTTAATTAAGTGCGAGGATATTAAGAATAAATATATTTATATTAATAGAATTAATAGAATTAATAGAATAGTAAAAGAAGAATAATTACATAAATAGATGAAAGAATTATTATTCGATTTCGGACGCGTTTGATATAACTATAATATTTAAATATTAGTTTAATTCATCTATCGCTGACTTAGAAGAAGTATATAAAGGAGAATATATTCATTTAGACTCTTTTTAAGAATCTTTTAACGCGTTTATAAGTAGTAGTAAATAGCTATTAGACTCGCTTATAGCCTCGATTATTAGTAATAACGAATTTATTAAGAGATAACTTAGGGGCGTTAGTAAGGGGCTCTAATTAGGCGAGGGATATTAAAGATAATTATATTTATATTAATGAAATTAATAGAATTAATAGAATTAGTAGAATAATAAAAGAATAATAAATAGATGAAAGGATTATTATTCGATCTCGAACGCGTTTAATATAACTATTATAATTATTATATTTAAATATCTATTTAATTCATTAATAGTAAATTAAACTTTATAATTTTTATAGCGTTAGAAAGCGTAAAGCGAGCTTTATAATTTGAGAAATTATAAAGTAACTATATATATTATAAGCTAAGTACTTTAAAGTATAAAACTTCTATATATAAATTTTTAATAAGAAAGATATAAAAGAATTATTAAGCTAACTTAGTCGATCTAATTAAAGAGTATAGCGAACTCGAATTAATAATTAATTATATATATAAATTCAAGATTTTCAAGCTTAGCTCTATCTTATTCTTTTATATATACTAATATTATTTATATATATAATTTTACTTAAAACTATTTCTTAATAGTTAAGTCTTATTCTTTATTATTAAATAATTAAAATTCGATATTTTCGATTTATAAATATAAGAATATTATAATAACGTTATATTTATAATTAATTTAATTCTTAATTAATTATTTTTTCTTAATAAATATAATAATACTATTTAAGATTTCTATAAAAAATAATTTAAATATACTATAAGTTAATTCTCTATACTCGCTATATCTTTTTAATTAGATTTTAACGCGTCTTTCTTTATATATAACTATCTCGTAGATATATAGTTAAAATATATCTTTTTATTATATTATATTTATAAGTTATATTATATTAGTTTTTTAATAAATAATAATAATATCTAATTTTATCTTATAGAATATTTATATAAAACTTATATTAATATTTAATAATATAACGCTTTAAGTTAAATCTTTAATATACTTATATTAATTCTTTTAATAGATTTATTAATCTTATTATAACTATTAATATAGAAGATTAAAAGTAATAGTTTAAAGATTAATAGAAATAGTAATAGAAGTTCTTCTTTATTAGTTAATTAGATATCGTCTCTCTATTAATAAAGTTTAATTAAATAATAGAAATAATAATATTAATATAAATTAGAATAGATATATTAGAGACTAGATCTTCTTCTCTAATATTTATCTTATTTATTTTATCTACTTAATTACTATTAATATATATAAGAGAATAAAATAAAATTAAGCTTAAAAATCTTAAATTTATATATATAGCTAATTATTAATTTAAGTTCGCTACGCTCTTTAATTAAATCGACTAAATTAAATCGATAATTCTTCTATATCTCTCTTATTAAAAATTTATATATAGAAGTTTTATATTTTAAAGTACTTAGCTTACGATAGATATAGTTATTTTATAATTTCTTTAATTATAAAGCTCGCTTTATACTTTCTAACGCTATAAAAATTATAAAGTTTAACTTATTATTAATAAATTAAATAGATATTTAAATATAATAATTATATTAAACGCGTTTAAGATTAAATAATAATTCTTTTATCTATTTATATAATTATTCTTCTTTTATTATTCTATTAATTTATTAATATAAATATACTTATTCTCGATATTCCTCGCGAAAATATTACTAAATACTTTAAATATATATATCTCTTTTACTTATCTTTTAGAGCCTTTATTAACGTTCTTAAGCTATCTTTTAACGAATTTATTATTACTAGTAAGCGAGGCCGTAAGCGAGCTTAATAGTTATCTATTACTACTTATAAACGCGTTAAAAATTTAAAAAGAGCTTAAATGAATTTATAGTTATCGTCTTTCTCTATATACTTTTTCTAAGTTAGCGATACTCGACTAGTCGCTTAATTAATATTATCTACTTTATTAGCTTAATAATCTACTTAATTAAATCGTTAATTAATTACTTAATTATTTATTTAATTAGCTACTTAATTAGCTATTTAACTAGAGTATTTAATTAAATAAGAGAAGAAATTATAATAGATAAATATAAAGAATACTATAAATATAATTAATAATAGTAGTAATATAATAGATTTACTCTTTACGATCTTACGTTAATCTATTTAATTAATATAAGAGAAGTTACTATAGTAAATACGAAGAATACTATAGAGAATACTATAAAGAAATTAAGCGATAATAAGATTACTATCGTTAAGAATACGACTTAACTCTCTAAGATCTCACGTTATATACTCTCTACGATTTTATATTAAATTATTACTTAGTAAGCGAAGAATATTACTATAACTTAATTTATTATTCTTATTATATTAATATAGTATATTACTATAATAACATTATAAGAGAAGAATCTACTACGATAATTATAGTTAATTAAATCTCTATAAAAGAAATATTAAACGATATATATTTAAATAAATTAAAATTATTCGATATCTATAGCTATTTTATTATTCGAAAGATTTTACTACGATAGAAGATATTATAAAATTCATATTACTAATTAATAGATTATCTCTATTTTAGTTAATTAAACCTCTATAGAAGAAATATTAAATGAGATATATTTAAACGAATTAAAATCGTTCGATATCTATAGCTATTTTATTATTCGAAAGATTTTACTACGATAGAAGATATTATAAGATTTATATTATTAATTAATACGTTATCTTTATTTCTTTCTAATATTTTAATACTTCTTATTATAAGAATATAATCTTTCTCTATTTTTTATAAGTAATTATTACGAATTAATTCTCTATACTCGATATACCTTTCTATTTAAGTCTTAGCGCGCCTCTCTTCGTATATATATATACTTATATATTATATAGATTAAATTAATTTTATAATAATAAAAGTAGATTAAAAACGTATAGTAAGCGATTAGAGTTCGATTTAACTTAAAACTAAAACTAAAATTCGATTTAACTTAGAAAATTTTAACTTTATAAATTTAATTTATAGATTTTTACTTATTAGTATATATAAAAGAATAAGATAGAGCTGAACTAGAAAATCTTAAATTTGTATCTAGTTAATTATTAATTTATTAGATCTACGCTTTTTAATTAAATATCGTAGATAAATAAATTAGCGTTCGTAATTATTAAAATCTCGCTCTATCGCGTCTTTCTTATTAAAAAAATAGATATATATTATTAATATATAGAATAACTTTTTTATTTTCTATTAAAATTTTAAGATTTTTTTTTAAAATTTTAAAGCGCTATTTATGCTTTCTAAATCTTTAAGAATTTTAAAATTTAGTCTTATAATTATTAAAGCGTAAGAAATTCAAATATCGCTTATTAAAGTTCGCTTATTAACGATCGCGGATAGTTAGATAGATTTAATTAAAAGATAAATATATATTATTTAATTTTAGAATGATTTTTTTAATTTTTTATTAAAATTTTGAGATTCTTTTTTTAAATTATAGAATAAACTATAGGCTTTTATTTAATAGAAGAATTCTTAAATTTAATCTTATAGATATTTAAAGGTAACGAATTTAAATATCGTCTATTAAAAGTTCGCTTATTAAACTTACTCGATAGCTCTAATTAAAAAAAATGATTATAAATTTAATTTATAGATCTTTACTCGTCTATTATATTAGCTTAATAATTTAATTAATTAACGCTTTAATAAAAAGATAAGAAATGAAAATCTAAGAAAATCGAATACTTTAACGATATTAGCGATATATATATTTTTATTAATCGATTAACTAGTATAATAGCTCTTAAAAATTTTAAATTAGTTTAAATTAACTTAATAATATTATTTAAAAGTATCGCGTTTAATTAATATTACTACGAGCTATTAAAAGTTATTAAATAAATACTTAATATTAATTTACTATTAAATCTATAATATTAAATACTTATTAAGTAATTTAAACTTAGTAATTTAGATTTAATAACGTAATTAAAAATATATTAATATACTTAAAAAGATATAATTAATAGAAAGAACGTAACGATCTATATTTAGAAAGTTATAAAAATTATTAAAAACCTTAAGTTAAATTCATAAGACGATCTTATAATAGTCTTTTATTATTTCGAGTTAGACTTATAGCGAGATTTAGATTTATTAAATAATTTTATTTAATTTATTAAATAAATGTAATTACGTTAGATAATATAATATTAAATCTACTTAATATTCGATAAGTCTTATCTATTTAATCTATACTTAAATAGATCTTATTAAGTCTATTAATTAAGATCTTAGTAGTTCTATTAATAATAGCTATCGAGATCTTTATATCGCTAATTATAGTTATAATTCTAATCGTAATTATTATATTTATAGATCTATTAAGATAAAAAGAAGAAGATTTATATATACAATATATCGATCGATAGCTACGATATAACCTCTATATATTATTTTATAAGATATATATTATATCTTTATAGTAATATCTATAACGAGAGTAGAAATAAAGTTATAATTTATTAAATTACTATAGAAGAGGATTATCGATATAGTTATAAAGACTATATTCACTATTACTAAGAAGAAATATCGAACGATACTTATTTAGACGATTAAAGATCGTTCGATATCTTATTTCGATATTTATTTCTTTATTTAAAAGTTTTTATTTCTAGTAGAAGATTTCGTATTAATTAGCTAGATATCTTTAATTCTTTCTTATATTTTAATTCTTACTATAAGAATATAGTTATTCTTATTTTTTTTATAAATATTTATTATAAGTTAATTCTTTATACTCGCTATTAATAGTCGAAAAGATATAATATTTAATATGAAATTTAGATAATTTTCGAGATATAATTTTAAAAGATATAGGATATTTATAATTTCACTCGATATTTTATATATAAATTATCGTATTTTAAAATCGTCTCGTATAAAATAAACTAGCCTCGTTATAGAGCTTTAAGAATTATAAGATTCTATAAATAGAATATAAAGATATAAATCGTTAAAGAAAAGAGATAAAAGTTTAAAAATTCTAAGTTTAAAAAATTTCATATCTTTTTAACTAGTACTCGCTATATCTTTCTAATTAAATCTTAGCGCGTCTTTCTCTATATATATCTATTCTATAAATATATAATTAATAAATATCTTTTTATTATATTATATTTATAAGTTATATTATATTAATATCTTAATAAAATATTAATAGATATTAATATATAGATATTATATATATTAAGATAATTAAAATAATTAAGATAATTAAGATAATTAAGATAATTAAGATAAAAAAATAAAAAAAATTAAGTAAGTATAATAATAAAGAAAATAATAATTATTTAATATATATAAGTATATATAAATTTAAATTTATAAATTAGATTTATAATCTATTTTTTTAATTAGAATTATTATTAAGAAATAGTTTTTAATATTATATAATATTAATACGAGTAAAGATTTATAAATTAAATTTATAAATTTTTTTTTAATTAGAGCTATCGAGTAAGTAGATAAGCGATCTTTAATAAGCGAATTTTAAGATAAGCGATATTTGAATTTCTTGTACTTTAATAATTATAGAACTAAATTTAATAATTTTTTTTTTTTCTAAAAACACATATTTCGTTCTATAATTTAAAAAAAAAATCTTAAAATTTTAATAGAAAATAAAAAAGTTATTTTAAAATTAAATAATATATATCTAATTAGAGCTGTCCGACTATCGAGCGAACTTTAATAAGCGATATTTGAATTTCTTACGCTTTAATAATTATAAGACTAAATTTAGAAATTCTTAAAAATTCGAAAAGCATAAATAGCGCTTTAAAATTTTTAAAAAAAAATTAAAATTTTAATAGAAAATAAAAAAGTTATTCTATATATTAATAATATATATCTATTTTTTTAATAAGAGAGACGTAGAAGGGCGAGATTTTAATAGTTACGGATACTAATTTATTTACTTACGATAAGTTAGTCGATCTAACTAAAAAGCGTAGAGAACTCGAATTTATAATTAACTATATATATAAATTTAAGATTTTTAAGCTTAACTCTATCTTATTCTTTTATATATATTAATAATATAAAGTTATTTTATTAATTTATATACTCTATAAGTAAAGGCCTATAAATTAAATTTATAAAGTTAAATTTTTTTAAGTTAAATAAAATTTTAGTCTTAGCTCTAAGTTAAATTAAACTCTAATCGCTTATTATACGTTTTTAACTTACTTTTATTATTATAAAATTAATAAAGAAGATAAAAGCTTTAACTCTAAATTAAATCGAACTTTATTTACTTTCTATATAATAAATAATCTACTTCTATTACTATAAATCGCTAATTAATTATATTCTTATTTAAAAAAGAAGTATTTACTTAATAATTTTATTTTTAATATATCTCGCTAACTAAGTAAGTTATCTTTTTAATAAATCGTCTAAAATTATAATTAATAGATTAATCTTATTAATAACTCGACTTAAAACTATATATAATTAATTATAAATAAAGATCTTAAGATATAGATATAGATCGATCTACTATAATAATTAATCTTAAGACTTATTAATTATTATATTAAAGATTAATTAAATTAAAAATTAAATATATTAAAAGAAAGTATATAGATCGTTTAAATTAGATAAAGCTAGAGGGATATATAATATATAATATTATTTATTATTATATTTATCTTTAAGAATATAATAATCGAGTATTTTAGACTTAATATATTTAATTTATAGATATATCTTATTATATAAATTTATATACTACTCTAAATTTCTTAATAATATTACTATATAATTCTATTTTAATTTTAAATAATAAAATGAAAGCGAGATTAATTTAAAAATATTTATTATTTTAGTAGATAGAAGAAAACTATCTTTCTTATTAATAATTTAATTTCTATTATTATAAATAATCTTAATTTTAAAAAACTTATTAAGAAATTAACTATTAAATTAAGCGATATTAGTATATATAAAAGAATAAGATAGAGTTAAGCTTAAAAATCTTAAATTTATATATATAGCTAATTATTAATTTAAAGTTACTACGCTCTTTAATTAAATCGACTAAATTAACTCGATAGCTCTCTTATATCTTCTTATTAAAAATTTATATATAGAAGTCTTATATTTTAAGATACTTAGCTTATAATAGATATAGTTACTTTATAATTTCTCAAATTATAGAGCTTACTTTACGCTTTCTAACGCTATAAAAATAATAAAGTTTAATTTACTATTAATAGATTAAATAGATATTTAAATATAATAATTATATTAAACGCGTTCGAAATCGAATAATAATTCTTTTATCTATTTATTTATATAATTATTATTCTTTTATTACTCTATTAATTTTATTAATTTTATTAATATAAATATAATCGTTCTTAATACTCGTCGCGAAAACGTTACTAAATACTTTAAATATATATATCTCTTTTACTCGTCTCTTAAAGTCTTTATTAACGCGAATTCGCTATTACTAATAATCGAGGCCGTAAGCGAGCTTAATAGCTATTTACTACTACTTATAAACGCGTTAGAAAGCTCTTAAAAAGAGCTTAAACGAATTTATAGTTATTATTCTCCTCTATATACTTCTCTTAAATTAGCGATAATATCTTTTAATCTAGCGATACTATCTTCTAAAACGCGTCTTTCTTTTTAATTTATTCTTTATTACTCTATTTTAATTATATTTCTTAGCCGCTTAGTTAATACTATCTATTTTATTAGCTTAATAATTTACTTAGTTAAATCGTTAATTAATTACTTAATTATTTACTTAGTTAGTTACTTAGCTAGTTACTTAGTCTAATACTCTATAAGAGAAGAAGTAAGAGAAGAAATTATAATAGGTAAATACGAAGAATACTACGAAGAAATTAAGCTATAATAAGATCTCTAATATTAAGAATACGACTTAACTCTCTAAAATCTCACGTTATATACTCTTTACGATTTTATATTAAATTATTACTTAGTAAGCGAAGAATACTACTATAATTTAATCTATTATTCTTACTATATTAAAAAGTAAGAGAAGAAACTATAATAGATAAATACGGAGAATATTACGAAGAATACTATAAAGAATACTACGAAGAAACTAAGCGATAATAAGATTATTATCGTTAAGAATATAGCTTAGCTCTCTAAGATCCCACATTATATACTCTCTACGATTTTATATTAAATTATTATTTAATAAGTAAAAAAAATTATTATAACTTATTTTATTATCTCTACTATATTAAGAAGTAAAAGAAGAAACTATAATAAGTAAATATAAAGAATATTACGAAGAATACTATAGAGAATACTACGAAGAAATTAAGCGATAATAAAGTTATTATTATTAAGAACACGGCTTAGCTCTCTAAGATTTTATATTATATACTCTCTATAATTTTATATTAGTATATATAAAAGAATAAGATAGAGCTAAATTAGAAAATCTTGAATTTATATATATAGTTAATTATTAATTTAGATTCTATACGCTTTTTAATTAAACCGGCTAAGTTAGCCCGATAGCCCTCTTATATCTCTCTTATTAAAAATTTATATATAGAAGTTTTATACTTTAAAGTACTTAGTTTATAATATATATAATTACTTTATAATTTCTTAAATTATAAAGCTCGCTTTACGCTTTCTAACGCTGTAAAAATAATAAAGTTTAGCCTACTATTAATAAATTAAATAAATATTTAAATATAATAGTTATAATAATTATATTAGACGCGTCCGAGATTAAGTAATAATTCTTTCATCTATTTATATAATTATTCTTCTTTTATTATTCTATTAATTCTATTAATTTTATTAATTCTATTAATTTCATTAATATAAATATAATCGTCTTCGATATCTCTCGTCTAATTAGAGCTTCTTACTAACGCCTCTAAATTACTTCTTAATAAATTCGCTATTACTAATAATCGAGGCCGTAAGCGAGCTTAATAGCTATCTACTACTACTTATAAACGTATTAAAAAGCTCTTAAAAAGAGCTTAAACGAATATATTCTCCTCTATATACTTCTTTTAAGTTAGCGATAGATAAGTTAAACTAATATTTAAATATTATAATTATATTAAACGCGTCCGATTTAGATATATATACTCCTTTTATTTACCTTTTAAAGTCTCTATTAACGCGAATTTATTATTACTAGTAATCGAGATCGTAAGCGAGCTTAATAGCTATTTACTACTACTTATAAACGCGTTAAAAAGCTTTTAAAAAGAGCTTAAACGAATTTATAGTTATTATTCTTCTCTATATACTTCTTTTAAGCTAGCGATACTTAATTAGTCGCTCAATTAATATTATCTACTTTATTAGCTTAACAATTTACTTAGTTAAATCGTTAACTAATTATCTTATTATTTACTTAGTTAGTTACTTAGCTAATTATTTAATTTAATACTCTATAAAAGAAGAAGTAAGAGAAGAAACTATAATAGATAAATGCGAAGAATATTACGGAGAAATTAAGTAATAATAAAGCTACTATCGTTAAGAATATAGCTTAGCTCTTTAAGATTTTATATTATATTAATTATTTACTTAATTAATTACTTAGCTAGCTACTTAGTCTAATACTCTATAAGAGAAAAAATAAAAGAAGAAACTATAATAGATAAATGCGGAGAATACTACGGAGAAATCAAGCGATAATAAGACTATTATCGTTAAAAACACGACTTAACTCTCTAAGATCTCACGTTATATACTCTCTACGATTTTATATTAAATTATTACTTAATAAGCGAAGAATACTACTATAACTTAGTCTATTATTCTTACTATATTAAAAAGTAAGAGAAGAAACTATAATAGATAAATACGAAGAATACTATAGAGAATACTATAGAGAATACTACGAAGAATACTATAAAGAATACGGCGGAGAAATTAAGCGATAATAAGACTTTTAATACTAAGAATACGACTTAGCTCTTTAAGATTCTACGTTATATACTCTCTATAATTTCATATTAAATTATTACTTCGAAACGATATATATTTAAATAAATTGAAATCGTCCGATATGTATAGCTATTTTCTTATTTGAAAAATTTTACTACGATAGAAGATATTATAAGACTTATATTACTAAATAATATATTATCTTTATTTCTTTTTAATATTTCGATACTTCTTACTATAAGAATATAGTCTTTCTCTATTTTTTATAGATAATTATTACGAATTAATTCTATATATTATATAGATTAAATTAATTTTATAGTAGTAGAAATAAATTAAAAACGTATAGTAAGCGATTAGAGTTCGATTTAACTTAGAGCTAGAGCTAAAATTTAATTTAACTTAGAAAAATCTAACTCGATAAATTTAATTTATAGGCCTTTACTTATTAAATTATTATTTAATAAGCGAAGAATATTACTATAACTTAGTTTATTATCTCTATTATATTAATATAATATATTACTATAATAATATTATAAGAGAAGAATTTACTATAACGATTATAGCTAATTAGATCTCTATAAAAGAAATATCGAACGATATATATTTAGACGAATTAAAATCGTTTAATATTTACAGCTATTTTATTATTCGAAAGATTTTATTATAATAGAAGATATTATAAAATTCACACCACTAATTAATACATTATCTTTATTTCTTTTCGATATTTCGCTTATTAAAGAAGAATCTACTACGACGATTATAGCCAATTAAACCTCTATAGAAATATCGAATAATATATATTTAAACGAATTGAAATCGTTCGATGTCTATAGCTATTTTATTATTCGAAAGATTTCTCTACGGTAGAAGATATTATAGAATTCACATCACTAATTAACACGTTATCTTTATTTCTTTTCGATATTTCGATACTTCTTATTATAAGAATATAACCTTTCTCTATTTTTAATAGATAATTATTATCGATTAATTTTCTATACTCGATATACCTTTCTAATTAAGTCTTAGCGCGTCTCTCTTCGTATATATATATTTATAGATTATATAGATTAATGAAATAATTTTATATTATATTAATATTATATAATATTAAGAACTATTTCTTAATAATAGTTCTAATTA
Organism: Letharia lupina; assembly: GCF_014066315.1. Lineage (NCBI taxonomy): Eukaryota > Fungi > Ascomycota > Lecanoromycetes > Lecanorales > Parmeliaceae > Letharia > Letharia lupina. Next base: position 105,974 of record NW_023502980.1, read on the forward strand.
AAAAAATAGATTATGAATTTAATTTATAGACCTAAACTTATTCTTATTAAAAATATAAAGAATTATTTTAAATATATAGAAATTAGCTATCTAATATAGACTAAAATTATTATAAATAATATTAATTAATTAAGTAATAAAGTTATTTAATAATTACTTAATAGATTAATTAATAGCTTTTTATTCTTTAAAGTCTATTAAGATACTACTATCTATATCTAATAATCTTTAAATTAATTTCTTTATATTAATTTAATCTTAATTAATTAGATTTAAATTTCGAAGTTTTATATTTTTTATAAATTTAAAAATTTAAATATAGTTTTAAAGATAGAATATTCTTAATATAGCTTAAGCGATATAATCTAACTTAATATCTTTAATAATTAAAAGAATTTAATAAAAGTTATTATAGAAGTATATAACTATACTATTAAAAGAAATAAAGTTTTTTTAAATATTTTAAAATATATAATCGACGATCTTAATAGTAATCGTAATAGTTTTATATAAAGATCTTATCTTAGAAAATAAGCTTAATTATCTTTAATAATTAAGCTAAATTAAATCTTATTAATATATTATAATTAAGTTAAATAATAATATTAAAAAAAATCTTAAGATAAAAATAAGTAATAAGATTATTTTAAAGGAGAATAGAGATAATATTAGATAAAATTATAGTAATAACTATTTTAAAATTATTTTATACTTTTTATAATATAATATTCTAAAGTATAGTCTTATTAATACTTTTATAACTATTAAAAAAAAGAGTTAATAATTAAAATAAGAGATCGTATTTTAAATAGCGTTAATTATAATAATTTAATTATTATTAAAACTTACTTATATTTAATTCTAAATATTAATTTAATAACTATATACTTCGCGTAGAAGTTAATTTTAATTATTAATATAATTTTATTTATAATTTTATTAAATTATAAATAGATTAAAGTTAATAATAAGACTAATATTTATAATAGAGCTAATTTTTTTTAAACGAATTTAAATTAAATAAAGATAGAAGTCTTCGATAACGATTTATTTATATTATATATTATTCGATAGAGAGAGAGTATAATACTAAATTTAAAGAATATAAATAAGATTATTAGATAATTTAAATAAAGAAATATATATATTAATTAAGAAATATACGTAAAGTACGAGAGAAGAATTAAGTTATTTTATATTTATAAATAAAAAAATAAAAAATACGTCTAGCGCGAAAAGTTTTAATAGTTAAAAAAAGAATATTATATTAAAAAAAAGTCGCGATATTTTAAAACTATTATTAGCGCGAAAATCTTCTTATTATATGGCTTAAAATACTTTAATTTATAAAAAAAAAATTTAAGAAAAAATATATTAATATATATAATAGAATAAGATAGAACTAAGCTTAAAAATCTTGAATTTATATATATAGCCAATTATTAATTTAATAGATCTACGCTTTTTAATTAGATATCGCGAATAAATAAATTAACGTTCGTAATTATTAAAATCTCATTCTCTTATATCTTCTCGTTAAAAATTAGATACACATTATTAATAGAGAGTTTTAGACTAGAGAATCTATATTCTATATATATTAAATTAGCTATCTTAAGACTCTAATTTAGCGATAAACTCTATATATTTTAGAGTCGTTAGATAGCTAATTTAGTATCTATATTAAATTATTAATATAAGCTCTTAAGAGTATCTAGATATACTAAGAGATATATATATACTAAATTACGCTAATAAATTCTATAATTTAAAAGATCTTTTAAAGATATTTAGATATTCTATCTATTTTATACGCTGTCGTTATTATCTTATCTATTAGCTATAAATTAAGTCACTTAAAATCTCTAAACTATTATCTATTAGATTACTTAGATTATCTAGATTATCGATTATATTAAATAATATTTAAGTAAGATAGATATACTTATTAATTAGCTATCGATTCGCGATATTAATAGATTATTTCTTAATATTAAATATTATAAAAAATATCGTACTAAGACTACTCGTATTCTTCTTCGCGAGATTATTATATTAGCTATAAAGTCTAAAGTAATTATAACTATAATATTTAATAAGCTATATATTATATATATTATCTATATAAAATAAAGAGATAAAGCGAAATTAATAAACTAAGAAATAGATTTAAATAAATATAACGGTCTAATAAATAGCTCTAGAACTAAGATTATTAAGTTAGTTCTTCTTAAGTACTACGTATAATACTATTACTTTAAAACTCTCTTCAATACTAATCCTAACGTTATAACGCCCTTTTTAAGCGAATCTAAATAGTTTAATTATACGAATTTAAAGTTTATTAATAAAGAGAAGAATATTATAATAGATAATAATAAAGATAATATATTAATTAAGTGAGATAAGTTATCAGCTAGAGATATTTAGAAGATTTCTCTAAATAATAATTTTTTAAATTTAAACTTTAAGAAAGCGTTAAAAGAATTTAATTAATTAAAAAATATATAGTAATTAAAGAATATTTAATTAACTTAGCTAAAGGTTATTTCTAGTATATTTATAATAAATAATCTTATTATACATATATTAGTAATCTTTTACTTCGAAATCTCCGTTATAAAGATAAAGAGAAAGTAAAAAAAGCCTATAAAAGCGATTATAGAGGTATTTTTATTAAGCGATAAAGAATAATTAATAAAGAAGATTAAGACTTAATAGCGTAGTATTATTAATATAATAATTAAGATAAAATAGATAAGAGATATAATAAGATATTAAGATATAAAAATATAGATAGAGATTTAGAAGATATAATTTAAGATAAATTAGAAGTAGAGAGATTAATAATATATAATTCTTTTATAGTAAAATTAAGAGAGATTAAATCTATAATAAGAGACTCTTTTATATTTATAATTAAAGATTTAGAAGAATTAGAAATAAGATTAGAAGTAAGATAATTAGATATATAAATATTATATTTTTTTCTTTAATTTAAGAGTTCTTTACTATCTTTACCCTCTCTATTTAGAGACAAAAATTTATATAAGAAGTTAGAATTTAAGATAAGCTATATAAGATTAAAAATACTATTTCTTCTTATCGATAGATCTCTTTAATATAAAGATCGACTATTTAAAGTTTATTTATACTTATTTTAAGTAGATTATCATCGCTAATTATTAATTTTTTTATATATATAAATTATTTAGAAATACTTATTACTTAGTCTAAGTATTAAGTAACTAATAAATTTCTTTTATCTTCTCTATTCTCTCTATCTTCTTTATTCAGAGAAGAAAATTTATATAAGAAGTTAGAATTTAAAGTGGGTTATATAATATCGAGAATATTAATTCTTTTTATTAAAGGGTCTCTTTAATATAGAGATTAATTATTTAAAGTTTATTTCAAGCTATTATAAGTAAGTCGTTATCGTTATCTATCGAAATTTATATATAAGATAAATCTAGAGAAAATTGCGATAAATATAATTAATTAAAACTTTTTTTTTAAAATAATATTCTTTATATAGTCTCTTTTCTAGATATCTTTACGCCTCTACTAACTCGTAAACTTCGTTAACTTATTATTATACTTCTTCTTCTACTTCGAAGTTCATTAATCTTTATCTTTCTTTTACTAATTATCGTATTATAATAGAAGATTATAAAGTATATAGTAATAATTAACTTAACGTATTATATACTTATATTATATATTATTATTAAAAATAAATCTTAGTTCGATAAGATTAGGCTAGCGTCTCTTAAGTATATTAAAGATATATTTAATATTAATTCGAATATTTAATAGCTTCTTATTAAATCGATAATTATTTCTATTCTTTATTTTTAGCGTCTTATATAATATAATAAAATAGCTAATATTTATATAGACTATATTATTAAGAAGATATTAGCTCTAAATAAAATACTTTTATAATCTTCTATTAAGACTTATAAAGATAAAGATATATATATTATATAGAATATTTAATTAGTCGACTAAAAGATATATAATCTCTTTACTATTATTATAAATAGCATATAGATCTAACGTATATCTCTTCTTTCTATTTTAAAAGATCTCGCTATTATATTTCTCTCTAGACTTATATTTTAAAATAATATTAATTTTATTTATCTTTCTTACGACCTTAATAAAGCTCTCTTATTTATTATTATATATATTTTCTAAGCGTCTTTTTCTAATATCTAGCTATTAAATAACTATATTTAAATATCTATAAAGAGCGATAATTACGCGTTTAATATAGTTATATATATATTTTTCCGAGATTCCTTATTAACTAGCGATCTTTAAGTAGTTATTATTATTTCTCTTATAACTAAGTCTAAATAAGACTATAAGTAGCTGATTTTGAATAGATATTTATAAAGATATATAGAATTTATTTAAGAAGATAATATCTTTCTTAATTAGGCGAAGGATCCTTTAAAAGCTAAATCTATTTATTTAAGTAAAGCTTTAAAATCTCTTATTAAATAAGAAAGAAAGAATAATTAAGCTTTAATTAGACTTTAAGATACTTATTCGTAATACGTAGTATCGTTATTTCTTTATAGCCTTTCGAAGAATAAGAAGATTCTTTATCTCTTAATTATTCTTAGAAGTATAAGCGCTAAGATATATATAAAAGAGATCTCTTAATAGTATTTACTTCTGGCTAATTCGAGATATAATAGATTATAAAGTAATTATATAACTACGTGGCGAGTAAATAAAGATATTTATTAAGGCTATTATTCTACGAAGAAGATTATACTTACTAAGGCCTTATAGCTATATAAATCTATTAAAAATTAGATAAGATTCTTACGCGAATATATAGAGAAAATAGCTAATATAGTATATATATGATAAAGTTAAATTATAATTAACTCTCTAGTCTAAAACCCTCTAATATATAAAATAACTTTTTTATTTTCTATTAAAATTTTATTTTTTTTTTTTAAATTATAGAACGAAATATGGGCTTTTAGATAAAAAAGAATTTCTAAATTTAGTCTTATAATTATTAAAGCGCAAGGAATTTAAATATCGCTTATTAAAGTTCGCTCGACAGTCGGATAGCCCGCTTATCAAAGTTCGCTTATTAAAGATCGCTTATCTATTTACTCGATAGTTCTAATTAAAAAAATTATTATAAATTTAATTTATAAATCTTTACTCGTCTAATATAAAAAGTTTTAATATGTAAAAAAAGAAATATTATATTAAAAAAAGTTATAATATTTTAATATTATCGTTAGCGCGATAAGCTATTTATATTATACTTAAAGTTTTTCTACTTAATAAAAAAGAAATTATCTATATATCTTATTTTATAATTATTTTATAAATTTAGAGAGTTATCGAGTTTATATTATAATAGAATTATTATAAAGAGATTTTATAAGTAATACTCTCTCTATTAGATCGCTACTTTATCTAATACTTAATTCTATTTAATATTATTATAAAGTAAATCTTTTATTATATAAGTATTATAATAGAAAAAAAGAATATTATTATTTATTATATATAAGTCTTTAAAGAATATAGAATTTAATATATTTAAAAGAAGATATCGTAGATAAAAGAGCTTCTTAGCGTTTAAATTAATATAGTATATTTTTATAATAATATCTCTATATCTCTAATATAGACTTTATTTAAATATATCTTACTTTTTTTTTTAAATATATTACTTTAATAGATTAATATAGAAAAGATCTTTTATTTATTATAAGATAGTAAGATCTCTTTTAATAGAACTACGTAGTAGCTATATAATTATAAGATCTAGATATATAGTTAATAGAATAAATAAATCAATTATTAAATAAATTAATAATTAAAAAAAAAAAGGAAAAAGAAAATTTATAAGTATTTAAGACTTTATTAAATATATTAAATACTCGTTTTAGCTACGTAGCTTATAGTCTAATAAGCGATATAAATAAGTTTATTAATTCGCTTTAAGTACTTCTACTCTTATAATTATATTCCCTCTTAGAAGATTTAATTCTTAAATCTTATTATTATTATATTTTTTAATTAAATATATATAGACTTATTAATATTATCTACGCTACTTATTACTAGCTTAAATATAATTTAAATTAACGTATACTATAATAGCGTATTTATATTATATATTCTAAGATCTTCTTAAGTATATTATTATAATTATTTTTATACGCTATTATTATATTATTACTTTATAATTATAATAATTCTATTATAGTAATTATTAAAAATCGCGCTAGTAAGTATAAAAGACTTATTTTTAATTTAACTTTTATTTTTTTTAGTAATAATATTAACGTTAACATTATTAAAGTAAATACTTAATTCTTCTTTATATCTATTATTTTATCTTTATTTATTTCTATCGTAATATTATAATAGCGAGTTATATATTATTATAATAATATAATATATATATTAATTAAAATAATAATTAAATAAGATTAAAGTCGCTTAGATTAATTTTATATATAATAAATATCTTAAAGAATACTTTACGATACTTTTTAAATAGTATAAGAAGTATATTAATATATTAATAATAATATTAAATCTTCGCTCTTATAGTTCTACGAGTTATTAAGTACTCGTAATTATTATTATTTCTACGCCTCGCGCTATTACTAGTAGATATTTATATCTATTTTAAAGATATACTTAACTAAGAAGACTATTAGCTCCCCTTATCGCTACTCTTATTACTATTCTTATCGCTATTCCCTTTACTACTCTTATTACTACTTTCTTTATTCATCTAAATATTATTTATAAATAAAAGAGATATTAGATAATTAAGAGATTACGCTAATATATACTAGTCTCTTTTTATTATTATTATATATATACTCTTATATATAACTCTTATATAATTTATATCGCGTTTTCTATTAACTCGCATTAATATAAATATAAGTAATACTCTCGCGAGAATTATATATACGTTATAGACTCGATTCTTATCTACTAGATAAATATCTTCGCTATAGCCTATATTAATAAAGATATTTATATTATTCTTTATTATTAAATTAATATAAATTTTATTAATATATATTAGAATACGTAGTTAATATATATAGCGATTTATTATATTAAGAAACTTCGATATAATATCGTTATTTTCGCTCTTTCTTTAATTACTTCTCTTACTATTCTTTATATTAAATCTTTTTATTATTTAATAAATCTTTTAAATAAATAATTATTTTCTAATATAAGATAATAAATAAACTAATATTAAGTAATAATAGTCTTATATATAACTTTAATAGCTATTTTTCTTATTATATATAGCGCTTTAACGCTTTAAAATCGATTTATAAGTATCTTAGCTATTTTCGCTAGGCCTTTTAATTATAACTTATTCGTCTTATCTAAATTTCTCTACTATTATTATTTCTATAATTTATCTTACTTCTTAATTTCTCTTAATAATTATATCTTTAATTTTATCTTAAATATTAATTTATATAATTTCTTTACTTACTTAAAGTTCTTAATTATATCTTTAATATTTTCGAGATACTTTATTAATTCTTACGAAGTTTTATAAAATAAAGAGTCTTTTGAATTAATAAGATATTTAGTCTTATTCTTATAAACTCTTTAATTCAATATCTTATTAATCTTTTACTTTTCTTCTTTATTAATTAAAATTATTTATAATTTTAAATTATTATTATATAAGTATTATAATTTTAATAATAATATATAAAATATAAAATAGATTTTTTTATATCTAATAGAGAGATTTAGCTTATAAATCTATATATCTATTTTCTCTAATATTTTAAAAAATCTAAGTTATCTATAATTAAGTTTCTTTTTTAATTATAAAATATATATATTTAAACTTTATAATAATACTTTTTTTTTTTAAAAAATTATAGTCTTATAATTACTATTATAATATTTTACTTACTACTTTAACGCTTACTTCTATAATTCTTTTAAATATAATCTTATTTCTTATAATTATTTTACTCGCTCTATAGTAAATAATATTTTCTCTCTTAAGATTTTACTCTTAAAAGTATTTTCTAAATCTACTATATATCTTATTAATAACTCTTATAAGATCTTATTAATACTTATATATATATTATTATTATATATAAATATAGTTATTAATAAGATCTTAAATTAATTATTCTATTTATAATTATAATATACTTATAAATAATATTTAAAAACTTAATTTTATTTCTTAATCTAATTATTAGTCTAAAAATAAAATATAATATTAATATAATATTATCTAAAACTTACTTATAAATAGAGAATCTCGATTTAAAATTAAGTTATATATTATATTACGTAATAATATAAATTCTTATTATAAGATATTAGTAAAGTTATTAATTTTTAGATTCTTTATAATTATAACGTATATTATATACTTAATTAATTTATCTACTAAGATTAAAAATAGTATTATAAACTTTATTAATATATAAATCTCTTATAGATAATAAGTTTATAATAAAATCTATTATTATAATATAAAATAGATTTATATTATCTAGTAAAATTAACGCTAGATCGCTATATAGCTTATAATAATAATTTTATACTCTTTAATAATTAAGATAAATATAAATATATCCTATTATATCGCTTATTATATATATCTAATAATATTTAAATTTAATATCTTTCTTAATATACTTATAGATAAAATATCTAATATTAAGATTATTATAATTTATATAAAGAATTTTCTTTCTTTATAATAGAATTATTAGATATATAGATTGCGAGGCTATAACGTAGTAGTCTATTCTTACTAATTCTCTATTTCGAAAGCTTATTCTATTTAATAGCGTATTTTTAATATTATTTCTTATTTATAATAAAAGTATTCTTACGTTATAATTTAAATAGTTATATTATTATTAATTTCCGTAATTCTAAATAAAATCTCTTCGACTTTAAAATCTAATAAATTAGAAATTAAGATAATATTATAGTATTTAGAATATATATTTATCTATTAAATACTCTCTTATTTAAATTAATAATTTAGATATTTATAATAATAATATTATTTAATTACTCTATTAACGCTATAAGTTTAACTATAGTAAATATACTATTATATTTTTATAAATTAAATTAATATTTCTAATTATAAAGCTTATTTCGTAAGATAAAGAGAAAATTATTATTATTATTCTCGCTATTATTCGATTTAATAATATTAGATTTTCTTAATAATATATTTATAAGATTAAATTTTCTTTTATAATATTTAATTATAAAGTTAAATATAATTAATTTCTTAATCTAGCGAATTTACTTCGTATTAAACTCTTTTATTATTATAAAATAATATAAATTATTATAATCTAAGATTATATAAATAAGATATTTACTATTTTATAAGTAATATCTCTAATTTTTAAAGTTTAATATAATTATATAGAGCTTTTTATTATATATATCTTAGCGACATTTAACGCTTTTAAATTTATAATTAAAAAAAGTAATAAAGTATTATTATTTATCTTCGCTTAGTTAATTAAATATACTATCTATATCTATATTAGAAATATTAATCTCTATAATAAGCGATATTTTTTAATTATAATATTTTAATATAAATATAATAATAAATACCCGCTTAAGTATTTTAAAAGTCTTATATACTTTTTATTAAACACGAAAAATAATCTAATCTTATCTTTCTTCGCTTTTTAAGTTAAATTTATTAAAAATATAGCTATTTATAAAAAGCCTTATATAAATTATTAATAAAAGTTTATAAATTTTAAAAAGATTAAGATATTCTTAATAGACTCTAATTCTAGCTATTTAGTAATAATCTTAATATATAATAACTTTATTTAAATACTACGCTAGTTTATTAAGAATTTTAAAAAAATAATCTTATTATAATTAAAAGTATATTTTAATAACTTCGTATAAAGTTAATACTTTAATAATACGCGTAGTATTTTATATATATACTTTTAATATAACTCTTTTATTTCGAAATAGATTAGTATATTATCTAAATATATTATATAGAAAATATCGATATATAACTTAAATACTTTATTTATATAAGTTTAAAAGATTACGAAGATATTTATAAAGTTAAAAGATATTATTTAATATTTAAACTAGTTATAACGAGTTCGAAAAATAATTTTTTATTTATCTTTCTTTTATATTTATATTTAATAATATATATTATAAATATTAATCTTAATAAAGTACTTTATATATATAAATCTCTTTAAGATTTCTAAGAGTAATAATAATAAGTAATTATTTTTAATAGTTATCTTATTAAGCTTTTAATAATTAATATATAATTATAGCGAGCTATTTAGTTTCTTAATAAATAGTATTAGCGAGTTAATTTAAGTAGTTAAAAATTAAATCTACTTTCTTTTAAATATAATATTTAAATAATTTCTAATCGCTATAAATTTATTAGATAATATATTATAAATTAAATTACTTCTAAATAGCTTTTTAGATAATAGATTAATTAGATATTTAATTTAATTATATATATTAAGATTATTAAATAACTCTTTTAAAAAGACTTTTAATAGATTTTTAAGTTATTTAAATATATTAAAATTATTTAATTACGTAGTATTATACTATATAACTTTATTATAATTATCTTTACTACTTTTAAATAAAATCTAATATAAAAATATAATAAACGTTTATTTAAATTATATATAGTTACTATATTAGCTAATAACGTGAATTACTTTAAATTTATTATTACGATATCTACTTACTTTTTATTACTTATAGAAAAATCGCGATAAATCTAAAACTACTCGCGCTAATAAATATTCGAATTAATATTATAGATTTAAAAGAAATTAAGAATAAAATTATATTCTTATATATCTATAATATATATCTTTAAGATTTACTCTTACTTTTTTTCTTAATTATCTATAAAATTAAAAACTAAATTATATATCTTATATAAGAATATTTAATAATTATCAATAGTATATATTATTATTAGCGCGTATTTAGATTTAGAAATCTATATCTTTTTAATAAAAGATTATAATATAAAGATTTTTTTACTATCGATATCTATTAGAGTAATTATCTTACGCTTTTTATTTAATATAATAATTTTACCTCTTAATAATAGAGAGCGAGATTATTACTTAATTAATAATATATTTAATACTATAGTAATAAGTATTAAACTTTATCTTTTTTCTTACTTAATTTATAATTATATACTTCGTTATCTATAATATAATTTAGATATTTAAATAAATTCTTATAATATTCTAGCTATTTATAATTAAAATATTATATTTTAATAAAGAGCGTTTTAGACTTAATATAAGAGTCGCTATTTTTAAATTTAATACGCTTAAACCTTTAATCTTATAACGCTAATAAGAATAAACTCTTCTTTTAATCTTATTAATTCTTTATATATTATTTCTTAGACTTCGTATACTATTAATTACTACTTTTCTAATTATTTATCTTATTATTAAAGCGAGTCTTATAATCTACTAATCGAAAAGATATAATATATCTTATAAAATATTTCATATTAAGTAATATTATATCGTACTCGAGTATAATATAAATAGAGTTAAATATTATATCATTTTTCTAATATGAATTCGAAATCTTAGCGAAATATATTACGATATAATATATCTGTGGTATTATATTATAATATGAAATATATATGAAATATTTCGATTAAGATTTCTATATTTAGAAGTATAAGTAGCTATTCTAATTATTATTCTAGTTAACAACTAATCGTATCTACTCTCATTCGATATACTACTATAACTATTACTACTATAGCTATTACTATTATAACTATCTATTATAACTATTACTATTATAACTATTACTATTATATCTACTACTATTATATCTATTACTATTATATCTATTACTATTATATCTACTATTATTATAACTATTACTTATTATTATAACTATTACTACTATAGCGACTATCGAAATATAACCTCCGCGTATTTTAGTCATCGTATTCTTTAGTCATCTAATTTTATACTGTATTTAGAATCTAATCTCGAAGAGATTTTAGAGAATTAATCCGTTCGTTCTATACATTATATATCTAATATTTTAACAGCTATTACTATTATAACTATTACTATTTATTATTTAAATAGTCTACTATTATATAATAGCTATTATAGTATTAGTTATAGTAGTAGTAGATATAATAGTAATAGATATAATAGTATTAGCCGTAGTAGTATTAGTTATAATAGTATTAATTATAGTAGTATATCGAATAGAGGTAGATACGATTAGCCGTTAACTAGAATAATAATTAGAATAGTTACTTATACTTCTAAATATAGAAATCTCAACGAGATATCTCATATATATATTATTCCATGATATAACATCTGCAAATCTGAAAAGTTTCTATAAAATTTGAAATTGCTAATCGCGCGTTTATCGCGGAAATTACAAAATTCGTCGAATTAGTAAATCTGATTAGAATTCGCTTAAATTCTATCGGTTTAGTAAATCTAATTAGAATTCGTCTAAATTCCGCCGGTTTAGTAACTATCTTAATCTTTTCTATTAGTTCTACTAGTTTAGTAGTAATACGCACGAAAAAAGAAAAGTTTTAATAATCGATATTACGACGATAAAATTTTACGATAATAAGTATTAACGCTAACTTAAATTTAATTACGAAATTAAATAATTTAATAAAATTAATCGCGTAGATAATACTCTAATATAGCGTATAATAATATATATATTAATAATAATATATATTAATATTATATATATATAGAATAATACTTAGAGTATATTAAAGTATATTATATAAAATTTTTAAAGTTATTAAAATTTTTTGAAATTATTAAATTAATAGAACTGATGAAAAAGATTAAAATAGTTACTAAATCGATGAAAAGAGTTAAATATAAGTAAAGTCTACTAAATAAGCTAAATCGTACTTATAGTACGAACCCGGCGAAAATCGTATGAAAAGAAACTTTTTAGATTTATAGATGAATATCACAGATATATTATATCGTAAAATATCTCGTTAAGATTCTATACTATATTAGATATGAGATTATATAAATCTTAATAACTTATATTATATTAGAGTATAATATAGTAGATTAATATTTTATATTATATTATATCTTTTCGATTAATAAAGTCTTATCTAAAATAGAAAGCTCTTTTATTTTTTATAATCTTTATTTTATATTTTAATATTATTATAGTAATATAGTATAGATAATAAATTAAATAACCTTCTTTATAGCTTTTAGAGAAATTTTCTCTATTACTCTATTTTATAAATCTTTTATATATTCTAGATTAATTATATAGCGATTTTATTATAATTAGAGTATAATAAGATAATTATTAAAGTTAATTATTAATTATATATCTCTTATAACTATTTTAACTAATTAATATCTTATATTATAAGATTTAATAATTAAATTATAAACTTAATTTAAATATTATTTCTTATATTTCTTTTAGATAAATTTCCTAATATCGTATAATATTATATTTCTAATATTTCTCTAGATTTACTTTTTAGTATTTATTAAGAAAATTAAAGTCTAGTAAATCTTTTCTTTATTTATATAAAAATCGATATAAGATATTAAGATAATAAAATTATTATAATTTTAAAGAAATATAATTATCGAGCTATAGTTATTAAGATATTATATATTAAATATCTTAATAATACTTACTTTTTATAGTTTAAATTATAATAATAATTATCGCTATACTTATAATAATATTTTCATATATTCTATATTTTAATTAACTTAAGTTTTTTAATAATTAATTACTTTTTAATATTAAACTTTAAAAGTCGATAGTATTAAACTTAAGTTAAGTCTATAAGATAAGAATCTTTATTTATAAATAGAGAGATATTAAATATAACGCTTTAATAATTATTATTTCTATTAATAGTATTATTAGAATTTTTATAAATATTAAAATTAATATTATAATCGCTTAATTACGTAGTAAGTATATTCTAATAAAAATTATTTATTAAATTAAAAATATCGCTAGTTAATTATAATAAGATATTTCTACTTTATAAATTAATAGAATTAGCTTATAAGTTATTTATTATAATTAAATTAGATAACTTTATATAAATAAAATTATTAGAATTATAAGATAGTAAAGTCTCTTTTAATAAAATTATATAATAGCTATATAATTATAAAATCTAGATATATAATTAATAGAATAAATAGATTAATTATTAAAAAAATTAATAATAATAAAAAAAGAAGAAGAGAAAAGAAGACTTATAAATATTTAAGACTTTATTAAATATATTAGATACTCGTCTTAGCTACGTAACTTATAGTCTAATAAGCGACGTAAGCGAGTTTATTAATTCGCTTCGAGTACTTTTACTCTTATATTTATCTTCGCTATTAACGCTATTAATTTAACTAAAAAAAAACTATTAGCTTAATCTAGCGTTTACCTACTATATCGACTATCTAATTTAAATTATTATTATTATCAAATATTATTATTAGATCTAATACTATTATAGACCTTAACGCTACTTATATTAAGACGTCGATATCGTATATATTATATTAGAATTTCTTTTAGAGTTTAATTTTAATAATATACTTTATATATCTAGAGACTTAGCGAATATAAATATACTATTAAATTTTATAACGACTTTATATCTTTTATAATCTATATCTACTAATTAATTATTAATAAATTACACTTTTATAATTTTAATCTCTCTATCTTTTAAAGAAAAAGGCCTATTATTATTACGATATTAAGTTTATCTTTAAATTATATAATAAATAATAAAGATAATATTAATAATCGCTATAACGTCGATAACGAGTTTAAAAGTTTCTTATTAATAGAAAATCTTATTATAAAATAATATTTTATAATTATTAAAGTCGAAAATTATTATCTAGAATAAGAATAAGAGTTAATTATATTAAAGGCTCGCAATCGCGAGCTTTATAATATTAGCTTATTATTTATAATTAACGAAGATTTATTTATATTAATTATTATTATATCTTTAGTAAATATATTAATTAAAATAAAAATACTTCGCTTTAAAAGAATATATTTTTATAAGAGTATTAATAAGAAAAAGTATCTATATTAATTCCGCGAAGTCGAAATTAAGTTTCTTATAAGTTCTAAATATTTTATTATTAATTAAGTTAGAATTATTTATTATATATAATTTTTAAAAGATAATCTTAATATTTAATAATATAAATACTATTAAATCTATAATCTAAAGAGTATAATCTTTAAATTCTTTAAGTAATTTTTATTTAATTTAATTATAAATTTAATAAATCGCTATTTTTTTATTTATAAAAAATAAAAGAAAGTTAAATATCGCTTTGACTAAAAGATATCTATTTTTAAAATCTATCTAAAGAAGCTAAAGGTCTATTTACTCTTATTTTTTAAGAAGTATTAAATTAATTTCTTTTTAATTAAGCTTAAATTAAAGCTTAAAAATAGAATTTTAAATATTAATAATATATCGAGATAATAAAAAAAAACTCTTATCTAGGTTATTATATAGAAAAAGATTTTAGAATATATACGCTTTAGCGGCGATTTTTATTCGAAGTTTTTAAGAGGGTTTATTAAGAATAAGTCTTTAAAAAAGCGAATTTCGAAATTTAAATTAATTTCGAATAACGACGTTAAAATAATACGTATCTAGAAGAATAGCGTAAAATGTAAAGTTGAATTCTTTAATTCTAATTATAAGAAGAATAATTATTTTTATTATAGTAAATAGAATTATTAAATATCTAAATATTTAGATTTTAATAAATTGTCTATCGCTAATATTAAGACTATATTAATAAAAAAAGATTAAATCTTATAATTATTTTAGAAGCGAGATAAGAATAATAATTAATAGAGATAATTTCTTTTATTCTTATAAAGGGGTAAATAAAGCTCTAAAGCGAATAGAGATAACTCGTTACTCTACTCGATACTAAAGTATATATTAATTTAATTTTATAAAAAGTTTATAATCTAATAAAATTTAAAATTTTATAATATTATTTTATTATAATTAAAAGTATTAAATAATTAAAATATATATTACTATAGCGCGTATTAGCTAGATTATTAATTAATAAATAATTAAAATTAAAATAAAAAGTATAATATACTCTTCTATATTATTAATTAAAAAGATCTTAATATTATATTAAATATATTTAAATTAAATTAATTATAAATATTATTAAATTTAGCGATAAAGTAATAATAATTTAAAGTTAATATTAAAAAATTATAAATTAAAAAATTAGCTAAATTTATTTAAATTATTAAATAAAAGTTAAATATATTTATAATTATATATATCGCGATAATATAAAGCGAATTAAAAAATAGATATAATTTAAAGCTTTTTTAGAAGTTATTAGAGTTTAATAATATTTTTTTTAATAAAAAAATAGAGATTTTATTTATACTTAAATAGAGAGATTATATTATTAAAATTAAAAGCGATAAAAAATCGCTATATAGCTCTTTATATAATTTATTTTAAACGAAGTTAATAAAGCTATAACGCTATTTAAAAAACTTCTTTTAAAAAAATTAAATTCGCTATTCGACTTTCTTAATTAAAGTATTAATTTTTTTTATTTCTAATAAAAAATAGAAGATTTTATTTTTATATTAATTATTAAGACTTAAACGCGATAATTATTAAAAATTAATATTTATTATTCTTAATTATTAAGACTTTAAATTACTTATATAAATTTAAGATTTTTATAAAATTAAATCTTAAGAATATTTATTATTAAATTTAAATTAAAGAAGATAATAAGTAGAAAATAGCGTTTTATAATTATTACGATTACTTTAAATATCTAATTATATCTTTTAAACTCGCTAATATATTAATAATTTTTTAAATATATATTAATAAAGCTTTTATAAATCTAGTAAATATAATATATATAATATATTTAGATAATATTCTAATTTATAATATTAATTTAGCGAAGTATTAATAATATATTAAATAAGTATTTAAGCGTTTATACTAGTTTTAATTATATATTAATTTTAAAAAATATTAATTCTATATTAAATAAGTTAAGTTTCTAAAATTTATTATATTAATTAAAGATATTATAATAAATTAAAAATATATCGCTATTATTAAAAAGTTATTAAAATTAAAAAATTATTAAGATATATAAATCTTTTTAGATTTTATTAATTTCTATTAATAATTTATCTATAACTATTTTAGTATAATAGTATTATTTATTAATTTATTTAAAAAGAGTAAGAATAATAAGAAATCTAAATTATTAGAGTAAATAAATAGCGTTAAGCTAACATTTTAATAGCTTTAAAATACTTTTATAATTACGCTATTTCTACACTATTATAATTTAAATTTAAAATTATATCTTAAAATTAATACTTTTAACTTTAATATAAAAATTATATTTTTATAATCGAATAAAAATAATTATTAATAATTAATAATATTCTAATTTAGAAAAATAATTTTTATAAAGTAAAATTATAAGACTTATAATTAAGAGTTATTTATTATTATAGCGTTTATAAAGTAATAGTATTACTATTTAGAAGATAATATATTTTATATTAAAATTCTAACGAATTATAATAATTTTAAAAACTTTATAAAGTAGAAGAAATTAAACTTTAAATAAGCTTATTAAGCGTTAAAGTTAGCTATTTATAACTTTAAGATTTTTTATTAAATAGATAAATTAAATTCTATTAACTCGCTATCGCGACGCTTTAATTATAAAAAAACTTTATTATTAAATATTAAATTACTATTAATATTATAAAATAAATTTATACTTTAAATTAGCGATAAGTAATTATAGCGACGATAGCGCTTATATTCTATATTATCGATATCTAAATAGTTATTTCTAGAAAGAAATCTAAAATTATATAAAAGATTACTTATAATATACTTTAAAGATTAATAAAAATATTAATTTGAGATTTATAAGTCTATAATAATTAAGTAAACTTTTTTTAAATTAATATTAATAAGTTAGCGATTAAGTGTTATATATATAATTAAATATAAATCTTAAATTTTAAGAAATTATTAAGATATAATAATTATCTTTATATTTCTAAAGATAAAACTTTAAGAAAAGAGCTTATTAGTAAATATTATAATAATCTATTATTTAAATACTTTAACGCTATAAAGATATATAAGCTATTTATTTATAAATATTATTAAAATAAAAGCTTAAAATAAGTTATTAACTATATTAAGATATATAATATTTATTAATAAATTAAGACTTCGCGATATCGTCTTTATAGCGAATTAAGTTCGCTTTTTATCGCTATTAAACTATAAAAGAAAATTTCTATAGACTTTATTATCGACTTATTAGCGAGTAAATATAAGTATATTATTTATAATATTATTTATAATATTATTTATAATATTATTTATAATACTATTTTAATTATAATAAATTAATTTATAAAAATAATAAGATATATTTCTATATTTATTACGATCGATATCGTTTAGCTAATAAAAATATTTTATTCTAAAATAATATATTACTATAGTATATTAAATAATATTATTAATAATAGAGACTCTATATTTATTAATAGCTTCTAATTTATTATTTACTTTTATTTTAAAATTAAGCGATATTTAAATATCGTCTTTTATTTATAAATTAATAAATAAACTAAGCGTTAAAATTAGATATTAGAATATTTCTTATATATATTTACTAATAATAAGTAAAATATTTAAATAAAATAACTATTAATAAATAGAGTTCGCTTATATAAATAATTAATATTTCTTTATTAAAATAATATTATTCTTTCTAATATATAAATATTATTCTAAAATTTATTAAGAGATTAAAAACGATTTTATTAAGAGAGAGATATTTACTATAAATAATAGAATAAAGAAATTATAAGTATTAAGAAATAAAATAATAAAATATTTTTATAGCGCTATTACGATTTAGTTTAAGTATTATAATAAAATATATTAATTTTAAAGCTATAAGATAGATAATTTAATAATATTAGTAATTAAGAATTTAAAGTAAAAATATTTAAATAAGAAGTTATTTTATAAATTTATAAGATTATTTTAAATTATAGATAAGATAGAAGCGTAGATATATTATCTACTTTTATTCTTAATATATAAAATCTATAATATCTTTTATATATTATTATTTAAGTTTTATTATAATCGTAATTATAATAATATAGTAAATATCTTTATATAAACTTTTAAGCTTATTAATAATAATAAGCTTTAAAAAATTAAAAAAATTATTAATAAAATTAAGTATAAGAAAGATGTCTAATATAAAGTTAAATAAATTAATTAAGATAAAGAGTATAATTAATAATTATTAGATAATAAACTTATTAATATTAGCGAGCTAATTTAAATCTATAAATAAATAAATAATAAGTATAAATATTAAATAATAGATAATAATAAGTCTCTTATTATTAAAGAGCTTACTTAATTATATAAATTAATAATAAATAAATAAATATAATAAAATAAGATATAAATATTAATTAGATTAGATATATTTCTAGATAATACTTATACTATATATATATTTCTCTATACTTATTATTATTAGAATATAGATTAATTAAATAATTATATTATTTAACTATCTATTAAACTTTATCAAAAAAAAAATCTATTATATTAAAGTATATATTATTAATATAAATATATTATTATCTAAAGTAGCTATTAAAGAACTATCTAAAAGCCCTATATTAGCGCTATTATTAAAAAAAAATCGCTATTTAAATATTCTCCGCTATCTTATTATTAGATTCTAAATTAAGTTTATTAATTTATTACTTTAATAAGAAAATAATTAAAGTATAATTATCGAGTTAATACTTATTAATATTTATTATATATTAATAAAGACTTTTAAGCTTCTTTTTTAATAACTTATTTATTTTCTCTAATATTGCTACGCGCTTATTTATTATTATAAATTAATCTTAAAGATTTATAATTATAATAGAGACGATTAAAGTTATTATTATTATATATTTCTATAATTTATATTATTAAATAATCTTCTTATTAAGTTTAATCTATTAATAAAATAGTTTTTAAGATTATTTAACGCGATAATAGCGCTATATTAATTTTCTTATCTACGTTTAAAGATATAAAGAGATTTTAATATAGTAATTAATATCGCGTCTTTCGACTTTATAATTATCGTAAGAGAGAGATTTATCTTAAATATATAAATCGTTATCTTAATAAAAGTAAGTTCTATATAATAAATTAAATATTAAAATTTATTAGTAATTATATATATAAAGCGATAATAATAAAAATAGTTAGAGATTAATAGTCGCGTCTATAAAACGATTATATACTTATTATTAAAATTATTATTATTATTAAAAAAGAGTATTATAAAATTATTAATTTATATATTAATATAATTAATAATAATAAAATATTTATAGTAAAGAGAGATAGATTATTAATATAATAAGATATATTATATTAATATTAATATTAATATCGATATTATAATATTAAAATAAATATTTATAAGAGAGACGTTAGAAGTTATAAAGAATAAAAATAAATAATTTAAAAAAAAAATTATATTCTCTATTATAGCGTTAATATTAGCGAATAATATTTAATAATATAAATATTAGCGATATAATAATATTTCGCTATTATCTATAAAATCGCGTTATCTAATTATTATTATTATTTTACTATTATTATTAATTAATAATTAAGAGCGTTATCGCGAACGCGTTACTCTATTAATTACTTTCTTTAAATATCTATAATAGAGATTATTACTATATTACTTCGCTATTAATTTAATACGCTATAAAAACGACATTATCTATAGAGAAATTCTTCTATTTTCTTTTACTTATTAAAGTTTTAAGAGTTTATTATAAGTTTTTAAATTAAATAAGTAAAGACCCATGAATTAAATTTATAAAGTTGAATTTTTCTAAGTTAAATCGAATTTTAGTTCTAGCTCTAAGTTAAATCGAACTCTAATCGCTTACTATACGTTTTTAATCTATATATAAATATATATATATAAAGAGAGGCGCGCTAAGATCTAATTAGAAAGGTATATTAAATATAAAGAATTAATTCATAATAATTATCTATAAAAAATAGAGAAAAACTATATTCTTATAATAAGAAGTATTAAAATATTAAAAAGAAATAGAGATAATATATTAATTAGTAATATGAATTTCATATTATCTTCTATTATAGTAAAATCTTTCGAATAATAAAATAGCTATTAGAGTAGAATATCGAACGATTTTAATTTATTTAAATATATATTATTTAATATTTCTTCTATAGAGATCTAATTAGCTATAATCGTTATAGTAAATTCTTCTCTTATAATATTATTATAATAATATACTATATTAATATAATAGAGATAATAGATTAAGTTATAATAATATTCTTCGCTTATTAAGTAATAATTTAATATAAAATCGTAGAGAGTATATAATATAGAATCTTAAAGAGCTAAGCTATAATCTTAACGATAATAATCTTATTACCGCTTAGTTTCTCCATAGTATTCTCCGCATTTACCTATTATAGTTTCTTCTCTTATAATATTTCTTCTATAGAGACTTAATTAACTATAATCGTCGTAGTAAATTCTTCTCTTATAACGTTATTATAGTAATATATTATATTAATATAATAGAAATAATAGATTAAATTATAATAATATTCTTCGCTTACTAAGTAATAATTTAATATAGAATTATAGAGAGTATATAATATAAGATCTCGAAGAGCTAAATCGTATTCTTAATAATAATAGCTTTATTATTACTTAGTTTCTTTATAATATTCTTTATAATATTCTTTATAGTATTCTTCGTATTTATCTATTATAGTTTCTTCTTTTACTTCTTAATATAATAAAAATAATAAATTAAATTATAATAGTATTCTTCGCTTACTAAGTAATAATCTAATATAAAATCGTAGAAAGTATATAATATAGAATCTTGAAGAGTTAAATCGTATTCTTAATATTAAAAGTCTTATTACCGCTTAATTTCTTCGTAGTATTCTTTATATTCGCTTACTATAGCGATTTCTCTTATATTAACTAAGTAGATTAATATAAGATTATAAAGAGTAGATCTATTATATTATTACTATTAATAACTATCTTTATAATATTCTTTATAGTATTCCCTATATTCGCCTATTATAGATTCTTCTCTTATTTAATTAAGTATAAGAGTATCGAGAGTAAATATATTTATATTAATAAAATTAGTAGAATTAATAGAATTAATAGAATTAATAAAATTAATAGAATTAATAGAATAATAAAAGAAGAATAGTTATATAATTAGATAAAAGAATTATTATTCGATCTCGAACGCGTTTAATATAACTATAATATTTAAATATTAGTTTCGCTAACTTAAAAGAAGTATATAGAAGAGAATATATCCGTTTAGACTCTTTTTAAGAGCTTTTCAACGCGTTTATAAGTAGTAATAAATAGCGATTATTAATAATAGCGAATTTATCGAGAGATAATCTAAGAGCGTTAATAGAAGCTTTAAGAGATAAATAAAAGAAGTATATATATTTAAAATATTAAGTAACCTTTAGACGAGAGATATCGAAGACGATTATATTTATATTAGTAAAATTAATATATAATAAAATAGTAAAAGAAGAATAATTATATAAATAGATAAAAGGATTATTATTCGATCTCGAATACGTCTAATATAATTACTATAACTATTATATTTAAATATTTATTTAATCTACTAATAGTAGATTAAACTTTATAATTTTTATAGCGTTAGAAAGCGTAAAGCGAGCTTTATAATTTAAGAAATTATAAAATAACTATATATATCGTAAGCTAAGTACTTTAAAGTGTAAAACTTCTATATATAAATTTTTAATAAGAGAGGCGTAAGAGGGCTATCGAGCTAACTTAGCTAATCTAATTAAAAAGCGTATAGAACTCGAATTTATAATTAACTGTATATACAAATTCAAGATTTTCAAGCTTAGTTCTATCTTATTCTATTATATATATTAATATTTATTCGTTATAGAAGCTATTAATTAGCGCTATAGAAGTATTAATATTAAACGCGTTAACTTATTATAAATTATTATTAATTAATATTATAGAAGTAATATTATTTTTAAGAATAGTATTAATATTATTATATAATATATTAATAGCGCGCCTACGGCGCGTAATAGTTAATTCTATTTTTTTATTAAAACGATATTATAATAAATTAACTCTTTTCTCTTATTTCTCTATTAGAGTTTAAAGATTTTTTAATAAGCGTTTTATTCTTACTTAAGCGCCTAAGAATTAAAGCTTAAAAGAGAAAGTAATTATTAGATTTAATACTATTATAGACCTTAACGCTATTTATATTAAAACTTCGATATTATATATATTATATTAGAGTTTCTTTTAGAATTTAATTTTAATAATATATCTTATATATCTAGAGATTTAGCGAATATAGATTTACTTCGTATATCTCGAAGTTTTAATATTTTCTAGAGATTAATTCTATAATTAAATATACTATTAAATTTTATAACGACTCTACGTCTTTTATAGTCTATATTCGCTAGTTAATCGTTATTAAATTACGCTCTTATAGTATCGTATTAATTCGAGAGATAAATAAATAATCGTTTAATAGAAGAATTATAATTATATAATTTAAAGCTAAAAATTCTATAATAGACTTTTATAAAGCTTATTTACTATACGTTTTAATACTCTTAAATCTTATTTATCTAATTTAATCTTATATTATCTTAATTTATATCGCTTTTATACTCTATTTAAAGATTAATTTAATCGCTATTACTAGCCGAAAAGATATGGGATATTTTATAAAATATTTTATATTAAGTAATATTATATCGTATTCGAGTATAGTATAAATAGAGTTAGATATTATATTATTTTTCTAGTATAAATTTAGAATCTTAACGATATATTCTACGATATAATATATCTATAGTATTATATTATGAAATAATATATATATAAGATATTTCTATTAAGATTTCTATATTTAGAAGTATAAGTAGCTATTTTAATTATTATTCTAGCTAATTATAACTACTACTATTATCTATTATAACTATTACTATTATAACTATTACTACTATAGCTATTACTATTATAACTATCTCTATTATAATTATCTCTATTATAGCTATCTCTATTATAACTATCTCTATTATAGCTATTACTATTATAACTATTACTATTATAACTATTACTATTATAACTATTATATAATAATAGACTATTTTAATAATAAATAGTAATAGTTATAATAGTAATAGCTATTAGAATATTAGATATATAATATATAGAACGAATAAATTAATTCTCTAAAACCTCTCTAGAGTTAGATTTTAAATATAATATAAAATTAGATAGCTGAAAAATATAGTAGCTAGAATACGCGAGAACTATATTTCGATAATAGATATAGTAGTAATAGATATAATAGTAATAGATATAATAGTAATAGATATAATAATAGTAGCTATTATATCGAATTTATCGAATAAATATATTTAAATATAGAAATTTCAGTCGAGATATCTTATATATATATTATTTTATAATATAATATTATAGATATATTATATCGTAGTATATATCGCTAAGATCTTATATTATATTAGATATAGAATTATATAAATCTTAATAATCTATATTATATTAGAGTATAATATAATAGATTAATATCTTATATTATACTATATCTTTTCGACTAGTAAATTCGCTATCTTTATAAATATATTTATAAACTTTAATATTAATATAAATCTTTATATTAATATAAGCGTTATATTTAATTAATAAATAGAGATTATAAAATATTATCTAATAATTCTATTTAAATTTATTATCTAATATCTTAATAGATTTATATTAATAATATATAGAATATTTAAAATCTAATTTAAAAACGATATAATCGCTAAAGTTCTTTAGAAACTATTTATTATATATATTCTTATCTAAATTTTAATAAGATAAAATAATATCTATTCTATTAATAGTATATTAATTATAATTTCTCTAAAATATATATTTAATAATAATTATATAGAGATTAAAAAATAGATTTTAATTAGAGATCTTAGTATTAATAGCGATATCTATCTTAGTAATATTAAAGAATTAATCTTTAAAATATAATATAATAAGAATATAGATATATAATAGACCTCGTTTTTAAAATTCTATAATATAGATATAGACGAAAACTCGATCTATTATCTATAAAGTTAATTAGAATTAAAACTAATTAATATTTTAATTAACTATACTTCGCTCTTATAGATATAAAGAAATTTTTTAAATAATATTATAGAGTTAATCGATAGAAATTATAATATATAAGAGATTAAATTATATTAGAAATATTCTTAAAGATTATTATTTATACTAATTATCTAATTAATATATTATTTAAAGAATTACTTTATTAGATAAAAAGAAGAAAGACTATTATATTATAATAAGAGATAAAAAAAAAATATATATCTAATATCTTTTCCTTTAAAATATTATTTATAAAGATCTTTAATTTTAATTTAAATACTTTAGTAATTAGATTAGATTAATTAATAATCTATTTATCGAGTAGAAGATTTTTAATAATCTCGATTTATTTTAAATTATAGATGAAAGTTATAAAGAGATCTAGCTAATTAAACTTAATAAATAGAATAATAATATTCTAATAAAGTTATTTTATAAATTATAAGTCTTTTTAATAAAAGAAAGAGAGAATAATATATTATTTATTAGTCTAATCGTCTATAATAGCTTTATTAATATAAATATTAATAACTACTTAATAGATATTAGTCTAAATAATCTTCTAATTTATCTTTAATTAATAAAGTTTATTACTTTTAATAGTTATATAGATATCGTAGATAAAATATTATAGTAATCTATTAGTAAAGAAGACGTAGTAAAGAAGACGATTAAACTTATTAGAATAACTTTATATTATATATCTATAAGAAGTTAGCGATTAATAGAATAGAAGAAATAAATAATATAGATCTATAATATAAGATAAGCGTTACTTATATAGAGTTATCTTAATTAATAATTTCTCTAACTTATAAGATAACTTCGCTATTTCTACTTTACTAAATAAGAAGACTCTTATCTAATATATTATCTATATTAAGTATATTATTATATTATAATTATTTATTAAATAGAAAGATAATAAGATAATATAAGAGTATATAGATTAAATACTAATATGAAATACTAAATCTCTTATTACTTTAAGTCTTTATTAATATATTTCTAATCTTAAATATATCTAATAGATTATTAATATTACTTTTTTAAATAATAGCGATCTTATTTAAAGTAAGATAATTATAGATATATAGATTATATTATTATAAGTTCTTATAAAGTAGCTTATAGTCTCTTATATTTAAATTAATCTCTAATCTTTTAAATATTAATTTAAGAATATTAATATAGAAATTAATACTTTTAAGAATTATAGCTATTTTATAATAAAGCGTTTAATTAATATAGTTATAATAGCTATATCTAGTAAAGTTAATATAAAAAACGCGATTAAAAGAAAGTTATATCGTATTATAGATTAATCTTAAATATTATTTATAATATAGATTTAATTAAAAATCGATTTTTCGCTCTTTAAAGATATTAGAGTAGATATATAAGTAGTAATTACTTTCTAGATTTTATATATATAAAAAATAACTAAATAATTAATAATAATTTACTATAAGACTATAGAGATTATATTATTATATTAAACGCTATAACGATAAAATTCTTTATAATTATTAATAAATTTTAAGATTCTTAATATTAAAGAATATAGAATTTAATTAATAATATACTCGCTAAGATTAATTAAATTATTTATACTTATTTCGACGCTCTTATAACTTTATTCTATATTATTTACTTCTTAATTAATATCTATTTTAAATATATTAACTTTAATCTTTTCGCTATTATAATATTATTCGATTATCTTATTTTTTTATAACGTTATATTATAGCTATTATAAATTTAATCTATAAAATTTAAATTATATTATATAGACTCTATAGTATATAAGTAATATATAATATAGCTAGTGAGTTTTATTAAAGGCTAAATAGAATTTAAATAAGGGCTAAAAGATAGACTAAAAAAATATAAACTATTAAAAGAGTTATTATTAAAAAAATTTATTAATAAATCTTATAGTAAAGAGTCTTTAATAACGTTTTCCTCTTATTTAAAAGCTTTTTCTTAATAATATTTAAGATTTAATACGTATTAAGAGGCTTTAAAATAAGATAATAAAGAATAGATAGAGAAGAAAAACGCGTTTTAAGAGATAGTATCGCTAGATTAAAAGATATTATCGCTAACTTAAGAGGAGTATATAAAGAAAAATATATTTATTCGAGCTCTTTTTAAGAGTTTTTTAACGCGTTTATAAGTAGTTATTACGAGCGTATTCTTAATATACTACTTAGTCCTATAGCTAGCGAGTCTTAACGAAGATATCTCCTATTATATTATATCTTCTTCTCATCTATATAATTCGATAGCCTTATTATTCTTATTCTATCTTACTTATATTAATATCGTATTTATACTAGTTCTAATATTATAATAAAGCTTCTTTATATCCCTTCGGCGAAGAGAAATTTAAATAAATATATTTAAGAATAGTAGAGTAATTAAATAGCTATCGAATATTTTACTTTTTATTTAGAGTAAGCGATTAAGCCTAATAAAGAAAACGCTAGATATTTCTATTATATAGAAGCTCTACCACATATCAAAATTATTAAATATCTATATTATTCGAAAGAATCTATATTAGATAGTTTACATTATTAACGATAATTTAATCTATTAAAAAACGAGTCCCCTATATCGAATATAAGAAATTCTTCTCCGCTCCGCAGTTACTTTATCTTTATCTATATTTAATATATTATAAATTTCGACTTAAATCTATCTATATTCAATATAAGAAATCCTTCTCCGCTTCGTAGCCGCTTCATCTTTATCTATATTTAATATATTATAAATTTCGATTCGAACTCATCTATATCTATATTAAGATATCTTTCTTTATATCGTCGATTATTTATATACTTATAGTAAACTTACTATAACGACGACGAGAATAGTCTCGAAACGATTACGATTCGATCTCTTTATTAAGTATATCGATAATATATATATAGTAAAGTCTACTATTAAATGATATTTAATATATTTAATTCTTTCGCTATCTCTCTTAAAGTAGACTTAATAATAAGAGTATAAGAGATATAGAGTAAATCTATAGTAAAGCTCTTATATTAGACTATTAATAGATATTAAAGAATAATATATATATACGTTAAATTTTCTTTAGTTCTATCGATAAACTTAATAATAAGAGTATAAGAAATATAGAATAAATCTATAATAAAGCTTTTAGGCTAGGCTGTTAATAGATATTAAAAACGAAAAAAGTAAAAAACTATAATAAGAAGACTAGATAAGAAAAAGAACTTAAAGAATCTTACTAATACGTAGATAAGATATAACTATATCTTTAGAATCTTTAAAGAATAATATAGATATAGTATAGTTAAGATTAATATACGACTTAGTAATACTACTATATCTCGATAAATCTTCTTCGATCGAGGTCTATACTAATTATAGATATTTAAAGATATAGAATAAGCGATAAGCGTATATCTTCGATCTATTAGCTATAGGAGCTATAACTATTTAAGAGAGAAGAGTAGTATTACGAGCGTACTCTTAATATATTACTTAGCCCTATAGCTAGCGAACCTTAACGAAGATATTCTCTACTATATTATATCTTCTTTTCATATATATAGTTTAATAGCCTTATTATCCTCGTTCTATCTTACTTATACTAGTATTATATCTATATTAATTCTAATAATAGTAATAAATAGTTATTAAACTCGCTTATAATCTTAATTATTAATAATAGCGAATTTATTAAAAGATAGTTTAAAGATATTAATAGAGACTCTAAGAGGTAAATAAAAGAAGTATATATATCTAAAATATTAAATAACCTTTAGACGAGAGATATCGAAGACGATTATATTTATATTAATAAAATTAATAGAATTAATAGAATAATAAAAGAAGAATAATTATATAAATAGATAGAAGAATTATTATTTAATTTCGAATATATTTAATATAACTACTATAACTATTATATTTAAATATTTATTTAATTTATTAATAGTAAGTTAAACTTTATAATTTTTATAGCGTTAGAAAGCGTAAAGTAAGCTTTATAATTTAAGAAATTATAAAGTAACTATATATATTATAAACTAAGTACTTTAAAGTATAAAACTTCTATATATAAATTTTTAATAAGAAAAATATAAAAGGGCTATCGAGCTAACTTAGTCGGTTTAATTAAAAAGCGTATAAAACTTAAATTATAATTAACTATATATATAAATTCAAGATTTTTAAGCTTAGCTCTATCTTATTCTTTTATATATACTTATAAATAGATATATATAAAGAGAGACGCGCTAAGATTTAATTAAAAAGATATATCGAGTATAAAGAATTAATTTATTATAATTATCTATAAAAAATAAAAAAATACTATATTCTTATAATAAGAAGTATTAAAATATCGAAAAGAAATAAAGATAATATATTAATTAGTAATATAAATCTTATATTATCTTCTATTATAGTAATATCTTTTAAATAATAAAATAGCTATTAGAGTAAGATATTAAATATTTTTAATTTATCTAAATATATATTATTCGATATCTCTTTTATAGAGACTTAATTAACTATAATTATTATAGTAAATTCTTCTCTTATAATATTATTATAATAATATATTATATTAATATAATAAGAATAATAAATTAAGTTATAGTAATATTCTTCGCTTATTAAGTAATAATTTAATATAAAATTATAAAGAGTATATAACGTAGAATTTTAAAGAGCTAAGTCGTATTCTTAACGATAATAATTTTATTATTACTTAGTTTCTTCGTAGTATTCTTCGTAGTATTCTCTATAGTATTTTTTATATTTATCTATTATAATTTCTTCTTTTACTTCTTCTCTTATAGAGTATTAAATTAAGTAATTAATTAAGTAAAGATTTAAGTAACTAGCTAATAATTTAATTAAGCAAATTATTAAGCTAATAAAGTAGATAGTATTAGTTAAGCGACTAGTTAAATATCGCTAGCTTAAAAAAAGTATATAGAGAAAGATAATAACTATAAATCTATTTAAGCTCTTTTTAATTTTTTAATACGTTTATAAGTAATAATAGATAGTTATTAAACTCGCTTATAGTCTTAATTACTAGTAATAGCGAATTCGTTAATAAGAGCGTTAGTAAGAGCTCTAAGAGACGAGTAAAAGAGATATATATATCTAAAGTATTTAGTAACGTTTTCGCGAGAGATATCGATAATAAATTAATATATATAAAAGAATAAGATAAAGCTAATTTAAAAAATCTTAAGTTTATATATATAGTTAATTATAAATTCGAGTTCGTTACGCTCTTTAATTAAACTCGCTAAATTAGCTCGCTAGCTCTTTTAAAACCTCTTATTAAAAAAATAGATCTACGTTATTTATATATAAAATAACTTTTTTATTTTCTATTAAAATTTTAATATTTTTTTTTAAATTATAGAACGAAATATAAACTCTAAAAAAAATCTAAATTTAGTCTTATAGTTATTAAAGCGTAAAGAATTTAAATATCGCTTATTAAAGTTCGCTCGATAGCCGAATAGCTCTAATTAAATATATTTTATTTAATTTTAGAAGAACTTTTTTTTCTCTATTAAAATTATAAGATTTTTTTTTTAAAATTATAGAATAAAATGTGAGCTTTAAATAAAAAAAGAATTACTAAATTTAGTCTTATAGATATTTAAAGATAACGAATTTAAATATCGTCTATTAAAAGTTCGCTTATTAAATTTACTCGATAGCTCTAATTAAAAAAAAAAATTATAACTTTAATTTATAGATCTTTACTCGTATATTTATATTAATAAATTAATAGAATAATAGAAAAAGAATAGTTATATAAATAGATAGAAGAATTATTATTTAATCTCGAACGCGTTTAATATAATTACTATATTTAAAAATTCTTTTAATTTACTAATAGTAGATTAAACTTTATAATTTTTATATCGTTAGAAAGCGTAAATTAAGTTTTATAATTTACGAAATTATAAAGTAATAATATCTATAAAAAGCTAATTATTTTAAAGTATAAAACTTCTATATATAAATTTTTAATAAGAGAGCTTAAAAGAGCTAGCGGGCTAACTTAGTCGGTTTAATTAAAGAATATAATAATCTTATATTTATAATTAACTATATATATAAATTTAAGATTTTTAAAATTAGCTCTATATTATTTTATTATATATATTAATATTATATATATATAATATATATAGAATAATTATTAATATTTACTTTTAGAGAATTTAAATTCTTTTATAACTCGAAATTATTATTTAAAGTTATTATTTAAAGTTATTATTTAAAGTTATTATTTAAAGTTATTATTTAAAGTTATTATTTAAAGCTATTATTTAAAGTTATTATTTAAAGTTATTATTTAAAGTTATTATTCGAAATTATTATTCGAAATTATCATTTATATCTCTACGATAATTTTAAATAAAAAAAATCGAAAATTTTAAGTTATTTAAATATTTATTAAGAATAATTATTTAGATTATTATTAGATTATTTTAAATTTAAGTTTATTATATTTATTAGCTAAATTTATATATATAGAAAATATATTTAATATAAATTAGTAATCGTTCTTTTAATAATAATTATTATTTTTAAAACTCGAATTCTTCGCTATAATAAAAATTCGCGAAGAATTCGCGCTTTATACTTTTATAAATTCAAGTAAGAGGTCAGTCGGTCATTCGCACCTGGTCTGCCCAAGTATCTGACATTGATCGTAATCCGGAAGTAGCACTGTACCGGAGTATTCTTATACTAGCCTCAGTCCGCCGCCTATGCATGGCCCATGTTATCGGCACCGACGCTTCGTCCTTTGCGAGGAGTACGTTGGCCCATTCGATAGCTTGACGTCCTTGAATGCAGACTGGGTAGGTGGTCTTGACTCTCGCAATCAATTTCGCGACATGTCCCTGCCAATCTACATGATCTCGCCTTTGAACAAGCCTCACGATGATCCGATGTCGAATATCGATCGACAAGGTTCTAGGATCCCCGGACCTGGATGCGGGTGTCGACCTAAGCAAGGGTAATAGCATGTCTGCGAGTGAGCTGTCGCAGTGGGCTTCGCAAGTGGTTTCATCATACGGAGGAGAGATGCCACTTGCCACAAGACTAGGCGCGATCCATCTGCACATGACATTCATGCGGGTCAGTTGGCCCAAGCTCTCCGTTGCTGTCGGGCTAAAGCTCATGGGTACTTAATGGCAGATGCGACCGTCAGCCGAGAGCTTTGAAAAGATTCCGGAGCTTATGAAGCCCCTACCGTCACAGCTTACAATTCCACATTTCGCAATCTTCGACTTTGTCCAATGGTAATATATGATTTCTGTTTACACTTTGAGACCCTCGTCCCCTTGTCCAGCCTTAGCAATGCACCTGACTTTTGCATTAGGCCCGCGGTTCGTAATGTTTTGATCCATGATCTAGGAAGAAGCCCATCCTTTCATTGGGTGAACGCAGTCGTGGCTGCGCTCGACTTAGCAAATGCATTCGAGCCCACCGAGATTTTTTTTCAAAAACCCACGTACATCCGAGTTTCGGCTGCAGGATTCTTTCAAACAATACCTTGGGAATCCCTGCCACTGGGTCACGGGGGCCCAGGTTGGCGAGATGCAACCAACGTTCAAGGGAAGGATTCATCTTCGGTAAAAACAAGCCGAGCATGAGGGCCGTTCAAGGAGTCGGTATGATAAAGAACGAGCAAGTTATACGCTATGCGAATTACGAATGCGCAACCGTTCAATCATTAGGGAGTCGGAAGTCGGGCGGTAAGAAGGACTCTTTATAGTAATGACCGGGGCTTGTGTAACCTTCAAGGTCGCAACGCCTATATAAGCGGCAGTAGCACTCCTCTACTCGAGGGTATATTAGTATATTGAGTTACTCGAGATCGACGCTACCGGGTGACGAATTCTATATATCCGATTCCATCTCACACAACCGTACCCACACCACCATGCAACACACCCAGGATTCGCGTACCGTAGAGACGCTACGCTAGTACATAGCTCTTCTTCCCTCCCTCCGAAGGCCAGCTACGAATATAACTGCAAACAGCAAAGTTTATATGCATAGGACATTCAATACATTGTGTACGCTGGAAGAGACGGGAGGGTGCATCCTCAGCGAAGAGCTGAAGAAATTCAAGGCCGCCGAGAAGGGAAGGAGTCTCTGGGGATATCGATTCCTATGAACAAGTATACGATCCTGGGGCAAAAGGAGAACCGTTGATTATATAAGTAATGCGACTTTGTAAGAAACCCTACCCGGAGCTCATCGCCGGTTATGATGTTGTTGGACAAAAAGATAGGGGTAGATCGCTGGTAGACCTTATACCAGAACTTTCCTGGTTCAAGAAGCGCTGCTTCGAGAATGGGGCTGACATGTACGTGTTCTTGGGCGTCCTCTTTCCTCCCGAAGCGTTCTAGCTGGAGGCTACTATTTTGGGCGTCAAAACATCTCATCGCTTTGCATATAATCATATGGAGGCTGCGGAGAAGGATGCCGGGATGTAGATATGCTGATGTGTTCATTGGCGCCCAGGAGGAGGTATGAGGTGGGGAGAATGTGGCTTGTCCCTAGAGGACAAATCTGATGTCTGAGAGAGACAGTGACAGTGCCAGATTCTAGTTGATTCGTGTCTACATTACCTATATGCCGCGCCGCAGGTGAAGGGTAAATACATACACGTTTTCAAGTAAAGTACGTCGGAGGATGATGGCGTTTTCTTCAAACCCCAAAGTCTCCGTGGGGCAATTCTTCAATGTTTATGAGCACAATTCTGATAAGACGAGTACGTATTATGTCCTATTATACACGACCAAACCTACAAGATCCGATTATCATGCGGCTCACCGGCCTCAAGTCCCACAGTGGCAATTTGTTCCGAGTCTTTGTCTATGTGAAGTTTCATATGCGTGCCATTCCTTCCCCATGACGAAGAAGCCTTAGACATTTTCCTTAGGCTCTGACTCTTCCTGAGGCTCTTTTGCCTTTGGCTTCTTGACTGAGGTCCAAGTGCATCCCAGCAGCAAGAGAAACGAGATGACCGGCGCTACGGCAGGAATATACTGTGTCGGCATTTAGCTTGGAATCTTGATATCGAGACAAGGCTTCACCAAACATACAAAGACTTGCGTTACCGCATTGCTGTATGCCTGAAGTACTGCTGTCAGGTCACCGCTACCGACCACAGACCTCACATTAGTTGCGCCGACAGACATGACATTGCTAGCAATGTCTGGCGGAACGACATGAGAAAGATTCGTGGATAGGCGGCTGTTGAAAAGAGTTTGGCCGATAGATAAAAAGATGGCACAACTGGTCGAGATGCCGAACAACAACGTTGTGGCTCCGATTGGGACGAGGTCTTGTGGAAGAGACGCCTGCATGCCGAGATGAGCCTGTAGGAAAATACTAGATTAGACGGTGTCCAAAGTAGGTCGCGGATGGGACCTACTAGATTCGAAGCAAGGGAGTACCCAATGCCGCCAAAGATTTGATAGCCAATCCAATGGCCATCAGATATGCCAGGATGGATTGTAGTCAAGAGACCACCACCGATGCACACCATTACCTCCGCGAACAATAGAAAGGGGTTCCATACTCCCAGCTGCATTACGATACCCGCGCCTATCATCGAAGCGAGGGCGTCAGAAATGACAGTAGGCAAGTACCTAATACCGCTAGCCTCTGGGCTAACTCCTAGGACAGCTTGGAACCAAATGGGTAGCCAGTAAACGATAGTCTGAAACGGTCCATTCACGAATATGGAGCTAGAGAAGATGAGCGAGGCGTTCCTATTCTTGAACAACCTCGGAGGAATCAGTGCCGTATCTTGCAGGTACAGTTGCCATGGAATGAAGGCAAGCATAGTGACGCCAAAACCGACGAAGAGGCCAATGATTACTGACGACTTCCAAGCATATGCCGTCCCACCGAATTGGAGGGCCAGGAGCAGCATTGTTATAGAGCCAGCGAATAGAACAAAGCCTAAGCCGTCTAAACCTTTAATCTTTTCCAGTAACCGGGCTTTTTCGGTTGCTGCTGCCTTGATGCGAAATAGAAACAGAATGAGCACTGCGGCGAAACCTCCGATTGGGAGATTGAGATAGAAGCACCACCGCCATGTGATATGCTCGGTAAAAGCGCCAGCAATGACGGGGCCCACGATACTAGCAATAGCAAATGTCGAGCTCATCGTCCCCGTCCAGATGGCGCGCTTGTGTAGCGGAATGATTGTCGTCAGTAGAACAAAGCCTCCGGCAAAGACCCCCGAAGCCCCGAACCCTGCTACAGCTCTTCCAGCAATAAGCGCATTCGATGTCGGTGCCAGTGCGCAAACCAAACTTCCAAGCTCAAACACTCCTAGGTAGGCCAAGTAGACCGTCCGCTTTGGAAAGAGAATGAACGTCTTACCGGCAAGAGGCTGGGTTGCGCATCTGGACGCGAATGAGTGGGATTACAGGCCAAGTGAGCGTATGAAGACTTACAATGCGATATAGAACGCTGATCCGTACCATCCTACATCTCTGATAGAGTTGAACTGAGATGTAATGATCAACAGCGGCAAGCCAATTTGGACACCGGTTTTGTTCGTCTACATGATTCGTGGTGGTGTAGTGGGGTGATATTAAAACTCAGGTAATTTAAGATACTACTAGTGTAAGGTACGATATCACGCATCATAACACGCTCATCAAGCGGCGCGCATCCGTTCCGCCTGATTTAATTCCCCGGACACTGTTTTGACTGTTTTAGGTCCGTGCGTCGAGAGTATCCACACTCGATATCAGTAGCCAATGCGACTACTTTACTGTCTAAGCAAGGTCGTCTACCAGATGCGTGTTCCGCATCATGCAGGCAGACGTGGTCCTTTTTTATAAGGGCTTACTTTTGACTAATCGGACGAAAAACCCCTCCACCACTGTGTCTTCACCCGGGTATTTATTTGTCAATCAAAAATCTCAGAGCCTGCATGCTTCCCATCTATTCCTGCGGTCAAGCAGCGCCCCATGCACTTTCTTGATTTCCGTCTTACTTGCATTAAAAATTCTCCTTCAACAGTCATCGTAATTCATTGGCTGTGCTCGCAGGACTCCTTCTTTGCCTTTCTGTTTCCTTTTCCGCCTCCTATTTTCGCTCTTTTTTTTCAAGATCTATTGGCAATGCCAGTGAAACACGGTCAATGGATAATACTGGCTCCAATGCGCCATGTTTGAGGCGTGATCTACGTAAATACCGAAATGACGGTCCCTAGGTCGAGATCTGCAGTACAGTCTTATCGGAGACTCCGCATTCTTTCACGTTCCCAGCCTTATCTCATTTACGCAACCATAGTCTAATGGTGCCTGCGTAAAGCTCCGTGGAAGTAAATCAGCGAATGTTCCTCGCCCAACTGTGCGCTTCTATCAATCAAGCAAATGATTGAGAACCGAAGTGAAGGCAAAATGGACTTCGTTGTCTCACCATATTTTATTCTCCCATTCATCCTACTCTCGTACTGTGGAGTCGACTTAATCATCACAAAGCGCGTGGTACAGAAGAATAGCGCGTATCCTCTCCTGGGCAGCCCTTTAGTTACAATCCCCAGAGTGTTACTCAATTTGGTCTTCGCTGGTAAAGCAGCACAGATCCTTGAAAATGGCTATAAAAAGGTGATTCTTAGCTCTGTGTTCGAAATTCAAGTCTACCGCTCATATCAGCAAAGTTTAAGGACGGGGCCTTCCAGCTCGTCCGAGGCGACGGCAACATAGTCGTTCTGCCGAATTGTCTTCTGGACGAACTTTCGACCCTACCTTCAACGATCGCAAGCCCGAATGGTGCGCTCGAACATGATCTTCTAGGTCCATACACCGGCCTGGATCTGATTCTGGAAAGCAGGCTACATCATGCCATTGTACAACGCAAGCTCACTCCGCGTCTCGGTATCCTCACCCCAGGCTTGGAGAACGAACTCAACGCTGCTTTCGAAGACTACTTTCCCACCTGCGACGAGTGGACCGAGTTTACGCCTTATAAAATATTAGGGAAAATATCTGCAAGGCTCTCTGGAAGAGCTTTGGTTGGTCCTACATTATGTCGTGACGCCACATGGCTGGACATTTCATTTGATTATACCGAGAACTGTGCGCCTCCTTTCCAAGTGACTCTGCTCGAACCATCTAGCTTGTGCTGATAATTCTGGCCAGTATTCAGAACCGTCGTCCTGCTACGTCTATTCCCTGAGTGGGTGCGCCCCTTACTCTGCCGCATGCTTCCCTCCTACTGGCATGGCCAAAGATACGTTCGGTCAGCGAAAGCACTCCTTGGTCCGAAGATTCACGAGCTTCTCTGCAAGAGCGATGACTACTCATGGGGTCCAGAAGGCCATGAAGAAGACTCAAATGTGCTCTCGTGGCTCGCCAGCACCGCAAAGGGCAGAGACCGAGATCCAGACACCTTGGCCCACGTTGAGGTGCTTTTAGCCCTGGCCGCGGTACACACCACACTCCTCAGAATGGTGAACGTTTTGTATGACCTCACCGCTAACCCAGGCCTTCTTGAGGAATTACGATTCGAGATCGAAGCCGAGGTCGAGGGCAAACAGGGATGGAATGAGGCATCGTACTCACAACTCCAAAAACTAGACAGTGTCTTTCGCGAATCCCAGAGGATGTCACCGCCTACGATCCTAGGGATGAAGCGGCTATTCAAACAAGCCCACACGTTCGAGAACGGTCTGCACCTCCCCAAAGGCAGTTATGCATGTCTCCCCATCTTTGCAATCGAGAACGACCCGGCGAACACTCCCCATCCAGAAGTGTTTGACGGGCTGAGGAGCTATAGACGGCGCCAGCAGGCCCAGACAAATGATAGCAAGCCGAAAGCCGGTAACGAAGAGCATTTGTTCTCGTCAACAGAACATAACATACTCAATTTTGGCTACGGCAAGTCCGCATGTCCAGGCCGCTATTTTGCCAGTCTAGTCCTCAAGATCCTATTCGCAAAACTGCTGACGGAGTACGAGTTCGATTTCCTCCCGGGCACGAAACGGCCACAGAACATCATGATCCATGAATTCCTGTTCTGCTGGCCGTGGCAAAAGATGCTGGTGAGGCGAAAGAAAGATGGGATGTGCCCGTTCTAGGATGATCAATTATCCTTTGCGCCTACTCTCAGCGAGGACATGTATGATTAGTGTATTCTAGGACTTCCATAAACTGTACACCTTTCACAGGTCACCCAGGAAGCGCATATGGTTCGAGAAATTCGGAGCAAGAAAGTCGAGTCATGAACGGCAAAGCGGGTCTCAATCGAGTAAGAGATCGTGTCTGTGCGCCCCTTCATTTTGTAGAGAGTCTCGGTCTAGAGGCCAATCCTTCTACGCTTATCCCTAAAGAAAGTGACCTCATAGTGATGAGAAAGAAAAAGAAAAAATAAACTCAAAAACACTCCCCCCTGCCCCGTAGGAAAAGTCGAGCCCGAAGATAGCATCCTCCAGCGGACCCCATTCCAGCCAGCAATCAATACTTCCGCATTGCACTTCCAGACATTTACACTTGTCCCTCTTTTGTAAAATCCACGAGGAAGCAGCACGACTTCTATCACCTATTGACTCCCCCACTCTGGCGTCTTGAAATCTCCTTATCCAACCCCTCCATCGCTCCGAGTCCTCCGAAACATGGCCTCCGAATACAGTAAAGGAAGGGATTTCATCTCGGCTGCAAAGTGCGTAAAATACATACAAGACTTCATGTCGCTTTGGGGGGGAAAAATTTCATCACGGTTTCTCCCTCATGACTGACTGACTGACTTACACCTCGCGAACCACCTTTTGGGTGGGGGTGCGGGGGACAAAGGATCAACTACTTCCATCACGTCCTCAAACAGCTTACCAGCTACACTCTCCATCCGAGTATCAGCCTTGCTGCCCAGCAGCCCAGCCGCATCGCAGACTTGGGCACGCAGACTGCGTACGGAAGGCTTCCTACTACCCATCTATAAATTGACTCATCACCAAACTGTAGGATCTGGCCGATCGATGTCGCAGAAGACAACTCTCTACAGGCCGATGTGGACGGGTTTGACATTTCTGACAAGTTCTTCCCACCTCGCGCCTGGCTGCCACCAAATGTCACTCTCCACCACCACGACGTCTATCAAGCCTTCCCGAATCGCTTCCATGGCCACTTTGACGTCGTCCATCTTCGGCTGTTTCTCACCCTGTCAACGTCTCAAGTGACGCAGATACTTCAGAATGCAATGACGTTGCTAAGTTCGGATTTCCTCCGGGTGTATCATTAAAGAGTAGGCTTATGGAACTAGGACCCGGCGGTTACATCCAATGGACCGAACACGACAAGAATGACATCACGCCCATCGCTGCTTCTTCCACTCAGCCCACCACCGCCGCCCAAGCCTTCATCGACCTCGAGCAAAATCCTTTCGCAAACTATAATGCACGGTTCGTCTTCTCTTCGCCACTCTCATTTTGTCACTAAATCCAGCTTTAGCTGGGTTTTCGACATTGGCCCCACAATGACTTCAGTTGGACTGGAAGTGGTTGCACATGACCGCATGCAGGTAAGACGAAGTCTGCTTATGCAGATGAACGAGCTGCATCTACTCTCGCTGATGGATGTGCCAACGGGGCTGAGCGAGGCGGTGGACCAGTTCCGCGACAAACATCTGGAGGGGCTGATGGAAGAGTATGGTAAGGGGGTATCGACGGTCGATGGGTTTGTGTGTGTAGTGGGGAAAAAGCCTGAGGTTTAGGATTTGTGCAAGCGGAGGCGAGCCTGTATGCAAGGGTTTGACTCTGCCTAGATAGAAACTCTAGTCTAGCCAGCGTAGGAGCTGGCTTATAGGTCATGATGAGCTTCGAGCTGGGGGTGACGTACGGCGTGAGTGCATTCAGCTTTGTGATTTGCAGAAATTTGAATGTATTGTGGATTGATCCACACGGAGCCGAACATCTTTACAACCGTGGCATGCATTCTGAATCCTTCAAAACAGTAAGACTGACGGGTTCAGGCAAACGAGCAATACGAATCTCTGCTGAGCACCCTGTTCATACGCATGAGTCAGAATATCTCGGATAGCGCTATCGCGCAAATATATGCAAGAGCCCGCCATCAGGTGCTCCGGATATTTCTCTCCTGCATGTAACAAGTTCGAATAATAGATGTCTACAGGATGCAGGAGCTGAAAGCTCATGAGACACCTCCACGATTCCAAAGCTACTTTGCACACATGCGCCGACAACTCCACATGCACCATGACGAAGTACATGCTTGTATCTTGGGTAGTGAGACGACGTGACATCGCTAAGCAGTGTCATGGGTGTGCACTCTGTAGATCCACGTAAAGGATATTGTATAGCATGTCTATTCTTATCGGACGCAAGAGAGTTTGTTATAGGTACCCCAACCATGCTGTCATTCGATCCCGAATGCAAGGGTTTGAATTTAGCAAAACACGAAGATTGGCCTGATTAGCATAAGCAAGATTAATGGCAAACTTGGGAACGGATTTGCAAATAACAGGAGCCTGTCGAAGTTCCTTGTTCAACCAGGGGTGACGGAAGATTGGAGTATGCAACAAAATAGAAACAATCTTTGATTTTTTGAATGTGGCGAAGCCAGAGGTGGAGCATTGGCTAATGGCGCAACCCCAGAGATGTACACTGACAATTCCAAGGAGGCATCTGAAGTCTTTTGGCGGTTGCACTAGAGCCAAAGGAGTGGGAATCTTCACTCAGATTTTTTGTCGACATGCATTCAGATGCACTAGCGATGCAGTCCGGTACAGGCAAGGTGTCGTGATCCAAGGTATTACACCCATAGCACTAGAGTACGTCAGCGCCATCTTTGGGATGCTCACCCGGAGAATATTTGTGACAGACAGCGTCGGAGACTTTCTCAGAGCGCATGATCATTTACTGGTTACGAATTTGATGATCCAGAACCTAATTAGGCCAGCTGACTCGACATCCGCATCGCGCTAGGGGTACGCTGCGTGGTCACCGCAATCTCTTCTCGAAGGACTGTTGATGATGTGGCAGCCAGCGGCAGCTATCGACTCTGTCGGCTGTGTATATGGGTGCATTCAAGAAATGCTACTCGTATGGTAATATGTTGTATGAAATTATTCTAGTGGTTAGGTATCGGGGAATTATTTAGATTGATGTCGGCGGACGCAAGGAAAGCGGCACGTACCGCCCTGCGGGAAGTCAAGTAGGTAGACAGAATTGGTGCTACGTACCTTACCTTCTCAAGTCGGCCGATCTGGAGTCCTTTGCAAATGTAACTCTGAAAATGCTCACATAAGACGGGCTATAGGATTTCCTTCTCATGCAGCAATGGATGTAACATGATCGCGAGATCAGCGAAATTACTCCCGATAATTCGCAACTAGGATCCAATCGAACACATGCAAGCCGTGATAGGATTTATAGGATTTATAGGATTTGATGACGATGTGTTGGCGGATGGTGGCGCACGCTCAGCACGGACGGCAGAAGCGGGACGGGTTATGCTCGTTACGACTAGACCAAAAGGTGATCACTAGTAAGATTAGTCCGTCACTAAACAGTAACTTATACTAGTTGTAGGCTTGAAAGCGTATGACCGCTTTCCCACACACATCTACGGCCTTGCGTGCCCAATCTAAAAAGACACTCCGGGCCGATTCAGCTACTCATTCATGGCTGACTTGCAGGACAAGTGCAGTCGTGTCGTGGTTGCGTAAGGCTTGGCACGCGCGAGTTGCGAGCACATTTGTTCCTACCTAGGACTACATTCCTGACGTCAATGGCATTTGGTCTGCATAATGTAAACCCGACCAGCCGCTTTTCTCGTCTTAGCAACTGCCTTCTTTCAAACGTTAAGCAATGTCCGAGTATGACCGGTATGTTCCTGCTTGCTGTATCAGGTACGATTGCTAGTGGGTCTGGTACAAGAATGTAATGGTCTTGTATCCTACTTTCAACAAGAAAAGCTTGAGAGGGAAGACATTGAATAGTTGGTAGTCTTATAGTGGTAGCTCAGACACCCCAATTATGTCTATAGAACTCTTTCAGTGCCAGCTACCTGAGGTACTCGGACGTCCCCTATCCCACATTTTCTTCATGTCTCGAATCCCTTGTGATGTCGTAGGCTTTCGTTATATTGATCACACCGTCCTGATGGCCTTCCGGTCCTTCTTCACTCCGGCTTTCGACGTTGTTAGTAACGTGACCCTCGTTATGTGCTGTAGACCAATCGGCGGATGCTTGCTTGAGATTGATGTGTGAATCAATAGATGAACTGTTCCTAGGAGCTGGATCGATAGACTTTTGCTGGCTGCGACTACCAGTCGAGTCTCTGCTATGAAGAGAAAACACTGATATCACACTGCGGACGAGAGAGCCTGGGGACCTGCCTCTGGGTAACAGGGGACCGTAGCAAGGTAGGCAAGCGGCGATAATGGAGCAATTTGGTTCAATTATCATGAATACGAACTGCTTGGATTGGACGTCTAAAGATGTCAGCACGCTCGTTCACCCAAGCAATTCCTGTCTACCTTGGAAAAGACTCACGGATTGCGTATTCGGATTTTTCGACTTGTCTAACAGATTGGTTGATGAAGACAAGTCGAACGATAGCTGCAATACAACAACTATTTACTTGTCAATCAAAGCCAGTGAGTAAACGAGGATAACTCACAAGCCTCCCACCCAGAAAATCAATGCAATCGCAACCTTTCTCTGGGTACGCATATGAAGACCGAAGATGACTGGTATTGGAAAACAAAGAATGATGAAGTCAAGGGCGACACTACTTCCCACTTGAGCTAAGCCAAGCGCTGTCGAATCCCATCGCAGGTGGCCTTCCCCAGGCATCCAAGATGCTGAGATCGGATCCCCCTGGATTAATCCAAGCTGTCGAAAGATTGAGTCTTTAGTCGACCCAGATGGACATATATACTCACAACGAAAAAGATAGCACCCCAGGCAACGATGAACGGGATTGTGATCCGCACAGCGAGTTTGAATTTCGGTGTAGTAAAGATTCTCTTATAGAAGAGCAAAATGGAAATCTTGACCGCGGAGAGGGGAAGCTGAACCAGTGAGCATGCAATGATGAGGCACTGGTGGACTTGTAAGCTTGCCAGCCGATGCCCTAAGTCATTGCTTCACAATGAACTTGCCTTGAGAGAATCACTAGTTCCGGTCAAGGAATCGATCCTGTAATAATTTAATCCCGTGATAGCTCCAAAAGTCCAGACATTGATGCTCAAAGAGAGCACCAAAATCTATACATAATCAATGAATGCCCTTCTTCATCAGCACACCTTCCTTACCCATGAAAGAACAATCCAATAGTCATCGACTTGGAATGGTTGCTTTGCGACTCTTCGGGCCTTGTCGCGAAAGAAAATGGCGATGAGAGATAGAATAGGAAATACTACTGCAACGATAACAAGCGCAGTGGTGATCAAAGCAGGTACTTTTGCGGTCGTAGCCGCGGAGGTTGAAGCCATGGCTGAAGGGTACTATCGAATGCTGACGACCGAAGGCTTCATAAATCTCGAGGATTCCTGGGATAATGAAGGTAAAGGATCTTCAGTAAAACCGATTACTTATAAACATCTGGAATGCTGTTGAAGGGTTGACACAGCAAG
Organism: Letharia lupina; assembly: GCF_014066315.1. Lineage (NCBI taxonomy): Eukaryota > Fungi > Ascomycota > Lecanoromycetes > Lecanorales > Parmeliaceae > Letharia > Letharia lupina. The sequence goes on from NW_023502980.1 coordinate 150,161, forward strand.
TGCAGCTCCACACTCCATCAACGTCATCTGCGTGCCGCAGCCTCGTTTTCAATCCGGCGCTTCGGACATCGTAGATATACTTCCAGCTTTGTCACAACCTCATTGCCTCGAAGCTGCAGCTGCGGTCTGCAAGGCGTACTACTTGTTTCACTAGTGCTTACTTGTTGGCCGATCTTTTCCGAGATAAGCAATCAGCTGATGACTTGCCGGACGTGGTACATTTCTGGTACGAACGGTACATGGTAATAATGCAATGTAATATTACGTTTCTTGATCCACCCCCTATTCTATTTCACGAGGCAGCTCGCAAGGTAGCATCCTATTTAAGATTTGGATCTCAAACAAGAGGATCTAGTATGACGCGGTACATGCAGTGCCTTGCGGCGGGGATGTCCGTCTTCAATATAAAAGAGTGTCCAAGGTTGACAGAGGCGTCGCAATTGTATACAGTGACTCTTGTATCGACCAACAAACGCAAACATGTCGACAGCGAGGCTAGATCTACTATATCTCTATACAAAACACCTTGCAGATGGCTGCTTCAATGGTAGTGAGCCGTGGACGAAAACAAGATTCCTAGAACATCGGACAAATCTTACACAGCTTGCACTTCTAGCTGCTATCATCTTCTCTCTCACATATGTCCTCGTACACTTTCCCACCTACAATGACGGCCTCCCAGTCGTCAATCGCCGCTTCTTTCTCGAACCTCGAATTTTTGCTCGGATACGGTGGGCCATAAAGGCGAGGGACATACTGGAGATTGCAAACCAAAAGGTTTGGTGTCTTAGTGCCTTAAAGATGAAACGGTCCTAACAATTAGTAGTATGAAGGCCGTGCGTATCGTCTTGACCGCGGGGACACCGATTTGGTTGTGCTTCCACCCCAATTCATCACGGAACTCAATGGGCTGCCTCAGGACATGATGAGCTCCAGGAGATCCCATGCATCGACACTACTCGGACGTCTGAATGGGATGGACGTGGTGCTCAAGACCAATCTCCATGTTAAGGTGCTACTCAACCGAATTACTCCAGCTCTTCCTGGGCTCCTTGAGCCCTCCCGGACTCGTATCGAGGAGACGTTGGCAAGGCTGTTCCCACAGCAAAGTGACACATGGACTGCTGTCAAGCCAGTCGACAAGATAGTCCTTTGTATCAGTCGAAGTATAACTCTCGCTACCTTAGGCGAACCCACCTGTGATGACCCAGAACTTGTTCATACGTTCATGGAGCATACGAGAAACGGTGAGTACACCTTCATGTGGAATCTTCAAGATCTCTCTAAAGATCACAACAGTCTTCTCCGTAGCCTTCACAATGCGACTGGTACCGTGGTTCCTACAACCATTCCTTGTCTGGCTTCTTCCAGCTAAATGGCGACTACGACAAACATGGCGAACCTTGGAGCGTTTCGTATACCCAGAAGTAGTGCGACGTCGAATGGATGAGGGATGTGAAGGACGCATTGACCTGATCTCGTCCATGATAAGAGAAGCAAAAGATAAGCGGGACGCTGATCCTCAACTGGTGAAGGGCATTATAGGATCTACCGCAGCTGGAGCTACCTACAGTTCAGCAGCTCTGATCGTCGGTGTTGTGGCAGATCTGGTCGCTTGCCCACGTTTTCTTGAGGAGATTCGCGAGGAGATTCGCACAAAGCACGAAGAAGTGGACGGGAAGTGGGACATAGAGGCCTACAACTGCTTGGAAAAGCTAGATTCGGCGATGAAAGAAACAGTCAGGCTTGCACCGGGGACGTATCTAGTCTACGGTCGAGTGATGCTGAACGATCATACCCTCTCTGACGGCCTCACACTCAAAAAAGGACAATTCATCTGCGTCTCGGGATACTCCAGGGCAATGGATGATCATATTTTTCCCAACCCAAAAGACTACGACGCTCTTCGGGCTTACAATCAAAGTCTACCGGATCACCGCGCTCGACCATTTTCGAGTGTTCTCGCGGACGACTACCGATGGGGAGCTGGGAGATGGGCGTGTCCAGGCCGGTACATCGCAACCTTGATGGCGAAGATCATCCTTGTGAAGCTTCTTGATGAGTATGACTTCCAGTTCGTCGACCAAAAACGTCCATCCAATGCCTTGCTGCACGAATTCGTGTTCTTCCATCCAAATACCGAAATAATGATGCGACGCAAAAAGGTAGTTTGCGTATCGCGCAATGATGTGATGATGAGACTACTGCAGATCTATGCAGAAAACTTGCTTGGAAGCTGAAAGGAAAGAGAGCGAGTGGTATTAGGTTGTAGGGCAGAATGGTTACAATAATGAACCGCGCAAGAAATACCTGGCGTATATGACAAACCCCAGGTCTCATTTGCAAAGCGAAATAAGATACTGTCTTCCATACCAGTCAAATACGGTATATTCATACGGTATTGAAGAATGTGAGACGTATTCAAAAGCTTGGCGTTCAAAAGACAATTTTACTTTAGCCGGCTCTTCGGCTACTATGGAACCTTGAGGATAGAAGATGTAGAACGTACTTAATAATAATGTTGGTGTATACGCTGATTCGATACCACTACTTGGCTTGGCAGGTACTTCAAAAAGCCTTCGATAAAGTATTCAAGGCTGCGAATGAATATCAATATCCTAAAGTATGCAATAAGAAGGGGCCAGGTGGCATGGAAGGTCTTAGGGTAGGGGTACGTACTGGTACAGCAGGTGGGGCAGGTCAGAAACTGGTTAGCCATTTTCTAACACGTATTCACTCCATTAAACACCTTGATCCACAACAATCTCTTTTCATACACTAATTCACTCAATTACGAATAACGTTATAGTCGAGATTAAGTGACGAAGAACTGAGTTGCTGAAGGCTTATTCGACCTTCAAGTTCCTCTGTAGCGCGGCTTATGTTTGAGCTCGGAGCAGCCTTGCGAAAGCCTTTCGTATATATCCCTGAGCCTTTCAACTCCGCAACCAAGTCCTTCGTTTTCTCTTACAACTCTGCAGCCTGTCCTTCATCTGCACACCTCTCAGGGAATCAAGATGGTTAGCATTGTTCTGACAGGCTTGTTGGGGCTAGCCATCCTGGGGACATACTTGAAGGTCTCGAAATGGAGGCAGAATTACTCTGTAGCCTCCAAGACCGGGTTTCCCGTATTCTACTCCCCGTGAGTTGCCCACCAGAGATTCGAGGTTGACATGCACTGACATATGCAGCATCTATCTCTCTGATGCATGGTGGATGATCTGCTATCCGGTCCTTGTCCCCATCCTCGAGCTTCTGCCCCGCGCGTGGGTGAGCCCATGGTCACAGTTTGTGCCCCAAACCCATCGCTACTATCCTTCGCTGAAGTGGACAGAATTTCTCAGATCTGGAAGATATGGAAAACTGGCCATCAACCATATAAAGACGCTGGCAGCGATACGTTTGTCCTGGCGACACCCAATGGCAACATGCTCTGGACTTGCGACAATGCAGTAATTGATCAGCTTTTTACATTGCACCCGAAGGTTGAGCAGCCAATAGAGCTCGTTAAGTTCTATGATCTTTGGGGACCAACCATTAGTTCCGTGTCCGGGGAGGAATGGAAGGCTCACAGGAGGGCAGTCAGTGCTGGATTCGGCAACGCGATGAATAAGATTGTCTGGGACGAGGCTCAACATCAGATGGAGACACTTGCCGCCTACTGGATCGAAAAAGAAGGATCAGTCATCCCTGTTATCCGGTCTTGGACCTCAAGGCTGGCTCTTCATGTGATCTCGAGCGGCTTCTTCAACAAAAGGCTGGAGTGGGAGGATTATGGATCCACAACCGCAGTACCATCCGGACACAAGTTGACGTTTGGCACAGCTTTATTCATGATGCTCAGTCGTCTGGCAACCGTTTTCATGACCCCGCGAGCGCTGCTTGGCAAGCTTCCGGGCCAGATGTTCAAGGAAGCGCATGCAAGCTTTACCGAAGTGACCAAATACATCCAGGAGCTCCGTTCGGGAGCCGCTGAGAACATGGTTGAGCTTGCAGGCAAGAGGAACAAAACAATTCTTGGTAGGCGCAACACAGATCTCCATTCGATTGGATATGCTAATTGGATCTAGAGGCTATTGTAATTTCTGCGGCGGATCCAGAAATTACAGGCAAGAAACCTCTTCCCGAAGAAAGTGTGCTGGGAAATATCTTCTTCACTCTGCTCGCCGGGCACGAAACATTGGGAAGCACCATGGGATTCATCTTCGTGTTAATAACGCTCTATCCAGAGTATCAAAAACGAATTCAGGAAGACTTGGATAGACATCTCGGCCTACGTCCAAAGAGCGATTGGACGGTTGAAAAGGACTATCAAGCGCTTCAGAAAGGCTATATCGGCGCAGTGCAGAAGGAAGTGCTTTACATCTACAACCCTGGCTCGTTCCTCATGCGGACGACCATCGAGCCCGTTACCGTTGTTGACTCAAAGGGCCAATCTCATGTGGTCCCGGAGAACACTCTGACTCTCATCAACAATGCAGCCGCCGCCCGTAATCCGGCGACGTGGAAGAAACCGCAAGTGGCGCCCGCAAGACGTGCTGCACTGTCTGACTCGCCGGCTCTATATTTCAACCCAGAAAGATGGTTAGGTACAGATGACAGGCCTGACGATGTCAAGGGTGGCCTCCCAGCGTGGCACGCGTTTGGCGCCGGCGGACGAGCCTGTCCTGGAAGAACTTTCGCGCAGATTGAGCTGACGTCCGTCATGGCAACGCTTTTGAAAGACTACTCGTTAGAACTGATCGTAGATGAGAAGACATTGAGAGAATGCGGAGGTGATAAAAAATTAGCGTGGGAGAGGAAGAGGGACATTGGAATCAAGATGATGTATGACGATATCGAGGCTAACATCAGCATCGGTCTCATGAAGGAGCTTCCAATCCGGGTCATCAAGCGAAAGCTCTGAACGCAGACATATTTGGCCTCTTCCTTAGAATTAATAACGAGATGTAGTATGTATTGGTCTTCGTATTTGGCATTTACATTACACAGCAGCTAGGCCGTTGGTCCTGCTGACAATGAGAGGTGGGCACTTGCTCTCCAACCTCTGCCTTCTAGTGCTCCAAATGAAATATGTGCATCCCGCTAGGTATCTTAATTTACCCAATCACCACGCTACCACTACACCGCCAATGGAAATGATTGGCATTGTGATCGGCGGTCATGCAGCAACGTAAAGCGAGAGTGCAGTCCCTGAATGGCGGGGGCCGTCAATATTGTAAGGTACTTCAGGTGTGGGTTGTTACCCACTTACCCATCTCATCCACTGCCTATGCTTCTTTTTCGTCTGTTCATGCCGAGAAGCGTCATGAGATCATCCGGTCTTCTCCCTTGTTCGGAAGGAAAAAGGCGTGCTAGGCATACAAAATCCTTCGTGTAAGAAGGGATTAAAATGCCTCTTCCGGCATTCCTTCGTCCAGTCCGCAGCGAGGCTCTGATCTCTCATATGGTGTCTAGCAATCCACGCTTTGTTTGTACTATACTGTTGACTACACGCCTGACTTTAAGCTACCGCTGACCTAAATTTGGCCTTAATTCTGGCCCCCTCTTTGGACAAGTCACATAACACTCTGCAGGCGACGGAAGGAATCGTCCCCCATGGCGACTCAGACCGAGGATAAAGTGGCTTATCCAATTCAGCGGACCTTCAGGTCATCTATCAGGTAGACAGTCTCACCCGAGGCCTATTGACGTCTGCCTAATCGCTGTCACTAGACTGAATTACAACCATCTGCTCATGAAAGAAACTGCTGGCTACCTGATCAATCCTAGAATACCCACAAGCCAGAAGGAGATCCGCATCGCTGATGTAGGCACAGGGACTGCGTAAGGCACTTCTTCCTCTCAGTCTGCCCACTTGCACTCACGGTAATAAAGAGCATGGGCGCTTGAAACTGCCGCGAAATACCCGAATGCAACCATTCATGGTTTCGACATATCAGACGAGCAGTTTTCGCCTCTGTATACCATATCCAATGTCCGGCTAGTAGTCCACGATTGCTTCAAAGAATTCCCTGCCGAGTTCGTGGAGCAGTATGATGTCGTCCATGCTAGATTCTGGCTCTGTCTCGTCAATAATCCAGACGCTCCGGTGCTCCTCAAGAATCTCATGTCCTTGCTGAGTAGGTCCTTTCGTTGAATTTGCTTTCCTTATTACTGCGACATTGCAGAGGAACATTGAACTTGATTTAGATTGAGCTACTTATTGACCATGGTCCAGAACCTGGTGGCTACCTGCAATGGTTCGAGCCTTTAGCAAAGTCAGTCAGCGTCTGGAAGCCCGATCCCAACATGCCAAGCCCTGCTCTCGACCGGCACTGTAAAATTTGGGCAAAACCAAAGCCATATACCACTTACGAGTAAGCCCTCAACCTTTGTCCAACCCCCTCACATCAACTCTAACAGATCTAGATGGGTCGAGCAGCTTCCTGAACTGTTCCGGAGCCACGGTCTCACATCCGTAGCGACTGACCGCCATCTGATTGGTGACCAATTCCGGGCCATGTGGGGCCAAAGCAACCTCGCTGGCTACCTAGACTTGGTGGAGGAAAATGTTGAAGGGGTGGGGGATGCAAATGACATCAAAAGCTTTGTGAGGAAGTTGGAGGAGGAGATGAAGAAGGGAGCGAGTTTTGATACGACGTTCCTTTGTGTTGTGGGAAGGAAAGCATTGTAATGAAGTCATATCACGCGCACCAGAGAAGAGAAGAGCTTGGCCAATACTGTTATGGGAATGAGGTGTCTAAAACCCTCCTGTCTTTCAACACCTGGTATCTCCTCATTCCGGACATTTGGACAAAATAGGCAAATCGTAGAGCTTTGTTTCCACTTGTAGAGTTCCCCAGGCCCGCCAATGACCATCTCTTCAACGTCTCGGATTCCACCTCTCCAAACCCAACCGACTCGATGTCCGCTCTACTTCGGCTTCAATGATGGGTGGATCTGGAGGTTCGGAGAAATGATGATTGGCCGGCAGATTGATACATGGCTAATTGACGGAGGGCGAGAGCGACGGAGAAGGAGGTCGCCGGTAGGGAGACTGGTACAGGAGGCACTGATGCTGTCAGTAGAGTGAAGGTAGTGATGGTGAAGGGCCAAACCTATGAGAGGGTCTGCCACTGCGACATGCTAGACGCGCTCAGCAAGTGTTGGATAACAAGCATGCCAGCCTGCGTATTGAGGTTGACGAGGTCATTGGCTCCTGTGTTCATTACCGTCCTCATCTCTGTCCACCCCGCACCTCTGTCCACTGCTCAGATCTTGGCGCACTCCTTTTCTAAGCCTCTTCAGAAGTCGGCCAACGTGGCCTGAAGGGTACCGTGTCTTTGCCCCTTCACTGCAGCTGCTACCAACCCGGTGTCTTCAACCCCTAGAGACCAGCTCAATGAGCAAGATCTGGCAGCTTCTGCTTCTTAGACAATTGCAAGGCTTTGCGTCATGTCTCATGTTGAGCTTCTTTCAAGTCTGCAGACTGCTCGTTTGTTATTTCCCCTGCAATATCGAATGAACCCTGGCCAAGGCGTATTTGGCGGCGGAGGAATGCGGTAACCAAGGCGGCTTGTGCTTACCTCAGGACTGCTCTGGCACCTGACCCTTTAGGGCGCAATGCCCCTAGACGCCCAAAAACTGCCCCCTAAAATTTAATTCATTCAAGGTACGGTAGCCCGGGAGGGAACGCGTTAGCGCTCTGCTGCTGCCGAGGGTGCGGCCAAATTCCGTGGCCATGCTAAGTAAAGTAACTCCCTTGCCTCTACATACAGTATGCTACGTTACATCAATATCGCAACCTTTCCCAACTGCCTGATCGACTTTAGATTATAACAAAACGGGAACGGCATAAGCCAGCCTTTGCACAATAATCAGTAATCCCCGACCCTCTCCGAGCCGCCCGATTCGATTCCCACTGTACGTACTGAGATCTGCGAGGCAGCATCCTGCATTACTTTTTCATCATATCGGACCGCTTTCTGAGCTCCCTGTTATATATTAACGCTACGTATGATACCGTAATACATATATCTAAACCAAATACACCGATGTTTGTATACTCCGAAGCTGACTGGGCCTAGACCTTGGGGGTTGATTTCTCCGTCTCCAAACAGTATTTTTAGGATCGGGTGACCATCTGATTGGAAATGAGAAGTCCCCTCCATTTCATGTTGCCGCTAATTCCATCAAATCATATTGCTTACTCGCTCGGAGGATTCATCCCTCCGTTGCAAACTTTTCACATTGTATGCACCTTTGCTGTATATGAGATGACCGCATGTTGCATTACGGTAGAGATTGTTCATGTCGGTCGAGCTTACTCCGTATCGCGAACGACGCTCATCTCCTTTTTAAGTTGGATCTGTTGTTTTCCGCAGACTATTCCCTTATGCTGGTTAGAGCGATGGAATTGTCTATCCTCTGCCCAGTATTTTTAAAATTACCGCCTTTCATACGTAGCCTGATATCACTTCGGTACACGCCATGGGTATACCCCGCTCTTGGTTAGAAAAGCCAGAGGCTCTCCACTCGAGCCCAAGTATGAATCGAATGGTATCAACACGTCTAGCTCCTTGACCTAGATTTTAGGAAATCCCACAACATGTCTCTAGAAGCTGAAGCTTCCATTCTGGTTGGCCCGCTGGCCAGAGCTTGTAAAGATGGCCGACCTATAGGGTGCATGTCGACATCAATCTACGATACTGCTTGGGTCTCAATGGTATCGAAGATCATTGATGGCCGTCAACAATGGCTTTTTCCGGATAGCTTTGAATACATTCTCGAAAAACAGCTCCCCGATGGAGGGTGGGAGTGCTACGCATCTGATCTCGATGGCATTTTGAATACGATGGCGGCTCTACTCGCAATCCTGCGTAACCAAAAGCACTCATCCTTGCACACCAACTTGCACTTTCCCGAGAGGATCGAATGCAGAATTTCTCGAGCAGCCAAATCTCTGAGCGAGCAACTCAAGAAATGGGATGTAGCCTCAAGCGACAATGTGGGGTTTGAGTTACTAGTACCCACACTACTGACACTGCTTTCTGAACACGGCGTTACCATGGATTTTCCCGGATTTAGTCATTTGATGGAGCTCAATGCCAAGAAATTGGCAAAATTTGACCCTGCGATGCTCTACAGCGATGTTCCTACCAGTGCCATCCATTCGTTAGAAGCTTTTGCAACCGAGCTTAATAAAGAAAACGCTAGATATTTCTACTATATAGAAGTTCTATTATATTTTTAAATTATTAGATATTTATATTATTTAAAAGAATCTATATTAAATAATTTATATTATTAATAATAGTCTAATTTATTAAAAAACGAGTTTCTTATATCGAATATAAGAAACTCTTCTTCGCTTTACTTCGTTATTATCTATATTTAATATATTATAAATTTCGACTTAAATTCACCTATATTAATATTAAGATATCTTTCTTTATATCGTCGATTATTTATATATCGTAATTAGTCTTATCTTATATATAACGATTTATATTATAAATAAATATCTTTATATAATATAATAAGTCTACTATAATAGCGACGAGAGAAGATCTAATAATATAACTACGATTTAATCTCTTTATTAAGTATATCGATAATATATATAATAAGCCTACTATAATAATAGTAAATGTACGATCTCTTTATTAAGTATATCGATAATATATATAATAAGTGTTAGCAACTCAGCTAAAAAAGCTGGTTCCGGGGGTGTCTGCGCTTGACAGTCAGACACCTCTATTTGGACCTAAATACCTGCCCGCAGAGGCCCCGTAGGGCCCCCGTGGGGACTGTTTCTAACAATGCCTCCCCCTCCAGGGGGCTCGTCCTCGAGCTCCGAAGACAGACAGTGCAAAAATCGCAATGTTCCGGGGAGTCACTCCCCGAAAGATCCACGATTTTAAGGACAACATGCCCTGTGCTCCGGGGTTCACTCCCCCGAAGACTTCTAAATGCCCGCCATTGCGGGACTTGAAATTGCCACTGAGGTTTCTGCCCACGGGGCTACCAAGTGAAAGGCCTTTGGCCCGCCTTCGCACCGGTACAATGTGGGAATGGGGCTGTATTCCAGGCCTGTGGCCCCGCCTTAGCGCACACAAATCAAATTCAGGCCTGTTTTTGGCCGGCCTCGGGGTTTCTTTCCCGGGCGTCTGCTTGGGCTTTGCCCTGAGGCGTTCTGCCCGAAATGTCCTCGTTGGAATAGGGCTGTTCTGCCCGAAATGTCCTCGTTGGAATAGGGCGTCCTGCCCGAAAATCTCATTTGTATAGGGCGTCCTGCCCGAAAGTATTCGGCTTCGGGGCCCGCCTTCGGCGTGACTATTACCCGAGCGACCCTCTGAAAAAATCAAGTTTCTGATTTTTGATGGGGGATCTAAGCGTCCTCGAACCCCCGACCCTCAAATATTGACTAAGCGTGTCACCTCCGGCTATAGCTAGTGTCGCTTCGGGGTGGCTAGCCAGATTCTTTAGGCTGTAACCGACCCGGAAACAAAGCGCAGACACTATTGTTAGTAACTCAGCTAAAAAAGCTGGTTCCGGGGGTGTCTGCGCTTGACAGTCAGACATCTCTATTTGAACCTAAATACCTGCCCGCAGAGGCCCCGTAGGGCCCCCGTGGGGACTGTTTCTAACAGTAAGCCTACTATCAAATGGCATTCAACACATTCGATTCTTATTACCTATCTTTCTATTAAACCCTACGACAGAGAATAGAATAAAGAATGAATTTTTGATGGTAAGAGCGTGGGAGACATAGGGTAAATCTATAGTAAAGCTCTTAGGCTAGGCTGCTAACAGTTAAAGAATAATATATATATACGTTAAATTTTCTTTAATTCTATCGAAGGACTATGGCAAAAAGACTGAATAAGAAGAAGAATTTAGAGAATCTTACTGATACGTAGATAAGATATAATTAATATCTCTAAAATCTCTATAGAATAATATAGATATAGTAGATATGGATGGCACAGTTAAGACTAGTATACGATTCGATATTTTCGATTACTATTATTATATCTCAGTAAATCTTCTTCGATTAAGATCTATACGAATTATGGATATTTAAAGAAATAGGATAAGTACTAGATATATATCTTCGATCTACCAGTTATAGAGGCTATAGCTATTAAGAGAGAGAGATAGTATTACGAGCGTATTCTTAATATATTACTCAGCCCTTAGCTCTATAACTAGCGAGTCTTAGTAAAGACATCTTCTACTATATTATATCTTCTTTCTATCTATATAGTTCGATAGCTTTATTATTCTTATTCTATCTTATCTATATTAATATCGTATCTATACTAGTTCTAATAATTTATATAAGTTTAAATAATTCTCTATCTCTTATTATTAACTCGCTTTAATTATTAAATTTCATCTTTTTTAAATAAGATTATAAATTAATAAATAATTTCTTATTTAATATTATAGAGTAACTTAAGAGAAAGTTATATTATATTATAAATTAATTTTAAATATTATTTTTAATTACTAATCGAAAAGATATAATATATTTTATAGAATATTTTATATTAAGTAATATTATATCGTATTCGAATATAATATAAATAGAGTCGAATATTATATTATTTTTCTAATATAAATTCGAAATCTTAATAAGATATCTTACGATATAATATATCTATAATATTATATTATAAAATAATATATATATAAGATATTCTTATTAAGATTTCTATATTTAGAAGTATAAGTAATTATTTTAATTATTATTCTAGTTAATTATAACTATTACTATTATCTATTATAACTATTACTATTATAACTATTACTACTATAACTATTACTATTATAACTATCTCTATTATAACTATCTCTACTATAACTATCTCTATTATAATTATCTTTATTATAGCTATTATTATTATAGCTATTACTATTATAACTATTATTATTATAGCTATTATATAATAATAAATTATTTTAATAATAAATAGTAGTAGCTATAATAGTAATAGCTATTAGAATATTAGATATATAATATATAGAACGAACGAATTAATTCTTTAGAATCTCTTCGAGATTAGATTCTAAATATAGTATAAAATTAGATAACTAAAAAATACGGTGGCTAAGATACGCGGAGACTATATTTCGATAATAGATATAATAGTAATAGATATAATAGTAGTAGATATTAATAGTAATAGCTATAGTAGTAATAGTTATTATATCGAATTTATCGAATAAATATATTTAAATATAGAAATTTTAGTCGAAATATTTCATATATATATTATTTTATAATATAACGAGTAAAGGCCTATGAATTAAATTCATAATCATTTTTTTTGATTAGGGCTATCGAGTAAATAGGTGAGCGATCTTTGGTGAGCGAACTTTGGTGAGCGATATTTGAATTCCTTACGCTTGAATAATTATAAGACTAAATTTAAGAAAAAAATTAAAGTTCTGAAAGCATATATTTCGTTCTATAATTTAAAAAAAAAATCTCAAAATTTTAATAGAAAATCAAAAAGTTATTCTAAAATCAAATAATGTGTATCTGTTTTTTAATTAGGGCTGTCCGGCTGTCGAGCGAACTTTGGTGAGCGAACTTTGGTGGGCGATATTTGAATTCCTTGCGCTTTAATAATTATAAGACTAAATTTAAAAATTCTTTTTTTATCTGAAAGCCCACATTTCGTTCTATAATTTAAAAAAAAATCTCAAAATTTTAATAGAAAACAAAAAAGTTATTCTATGTGTCAATAATATACACCTATTTTTTTGATAAGGGAGGGCGCGGGAGGGCGAGATTTTGATGGTTGCGGACGCTAATTTATTTATCCGCGATAACTTAGCCGGTCTAATCAAAGAGCGTAGCGAACTCGAATTAATAATTGGCTACACATATAAATTCAAGGTTTTTAAGCTTAGCTCTATCTTATTCTTTTATATATATTAATATTATAGATATACCATATCGTAAGATATTTCATTAAGATCTTATATTATATTAGATATAAAATTATATAAATCTTAATAACTTATATTATATTAGAGTATAATATAGTAGATCAATATTCTATATTATATTATATCTTTTCGACTAGTATTTATAATATAGATTTAGCTAAAAATTAATTTCTCGCTTTTTAAAAACGTTAGAATAGATATATAAATAGTAATTATTCTTTAAATTTTATATATATATAAAATAATCGAATAATTAATAATAATCTATTATAAGATTATAAAGATTATAATATTATATTAAATATTATAGCGATAAAATTCTTTATAATTATTAATAAAATTTAAGATCTTTAATATTAAAGAATAAAGACTTTATTTAATAATATACTCGCTAAGATTAATTAGAATATTTATACTTATTTTAATATCTTTATAATTTTATTCTATATCGTTTACTTCTTAATTAATATCTATTTTAAATATTTTAATTTTAAGTTTTCTACTATTATAATATTTTTTAAATATCTTATCTTTTTATAACGATACGAGTAAAGGCCTATAAATTAAATTCATAATAATTTTTTTAATTAAAGCTATCGAGTAAATAGATAAGTAAACTTTAATAAGCGAACTTTAATAAGCGAACTTTAATAAGCGAACTTTAATAAGCGAACTTTAATAAGCGATATTTGAATTTCTTACGCTTTAATAACTATAAGAATATATTTAATAATTCTTTTTTCATCTAAAAGCCTACATTTTATTCTATAATTTAAAAAAAAAATTTAAGATTTTAATAGAAAATAAAAAAGTTATTTTAAAATTAAATAATCTATATCGAATTAAGACTATTCGACTATTTAGCGAACTTTAATAGGCGATATTTAAATTTCTTACGCTTTAATAATTATAAGACTAAATTTAGATATTCTTTTTTTATCTAAAAGCTTATATTTCGTTTTATAACTTAAAAAAAAATCTTAAAAATTTAATAGAAAATAAAAAAGTTATTCTATATATTAATAATAGAGACTATTAAAGTTACTTCTACTTATAATAAGTAGAAATATAATAAGCTATTAGTTCTTTAATAGTATCTTATTTATTTTAACTTATAAATAATAACTATTTCTTCTTCTTCTTAAATAGTCTCGTAGTAATAATATCGTATTAATTATATTCGATATACTTATAGATCTTAACGAATAGAAATAATCGAAGAACGTTTCTTAGAGTTTTAATAGTAGTTTATAACTATATAAAATATCTCTTAAAGCTATTATAACGATAATAATACCTTAGCGTAATTATTATAACTTCTATCTATATTACGAAATCCGTCTCTAAATTAAACGAACTAAAATTACTATTATTTAAAGTCTTAATTATCTTTTTAGTAAGTAGATAACTAATATAGGCGTTTATTAAAGCGTATTTAGACTTCTTTCTAGCTATAACATCTATAGAATTAAACTTAACTATAATAGCGTATTATATATATAGAAAGCTACTCTAGAGCGTATAATAGAATATAAAATAAGTAGCTTATAGATTATTATTATTTCTTTAGAGAAGTAACTTAGAAGTCGTTTTTTTTCTATTTATTATAGAATTAATATAGAATTAAAGAGATAAATAATTAACTTATTTTATAAGTAGAAGTAATTTTAATAGTCTTTAATATATATCTATTTTTTTAATAATTACGAACGCTAATTTATTTATTCGCGATAACTTAGCCGATCTAGTTAAAAAGTATAGAGAACTTAAATTTATAATTAATTATATATATAAATTTAAGATTTTTAAGCTTAGCTCTATCTTATTCTATTATATATATTAATATTATAATAATTATAAATCTAATTTATAAGATTTAAATTATATAGACTTTATAATCTATAAATAATTTATAATATAATTTATATATCTTATTAGAGATTAAATAAAAGTTAAGTAAAAGTTAAAAGATAAATTAAAAGAATATAGATTATTAAAAGAATTATTATTAAAGAAGTCTATTAAAATATAACTCTCGCGTATCTCAGTTATTATATTTTTAGTCTCCGCGTATTTCAGCCATTATATTTTTTAGTTACCTAGATTTATACTATATTTAAAATCTAGTCTCGAAGAGATTTTAAAGAATTAATTCGTTCGTTCTATATATTATATATCTGGTATTTTAATAGATTTTAAGCTCGATTCTAACGCTATTATTATATCTCGCTACTATTTAATTATACTATCGTATCTTATTCTACTATTATATCTTATTCTACTACTATATCTTATTCTACTACTATATCTTATTCTATTATTATATCTTATTCTACTATTACGAGTAAAGGTCTATAAATTAAATTTATAATAATTTTTTTAATTAGGGCTATCGAGTAAGTAGATAAGCGATCTTTGATAAGCGAACTTTAGTAAGCGATATTTGAATTCCTTACGCTTTAATAATTATAAGACTAAATTTCAAAATTCTTAAAAATTCGGAAAGCACATATAGCGCTTCAAAAATTAAAAAAAAAACTCAAAATTTTAATAGAAAATAAAAAAGTAATTCTATGTGTTAATAACGTACACCTATTTTTTTAATAAGAAAGGAGAAGATTTTGATAGTTGCGGACGCTAATTTATTTACCCGCGATGACTTAGTCGATCTAATTAAAGAGCGTAGCGAACTCGAATTAATGATTAGCGTATATATAAATTTAAGGTTTTTAAGCTTAGCTCTATCTTATTCTTTTATATATACTAATATCTCGCTATTACTATATTTTAATACGCTATTCTTAATCTATTATTTAAGTTATCTAAGAATATATAAACTAAGTTACTATAATATTAGCTTTCTATAAGATTAATTTAGATAATAGAGTTATAACTATATCGTCGCATCGTTATAAAAAATTCTTCTTATTATAAAAAAAATCTCGTTATTATAAAGAACTCTCGTTATTCGATAATCGCTCGGAGATAATAAATGCGATTTCTATTATTATTATTAATACTATTACTTTATAACTACTATATAATCTATACTTAATAGTTTAGATTTATTCTATAAACTTTATTTAATCCTTTTCATTATATAATCGTTCTATATAATTCTCTTTACGATATAAAGAGACTTTATATATAGTATATCCCTCTTTAGTCTTTAATACTCTTCTATTATTATTACTAATTTCTTTATTAAAATATCTCTTCTAAATATCGAAATAATATATAAAATACTATTAAATAGTATTTAAATCTTACTAGTTATAATTATCTTATAGTAATTTTAATAGAGTAATAATCGAGGTAAGAGGCGATCGAGATCGAATATCTTCTCTATCTTCTTTAATTAATCTTATTACTATTAGCTCGAGAAACTTCTAATATTTTTATTAATTTATAAAGCTTAAAGATATTCGAAAGATTTTTATTTAAATATTAATAAAGTAGAGATATCTAGTTTTAATTATAAGCTCGCTAAGAAGAATATATAGTTACTAGAGTATTAAATCGATTAATTTCTTCTATATACTTATTATAATAATAGAAAAACTTAAAAACTTAAAACTCCTTCTCTTATATATTTTAATTATTCTCTTTAAAAATAAATAAAACTATACGACTATTTATACTAATCTTATTAAAATATTTTCTCTTTTTAAAGATAGAGTTATTAATCTCTCTTATATTATATATAATAGTTAAAGCTAAAATAAGATTATTATTAATATATTATTCTAAATTACTATAGCGAGAACTTTATATAAAATATCTCTTATAAAGACTTATTTTATCTCTATAAGCAATTTTAGAAGATTTAATTAATTTAACTTTATAGTTTTATATATCGTAATTTCTCTATCTTTTAGAGTTATAGCCAGCTTAAGTTTAATAAAAAAGTTATTTATAAAAAGAATAGAGTTATAAGATAGTATATTAATAATTAATTTAAATATTATAGCTAATATATTTTCAAGATTCTTAACTTTTAATCTACTCTTAAGACTTTATATAGAAGAATATTAGATATAATTATAGAGATAGCCTTTATTATTAATTACGAAATCGCTTATATTCCTTCTTAATTAACTTATCTAAAGCTATTATAAAATAATATATATATCTTATCTTCTTAATTATATATTTATTAATTATAATATAAAAATTTAGAATATAAAGCTTCTTTTAATTACTTCGTATCTTACTTATAAATAATTAAAGCTTTTTATATTATATAGATTATTTATATCTATCTATTTTAATAATTCTAGAATTCTCTTCGATAGAGTTTAAATAATAAATAAATTTTCGAAAAAGAATATAGCGATTTCGAGTTATATTTCTAATAATTAATAAAGCTATTAAAATAATTTTATTAGTTCTTTAATAATTATAAATAGTAGAAAAATAAAAGATTCTTATATAGATTATAATAATAACGAAGATTTTTAACTTCGAAATATTAATAGACTTTTAAATAGAATCTAAAGTACTCTATAGAGAGATATATAAATTAATATTTCTATAAAGTATATTTTAGATAGTAGTAGTTTATATAAGACTAAATATCGTATATAGAGTAATTTCTATATCGCTTAAAAGATAACTAATAACTATACGATACTTAATTTTTATTAGCTAATACTCTAATAGTAAAGATATACTCTAAAGAAGAATATTACGCTATTTAAGTTTCTTCTTTCTTATATTAATTTAAATAAGTAAAGATCTATAAATTAAATTTATAAAGTTAAATTTTTCTAAGTTAAATCGAATTTTAATTCTAGCTCTAAGTTAAATCGAACTCTAATCGCTTACTATACGTTTTTAATCTACTTTTATTATTATAAAATTAATTTAATCTATATAATATATAGATATATATATACGAAGAGAGACGCGTTAAGATTTAATTAGAAAGATATATTAAGTATAAAGAATTAATTTATAATAATTATCTATAAAAAATAGAGAAAGATTATATTCTTATAATAAGAAGTATCGAAATATTAAAAAGAAATAAAGATAATATATTAATTAGTAGTATAAATTTCATATTATCTTCTATTATAATAAAATCTTTCGAATAATAAAATAGTTATTAGAGTAAGATATCGAACGATTTTAATTCGTCTAAATATATATTATTCGATATTTCTTCTATAGAGGTCGTAGTAATATATTATATTAATATAGTAGAAATAATAGACTAAATTATAATAGTATTCTTCGCTTATTAAGTAATAATTTAATATGAAATCGTAAAGAGTATAACGTAGAATCTTAAAGAGCTAAGTCGTATTCTTAACGATAATAATCTTATTATCGCTTAATTTCTCCGATATAAATAGATAAAAGAATTATTTAATCGCGAATACGATTTATATAATTATATTTTAATATTAAATTACTCGATTAATAATAGATTAAATTTTATAAATTTTATATTATTAGAAAGTGTAAAGTAAGATCTATAATATTTATAATTTATAAAATTATAAAGTAAATATATTTATTATACGCTAAGTACTTTAAAGTATAAAACTTCTATATATAAATTTTTGATAAGAAAACGCGAGAGAGCTAGCGAGCTAGCGAGCTAACTACGTATAAATTTTTAATAAGAAAATATAAAAGAATTTATAAGCTAATTTAATTAGTTTAATTAAAAAGCATAGATCTAATAAATTTATAATTAGTTATATATATAAATTTAAGACTTTATAACTTAATTTTATTTTATTCTTTTATATATATTAATAGTAATTTCGATAGTTATAAAGAATATAAAAATAAATAAGTTATATTTAATCTTATATGATTTTAAAAATTATTTTATTATTAAGAATAATTTAAAATAAATATATATTAATATTAATAGAAAAGATAATTATAATTAAAGAGTTATAAGAAATATAATTAAAAAATTATATTTATTATAAATCTATAATAAATAAATAACTTATAATAAACTTTTATATAAAAACTATTTTTTAATATTAAGTTATAATTATAGAGTTATTAATATAATAAAATATATTTTAAAACTTCACTTTTAAATTAAGACGAGATTAGAGTTTTACATTAATTTAAAACTTTAACTCGAAATCTTACTTCGACTCTAATCGCTCTTAAAATTTCGTTAAAGTTTCTTATCTTATTATATAGCGTAGATATAGAGAATTTATTTTTTAATAAGATAAACTATTATTAATAACGAGTTTTAATCTATAATTTAAATTTATAATCTATTTTTTTTTTAATTAGAACTATCGAATAGATTTAGTAAGCGAACTTTAAATAAATAATATTTAAATTTCTTATCTTTAGATAACTATAAGACTAAAATCTAAAACTTTTACTTTATTTTAAAGTATAGATTATACTTTATAATCGAAAAAAAGAGTTAATAAATTTTAATAGAAAATAAAAGAGTTATTCTAAAATTAAATAATATATATCTATATTTTAATTAGAGCTATCGATAAGTTTAATAAGAGATCTTTAATAGATAATATTTAAGCTTCTCATCTATTAATAATTATAAGATTAAATTTTATAATTCTTATAACGTTAAGAAGCGTAAACTACGCTTTATAACTTAAAAAAGAAATCTTAAAATTTTAATAGAAAATAAATAATATATATTTAATTTTTGATAAGAAAACGCGAGAGAGCTATTAGGCTAATTTAGTTAATTTAATTAAAAGATATAGTAAACTCGAATTTATAATTAGTTATATATATAAATCTAAAAATTTTTAATTTAACTCTATCTTATTCTTTGATACGAGTAAAGATCTATAATTTAAATTTATAATTTTTTTTTTAATTAAAGCTATCGAGTAAATAGATAAGCGATCTTTAATAAGCGAACTTTAGTAAGCGAACTTTAATAAGCGATATTTGAATTTCTTACGCTTTAATAATTATAAGACTAAATTTAAAAATTCTTCTTTTATTTAAAAACCCATATTTTATTCTATAATTAAAAAAAAAAATTAATTTTAATAAAAAATAGTAAAGTTATTAAAGAATTAAAAGTAAGATAAGAGATTTTAATAATTATAAACGCTAATTTATTTATTCGCGATAACTTAGTCGATCTAATTAAAAGATATAATAATCTTAAACTTATAATTAATTATATATATAAATATAAGATTTTTAAATTTAATTCTATCTACGCTACGTAACGAGACGAAGTAGAATAAGATTTTAGATATCTAATACTACTTCGCTTCGAATTAAAATTTTAACGAGATAGAGTAGAGTTGAGATAGAGTTTTTCTATTAGAATAATAGAGATATCTTATTATCTCGCTAAGTCTATTAATTAAATTAAAGTTTATATATTATTTTTATATAAATATCTAATCGCGTATTAAATAATATCTTATTATTTAAGACTTTTAAATATAATCTAGCTAAGAAAAGAATCTATTATATAAAAAATTATAAATCGCGATATATATTTTTATAGCAATAGAGAATTCTAATTATTTTTTTAATTATTATTATTTAAAGATAATTATAATAGCGAAAAATATTTATATTCTTATTTTTAATCTAGAATTAGAATTATATAATTAACTTATTAAGATTTTAGATTTAAATAATTTATACTTTTATAGAGATATTTAGATCGCTTATATATTTTAGCGATATTCTTATATATTAAGTTAATATTAATAAGCTTAAAAGCCTCTTATATTTCTTCGCTCATCTTATTAAATATAAATCTATATCTTATTATATTATAATTCTTAGATTACTATCTAACTAATTCTAATAATAATATCTATTCTTTTTTATTCTTAAGCGTCTATATTATATAGTTTCTAAGAACTATATATTTTATTTTAATAAAAAAATTTTATAAAAAAAAAGATAATAAATTTTTTTAGATTTTATAATTAAAAATAATTAATAAATAAATTTAATATAAATAAGATTAATATATAAATAACGAGTCTATTTAAATATAGATTAAAATATAAAAATTAAAATTAATATAAAAAAAAAATTAATAAATATTATTTTAGTAATTCTTTTTTAAGAAAATTTTTATAAATTATATAAGACTCTTACGTAATAAAAATAAATATTCTTTTAAAAATTTATTATATCTTCGAAAATTCTTAGATATTTAATTTTCTTTCTAATAGATTTAATTATAATTTACTATACTCGTTACTATAGTAAAAAAATATTAATAAATATTTTAATATTTTATACTAATATCTTATTTATTAATACTATTAAAAAATCTATATTCTTTAAAAAAAATTAAGGATTTTTAAATCGCTTAATTTTTTAATTAATAATATTTAATTATATATCGATAATTATATCTCTATCTTCTTTCTTTATATCGAGTTACTTATTATACTTTATATTAATATTCTTAATAAAATCTAAAATCGAAATTATATCTAATAAATCTAATTATTTATAAAATTTATTATCTTTAATATAATATATAAAATATTATATATAAATTATAATTATAATATTAAAAAGATATTAGAATAATTAGAATAATAATTAGAATTTATAATAAATATATCGATTATATATAATCTATTCGATAATTCTTTTTTTTATTTTCTTCTTTTTCTTAGAAGTAATTATTTAATATTTTAAGAAAGCTAGAAGTTTTTTCTTAGCTATAGATTTCGCTATTATATTTATATTATTTTATTTTTTTAAAATTATTTTTAATAGTTTATATATATTTAGACTTATTAAATACTAACGCGATTTTATTATATTTTTATTTTTAAAATATTTATTTACTATTTTTTATATCTTATTATTATTTAAGCTTTTAAAATATTTTTATTTCTTTAAAGATAATATAATAGAGCGAATTAAAGCTATTATCTTTATTAATAATATTAACTTTTAAAATATTAAGAAATAATAAAGAATTTATAAATTTATTTATTTAATTAAATTCTTACTTAAAATAGTTATAACGAAGATTTTTATATAAAAAGTTTATTATAAGATATTAAAGAGTATAGTATAAAGAGTATATTAATATTATAATAGAAATAATAAGAAAGTTTAAATAGAATTATATTACTATAAAAGATAATATAATTAAAAAAAATTTAAGAATACGCTAATATAAAAATAGGCTAATTTATTAGCGCATTTTCGTATTTTTTTAAAATCTTATTTATAAAAATATTTAATATTAATATTAAATATTATAAAGTTAGATTTTAATTAAATTTTTTTAAATTTAATAATCTAACTAAAATCTTTAAGAGTTATTATTAATAATAGATTTTTTATAGCTTTTATATAATAATAGATATCTATTTTAAGCTTTTAAAAATCTAGATCTAAAAATCTTATAAAATAAATTTATCTTTTTTAAGATTTTATTTTACGCTTTCGATTTATTATATATATTTTCTCTTTTAAAGAATAAGTAGAAAAATAATTAAAATATTAACTAAATCGCTTACTTTTAGAATATTATTTATTTTATACTTATATTTAAAAAGATATAATAATAAATATAAATACTTTTAATTAAGAATTTTTATTAATAAACTCTTAATTAGCTATCTAATTTTTTAATATTAAAAAAATATTAAATTAGTTAGAAGATTTTAAAAATAATTAATTAGAAAATTCTTAAAGTAATTAATTATAAAGTTTTAAAAATAGTTAAATAATAGATTTAAATAGTAATTTATTAATAAATTTAATTATATTAGAAAAAAAGAGATAGACTTTATTATAAAAAAAGCTTAAAATTAAAAACTTTTAATATATAATAAAAATAATAATATTACGATTTAGCGGTAAGTTTTATAATAATTTTATATAATTTTATTAATTTTAATATATAAGTAATTAATATAGCTAGAAGAGAAAGAAATAATTCTTATAATTCTAATTATTATAATAATAAAGAATTTAAATATAATCTTCTCTTTTTTAATTATTATTTTAATTATCTAACTTTTTAAATTAAATAAATTTAAAAATATATTATTAAAGAGAATAAAGAGTTAATATATATATTCGATAACGATATATCTAGCGATAATAATAAAACTTTATTTTAAAATTAAATTAACTCTTAACTTCGAGATATTATTTATAAAAATAAAAATTTTAATAATATATATAATAAAAATATTAAAATCGTAGTAGTTAAAGAATATCTATTTATAAATAAATTATTAAAAATAAATAAATATAATAAGAAATTTAGAAAGAGAAAATCTATTAAGTTTTTCGCGGCGATTATAATAGATAAAAGAATATTTTAAATATTATTAATAGTAAAAGTAGCTAGAAAATCGAGTAATAAGACTTCTAAATAATAGTAGCAGTTATAATAGTAACAGCCATAGTAGTAATAGTTATAATAGTGACAGCTATGATAGTAATAGCCATTATATCGAATTTATCGAATTTATCGAATAAGAATAGTCGTTAATTAGAATAATAATTAGAATAGCTACTTTATACTTCTAAATATAGAAATCTTAGTCGGGATATCTCATACATATATTATACTATAATATAATATCATAGATATATTATATCGTAGCCAAGATCTCATATCATATTAGATATGAGATTATATAAATATTAATATCTCATTTCATATTAGAGTATAGTATGGTAGGTTAATATTTCATATTATATTATACCTTTTCGGCTAGTAAATACTCTTCGCTTGCTAAGTAATAATTTGATGTGGAACTAAGATCTTAAAGAGCTAAGCCGTATTCTTAACGATAATAGTCTTATTATCGCTTAATTTCTCCGTAATATTCTTCGTAATATTCTCCGCATTAGTCTATTATAGTTCCTTCTCTTACTTCTTCTCTTATAAAGTATTAAATTAAGTAATTAGCTAAGTAGCTAATTAAGTAACTAGCTAAGTAGTTAATTAAGTAAATAATTAATATAACGTAAGATCTTAAAGAGCTAAGCCGTATTCTTAACGATAATAGTCTTATTATCGCTTAATTTCTCCGTAGTATTCTCTATAGTATTCTTCGTATTTATCTATTATAATTTCTTCTCTTACTTCTTCTCTTATAAAGTATTAAATTAAATAACTAGCTAAGTAGCTAATTAAGTAAATAACTAATATAATATAAGATTTTAAAGAGCTAAGCCGTATTCTTAACGATAATAGTCTTATTACCGCTTAATTTCTCCGTAATATTCTCCGTAATATTCTTCGCATTTGCCTATTATAGTTTCTTCTCTTACTTCTTCTCTTATAGAGTATTAGACTAAGTAGCTAATTAAGTAAATAACTAATATAATATAAAATCTTAAAGAGCTAAGCTATATTCTTAACGATAATAGCTTTATTATCGCTTAGTTTCTTCGTAGTATTCTTTATATTTACTAATTATATTTTCTTCTCTTACTTCTTCTTTTATAGAGTATTAAATTAAGTAGCTAGCTAAGTAGCTAATTAAATAAATAATTAATATAACGTAGAATCTTAAAGAGCTAAGCTATATTCTTAACGATAATAATTTTATTACCGCTTAGTTTCTTCGTAATATTCTTCGTAATATTCTTCGCATTTATCTATTATAGTTTCTTCTTTTACTTCTTCTCTTATAGAGTATTAGATTAAGTAATTAACTAAGTAAATAACTAATATAACGTAAAATCTTAAAGAGTTAAGCCGTATTCTTAATAATAATAATTTTATTATCGCTTAATTTCTTCGTAGTATTCTTTACATTTATCTATTATAGTTTCTTCTTTTACTTCTTCTCTTATAAAGTATTATATTAAGTAATTAGCTAAGTAACTAACTAAGTAAATAATTAAGTAATTAATTAATAATCTAATTAAAGTAGATTACTGAGTTAATAGAGTAAGTAGTATTAATTAAGCGGTTAGTCGAGTATCGCTAGCTTAAGAGAAGTATATAGAGGAGAACGATAGCTATAAATCCGTTTAGACTCTTTTTAAAAGCTTTTTAACGCGTTTATAAGTAGATAAATATATCTTAAGAGGTAGTATCGCTAGATTAAAAGGTATTATCGCTAACTTAAGAGGAGTATATAGAAAAGAATATATTTATTTAAACTCTTTTAAAGAGTTTTTTAATACGTTTATAAGTAGTAGTAAATAGCTATTAAGCTCGCTTACGACCTCGATTATTAATAATAATAAATTCGTTAAGAGATAATTTAAGAGTATTAATAGAGGCTCTAAGAGGCGAATAAAAGAAGTATATATATCTAAGATATTTAATAATCTTTTCGCGAGAGATATCGAGAACGATTATATTTATATTAATAAAATTAATAGAATTAATAGAATAATAAAAGAAGAATAATTATATAAATAGATAAAAGGATTATTATTTAATCTCGAACGCGTCTAGTATAACTACTATAATTATTATATTTAAATATTTATTTAATTTACTAATAGTAGATTAAACTTTATTATTTTTATAGCGTTAGAAAGCGTAAAGCGAGCTTTATAATTTAAGAAATTATGAAGTAACTATATATATCGCAAGCTAAATACTTTAAAGTATAAAACTTCTATATATAAATTTTTAATAAAAAAAGCGCGGGAGAGCTATCGAGCTAACTTAGTCGATTTAATTAAAAAGCGTATAAAACTTAAATTAATAATTGGCTATATATATAAATTTAAGATTTTCAAGCTCAGCCCTATCTTATTCTTTTATATATACTAATAAAATATTTTAATTATAATCTATAAGATATTTAATTATTATATTAATTTTAAAATTATACTAAATTTAAATTCTAATTATCTTTATAATTAATACTATATAAAGTATTTAATTTATATTTTTAAAAAATTATATTATATTAAAAATTATATTCTATTAAATTATAAAAAAAATCTATTATAATAAAATTATAAGTATTATAAGTATAGTTTAAATATCTTATTTTCTTATTTAATTAATAAGTATTATATTTAATAATAGATTTCTATTATTATCTTAAAAAATAAAAGATTCTATTAAAATTTATAAGATATTATATTTTTTATAAAATTAATTATTAATTACTAACTAACTTATTAGCGTATAATTAAGCTTATAAACTTTTTTTAAAATTTAAACTTAAATTCTTCTTTAAGTTTTTTATTATATATTTTTTTTTTAAAAAAATCTTATAATATTATGATATTAATTATTATCTTAAGTTTTACGCGAGCGTTACGAATTAAAATAAGAATTATAAAATTTTTATATATTACTTCTTTATTTTTTTATTTTTTTATTTATTAGTATATATAAAAGAATAAGATAGAACTAAGCTTGAAAATCTTAAATTTATATGTATAGCCAATTATAAATTTAGGGTTACTACGCTCTTTAATTAGATCGACTAAGTCATCGCGGGTAAATAAATTAGCGTCCGTAACTATTAAAAGACTGCCAAACAGACCTAATAAAAAAACAGGTACACATTATTTGATTTTAGAATAACTTTTTTGTTTTCTATTAAAATTTTAAGATTTTTTTTTAAATTGTAGAACGAAATATGGGCTTTCAGATAAAAAAAGAATTCTTAAATTTAGTCTTATAATTATTAAAGCGCAAGGAATTCAAATATCGCTCACCAAATATCGCTTACCAAAGTTCGCTCGACAGCCGGATAGCCCTGATCAAAAAACAGGTATACATTATTTGATTTTAGAATAACTTTTTTGTTTTCTATTAAAAATTTGAGATTCTTTTTTTAAATTATAGAACGAAATGTGGGCTTTCAGATAAAAAAAGAATTCTTAAATTTAGTCTTATAATTATTAAAGTGCAAGGAATTCAAATATCGCTTATCAAAGTTCGCTTATCAAAGATCGCTCACCTATTTACTCGATAGCCCTGATTAAAAAAATAATTATAAATTTAATTCATAGGCCTTTACTCGTTTATTATAATATTATAATAATTAGAAAGATATTTAAAAGTTATATTTCATTTTCTTTTTATAAAATATATTTTAAATATTATTATTTATAGATCTAGTAAATATATATATTATAAAATTAATATAATAGTAATTTTATATAGTAAGAAGATAAATAATAATAGAATTATAAATAATTAGTATATATAAAAGAATAAGATAGAACTAAGTTTAAAAATCTTAAATTTATATATATAATTAATTATTAATTTATTAAATCTACGCTTTATAGTTAAATTAACTAAGTTATCGCGAATAAATAAATTAATATTTATAATTATTAAAAAAATATATTCGAATAGCTCTAATTAAAAAATAGATATATATTATTTAATTTTGAGAAAACTTTTTTATTTTCTATTAAAATTTTAAGATCTTTTTTTAAATTATAGAATAAAATATAAAATTTAGATAAAAAAAGAATTTCTAAATTTAGTCTTATAATTATTAAAGCGTAAGGAATTCAAATATCGCTTATTAAAGTTCGCTCGACAGCCGAATAGCTCGCTTATCAAAGTTCGCTTATTAAAGATCGCTTATCTATTTACTCGATAGCCCTAATTAAAAAAATAATTATAAATTTAATTTATAGACCTTTACTCGTCTATTATTAAAAGTAGAAGATAAAATTCTTTATTATTATAAAGTAAAATTAAATAAATAATTTTAATTAGATATATAGAAGTAAATAATATAAACGATTTTTAGCGAATACTTCGCGATAATAATTTTTTAATTAAATTTCTTTTATTTCTATCGTTATTAAGATCTTATAAATATTTAATTAATATTAAAAATTATAAGCGTAAAGCGATAAAAGAGCTATCTTAAAAATTCTATATTATTAAATTTTATTAATATACGATAGCTCTTAAAGTATATAATTTACTTAAAGCTCGCTTATAAAAAGTATATAATATCGATTTTAATATAATATTAATCGCGAGAGATAAAGTTAAAAATATAAATAAATTTAAAAATATAAATTTAGAGAAGTAGAAAAAGATATTATAAGAGGTTAAAGATATATACTTTTATAAATAATAAGATTAATTATATTATAATATTATTAGATATTAATATATATAATTTTTTTATTTAATATTTTAAAGAGAAAGTATATATCTATATTAATTATATAATTAAATTTAAATAATTAAAAATAAAAAAGTACTATTAATAATAATAAAAGTATAATTTTATAATAAAAAGATTTAATAATAAAGAAAATATTAAATAATTTTATCTATCTTATAATTTTAAAATAAATAAAAAAAGAGAAAGAATAAGAAATAAGTATATTATTAGATAATAACTTAAAATTATTAATTAGATTATTTAATATAATTAAGTAATCTTATAAATAAAGATTACTTTTTATCTTTATAATAATTTAAAAATTTTAATAAAAAGCTTATTAGTCTTTATAAGCGAAAATAATATATATTAATTTTTATAACTATAAACTTTATTATATAATTAAAATCTATAAATATAGAGATTTTATAATATAAAACTATTCTTCTAAAATCGATTATTAGTATATATAATAGAATAAGATAGAACTAAGCTTGAAAATCTTAAATTTGTATATATAGTTAATTATTAATTCGAGTTCTTTACGCTTTTTAATTAAATCGACTAAGTTATCGCGGGTAAATAAATTAGCGTTTATAATTATCAAAATCTCGTCCTTTTATATCTCTCTTATTAAAAAAATAGATATATATTATTAACACATAGAATTACTTTTTTATTTTCTATTAAAACTTTAAGATTTTTTTTTTAAATTTTAAAGCGCTATTTGTGCTTTCCGAATTTTTAAGGACTTTAAAATTTAGTCTTATAATTATTAAAGCGTAAGAAATTCAAATATCGCTTATTAAAGTTCGCTTATCTACTTACTCGATAGCCCTAATTAAAAAAATAATTATAAATTATAATTTATAAACCTTTACTCGTAAGATATACTATTATTATTTCTTATATATATAAAATTTTTAATTTTTAATTTTTAAATTGAAAAAATATATAATTATATATAAACGAATTTTATAATAAATACTCTTTTTATTTATTACTCTCTCTTTAATAAAAATATATTAAAAATTATTTAAATTAATTAATTAAAATTTAATTTATTATCTTTATATATTTATTTTAATAAGATTAAGTATATAATATAAAGAAATTTAACAATATAATAATATAATATAAATAATAATAATTTTCTAGATTTACTAAGCTCGACTAAATAATAATTAAAAAATTATAATTATATATTAAATAAATAAAAGTTAAATAAAGATAGTAATAGAATAAAAGAGATCTTTCAAATAATAACTAATAACTATAATAATAAGATTTTAAATTATTTTTTATTTTTATTATTAAGATATAAATACTTAGATATAAAAGTTTAAAAGAAGAGATTATAATAAATTTCGCTATTTATTAATTAAAAAGATATTTAGAATTTTATAATATAAATTCTTTTCTCTTATATTAAACGCTAATTCTTATATTATATATTATACTCTTTATTTAAAATCTAGATTATTTTAATATCGCGATAAATTTAGAATTTAGATAAAGAAATAAATTATAATATTAAAAAAAAAAAAAAATTTATAATAAATATAAGAGAAGATAAAATTTTTTTAAGTAATTATATTAATTAGAAAAGATATCTATTATTAAATAAGATAAATATTTATAAGTAATAATATAAGTATTAAAAAGCTATATAATAAGAATCGCGAATAGAATTTTTTATCGTTAATATTAATCTTATAATTATTAAATAATATAATAATTTAAATTTATATATTTTAATAATATTTTTTATCGAAAGATAGTAAGTTAGTTAATATTATTAAAGAGATATTAATTAATACTTTTTATAGATAAAATTAATAAAGAATAAGAAAAAATATCTAATTAATAATAAGAGGGCTATTATCTATTTTTAATTAAATTAATTATTATTAAAATCTTATTAAGACCTATAATATTCCCCTTTAAAGTTTTAAAATTAATTTTTTTTTAAGATAATTAAGAGATAGTAGATTTACTAATATATTATTTAATAGCTCTTTACTATAAATCTCTTAATTCTTTATAAAAGCTATTTCTTATACTTAGTAATAATAAAATAATAACTTTATATTATTAAGTTTTTAATTATTTATATTATCTATCTTATAAATTTCTTTAATATTTTTATTAAAAGTTATAGTTAATTCTAAGATATAGTTCTTTTTAATTACGATATCTTTTTTATATAATAAATACTTTCTACTTATAAATATATCTAGTATTAGAATCGATATAGATGTAATATTAATATAGATATATTAAATAAGATAACTAAGATATTAAATTATATAGATAAAAAGAAGATATAATATAATAGAAGATATCTTCGTTAAGGCTCGCTAGTTATAGAATTAAGAGATATATTAAAAATACGCTTATAATACTACTCTCTCTCTTTATTAAATTATATCTTATAATTAATAAATAGAAAGATAGAAAAATAAGTATATATATACGCTTAACGTCTAAAAAATAGTAAAAGTAATAAAGAAATAATTATATCTAGAATCTCTTAATATAATATCTTTTTTTAAAAGCGATATTAATAATAATAGTAGCTCTTCTTAATTATACTATAATAACGTCGTTAATTATAATTTAAATATATATAGAGAGCTTAGTTAGAAGAAAATTAATATAGTATAATAAAAATAATATTTATAAATATAGAGGTAAATAATAATAATTTTCGAATTTATATTTAAGCGAGTAAAATATCGATAAAATAATACGATATAATTAATTAAGAATTTTCGAATTAAATTAAGTCATAAATGCTAAAAACTCTAATTTAATATTAAATAAGTTTCTCTATAGAATATTATATAATTAATATTAATAAAGACTATTAACGACGATAATAAGATTTATAAATAATATATTATAATTTTAAAAGATACTTAAGTATTAATTAATAAGAGAATTCTACGCGAAAGATTATATATAATATAATTTCTAATCGATATAAATCTAAAAAATTAATTTTTAATCCTAAAAAAAATAAGATTATTATAAAGATATTAAATAATTTTAATTTAATTAAAAATAAAGTATTCGAGATAATTTTGAAATTTTATTAATTAATTCTTTATAGATAAGACTCTTCGAAATATCGCTTATAGAAGTTATTACGAGCGTATTCTTAATATATTACTTAGCTCTATAACTAGCGAGCCTTAACGAAGATATCTTCTACTATATTATATCTTCTTTTCATATATATAATTCGATAGTCTTATTATTCTCGTTCTATCTCACTTATACTAGTATCGTATTTATATTAATTCTAATATTATAATAAGACTTCTTTATATACTCGACGAAGAGAAATATAATCGAACTTACTTTATTCGAATTAGTAAACGAATTTAAAGAAATACGCTAATAGAAGCTTTAATAAGAAATTAAGTTAAGCTATTATATCTCTAAGTAAGCTTACTAGACGAGTAACTCGATTTTATAGCGAATTAAACTCGATAAATAATAGTCGAGAGATAAATAAGATATTGAATTATTTATATAACTAGCGAATCGAAAGAAATAACTAATACTCTTATACTTATAGTAAGTTTACTATAATAATAATAAACGTATAATCTCTTTACTAAGTATATCGATAATATATATATAATAAGTCTACTATAATAACGACGAGAATAGTCTTAAAACGATTATAATTTAATCTCTTTATTAAGTATATCGATAATATATATAGTAAGCCTACTATTAAATAATATTTAATATATTTAATTCTTATTATCTATCTCTCTACTATATCTATGAATTAATAAAGAATAAAATAGAGAATAAACTTAATAGTAAGAGTATAGAAGATATAGAGTAAATCTATAGTAAAGCTCTTAAATTAGACTGCTAACAGATATTAAAATTAAATTTATAATATATATATACGTTAAATTTTCTTTAATTCTATTAAAGGATTATAGTAAGAGACTAAAGAAGAATATAAAGAATCTTACTAATACGTAGATAAGATATAACTATATCTTAAGAATCTCTAAAGGATAAATGTGGGCATAGCATAGTTAAGACCAGCATGCGGCTCGGCAATATCTCGAATATAGTATTTTTAAACGAATTAAAATTATTCGATATTTTCGACTACTACTACTATACCTCGGTAAAATTCTCTCTAGTCGAGGCCTATATAAATTATAGATATTTAGAGATATAAGATAAGTAATAAATCTATATCTCCGATCTATTAGTTATAGAGACTATGGCTATTTGAGAGAAGAGAATAGTATTACGAGCGTATTCTTAATATATTATTTAGCTCTATAGCTAGCGGGTCTTAACGAAGATATCTTCTACTATATTATATCTTCTTTCTATATATATAATTCGATAGTCTTATTATTCTTATTCTATCTTACTTATACTAATATCGTATCTATACTAATTCTAATAGAAGTTATCTATTAGATTCTAGCAATTTTCGAATTTATCGCTATTTATATTATATTAAATAAAATTATTATTAAGATCTTTCTATTTAACTTTATACTTAAGATAACTATAAATTAATTTAAAAATAAATATTTCTTTAATAATCTATTTAATCTAATTATTAATAGTAATATATTTTAATAAAGAGTTTATTTATCTTAATAAGAGATTATTTACTATAAGACTTAAGAGATTAAAGTAAAAAATATTATAGATTCTTATACTTAACGAGAGTTTTAAATAATATAAGATTTTTATAAGATCTATAATCTCGAATAAATTAAGTCTCTTATAATCTAATTTATAAGAAGGGTAATTAAAGATAATATTCTTACTATTTAAAAAGATCTTATTATCTATTTAAAAAGTAATCTTTTATTAATACTTATTAACTTATATAACTATAGCCTTCTAAATACGATTAATATTACTTTAAATATATTTAAAAACTTATTTTATATAATTTATAATATTCTTTATTTAAATAATATTAAGATATTTATATATAATCTTATAGTTAATAATATTTAAACTAAAAGTTATTTAAGAATAAAATCTCTTATTTATAAAAAAAGATAAGATATTAATAATTAATAAAGTAATATTATTATTAACGAATTTAATAATAGATAATTATATTATATTTAAAGATAACGCTCTATATTCTAATTCGCTTATTTAATTTATTTATTAATTTTAGAGTAAAAGGCTATTAATAGCTTAACTATAATATTTAATCTCTTATAAAAAAACTTTTATATAATAGCTATAAATTAAAAATCTTAATTTAATATTATTAAAATTAATAAATTATATAAATAAAATACTTTCTTAAATAATAAGTTAATTATCTTCTTAATAATAATATCTTTATCGATATTAAAATAGACTATATAATAATATTTCTTAATAAACTAATTAATCGCTATTTAAATAGCGTTATAGTTATTAAATATAGATAAATCTATAACGAAGTCGATTAATATATCTTATTATTATTTCTATAGAATTAATAGAGATTATAATAAATTATACTTTCGATCGCGAGACGTTTTAGCTCTCTAATAGATATAGTAATTCTTAATATAGATAATTATAATAATTCTTATATCTCGCTAATAATATTTTCTTTTAAGTAATTTATAGATATATACTATCTCGAGATAGTTATAGAATAATTAATTATATATCTCTTAAATAATATCGATATATATATTATCGAATATTTATAAACGATTCTTATAATAAAGTATTTCATCTTATACGAAGTACTTATTAAGAGTAATTTCTTAAAACTTATTCTTATCTTTAATGATAATATTATAGACTTTAATATAATAATTATTCTTCTTATTAATTTCTACTATTTTATAATAAATAAAGTTATCGACTATATATATATTAATATATATATTATTTAATTTCAATTAATTAAGAATAAGAATTATTTAATATTATTAAAATAATTATTAGTTTTCGAAATTAATTATTTTATACTTAGTTATTTATATAAATATATTTATCTTAACATTTTAAAATTTAAATTAATAAATAATCTTTATATTAAATTTTAATAATATATCTAAATATCGAGTCTAATATTAATTAAGATTTCTTTTCTTAATAAAATATATTAGTTCTTTATAATTGATAAAGATTCTAATAGAAATATTTATATATTCTAGTTTAGAGCGCTAGTATTCTAGATAGTAAATAATTATTAATAGTTTTTTATTATAGATCTAATAATTATACTTAATTAAGATTAGATTTTTACTATAAAAGATTATTAAGTAAAGTATTTTTTTATTATTATATTAAAAAAGAATATCTTTATTAATATAATTAAAAAAGTTAATCTTTAAAATAATCTTTTTTATTCTATCGAAATAATATAGAATTAAAACTTTAGTAATAACGACTTTTAGAAAGTAAAAAGTCTTTTAATATACTAAGGACTAATTAAATATAGCTTTCTTTATTATAAATTTTATTATAAATTTAACTATTTTAAAGAAATCTCTAATAAATCGCTAATAAAAATTATAAAATTCGATAAAGACTTATATCTCTTTAAGATTAATAGATATAATTTACTTAATAATAATTTAAATTTTAATAGAGTCTATTTATAACCCGTCTATAGATATTAATAAACTTAGAAATTTAATTTTCTAAATATAAAATTCGTATTTAAGAATATTTATCTAAAGATTAATATCTTTTAATTTCTAAAGAATTTATCTAACGTATTAAATATATTTCTTTTTTATCTTATTATAAATAAATATATTATCGAAATAAATTTAATAGAAATTATTTAGATACTTAAATAGAATATTATTTATATATTATTAATATATAATTAAATCGTTAACTAGTTTAAAGAAGAGAATTTAATATTTATATATTTTAAGAAAAATAATAAAAGTAATAAAATTATTACTATTTAAATATATATGTAATTTATTAAACGCGACTATAATATCTAATTAAGTAAGATATTTATATCTCTAAATTCTTATTAAAATCTTATTTATTAATAAAATTAAATATTAATTTCTTTTAGTAATAGCGTTTAGCTTTCGATAGTTTATATAAAAACGTAATTCTTTATTTAGCTTTTTCGCGAATAAGATAAATAAAATAAATAGTATATAACTTAAAATTATAAATCTCTCCTTTAAATATTTATTTAGATACTTCTTTATCTATTCTAGCTTATATTCTAATATCAAATAAATTTTACTTTTCGAGAGTTTTATTTTATCGAAGCTATTATTAAATTTTAATTTATAATTATAAAGATAATATAGAAGAAGTATATTCATTTTAATTCTATTAAAATTATCTAGATAGTTATAATACTTCGAAGATAACTTATATTTTATCTTTTTAGAATTAATTATATTAACGCTATTAATTTAAATAAAGTAATTAAAACTATAATATCTCTTATATTTCTTTTCTAAATTATAGAGATAGAATTTATTAAGTAATATATAAGATTTACGAAATATTTAAGTAGAGGGAGGCGTATATAATATAGGCGACGTATTATAGATCTTATTTATTATTAATATAAATAGCTTATTATCTTTTTTACGAGCTAGTTAATAGTAGATCGCTATATTAATCTTAGCGATATTAATAAATTTAGATTTTTTATTATTCTTATTCTTATTTAATAAGAAGATATTTAAATTAATCTTATTATTATAAGTAAATAAGAGAAGACTTTATTATTTTAATATAATAGATAAGAGAATAAGTAATATAGATAGTCGAAGCTTTAAAGTTAATAGAAAGAGAAGTTTATTTATTATTAATATCTAATTATTATTATAATTATATCGATCGAGTAGAAAGAATATCTTATTTTATAATATATTAAAAACTATTTTATATTTATTTATTTAAAAATTTTTAATTATTATATTATATTTTAATAATATAATTAATATTAGATATATTTCTTCTCGATAATTTTCTACTATTATTATTAGAAGTAAATAATATATAATTAATCGTTTTATAATCTAGCTATTATAATCTCTTAATAATTTAGATTATAATAATAAAAGTAATTTTAGATATAAAACTTTATATATTACTAAGATTAAGAATTTATTTATAACTATATAAGTATTAATATATTTACTATCTATAAGAGAATTCTTAAATAAATAAGTTCTCTCTTATAAGAAAAGCGTAATTTATATATAAAAAGGACGATATATTAAGGCGTTATTAAAAGTATCTATTAAGTATTTTTTATAAGTATCTCTTATTATAACTTTAGAAGAGACTATTTATTTTTTAAATTTAAAAAAGAATTATTACTACTCGTAGTATCGACATTATTAATTTCGAATTCTTTATTTATTTCTATCGCGTAAAGTTATACTTTTTTAAAGGTCTTTTTATTAATTTTAATTTAGATAATTATTATATAATTCTTTTAATAGTAATCTTTCTTATTATAATTATAATATATTAATTTTCTTAATTTTAAATTAATTATAATATTTAGAAATATAATAATTATATTTAAATTAAACTTAATAATAAATATAAAATATATATTAATCGCGAATATTATTATTAATATTTATATTATAATTAACTTAATAATAATCTTTATAAATTTAAAATTCTTATATTTAATATATTATAAGTTATTTAGCTTTTAAAGATATTCTTTTATAATTTTTAAGATAGTAAAATCTTCTATAATCTACTATAACTCTTTTAATTTTTTTCTTAATTTCTTAGAAATATGAGAATAATTCGGCTACTACTAGGTTATAGGCTAAAAGAATTAAGAGTATCGCGCTTTATAGTCGATATGCTCTATTTAGTCTTATAAGAGCCTACTATACTCTCGCTATAAACTATTAAAACGATTATATCTTAATAACTATTCCCCCTCTTAAGATCGTATTCTCGCGACTTTAAAAAGAATTAATTCGAAGACTTTATCTTAATTAGCGATTTTTATAAAATCGACTTAAGGCGTAATATATTACCCTTACCTAATTATTCGAGATTTCTTATTTTAAAGATCTCTATAAAATATAAGATATATTATAAAGATTCTTTCGAGATATATATCTCGATATATATATATCGAGATTTAGTTATTAAATAAATTATTTATCTCTACTCGAATAAAAGCCTTAGAGTATAGAATTATATCGCTTCTAGAAGTCGATACCCAATAAATTTAAAACTTTTTTATTCTCTAAAAAATATTTTTCGCCCTATATATAATAAGCTTACGTTACGAGCGTATTCTTAATATATTATTTAATTCTATAGTCTAGTACCTTAACGAAGATATTCTCTATTATATTATATCTTCTTTCTATATATATAATTCGATAGCCTTATTATTCTCGTTCTATCTTACTTATACTAGTATTATATCTATACTAATTCTAATATTATAATAAGACTTCTTTATATACTCGACGAAGAGAAATATATATAGACTAATTAATATATACTTATATCTATTCGAATTAGCGAATGAATAGTTAATAAATAAACGCGTTGATAAGGGCTTTATCAAGATACTAATTTAAGATTAAGATATCACGATTAATTAAGATTAAGATAGAAACTTAAGACATCGTATTCTTAGATTAGCTTATTAAACGAGTAATTCGTTTCGATATAACGAAACGATCTCTAGATAGTAGAAGGGATAAAGTATCGCTGAACTATTTATAGAATTAGCGAATTATAAAGAAGTTAATAGATAATATTATCTTATTATAATAAGTCTACTATAATAACGACGGGAATAGACTCGATAAAACGACTACGATTTAATCTCTTTATTAAGTATATCGATAATATATATAGTAAGCCTACTATTAAATGATATTTATTATATTTAATTCTTTCTCTATCTCTCTATTAAGTTTACGAATCGATAAGCGTAGCTAAGTTAAGATAAAGAATAAAATAAAGAATAGATTCTTAATAATAAGAGTATAGGAGATATAGGGCAAATCTATAGTGAAGCTTTTAGGCTAGGCTATTAACTAGTATTAAGAGAGTTTCATAATATATATATACGTTAAATTTTCTTTAATTTTACTAAAGGACTACGGCAAGAGATTAAAGAGGAACTCGGAGAATCTTGCTGGCACGCAGGTAAGATATAGCTAATATCTCTAGGATCTCTAAAGGATAATGTGGATATGGTAGGCATGAAAGGCATAGTATTATTAAGACCAGTATGCGATCCGGTAAAACCTCGGATATGGTGTTTTTAAACGAATTAAAACTATTCGATATTCGACTGCTATCGCTATATCTCGACAAAATCCTCTTTAGTTAAAGCTTATATAGACTATGAATGTTTAGAGATATAAGCCAAGCAATAGGCCTACATCTTCGGTCTATCAGCCATAGAGTTATAGCTCTTTAAGAGAGGGGGATAGTATTACGAGCGTATTCTTAACATATTACTTAGCCCTATAACCTAGTCTCCGCTAAGGCCCGCTAGTTATAGGGCTGAGGGCTAAGTAATATATTAAGAATACGCTCGTAATACTAACTTTTAAAATTAGAAAATTAATAAATATACTCTATAGTAATTAGTCTTCTCGAGATTAGCTAAGTCTTAAAATTTTAATATAATATAATTATAAGAAAAGTTTAATTATTATTAGACTATAGACTAAACGAATTAAGAGTATTACGCTTTATAATTAATATATTCTATTTAATTCTATAAGAGTCTACTATACTCTCGCTATAGACTATTAAGACGATTACGCTTTAATAGAAAGATAATTTTCTAATATCTAAATTTTTTTAATATTAAGAATAATATCTAATCGAATAAAGTCTAAATAGAAATTAATAAAGAGTCGAGTTTTTTATTATAGAGTATATATATTATATAATATATTATTATATCGATTTAAATTCTTATAAATATTAATTAACTTATTTATAATCTTAATAAAAGATTAATATAAATTAATAGAGTTTTAAAGTTTTCTATATATCGTATATTATATAGTCTTATTATCGAGTTATAAGATTATATAAATTATTTTAAAGTTCTTAATAAAATAATAATCGCTATTAATCTTAAATTTCTATTTTATTTTAAAGAACTAGTCGTTCTAGATAAAATTAATATTATTAATAAATAAAGATAAATTTAAAATTTTAATTAATTTTTCTTTTAATTATTTAAATATATATTTCTTTTTAATTAAAAATAGCTATAAATCTTTTATAGATTATAAATTAAGATTATTAACTTTTCGCTATAAAGAAGTTATATTCTTTTAAAAATCTTAAATTAATTTATTTATTTTCTTAATTATTTTATAAATTTAAAATAAATTATTTATAATTAGATTCTTTTTTATTATAATAATATAATATCGAGTAATAATTTCTTAAAAATTATCTCGCTTCTAATAAATATTATTTAATATAATTATAAATTTATCGAATTAATAATTAACTTAATATTATAATTATAGAGTATTAGCGATAATCTAAGATATTTTTATTAAATCGAACTTATTAACTTCATTATCTAATAAAATTAATACTTATTAAAACTTAATTTACTTAAATAAAATCTTAATTTAATTTATTTTTTTAATATTAGACTTTATTATAGAATAAAGTAGAGAGAAGTTTAAATACTTCGAAAGAATAGATATTAGAAATATTAGATATACTAGAGAATAATAAAGTCTCTCTAAAATATATTAAAATTATTTAATATTAAGAATAAAAATTTTTACTATAAAGTCTAAGATAAGATTATTTCTTTATAAGAGTTTAATATACTTATTTCTTAATTATTTAAGATATTAAAAAGATTATAAATACTTTAAATAATATTTTTTCGAGTATACTTACTTCGCTTAAAGAGTTTCTTATTTTATTAAGAAATTATATATAAAAAAGTTTTAAAGAATAATATTCTAAATTAGCTATAACTCGATTATTTCTTATCTAATTAAAATCTTATTAAAATCTTAAATATTATAATATATAAAGTTATAAGTAATACTACTAATATATATTTTAAATATAGAAATATAGAATAGTATTAGCTATTTCTTTTAATTCGCTAGCTATATAAATAATCTAATATCTTCTTTATTTCTTAATTACTATTTATTAAAATTATTTTATTATTTTATTTAGACTCTTTAAAATTAATTTATCTATTTAATAAATTTATTTAGAAATATAATAACTTAACTTAATTTCTTATTAAAGCCTCTATTAACGCGTTTCTTTAAATTTATTTACTAATATAAATAAAATAAATTAATTAATCTTAATTATAATATTAAAATTAATATAAATATAATATTAATATAAATATATTAAATAAGATAATTAAGATATCGAATTATATAGATAAAAAGAAGATATAATATAATAGAGAATATCTTCGCTAAGGCTCGCTAGCTATAGAGCTAAGAGATATATTAAGAGTACGCTCGTAATATCTAGAAATAAATAATATTTCTCGAATAAGATTTATATCTATATTTTTATAGATACTATTAATTAGAAGACTATTTAAATTATTTAAATATCTATATTTATTAAATATACATTTTATTCTCTTTAAATCTTTCTTCTTATTAGCTTTAATATTTCTATTAAATTTACTCTTATCTTTCTTTTTTAACTTTTTAACTTTTTCTTCTTTAATCTTATAAATAATATCTTAAATTTCTATTATTATATTAAATTCTTACTTCTAATTTAATTTATATTAAATTTATTTATAATTATTATTTAACTTATAATACTATAAGATCTAAGAATTTAAGATCTTATTTTATACTCTCGATATATATATATAATTAATATTATTATTTAAAATTCTTTATTAAAATAATTATTATTATACTTTAAATATTTCTTTACTTATTTATATTCGATTTTTTTTTATACGCGTAATAGACGTAGTCGATTTTATAATTTAAATCTTAAATCTTAAACTTTATATAGAGTTAGAATAATACTTCGTAGTAAATAAATATAAATTTCTAATTTCTAATATTTAATTAGATTTTTAGTATACTTTTATAGATTAAAAAGAAATTTTTATTAATTAATCTTTAATCTTAGTATTTTTATTTTATTAAATATCTTTATAGATAAAGCTATTAACGATATAAGAATTTAAAAATTTTAAAAATTTTATACTTTTATAAATTATCTTAATAAGCTTTCGTAAGAAAAATCTATATTTATAAATTATTTAAATTCTTATTCGATCTATAAGCGCGTTTTATAATTTAATTATATTTTATTTATATATTTAAAAATATAGATTAATACTAAGTATTATCTTTTCTTTAATAATCTTCTTATTAATAATATAGATTATATTTAAATTCTTACTTTTAATCTAGTTTATATTAAAATCATTTATAATTATTATTTAGCTTATAATACTTTAAAATCTAAGAATTTAAAAATTTATTTTTTATATTAGAATTATTAGCTATATATTTATTTAAATAAAAAATTCTCGCTAATAAAGAAAATATAAAGAGATTATTATTAGAAGAATAAATTTATATATTTTTCGATAATTAGAAAGATAATTAGAATTCTATTTTATATTAAATATTTTAATCCTTTTCTATCTAAATAAAGTACTTTTAATTATCTTATTCTTATTTTTTATATATTCTCTTTTATTATATATTAATATATTATTTATATAAACTTTATATTTTTAATTATTAATATAACTCTTTTATTATAAATAGCGTAAAGATTATTAATTATATAATTTATTAATAGAATAATAACTTAATAGAAAGTTAATATACGATAAAATTTTAATATTAAAGTCGCTTTAATAGCTTCTATAAAAATGATTTAACTATTACTAGACTATAGGCTAAAAGAATTAAGAGTATCGCGCTTTATAGTCGATACGCCTTATTTGATTCTATAAGAGTCTACTATATCTCCGCTATAAACTATTAAAACGATTATACCTTAATAACTATTTCTTATCTTAAGATTATATTCTCGCGACTTTAAAAAGAATTAATTTAAGAACTTTATTTTAATTAGCGATTTTTATAAAGTTAACTTAAAGCGTAATATACTACTTTTATCTAATTATCTAAGACTTCTTATTTTAAAGATCTCTATAAAATATAAAATACGTTATAAAGACTCTTTTAAAATATATATCTTAATATATATATATCGAGGTTCGATTATTAGATAAATTATTTATTTCTATTCGAATAAAAGCCTTAGAATATAAAATTATATCGTTTCTAGAAGTCGATACTCGATAAATCTAAAACTTTTTTATTCTCTAAAAAATATTTTTCGCCCTATATATAACGAGCTTAAACTTTTAAGAAAAATTAGCGAATATATCTCGTAGTAATTAGCCTTTTCGAGGTTAGCTAAATTTCAAAATTTTAGCGCGATATAGTTATAAGAAAAATTCGATTACTATTAGATTATAAATTAAAAGAATCGAAGATATTATACTTTATAGTCGATACGCTTTATTTAGCCCTATAAGAGTTTACTATACTCTCGCTATAGACTATTAAAGCGATTACGCTCTAATAACTAATAAAGCGCGATATAGTTATAAGAATAATTTAACTATTACTAGACTATAGGCTAAAAGAATTAAGAGTATCGCGCTTTATAGTCGATACGCCTTATTTAATTCTATAAGAGTCTACTATATTCTCGCTATAGACTATCAAGACGATTATATCTTAATAACTATTCCCCCTCTTAAGATTTTATTCTTACAATTTTAAAAAAAATTAATTTAAAGACTTTATCTTAATTAGCGATTTTCGTAAAGTCGACTTAGAGCGTAATATATTACTTTTATCTAATTATCTAAAACTTCTTACTTTAGA
Organism: Letharia lupina; assembly: GCF_014066315.1. Taxonomy (NCBI): domain Eukaryota; kingdom Fungi; phylum Ascomycota; class Lecanoromycetes; order Lecanorales; family Parmeliaceae; genus Letharia; species Letharia lupina. The sequence continues at coordinate 193,077 of NW_023502980.1, forward strand.
AATTTCTATAAGATATAAAATATATTATAAAAATTCTTTTAGAGTATATATCTTAATATATATATATCGAGGTTTAATTATTAAATAAATTATTTAGTTTTACTTAAATAAAAGTCTTAAGATATAAGATTATATTACTTCTAAAAGTCGATATCTAATAAATCTAGAACTTTTATTCTCTAAAAAATATTTTTCGCCCTATATATAATAAGCTCGAACTCTCGAAATTAGAAAATTAGCGAATATATCTTATAATAACTAGTTTTTCTAAGGTTAGCTAAGTCTTAAAATTTTAATATAATATAGTTATAAGAATAATTTAACTATTACTAAGCTATAGATTAAAAAAATTAAGAATATTACGCTTTATAGTCGATACGCTCTATTTAGCTCTATAAGAGTCTACTATATCTTCGCTATAGATTATTAAGACGATTACGCTCTAATAGTTTTTTATAATATATTTAATATAGAAGCTTAAATTTATTAATATATATAATAGAATAAGATAGGGCTAAATTAGAAAATCTTGAATTTATATATATAGCTAATTATAAATTTATTAGATCTATACTTTTTAGTTAAATATCGCGAGTAAATAAATTAGCGTTCGCAATTATCAAAATCTCGCCCTTCCGCGTCTTTCTTATTAAAAAAATAGGTATATATTATTAATATATAGAATAACTTTTTTATTTTCTATTAAAATTTTGAGATTTTTTTTTAAATTTTAAAGTTCTATTTATGCTTTTCGAATTTTTAAGAATTATTAAATTTAGTCTTATAACTATTAAAGCGTAAGGAGTTAAAATATCGCTTATTAAAGTTCGCTTACTAAAGATCGCTTACCTACTTACTCGATAGTTCTAATTAAAAAAAAAAATTATAAATTTAATTTATAGGCCTTTACTCGTATAATAAGATAATAATATTATATTAATAATCTTCTATACTATATAAGCGAAAGATCTTTTTAAAAGAAATTAATTAATTAATTTCTAATATCTTTTAATCTCTTATAAAGTAATAGATAAAATATTATTAATTATATATATATATTACTTATTAATATATTATATTACTATATTTACTTTCTTACTTTTAATATTAATTTTTAATCTTTATAAGTAAAGACTTCGATATATTCTTTTTTATAATCTTTATATTAAGAGCGCGAATAACTATAGATTTATCTTATTTAATTTTTTTCGCAATTATCTTTTTACGATTAGAAGATTTTAGAATTTTTTTTTAATTTAAAACTTTAATACAAAGATTAAATAAGCGATTATTCGACTAATTATTTATATTATTAAAAAGATTATTAAGATTTATATTATCTTTTAAATAAACTAACTTAATATATAAATTAATATTATTATCTCTATTAATATATATAAAAGAATAAGATAGAGTTAAGTTAGAAAATCTTAAATTTATATATATAGCTAATTATAAATTCGAGGTTATTACGTCTTTTAACTAGATCGACTAAATTAACTCGATAGCTCTTTTAAGCTTTCTTATTAAAAGTTTATATATAGAAGTACTAGTCGGAAAGGTATAGTATATTTCATGGAATATTCCATATCAAGTAATATTATATCGTACTCGGATATGGTATGAGTAGGGTCGGATATCATTCCATTTTTCTGGTATGGGTTCGGGATCTTGGCGGGATATACCACGGTATGGTATATCTGTGGTATTATACCATGGAATGGTATATGTATGAGATATCCCGTTGGGATTTCTATATTTAGAAGTATAAGTAGCTATTATAGTCATCATTCTGGCCAACCATAGCTGACACTACCATGGCTGGCACTACCATGGCTGGCACTACCATGGCTGACACTATCATGGCTATCACTACCATGGCTACCATATGATAGTAGGCTATTTGAATTACCATGGCTGGCACTACCATGGCTGACACTACCATGGCTACCACTACCATGGCTACCACTACCATAGCTACTACTACCATGGCTACCATATGATAGTAGGCTATTTAAATAATAAATAGTGATAGCCATGGTAGTGGTAGCTGTTAAAATATCAGGTATGTGATGTGTAGAACGGACGGATTGATTCTCCAAAACCTCTCCGGGGCCAGGTCCTAAATACAGTACAAAATTAGGTGGCTGAAGAACACGGTGGCTGGGATGCGCGGGGGCCACATTTCGACAGTAGCTATGGTAGTGATAGTCATGATAGTAAGTGATAGTCATGGTAGTGGCAGCTATGGTAGTAGCAGCCATGGTAGTGGTAGACATGGTAGTGCCAGCCATGGTAGTGCCAGCTATGGTAGTAGCAGCCATGGTAGTGGCAGCCATGGTAGTGGCAGCCATGGTAGTAGTAGCCATGGTAGTGGTAGCCATGGTAGTGGTAGCCATAGTAGTGGTAGCCATGGTAGTATATCGAATGGGGGTAGATACGATTAGCCGTTGACCAGAATGATGATTAGAATAGCTACTTTATACTTCTAAATATAGAAGTCCTAACGGGATATCCCATACATATACCATTCCATGGTATGATATCACAGATATACTATACCGTGGGATATCTCGCCAAGATCCCATACTATATCAGGTATGGGATCATGTAAATATCAATATTCTATATTATATTAGAGTATGATATGATAGGTCAATATTTCATATCATATTATATCTTTTCGACTAGTATATAGAAGTTTTATACTTTAAAGTACTTAGCTTACGATATATATAGTTATTTTATAATTCCTTAAATTATAAAGCTCGCTTTACGCTTTTTAACGTTATAAAAATTATAAAGTTTAATCTACTTTTAATAAATTAAATAAATATTTAAATATAATAATTATAATAGCTATATTAGACGCGTTCGAAATTAAATAATAATTCTTTTATCTATTTATATAATTATTCTTCTTCTATTATTTCATTAATATAAATATAATTATCTTCGATATTTCTCATCTAAAGATTACTTAATATTTTAGATATATATACTTCTTTTACTCGTTTCTTAGAGCTTCTACTAATACTCTTAAATTATCTCTTAATAAATTTATTATTATTAATAATTAAGGCTATAAGCGAGTTTAATAACTATTTACTACTATTTATAAACGCGTTAAAAAGCTCTTAAAGAGCTTAAACGAATATATTTTTCTCTATATACTCCTCTTAAGCTAGCGATAATATCTTTTAAAATATATCTTTCTCCTCTATTTATTCTTTATTACTCTATTTTAAAATCTCTTAATATATATTAGATTCTAAATATCGTTAAAAAGAAGCTTTTAAAAATATATTAAATATATTAAACACGTTCGAGATTAAATAATAATCCTTTTATTTATTTATATAACTATTCTTCTTTTATTATTCTATTAATTCTATTAATTCTATTAATTCTATAAAGTTTATTAATATAAATATATTTATTTTTAATACTTTTATATTTAATTAAATAAGAAAAGAATTTATAATAAGTAAATATAAAGAATATTATAAAGATAGTTATTAGTAATAATAATATAATTAATTTATTTTTTATAATCTTATATTAATTTATTTAGTTAATATAAGAGAAATCGCTATAATAAATAAATATAAAGAATATTATAAAGAAATTATATAGTAATAAAAATTTTAATATTAAAAATATAGCTTAGCTCTCTAAAATCTTACGTTATATAATCTCTATAATTCTATATTAAAAAGTAAAAGAAGAAATTATAATAGATAAATATAAAGAATATTATAAAGAAATTAAATAGTAATAAAGCTATTATTATTAAAAATATAACTTAACTCTCTAAAATTCTACGTTATATACTCTTTATAATTTTATATTAAATTATTATCTAATAAATAGAGAATACTATTATAACTTAGTTTATTATTTTTATTATATTAAGAAATAAGAGAAAGAATTATAATAGATAAATATAAAGAATATTATAAAGAAATTAAGCGATAATAAAATTATTATTATTAAAAATATAATTTAACTCTCTAAGATTTTATATTATATACTCTCTATAATTTTATATTAAATTATTATTTAGTAAATAAAGAATATTACTATAACTTAGTTTATTATTCTTATTATATTAAAAAGTAAAAGAAGAAACTATAATAAATAAATATAAAGAATATTACGAAGAAATTAAATGATAATAAGATTATTATTATTAAAAATACGACTTAACTCTTTAAGATCTTAAATTATATACTCTTTATAATTTTATATTAAATTATTATTTAATAAATAAAGAATATTATTATAATTTAATTTATTATCTCTATTATATTAATATAATATATTATTATAATAATATTATAAGAGAAGAATTTATTATAATAATTATAGTTAATTAAATCTTTATAAAAGAAATATCGAATAATATATATTTAAATAAATTAAAATTATTCGATATCTTACTTTAATAGCTATTTTATTATTTAAATAATTTTATTATAATAGAAGATAATATAGAATTTATATTACTAATTAATATATTATCTTTATTTCTTTTTAATATTTTAATACTTCTTATTATAAGAATATAGTCTTTCTCTATTTTTTATAAATAATTATTATAAATTAATTCTTTATATTTAATATATCTTTCTAATTAAACTTTAATACGTCTTTCTCTATATATATATATCTATATATTATATAGATTAAATTAATTTTATAATAATAAAAGTAGATTAAAAATATATAGTAAGCGATTAGAGTTTAATTTAACTTAGAGCTAAAGCTAAAATTCGATTTAACTTAGAAAAATTCAACTTTATAAATTTAATTTATAGGCCTTTACTTAGTATAACTTAATTTATTATTTCTACTATATTAAGAAGTAAGAGAAGAAATTATAATAGATAAATGCGAAGAATATTACGAAGAAATTAAGCGGTAATAAGATTATTATTATTAAGAATACGACTTAACTCTTTAAAATCTTATATTATATACTCTTTATAAATCTTATCTCAATCTCGACTCTTCTTAAAATCTTATTAAGATTTTTACTTTCTTATATAGCGTAATTCTATCTTATTCTTTTATATTAATATATATAATAAGATAAGATAAAGCTAATTTAAAAATCTTAGATTTATATATATTAATATATATAAAAGAATAAGATAGAGCTAAATTAGAAAATCTTAAATTTATATATATAGTTAATTATAAATTTATTAGATCTACGCTTTTTAATTAGATATCGCGAATAAATAAATTAGCGTCTATAATTATTAAAAATCTATAAAAATCTATATATAGAAGTCTTATACTCTAAAATAATTAGCTTTCTATAAATACTATTACTTTATAATTTCGTAAATTATAAAGCTTAGTTTACGCTTTTTAACGCTATAAAAATTATAAAGTTTAGTCTACTATTAATAGATTAAATTAATATTTAAATATCGTAGTTATATTAAATACGTTCGAAATAAAATCGAATAATAATTCTTTTATCTATTTATATAATTATTATTTCTCTATTACTCTATTAATTCTATTAATTTTATTAATATAAATATATTTACTCTCTCTACCCCTCGCTTTTATATTACTAAATCTATAAGATATATATATTTCTTTTATTCCCCTTTTAGAGCCTCTATTAACGCTCTTAAATTATTTTTTAATAAATTTATTATTATAGATAATTAAGGTTATAAGCGAGCTTAATAGCTATCTACTATTACTTATAAACGTATTAAAAGACTTTTAAAAAGAGTTTAAACGAATATATTTTTCTCTATATACTTCTTTTAAGCTAGTAATAATATCTTTTAACTTAGCGATATTATCTTTTAAAACGCGTTTTTCTTCTCTATTTATTCTTTATTACTTTATTTTAAAGTCTCTTAACGCGTATTAAATTCTAAATATTATTAAGAAAAAGCTTTTAAACGAGAGGAAAACGCTATTAAAAATTCTCTATTACGAGATCTATTAATAGACTTCTTTAATAATAATTTCGATAGTTTATATTCTTTTAATTTATCTTCTAGCTCTTATTTAAATTCTACTTAATCTTTAATAAAACTTATTAATTATATCGCGCGTTATTTATATATTATAAAGTCTATACGATATAATTTAGAAAGTTTAGCCTACTATTAATAGATTAAATTAATATTTAAATATTATAATTATATTAAACGCGTTCGAAATCGAATAATAATCCTTTTATCTATTTATATAATTATTCTTCTTTTATTATTCTATTAATTCTATCAATTTTACTAATATAAATATATTTATTCTTAATATTCTCGTACTTAGTTAAATAAGAGAAGAATCTATAATAGATAAATATAAAGAATATTATAAAGAATATTACGGAGATAATTATTAGTAGTAATAATATAATAAATCTACTCTTTACGATTTTATATTAATTTACTTAATTAATATAAGAGAAGTTAATATAGTAGATAAATATAGATAATACTATAAAGAAATTAAGCGGTAATAAGATTCTTAGCACTAAAAATATAACTTAACTCTTTAAGATCCCATATTATATACTCTCTACGATTCTATATTAAATTATTATTTAGTAAATAAAGAATATTATTATAACTTAATCTATTATTTTTACTATATTAAAAAGTAAAAGAAGAAATTATAATAGATAAATATAGAGAATACTACGAAGAATATTATAGAGAATACTACGGAGAAATTAAGTAATAATAAGATTATTATTATTAAGAACACGGCTTAACTCTTTAAGATCTCACGTTATATACTCTCTACGATTCTATATTAAATTATTACTTCGAAATAATATATATTTAAATAAATTGAAATTATTCGATATCTATAGCTATTTTATTATTCGAAGAATTTTACTACGATAGAAGATATTATAGAATTTATATTATTAATTAATATATTATCTCTATTTCTTTTCGATATTTTAATACTTCTTATTATAAGAATATAGTCTTATCTCCATTTTTTATAAGTAATTATTACGAATTAATTCTCTATACTCGATATACCTTTCTAATTAAGTCTTAGCGCGCCTCTCTTCGTATATATATATTTATATATTATATAGATTAAATTAATTTTATAATAATGAAAGTAGATTAAAAACGTATAGTAAGCGATTAGAGTTTGATTTAACTTAGAGCTAAAGCTAAAAGTTGATTTAACTTAGAAAAATTCAACTTTATAAATTTAATTTATAGGCCTTTACTTATTAATATATATAAAAGAATAAGATAGGGCTAAATTAGAAAATCTTAAATTTATATATATAGTTAATTATTAATTCGAATTCTCTATACTTTTTAATTAGATCGATTAATTTATTATAAGTAAATAAATTAATATTCGTAATTATTAAAATCTCGCTCTTCTACGCCTTCTTATTAAAAATTAAATATACGTTATTAATATATAAAATAACTTTTTTATTTTCTATTAAAATTTTAAGATTTTTTTTTGAAATTATAGAACGAAATATAGACTTTTAAATAAAAAAAGAATTTCTAAATATAGTCTTATAATTATTAAAGCGTAAGAAATTCAAATATCGCTTATTAGAGTTCGCTCGATAGCGAGATAGCTCTAATTAAAAATAGATATATATTATTTAATTTTAAAATAACTTTTTTATTTTCTATTATAAATCTAAAATTCTTTTTTTAAAATATAAAATAAAATGTAGGCTTTTAGATAAAAAAAAGATTTTTTAAATTTAATCTTATAATAATTAAAAAGTAAGATATTCAAATATCGCTTACTAAAGATCGCTTATTATTACGATACGCTAAGATCTTCTCTAGAGTTATTACTTAATCGAGTCTAGCGTAACTTAATATTGTATATATCTATTCTATAAATATATAGAATAATTAATATCTTTATATTATACTATAAATTTATAACTCAGTTATTTATTTTCTTAATACTTATCAAATTTACTCGATAGCTCTAATTAAAAAAAAAATATAAATTTAATTTATAGACCTTTACTCGTAATTAATTATAAATTTAATAGATCTACGCTTTTTAATTAAATATCGCGAGTAAATAAATTAGTATTCGTAATTATTAAAAAAATAGATATACGTTATAATTTATATAGAATAACTTTTTTATTTTCTATTAAATTCTTAAGATTTAAATTATAGAATAAAATATAAGCTTTTAAATAAAAAAAGGTTATTAAAGTTAATCTTATAATTATTAAAGTATAAGAAATTTAAATATTACTTATTAAAGTTCGCTTATTAAAGATCGCTTATCTATTTATTAAATAATTCTAATTAATAAAAAAATTATAAATTTAATTTATAAATCTATTAGACCTAATGCTATTATAGGCCTTAACGCTACTTACGTTAAGACGTCGATATCGTATATATTACGTTAGAATTTCTTTTAAAATCCAATTTTAATAATATATCTTATATATTTAGAGGCTTAACGAATATAGATTTACTTTATATATCTTAAAGTTTTAATATTTCTTAAAAATTAGTTCTATTATCAAATATATTATTAAACTCTATAACGACTTTACGTCTTTTATAGCCTATATCTACTAGCTAATTATTAATAAACTACGCCTTTATAATTTTAATCTCTCTATCTTTTTAAAAAAAAGATTTATTATTATTACGATATCGAGTTTATCTCTAAATTATATAATAAATAATGAAAATAATATTAATAATCGTTATAGCGTCGATAATTAATTCGAAAGTTTTTTATTAATAAAAAATCTTATCGTGAAATAACGTCTTATAGTTATTAAGGTCGAAAATTATTATTTAAAATAAGAATAAGAGTTAACTATATTAAAGGCTTATAATCGCGAGCTTTATAATATTAGCTTATTATTTATAATTAGCGAAGATTTATTTATATTAATTACTATCGCGTCTTTAATAAATATATTAATTAAGATAAAAATACTTCGCTTTAAAAGAATATATTTTTATAAGAGTATTAGTAAGAGAGAGTATCTACGCTAATTTCGCGAAGTTGAAATTAAGTTTCTTATAAATTCTAAATATTTTATTATTAATTAAATTAGAATTATTTATTATATATAATTCTTAGAAGATAATCTTAATATCTAATAATATAAGTACTATTAAATCTATAATCTAAGAAATATAATCTTTAAATTCTTTAAGTAATTTCTATTTAATTTAATTACGAATTTAATAAATTATCGCCTTCTCGTTTACGAAAAATAAAAAAAGATTAAATATCGTTTTAATTAGAAGATATTTATTTTTAAAATCTATCTAAAGAAGCTAAAGGTTTATTTATCTTTATTTTCTAAGAAGTATTAAATTAATTTCTTCTTAGCTAAGCTTAGATTAGAGCTTAAGAATAAGATTTTAAATATTAATAATATATTAAGATAATAAGAAGAAATTCTTATTTAGGCTATTATATAGAAAAAGATTTTAAAATATATACACTTTAATAGCGATTTTTATTTAAAGTTTTTAAAAAGATTTATTAAGAATAAGCTCTTAAAGAAGTGAATTTCGAAGTTTAAATTAATTTCGAATAATAACATTAAAGTAGCGCGCGTCTAAGAGAATAATATAAAATATAAAATTAAATTTTTTAATTCTAATTATAAGAAGAATAATTATTTCTATTATAATAAATAAAATTATTAAATATCTAAATATTTAGATCTCGATAAATTATTTATTACTAATATTAATATAATATTAATAAAAAAAGATTAAATCTTATAATTATCTTAGAAGTAAGATAAGAATAATAATTAATAGAGATAATTTCTTCTATTTTTATAAAGAGATAAATAAAGCTCTAAGATAAATAGAGATAACTCGTTACTCTACTCGATACTAGAGTATATATTAATTTAATTTTATAAAAGTTTATAATTTAATAAGATTTAAAATCTTATAACGCTATTTTATTATAATTAAAAGTATTAAGCGATTAAAGTATATATTACTATAGCGCGTATTAGCTAGATTACTAATTAATAAATAGCTAAAATTAAAATAGAGAGTATAATATACTCTTCTATATTATTAATTAAAAAGATTTTAATATTATATTAGATATACTTAAATTAAATTAATTATAAGTATTACTAAATTTAACGATAGAGTAATAATAATTTAAAGTTAACATTAATAAATTATAGATTAAAGAATTAATTAAATTTATTTAAACTATTAAATAAAAGTTAAATATATTTATAATTATATATAGTATAATAGTATAAAGCGAATTAAAAAATAGATATAGTTTAAAGCTCTCTTAGAAGTTATTAGAGTTTAATAATATTTTTTTTAATAAAAAAGTAGAAATCTTATTTATACTTAAGTAGAAGAATTATATTATTAAAATTAAAAGTAATAAAAAGTTATTATATAGTTTTTTATATAATTTATTTTAAATGAAGTTAGCGAAGCTATAACGCTATCTAAAGAATTCCCTTTAAAAAAATTAGATCTATTACTCGACTTTCTTAGTCGAAATATTAATTCTTTTTATTTCTAAAAAAAATAAAAGACTTTATTTTTATATTAATTATCGAAGTCTAAATATAATAATTATTAAAAATTAATATTCGCTACTTCTAATTATTAAGACTTTAAATTATTTATATAGATTTAAGATCTTTATAAAGCTAAATCTTAAGAATATCTATTATTAAATTTAAATAAAAAATAATAATAAGTAAAAAATAGCGTTTCGCAATTATTATAATTACTTTAAATATTTAATTATATCTTTTAAACTCGCTAATATATTAATAACTTTTTAAATATATATTAATAGAGCTTTTATAAATCTAGTAAATATAATATATATAATATATTTAAATAATATTCTAATTTATAATATAGATTTAGCGAAGTATTAATAGTATATTAAATAAATATTTAAGTATCTACGCTAATTTTAATTATATATTAATTTTAAAAAATATTAATTCTATATTAAACGAGTTAAGTTTTTAAAGTTTATTATATTTATCGAAAATATCGCGATAAATTAGAAATATATCGCTATTATTAAAAAGTAGTTAAAATTAAAAAGTTATTAAAATATATAAATCTTTTTAAATTTTATTAATTTTTATTAATAATTTATTTATAGCTATTTTAATATAATAATATTATTTACTAACTTATTTAAAGAAAGTAAAAATAGTAAAAAATCTAAATTATTAGAGTAAATAGATAACGCTAAGCTAACGTTTTAATAGCTTTAAAGTATTTTTATAATTACGCTATTTCTATATTACTATAATTTAAATTTAAAGCTATATTTTAAGACTAACGCTTTTAACTTTAATATAAAAGCTATACTTTTATAATTAAATAAAAATAATTACTAATAATTAATAATATTTTAATTTAAAAAAATAATTTCTATAAAGTAAAACTATAAGATTTATAATTAAGAGCTACTCGCTATTATAAATTACTATCTAGAAGATAATACGTTTTATATTAAAATTTTAATAAATTATAATAATTTTAAAGACTTTATAAAATAGAAGAAATTAAACTTTAGATAAGCTTATTAAACGCTAAAGTTAGCTACTTATAATATTAAGAATAAATAAATTAAATTTTATTAATTTATTATTATAACGTCTTAATTATAAGAGAACTTCGTTATTAAATATTAAACTACTATCGATATTATAGAATAAATTTATACTTTAAATTAGTAATAAATAATTATAAAGAAATAAAAAGGTTATAGCGGCGATAGCGTCTATATTTTATATTATTAATATTTAAATAATTATTTCTAAAAGAGAGTCTAAAATTATATAAGAGATTACTTATAACGTACTTTAAAGATTAATAAAAATATTAATTTAAGATTTATAAGCCTATAATAATTAAATAAGCTCTTTTTAAATTAATATTAATAAGTTAATAATTAAGCGTCGCATATATAGCTAAATATAAATTTTAGATTTTAAGAGATTATTAAGATATAATAATTATCTTTATATCTCTAAAGATAAAATCTTAAAAGAAGAGCTTATTAGTAAATATTATAATAATTTATTATTAAAATATTTTAGCGCTATAAAAATATATAAATTACTTACTCGTAAATATTATTAAAATAAAAGTCTAAAATAAATTATTAATTATATTAAGATATATAATATTTATTAGCGAATTAAAACTTCGCGATATCGTTTTTATAGCGAATTAAGTTCGCTTTCTATCGCTATTAAATTATAAAAAAAAAAAATATAGATTTTATTATTAACTTATTAGCGAGTAAATATAAGAGTATTATCTATAATACTATTCTAGTTATAATAAATTAATTTATAAAAATAATAAAATATATTTCTATATTTATTATAATCGATATCGCTTAACTAGCGAAAGTATTTTATTCTAAAATAATATATCGCTATAATATATTAAATAATATTATTAATAATAGAGACTCTATATTTATTAATAGCTTTTAATTTACTATTTACTTTTATTTCAAAATTAAATAATATCTAAATATTATTTTTCACTTATAAATCGATAGATAAACGAAGTATTAAAATTAGATACTAAAATATTTCTTACGCGTATTTACTAATAATAAGTAAAATATTTAGATAAAATAACTATTAATAATAAAGTTCGCTTATATAAATAATTAATATTTCTTTATTAAAATAATATTATTCTTTCTAATATATAAATATTATTCTAAAATTTATTAAAAAATCGAGAATAACTTTATTAAGAAGAAAATAGTCGCTATAAATAATAGAGTAAAGAAGTTATAAATATTAAGAAATAAGATAATAAAGTATTTTTATAACGCTATTACGATTTAATTTAAATATTATAATAAAATATATTAATTTTAAAATTATAAGATAGATAATTTAATAATATTAGCGATTAAAAATCTAAAGTAGAAATATCTAAATAAAAAGTTATCTTATAAATTTATAAAATTATTTTAAATTATAGATAAGATAGAGGCGTAAATATATTATTTACTTCTACTCTTAATATATAGAATTTATAATATCTTTTATATATTATTATTTAAATTTTATTATCTTCGCGATTATAATAACGTAGTAAAAGTCTTTATATAAATTCTTAATCTTATTAATAATAATAAGCTTTAGAAGATTAAAGAAATTATTAATAAGATTAAATATAAAAAAGATATCTAATATAAAGTTAAATAAATTAATTAAGATAAAGAGTATAATTAATAATTATTAGATAATAAATTTATAAGTATTAACGAGCTAATTTAAATTTATAAATAAATAAATAATAAGCGAAAGTATTAAGTAATAAATAATAAGTCTCTTATTATTAAAGAGCTTAATTAATTATATAAATTAATGACGAGTAAGCGAAGGCGATAAAATAAGATATAATTATCGATTAGATTAGATATATTTCTAGATAATATTTATACTATACGCGTATTTCTCTATATTTATTATTATTAAAATATAAATTAATAAAATAATTATATTATTTAATTATCTATTAAGCTCTACTATAAAGAAGATTTATTATATTAAAATATATACTATTAATATAAATATATTTTTATCTAAAGTAATTATTAAAGAACTATCTAAGAGTCTTACGCTAGCGCTATTATTAAAAAAAGATCGCTATTTAAATATTCTTTATTATTTTATTATTAAATATTAAATTAAGTTTATTAATCTATTACTTTAATAAGAAGATAATTAAAGTATAATTATCGAATTAATACTCGTCGATATTTATTATATATCGATAAAGACTCTTAAACTTCTTCTCTAATAACTCGTTTATTTTCTTTAACTTCGCTATACGCTTATTTATCGTTATAAATTAATCTTAAAAATTTATAATTATAATAGAGACGATCGAAGTTATCGCTATTATATATTTCTATAATTTATATTATTAGATAATCTTCTTATCGAGCTTAGCTTATTAATAAGATAGCTTTTAAAATTATTTAATACGATAATAGCGCTATATTAATTTCCTTATCTACGCTTAAAGATATAGAGGGATTTTAATATAGCGATTAATATCGCGTCTTTCGATCTTATAATTATTATAAAGAGAAAACTTATTTTAAATATATAAATCGTTATCTTAATAAAAGTAAGTTCTATATAATAAATTAGATATTAGAATTTATTAGTAGATATATATATAAAGCGATAATAATAGAAATAGTTAAGGATTAGTAATCGCGCCTATAAGACGACTATATATTTATTATTAAAAAAGAATATTATAAAATTATTAGTTTACGTATTAATATAATTAATAATAATAAGATATTTATAATAAAGAGAAGTAGATTACTAATATAACGAGATATACTATATTTACGTTAATATTAATATTAATATTATAACGCTAGAATAAATACTTATAAGAGAGATATTAGAAGTTATAAAGAATAAAAATAAATAATTCGAAAGAAGTTTTTATATTTTTTATTATAGTATTATTATTAGTAAGTAATATCTAGTAATATAGATAGTAGCGATATAATAATATTTCGCTATTATCTATAAGACCGCGTCGCCTAATTATTATTATTATTTCTATTATTATTATTAATTAATAATCGAGAGTATAATCGCGAATATATCGCTCTATCGATTATTACTTTCGAATTTCTATAATAAAGATTATTATTACGTTACTTCGCTATAGACGTAATACGCTATAGAAATAACGTTATCTATCGAGAAACTCTTCTTTCTTCTTTTATCTACTAGATTTTTAAATTTTTAAATCTAATATTATTCGCTATAGAGGCTATTAACTAGCGTTATAGAAATATTAATATTAAGCGCGTCGACTTACTATAGATTATTATTAATTAATATTATAAAAGCGATATTATTCTTAAAGATAGTATTAATATTATTATATAATATATTAATAACGCGCCTACGGCGCGTAATAATTAGTTCTATTATCTTATTAAAATAATATCGTAATAAATTAACTCTTTTTTCTTATTTCTCTATTAGAATTTAAAGGTTTTTTAATAAATATTCTATTTTTATTTAGGCGCTTAAAGATTAAAGCTTAGAAGAAAAAATAATTATTAAATCTAATACTATTATAAACCTTAACGCTATTTATATTAAGACTTTAATATTATATATATTATATTAAAGTCTCTTTTAGAATTTAATTTTAATAATATATCTTATATATTTAAGAGCTTAGCGAATATAGATTTACTTTATATATCTCGAAGTTTTAATATTTTTTAGAGATTAATTCTATTATCAAATATATTATTAAATTCTATAACGACTCTATATCTTTTATAGTCTATATTCGCTAGCTAACCGTCAGTAAACTACGCTCTTATAAAATCTTTACTCGTAAATTTATAATACGATATTAATACTTAATATATATAGATTTATTTAATAATATATCTATTATAACTATTAATAATAAAGAATTATTAATTTATAGTATTAATTACTAGTCGAAAAGATATAGAATTTTTTAAACTTAGAATTTTTTAACTTTTATCTCTTTTTTTTAAAAATTTATATCTTTATATTCTATTTATAGAATCTTATAATTCTTAAAACTCTATAGCGAGACTAGTTTATTTTATACGAGACGATTTTAAAATACGATAATTTATATATAAAATATCGAGTAAGATTAAAAATATTCTAAATCTTATATTAAATATTATATCTTTTCGATTACTAGTATTAATAGTAGTTAGAAATTATTAATAATAATCTTACGAGAGTTTTATTTAGATTTAAATAAAGATATTTAATTATTAAATATAAATACTCTCAAAACTAGACTTTTTAAGCTGAGTTACTAATAGAAATTAAAAAATCTATTAAAATATAGCTCTCGCGTATTCTAGTTATTATATTTTTTAGTTATTTAATTTTATACTATATTTAGAATCTAATCTCGAAGAGATTTTAAAGAATTAATTTATTCGTTTTATATATTATATATTCAAAATTTTAGATAATAGAATAGAGGCTAAAATAGTCTATTGTTATTAAAAGTATTATAAGTATATTCTTAATATATTACTTAGCTCTTAGCTCTATAACTAACGAGTCTTAACGAAGATATCTTCTATTATATTATATCTTCTTCGACTTTCTATCTATATAATTCGATAGTCTTATTATTCTTATTCTATCTTATCTATACTAATATTATATTTATACTAGTTCTAATATTATTAAAAAGCTTACTTTCTTATTACTTAAAATTAAAATTATAAAATATTCGATAACTATAAATTTAAAGTTAATTAATTAGATCTTTAGATTTTATAATTCTAAAGTTAAAACTTATCTTATTTCTTCGTTTTTAAATTAAAAGCGAGTATATACGAGTATGTCTAAAAGAGAAAGTTAAAAAAGAACTTTAAAATCCTCAAATCTACTTTTTTTAATTTCTTTTCTTTTATTAAAAATATAATAATAAAATAAATTTATAAAGTTATAGAGTTAGTTATACGCTTTTAAATAATATAATATAGACGAAATTTAATATCGTATTTATAAAGATATACTAAAAATTAAGATTTTTATTTATTAAGCTTACGAGAAGAGCCTCTTCGATAAAAGCTCTTAAAAAGCCTTCGAAGGATTAGAGGGGTTTTAGAGAATCTCCCTCTAAGTATATTAACTATCTCTCTCAATTCTTAAAGTTAAATTCTCTAAAATTTCTTAAACCCTTCGAAGCTCTTTAAGGGCTCTTCGAGAGCTTCTATCGAGAAGCTATTAAAGTAAACTTAAAATTAATTAAATATTATTAAAATAATTAAATTTTAAGTTTACTTTTATAGCCCCTCGATAGAAGCTCTCGAAGAGCTCTTAAAGAGCCCGCGAAGGGTCCGAGGGGTTTTAGGAGATCTCCCGGAGAATCAAAAATAGTCAAAAACCAGTACTTGGCAAGCTTTTCACTACTGGTACCCCCCCCACCCGGCGAAAAGGTCCAGTCCAGCATTCTAAATCGACTTCCATTCATTGAGAATTAACGGGTTTTTCACTTTCTACTCGAAGTAAGCGACCGAGCCTAATAAAGAAAACGCTGGGTATTTCTACCATACAGAAGCCCCACCACACACTCAAATCACAAACCACCTACATCATTCAAACGAACCTACATCAAACAACCTACATTATCAACGGTAGCCCAATCCATCAAAAAACGAGTCCCCTACATCGAATACAAGAAATCCTTCTCCGCTCCGCATCACAAAATTTCAGAGACCTCTCCGCTCCACTCCGTTCTTACCTACATTCAACACATCATAAATTCCGACTCCAACCCACCTACATCGACACCAAAATACTTCTTCCTTCCTTCCTTCCTTCCTTCCTCTCTACAGCAAACGTACGACCTCTTCACTGAGCATGTCGACAACACACATAGTGAGCCTGCTACCAAATGGCATTCAACACATTCGATTCTTATCACCTATCAAACCTTACGACAGAGGATGCAATGGAGGATGGACTTGATGGCAAGAGCATGGGAGACGCAGGGAAAATCTACAGTGATGCTCCCAGGCCAGGCTGCCAGTAGGTGTTGGGGGTGAATAACCTACGTGGAGGACTATGACAAGAAGGCTGGACTGGAGAAGAACTCGGAGAATCTTGCCGGCACGCAGGCAAGATATGGCCAATATCTCTAGGATCTCGGAGGGATAACGTGGGCAAGACCAGCATGCGATCCGGCAAAAACTCGGACATGGTGTTTTTGAACGAATTGAAACCATCCGATGTTTTCGACTACTACCACTACACCTCCGCAAAATCGTCTCCGGTCGAGGCCTACACGGACTATGGATGTTTGGAGACATAGGGCAAGCAATGGGCGTGCATCTCCGGTCTACCAGCCATGGGGGCCATGACTATTTGAGAGGAGGGGGTAGTGTTACGAGCGTACCCTTGACACACCACTCAGCCCTCAGCCCTATGGCTAGCGGGCCTTAGCGGAGGCATCTCTTATTATATCATGCCTCCTTCATACATACATAGTTCGGTAGCCTTATTATTCTTGATCTATCTCACTTATACTAATATCGCATCTATGCTAGTTCTAATAAAAAGACTAAAATAGTCTATTATTACTATTAAGACTAGAATAGTCTATTATTAAAAGACGAGTAAAGATCTATAAATTAAATTTATAATTATTTTTTTAATTAGAGCTATCGAGTAAATTTAATAAGCGATCTTTAATAAGCGATATTTAAATATCTTATCTTTTAATAATTATAAGACTAAATCTAAAAATTCTTTTTTTATTTAAAAGCCTATATTTTATTCTATAATTTAAAAAAGAAATAATAAAATTATAATAGAAAATAAAAAAGTTATTTTAAAATTAAATAATATATATCTATTTTTAATTAGAGTTATTTTATTATCGAGCGAACTCTAATAAACAATATTTGAATTTCTTACGCTTTAAAAATTATAAGACTATATTTAGAAACTCTTTTTTTATCTAAAAGCTTATATTTCGTTCTATAATTTAAAAAAAAAATCTTAAAATTTTAATAGAAAATAAAAAAGTTATTTTATATATTAATAATATATATTTAATTTTTAATAAGAAGGCGCGCGCGCGAGAGGGCGAGATTTTGATAATTGCGAACGCTAATTTATTTATTCGCTATTACGAGCGTATTCTTAATATATCTCTTAGTACTATAGCTAGCGAGCCTTAACGAAGATATTCTCTATTATATTATATCTTCTTTTCATCTATATAATTCGATATCTTAGTTATCTTATTAAATATATCTATATTAATATTACATCTATATCGATTCTAATATTCGCGATAATTTAGTCGATCTAGTTAAAAAGCGTAGAGAACTCGAATTTATAATTAACTATATATATAAATTTAAGATTTTCTAATTTAGCTCTATCTTATTCTTTTATATATATTAATTAAAATAGTTTATTATTAAAAGGCTAAAATAGTCTATAAAAGGCTAAAATAGCTTATTATTAAAAGACTAAAATAGTCTATTATTAAGAAATTAAAATAGTTTATTATTAAAAGATTAAAATAGTTTATAAAAGATTAAAATAATTTATTATTATATTAGATATAATACTATTATAGATCTTAACGCTACTTATATTTAAGCGTTAATATTATATATACTATATTAGAGATTTCATTTAGAATCTAATTTTAATAATATATTTCTTATATTTAAAGACTTAATAGATATAAATCTATCTTATATATCTTAAAGTTTTAATATTTCTTAAATCTATCTTATATATCTTAAAGTTTTAATATTTCTTAGAAATTAATTCTATTATTAAATACGAGTAAAGATTTATAAATTAAATTTATAATTTTTTTATAAGAATTATCGAGTAAATAGATAAGCGATCTTTAATAAGCGAACTTTAATAAGCGATCTTTGAATTTCTTATACTTTAATAATTATAAGACTATATCTAAAAGCTCTTTTTTTATCTAAAAGCCTATATTTTATTCTATAATTAAAAAAAAAAATCTAAGATTTTAATAGAAAATAAAAAGGTTATTTTAAAATTAAATAATATATATATATTTTTTAATTAGAGCTATTTAGCTATCGAGCGATCTTTAATAAACGAACTTTAATAAACGATATTTAAATTTCTTACGCTTTAATAATTATAAGACTAAATTTAAATATTCTTTTTTTATTTAAAAGTGTCAAGGAATGGATGACTGGGTCATGAATTCATGTGTGGTGTAAAAGATGTTGATTATTCTATGTGCCTGCAGGGCAGATATGTGCGGTGCCAAGCCACGCTAGGCCCAATTGGGTGATAGCTCTGGAGGAGGCCTTGGCGTACCGTGACAACATGCCCGCAAAGAAAGAAAAAAGACACGTCCTCGTGGCCTATGCCATTGACCAATCAGAATGCACCGTTGCTAGTGGCCATGATGCTCCTGATTCGCCTCCTCATCTTCCTCATAGACCGCATAGCCATCCGGTGTGACGTCAGCGAGATATGTGTGGCCTTTGCTTGCTGATCATAGTAATTTGGCTGTGATCGTCGCAGTAGATCCTTCTCTTGTTTGCTCATTGCAGTGATGTGCCACACTAATGTGATATTGCCTAGGCATGCAGAGATAGCAGGCCAAATTGTAGTGTCGTTCTCCGCTTGCTGAGTGGCGATCTGACGTGGGATCGTGGAGAGTATATGACGTGGGATCTTGGAGAGCTGAGCCGTGTTCTTGATGATGGTGGCCTTGTTGTCGCTTGATTTCTCCGTAGTGTTCTCCGTAAATTTCTCCGCAGTTTTCTCCACATTTGCCTGTTGCAATGGCCTATGCTCTTGTTCCTGCTCTTGCTGGTACTCAGGATCGAAGTATCCCACCTCCTCTGCTCGTAAGTGGCCTGGATTTGTATGGTAGGACGAGTCGTTCGTGTGAGAGAGTTTCTGCTGTGGTATTTCGATGCTGGGAAGCGGAGTCGCATTGGGAGGCGGAGTAGGATTGGGAGATGAAGTAGGATTTTGGTATAGTGCGGGGCCCAAAAACTGTTCGATTCTCTCTAATCTCTGCTCAAATCTCTGCATTTCTTGACGCATCATACCACCAAATGCAGTCATTAGGCCATTGATCGTATCTTGTGAGAGGTCGAGGATCATTAACTGTGAATCTGGTGTGTTGAAGGCTTGATAAGAGGTGCTTGGCACGAGTTCTCCGCTTGGTTTTCCGATTATTTTCGTCTGACTGGCTGGTGGGGCCATGATGTAGATGTCAAATGGCCTATTGAAAGGATTGACTTGATTGGCTGGTTTTTGCGTAGACTGAATCTAGCTGCGTAGCGGAAGCGCGGGGGGGCTGACTGTCGGTATATTGTGACTACTGGTCGAGTGACGGTATAGACGACTTGGAAGAGGACCTGGGTTAGGTGTGGCTACCAATTGTCAAGGAAATGGATGACTGGGTCATGAATTCATGTGTGGTGTAAAAGATGTTGATTATTCTATGTGCCTGCAGGGCAGATATGTGCGGTGCCAAGCTACGCTAGATCCCATTGGGTGGTAGCTCTGAAGGAGGCCTTGGCGTACCGTGACAAAAAGCTTATATTTTATTCTATAATTTAAAAAAGAAATCTTAAAATTTTAATAGAAAATGAAAAAGTTATTCTATATATTAATAATATATATCTATTTTTTTAATAGTTATAAACGCTAATTTATTTACTCGCGATATCTAATTAAAAAATATAAATTTATCGAATTTATAATTAATTATATATAGATATTTAAGATTTTCTAACTTAGCTCTATCTTATTCTTTTATATATATTAATTTATATATAAAGAAAAAAAGAAAAAATTAAAATAAAAACTTTATAGAAGATTATTAATTTATTATTAATAATAGATATTAATATTTTTTCTAATCTAACTATCTTATAAAATTTATTAATATTATTTAAATCTCGAAGTTTTTATCTTATTAAGTTATTACTCGCTCTCTAATTAAATATAATATTTTCTATCTCGCGTTTAAATAGTTATTAACTTACGAAAATATATTTTAATAAAGAATTATAAGTTATAATAATCGTATCTATATTAAATTAATAAAAATTATCGTCTTTTAGCGAGTATTTAATAATATAATCGTAATATTAAAAGTTTATAAAAATATTATATATTTTTAATAGTATTTTTTATAAAATAATAGTAAATTTTTTTTAAAAAAAGTATATTAATTTTAAATATAATAAATCTAGAAATTTGATATATTACGATAGTAATTATAAATTAATAGAATAATAATATTTATATAGATATCTTAGTAATAATAAATTAACGTAAATTACTTTATATAATTAAATAAATTATTCTTTAACTTAAGTAAATTTAATTAAATAATAAAAACTTATAGAGTAAGATAGTCTCGTAATTCGAATAAACGAATATATCTATTATTTAATTTAATTTAGTTTTATAAATATCTAACTCGTCTTAATCTATCTTAATAATTATTATAGAATTCTTAATTTTTTTATTCTTTTCGAAATGGTTTTTAATTTTATAATAATTTCTCGATTCTAGAATAATATCGTAACGATATCGTAATAACTTTAATATATAAAATATATTAAATATATTATAGTTATTTTAACTCGATATATTTTTTATTAATACGTACTAAGATATATAATCGTTAATTATTTAATCTATTTTTTATTTTTTACTATTTAAAGGCGAAGATAGTTTATTAATATATCTTAATTAAATAATTATATATTTATCGTATATATATAGTAAAAGAAGATCGCTACTACGGTTTCGATTAGAATAGTAAACGCTACTATAGACTACTATAAGTTATACGCGTAGTCTTCTTCATCATTCCTCATATAGAATAGAAGATAAATAATAAAAACGCGTACTACTTAGATAAACATCGTATCGATAATTGTCTAATCTTCTAGTAATTCGCTATTACTTAATTAAATATATTTAAGACTATATAATTTATTAATTAATATTATTATCGTTATTTCTATATCTATAGTTATAAAGACCCTCTCTTAGAGAATTCTTTATTCCTTTCATCACTCTATATTTAATCTATATTTTCTTCTAAAAATTCGCTTATATTAAATTAACGCCTCGCCGACGTCTTAATCTCATCGTTAATACTTCTCTTATAATATTTTCGAGATAATATTTTTATAGAGCTTAAAGCTTGAATTCTTTTATATAAACGTCTAGCGATTAAAATTCTTCTCTTTTAGCGTTTTAAAGAGTTAATACTAAGTTTAAATATCGCGATATAATAATTAATATTTACGAAAAAACTTATAATCGTAGTAGATCTTATTATTTAACTCTTTTAACTCGTTTAAGATTATAATAAGATTACTTATCGCGATAATCTTATTTATAAAAAGAACTTAAACGGATGTCGGAAATTGTCTCGATATTTGGGGGATTATTAAGGAGACGCGATATGATCTCGGCTATATGTTAGGTAATTTAGACTGTAAAGAGTAGAGAGAAAATCGATAATGATAAAAAGTGGTAGAAAGCGACGATGACATAAAAGAAACATAGAACGAAAGCATAGGAGCGAGGTATGAGCGCGTCTCCATTATTTACCTCCTATTCTATATGGGGGTTAGTGGAGATGACTGCGCAAGTGGCTTGCAGTAGCCTGCAGTAGCGTCTGCCATTCTAATCGACACCGCTGCTACTCGCTAAGGTAGTATCTTGTCTCATGACTTAATCAACATCGCCCGGTTGAACTCCGGGAATCATCAAAATGCCAGAGCGTCACTGCGGACCTACCTGGAACAACGACATCTGACCAAACCACAAGACCGTTCCCCACGCTCTCTCTCCATGACCATAACTTAGCATAAAA
This sequence comes from Letharia lupina, assembly GCF_014066315.1. Taxonomy (NCBI): domain Eukaryota; kingdom Fungi; phylum Ascomycota; class Lecanoromycetes; order Lecanorales; family Parmeliaceae; genus Letharia; species Letharia lupina. The sequence continues at coordinate 216,530 of NW_023502980.1, forward strand.
CTCATAACTCGCCCATCCCGGGGCTCTCAACACGTAGCGCCTGTCGCAATCATATTGTCCAGCATCCGCAAACAATGGCGAATCAAGTCATGGTCCCCTTCCTCATCGCTATGATGCTGTTGACAGGCGTCTGCAACACACTGTTGTCAAAGTATCAGGTAGCTCATCCTACTCTAGTCACGAAGGCTTCATGGAGACTGACATACCACAGGACCTCCAATGTGTCGCCAACTGCGATTCCTCCGACCCTTCCAAGATCCGCCGCTTCTCCATGCCCGTAATCCAAACCGCGCAAATGTTCATCGGCGAGGCTGCCTGCTGGCTCGTCGTCCTCGGCCACTACCTCTACAAACGTTACATATCACGCCCTTCCTCGCCGCTTTTCGCCGGTGGTTACACGGCCGTTAATGGACACGATTCTGGGATTGATTCGGACGAAGAGGATAACAATGAAGAGCTTGGGAGCTCATTCTCCGCCCTTGAGGCCGCGAACCCAGTTGCCAAGTCACTAGTACCGAACGCGGATGATAGAAGAGAGTTGGTGGGATGGAGGGTCATACTACTTGCGCTGCCTGCATGCTGCGATATTGCAGGAACGACGCTGATGAATGTGGGATTGCTCTTCGTGGCTGCTAGTATATACCAGATGACGCGCGGAGCCTTGGTACTTTTTGTCGGGCTCTTCAGTGTCATCTTTCTCCACCGGAAGCTCTATTTGTACCAGTGGTCGGCCTTGTTCATCGTGGTACTCGGCGTAGCTGTTGTCGGACTGGCAGGCGCTATTGCTCCCAACCCACAAGCGCAGCCGGAACCCAGGTCCACAATGGAAGCAGTTGTTCTCTTCGCCAGAGCGACGGTAGAAGACATCAAAGTCACAGCAAGATCGACAGAAGCCCTTTGGACAATCATCGGCGTCCTAATGATCGCCCTCGCCCAGATCTTCACCGCCACTCAATTCGTCCTTGAAGAATGGATCCTCGAACAATACGCCTTGGAACCACTGAAAGTAGTGGGCTGGGAAGGACTCTTCGGCTTCATCGTGACAGTAATAGCCATGATAATTTTACATTTGGTCGTCGGGCGCACGGAACAAGGACGGAATGGCTACTTCGATGCAGAAGAGGGATGGCGAGAGATGACACACAATAAAGCTATTGCTGTGTCTTCGGTGCTCATTATGATCAGTATTGGCGGCTTCAATTTCTTCGGTTTGTCTGTTACGAGAACCGTCAGTGCAACCGCAAGATCGACAATTGATACGTGCCGGACACTGTTTATCTGGATCGTCTCGCTGGGATTGGGTTGGGAGACGTTTAAGTGGCTTCAAATACTCGGATTTGCTCTATTGGTCTACGGTACTTTCCTGTTCAACGACATCGTCCGCCCGCCTCTGAAGTCATGCATCAAGAAGCGTAAAGAGGAGGCGTTGCTAGCAGAGGAACCGATTGAGCATTCGTGATAGCCAAAAGGAGTCTCACGAAAACCGCGCGCTCTTCGCTGCACGGTATCTTTTCGACATAGGTGACAGCGGTGCCCTTTCACTCATACCAGATAATTGTCTGCGCGGTCAAGTCCAGTAACAACGACCGCAGCTACGACCTACCAAGGATCTCATTCACTCCAACTTGGCTTCCTGGCGCCTCTTCAACCGCGACCGCCAGGCGCGCCACCAGAGATCGGTGCAGCCGCAGCCGTGCCCATCCCTTCGAGCTTGTCCTTATCAGCCCTCCACCACTCACCACCATACCATAAACCTCATAGCTCTCGGACAACATCACCGGCCCGCCTTCTATTGGGCGCCGGAGTCCATCCATGACCGTAAAGCCCCACAAACACCTCCAGCATCACCACATCTCCCAACAGCAAAGTTGCCCGACGCCGGAGGATCTACGAGTCGATGGACGCCAATTCAAACCTGAGGTCCCCTCAGACGGAAATGTCCTCACGCTCGCCAAAACGTCACAAAATTCCACGCCGACGCTCCAGTGAGAATCTCAGTGACTGTGAAGAAGGACGACCACCTGGCTCAGTTGCATCTGGCACAAGACTTGTTGGGCTCGGCAAGCGCGCGAAGAGAAAATGCGCCAACGAGTTCCCCCCCCCTGAGCGCCGGATCTCTTGGATCCTTAGGAACAGCGACTGCAGTCGCAGAGAATAATAGTGTCGTCTCAAGATGGGTTATGTGCGTGTGTGTGCGCATAGGGAAGTGATTGACTCTGTCTATCGTCGAGTGTGTGACTTTGTATGATATTACATGCTAGCCACTGTTGATTGAAGGATCGAGGAGGAAGGGCCAAGTGAAATGGCGAGTATTTTGTGTACACATACACAGAATAACGAACGCAGGGACTCTAGCTGTTGAAAGTCCAGTAAATTGAATGATCTAAAGTATCTCATCTATCAACCTCGCTTGCAGTAGATAGTGGTACATCCCATGACAAAGACCGAGACGGCGGGCAGATATGCCAGAAATGTCGCAAACATGCAAGGACCGGATAGACAGAGCAAAGTCAAGGACTATCCAGGACTCCCAGCGCCATCCCTGTCGTCCAACACGGTATGGTTCAATGTCAGAATCGACAGAGACAGGAATCCAAATGATAGAGACCTGAGACACACGCATGCTGCAAAATTCAAATCTTCCACACTGACTGACCCCCACCCACCTAATTCTTCCTCTCTGCGTCTTTATTCTTCCCTTCCTCCCACCTATCCGGCGCCCACGCCTTCAACCACTCATCACTCGCTTCTAGAGGATCCCTCTCCCTCCTCCTCTTGCCCTTCGCCAACACCTCTTCTCCTTCCTCGGGCTTCCCAAATGTAGCCTCCCAATCCATATCCATAAAGTCACCAACGTCCAGGGCGGCCATGTCGCTCGGCAAGCCATCATCGAACCACTCAGGCGGAAGCCAATCGTCACCGTTGACATTGATGTTGAGGGTGTCATTTGCGCTAATGTCGCTCTTATGCGGGCTGTCCTTCGATGGGACCCCACTGGATGGACTGGTGGAGGGAGTGAAAGGGTTACGTTCGAGCCAGTCGATGATGAGGTCATTAGAGACGGGGCGATTGAGATCGGCGACTTCGGAGAAGACTTGTTTGAACCATTCGGGCTTAACGTGGCTGTTGGCCCACAGGTCAGGAGCTGCGGCTGCTGGTGATTTCGCCAGAGCTATGGCTTTTATTTCTTTGCCAGTTGATTTGGCGTCAGACGCCGGGGTCTTGATATTTGCTGCAGCCTGCGGGGTCTTTAACAGGTTGGACGATGGTGAAGGCCCTGTCTGCGTTGGGTTTCGGCTCATCGGCGTTGCGGCTTCTTGTTTGACGGAGCTTTGACCTTGTGCTGATAGCGAGGCTTTCATGGCCTGCGCTTGCATCGGCTCGACCCTTTGTTCTTGTAGTGGTTTAGACCTCCCATCCTGGTCCAGGTTCAATGCTAATCGCATGCTTTCAATCGCATATGCCGCAGCGTCAAGAGGATCTTTAATGACTGGTTCTTTGGGCTCATGAGTATCTGCAATGTGCTTTTCTAGGTCGGTCTTAGTCGGGAAGCCAGCTATACCAGTCTCGCAGTGTGCTATAGGGCACTTAATCATGGGTGTCACCGCTGGCGTACGTTGCGCATCCGGAGAATCAGTCTTTCCGAAGGGTGACAATTTGTTCGCAGCTGCAGGAGTCGGCGCTTGTGCCGGCGTCGATGGACTAGCAACGTTGTTACTTTTTCTTTTCTTGGTGACAGGTAGAATGAGCTTCTCTTGAGTGAGCTCATTCTTCGTGGGCCCGTAAAATTGTGGAACACCCTGAGGAGACTGACCACCGAATGAAAACGGCGCATGCGACGTCGTCGGGGCAGCAGGTGCTCGGTTGCTATTGTTGGCATGACTCTTCGGTAGGTTCGCGGCTCTTGCTTTACTAAGCGCTTCTTGCTGAGATTGGAGATTTGCAGTGCTCAATTGCTGTCGTGGTGGATTTTGGACCGGCGGGACAGGAACACCTGTTTTTGGTACTTTGGCCTTCATCATGAATTGAAAGTACTCATGTAGCTTGGTTTGAATACTTTCCAATTCATCCAAACTCATTGTGAAGTTGTCCACCGGGTTTGTATCGCCGGATTGTGTCTCCTTGAGTTGCTGCTGCACAGCGATTCGCTAGCCGCAGTCAGTTTTACGGTCTTCAACATCTTGACGAATTAACATACCGAACGAAGTAGATCTTTAGTCCTATCCTCGTCTTTCGATAGACTCAGATATAGGGGCAGAGATTGTTCGAGTCGTTGTGACATTACACCTGCGTTCTTCAATTTCTCAATCATCCTGGCTCTTGTACTCGGGCTCATAGGAATGGGCTGCCGAGTAGGCATGCTCCTCATCACCTCGCTCCTCAATTCCTTCACTCGTCCGTCTCGTCCCGCATTGGGTACAACATTCTGGATCACAGCTTCTGCAGGCCTTTGTCTCTGAGCATTTTGGCCGGACTGTTGCGCACTAGCACGTTGAGCAGCCTCTATATAAGAACGTCGCTGTTCCTGGAAGCGAGCTTTTGCCTCGGGAGGCAATGAATTGTACTTCTCTGGTGTTATTTGTGAAGATACATTGTTTGGCGGGGGCTGAGGTGGAGGCTGAGGTCCCTTGATGTTTGGCGGACGAGCCGTTTGCTGAGAAAGCTTGGGGTCCGGAACTTCAATGACATCGTCACTATTGTTGTTTCGCTTACCGTTTTTGTGATTGGGTTGTGGCACCGATGCCTGAGGTCCAGATCGGCTTGATTGCGGCTGCTTCGCTTGCTGCGGATTTGGTTGAGAGATGTTCTGGGCCATCTGAGGTTGTGGCCATTGCTGTCCAGGCTGAGGTTGTTGATTCTGGCCGCGTTGAGACGGTTGCAACTGGCTGTGCTGGTTTGGCTGCACCGAAACTTGCGCTTGTTGGGCGTTGGCTTGTTGTTGTATTCGAAGCATGTTCATACGCTGCTGGTGTTGCTTTTGCTGTTCTTGCTGCTGCTGAGTGAGACTTTGTTGGCCTTGCATAGCCTTGAAATAATCATTACGTCGTTTATTCGAGATCATTTCTCGGAGCTGTTCATCGCTGGCTGTTTTCATGTTATCTGGTAATTGAGCTCGTGCGGCTGCGACTTCCTGGATCGTCGGTGGCGGCAGAACGGGCATCGAAGAGTTTGGTGCCTGTGCAGTGAAACCTTGGATGGGTGTTTGGATGCTACTTGGGGCTACCATTTGCGCTGCAGGGGCTACACCAGGTTGTGCAGGCCTCGTATTGCCATGCGACTGTGCTTGGTTCAAGGCCTCCCTCTGATTGTTTTGCGCGACTCTTTGTTGATAGACAATACTCTGCAACCCCACCACCTTGTGGATACTCCCTGGAGGCAAGATGTTTGAATTCTGATGCACCCACTGCTTGAGTTGACCCCACTGTTTGATATGTTCAGGAACCTTTGCATTGTCGCCGGCAACATTTAGAAGAGTCCGTGGGAACTCGACCCTGTCCATTATGCGGGTTGCATTTTCGTCTAATGAAATTGGTGCAAATTTTTGCTGCGGACCGCGGGCTCCACTTGGGGGTCCTGACTGCTGGATTACTTGAGCTTGTCCGTTAAGCCTGTTAATCGGATTCATCGAAGGTTGGGCAGCACTCGGGATCGCTTTGGGTACCGGTTGCGCTTTAGCCCCTTGACCACCCATTGGAGCCACCGGTGCACCTGATGGACCTGCTTGAGCTGCAACTTCTGCAGCTTCTTCAGCTTTCCTACGCTCCTGTCTCTGCTTGAACTCTGCGATGAAAACAGCCCTCTGTGCTTCAGGCATACTAGCCACATACTTTTGGAATTTCTGTTGCTGCAGGTTGACTGGCGCTGAGTGCTGCCCCACGCTGGCCTGGCCGTTGGCAACAGCAGTCTGCTGCCCGTTCGGAACGTTTCTTGCGCTGATCTTAGGCGTAGGCTGGGCTTGTCTCTGACCATTCTGTACCTGGTTTGGAGGATTGAGTGGCCGATTGAGGGTCGGCATATTGGGATTCTGTTGTGGTGTACGTTGGGCACGATTGTTATCGAGACCGCCCAGCTGTCCTTGTAATGCTTGCTGCTGCGGAGTCTGTCCAGGCATATTGGCAAGATTGGATGTCTGTGGCGGTACCTGTGGCTGAGGTGTCTGTGGAACATTCTGATGTTGGCCCTGAGGGGTGTTCCAGACCGCGGGAGGCTGTTGCTGGAAATTGTTAGGAGGTTGCATTGGTCTCGCACCAAATTGACCCTGCGGTTGAGCAAGTGACGTTCCTCGGACCTGAGGCGGAGCTCCCTGGCTTGCAGGGACGACGACTTGACCAGCTTCTTGATGTCGCAGAGCATCCTGCTGTTGTCCCAAGAACTGATCGAACGATGGCTCATGATGTTGTGGTGTCGGAGGCGGTGGGACTTGTTGGCCTTGACGCATAGAAATTTGGGATGTAGGACGGCCTTGCTGGCTCACCACACCTCCTCTGTCGAGAGGGTGAGGACCTTGACCAGCTCTCTGTTGCTGCACAGCCTTGTCTTGTAGAAACCTCTTGATAGCGTGCTGGCGAAAGACGGCGTGCGCAGGATTGATACCTTGGCTTTGCATTTGCTGTCGCTGACCCGCTGGTATACTCATTACCAGCCTTTGAACATTATTCATCTGCTCTGGAGACGCATTATGTGCCATGCTTTCTGCCAATTGCATGATTTGCTGCTGTTCCTGTGGGGTGAATTGTGGTTGCCCCTGGTTTTGGGGGCCACGTTGAGCCATGTTCGGTACTGGCTGTCCGTTCGCCATTTGTTGCTGCATTTCCATCGGGTTGGCTGACTGCACTGGTCTTTGGCTCTGAGATGGATGGTGCTGCATTGGATTCCCAAGGTTCTGCATATGCGCCTGCTGGGGGATAGGATATGCCTGTGGGAACTGGTTCTGGTTCATTCCTTGCATGGCCATCTGCTGTTGCATCAGCGCCATCTGAGGTTGCTGAGGGTTCAGGAATTGCTGCTGCTGCTCCGCCTGGCTCTGACGAGTGTCGAAGATCCTTTTCAATTGCGTGCGGCAGTGGGCCTCGTAAGTTAGCTGTCGGGAGCTGTTAGCTGATGAACCAGCTCTCAGGCAAATAACGCACCCTGTCTGGAGATTGCTCAAATTTCTCCTTTTCGAATGATGTTGCTATGCCAAAGGTCTTGGTTAGATTATACTCTGGTTTGACCAGGGATAACTGTGTGATTCTGGAGAGATATTGTTAATGAGATCATCACAATCAACGTCGATATACGTACATCTGTTGAATGACCGGAACACGATTTTGTGGAGGTATAGTTTGTTGCCATCCGGTCGGGGTTGGGTGACTGCTCAACTCTCTCAAGATATGCTGGCGGATATCTGAAGATGCAGGTCCATTTCGTTGCATGCCTCCCGGCTGCGGAATGCCTTGTTGAGCAGGTCGAGGCACCCCCATGTTCTGGAAATTGCCCTGATTCATGATTTCGTATCACAATGTGAAGGGTTGATTGGACCAGGAGGAAGAGTACGAAGTGGCTAGATAAGTGATCAAGGCCAGTCACTCGGTCGAGATCACTTATTCACCCGAGCTCTTTTTCGATCACCTAGATGTCCCACAAGCGATAGGACACTTCTTTCGTGCTATGTATGCAGCTTCGACGAGACAAGTCAATACTTGTGGCAATAGGTTGCTGGATTATTGAATAGGATGTGGAGGTCATGAAGGAGACGGAGTAACAGCGGGTTGAGGTAGTAGATGTGACATAGACCTGATGTAGGAGGCGGTGTGTGTCGGAGAGCTCGACGAGGCGAAGGGTAAATGCTGAGGAGAAGATAGATCTGACAGAATGAGGCAAATGGAAGCCTTGTTTGGACCGGTGTGACAGCGAAGCAACCGTAGCCCCGCGTCTAGCAAGCCAGGACACCGGACACAGGATAATGAGAGCGAACAACTGCCATCGCTATGTATCCTTCAGAGGCTTGACGAACGTTTGCGGCAGTTGAACAGAAGGAGGCTTCTAGAAGCATATGACTGACAAAAGCTGGAGTTGTGTCAGCTGAAAGACACGAGCGTTGTGATCCGTTCGGGGTCTGACCAATCGGAAGATAAAATCAAGTAAAATACTTTCACCGACAATGACAGTGAACCCCAGGCAAGAAAGACTAAGAGGCAAAGTGAAAGGGTAACAGCAGTAGCAATATCAAAGAGTGACACGGAGGTCTTCGGTTGTGAATAGATGTAGGAAGAATGCAAGTTGGATTTAATAATTGATGGAGTGAGTTTGGCTGAGACTATCTTACTGTTCGGTGCCTGCGGGTGAATAATAGAGTAGGATCAATCTAGTAGCTGGAGAAAGTGGAATCCAAGGGCGCTAACGCAAAGCTAGGCTGATCATTTTCTCGGCGAGTCGGCCCGCCCCAAAAAAGAGCCCTAGAATAAGGCGCTCATTGGTCAGATAGGGCAGTACTGGCCCCCTACTGGGCAGATCACTCTTCGCTAGTTAGGCGTCATTACCTCCACTACTGCCAGTCTACTGCGCAACATTACCTTATCCCACCCATCACCCGCCTAAAGTACCTACATACCTACTTTAGTGACACCCACAGCTCTGGCAATCCTCGGGCCCTACCGGTAAGGTACTGGTAGACTACATCATCTGGACAGAATATACTTGTACTCTCATTATTCTGATTGCCATACCTACTACCACTAAATCTCAACACCGGCGTCTAACTTTCATCGCATCGATCGATATGAAATCCTCAACAGGATCAGACGCGTTTGCATTGTTGGCCCTTGCATTCATCTCTATATTTGTCCTCCTGCTCCTCCGCCATTTCCTGCCTCTCCGAACAACGCCTGCCTACCTCATCCTTCCCATCTTCCTATCTCTCGCCCTCCCAATCAGCATCATACTCCTTGTCCCCATAGACCTCGCATCGAGCTCCAGACCAGATGAAGAGGCATTGAGGGGGATATGGTTGCCCGAAGGTGTCATGCTTGTGGCATGGCGAATGACCTATTGGCTGACCTTTGCTCTCACTTGGTACCCCATCCTGGAGAGCTACCTCTATCGCAGCAGTTGCTGACCATACCAGGGTCATCCTGCCACTCCTCGGTGAATATACAGACTCCGGGTACCGTACACCAAAGGACCGCATCTTCTACTCTCTCAGATCCAATGCGCGATATCAGCTCATCGTCATAGCCTGCGCAGCAGCAGCAGGTATATACGTCTTTCTACAGAATGGGTTCGCAGGAGGCTCGGTCAAGTCATTGGTCATGGCGTGGGTCCATATCAGCTGGGGACATGAGTAACAATGCTGACCAGACAACAGATTGGCCTACTGCTGGGGCTTGATCATGGCAATATACTTGATGGGTCACGGCTTGGTCGCTGTACCCCGGAGACTGTTCCGCAATGCAAATGTCGCGGGGAGGTTGAAAAGAATACAAAGCCATGCCCCCAAGGTCAATGATCGCTTATCGGATGCAACAACAGAACTCGAAGAATTGGAGGCTCAGCTCACCCAGCTCCGGAAACGGAAGAATGCTGTTTCGAGAGACCATGAGGAATGGATTGAAGATATATCCGATGCTTCGAGCTTGCCCAATTCCCGTATCGCAAGCACTGCAGCCCGTGTGCCAGCACCCGCCCTACCTGCAGTAATTACTGACCGCTATCTTGCTGAGCTAACCAGGAAGTTAACTCGTGCTCGGCATAAACGTGCTCGCTTTGTAGAGGCTTGGGACCGCCTCATACAGGAAGCAGTGGATACTCAAGCGATCGTTGACGCCGGTGCCTCGAGAAAGTTAGACTTCGGAAAAGCCTCACCACATTCCTCATGGTCAGAGCGTTTGAACTTCTTGACGCCGTACACCCGCTACTTGCTCTACTCGCAAGTGGTACCTGCCATCAGGATCGCCCATGGAGCCGTCTTTTCGCTGGCTTCCGTGTGCATCGTTTGGTCCGAGCTGGTCAAATACGTGGCCCCAAAGCTCTCAATCATCAGTCTCACCATACTTTCGCATAGCAAAGCGCACGCAAATGAAGTCGGCTTTGGAGGTCAGGTCATTGCTTCGCTATGGCTACTCTATATGTCCATGGCCACACTCGCAAGCTTTGACGATGTGAAGATCTGGGGCAACCGCGCCCTCGTACGGAGAAACACATACGGAGAAAGCGCTACGTGGTATTCCGGGCAGATAGCGAAGCTCACGGTACCGCTAGCTTACAACTTCTTGACCTTCTTTCCACGAGATGTTCACAGAGAGACCATCTTCTATCACTTTCTAGGTCGATTGATCAACCTTACGCCTCTTGGGGCCGGGTTCGACTACTTCTTCCCGATTTTCATCTTAGTACCCGTTTGTGCCACGCTATTCAATCTCTATGGCCGCGTGAAGAACGTCCTTGGCTTTGGCATACTCGGAGATGACGACGAGGGAAACCCATCTGCATTTGGCACCGGCGGATGGAGAGAGGGCAAAGAACTCATCGATCGAGAATTAGAGGGCGCCTCGCGACTTGGTCTATCAGGCCACTTGGACGGCCCTTCCTCGCCATTACCTTCTGGGACACAGAGCCCAACAAGGGCAGGGCCTCAACCAAATCATGCTCTCACAAGTCAAAGCGCTCGGCCCAGCGTTCCCAGACAATCGACCTTTCAACAGCGGCAAGCTCAAAGGCTCGCAGATGCAACGGCAGCCGCAGAAGAAGAGGATGAGAATGTATTCCAAGGTTTCGCCCACCGAGTGAAGAATACCATCGACAGCGTCGAAAGACCTGACTGGCTGAGCGACCTGGGTAAACGGCCAAAGTGGATGGGAAGAGCAGATGGGAGTACCGAAGGAAGTGGGAGAGCTGATTCCGGTAGGGGCATGGGGAGATGGTTTGGCGGAAGGCCTGCTGATGGCCGAGTGCGGCTTTGACGAACATATGAATGAGACTTTTAGCGCCGGAGTTGGCTGGGTATTATCATATTTGTTGGAGATGTTCATAGACTTATCATTAAGACAAGCAATGTAATAGGCGACGTTGTGATTTACCGTACGACTTCCACCGATGTAGAGTAGAGTGAACCTGGATTTGACCGAGCTCTTGGCATAATAGTTGATAGGTAGGGCTGGAAGTTCGGAGAAAAGATGAGTGTAAATCCCGACGGCGAATGATTGGCGCAAATCACATGGCTGAAAGCGCTGCCACACCAGATAATGTACCAAACAATCAGTCCCCTTCGCTTTCTCTTCTTCCTTGCGCACACTTCTAATTGTCCATTATCCTCATCTTTGCACGCTTGGTTCTCTTATACAACATATTCGACCTTCCAGCGACAAGATTCTGATCCATATCCCTCCACAATCCCACTATTGTTCCCATTTCCGCCCCCCGCGCCCCCCCCCTCCCCAATATAAGCCATTGACCAGGTTCCGGCCAGAAGGATCAGTCAACGCAAGATACATTATCAATACACCGCTCATTGTTTGAAGTAGAGGAGCAAGTCACCTATGGCACACCTAGAGGTGTGAGTTTGAAGACAAGCCTGGTGCTAAGGTTGCTTGGGGACTTTGGGGGCTACTGGGACGAGGATTGAGGCCTTCGTTCTGAACCTAAGGTTTGGCGCAGAAGGAAGCAAAGATGGCCGCTGTTTTCGGAACGCTTCACAATCATCAAGTGGGAAATTCGCACAGAACGCAAGAAAAGGAGCCGAGTCCATGGGAGTTTAGTACGTAAGCCTGCCAGTTCCTGTCTCCAGCGGTCTATTTGTCCCCCTTCCTACAATGTAATGTCCATTGGAATATGTGGCTCTAGCCCGCATCTTTCTGCCTTCGTTACACCTATCGGCTGCCCTCCAGACTAATGCCCCCGGCCACAGACTGGCCCTACTTCCTCGACGTCTTATCCTACGAACAATCAAACCCCACAGCAAAAGCTCAACTTCGATCCTCCATCTCCGCCGAAATTCAATGGTCTTTTACCGGCACGCAACCATCCCGCAACGCCTGAAAGGCATGGACAGGCATATTTGAGTGGTAGACAGAGCCAACCGAGGTCAGGTGCAGGCATAGACCCCTCTTATCTCTCGCCGCCATCCAAGATCGGCAGCCGACCGGAATTGAATGCGAGCAGAAGTGGCAGCGAAGCAGATAGTCTATTGGACCTCTACAGCAAACCCAGAAGCCTAGGTGAAACTAGCTTGAGAGAAAGCATGGACAGAACGGATCGAGGGCTGGCGCAGGAAGAGCCGTTCCTGGAGGTTGAGGACCCCGAACGATCACGGTGGATACACAGAGACAAGCTGGCAATGATAGAGAGCCATGAGATGCAAGAGGCTGGGATTAAGCTGCCACCACAACGACAAAGATCTATCACTAGTAGATCGAGAAGTCGACGGGAGAAGAACAGGAGCCAGGATCAGAGTACAGTGGCGCCTGATCGAGATGAGGGAATGCCGCCACTGAAGGATCGGCAGGACAGAAGAACAGAGACACCAACACGGCAAGATGACCGAGGAGAGCAAAACGTGGTGAACGAGTTTGACATAAGGACACCAGAAGAGATAGCAGCGGACAATCACATCGCCACGAATCTCTCAAACGGATACCACCAACCACAGCCTGACCTGCGAAAAAGCTCATCTCGTATACCCCTACCACGCTCGAGCCCCATGCCTATACCACAAGAACACATCGAACGAGACCATCCGCTCCCGCGAAAACGAGGCACAAGCGGCAACTATAGCAACAGCGACGACAACGGCCTCTCTTATTCTCGAATACGCAGCCGTAACAACAGCGTCGGCAGCGCCATCCTCCTCGACGATATCGACAACACCCCCAATCACACACCTACACCTGCTTCCAACCCGGGCCCTCTCAACCAATTCACCCCTTCCAACACTCAGCGCACACCCTCCTCAGCTCAACGACCCAAACCTCGCTCCGGCCTCGACACCACCCCTTTAAGTCAAAAGCCCCGAATCATCTCCACCACAACAACCTCCCTACGCACCCCATCCTCACGCACCCCATCCTCACGCACCCCATCCTCAACCGTCCAACGGCCCAAATCTCGCTCCGGTCTCGAACCCCGCCCTGCAACCGCCATAAATCGCCCCGTGGGCGAAGCCCCCTGGCTAGCCACCATGTACAAACCCGACCCGCGACTACCACCCGAAGAACAATTGCTCCCTACACACGCGAAGCGATTACAACAAGAGCAGTGGGAGCGAGCGCAGAAGGAGTCGCAGCAGCGGATGCGGGAAGTCGAAGGCCAACAAAGCAAACACCACCACCAAAAACCCACCGCGCAGTTGCCGCGCGAATTCTCACCTTTAGCCGAACACACAATCAACGGTCTCCAACCCTCCTCCCGCGACGCAGACGAAAAAGCCCTACAAGAGCAATCAGCTCCCGAATGGCCCCTGACGCAAGCCACACCACGCAAGCCACCACCGGCAAGCGGCGGCGGCTTGAATGCCAACCCAGCCGCGGGCGGTGGTGACGACGGAGGACAACACGCAGGATACAGTCCCATCCCTCGCGTGAAGCAGGGAGCAAGTCCCACGCTGGGGAACGTAACGGACATCAGGCCCGGTCAGAGGGCGCTGGATCCGTTTGAGAGGGAGAGAATGGCGAGAAGGGACGAGGAGAAGGGCGGAAGGGCGGATCCGGGCAAGAAGAAGGAGAAAGGGTGCGGGTGCTGCGTCGTCATGTGAACTGTCGCATGATGAATATATTACATCTTCTTTCTCTCTGTCTGTCTGCGCCGTGCACAGACTTCCCCAACGCGAGCGAAAATGCCTCGGTCATAACCCTTTTTCCCTAATGAGCGTACTAGTACGGCGCCTGTGGCTGTTGTGCTGTCTCCCGCTATACCTACATAAGTGAGCGAATTGAGCGAGCGTATGAGAGAAATCTTACTATATAGACGGTGCTTCCGAATTGAACGTCCAAGGGCTTTTGGCTTTGACAGCTCGATCCTGTACTTTATACCCAAACTCTCGTCTGTCTGTTGGTTTGTATTTTTTTTTTTTTGTTTGTGGAATGAAATTTCATTTCACTCGGATCAAACTCCATACATACATACATACATACGTGGTGCAGCGTGCCTGTTATGTATATAAAAGTAGCAGTCGTAAAGTGATACTCTACATCCAACACGCACGGCACGGCACAGGCATGACGAATGGTATATCAAGTACAACGCCAACCCCCAGACCCGCTTGGAAGTTCCCGGAACCACGTCAAAACGTTGTGCCAAAGAGTCCCGGGGGTGTCATCTTACATATAAATATACATACATCGAGTCCTCCAGTCTCCTTCTCGGCCCGCCACCTCGATCTCAGCACCGACCAGCACTCAAGCCGTAAGGTACTTCGCCAGCCTCGTCTACTCAAATCCAACTAGTCCCATTGCCACTCGCCGCCTCTTCCCTCCCGCCCGACCGATGATCTGCCGCGACCCTCCTAACCGTTTCATTGACCGGCGGCAAATAGCCCGTGTCCGGCGAGAATCCAATCCGCCTGTAGAGCTTCCTGGGGCTGATGCCTCTCCAGTGTCTCAGCTCCGGCATGCTCAGGCCTCTGACGGGGCCCTTGCGCCTATCGGCCGGCTTATCGCTCTGGTCGCTTGCCGCGAGTTCGATGCTCTCGATGAGGGAAGCTGTTTTGTGGAAGAGGATGGATGTGTGGTCGTCGTCGGAGAGGGATTCGGGGTCGTTGTCGATGCTGATGGCTGAGAAAGGCTCAGGGTCGGTAGGGGGCGGTTGTATAGACGGATATCTGAGATTGTGCAGGGAAAGCTCGTCCCTCCTTCCGCCTACGCGGCCGGCTTCGACGCTGGTGTATGTGAGGGTGGACCAGGAGTCGGATTCTTGGTAGGGCATGATGAGTGAGGATCTGTGTTCGAGGCCGAGTGAGGTGTAGTCGACCAACAATGATTCATGTTTTTTAGGGTCGAAACCTTTGTGGGACTGAATTGCCAGTGCAGGGATCGACAACGAAATACCTAATGGCGTTTTGAGACGCTCTGTGCCCCAGATATCGAAATTACTGTCCTGCACAAACGACACAATGCGCGGATCGATACTGTCATCTTTCGCATAAACACATTGTTTTCTAACAAACCGCAGGTCAACTATCTTTTGTGGCTGCAGAAAGTCTTTCTCCTTCTCGTTGACCAATCTGACGTCTTTGATTGAAGTGGTCTTATTCTCGTGATCGAAGGACATTCTGATCTCCAGATCCGGCAGAGCTTCGACAGGGACAGGCAGTGACACATTCTTGGACGATGGTGACAACCGAATTTGCCAAAAGTCCTCGGTCTTCTCAAGAGACCCGAGGCTACCTAACGAGCGTACGAGGCCGGGAACAAGAGGCACAAACTCTCGAGGTATCCTCAAAGATTTGGAGCCGATATCTCCGGTGTCAATCGGTCTGTTCCTATGGCCCGTGCTTTTCATTTTCTTGGTCCTTCTTTGATTTCGTTCTAGCGCTTCCAAGATGGTTCCTGCCTTGTCTGCGGGGAACAACACTTGGCCCAGCTTCACCGAATCATGGCACCTAATTTCTGGTGTCCAGTACGGCGTAATGTTTCTGGAGTACTTGTAACTAGTGTCGTCTGACTCTTCGAAGAATGACTTCACTGTGTCGAATGCCAATTTGCCATGCATACCTTGAGTCGCCGGCACTGTCGATGAGCTAGAGGACGGAGCCCCATCCTTCTTTTTCCTCCTTTGAGTGCGATTCTCTGTGTGAGGGCTGCACCATCTTGACCATTGCTGATTCCTATCCAACAGGGACAATCTGCTACCTACTGCAACTGGGGCCGGGATAGCATTAGACGGCTTGTCAGCTTTCGACCAAGCTAATGTAAGGTTCCGTGTGGAAGCAGGTCGCAGAATCTGATGTATCAATCTTTCCGTCTCTAAAAGGTCGGCGTCATCAGGTCCCAGGTAAAACACACGCAACTGTCAAGACGTCAGCATTTGATCGACAATACGCATGCCATACTGACTTTTTCGTGGGCGACGCCCTGTGGTCTGACAAGCGTATTGGTGTACTCCTCGATCTGCCGAAGCATAGCATTGTTCAACTTCCTGGGAAAAGACGTCGAGCCCTCATGTGAGATTGAATGGGCACGGAGATCAATTGTGGAGACTCGAATGTTCTCAAGAGTGTGAATTAAGAGTTTGAATATGTCAACGCAGTTGTCATAGTCAGATGTGATGCGGATGATGCAATCTCCAGGCCATGCCTCGACTTTTGAGTCATAGCTCCTGGATATCAACTTCAAGATATCCCTCTCTACTAGCATGATTAGCGTTTTACGAGCAAAGTCTTTAACCCACTAGCTGCTTACTGTGGTTTAATATCAAGTCTAGATGGAGTTTATGAAGCCGTACGTCCAGTTCACCCAATGAAGATTCCTGAAATCTGGGTGTAATGTTCCAACACCGTCTTAGTATCCTTTTCACCAACGCATCTTTGCTTAGTCCCTGTCCGCGTTCTTTCCCATGCACCTCTTTTTCGTTGGACTCTTCTTCTGGCGTACTATTCGCAATCCTCGGTGCCTTGGATTGTCGAAGTGGCGTGTTTCCCACAAGCTGCCATGATGATCGAGTGTAGAGATTGTTGGATATCTCCACGTTTAGGTCGAATACATCAGCGGCCGGATCCTTTCCAGCCCTTTCTAAGTAGGCTCCCAACTGGTGCTTAGTGAACCCCTCCTGTAGCCTGGAAACCAAATCCTTGTATGCAACTCCTGTGATGCTACCTTTTTTTTTTGCCGCCCACGATTCTCCCACACTTTCGATGTTCTTGCACACCTCATCGATATCAATTAACCCCCTTTCGGCATCCATCTCTTCCAGCATCTCGGACGAGCTTATAGGCTTCTGGGCAGGGTTCTTATCTGGACCTGATGCACGAACTCGTGCCATATTCGTATCGAGTCGAAAGCGATCTTGCTTGTCTCGCAAGATGAGGACCTCGGCTGGCTCGCCCAGCACATTGAGGCCAAGGCTGTCCTTTGTAGACGGCTCATTCCCATGTCTGTAATCCTGGTGAGGAAAGAATTCTTCGGTATAGTATCTGATAGGCGCTCTCTCAAGATTGTCGTTGTGGGTAGCGACATCAGGGTAAGATGATTGCTCTTGCCGTAGGCTGGGTCCTGAAGTGAAGCGTCGAAGCTGTTGAGGGTGTCCGGTCGGGCGTCGACGGCCAGAGCGGAGTCCTTGTCGAAGGCTTAGACGATACTGACAGTGCAAGCATATGAATAAATCTTGCGCAGCGGGTATAAGCTTGAACATCGAGAGGGTGGAGGGTCACATGGCAGTTGAGGTTGACTTCAGTCGAGCATCAATTTCAAGATTAAAACATTCTCGGCAGAGTTACCGCACTGAGAAAAATTCAGCCCTATCAGTTTCAAATGCCAGAATGCCAAGGATTTTCCAGCTTTGGACTGCTATGGCATCCACTGTCCGGGACTCTTACACTGATTATATTGTCCAGAAACTCAAGTTCTCATGGAAACGAAGCTTTCTTGATGACAATGCCAATGCCATGCGACCCTAGTCAAATCCCTTCTTCTTACAATGTCAGACCTCTCCCAGGCAGCTCCGCCCCTACTGGGCTCCAGTCTGCTTGCATCAGCCAAAGCGCACGAGAAAGCCAGGCCCTTACCAGCGAGTTCAGGCTCAGCTACAGTTGATCAGAATGCTCTTGATGGAGGCTTTAGATATGGAGAAATCACTTCCATTGCTGGAGCAAGCGGGACCGGAAAGACTTTGGTAGGTCCTTGGGAGTTGTAACCTGAATCACGTCGCATTTTGTAGATATGTGTAGCCAATCGACTCAATTCTAACCCAGCTTTGCCTCTTTGGTTCCGATAGTCAGGCCGGTTGAGATTCGCTTGCAAATACTAACGTACTGCACCTACAGCTAGCATACCATGCCATAGCAAGTCATCTTCTTACACACGAGGTCGGCGAGGTAGCTTTCATTGACACCACTGGGTCCTTTTCTCCATTACGACTGCGAAATGCCCTTGCTTACCGTCTAGAGGCCAAGATCCAGCGCAACAGCTACCAAGAGTCTGGATACATGTACGAGAAAAGGACGTCGGCCTTGGAGAATTCGAAGGAGACAATGATTGAGGAAGCGACCTCGATGCTCGATCGGGTGAAAGTCATGAGAGTCTTCGATTTGGCTGGCGTTGTAGAAGCCATAAGCGAGGTCAATGGGCTGACTGAGGAGATAGCGCCGAAGTTTGAGACGCCCGCGGTCGTAGTATTCAAGAAGAGGAGGGTTGAGATTGGTGACAGCGAAGAAGAGCTCGACGACGAAGACGAAGAACTGCAGGCCGAACCATGGCGAGAAAGTGTAAATCTCCATGACTCTCAAGGCATTGAACCTCACAGCGGTCCGATCGGTATGATCATTATCGATACCATCACAAATGTTGTGAGCACAATGATGGCCAAGAGCCAGACACAGGGTCAAGCTCTCCTCGCAAGCTTCTTGCGGTCTCTCCGTCACCTAACGTCCCGCCATCACATCTGCACTATTCTTACCAATGCCGCAGTCGGTATTAGTTCTCCCAACAATCCAGAGCTTCGGCATGGCTCGAGAGAAAATGTCTCGATCTTCTCCTCAACCATGGGGAAGCCTGCTCTTGGGAAGATGTTCACGTTTCTGATCGATACATCCATCTTCTTATCTACTGTGCCAAAGACTAGCGACGACGCAACGATTGCGTTCGGTGATGGAGGGGAAGCTTCGTCGTACCAGAAGGCACATATACTGGAGGTTCTGAAAGACAGATGTGGTACTCGAGAAGGGCGATGGGCGGCTTTCGAGATAACTGCTGAGGTGAATATCGCGCCAAGTGGCTGAATAGAGCTTGACCATCGGTGTCCTTAGTCGTTGTTTGAGATCTGCCAGCTTCTCAAATCCTCCCGTGAGGTGAACTCATCCACCTCATGCATCCGCCTGTGAGCATGGTTCTTGGCATCCGAACCTGAGTGAATGTGGTCCGCTATACTTCCCCTACCGCTAACGGCACCGGTGTGCCCTTGATCGCCTTTGCTAGACTTCCGCTCTTGACGCGTTGGCCTGATAGTACCTCGACTCCCAGTGCCCGACGTATGCCTCTTGTGACCTCGCAAGGTTCTGCTGTCTCCATCGCTGTCGTCCTCCTCCGTGCTACCTCCCAGCCTAGGACTCACATTCACACCCGGATCATGATCGGTTGCCCATCCATCTCCGCCAGCAAAGATATCCTCAATGCATTGATCGGCCGGCAGCTCGCCATCCTGTGCAAGCCATGACGCAGCCAGAGTTCGACGGTACATATCTTGAAGCCTGCCACTTTCTCGAGCATGAGATGACATAGATGGCACATTGCTTCCGTCATCACCATCAGCTTGCTCGGCCGTCATGATACCAGCAATCCCACCGAAGACAGGCGCGGTCTTGAGTGGAGGGGCGATGAAAGTCTTGTCTCCTTCTGTTTGTTTCATGTAGACGCCGATCTAAGACCCAATTAGTCTTTCCCTTCGTAGAGATCGAGAATCCTTTGAGGTCATGCCTTCAAAGTGCTATTGATCTTGCTCTCCTGCATCAAATATCTCCTGGTGACAGCCTCCTCCCCATCGTCGCTCCCACCCACAAACTCAGCCAAATTCAGCTTCACATTTCCCAACACGATCCTTTCGGCTCGTGTACCAGGCGAATACTCCTGCAGGACCTCGAGATGTATTTCCGACTCTTGCAACATGCCATTACGGTCCACTGTTAAACGGACAGGCAGCGTCTTGACGTATTCCCACAAAACCTTGTGGTCTCTGATCCCCGCTTTCGAGGTGTGCCCACGGTGCTCAGCGGAGGTAGAGGAAGGTAGATGCCATTTGACGTAAGATGTTCCGGATACGAGAGGAACATTGTTCAAGTCGATGATCTACCACTCGGGTCAGTCGATGCCGTGGAGTTCAGGAGAGCAAAGAGGGTGGGCCACCTTGAGCTGCAAGTCAAATTTTGGCTAAAAGACTATCAGCCTATGATCCTTCATGATTTGTTCAGGTGACAGACCCTTCGATTCTTTGGTACTGTCGAAGGCACTGTCAGCTGTTGCATCATCCGAAACAAAGTACTGAAAGACATTATCGTTATAGCAGGGCGAGTAATACTCACCAAAAGCGTTCTGCATATTCGAAGCTCCTTCTTCGCCGCCTGATTGAGAGCTCAATTACGTAGAGAACGGACTGTAGTTTAAGAAGGAGCATTCATGTCCAGGTCGGCTTGGCCGGTGGACCCCGAGCCAAAAGTTTGGCTGGAAGGCGGGAGGCGCCGCCCCCGAACCGTTTGCCAGGGAGCGCTAAGGATAGGGCTACGAGTATATAAGGTGTGTCTCGGAGCATTTTGCCCTTCTTCCCTGACTTGCAGCCACCTGAATGATTGTACCACTCATACTTTGAACCGAATCACTTCTTTTCACCTTCTAGATCTTGCACTCTAGACGGCGATATCCTTGCCAGGACTTTCCAATGGCTGTTCTGATCTGTGTAGTCAATATCCTGTTGGTACTTCGCACTCATGGGCACCCTTGAAGATCGCGCAGTCATTGCTATTCACGAGAAATTCCATGGTTTGCCGAGGAAGAGCAAGCCCAGAACATTTACGAACGGCAGTCAGGAGTGGGTGCCACTTAGCGGTATTGTAGTCATTGGAGAGGATGGAGCCATCACATGTTTGGCCTTAGGCACTGGGATGAAATGCTTACCAGGTTCAAAATCCTTGCTTCTCGACAGCGGCACTGTCCTTCATGACTGGCACGCCGAGATCCTTGCCATACGAGCCTTCAATTATTTCCTTCTCCAGGAGTGCCATCAACTCGCCTCTTGCGCCAATTACACGTCACCCATCCTTCGACGGAGACAAGCGCGTGAGCTGTCCGAAGTCCAGAATTTACAGCCCTTCAGTATTCGCGAGGATCTGAGGATCATGATGTATTGCTCTGAAGCACCATGCGGAGACGCAAGTATGGAGCTGGTGATGGAAGCGCAAGCCGACCCCACACCATGGCCCGTGACTGCCTCAAACGAGAAAGCTGCATCAGGCTTCCTCGGTCGCGGATCGTTCTCGCAGCTAGGCGTTGTAAGACGGAAACCCTGTAAGAAAATTTGCCTGCCAAATATTGTCTGCTACTGATAATATGCATGAGAAAGCTCGAGCGGACAGCCCAATCACCTTGTCTAAGTCATGTTCAGACAAGCTGGCACTCAAGCAATGCACATCCCTGCTATCATCGCCAGTTTCGCTTCTAATTTCGCCTGGAAATGCATACATTGACACCCTTATCCTACCGTATCACCGGTACAGGCCAGAAGCTTGTGAGAGAGCCTTTGGACCTGCAGGGCGTATGTTGCCTGTTGATAATTCAACTTGGCTTGCGGGCTATGAATTTCGCCCGTTTCGAGTGGAGACTGCAGAGATTGATTTTCACTATTCACGGAGAGTCGCAGGTACAAACCTGAATGGTCGCAAGGGCTCAAACATCTCAGCTGTGTGGACACCACGCCATCAAGAAACTCTGATCAACGGCGTCCTGCAGGGTCGCAAGCAAACGGATCCACTCGGGGCTAGTGCATTGTCAAGGATGCAGATTTGGAATCTCCTTGTGGAGACAATCGGTTTAATCGACGCCCTTCCGCCGAGAAATTTTCTTAAAATGTCCTCGTACCTAGATATGAAAAAATCAGATGGGTTGGAGCATAGACGACGTGTTAAAGATGATGTAAAAAGCGAGGCTCTCAAGGGTTGGAGCAATGAATCGTCCAACACCCTTTTCGAGGAGGCAGTGCGACCTTGAAAGGTCGCGAATCGTAAATTTGAGTACCGAATTGTTTGCTAAACTTCAAGCATTCAAAGCTAGAATTGGAGGATATGCCAGGCTGAAAAGGAGTGAATCAACAGACGCTTCGACCTCTTCCCCACTGCTGTTTCTCACATTCAGGAACATCCTCTTGGCATCTCCGCCAATTGCCAAGGTCCGGTCAATAAGGAGAGTATCACTGGGTAGGATTTTCAACCTATTTACAGGTTACATACTTCATTTCTTCGTCTCACTCGTCCTAATCTACAAAATTATCGCTCCGCAGCCCAGATCATCTACTTGTTGGAGTCTAGTTTCCGGAGAGATGATGAGCTAAGCCCGGGTCCAAGCATGACTGTGAAGTCAATGGTCAGACCGTTTGGCCAGAATGTGATCGACGAGACGTAAATGATCGCAAGGGCAAGTTTGTCTACGGCTCCTTGCAGAGTTCGCGAATGCAGCCAATCTTCAGAGTGTAAGGAAAGATAAGCAGGATTATGAGCACCATCAGCCTTCGAACATCCAGCAAATGGCCTGACAGCTCAATCCTCGATTAGGCCATAGGCTGTCCAGCAAGGCCGCCGCTCGGACATTGCCCTAGAAATAGGACGAATGTGTTCTTTCAGTCAACGGCGATGGCGGAACGGCACTGTGGATTTGGAGGTGCAGGGACCCATCGTACCAACAGGTCTCCAACCCTAGAGAAAACAGATCACGTTTGATTCCAGCAGTGCAAGATGTGACATGTGCTTTTCACGTTTCACACATCAATAAAAGCGGTGATCTTTGAAGACATCAGCTTAAGTTTTGAAATGCAAACATGCAAGAAGCCTTTTCGACCTGAAAATCCTAACGCTTATTGGCTGTGATACCTCTGTCGGCACGTTGCATCAAAGAACAATATCATGTTTTATGCGTCCAATGACATTGCTCATTAAAGGATCATGTCATAACATGCGGTGGGCTACCTGCTGTTAGGAAATGACGGACTCAAATCTTGATTTTTGCGGCTTACCTCCTTTCGCTCTTGCTTTCCAAACCTTCCTTTCTCTCGTCTTTGGTCATATTATTCTATCGGCCAATACCTTGACCCAACGCCAGCTTCTGCCGCCACCATGGGGTCCTCAAAACAATCCAGCGACACTATTGTTCAAGATCCTCCTCAAGGAAACCCGAAAATTCAGTCAGAACCAGCTGTCATCAAAGAAATGGACATCACATCGTCACTTGAAAACCTTCAGACGGATGAACAGCGACGGGTCCTTGATACCGTAGCTCAGGTCCGCAAATGTGGCCTCGAGAGCATCTTGTCTCTTCCGCAGCTCGTCGTTTGTGGGGACCAGTCGGCAGGCAAAAGCTCTGTGCTCGAAGCTCTTACAGAGATCCCATTCCCTAGGAACGACAACCTATGTACGAGATTTGCAACAGAAATCGTTCTACGACGCGCGCATACCAACTTGCTGACGATCAAGATAATTCCGGATCCCAAACGAGCTGCTGTCGAGCAGACACCCTTCAAAGCCTTCAGGCAATCCATCACCAACTTCGATGAACTTCCTCGAATAATGGACGCTGCGATGGACTTAATGGATATCGGTGCCGGTGCTTCAGGGCCCAAATCCAAAGCTTTTGCGAGGGATGTCCTCAGTATCGAGATTGAAGGTCCATCAAGACCGCAACTTACATTGGTCGATATTCCTGGATTGATTCAGACCGATACGAAGGGCATCACTAAGGCTGATGTTGAGCTTGTGGGGGAGATCACGGATCAGTACATCAAGCAACCTCGCACAATCTGCTTGGCTGTCGTCTCTGCGGCCAGTGACCCTGCTAATCAGAGCATTCTCACGAAAGTACGTAAGGTTGACCCTGACGGAGATCGTACTCTTGGGATCATTACCAAGCCCGACAGGCTTCCATCAGGCTCTGGGAGTGAGGCTGCATACATAGAACTGGCCAAGAACAATGATATCTTCTTCAAATTAGGTTGGCACGTGCTCAAGAATCGCACGTTCGAAGAACAAGATTTCGATCTCATGGAGCGCAACATGGCTGAGGCAACGTACTTCCGCACCTCCAATTTCAAGGTTCTACCAGAGCATTGCGTGGGCGTCGATAAACTGAGGAATCGTCTGAGCGTCCTACTCTTTGAGCACGTCAAGCAAGAATTGCCAAAGCTCCGGAGCGATCTGGAGGAAGCGCTGCTCGACGCAAAGACACAGCTTCAAGTAATGGGGAGTAACCGAACAACGGCTGCAGATTGCAAGGCCTACTTGGTGCAGCTCAGTCTCGATTTCTACGAGGTCTGCAAGGCGGCTGTTGATGGGCACTATGAAGGAGGGTATTTCATTTCTGACGCCGATCCCGCCTTCTCGCTCACGTCTTCAGCAACAATTCGCAGAATCCGTGCCGTCGTGCAATACATGAACACCGAGTTCTCCGATAACATGCGCGCCAATGGACACAAGTACCAGATCGACATGTCTGACGGAACGAATGTCGACTCTCTGTTCCGCCCTCTGCTAGATACGGTACTAAATGGATTTGGCTGGCTTCCTAGGTCGGTGTCACCTGCCAAAATGGACCGTAAAAAGGCCTTTGCATGGGTTCATCTGGTGCTTGTTCGTACCCGAGGAAGGGAATTAGTAGGCAACTTCAACCCGCTCCTTGTGGGCGAGCTCTTTTGGGAGCAGAGTGCAAACTGGAAACGCCTGGCCGTAGAGTATCTGGACCAGGTGGCCGACGTCTGCCGACGCTTCCTTGAAATCCTGCTCCACGACAAATGCCCAAAAGACGTAATCTCTCGTCTTCACACATCGATTTTCCTAGACGCACTCAAGGCTAGATACCAGGACGCCATGGAAGAGCTCGAACGCTTGATCGAGGATACCAAAAGTTATCCGATCAACTACAATCACTATTACACAGACACCATCCAACAGCGCCGCGAAGAGAGACGCAAAGCTACTGAAGCCACTAAGGTAAAGATGGAGGGCGCAGCGGCCGCTGAAGGCTCCTCTTCCGAAGTTCACCCCACTCAGGCTCCTACAAGCACCGATGCCGATCAAGCCATAGAGAACTACTCTCGCCGCATCGACCCGAACATGGAGAACGTCAGCTGCGAAGAAGCTCTCGATTGCCTGCTCGCCATCTACGAGGTGAGTCATCGCTGTTCCCTGAAGTAAGTCAAACTGACGATTCTTCCATGCAGGTATCGCAGAAGACCTTCGTGGCAAACGTCACAACGCAAGTGGTAGAGCGCCACATCATCCGTGGCCTGGAGAAAATATTCTCTCCTGTCGCCGTGAACGGCTTGACCGACCCAGAAGTCGAGGCCATCGCCTCGGAGCCCGCCAGCGCGAAGCGCCAGAGACAATTCTTGGAGGATCGCATTGCGAAATTGAAGGATGGACAGAGCATCTTCCGTAGTGTCATGGGTAGTGCTGCGATGTAGTACGACCTTCCACCTGATCCGATCTCCCTTTTAAGGTGGTTGCTCTCATTAGGTAAGAATTGCGATGGGTCCTTGTTCAACAAGACCGCTAGTGGAAGACTCGTCACGAATATTAGGTATCTTTTGATACAAGAAGACTTTTAGCATCCCATTTCTCCAAAAGTCCGCACCTCCCTCTGCAAAACCCCCTACTCATATCTAACCAGCAACCCAACAACGAAAACCCCAACACCTCAGACTGTCGGTCCCCTCCTCCATCCTCCCCTCCCATCGAATCGTCCATGACCAATATCACAAGAGAGCCACCGCCACCGATATTCGCGCATCTTTGCCACCCTCCCTCTCATCCCAACCCGCTCCCCCATCTCCCCCGCACCGTGTGCTTACTTACTCCCACCACCATGCGCACATCCTATGCCATGCCATGCAGCGAATATCCTTCCTTGCCGTATTCATCACACAGACGGCCTAGAACGCAATTAAATCACAGGAAATGGTTATGTAGTACATAGCTTCTAGTCAGGTTTGACTACATTCTTGTGTTACGAAATATACAAAGGCCCGTGAGCGGAAAAGTCCGAGTGTAGGACTGTGCTGATGTAAGGGTCGCCGTATATTGTAATCTTAGCTCATACGTGGGTTTATATCAATGCGGGGGGCCTTTTCATTGTTGACGACGATGATGAAGCTGTTTGGGGTGAGGAAAGCCGGGTTCGACAGATCGGTCGGACTATGTAGGATCTTTAGGGGGAGCCCCAAATTGAAGTGGGTGAGTGAGTGAGTGAGTGAGTGAGTGAGTGAGTCAGTCAGTCAGTCAGTCAGTCAGTCAGTCAGTCAGTCAGTCAGTCAGTCAGTCAGTCAGTCAGTCAGTCAGTGAAAGGGGCAGGAGGCGCGGCAAGCGTGCGTGAGGCAATCTTTTCCTCTGGCTGAGTGCTGGTCAAGAGAGAGAAGAGGGGACGTTTCTCCGCTGGTGCTAGACCAAGAGGGAGTGCGGACATTGTCGGCTGAGGTACAATGCAGGATAGACGGTATTTTGAGGAAGCACTCTCAGAGTCGATTAGACACATCTCGGACTTCTTGATACACCATTCTCACGCATTCATCTCAGCTCTGCACCCTTGAGTACCGTGGACTCATCCAGCAAACAGATGAACGCCGGCAAGTACCCCATTCCTCTATCATCCGGAGCTCGGAAAGCCTCCGAAAGTACCAACATACATACCCCTCCTCTTTTCCCACGCATCTACCCAATCCCCCTCGTCTCGCACTGCAAGACTCGTTCAAAAAGCAGGAAGGGGGGCGCCTGTGTCCCCGTTCCTCAGCCTCGTTCAGAAGATCGAAGAGTCCACCAATCCGCACCCGACTTCCCCAAGCACACTAGCCTCATTTCCCCCTTTCAAGAAGCACACTCCCACCTAGCTCCTTCATAAGTCAATCCGCAGCGAACAAAGAGGGGAACCGTAGCCGATGCGAAAATACGAACTTCTGCATAGGTACACGCAGTAAGCGATAGCAAGCAAGCTCGCTCGCTTGAGTGTTCAGCTTCGGAGAAGGAAGATCATCGATGCACATGGTGGCTGAAAAAATCGCGGGTTTTTGAGAGAGAGAATGATGTGCATTAGTGCCGCAGCAGACCACCTAATCGTTTGGAGGGGAATATCCCCGTGGTTTGAGCGAAGCGGTTCCCAGTTCGGGAGAGGGTGGGTCCGATCCGTATGCGTGGCATGGCCGGTAGCGAAGGGAGGAGGGGTTTCCGGGCGAGGATATGATTCGAAAGAAGTATGTTGATGAGGGCAGGTAGTATCGTGCGATTGTCATTTGCCCAGACCTGGGTTAGCGTATGCAAGCAGGGAGGGACGTCTCGCCTCCTAGATCATGTACCCAAAGCCCTTTAACACAAAATCATGCGCGCATTGTCAGCGAAACGGTGCTTAACACATTGACCTGCGGCGCCACCCATTCATCCGTGCTTCTTTCCATAACCCATAATCCCCGAAGCTACTTTTCTCCATGCAGCGTCATCTCAGCCAGCCAGCAAGCGTACATGGTAGCAAACATTTCGCAATCGAGGAACTCGTGGCTGACGTGTCACTATCTGGTGCGCAAACAAATAAACTCTCACTGTCATCGTAGCCCCATAAAATGAGTACAAGTAGCTCGTGGGGAAGGGAACTTCCTTTCTTGTGAATGAACCAAGGAAGCCATCAGCGCTTCGCTTGACCAAATCGACCTACCTAAAACCACCTAATCGTGCTCCAGTTTTTCATTCATCGTGGGATCAATAGACTTTCTTGCCTTGATTCGATCAGAAATGGATACGGAGCCGAGCAACAGCGACGACTGCCTTCGCTTCGTGTTTCATTCATTGTGGGATCAATAACCTTTCCTGCTTTCATTTGATCAGAAATGCATACCGAACAGAGCCGAGATCAGGCGATGTCTGTCGTCGCTGATTGGCCGAACGAGTTTAATATCGACATTGAGCAAAATCAGTCGCCGAGGTCGCCAACTGTACATATACAGCTGTTCCTGACCTGACTTTTGTCTCTTCTGTTTACCACTCCAAGCTGCATTTGCTAACACTGATTGCTTGTTGTTCTTGAACGTTCTCATCCATTACACGTATATATCCGTACACATATATATCTCAAACAGAGATGTCCACAGCAGCGAACACGCCAGCTCATGGAGTTGCCATCGCTCCACAGC
Source organism: Letharia lupina (assembly GCF_014066315.1). Classification (NCBI taxonomy): domain Eukaryota; kingdom Fungi; phylum Ascomycota; class Lecanoromycetes; order Lecanorales; family Parmeliaceae; genus Letharia; species Letharia lupina. The sequence goes on from NW_023502980.1 coordinate 244,574, forward strand.
TCAGCAAGAGAGCACTTGCAGAGTAGATCTCATTTTTCACATTGATGCAGTAGTCACTGACGTATCCCAGGCTCAAGAAAGGTGGAAAGGTCGAGATCTGGGTCCAATGCACGCCCTTCAAGGTCGAAGTCAACGGCGCAACGAAGGTCGAGAGCGAGTACATGCTCTTCCACCTTCACAGGACATTAGTGAAGCACTTTTCTCCAAAGTGGAAGCGAGAGCTGGCGGAAGATGCGCAGGCTAACCGCCTTCACGTGCCATTCCCGAAAGAGCCCGTGAAGCTGATCGTGGGCTGGATGGTGGGCGGGGGAGGCAATGACTTGAGCACGCCGGACGCTTTCTACCCGAAACACGACCTTCGAAAGCTGGAGATTCTGAAGGATGTGGCATCGTATGTGGAGATTAAGTCGCTGGTTGAGCTCTTTGCGAAGGACATCCTCGCCTGGATACCGGCTCTTCCGCCGGTGCCAATCGGCAGCTTGGTACCAAACCCTGTTACAAACAAACCAATCGCTGTGGAGAAGCTCTGCTGGTACTGCGATAAGCCAGCGTAAGTTCACACAATGGCCACCTTCCTGTACTCCTCTAATCATGACAACCAGACATATCGAAAGAGACTGCCCCGAGCGCAGCGCCGTCCATGTGACCAAGTCACAAGGAGAAACATACGCGATGAGGTGAACGATCCCAGCAATGAAGACAAACGGTATGCACTCCAGACACCTAACTTTCTAGGGCCGAGCTCGAACAGCTATCCAACCAGGCCTTAAGAAGCTGAAGCCCGTGTCCGGTCGCAGGTCGCCTTCCCGCCGTCAACGCGTGCCTCCTCCTCTACATTATGGTCACTCTGATCACCACGGCCACTCTGGAAATCATGGCCATTCCAACCGCGAGATAACAGCCGTCGACGCGAGCGGAAAGAACCACATGTCAAACTAGAACACGATCGCAATCGAAGTGGACGGGCCAGTAACCGGCGGCGTTTTCAAGACCACGGGAACTGCGAGCGGCTCCGTGATGAGTGCGCAAAAATGTAATGCATCACTTAGAGCGATAGGAGCAAACCCTTACCCCAAAATGAATCGACGACATTGGTGAAGCCGATAACTGTCAAGATATTAGCTATTAGCCATCCTAGCACCAAGGGGCTCACAGCTCGGTAGGGGTGAAAAGAAGTTCGGCAGAGGTGAGTAGATGCTAAGTATATGCACCTCGTCCGGGGTAAAAGGGATATACTCAGTATATGTCAGCACCTTATCGGGGGTGAAGAAAATTGAATTTAGTTCAGCGATTTTTACGTGTGTGAGATATAGGAATTTCTATCTATATGTAAGATATATTTAATATATACAGATTTATTAAATAATATATTTATTAAATAATATATCTTTTAATATAATTATCAATAATAAAGATTTACTTACTTATTGTATTAATTAGATATAAAAAAGTTAATAGTATATACTTAGTATATACCTCTATCCCCCTCTTAAAGTGTCGATATTATTTTCGACTCGGCTCGAGTTTATCGGGGGTGAAACGGATACGTTTAGTATATGCTATGAGTTTATCCGGGGTGAAGCGAGTATATGCCGAAGCTTCATCTCTGCCGAACTTTTTTCACCCCTACCGAGCTGTAACCCTAGCACCAAGTACTCGTTGGACGGGAGCACCGTCGAGGTACAGATAAGCAGACCTATAATCAAAGGAACGGTAAGATTCGCAAAAATAGTAAGCGTAGCAGTTTTAAAACACAGCGTCAGTACCTGTAAGGTCTAAGAGGCTCCATGGGAACGAAAGGCTAGTTAGCAAATCTACCGATTATCCTGTTGCACACCTTGACTCTGCAATCTTGCTTGCGCCTCCTCCATGTCAAGCGTCAGAGAACCTGGTAATATCCGCTTCGATTTAGTTTTCAACATCGTGCCCGCCAAACGTGGTCTTAGAAAAAGTAATAGTCCAGGCGGTATACATCCTTAAGGTTCCAACAACAGCAGCATTAGCGAGGAGTTGTGCGCTATTCAGTATTCCCCTTAAGGAATTCAATCATGAACGACCATTTTGTCCAAGTTGATGCCCTTTCGCGATGTTGAAACCTAAAAACGAAGCCGATAGTATAGGGCAGAGTACCAGTTGTCCAATTCGTCTCAGTGAAGGATGGAGATGCGCCACGCGATATTGAGTATGTCCATCAGCAAGCAGCCACGCATCAACATGTCAGGATCTCTATTGCACGTGCACTTGTATTGGACTCAGAGATCGAGGTCTCCCTCTCCACTAGTCTCAACTACCCGTCCCCTTCATCCCCTCAGCTTCCCCCAAAACTCCGAAGCGAAAACAAGTCATGTCACCTTTGTTACGCCCACTGCAGCTCGGTAGCCTGTCCAAAATCGTCCCCTCTCGAGCGCTCAAATTCATCTCTAGCATGTCAGGTAGTGGAGGAGAAAGCTTGTCAGCGCCAGATGATGATGATAGGGAGCGGCCGGTTTCAAGACACGCGACGATGGGGTATGATGTCCAAAACTTTTCGATACTATACGTTTCGCAAGTACTTGCGCTAGTTAAACGCTCAGGGTGGAATCATCATCCAGATACCTTTTTTTTTCAATAGATCGCCTCTGTATAAGATTCATGCCGCAGCGGCTGTCTCACCGTTCAAAACATTCACACCTTCGTGACCGTTGACGTCATTCTTGGCCAGGACATTCGTCTGTTGGTCGACGATTTGATCAAGATGCTGTGACTCCGGTTCTTCACTTAGCTCCGCCTCCTTTTGAGCGAATTGTATCTTTTCGTCAACGGTCATATCGTCCAGTAGTGGCTTCTCGTTATTGTGCTCCGAGTAAAGATTTTCGTAGAAAGCGTTGATAATGGCGTCGGTGTCTTCGATGGCTAAATGCCTAACATCGGCCATAGCCTTGATCCTTGCAGTACAGCTCTTGATCTGACTGTCCGTCATGTCTAAACCGAGTTGATTGACACGGCTTTTGATAGCATTCCAACCAGTCAGGCGCGATGTGAAGTGGACTGAATCACATTTAGTGGACGTTGCACTTAACATCGAGTGCTTTACTCACCATAGCGGGTCATGCCAAAGTCCGCTGGGTTGATAATCTCGTACGTGGTGGGGTTGGCTAGAATGGCTTTGGCATGTATACCTGCTTTGTGTGTGAATGCACAGAAGCCAGTAATATAGTTGTTGAAGGGGACATTGATCTCGACAGCAGCCGCGACCAAGTCCTCAATAGCCTTGAGCTTCGTAAGATCATACTTGCTCCTCACGTAGTCTCTATCAGCGACCAGCATGCGTGCAACGAACCCTCCTAGTGGGGTAATCCCATTCCGCTCGCCGATGCCCAGGACTGATGTGTCAACGTGTGTAGCTCCGGCTTCCAGCGCGCAGTAGGCGTTGGCGATGGCGCAACCGGTACTGATGATGCAGTCAGAGAGTTGTGCGGGGAACATTGGATGCGTGAGAAGGGGATACTTGCTCATTATGAAAATGTGTTTCAATGTCGCACTGGACGACCCCACGCAGTGTCCGGACAAGATCGTACACCTGTCTTGGGCTCGCACAACCAATGGTATCTGCGATACCAACTCTATCCACACCAGCCTTGGCAACAATTGAGTATATGTTGAGTAGATCGACAAGATCGGATCTGAAAGAATCCTCGGACGAAAATCTGCATTCCAAGCCCTTGGACTTGACGAATTGGATCACCTATTGCTCGATTCATGTCAGCGAGCAACTCTGAGACCTCGCAGAGACCTTCCGCAGAGTCTTTGGGCCGAGTTCTCACCTCGAGTGCAGTATCTCTTATGTAGTCCATGCTCTTTCCGTGCGAATGCTGCATCAGCTGCGGTGATGTCCCAATGACTATATCCAAGCCATCAACTCCTGTTTCTACTGCGATGCGTGCATCATCCATGGCGCACCGAACGTGAGTGAGTATTTTGGCCTTGAGCCCCAGATTGCAAATGATTTCGCAGTCCTTGCGTGACTGCTCCGAGGATGCAGGAGAAGTGAGCTCGATGTATTCGACTCCGAATGCGTCTAAGGCTTTTGCTATTTTGACCTTGGTATCTGTATCGAAGAATGCATTGGCAAACTGCAGGAGCACGGTCAGTATGCAACTTCAGAAGTAAGATCTCCGATGTCTGCTCACCTGCTCTCCCTCACGTAAAGTGCTCTCGATTATCTTGAAGTTTGAGAGATTGGAAAGATAGTCACCTACGGAGGCAAAAGGCTGCCTCCGTGGATTGTGCGGTGTGTGTTGCCCATAGCCGTTGGTGCCATTCACATGCCCATTAGTTGTTGCAGGGACATCACCATTGGTGCCATTGACGACATCACCGTTGCAGGTTGGGCACATTTCTGTGGTGAACAAATGAAGTAATAGAGGCAATTGAAGGCTTTGGACTGTTTGCCGGGAGAAGATGTCGTTGCAACGAAGAGAAGTTTTTCAAATCGAGTCACACGGATGGGGGCACTGGGGAAATGACGGGGTACAGAGTTTTTCGGGCCGATGGATTATCCGAAGCCAAGCCCCGGCTTAGGTCCGGATCATGTACTGCAGCTCGCGGGTAGCAAAAAAGCCCGCACACCCTAACCAAATGGAGACTACTGCCTCCACCCAGCAAAATTACCTATATTATTGAATGATTCTCTATCTAATAGCCAGTCATTTGACCGTTACCGTCTATTACAGCCTGAAGTCTTTCGGGCGACGACATTGTGCTGGATAATAAGAGAAGAAGAATAAATTTGTGTGTGAAAAGTATGCGGGATGGCCTCGCTTCTCCAGTGCAGGAAATGGTCCCGCAGTACCTAGAACAGTAGAATAATCTCCCCTGGCGCCTGGGTACAAATGGCAACTGGCAAGAAGAGAACAGTCATTCATCAGAGCTATGGAGATCAAGCTAAAACTTCCGGGGGGGTCATCAGTCTCGTTTCGTCATACAGCAACTAGGCGGAGGGTCTCTACCAAACGGAAACGGATGTCATGGGTGAAGATGCAACAACAGAGTTCAGAGTCTGCAAAGCTACCTAAAGGGACGCAGGTTACGCAGTAGGAGGAAGGCCATAGCCTTGCGAAGAGGAAAGAACTTAATTAAAAACCTATAGGACACGCCAATCCACTGATCGCACAGGAATCATTCGCGTCATGGCCCCTTCTTCTTCAAACAATCCTCTGGTCGTGAAAAACCCAATCTTTACAAGGGCTCCAGATCGAGTCTCTTTCAAAAGGATCTCTCGAACATAGTCTCTCTCTAAGAATTTGACGTTGATAAGAGCTACCGCGTAGTTTCGTGAGAATGGCAACCAATTCTTCTCCCATTCTCGCAGATCGATACTTCGATTGCGATCCCCTTTCCGTCCCGCAGGTCCAAGCTTCTGGTAAAGCCCACTGTCCATAGGGTACGCAAATATCACGGAAGCAATCAAGGGCATCACCTCATGGTGCGACGCCGGGACCAGAACCGCAGCCTCGGGTATGCTGACAGATCCGTCCGCTTCAATACTCCACAGCTTCACCGAGGGGTGATCGCCTTCGCTAAACTGCCATCGCGGGAGGCAAATCTCTTCGAAGGTTTGACCATTGTCCTGGCTATGGGTGTTGAATGGCAGAAGCGATCCTCGAATGTCTAAAATCCTAGAGAAATCCTCGTCGATATCGGTTCGAATGACGATTGAAGTGTAGAAGCGAGCCCCTAGCATTTCAGCTGTTTCTCTGAGAAACAAGATCGGATAGAGACCCAGAACAAGATCCTTTTCTAACTCGCGGAGCGTTCCAGTTCGAGGTGCTTCGATAAACCACCCAGTAGCCCGGATCACCGACATAATGGCCTCGGCTCGGCCTTCCTTGCAATGCCTCTGGCTTCCAAGCTTCATGATTGATTCTCAATTTATCACGTGGAGATCCTCCAATCCAGTCCGTTCAAGGACTGCAAATAATTCGATGTACCCTCTAGGGTAATGGCCTCCCCGAACCAAAGCGCCGAGCTTTTCGGAGGAGGAAATTTCTAGAAAAGCCGAGTCAAATCGGTGTGAAGCAGCCTCTTCGGGATCGAGTGCAACAGTCGAGGTCAGAGCGTGATCTAACACATGCGCCGATAGTGCAACCAATCCATCCAGGGGCTTTGGTACGCCGCCTCCCACCGTAAGCATTTCCCAATCTCTTGAACACAACAACGTGTCAGGGCGCAGGCAGGCTTCTTGCAAAGTCCAAAGGGATGTGAACCAAGCCGAAAGTCTAAGATCGGACCCTGATTTATCTGCACGATAATCATACGGTTCGAACAGTTCGGTAGAACCGGTGTCATTGTAGCCATTCTAAGATCAGATCGAACGAGTTCAGCTGAGTGGATGATAGAAAGGAGTCCCGCTCTGTGAGTAGGCCGTGAGGCACAAGCAGAGCCTCGGCGGTCCTATTCCAGAATGCGAAAGCTCCAATCCAGTCGTCTAACATCTAGGGAGCGATCAATCCAGCCCAGGAGTCTCGATCAGTCACACAGTCTTGTGGGAGCTCTGTATTCCCGTACGCAATTTCGATCGCATGGCCCAAGGACCCTGTCTAGTCATTCTACGTCAGGTCTGGCGAAAGCAGCTCATAACGTTCGACATACGATGAAAGTCTGCGATATCGACTCAGATGTCCCGGGCTAATACTGTAGGGCACAAAGTCATTAGATGCTGCTCATATCATCTCCTAGTCATGGAAACCTCTTGCCAAGCTTGTACATCGCTTACGGGCGACTACCTTGCTAGCGAATTAGCTTCAAAGGCGACTGTCTGCAGAGGAGACCGCCTCAACCTTGAAGCCTGGATAGCTAGCGTTCCGAGGAACAGAAAGTGAAGACTGAAAGATCGTGAATAGTTCTTCATTTCATCGAGAAGATCACCTCTGAATGGTAATTGAGTGCTGAAAACATGTTTTTGGGGGGGTGAGACGGGAAGAGATGGTACATGACGCAGCACTTTAAGTAGGTAAGAGAGAATATAGATTCTCTATAAATATCAGCCGAGCAGGATATACGTCAATGTCCACACCCTTTCCGGCTACAGCCCAGGTCTTCCGTCCTCTTCTTTTTCCTGACAACCACAACAGCAATGGAGCCAGAACCAAGGTTGCTGAAGCATACCCGTGGCAGGTCATAAGAGTCACAGCCATCTTACCCTCCACCTTGTGACTCTGGTGCACGGGTTTCGTTCTCCATACAACCAGCCTGACAGCCTTGAGGGTCGAAAGACCCTGAAGGCTGAACGTTCTATTGCAGTCTGCATCTCTGGAACATCTTCATACTATAACCTGCTGTTCGATAAAGTCATGTCTACTCCCATAAGTGCCACTCCTTCAGCTTTTGATGACCCAGTTGAGACAGAGATGTGGCAAGACGACGTCTGTTTGGAGCCTATGACATTTGTGCCGGGCTTCTCAGGTTTGTGCAATGCCTGCATCAAAATCCTCCGTGACGGCTGGGGGAGAAAATGGGCACCGCATATTCGATATCTTAACACCCTGATGATCACTGCACAGCGAGGTTGCAGACTCTGCGGTCTTCTGCTCGACAAGATCCAAGAGCAAGCTAGTGGTCTAACTGTTATGCGTGACGTAAACATACAGTTTTGGGATGATTCAGAGCCCGACTATGGACAGTTCTCATTTTTACTGATAGACATGAATGATGAAGGAATGCGGAAATGGTAGTTGAGGCTTGGGGTGCTGCCTGTGGAAGGTCAGTTTATAATAGAGATCTGGATATGCTTCAGCTCACCTTCTTCGTCTTGGATAGGGCGCGATCCGCAAATCCTCAACAGTCATGAAGTCCGACCCAATGAAAATTTGACGTCGAATCAGACTTTGGCCAAAAGATGGCTTCAGCTATGCTCAAGCACCCACAGCAGGTGCAGGCCAAATCCCTGTGGCAGCAACTTTCCACCGCGTTTGCTGGATTTAGATGCTGGCGAGACACATGCTTTGATTCGAGTCACGGTAACCGATACCAATCCCCGTGAAGGCGAATACATGACCCTTAGTCATTGCTGGGGAGCTGCTCAATTTATCACACTACGAAAAAGTAACATCGAGGAGCTTAGACAAGGCATACCGTTGACCAAGCCTCCTAGGACCTTCCAAGACGCCGTGGCGGTTGCCAGATTGTTCAAAGTTAGTTATCTATGGATCGACCCACTTCGTATCCTTCAGGACTCTAACTCAAAGAATCTGCCACAATGAGAGATATCTATAGACACTCGATAACAAAGATTTCAGCGACCGGAGCGGCTGATTCTACTGTGGGCTGCTTCCTTGATCGTAATGCTGACAAAGTACGACCTTTCAATGTGATTCTCCGCGACTCACAAAGCAAAGAGCTCAAATATATCTATTTCGATGCAGAATTTTGGCATGTCAATATCTCCACAGCACCGTTGAGTGAGAGGGCTTGGGTCTGTCAAGAGCGTCTATTATCGCCCCGCATACTGCACTTTGGAGTAACCAGATGTCCTGGGAGTGCATGGAAATGGCTTCTTGTGAAACGGTTCCGGAGCGAGTGCCGGAACAGCTACCTATCACCACAAACCGAGATTATTTGAATCACCAACAACAGTTTTCGGAAGATGCGCGGCATAACATTGTCTGCTATTACACTGGATGTGCATTGACAGTTCCATCCGATGTATACATGGCATTCGCAGGAGTAGTAGAATAAATCCGTTCTTTTACTCAGGGCGAGTATCTTGCCGGCTTTTAGGGCAAAGGCCTAGAGCGACAGCTACTTTGGTCCGTTGATGGAGTAGCAAACATTCAACCATCAGATTACTTGGCACCATCCAGATCATGGCTTTCTGTTACTGCGCCGTTGAGCCGTCGAGCTTTGACGATTTTGAGGTGTTATTCGAGGTCGTTGATGTCGTTATAGAATATTCCAGCGAGAACGTGTGGGGACCAATCACTTGCGGGTGCTTGAAAGGCCGTGGTATCCTAGGACCTGCAGTCTGCCAGCAAAATGCTCCTCAACACTGGGGTTTCCGAACGATTCGTGGCCGACGAGTTGAAGAAAACTCGGGCCACAGTATTGACCTGGATCAAAGTACAGGGCCTTCAGAGCGTGAGCTGACATACTTGCCAGTTGTCAGCGTTAAGAATGAAGACTATCCGACCAGGTATTAGGGCTGATGTTGAAACCAACTCACGAGAAGAAAGATGAATTTCAAAGGGTCGGAAGGTTCATCGTGGACGGCAAGTACAAGCTTCGCAGAATGCTTAAGCAGAGGCGTAGGAATGGGACTTGGGTCAACATACCCAAGCTGTAAAGGCAGGAACCAGGAACGGTTTGCCTTCAACGGAGAACTACGGTCGATCTTGTGATATCGCTCTTTCATGTATGCGCCAAGGGGTTTAATCACGGCCAGGATCGATAGCGGATGCATGTTTCACAGCACAACGCTCATAGCTGGACGTGACAACGAAGGTAGAGACGAGATGTCCGCCATGGCTTAGACTGTCCTCGCGCAATGCCGGGCTCATGTACAAGTTATCATCTATGCGAGATAGCATTGACATGGATCCCAAAGCGCCTCATGCACCGCCTTTAACTCCCCATACCCAGCCTCCCAAGAGGCGATTCCGACTCGACGCCACACTGCATTGCCCAATGATGGCTCCTTCACGACCAAGAGGCCTGCGCGAGCTGCAACTGTGTAGCTTGAGCCTCCCTTAAACCCTTCGGTTGTGGGGCGGGTCCAGCGTGTAAGGGTGCACAGCCCCAGCAACAGAACCTCATACTCCGTTTCTGGCATTGGCATTGCGTTCATGAACCGGAGTAAACCATCATTCTGCCGTCTCGGTCGTTCTGTACAACTCTTACAGGGACAAGAACTTGGTGGCTGCCTTACACTCTGCACCTGTCGCACGTTGTGTGGAGGCTCTTGGGGGCCTTGCATCGTTGCGTCAAGATGAATATTGACGGGATAATGTTGCCACTTGGGGCCTAGAGTAGCGAATAGTTGTTCTCCGTACGCAGTTGCTTCATTCCAAAAGCTGTGCAGCTTTGAAAGGGGGCAAATCTTGCCTGTGTACACAGGTCGCTTGCCAACATCTCGAGCAATCGTACTCATCGATCCGACGGAGTGGGCCATGTAATATACATCGGGCAACCACGAAGAATTTGATGGTCGCCAAGCCGAACCTAATACTGGTGGAGTCGTGTGGACATGCATCTGTGCAGTCATAGGCGACAGGGAGTTTAGGGCTTCTCCAAGCTGATCCTCAAGCTCTGGCAGGGTAAAGTGTTTTCCTGGCTCTTTCGAAGTACCTAAACTGAATTCGAAAGCCTGCATGATGCCATAGATGCGATCAAGTGGATTTGTAGTCGTTCGATAGCGTGCAGCAGAGTACAGCAACAGAGAGCCAGCACTCGCATTCATGCCGGGATTTATGAAGCTCAGTCCTGATCGATCTACAATCAAAAGAAGGTCCTTGATTTCTTCGCTATACTCTGCATAAGGTAATAAGCTCGTCTTGATGGTCTGGCAATCAGAAATCAAATGCTCTAGAAGTGGAGGGCTCTTCAAGCGGTGCGCGAGACGGTATGGCTTCGGGACAGTATGTCCAGACTCAGTAAGGAGGATAGCGTGCTCGCAAAGACAGGCCTCTTGTAAGGTCCACAAAGAAGAAAACCAAGGATCCCTGAAGATTGATCCAAGTTTGCATCTAACACTCGCGGTATCTCCCAGGATCTGCTCAAGGAAATCCACGGCTTTGTACTCACTGGTGTTTTCGGCTAGCTCCATACGCTCTAAGTGGTCAGCGAAGTGTTCGAGAGCTACCATTGAATCCCTACAGAACTCAGACTCAAGTGATGTCAACCAAATATAGACTTCACCAGCCAGGCGGAAGATGTCGCACTGTTTTCCAATCTCATCCATCTTGACGTCCAGATTCTCTTGATCAATACAAGCAATGTCTACCCATACAAGGCCATTCGGAGCAGCAGCTTTCTTGAGTACGTTCTGGAACCCAGTAACTGTAAAATGATTTGGGGCAATGCGAGGGATCTGCCAGCTGATCCCCGAGACATCAAGAGCCAACCCCTTTTCGAGAGCAAATCTGCCCCATGTATAGGAGAGAGCGTTGAAGGGTGGATTGCAAAGAGTACCATAGTAGCCGTCTTTGGAGCGTGAGAGAGACGTCATAGAGGGAACATGTAGTAGTCGGCGGGGCCACCGCCGCTCTGTCAGATTCAACGCCATCAAAGGTAGAATATAACTAGGAGTCGTGCAGAGACGCCACTATAAGACAATCCGATGAGATTCTGCCTAACAGGATGCTGTCATGTCCGGGAAGAAGAATCCTGGGCCATCTCAGCTAAGGAGGCAAATCCATGAACAGCCGTCATTCTGGCCGACTGGGCGTCAACACGCCTACATGCGGTAGGCAGAACGAGGCGAGGATGTAGCTATGTCTTGTATTATGATGCCGAGCCCCATTATCTGTTTCCACTTGTAGACTACCACTTTTTCTCGCCGGCTCGAGTTGCTGAGGAGCGGAACACGTTCCGCGCCAAAATTCGAGAACGCGTCTTCTGCAAAAAACCACTCGCCATTTCCAGGAACATTGCATCACACACCGTCTCCAGAAATGCCTATCATCAATCGCAAACGTCGAGCTGTGAGTCGAAGCGAGTCTCTCACCTCGATCAAACGATCCTAACAAGGCATTTAGCAAGCAGAAGCCGAACCCTCACCTCCCCCAACGCGTCGCAGGCGGTCGCCCTCCGCTTCCGATGCCTCTTCAGTTGACGAGGAAGTCGATGGCGAGGATACGCAAGGAGGAAGCAGCAATGATCAGATGGTGAAGAAACTCGTGAGGCTGGCGCTGGCGAGCGAGTACTCGAGGATACCGATCCGAAGAGCGGATATCAGTGCCAAAGGTCGGAAACGCGCTCTACATCAGAGTCATGAAGACTGACAATGTGGCAGTCATGGCACCGAATACGGGGCGTCAATTCAAGCATGTGTTCACGGAAGCCCAGGAGCAGCTGCGCTCTGTGTTCGGCATGGAATTGACCGAGCTACCTGTGAAGGAGAAGGTCACCATCAGTCAGAAGAGAGCTGCACAGCGCTCCGGGACTCAAGGATCGAACCCGTCGAAAGCGTACATCTTGACTTCCACCCTCCCTGCGCGATACCGAAAACCTGGCGTTCTCCAACCTCCGCAAATTCCCTCTACAGGAGCCGAAGCATCCTACGTTGGCCTTACGACTTTCATACTCGCTCTCATATACCTTTCCGCCTCACAGACAATCTCTGAATCTCGACTTGAGAAACACTTGAAACGTATGAACGCGGACAACTACGTTCTGGCCGGTGAGAAGACGGAGAAAGTCCTGAAGCGGATGGAAAGAGAGAACTACATCGTAAAAGTGCGGGAACGGGATGGAGGTGGTGAAGAGAGTGTGGAGTACATTATTGGGCCAAGGGGCAAGGTGGAAGTCGGCGAAAGAGGCGTTGCTGGGCTGGTGAGAGACGTCTACGGGAAGAAGGATGCTGAGGCTGATGAGCTGGAGCGGAGGCTTGTGAGGAGTCTAGGAGAGGTAGTCATTGAGAAGAAGAGTACGAGAAATGGCGGGGAGGAGAGAGATATGGAGGGAGAAAAGGAAAACGAAGGCGACGAGGCTGAAGCGGGGGAACAGGAGGCCGAGGAAGACGAGGAGCAGCAGCAGCAGGCTAAAGGCAGGAAAGGACGGAAGAAGCAGACCCCAATGCAGACAAGACGATCTTCAGGGCGGAACAAGAAGCGGGCAACACATGAAGAGGAGGAGGACGAGGAGGAAGAAGAAGAAGAAGAGGACGAGGAAGGAGGTGAAGACGCAGAGGAGAGCGACGAGTGATGATGTAAATGTTTTGCATATTGTGGGTAATTGCTTTGCTGCATTATTCTTGGCCGTCGCTCTTAGGATGTAAATATGCTAACCTCGCCTTCTTTCGGCACCGTGGAGCCGTGGAGCCCGCGGATGTCAATGTTTCAAACCTCTCGATTAAACTCTCCTCATGCATGAATGCCTGCGGCTGCAACCCAAGGTGCATGAATCCTTGACGATTCGTCCGTCTGGAACATGTTCAATGCTCTCGACGTCACCTCCTCGTCACCGTCCTTGAAACTCCACGCTTCCCCTGACACCCTCCTGCATCAACTTCCCCACCACCTCCGGACTCAAAATCTCCGTCCGAAACCTCTCCTCCTGCAACAACTCCAACGCCCGAAGCGTAGGCCCCGGATAGTTCAAATACTTGATGTATTCCGGTCGGCTCCAGTACTGTAGATATGTCAGGTAGGCCAGGAAGTCCGGAGCCTGGAGCAGTTTGAGCGAGGCGAGGTGGTTGAGGTAGAGGGGGGAGGAAAGCATGGTGACGAATTCGAGCTCCAGTTCAAAACGGGTGTAGCCGCCATAGAGCGTGTCGGATGGGTGGGGTTTGAAGGGAGGAGGGTAGGATTGAGTGTCAGGAAGGTCAGATGGTTCATTAGTCAAGGTCGCATCGGCCATGATGATGGCTTGACGGCCTACAGGACTTTTCGCGGTGGCTTGACGCCCAATGGAAGTAACGAGACAGCTGCACGAGACCAGCAGCAGGCCTGAGCACAGCACGAGGTTTGAATGGGTTGCACCCAGGGGGTGGAGAATTGCGGGGTGCGCCTACTGGTCAGGTAGTGTAAAAGTAAGGTGGGTTGATAATAGTAATCTAGCTTGAGCCGGTCAAAGGGATGGGGGAAAGTTATGGGATTTTAGATTTTGACAGGGAAAGAGCTGGTGAGAGTGAGAGCGTGAGTTGCCAAGGCAAAGCTTGCCCTAAAGTAGAATCTGCCAAGGCTTTAAGCAGGACCCCTGGAAGTAAAAATGAAATAATGCCCACTTAACCACCTGGGTCAGGTCAGGTCCAGTTTGAAGAATGGATCAACTCAACTCAACTCCTCTTCTCCTTCTTCAACGACAACAACAACCACAACAACATCTCCTCCGATTCCCGCCTACTCTCCTAATCAAACAAACCTTCTGCTTTTATACCTACTTGACATCCTACAGAACCTGTCTCGCTTTCTTGCATTCATCCTAACTCACCTTAAGAGCATCTGCCCCGCCTGGTCGTAATCGGAACGCCCCCAATAATTGACCGGATTCAGATCTCATGTCCCTGTTTGAGATACCTACCTACACCTATACATACTACTGTTCTTTCCTAAACTCTGACTTCATCTTGACATCGCTATCTCCCCTCTGTCCCCGTCTCCAAAAATCATTCCGACCGACAGACATACAATACAAGACCAAATTTTAAATCTCAGCGGAACCGTTGACTCGGTACTCCATACGAGGGCAGAAAAGTCGGGAAAAGGGCGACGGGTGCTTGCAGAAGGTTTTTCCCAAACATGTCGCTTATCCAGGTCCAAGGCCAAGGCGGTCATGGCGTAGGTATGTGGTCCAGTCATTGCTCGTGCCTCGATTTTTCTTTCTATTTTCCAGCTTGCCTGTTGGGCAGAGATAAGCGCTCTGGCATGTGTCACCTGTTCCTCGCACCGACTGGCCTCTCCTTACCATATCGAATTAGATCAAATCAACGAAACAACTCCTGTTTCAAATCCTTCGTACTTGATACAAGACGACATGGGCCGCTTAAAACGCTCCCATAAACAACCAGCTCTTCGCCCTTCTGCTAACAATCTGTCTTCCACAACAGATTCACTCAGACAAACTTCCCCTGGCCTCACTGCAAATCTACCGTCCAACAACCCTTTTCGCAATCGTGCCGCATCACCAGCCCCGTCTCCTGTCACCACGACCTTCAACATTCCAAGTACTGCTCCCGAGAGACCAATCTCTCGAAATCCTTTCTTCGATCAGTCAGACAAGAAAGACGCGACAATGGTACAAGTGACGCAGACGTCACCTGAGAGAGGACCACCGGCAATGACTGGGAGATCATCACCAAGGAAGCCGCCATTGGCTGGACACGCCGTGGAGCTTTTTGTGAGTCGGTCGCTGCTCATGTCGATCAAGATGACGTTCGGTTGATGCTGACCCCGCGCCCTCTAGGACAACCTCACCCTCAATGATGGGCCTTCAAGCATCGGCGCACCACCCAAAGGCATGCCTCCTCCATATACCGATCGTCCCCCACGATCCGAAAACCACCCTCCAAAGCCTACCAATGGCCTGTCGGGACACCGTCCATCACGATCCCAGGAAGATGAAAAGCATCGACCACACACGGGAAGAAGACCTCAAGCGCCGGAGCAGGATATCTTCGCCGACCCCCCAGACGCGAGAAGACCGCATAGACGGCCCACAAGACGAAACTCGGATTCGTCCATCGCCAGCAAGCAATTGAGCCCGGAAGAGGAGGCGAGGCGGCGTCATCGCAAAGCGCGAGAAGCCAGGCACAGGGAGAGAGATAACAAGGGCAAACCACCAACGTCGAGGTCGGGAAAGCCAAATCGTCGTATAGATGTCATCGATTCTCTTGATGTCACAAGCATCCACGGCATTGGCAGTGAGTGTTCCAGTCGACGGTTTTCGCCATGCGGGACCTCACGCTGACCATGTCCATAGTGTTCCATCACGACGGCCCCTTTGATGCCTGCAACCCCCATCGCAACCGCAAAGGCTCGGAACGTGCACCAATGCAAGCATTCGCGAAAGACTCTGCCAACAATACAATCGGTGGCTCTGGTCCAGTCCACAAAGAAATCAACTTCGCCCAATTTCACGGCCGTGGCGACGAAGGTTTCACCGATTTTGCAACCTCGGGGGCTGTCAAACCTCCAGCGGAATCTGGAATCGAGTTTGAATCTTACGCAGGCTCTAGCGCTCCACTGAGAAGAGGTCCCGGTGTACGGCCAGGCGTCGACCGAACATCGAGCTTCAACCCCACTGCTCGTTTTGATCCGGTCCATGGCGAAGAAAGTCTGGGTCTCGGTACCAGCACATTTCTTGAGGGTGCGCCGGCAGCTCGTACAGCCATCCAACGCCGTGACTCCGAGAATGATCAGATACCGGGCATGGGCAATGGGGGTGGCCTGGGCAGAAAGAGAAGTTTGGCCCAGAAGATCAGGGGCATAAGCAATTCGAATCGCGGGGGTGCTTTTGCTGGACCGGCGAAAGTCACCAGTCCAAACGGCTTCTACGAACGCACCACTAGCCCCACAGGTGCTGGAGAAGTACAAAGCGCAGGCGGCATGCCCAAGATCAAGCAAACCAAGAACCCGTTCTTCAATGATTACGATGACGCCTATGAGAAGAAGGGACAGAAGATTCAGATTGCCGAGCAACGAAGGCGGAATGGTAGCATCGGAGGTGGTGAAGAACAGATCAATGCCAGGGCTAGAGCCATGAGCAGTCCCAAGCGTGCGCCTACAGGAGGGATGCTGGAGCGAAGGATCACCAACGATGGAGCTTTCGGTAATCCGGCGGAGCCCAGCGGTGGCGGTGGATTCTTGAGCAGGGTTAAGAGTTTGAAGGGCGGCAAAAGGGTGAGACCTGAGAGGAGAGAATATTGATGAATATACGCTGGTGGTTCTAGACGTGATGGGTGTAACGATAAGTCTGGGCGAAGGTCGATGGGCCATGAATTGCCTGGCTGCAATGTTGCTTGGACAAAAACCCAGGGGTGTATGGTAAACCTCACAGCGGGCTGATGGGCTTGTCAACATGGCCGCAATGAATCTGGAATTACGAGGGTAGGGGAGGCTACTTTGGCGTTCCCACGAGTCCCATATCAGGATAGATTGGACAAAGACAGGACCGAATCACAAATCTTTTCCCTTGATGAAGTGTTCATCCTTGCCTCAAGCCCTGACTCGGCAATGTGACCCCAACGCTCGTAGACTTCAAACCCACGTCCGCTCCCCAATCAAACCCTCCCCCTCCCCCTCTCCCCCCTTTCCACCCACACACCAACTCTATTCCACAACCTCCGGCGGATTCCCCACCGGCCTCACCATCCGCTCCAGCAGCAACCCGCGCGCCCGCTCCCGGCACTCGCCCATCCCGAGCGCCAGGTAGGCGAGCAGGGGCGGGTGGCCGACGTACGAGGCGCAGCTGTCCCGGTGCACGTTGGCCGCCCAGTCGTACTTGGTCGTGTCGGCGTGGCCCGTGCCGACGTAGCGCGCCTGCAGCGCCTCGAGTTGTTGCTGGGTGCGGAGTTTGTCGGCCTGGGGGGGGGTGTTAGGGGGGGGGGGGGAATATTTTGGGGGGGGGGGGGGGGAAGGAAGGGGGAAGGGGATAGGAGGGGGGGGGGGGGGGGGGGGGAGGGGAGATGGGGGGATTTTTGGGGGAGGGGAGGGGGGGGGGGGGGACGTACCATTTTGGGTTGGGAGGGAGGAGGGGGGTTGGTGGGGACAGAGGAGAGGGAGGAATAGAGTGGGTGTCTCTGTTGGAATATGAGGGGCTATCGAAGTTGCGTCTGCGGGTCAGATAGGAGGGACTGTTGAAGTTTCGATTGTAAATTTGCAGGGCCAACGGAGCTTGCAAGTGCAACAGTGGTGACTTTTCTTCACTAGCGGAACGGGTCCGCTTTGCAGGTCTTGGCACGATTTCACGCGTAACTTTTTGTGTCATCGTAATGTTTGCCGGAAGAAGGAAGGTCTGCCGAGGCTTGGCGACACAAGTATCTTTGATGCTCTCCGCATTCACACCTAATCAAACAAGTGTTCCACCTACCACTCATCTCCCAACACTGTCACTGTCTGTCTGTCACTCGCAGAGAGAGCTTCGCAAGATCTTGAGTGCGGGCCGAGTAGCAGGTGTGCACCGACTTGACCAGGCGAAGCCAAATCACAAAGCTTGGCGCTGCAAGCTGACAGAAATGTGCCCCCTCACACACTCGAGCCTCGCACGGACGTGGCCGCCCCGGCGAATGAGCAGAGATGATTGGCTACCGTTTACGAGGGATTTTCCCGCTGAGGGGCACCAGGCTGCAGCAGCCTTTCTGTAAAAGAGGGAGCTGTGTTTATCAACTCCGCAGCCTGTTGTCCAGGAAGATAGCCAGCAACGGACGACAAAGATATCGTGGTCGTCTCCTCGATGGCTTCCGTCGAAGAAAGCGCAAGGACACTGTCGAAGACGGACACACTCAACCAAGAACTATACCGAGAATCAGAGTTTGGTCACTTGAAAGAGGTAGAGCGGCTATTGGACAACGGGGCGGACGTCAACGCTCATGGTGGACAACGTGGCAATGCACTTTACGCGGCAGCAAGTGAAGGCCTCGTGGAAGTGGTGAAGCTACTACTAGAAAGAGGGGCGGACGTTAACGCTAAAGGGGGAATTTTTGGTAATGCACTCCAGGCGGCATCATGTTCATCTGGGGATAATGTGGAAGTGGTAAAGCTGCTACTAGAGAGAGGGGCGGACGTCAACGCTCAGGGTGGATTATATGGCAGTGCACTGCAGGCGGCAGTAACTAAAGACCACGAGGAAGTGGTAAGGCTGCTACTAGAGAGAGGGACGGACGTCAACGCTCAGGGTGGATTATATAGTAATGCACTGCGGGCGGCATCATCTAGAGGCCACGAGGAAGTGGTGAAACTACTACTAGAGAGAGGGGCGGACGTCAACGCCCAGGGTAGATTATATGGCAATCCACTGCAGGCGGCAGCAGCTAAAGGCCACGAGGAAGTGGTGAAGCTGCTACTAGAGAGAGGGGCGGACGTCAACGCTCAGGGTGGATTATATGGCAGTGCACTGCAGGCGGCAGCAGCTAAAGGCCACGAGGAAGTGGTGAGGCTGCTACTAGAGAGAGGGGCGGACGTCAACGCTCAGGGTGGATCATATAGCAGTGCACTGCAGGTGGCAGCAGCTAAAGGCCACGAGGAAGTGGTGAAGCTGCTACTAGAGAGAGGGGCGGACGTCAACGCTCGGGGTGGATTGTATGGTAGTGCACTGCGGGTGGCAGCAGCTAAAGGCCACGAGGAAGTGATGAAGCTGCTAGAGAGAGGGGCGGACGTTAACGCCCAACGGCTGCAGGTGGCATCATTATCTGAAGATCACGGGAAGAATAGGTGGCCAGACAAAGAGGCGGACGTCAACGCTCAAAGTGGACAATATGATAATGCACTGCAGACGGCATCATACAAAGGCCACAAAAGAGGCGCCTTTCAAGTAGCAGCTGAAAGTAATTTGGGGTTGGGCGAAACCACGCAAGTGCCCATACCCGAAGAGACGCGGGACGATAGCTCTGATTTTGGATCCGAGATCATGGGTGATGACGATGAAGACTCCGGAATTGGCGACTCAACAGCGACGGGGGACGACAGCTCTGGATCTGGATGCGAAATCATGAGCGATGGAGATGAAGACCTCGAATGTAGCGGTCCAACACCACCACAATATGATTCGCCGTTAGCGAGCCTCAGGGATCGTATCTCCAAACCGGTGGAATACTTTGACGGACTCAGAGCTCTTGCACATCTCGTGTATCAGAATTCTATGCTGCAAACATATAGCAAGAGCTACTCGCCACGGATGGTAGTCGAGCAGGACAAATATTCCGAGCCCTGTCCTAGGTATCTTGGGTCTCTGGAGAAACTTGCGCCGGGCGTTTTTGACCCTATATCTGATTCCGATGTTGTGCGAATTTGTCAAGACGCAGCTGTCACTCACAACGCCTTCGCACGTGACCTGCTTGAGATATTGGAATGCCGGAACGTCAATGCGCAGACCTACTCGAACCTGAGGAGGCTGCAACTTCATGGCTTCTGCTTGCAGAAATTCAGCATACTGACGATAGATCCCCATCGCCACAATGTAGCCAGACTACTGCCCATCGATATTCAGCATATATTACAATTACTGAAGGAGATCGAATCGGTTTTGAGAAAGACCGCAGAATTGGCCCGGCATGCCCCACCTTCCGTGGCATCGGCTAAGGCGCTTTTCGAACAGGCCTTGGGAGAGCAAGATGATTTACTCTTATCTGTCCCTTACTGCGCGAATTTCCTGACTACTCTTGGGCTGGACCTAGCTAGTCCTTCCGTCACCAGAATTAATCTCTCGATCCCAGCAGTTCTGAGACTTGTGGCTAACACTGTTGATCTTGCGGTGGCAAGTTACGCTGGAGCTCATCTAAGTCGATTTGATGAAGAGTATCTTGGAGAAGACATTGCTGTAATAGACGTTCTAGGCCCATTCGCGTCACTACACAAATCGCAAACTCCTTCGATTAAGCTGAGCCGCTGTCAGTTGCAGTGCCTCGATGCGTTCCATAATTCCCAACCTGTGTGGGTCTTTTCATCGAGTGACTGGGAGCCCCGCGGCCATCTCTTCTTATCTACCAAGGTTGAGGATTTCGCAGACATATGGGGTCCGCTATGGAAAGTAGTTGACCCTAAGGTGCATAGTTTATGCACTCGATATGTTGTGGGTAATGGATGTATATACAAATGGAAATCTCAGAAAGCCACTCCTCGCCTTCTGAAAAACGAGATATTATGTCACTGGATTTCGAATACCACAATCGAACGCGGTTCGGAGGATTCTTCGAACAAGGAAGAGCTTGTCTTTCCCGATAGCATAGATGAGGGTTTCGATGGCAACGAAACTTTGCTCATAGGAGCGGTGGCAGCTGGCTGTGAAAGATTGGCTTTGAAGAGGAATTGCAACTTCGATCTTGACAGAACAAGAGCAGCGCTGGACCATGATGGTAGAGTACAAATGCTTGGGACTGTGAAGGAACACACTTACAAAGACTCGGAGACATATCAGCTCCAGGTCGGTCACAGTGGCGTCAATGCCAGTGCATCGAAACAGTACAAACGGCGTGGCCAGTCTTTGAAACAAGCATTTGTAGAAGCTTGGACAACCACTCCAGAGCTTCGTGATCCGCGACTCTTGCAAGACTTTTATGGCGTCGAGGTCTCCTTGTGCACGCAAAATGCTCAAAGAATACAGCTAGGGCGGATTCTTGGCCTCGGCTCCATGTGTCAATACCTCAGATCCTTCAGATGGAAAACGGACTCTGCCAAGCAAGCATACTTCGATGCTTTGGAAGGCTTTCGAGAGGATAGTGACGCCTTACAGCGTACATGGGAAAGGCACGATCAATACCAGGATGATTTTGGCCGGGCAGTACTAGTTTGCCTGAAAGCTCTTGAGAAGACTGGTATCAATCACAAAGGACAATTGACTGCATTCCTATCTTCCCAAGTCACAGCGAGGCCAGAACTGATTGCTATGGAGCCCAGAGAGCATAGCTGGATCGGAATACTGAAAGACAGCGAGACTAGTTGCTGCATGGCTGTCATTGGAGATGACTGTCTTGAATTCAAGCACGGGCTTGGTTCTACTTGTGGCCAATCAGGTCGCTCTGTCCTCCGAACGGCTCTGGTGATCAACTGCCGGAATAAACCACGTGGACTCTGCAAAAAGTATGCTTACAGCCACGAGGCGGCAGATGGGTGGAGTTCACGATGGAGTGTAAGAACTATGGCCATCAAATCGGACGTATGGCTCGGCAAACATGGCACTCTGCGCCTACTGTCCCATCTTCCTGAAGGCACGCTCTTAATGGATTGGAGAGCATCTCCCATCACCACAGCGGTGAAGAACCTCATCGACAAAGAGAGACCCCATCGCGAGTATTCCGAGAATGTCCGAAAAGAAGCGCGTCATACAAGACCAGTCCCTCTTTTTGTGATGTCGAATCCATAGAATACTGTCTAAAAGAATAGAGCTACTGTGTGCAATTCGAGATGACGGCTCCATCTGTCCACACTTGTGAACGTGGCTCATGTACAAAGGGGCCAGAGCTGACATGTGCGATGCCGGCCTCCGTACATAGATGAATGCAACACGAGTACTTCGATACCCCACACTTTGCTGTGAGAGAAACATATGTTGTAGTTCATTTGCGTAAGCGTGACCGATCTTCGAAACGCGGAGAGTGCCAGACAAACTGCAATGCTGCTGAGAAACTGTCCCCCTTCGTCCAACCCTTATTACTCGTTCCCGCAGCGTAAAGCGGCGCCCATTTTAGGCTTGAAAGGGGTTGAAGCCAGGGCATAGTTGGTTTGGCGACCTCGAACAATATCTCCATGTATGCCGCCCTGCTCACGGCAATAGAGACCAAAGGTCTTGCAGGTCGGCGAGCGTACTGCGGCATCTCAAACCACCTCCACGACATCTGAGATGGACACACCTCCCTCACCACCACCACCACCCTCGAAACCGCAACCGCCAACACAATCCAGCCACCGGACCGGCGAATCCATCCCTCTCAACTCGCCCCTCCGAACCCACCCCAAACGAGGCCTCCCTCCCACATTCGCCTCCACCTACCCCCACGGCCACATCTCCGGCCACCCCCGCACCGCTGAGCAGCAAGCCGCCTTCGACGCCCGCAAAGCGGAGATCCTACGGACGATGGGCAGGCAGGATATCGAAAAGGCATACGAGGATGTGGTGTGCAGGATCCGGGAGGAGCTGGAGGAGAGCGAGAGGCGGGGCGGGGAGGTGGAGAGTGAGATGGAGAAGTTGAGGATGGAGAGGGAGATGGAGCGGCGGGTTTGGGGGAAGTTGAGGGGGATGAAGGAGAGTGGGGGTTGAGGGGCTTATTTGGAGGAAGGGTTATTCGGGGGAGAGGACACGGTCGTTGAAGATGCACACTGTGGTGGGCAGGGCGGCATGGGTGCGGCGATGTTTGGATGGGCACCTACCGATATCGCACGACGCATCTCGCTCTATTACAAAGGTGGAAACTATGACTTGACTGGAGCCGTTTTCTCTGCCGCTTGTCCGGGCGCAGGGTTCAAGAAGCCTCGAAAGTAGTGACGCGTGTGCGCACTTTACATCGACGATTCAAGAGTCTCGATCAGTCAGCCGGACTCGAATTCTGTACATCCTTACTACCATGTACGATGGGCGTCAGAAATCCTACTCCCGCATCACCTTTCTCCGAGGCCTCGTAGGAATACTGGAGACCATCTGTGCTTGCACTACCACTGCTATGCCCAACTAGAGTTCCTGAGGGTATCGCACGCTTCGCTGTTGTCGACCTAATGATCCATCTAGTGTCTGACTCTCGCGAGCTCTATCCGCGTCAATACACGAATCTACCTTGTGCGACCTCGAGGATCAGCTTTTTTGAGGTACCGCTGCCACCGGGTTCTTTACCAATGCTGGTGCAGAGACACCCTTCGCATCAGATGATGTTTCTGCTGCTTCTGGACGAGCGGAGGCTCAGGTTGCTGGCATCGTCGTTACCTGAATGCGTCATCTGATAGTGCATGTGGGCACTGAAATTAGACCCTAGGAATGTGTCCGTGCTTGGGTGACTTCGATAGCGACAATGAACACGGTGGGCTGTTGAGGTTACGGGTTCCAATTCATCTGCGATCTAGACCCAGGGGAGGTATTGCACGAATGATTGATCGAGTGCGTGGTGTGCTTGGGGCAAGACTTGATTCCAGAACTACGTATATCGAAGCTGGCGAGCACAAGGAGTTTGCAGATCAGGACTCAGTTCGGAATGGTGCACTGACAAATCTCTGCAATAGAGTCTCAGAAAGGGACTTGGAACGAAGGGTGCTCAATTTCGTAGATTCTACGTGCGCACCATATGTGACAGTTAAAATATTCTGTCAGCAGACGCTAAACCTTCTACGACACTGTTCCAATATCCTTGGGGCTCTCCATTGCTCCAAAGCTACCAGCAATTTTCCCAGTCCTCAGACCGTTGAGTTCAACACCGATTGAAAGCCCACGGTCGAAGGTCCCATCGACCGTATTTCCGAGGCAATGGCTACTAAGGCAGGGTGTGATTGCTATGCTTTACCGAACATCCTCCGCGCCCAGCAGTGTTCTATATGGTAAGAAATTGTCGACCACCTACTCATATGCCTTGATCGGATGCAGAAGATATCTTGCAATGGTTGCCTGGCATCACGAAAAGAACATGGTTCCCAAGGTTCACAAGTACCAGATAAATCAAAAGAGCGGACAGATTCATAGCCAAATGAGCCTTCTGTCCTTCTTGTCTAATACGGAAAGCAAGATTCGTACCTCTGGATTTGCCAAAATCGGACAAGTCCGCCAAGCATTTGGGTTTCCCAGCATTCAATCAATGCCATGGCCTCCTACAAAGCGGATTGGTCTTCCGACATTGGGAATCAGCCCTAGTAAAACCCGTTATAACACAGATGACGAGTTTTCTGACACCGAGGCTTCTCGTGCTCCGAAGGCCACTACTATCACCTCTGAGGCAGGAAACAAAGCTTTTGACATCAAAGCTTTTCCTGCTCCGGATACCGCTACCGCCATGGCCATTGCTCCCATCGCTGCAGAGCCAGTTGCACTGAAGCTACCGAAACACCAGACAAGACCGAGCCGCTCGCGGAGATCTTAGACCCTGAGAAAACAGTTGCGACTTATGGGTTTGTCTGGCATTACGATCATAACCCAGTTTTGGTACCGCAAGAAATAACGCAAAAGGATTGGAGATCTGACTCGAAAGAGCTTGTTCAATTCTACACTATAAAAGAAACCCCACCACAGAGCAGCGATGGCAGCAGCGCTGAAATCGACGACGGTGACACTTACTTCTCCACGCACAGAGCCGGAGTTCGCCTTCCCAGGAACAATGAAAAAAGAGTGACGTTCGGTTGTCGCTTCAATGAAAGTTACAAAAGGCTTAAGGGCGTCAAGGTCATCAGGAGGAAGTCGATAAACGCAGACGGTACCAGCTGGCCATTCTTCGAAGACTCGAGAAGACTTGAAGACTTGGCCCTACGTCTGAGGGATGAAGGAGATGAGAAGGGTTGTTACTAAATTGATATCATAACTCGCCAAAGGTCCCACCGTGACTCCAGCGACATGCCACATCTGACCCTTTCAGGAAGATGAAAAGTCGTTGATGATGATAAGAGTGAGCCGCTGAGTTCAGCGAGGAGGAAGCTTTGAGGTTGGTTCATCGCAAGACTCCGGAGCCCTACGAGATCGAGGAGACTCCTGAGGTTGACGACGTTACTGAGATTGAGGATGACACCGATTTTAGTGATCTCACTAATATTGAAGAGGGTTCCGAGATTCTTGAGACTCCCGAGCTTGAAGACGTTTGGGGGTTTATGGTCTTGTTTAGTGATGACATGTGGTAGGAATGTGGTATTCGGAACGTACCCTACACAGGAGGCTTTGGAGGAGAGCAGAGTGGGAAATAGATGAGACGCAGCGTCGGCACTTCGGGGTTTGTATCCACGTTCGCCCTCGATCCACGAGAAAATGCAAGACACAAAAACATGTCAGACAATATTTGCTCCTGTCACAAGTGCCGCCAGATCAGGGGCCTCCTCTCCATAGCATGGGTCAAATCCTGCGTTTGCTTGAGCCTAACAAATATGTAAAAACAGTTTCAAGCCCAGAACATCTACCATTCATTCGGTTTCTCATGAATCCTCTACCACGACTTCAATCTATAATATCTGATCAATCATTCGCGGAATACAAGAATCATACAGTGTTCTCGGTCCACTAAGCATCTACCCAATCTTTCATGTGCCGAGCTCACAATTGCACAAGTTCATGAAATGAAATTCCAAGTACAATGGCCAATCCTATTCGTATCGAGCAGGAACAGAGCAAAGGACTGTGACTGTATTCAAAGGCTCAAGCTAATCTAATAGGCTTTCTACAAGTTAGGTTTTGATAAATGTCTCCTCACTATCGTCAGGATTAGTCACGGCGGGAAGCCCGCGGCACGACACCTGCTCTTCCCCAATATCCATTTGGAGCACCTTTGCCAAAGTCCTTCTGTACTTCTTTGGGCCCCACCCAGCGCAAGAATCACATTTACAAGCCACCTCTAGCACCATGGCAACCATACCACCACCACAGAGACCACGTCCGTCACGGTACTGAGGCTCCTTCAGCACCCACCGTCACACCACTAACGATGCTCCCCACCCATTTTTCGTTTCAAATCGCCACCAGCTGGTGTTACAGATCAGAACAGACAATGCTCAAGCAGAGAAAACCAGCCAAACAGTCGTTGCAGAAATGAAGACATATTGCCAAGCATTGCCGTGATACATACACAGAAACCACAGGATTTCTCACTCGCGACTGTACATACTATATGGAGACAAGAAAATGATAGTACTATGAGAAGGGCGAAGTCCTTTCAAATGTGGTGAGCAGGGATCGTAGGCTTAGCGAAATCGAGAAGCATAGTATAGTATAGCTCCGCAGGCACTTGTGACGATGCACAACGTTCCGATTAAGATACCTAAGTCCAATCAAATTCGTATGATTCTATAGGCAAGACTATTCCCTCAAAGTGTCTCGCTAAGAAGCTATGCTGGACTGCATCCTCGCGGCAGGACTGCCGTAAACGAATCACAAAGCATGAGGAGAAACTGCTTACTACAACAGGAAAAGCGTTTCATATACCACTCGTTTGATCGTAAATAGATTTATAGCGGAGACATGACAGGTTGAAAAGTAATTCGATGACTCGACCTGTCCAACAAAAGTCGTCCAAGCTTCAGCAAGGGGACAACAAGCTAATTCACAACATTCAAAAACAAGCGAGGAGCAATTCTCCATCAACAGGCATTGAAGCCATCTCGGAAATACAGGTGCCAAGGTGGAGTCTTGATGCTGTACTATGCCGATACGAGTACTCTACAACGGCATGATTGCCAACCCTTCAAAGTAAGCTAGCATAGAGTATTCGTATCACCATAAAACTTTTTCCGTTTGCGGAGTCGTTGCGCTCGTCAAGAAGAGCAATCTATGTTTTAGATTTGTATCGCATTTACACTGGCAGTTAGGGAATTGTGGGTTGAACGAGGTCTCTTTAGGGATTATTTAATATATCTTGATCAAGGCTATGTATTAAAATAACACATCACTTTCCATCGAAGCGAGAAGGCGTTAGTGGTTTAGTGGTAAAATTCGTCGTTGCCATCGACGAGCCGGGGGTTCGATTCCCTCCTAACGCATTTCTTTTTGCGGGTTCGATCCAAAGTTTTTGCTCATCTCAGGAGTAAAGGTATCGAGAATTATTCAGAGCCATGGCACTTGACAAAGGCGTGCTTTTTGGGAGTCAAAAATTGTGCCGGGATTTGCCGAAGTTTCGGCGCTAATGAAGGAGGCTTGGCATTGCCAAATGTCCTCGAGTCTATTTGTTTACATTGGAGGGTTCGTGAAATGTGTGTTTTCCAACATAGGTCACTATGACTTCGAAATTTACTTAATATCAAGACTTTGACCATCTTGGATCCACGCCATCTCCAGAACAAAGCTATTAGCCTATTGCTTTTTCGCTTGGCAGTTGCAAGCGGACATTTTCAAACAATGCCCACTCCGGACACTCCCATGACGTTGACGGGGTCGAGCTTCGTCAAGGTCGTGCAGAGTCAGGCCGACGGCAATCTCTGTCTGTCGGGCTCCCGTAATGCAGCATTGATTTAGCTAGACATGCCCACGAGCGCACAAAGACGGAGGCTGCTGCACTGGCCACATGTATTGAGCTGGAAGATTTCGTCTCTTCTGAATGACATCCCGAGAAGCGCTGGGGACATCACTGACCTCGGGTTGCAGTGGGAGCGTCTTATGATATCCTAGGAGCTTCGTTAACGGCCGATCGAAGGACAAACATACGCCCATTCCGCGCGAATCTACTCGGCTCGACCTGTTCACCAAGCGGACAAAGTTTCTTCGAACGATGCTTCAGTGGATACATCGATCATAGCCACGGAGTCATTTCAACACGCTCTGGAATTGAATACCCACATCATTGGCACTGTCCGATACACCACCTCCAACACAGGATGGTTTGTTCAGTAGCTTGCTGATGCTGGCCTCGATAGGCAGAAATCTACAAGATTAACAGCGCCTTACAAGTGCATGCTTTTATCGAGCCAGTCGGATTTCAATGTTATGTTGAGGAATTGGATGATCTATTTGATTGAGCAATGCTAACCGTCAACTTCTATACTAACAATTAGACTCATACTCTCTTCCCTCCAAATGATAAACAATCATCAAATCAACGTTGAAATCCAATCTGCACAGGCACAAGCAAAAGGAGACAGTTCAAACCAAAGCTCCACGAAGCCCCAAATTCAACCTTAGCTACCGCATCCGCAACCTTCCCATGTTGCTTTCCGCCCTCCCGTCCCTGTTTCTGCTGAGTTTCAGCCTAACCGATTTGCAAGCTCATGAGCGACTTCGTCCGGGACCCACCCGTGGCGTAAGTGGTAATTTTTGTAACTCTCTTGTTTCCAAAGGCTTGATGATGATCTTGGAGCATGCGTGCTACCGGACGACCGTTGTCGGTCCCCATTAAAGCTTTGTATTGGGCGCTTCCCGGTAGCCAAACGCCGGGCTGGTTGTTACGGAGTTTGGACTCTGTATGGAATTGTTGTATAGCATTATTAGTGTCATCGTTCCGGATGTTGCGTTGTATCACCAAATCCAATCGAGGGTTCCCTTCCTCCAGGTTCCATGCTTGGAATGCTTGATCGGACCAATGGATTCTCTGGCCCTGTGGTAGGTTATCCTTGTTGGCGTAGCTCACTTCGTTAATCATAGTGCCTTGGTCACCGCTGACCTCCAAGTCCAGGATAGGGTTTTTCGGATCGCCTCCAACTTTATTGATGACAGTGTATTCGGTATAGGTGCCTGACCTTGGGTTCTTGCTCCCACCGGACAATGCTGGATCGCGTAAAATTGGACCGAGATCTGGCGCTGCTCTCATGGCTTTAACATCGGTCACTTTGTAAACATTTTTGAAGTTGGCTGCGTTTTTGTCGGGGGTGTTTTGACTGATCGCGTTATTCAAATTCTCAATGGCGGTATCTCCCCTAGCCTGTAACTCTGGAACCGTTAACGGTGGTTTTGGACCACTCGCTGCGCCAGCAGCAGGTGCCGGTGCCGGATCAGCAGATGTAGGATCTTCTGGTGCATCATCCCCTTGGGTTCCAGAAGCTTCTTCAGTCGCAGGGGCATCTGTCATGGACACATCGGGGTCGATGGGGTCGATGTCCACGCGCCGCTCCAAGCTGAGACTTGACAGCTCGGACTCTACTACACTCGAGTCGTCAGTCTAGTACTGTTGGACTGTCTGTCGAAGAAGGGCCAAAAACTTACGAGGTCTAGAAGACGCTCTGAAGAATAACCCACCAGCGGCAGCCACGAGAAGGGCATGCCGTAGAGTGAACCGCATGTTGAAGACGGTAAATGATGTTTTTATTCGCGCTCGAGAGTGATCTTATCCTGCGAGTCTCGTTCACGAACGCTCAGGAAATAGACAAAGACGAACGGGTCCTGGGAAATTGAAGCCGATGAGGATGCAAAAGTTGCTGTTGCTATTGGAACCTGCGATGGTGAAGCCGATGATGATGAAAGACTTGCTATTTACAGGCGGGAAACACTAGCTTTTTTATAATCCAGATGCTGGTGAATCTCTTATCAAATCCGAGTCTGATCCATATTCTTTCCAAAGCTCACAGCATTCATCTTTTCTAGCATTGAAATGCTCCGCCATGTTTGAGCTCAACATGTCAATCTCGGTCCAAAGATAGCATGCCTCATATCAACAGGTTTCATGTCAAAATCCTTTTCATACACCAGCAACATGTGTGCCTCATTTAAACAGGTTCCATCTCAAAATCCTTATTATAATTTATTGAGCTGCATGCCTCATAACATCAGCAGGTTTCTTAGATCAATATCACCGTCATACACCACCGGGTTGTGTCTTAAGGAGTTGGTGACACCGGATCCTTTATTATATACGCATGGTAATTTAAAAGTGATTTGCCATTTCGCTCTTTTCACGTTGCAAATCCCGGCCGTGTTCGAGCCAAAGAGAGCCTTTTCATCCAGAGATGAAAGTGCCTTCGCTCTTCATGCGTAGGCTGCTCATTTGGAGCTGTTTGTATGTATCATGCTGCAGCCCAAGATCCTACCGAAGAAATTGGCAGTCCTCCATCTCAAAGGTCTCAGGCTGCCCACCGAAACCACGTCATCTGATTCGGGGCTGTGTTAAATTGTCTTCACACTCATCTACAACAAATGCACGACCAACCCTGGTCCATTCTCTCTGATCTCATCCTTCATCATCCCAGACGTATCAGAAACGACAACGATCGCTTCGAATTTCCAAACCAGTCTCACCACTTCGACCAACTCAACCCATCTAGAGGTCGAAAGATGGGATACTAAATCAACACTGCCCCTTTCATACGAACAAGATGGCCCATCGCATCATCAACGGCATAGCAGGCATCGGCAATATCGCCGTACCCTGGGAAGACCCGAACCAAAGCCACGTTCTTCACTTCGCAAAGTACCGCCGTCCAGGCAGGTAGTGGCCGTGGAGACTACACCGGGGGACGCATCCCACATTTGGCTCTGTAGGACGTGCGAGGCAATCGCATAGGGTAGTGACACGGCGACGCAAACAGCCGCCTTGATTCCGAAATAGTCGGCTATTATAACATCGCACGTGATCAGGACAGAAACCATGTTGTGCATGCTCAATACGTCATGCTCGCCCTGCATAAAAGCGACGCTATTGCCATTGCTTTCATCATCACTGTGAGTAGCGACGGCACGGAAAGGACTTGGCCTGGCGACATTGGCCAAACTTGCAAAGCCGATTGGTACACCCGCAATTTCAAAGTCGGAGATTGTACCTAGACTCCCACCCTCATATCTATCGATAGCGTCCCACAGCAACAGACTCATTGCCCCTCCTCTCCACAAGCCCGCCTTCCCGAGCTCACAAGCCGGCACAGTTCCAGAGGACCCCAGATGACGGACGCGTTGTGCAGGAGCAATGGAAGAATGACGTTCTGGCCTCAAATCATGGCTGACGCTCTGGTGGAGGACTGACCTTCCAGCCGCTATTGAAAAACGACAGCAACGGAGACCTGTCGGAAGTGATCGACAAGGCAAACGAACGCCCTTTCCGACCCGAAAACAGCAACTATGTAGAGCAAACGTGCCAGGGAGCCGCTGGTTTGCAAAGCGCCCGAAGCAAATGCAACCCAACTCATCTAATCCCTAGCGACAACCCGCTGCACAGCGCCAAGGGAACTCGTGAGCATCTGAGGTTATTGGGGCCCTAGGGTTGAGTGTATCTGTTGAGGGTATTTACTATGAGAGATCCATTGCGTTCAGGAATGGTGTCGCTCGCGCTCTGCTGCTTCAACTCAACGCCTGCTTCGACGTGAAGACACAGACTGGGCAACGCACGGGTATGCAAGGGGCGGAATCGCGGAGATGAGCCGATGGGAATGGAAGTCCCAAACATTGCGAGTAGCGAAGGGACTGTGTGAGGGGAGACAGCATCATTCCTTTTGAATGTAGGCGCTGTACAACATATCGAGATAAACGACCTACAGCATTTGCCTACAGCGAGGACCTGCCGATATTACCATCGGCCAGGTTTCCAATCCCAAGCTCCACCCACCGCCCATCTCATCCTATGAGTTTCATCAATCAGCCTTGGCAGGGCAACCCACACGCGCCGCACAAAGACCAACGAACCACCATCGCGTTAATTTCCGGAATACGTCCACAGACGATGATGCGATACGATTACTTTTGGTGTCAACATCATTCTGTCAGTACCTTCTCGGAAGAATTGCCAATCTCTATAACTGTTCTTAGGGGGGTTATCTCAATACAGCCTAACATCGACCCACAGATGCCCGTACCACATGAAACACGCCCTCCAAGACAATCTCTACCTTACCCGTTCATTTGACACGCACTAGTGGGGCCACACCCAAGGTCCTTCTATTACCTTTTCGATCACATCACATACCAAAGGTACCGTACTGCCAAGAATGTTATCCAGCCTTCTGCCAAGTCTCCGACTCAAAGTCGATGAGAAACATCCGACAACGCTGGGTTGAACATTTGAAGGGGCGAAAGACTGAACCACGATCTGCGCTTTGCGTTGATCTCACGACGCAGCTCAGATCTGGGACGTTGTTTCTACGTGGCCGCGAGCGCAGGCTTGGATGGCGTGCATTCGCGCGGTAGCTGAGGGGCTTCGTGCCTTTTTCGGTAGTCTCCGATGGATGACTTGCGTCCGTGCATTCGTAGTGTCGTACTTACGTATTGCATGATGTTAAAATTATACACAAGGAAACAAATAAGTAATCTTCGTGTAAACAGAGCGTTTTCAAAGCTAGGATCGATTGAGAGGGTCTGCATTGAAAAGAGCAATCCCGAACTTCGTCAAGGAAGCGTATCCTCAGCTTCCAGAGCCGGAATCAGACAAGTAGCGAAACATACAGTATCCCCAGTATAGAAAATGATGGCGTGAGGGTTAGGCATAGGCTCTTCTGTATAATGCATTCGGCGGTGCGATTCTATGTTGCTCGTTCCGACAGACTAGCGTGCCGAGGAAGACTGTTCCATTAGCGATTGGCAGTATGAACATCTTTTCATTTATTGAAAAAGTAGTAAACAATGATAATACAGATACGTGGCTATCATATCAAGCGACCGTGAACCGTTCATCCAAGCCCCTCAGAAACTACGGTCCGATACAAGGGAGAGTATCTCTGAGCTAGAAGATTTGATAACATTGAGATTCTCATCAAGATGATATTGCCAACCGACTTAGACGACTTCAGCATCCGCATTGATTTTAGAAAGTGAAGAGCAAGCGATCTGAAGACAACCCAGGATGCAAACGTTCGGAGCAAATTGCCAAGGTACGAAACGACTCATCGACGTCGAGGTCATGCATGGGACAGACCTTCTGCGAAGCTGGGACAAAACCTCGTGGTCCTTCGAGCTCGGCCGTTTGAAAAGGAAGTCTTCGCAAAAGCAGTGCGTGTCATGACGCCATATTGGTGACTCCTCTTCTCTACAGAAGAACATTGACTAGTGGAGATGTGTAGATCTTGAACCAGGAGTTTGGGCGATGAAAGATAAGGTAGTCGCCCGTCCACGCGAACACCAACCACCCTGTGCTTGATCAATTACACCATGACAAGACCATGTATGCTTGACAGAGAAAAGTTTGATTCAACCATGTCTCTCAATGCTTCAGAAAAGGTGGAGGTGACGGGTGTATTGGGTAGGTACCATCCAGAAATTTCTCACCCCAGGCACTCTTTAGTGGGTCCACCCATTGCGCTCCAAGCTCAAGCAGCACCTTGACCATACTTTTCTGCCCGTGTATCATTGCATTGAGTATTGGTGGAGGTTCCGAGTCGCCGGGAACACCGTCGACGTTGACACCTGCTTCTGCTAGAATACGTACCACTTGCTCGTGTCCCTGTATGACGGCGCGAAAGAAGGCGTAGTCACCACTTTCATCGACCGCCAGATCCGCTCCATTGTTGAGTAGAAACCGCATCATGCTCAGTTGTTGGTTCTTGGCGGCCTCCCAGAGAGGGGTGAGGCTACGAGACCCAGAAGAGTTGATGTCGGCGCCGTTGTCCAGGAGCATCCGCACTACCTCTTCATGTCCGTTGCTCGCTGCTGCATGTACGGCATGCCACTCATTACCGTCGTATTGAAGATCTGCTCCCTTCTCAAAAAGCAAGGACACGACGGGTACATGGCCGTAATAAGCGGCAGATTCTAGAGCGCGTGAACCTCCGATTTTTGTGGCATTCACATCAAGTCCTTGGTCAAGCATGATTTGGACTAGTCGAAGATGACCGAACCTACAAGCCATCCATAGTACCTCATATTGCAAATTCGATATGTTAGTGAAACTACCCCTTTCAAACAAGCATTTCACCATATCAGTGTGACCGGCATGAGCGGCGTCCATTATAGCATTCTCGTATTCGGCTCCTGAACTTTTCAGATTGTATACAGGATCCAATAGCAGTCGAACAACTGGTTTATGATCTTGTCGTGAGGCTGATCGTAGTGCCACATAGTCGATATCGGCTCCTTGCTCGAGCAAACACAGAGCAATTTCGTGATGTCCTTGTGCGGCTGCCGCTTGCAGAGGGGTGCCAAAGTAGTTGCTTACACAGTTGACTTCAGCTCCCTTGGAAAGCAAGATTTCGAGCGCTTCCAAGCTCCCAAGCAGTGCTGTCGCAATGATGAGGTCATTTAGATCGTGAATTGCTTGGATTTGCCCTTGGCATGAGGAGGCCATCAACTGTGCGGTTCTAAGGGAGCCGAGATGGTTCACCGCTGCTGTACAAAGCGTGTATTTGACGCCATCTTTTGGTAGATCTATTTGTTGCCGGTATGTACCATTTATCGATTCAGCTGTTCGACGGATTGCTAGAATAAGGGGGTTTTCATCGATTCTAGGGTTCTCAACTCTTTTGAGCAACAGCTTGGTCATGATTGGTTTTCGTATATAAGGGAATGGTACACCCTTGCGTTCGGCGATTAGTTGGCGTGCGAGGATTACATCCAGTATCTCGTGATCGAGCCGTACTAATGAAGTCATTACCATGATAACCTTCTTGGGGGTATTTACGTACCATTGACTAGTCTGAGGGTCAAGACTTTGTGCAAGCCAAGAGAATCAACAAGCTCATCGACCACTTGACGAAATGGTAAACAAGGTAAGTTCATCCAGCTAATCTTGCACGGAGACATTTTGATATCAGCAAGGCTGATCAAGAGGTTGTGAAAGCGAAGAATGACTATTCTACACTCATGCAAGGCATGATGGCAACACCATTGAACACGTTGAAAGTCCAGCCTTAGATTTGCCTGTCAAGATACATCATGTGGAACATGGCATTGTTTCGGAATTGCGGTTCAGCAGATGAGAGCAGAGTAAGGAGGCAACCATTTCATCTTCATCCTTGTAGGCCTTCCAGGACCAAGATCACAGGATCCAGGTTTCAGGATTCAGATTTCAGGGTTGTGAAGTACAGGTTCAGGCCAATGAAGACACTTACTCAATCCGGTCTGGGGTTCTAGCCATCTATTAAAGTAGCAGGGCCTTCTGAATAGACCAGCACACTATCAATGCAGAATATTTGCAGGCTGTGAAGTATATTCATGAAGCGACTCTACGGCAACCAACTGATGTATCGTCAAAATTACAGCTAAAGTAAGGTAAAATATTTTACAGACAACTTTAGAAGTAGCTTCGCCAAGGCCCTAAATACAAGTATTAGTCGCGGCAAAAACTCTGCCAAGCGCAGTCATCAGCTCAATTGCTCATCAAATCGTTTGTGCTTCGCCTTTCTTCTCGCGCCAAGTCATATATAGTCAATAATATTTCAAGGGACGACGCGCGACTCATTGCGACAATTGCTGAGTTGTAAAAACCGCTGGGATTTTAGAATATACGAGTACCGTTGGGAATCAAGGTAACAAAAATCGTAAAAACAATTGTACCGCGGGGAATATTCGCCGTAGAAGATTGTTAACATTGCAGGGGATTATCTGTCGTGAGATAGATATAGCTTTACCAATTCATGTACGCGTGATACGACCTTCGAGGCATGTAGAGTGACAGATAAGATTGCAATGCAGCCGAGAAATTGTCGCAGTTGAAAGGACCGATCCGCACACCACCCTCCACCCGCCAAAGACCCACACCCCACACTCGACACTGAAACTCCGCACACCAACCACCAAAATGCTCCTCTGTCCTCCCCCCTTTCCCCCCCTCTTCCCCGCATCAAAATAACCCCCCCAGCTAACCCACCCACCGTCCCCCAGTCTGCCCCTCCTGCGCCAACGTCCTCACCGTCTCGCGCGCGCCCTCGACCCTCTCCTTCCCCGAGGGGCAGAACCGGCTCGAATGCCGCACCTGCCCGTACCAATTCCTCATCGACCAGAAATACTACGAGCGGCGGGAGATGAAGCGGAAGGAGGTGGAGGACGTGATTGGGGGGAAGGATGCGTGGGAGAATGTGGACAAGGCGGACGGTGAGTGTCGTTTATACCATTCGTTGTTTTGGGGGAGGGAGGGAGGGAAGGAAGTGGAGGGCAGGGGGTAGAGGGGTAGACAGAGAGGGGGTTCAGGGAAGGAGCAGCTCTGGAAGCAATTATCGCAAGACCCGACATCTCAACGAGCGCCCGCACCACCACTACTCCTCCACCAACGCTAACGCATTCTCTCTCTCCCCCCACAGCGCAATGCCCCCGCGAAGGCTGCGACGGCTCCTCGGCCTTCTTCTACCAAGTCCAGATACGGAGCGCGGACGAGCCCATGACGACGTTCTACAAGGTGCGTGTCTGGTTCTTCTCTTCCTACGATGGGAATCGGCTCAGGTGGGAGGGAAAGAAAAATGACTGACGAGGGGAGGATGTAGTGTACGACATGTGCGCAGAGGTGGAAGGAGAACTGAAGGGGTGTGGGGGAAGGGAAGGGAAGGGAAGGGAAGGAGGGGGATGGAGGTATGAAAACGTGGTTAGGACGGGAGTAGGACAGGGAGGAGCTGTGTGTGCTCAGGAAGGCTTCACGATCGGGGAAGATTGTGCATGCCCCAGGAATCGAGCCGGCCATGCTGTCAAGGGGCCCAAGCTTTGAGAAGACCGACCTCGCCTCTCTGCAGGAAAACCAACTCATACATACATACACACTCAGAGAGACACTGCTCGAAGCGAAAAGCCACCGAAGTAAAAGAACCGCGTACGAGAAACCCCAAGTCGAGGCAGCCACGATACCGGCCATAATCATACCTAATTACGAGATAGACGCACCTCTCGATCGAGAAGGCCAACCCTCTTCGTTGAAGTTTTCTCGTCGGAACGATGAAATGTATGCACGGTGTGAGTATGCAGCCGAGCACCATCAAGCTAGCAGGTGCTGATGGAAGGGGACAGTCGAGCATTTTGGCAGGAAGGGCTATGGGGGACTGGTTCTTCATTTAGAGGGGGAGCAGGATTGGACGGAAAGCAGCGAGCCTTCATTCATCCCGAGCGAACGACTGCGATTCGATCGCGTACTGCAATGCATGCACGTCTCGAGCGATAGGAGTGCAAAGATCTAATGTACACGCCATCCTGCTTGAAGCCGACGCCCCTGATGCAAAAGGAATCCATACCCATCAGCGCCAGGCTATGCAACGTGTGTTTCCCAATCCATGCAGCCCCAAGCGTATCTCTCCCCGTGCCCACGTCCATTTCCAACCCATCACTCGCTGTCACTCGCGCTCCCCGTCGGCCCTTCCTCATCCTCCCCGTCCCGACCCACCACATCGTCACCCGCCATCATCGCGAACTCGGCTTTCTGCAGCGTAGACCTCAACTCCGTATTCCGCGGGTCGACGAGCTCGAACGGCTTCAGCTTCGCCTTGTTGCGTATCCTGTTCGGCAAAAGGACGTTAGCTTCGTAGTCGTGTTGAAATCCCATGCATGCTTGCCCATTCCCCAACCCAACCCCCCGGAAAACCCAACAGCGCAGAAAAAGAAGAAGAACGGAAAGAAAAAAGACAGAGTCAGCACCGACCTCGGATCCGCCCCGGCATCCAACAGCAACTCCACCAGCCCAGCCCCAGCCTCCCACCCCTCCTCCGCCAACCCATTCACGAACCGGACCGCCTTATGCAACGGTATATCCGCCTCCATCCGATCGACCGGATCGACCTCCAACCCCTCCTGATCCAGCAGCGTATCCAGCACCTCATCTGCCCGCCCCCCCAAAGGTCACGAATTAGCCACCCACCCCCAAAACAAAAGAAGCCACCCCCCAAAACAAGTGAAACCCCCCCCAAAAAGAAAGGGGGGAAAAAAAGAAAGAAAGAAAAAAAAAAAAAAAAAAAAAAAAAAAAAAAAAAAAAAAAAAAAGGACCAAAAACACATACAACTCCCCCACCCAGCCGCGACATGCAAGCAATACCGCCCGACCCCATCCGTCGCCTCATTCAGCAAGCGCGCGACTTGCTCCGGCGACGCCAGCGCCGCCAGCAGCTCCGCCAGCAGGGCCGTGTTGTTGCGGCGGCAGCACTCGAGGAGGAGTTCGCGCGGGGTGGCGCCCTGTTGTTGTGCGGGAGGGTGTCAGCCGGGGAGTGGGGGGGTTGGGGAAGAGGGGAGGGAGGGGGAGGGATGGGGAAGGGGGGGGGGGGGGGGGTGGGTACCTCGTCGTTCATGGCGGTTGGGGAGCGAGCTTTGGGTCGTTGAGAGGTTGGGAGGAAGGAAGGAGGGAGGTAGGAGGGAGGTCCGATCGGGGGCTGTTGTGATCTGAGGCGGAGAGGATGAAGACTGTAGAGGATGTTGGGAGGGCGAATGGGGTACGTATGTTCGGAATCGTAGCGGACGGAATTAGTTGTTGATGATGGGAGAGTAAGGTAGGTGGTCGTGTTTGAGGCTGACGCAAATGGAAATGCGAAACACGTTGTAGGAGTCGCGCGTCCTGTTTCAGCCCTATGAGGAAACGTCATCTTGCACTTCCATTTTTCCTGCTGCAGAGCGCTTGGTTGAGAGTGTTGCAGACGGAGGAGAGAATATTGTTATGGATGTTGTCAGGACTAATGCCATGCTGAACTATGCTATGCTGAACTATGCGATACTGTGGTTCTCGCATTAAGAGCTCCTCCATCAGCGCCTGAAGTGAATCTCCATCCAACGCGACCTGATATCGCCTCCGGGTCCTCCCTTCCTCCAGCTTGTTCGCTGCTGACTGGGACAGCGTGAACACCGATGATCTCATGTCTATTTGCCATTCCATCAACCCTCTACCTCCCCACCCTCCAGACACCTGATCATAGCCCGATCCTTCAACCCCCTCTCCTCCGCCTCCAACTTCCTCATCTCCTGCCTCGCTTGATCTTTCTCGAAGAGATTATCCTGTTGCTGCAGCTTCAACCACGCTTTATGTCTCTCGCAGCGCTTCTTTTTGCAAACGCCGCGACCGATTTCTTCCTCCTCTTTCTCCGCATCCTTGGTAGCCTCGTTACCGTCTTCTCTCTCTTTCGGTGTAGGCGCTCCCAGGACCCCATCCGTCTGCAGCGCTTTCTGACCTTCAGGCGATGCGCGCCACTCATTGAACTCCTCTTCAGACCAGGTCAATCGGGAGTCGTAACCACAAATGTTGTTGATGGATTTATCCTGCTCTTTCAATTCCCCAAGCACGTTCTTCGCCCGGGCAGTAATTAATAGCAGAAGCTTGTCACGATCATCCAGTAGCTTCCTCCTCGCTTTGCAGCGAGCTTTCCTTTCCGCAATGCTCGCCAGCTGAGCCGTCTCCTCTGGAGTGAGGGTAGCTTTGGGTTTCTCAATTTCCGCATTTTCCATCTTGACATCTTGCCCTTCTGGACTCGCCGTGGCAGGCGGACTCAGCACCCCATCACCTAGTCTCCGAAACGCATTAAGATCCTTCGATCTATCAGTCAAAGCCTTCAACTCTGACGGCTTCAGCACACCGCCCAGATGCGCATGATCATCATCGGAGACCTCTTCAGTATTGCCGAAATTGTCAGTATAATTGTCGCGCCTCCTCTTCTTATTGCTGCCCGGTCGATCCTTCTGTTCTGCGGAGCATTTACCAAGCGCGAGGATCCTCATGAACTCAGCTCCATGTGCGTCCGAGCAGTACTTCGACTTTACTTGGCCCTCTGATCCATCACGTGCGGGTTCACTACACCCTTCAAGACGACACATCCGTTTCCATAGAGTCTCATTCCCTTTCTCGGCGCAATTCGGGCCTGATATGGTCAGCAGGGTCCACGTCTATCGCAAGGTTAGGCAACTCACAATACCACTTGGAGATGAGTTTGGTCTTTTCCGCAGGCATATCCACACACCGACCGTGGAACCAACCATCGCATGGTCCATCACAGGCAATCATGAGAGTATGATCGTCTGGCTTGCGGCATATGCAGAAGAGCTCCCCGTCATCTGTGGCATCGTCATCATCCTCCTCACCATTCAGTACGGACGAACTCCGCGCAGGTGTCTCCGATCCTTGCTTGCGGTTCTTGGGCACCGGAGTCTGGCTCGCACGACTCGTTGCAGGAGTGCCCGTATGTTGCGCTGATGGTGTACCATCAACACTCTCACTTTCGATCTTGCGCTTCTTCGCAGGCGGCTTCACTGTGTTGGCAGTCCCCTTCTTAGGAGCTGCCCGCTTCTTGCTCGGCGCTGATTTCGCCTTCATTGCAGCAGAGTCTGCCGGAATAGGTGATGGAGTATGGCTTGCGTCTTTCTTGATGTCTGTGATACTTTTGAGGGTGGGGGTACCGGTATTGGAAGGTTGATCAAAGGCGATTGTAGAACCTTCCACGGCTTGCCCGTCGTATTGTTGAGGCGTTTCCAGAGGGATCTC
Organism: Letharia lupina; assembly: GCF_014066315.1. NCBI lineage: Eukaryota > Fungi > Ascomycota > Lecanoromycetes > Lecanorales > Parmeliaceae > Letharia > Letharia lupina. The sequence goes on from NW_023502980.1 coordinate 284,799, forward strand.
TTGCATCTCTGCTTTGATCTGAACTTGATCACTTTGAGTCTTTGGTAGAGTTGAAGCTAAGATTGAATCTGAGGGTCCTTGTGAGGGTTGTCGTATTTGTGAGGTAGCCGGCGCGTCTGAATTTTGGTAGGGTTCTTGTTTGTGGGTCTCGCCGTGAAGTCGTGATGATGACAACGCTACCTGTTCCGACGTATCACCATTGGCATATCTGATGAGATCGTCTTGTGCCGTGGCACCTGGCGCATGTATTGAAAAGGAACTACTTTGGTTTGGTGGTGATCGTACGAAAGGCGGAAGTCGAGCGGAGTAGTCAGTCTCATTTGATAGCTTCCTCTCGCCCGTAGATGAATGATGGTATTGTTCTAAACCAGAGGCATGTGTAGAAGAAGGTTGATTTCCAGCGTGAGAGAAGTCATTCGTAAGTGGAGGTAAGGTATGGCTGGATCCAGGTCTTGACCCGTAGTGATTGAAAGTCTGATACGACATCGACTGCGCAAAGCTGCCACTCTGAGGAGGCGAGAGTATGGGAGCGGTACTGCTCGCAGCAGCAGCCAGAGCTTCGAGCCCAGGTGACGTCAAGGACGCAAATGGTGTCGGACTCGCACCATGAACCTCGGACGAAGAACGATACCCGGCGCGATGATCCTGTCCATCCAAGACCAACGGTTGAGGAACCTGGGGCGGAGAACGTTGCGCAGAACTCGGGGCGGGGTTGAGGAGTTCAGAGAGTTTGGACATGATGGCGCGGAGTGGCGCTGGAGCCTGTTCGTCGCTGTTGACTCAAGCAAAGGGGGTCAAAAAGGTACGCGATCGTGTTTGTGCATCTGTGGATGGCTTCTGGGGGCGCATTGTGGTGGGTGGATGGGGATGCTGGAAGTCTCGCCGTGGAGAGGGTGTTTCTGGTTCGCGATCTTCGAGGACCAGACCCAAAAGTTAGCGCAGAGTTGGAAGGCGAGATCGACAGCAGGGATTCTGCAACGGCTTTTGTGTCACGTGAGGAGGGAAATCTCAGCAGTTCTGCCTTGAGATGGTTTTTGGTCCGTTTTGCGGGCAAGCTCTACACGGAATTACCAGAGTCATCCTGTTTGCTGTTAAAGAGAATAGAGAATCACTGAAATCGGGAACAGTGTAGGCGAAAGCCATGAGAAATAGAGCGCCGTCCAGCGGAAGTTCATGTTTCGAACCGTTTTGTATTACTGTATTTGACTCTTATGACAAGCAGTGTACCATATGCTGGATATCATCTATCAAAGACCGCCGCTGTAAGGCACGATCTGACACGCATGTTCCCAAGCTCCAAGCGCCAATTCGTGATGGAGATCATGCGTGAAGCAACCGAGCAATAGCAGGTCTGGCTCCCACGGGCTCAGTATCCCTTCTTTCCTTTCTCACCGATGCCAGTCTCTCCAGCGGTCGAGTAATAAACAGTTTGAATGGCGTCAGAGGTGATGTCACTCCTTCCTGGCTCCATCCTCCGTCCTTCAAACTCCTCGAGACCGGAACGTCATGCTTGGTCATAATGGAAATCATCGCGTGCAAAACATGCTCAACTGCCCGGTATCTGCTCCTCTACACCCGTCCGGTATTCTGTAACGATAGGTCCTTCCAGGTGGGGATCTTCGCCGTACTGATTCTCCAGCAAGTCCATTCGCCCATCAATCAAATGCTCCACGTTCAGTCTCGTGCTGTGGACAGTATTGTGTGAGTAGCCTTTAATCCTGACGCTAGACCGATTCTGTGGATCTATATCCGAGTCTCTCTCGTTAGCTCCAGCAGGCTTGTGTTCGCCGAAGATCTGCGGGAAGACGCTTATGCATCGAAAGCCTCGGTCCTTCTTTTCACACATCTCACGAAGGCCGAAATCGATGGGCTTGTTGAAGATATCCATGGAGAGATACTTCAGGACCTTGGCAGCCCCGTGGTATGAGAGAGCATAAGAGTAGGTGCAGGTGTTCCCAGCGGTGAAGAACATTATCCTAGTGTTGTCGTCGTAGGCAGACATATCCGGTATGTCTCCATAATTCGCACGGTGTTGTCGTGGGGGTACGTTGGGGTCGTTTTTAATGATGAATCGCCGGTCATCTCCTTTGATGGAGGAAGATGCACAATGGCCGAACCACATCAAGTCCCAGCCGTCACCATAAGGTGAGCGAGGGGCTTCGTCTTGGGGCGTATCAAGGAGCGCTTGGCTGCCGAGAGCAATGTACTCCATGATAGATCGGAGGTTAAAATCCCAGTCGGCATCATCTTCGATGATGATGGCTGATGACAAGCGTCTGCTGACGATCCTGAAGGCCAGCAAATATTTAGCGTGAGTTCTGGAAGACGGAGGGGGGTGGAGGCACTCTTTGGCAAAATTCATATGTCCACGCCAGCAGCCCACGACGCCTTCAATACCAGGTCTGTTCTCCCATTTCTATAGCAACTTTCAGCGTTGGGGTCTTCTTTGTTGAGGGCAGAAGCAGTCTTACACCAGACAGAGCTTTTTTCGAGATAGAATCTCCTTGAACACCCTCGAGGACATCAAATTCGAAGCCCGTTACAGAGGCCGCCAGAATCATTGCGTCAAGTTTGTCGGTTCGTGATGGCATATTGAGGACGAAGACCTTTTCGAACTGTGGAGCGCAGTGTTGTCAGTGACGGTTCCTCACCCTCCACAAGCCGCCTTGGACGTACCCCAAGAGAGGAGTTCTTCAGATCCGCAAGACTGCTGTCGGGGAGACGTCTTGCGCTATTGCTCAGAACAGGACCAGTGGATTTGGGCCTCCCGTTGAACCATGACTTCCCTTTGGCGTTTGTTCTTGAAGGCGCTAATGCTGTTGAGTTTGCGGGTTGGCGAGTGTAATCGCCCATGAGGCTGTTCGGTCGTCGGAACGCGACCAATGTGAGAAAGAGAAAGCAGGCCAGAAGAGAGAGTAGCACCATTCTCCGCTTGGCTTCCCTCCGCTCCCGACGGATCATTGTGGGACGTCTGGTTGGAGAATACGGTCTTTCACTGTCGACATAAATGTCCATAATGTCTTTGTGCGATTGTGAGGTAGGTAGTTAGATAAAGGTGGGGGGAAAGGAAATGAGAAAGTGACAATGGACATAGACCGTGAAACAAGTGACGCCAAGCAAGGGCGGACGAATGATAGGAAAGCGAGGGATTTATTCTACAGATGCCTAGACCCGGTAGGCAAAGTGTCATGCAGATCAAAAGGTACCTATTCTGCAGGTAGGTAAGGTACTTGCACAAATGTCGGACAGAAGAGGAAGTCAAGAACAAGAAAGCGAAAGTTGGTGTGGTAGACGAGAGGGTACAAGTTGCTCAGCTCGTATCCAAGGCTTGACTGCTGCGGGTACAAGTAATGGCCGATGAGATTTCAGTGTGAGTGGTATGTCGATTTGCTTACTTACGCTACTACCACATGCTTGTATACGAGATACTTTTGGTACTTTGTTGTTATGTACTTATGTACTTTTACAAGACACCCACTTTCACCGGCCCTTTGCCTGTCCACAGGTCGAGTTGCTCTCGAGTTGCATGACTCGGGTCTCGGATGACTAGATCCTGCGGCCATATCTAGCGTCCGTGCTCTAGCGGATACCGGAAAGGGAAAGCCTAACCTTGTACTGGTTAGCATATCCTGTTATAATGCTCCTTGCTCCCCCCTCCTCAAATACGCTGGACATGGTAGGTACTTGTACTTTTTCGGGAGCTTTTAAAGAAGACATGCATAATGCATGATACATGATACATGATACATGATGCAGAATTCCATGACGAGTATTTAGAGTTTAATTCAAGCAGGATACACAACCTCGGAGCGCAGGCTTATTGGTCAGTTGGCAATTGCTAATGCGAGTATTCGATAATTCGATGATCATTCATCCATCTGCATATATCAGCTTCGATTCCTAATGGCGTTGCTACAATGGTGTTACGGTGCTTTTTTATTTTCTCCTCCGATCGCGACTCACAACCGGCTCGTAGCTACCCCTACAAATCTCAACTTCTCAACTCGAGCCACCCAACTCGACTGGAGAGTATAACGTATAACGTGGGTCGGGGTCCCAAAAATGTCTATTGACGCTCTCCGGCAGAAGCGCGTCTGCGCCGCAGACCCGAACCAAGTCTGTGGCACGGACCTCTATGTGGACTGCTGCACAGCGGGGCGGGCAGCCACACGGCAGCCACCAATATTGCATTGTCTAGGTACTTGCTTTCAACAATCCGCCGTGGGGGGAGAGGTCTCCTCGTATCGCTTCCAATGATTGGCTCAAGAATATCGGCATGGTGAAATGTGTGGAATATGCAATGAATTCTAATCAAAGCTTTCCTTCGCACGCTTCCGCAATACGACTCTCTTACACATGTTGAACCTGCACGAGTCATTATTCCCTGAACATAACAATATAGAATGGCGCACACAGAGGCGACCCGGGGGGGGAAACATGTAAGCAACCTCAGAGGGATGGCAGCTGACCGTCTTCGCTTAAGCTTGGATCCGACAAAGCTCGGCCGAGACTGACGGATCTTACTCTCACCGTCATCGTCGATCTATCATTATTGGCATGCGCGACCCCGATTGACACCCACAAGGAATCCTGAATGGGTAAATAACCGAACAATCAGTCAATGGTTTGTCAAAGAGGGCACGTGCAGGCTTCTACTCGGAAGCCTGAAGCCTTCTTCAACAGAGTGGTTCCAGAATGCGTGCTTCGTGATCAAGTTTCGACCACAAGTCGAAAGATCTGTGAAAAATTGCAATAGTTGACAGTCAAGTTGCAAAAATCGCCGTGTCCAAGCAACGTCTTGAGCCGCAATGAGCCTGTCAAGGAAATAGATGACTGGGTCAAGATTTCATGGTGTGGTGTAAAAATTGATGATTTTTCTATGTGCCTGCAGGGCAGATATGTGTGGTGCCAACCCACGCTAGGCCCAATTGGGTGGTGGCTCTGGAGGAGGCCTTGGCGTACCGTGACAGAGCCGCAGTGATTGGACAATAAAAATGACAATCCCATCTCGCCCTTGCTCGCGGTACGTACCGTGCACAAGGAAGCGACGCAACGTAAATATTACGGAGGTCTGCATCACAAGCCCGTCCATGCAACCCTTCAGGCGGGGCGTAACCCGAGATCCTGTCACATGTCACAGTGGCTGGCCCGCTGCTATGGAGGTCGACACCAAAAGGTCGGTCTCCCACATGCGCTAGTAGCAACCCTAACCCTGCTTTCGGAAGGCAGCCCTGTCGCTAAAGACCTTGGAGTTACCTCGTTTCCGGGGAGCGCATAGACTGAACATGGGGACGTCTGTTGGGCCTGATAGGGGCATGGGCCCTCGAATGGGGTTCGTACGAGTCCGGCACAGCTCTAAGCGCAGTGTCCGGGCAGACCCCCGGGCGGGGCGTCATCCGACAGCTGGACCCATTTCGTGGCGGGTGCAAGACTTTTTGGTGTCGACCTCCGTAATACTAGCTACCTTACTGATTTTGAAAAGCTTGCTTTCCTCAATGCTCGAGACTCGAAGAATGCCAAGTGCTATACTCCGAACCAATCAAATCCTGTTTTCGCAAACATGACGCTAAAACATACCTTATTTGTTTCTATTTCCCAGCTGAAGCACTGCTACTTACCTTAGGTACTAAACGACTAGAGTAAACCTCCGGGTTACAGCTCGGCAGGGGTGAAAAAAAGTTCGGCAGGGGTGAAGCTTCGGCATATGCTCGCTTCACCTCGGATGAACTCATAGCATATGCTGAACGTATCCGTTTCACCCGAACGAACTCGGGCCGGGTCGAAAAAACTATGGCCACTTTATCCGAGTTATCGCATATGCTAAGTATATGCTAAGTTTAAATCTATTATTAGCAGCAGCCTCTACGAAGGCCCTACGACGTCCCTACGGGGCCCTACGGGGCCCTGCGGGGTTCCTATATAGGTTTAAATAGGGGTGTTTAGGTGTTAAGCGCAGACACTCCCGAGACTAGGCTTTTTTAGCTGAGTAGCTAACACCTCTTGAAGATTAGGCCCTTTAAAGTACAGTATAAAATTAGATGACTGAGAAATACGATGACTGAGAAATACGATGATTGAGTTATGCATATACTAAGCATCAGCATCGCATATCCTACGTGTATAGATTATCTCGCATACGTAAAAATCGCTAGACCGATTTTTTTTTTTTCACTCCCGATGAGGTGTTGGCATATGCTGAGTGTATCCCTTTTACCCCAGATGAGGTGCATATACTTAGCATCTACTCACCCCTGCCGAACTTTTTTTCACCCCTGCCGAGCTGTAAGCCCGTAAACCTCGAACATTAAAATCTCATCAATCAATTCTTTAACCCCTCATTAACACGTATCATATATTATCACTAAAGTAAGTTTGCAAACCTGTAAAGCCAAATACTCATATACGGTTTTCAACGGTGCCATGATTCTGAAGAAATCCTGACGAATTAAACCCCGAGATCAAAATATCAAATATGATCTCGAGCTTATAAGAATAGTCCCGTGGACGTGAATACTCAAAGAACCCTCGAAGAGATCCTAGAGAGTCACATCCGACCTGAAGATAATCAAGAATCTAAATCCCTCTACCCTTTCGAGAGCTCTTCGAGATGTCTAAGCTTGCTTCGACAGCCCCTGCGGTAGGAGCCCTCGAAAAATGTTCAGAGGGTCTGTGGGGCTGGGTGTCCTCCCCCTTGAGAATCAGTTCAACCCTCCACAGGAGTGGTCTTCCCACAGTCTCGGCAAGCGTTCCGTTACTGGTTAGCCGCGCATGTCTACTAGAGCGGACGATCACAGGTGTCAGCTCCAAGCCTCGCAACGCGCCATGATAAGCTAGCCTCCTTTCCTCCAATGATAAAACTCCAAGCAGCGCCATCAGCACTTGTGTGAATTGAGGATCAACAAGGTTGAGCGATGCCCCCACCCTCCCAGATTTTCCTCAACCCTTTGAAATCGGTGTCGGCCCACTCGACATTGTATCCTCTTAGCTGAAGTATCGGCTATTCGTTCAGGCCAAAAGCTTCCAGCTGGGAATCATAAATGAGCCATGACCACAGCTCAATCTGTAGTTAACGAACAGGGTCTCCGCCTGTTGTGCTTCGACGGCGGCGGGGTGCGGGGTCTGGCTTCTTTGTTTATACTGCAGCAAGTGATGTCCGTTGTCGGAAATGCGCTACCTTGCACCTATTTTGACATGATCGGAGGTACAAGCACCGGGGCGTGAGTAATGCAATAGTTCATTGACGGCAGCCCGGTCATCACTGACTCTCAAACACTGACAGCCTGATCGCCGTCATGCTTGGGTGCCTCGAGATGGACGTTCAGACCTGCATTGAGAAATACATTGAGGTCATGGATTACGTCTTTGATAATCCTACGCCTGTAATGCCTGTAAACATCTTCAGCCGAGAGCTCACTCCCAAATATCAACAGTCAAGGCTGAGAGCGCGTATACTGAGTGTGATCGGGGATTCGCGTGTCACCCAAGGCATGCCACCAGAGACCGTACGCATGAGGAGGGCAGGCATACCGTCTCACTGCAAAGTGCACGTACACCATGCGCACTTTTAAGCTCAGGCGGCTTACAGTATTCTCAGCTTCGTTGTTGCCACAGACGCCAACACCAGTGACGACGTCCAATTCACCAACTACGCCCGGCCATTCGAGCAGCAGTCCAACTACTTCGACCAGGTGACATTGTGCGAAGCAGCCCTTGCGTCCACAGCCGCGCTTTCTTTTTTCAAGCCCATGGAGATTTTCCACGGTGGCATCAGCCGCACATTCCTCGACGGCGGCTTTTACCAAAACAACCCCGTCTCAATCCTATGGCGCGAAGCCCTTGTGCAATTCAATCTCACCGACGCCGAGCTTCCCCAACGCATCCGCTGCATTCTCTCCATCGGCACTGGGAAAATCGGCCCCAAAGCCCTTAATGGCACAGTCAAGCACGTCGCGAAGAGGTTCATCGAGCTCGTTACGCGAACGGACGATACCGCAAAAGAGTTTCTTCGAGCTCACCAGGATCTAGCGACGATCCACCGGTACATGCGCTTCGATCCTCAGTACATGGAGGATATTGGGTTGGCGGACGCAAAGAAGAAGGATAGAGTTGCAGAGCTGTCGGCATACTATGGCAACAACCCGGATCACCAGACGAGGTTGTTGCAGTTCCAGGAAGCGGCAGGATCAGAGCAGAGTACGTCATACTTGGAGCATGAGGAGCAAGTGAGCTTTGCCTAGGCTCGCGGTGACATCGCGTTCGCTGTTGTATTTTTTCAAGTTACATGCGAGCCTCGTTACATGGGGTGATACTATTATGGTATCCAGTCTTGTATCCAGTCTTGGTGTGGTGTAGTGTGAAAGCTGACTTCCACTTTGCTGCTGCAGATGTGGGACAGTTGTCCATGCCTCGTGTGACGTCCGAACGCCACTTTTATAGGCTGAATGGGTCATCAACATTTTTGAAACGCACAAGCGACTCATACTGGGGTTACATCACACTAGATTCGCTCACCATATATGAGAAGATATATCATGAGATATGCAAGATTAACCCTGAAAGCAATGGCTATGTGTGGTGTGAGTTGAATTTTGAGTCCTGACATGGCTATCACCGAAGTATCAGTACCTGTCGTCAAGGAGAGCCAGTTTGCCAGAGACTTTGACACGCTGTACAGATCCGCTGACTCTCACTGTCCCGAGGATTAGACTCCATGTTCCGACGCCAATTTCGCGGCCACCACCCTCCAGTCGCCCTCATCGAAGAGACGTGGCGTCGCTTGCTCCGCAATGCTTCAGCACCAATCGAAAAAACGCCGTATCCAAAAGGTTTTGTCGTAGCAATAATATACATGTTGCACATCGAATCGCACTTCAACGACAGGAAGCCCAACAGCAGAGACGCTCGGCGTCCGGAGAAGGTCGTTCTCTCTCCCGAGAGGCGTGAGCTCTGCAAGTCTTTTGGCTTCTGGGCGCCGTGCCAGTGCGGAAGTCATTGTGGTCGAAGGTGGAATTTTGCCAACAAAGTCGGGATCAGTAAAGGCGGATGGCCGAACCGATTCTGTGCGGTTGCGATGGCAATCGCCGAGGGTAGAGGCGGAACACCTTGGTTGGAGACAAGGACAAAATGGGAAAGAGGTGGAAATTAAGGTGTTGAACATCAAAATGAAGGTAAGTCGTCTTTTGCCTTGACTGGAACTTCTCTCTAGCAGTAGCTAAGATCCTGCAGATTTGGCAAGGCACCTGTCGGACGATGGCATCGTAACGAATCAGGCTTCACCGAGCAGACGGTGATGAGAGGATCTGTTGGATCTGTTAGAGGCCAGAACAATAGAGTTCTGGCTCTGTCTTTCCAATGGAAAGGAAGGAACCGTATGAGCGGGCGCAGGTGCCGCTACCGGATCCAACGAGCCTCGGGAAGCTGTCGAGGAGCCCGGTTGTAACCAGGCAGTCAGACTGTGGCTGCGATTCCGCCGTTGTAGACGACGTCGACTCAATCGACTTGTGTAGCTCGCTTGGCTTCCGGAGTCCGTAGGTAAACCAGGCGTGCTTCTCCGAACCAAAGCAATAACGCGACTGCCTCCACTAGTGGTCATAGGAGTATGGCCGTCGAGACTGTTGCTGCTAGATACGCCGGCAGAAGCTCCGAGCGTTCCTCGAGGGCTCCTATTATTGAATAAATGTGAGGAGGCAACCGCAGATAGGGGGACTCGTGTTGACGCCGGATATTCGATCATCGGCCGTTGAGTGTGCTGAGCAGCCTGCGAGCATCTCTCTGCAGCGATCCATTCGCGGTGTTGTCGCTTCAGTCTCCGCTCGGTTTCTTGCTCAAACCTACGCTCTCTGCGTTTCTCCTCTTGCTGTAGCCTGCGCAATCTCCGCTCTTGTCGGTGATCTTCTCGTCGCTCGCGTGCCCGGCGGCAGCAGTGTAGAATGCCTCCACATCCGACATTGACCCAAAACCCGCACCAGACAAGGCCGCAGCAGACGACGAGGATGAGGAACGGGATGCCAAAACATAGGATCAGAACTATAGCGTAGGTCGCTATTGTAGTATCAGTACGTCCTCGCTGTTACAGAGTAAGGCGTCAAATACCTAAGGAGTCCGAACCCATAGTCGGTGAACGATGTGGGCGAGGTCCGCCCAAGCGTCTCGGGGTATGTCAAAAAGGCGCAGATTTGTTGTTGAGCATCAGCACGATACGGTGGATAAGTGAATGTGATGGATGGATTGCACGCCCGAGTAGCAAGATGTCGGTGTGCAACAGTTGCTTAGAATATATATAATCGAGAGACAGTGGTAACGAATGTGGCGTTCACAGGAATTAAGTGATCGAAGCGATATGAACGAAAGCTGCTGGCAAAAGAGAAGAGAGAAGCGTAAGACTGTGGAAAGGACTTGTGCTTATTTTTATGACGAGATAGTTTGGTGTGGCAGACAAAATCAGCGATCTTGCAAGAACCACAACAACCCATCATTGTTGATCTTACAAGCCATCCCACCATTTTAAATTTACAGATTTCGACTTTCTGACTGACTATGACCTAGCATTGAGGTAATTGCTCCGGTGTGTGGTGTTTTTGGGAAAAGGATGATGCCAGGTGGGGGGAAAACATTCTTGTGTCACCAACCGAGTGAATTAAAGTACCTCCCCTCCTTTTCCAACTTTTGCATTCCTCTCTATCTCCCCATATGTACCATGACTCGAAAGAGACGTCAAGATCAGACTGAGCTGGGGCCAGGTTTCTATCGTCTTATTTGCCCCAAACTCCCTTACGTCTGCCGGAGTTCCCAGAGCGTACGGTAGGTAGATACCCGATCTTATCTATCTTCTTGATTAAGTTGTGGAGGAGACTTTTGGGGGACGTCTTCATCTAACGCCGGCATGTTGGCTTCTGAGCCCTCAAGTGATACCCGCCGTTCAGCGAATCATTTCTTAGCCTGCGTTAGTGGGACGCGATTATGACGGAGTCATCCAGGTCACACTGCATGCAAGGGGCAGTTAATGCAAGGACCCAATGCTGCCTTCGTAGATTAGATTATACGAAGTACCATGCGAAGGTCTGCAACAAAAGTCCTGAACGCCGAGATACCTCCGCAAATACTTGAAGGTCGCTAGACTAACAAAGTTATATTAGTGTAACAGAGTTCAACATTCGTATATTATTTTACTATTACATAATTTTCAACTGAATCATGGTGAAAGTCTAGCAGTGCTCGACGTGCGTGAAAGTGATGTTCCTGCATGATCGATCAGAGTTGCCAAGACTTGATACTGGCTTTTTGACTAATCAGACCCCTGCCCATGTGCGTCATTGAGACCCTGAATTTCAATCCTGTTCCAAGCGGCTCTCCAACTTGGCCTACTATCCACACTTCAACATCTTCTCTTGTTCCTCCACACAACTCAAACAACACTCTACAACTTCAAAACTACATCCCACACCCCTCCATCATCTTCCCCACCCCAAACCAACCACACCAACCACACCAACCACCACCAACCACAACCATGGGCCTCCTCGACCCCTTCTGGAACGCCGTCGACACCACCGTCGCCGGAGCCGGCACCGCCGTCGGCGGCGCCATCCAATCCGTCGGCGACGGGATATCGCAAACCGGCCGTAACGTCGGCGACGGCATCGCCGGTGCGGCCGGCGGCTGGGGCTCCTACGTCAACGACGGGGCCAACTACGTCAAAGACGCGACGGGCGCGGGCGGCGTACGCGTCGGCTCGGCCGGCAACCCGCTCGGGCTGGCCAAGAGCAAGGAGGCCGCGAGAGCGGGCGGCTTCTCGAGCTACACGCCGTACAAGGGCGGCAACAAGGCGAGCACGACGACGACGGAACAGAAGGCGATCATGCCGCCGGCGCCGAGCGCGGCAGGAAAGACGGAGCAGACGAAGGCGAGGAGTGCGGTGGGGGCGCAGGTGGCGGCTGATGCGAGGGCGAAGGCGATTGCGGCCGCCAAGGAGAATTACAACAAGAAGAAGGTGGCCGGTGGGGCTGCTGCTGGCAAGGGACCGAGTGCTGGCGGGAACGCGGCTGGTCGAGGGGGCAAGGTGACCGGGAGGGTAGAGGCGTTGAAGGGCCCTGCTGGAGGCGTTACCAACGCCCCAACGAAGCCACTCGGGAACGCGGCTGGACGTGGTGGGAAGGTCGGAGGGACTGTTACGGGGAGAGGAGGTGGTGCTGCTGGTGCTGCGAAGAAGCCTGCTGGGACGGTCACTGGGAAAAAATAGGCCAGTGGTACTACTCGACTCCATGAGAAAAGGTTGCACAAGACTCGACGAGAGCTATTGGATATGAGTGAGATGTCGACATCGGCGAAGGGCTTGTAAGTTACAGCAGATCATGCGGCAGCATTTGCATTTGACGTATCATTTTCTAGCGAATTGTACAATAGGTACACAATTTGAGTTCATAGGATGTGGCATGTCTATCTATCCAAACGCTTCGCGTCCATATCACTGTCATGTTTGCTCTCTTTTCGACTCTCCTGGGCTTTGCTAATTGGGCATTTTCCATGGTTCCTCGCCATGTATCTCAGTCCTCAGCGCCGTCTCCACACCCCCTACATCTATGCAACAGGAGCGCTGGGTGACACCAGTGGTTTACTTCCAACGGCATGCATTCGCCCCAATAACTAAGCGTGCCCATATGCCAACGCTGATACCGGAACGGGAAACCAAAGAAGACACCGAGATTGCAAATGAACTCGTGGCGTTCCACCAACAACGAAGGATCCCAGACGGCGTTTGGTGGAGGCCGCACTTTCACTCTGGCCTCTCGGGAGCATCCTCCCATGCTTGATCGCCATCGACCTTGATCCTCTTCGTCGTCAGACCCGAGTTCAGCCAGAACGGCTGTAGAGGGACGAGGGCGAAACAGGGTCTTGGACGGGAGCTTCCTCAGGGGTTCCCCAACAGCTTGCCAAAAGCGTTTCGAAGGCACGGTACCACTCGTTCGGATCTTTGTCCCGGGGCTCTATGACCACATTCGACCAGTGTTCGTTGTTCATCGATCGCCACTGGGCGTATTGGGTTGGAGTGGTGCCTGTGCAGTCCACACCGTTTGCGTCCTTCAACCCTCCCAGGCTCGCTGTCTGGAGGATTTCCAAGGTGGAGAGTATCTCCTAAGCAAGCCGCTAGATGGGTCAGGTTTCTCCCACTCTTATCTGCTTGGAAACAAAGTTGATGGCCAGTGCTTCAGAATTAATCTTAATACACCATAATTGTTGAGAGAAATAGCAACATGGAGTATCGTGCGTCCATTTGGATCGGTATCATTGACGGAGGCCCCGTTGCGTGAAAAACATGAAGGAATCTCTGGTCGGTCGTAATGTGCTGCCCAGAGCAAAGGCATCATGCCGTGACCGTCTTTGCTATTTGGATCGGGCTCGTAGGTGAGCAATGCCTTCAGAAGGTTCAGAGGGGCACCAACTTGGACAGCCAGACAACGTGGCGTCCTATCAAGTTTATCTTTCACAGCAACGTCTGCTTTGACATCGAGTAAGATCTGCAGACACTCATCGCCACCCGCAGACAAGCACCAATGCGTAGAGCTTTCCAAACGAGCTCCGAGCAAAAGGATTAGCTCCCACATTCATCAGCACCCGAAGAAGTTTCCAGATTCAGAGATTCCACTGCTATCTGTGGTTCTAGTCAACGGCTACACATTATTACACGTCACGGAACGAACTCACATGAAGGATTGTCTTGCCTTCCGGATAGCTGGCGTCTGTGGAAGACGCTCCCCGTTGGAATGACAGCCTCTTCACATGATCCAGAACTCCCATCCTTACTGTCCCGAAAACTGGAGCATTTTCAGGAGCAGATTTCCCCGTTCCCGTGGAAGGCCGGATAGACCATCCCTAATGCCGCTTAGACTGTGAGCAGAACATTGCGGTGGCTTCCCAGGCCCGCTTCCCAGGCCACTGAGGACATGCAAGGCCAAATTCGGAAAGAGAAGTCCCCGGGAGGCGCAGGTCTTCACTGGCGACGGCTCTCTGGACACAACGAAGAGAGGATCCAAAACTCCGATTCCGAAGTTGGGAAGTTTGGCATGGCTGCCTCCATGACAGATGCAATGGCACTGCTCAATAATGGAAAAGCCGCTGCTCAGGGAAGCCTATCCACGCTCAATACTCACATCTCTGGGTATTCAGTGTGGCCCAGGAAACATGGCCATCTACTAAGGACACGCATTGATCCGTGTTTGTGCACGCCCAGGAAAAGCGGCCACAACAACAAGGGTTCACGAACGACCTGCCGAGGCAAAGAAAACAGAAAACACCTTTCTGTTCGTGGACCCAAAATGGCAGCCCGTAGGGCGCCAACTTTGTCCCAGCCATCCAGGGAGACGATTCAACTTACATGATAGAAATCCGTACATCGCTGTAAAATATTCTCTGGACTAAATCCCTTCGATCTCTGCACTTTCTGCTATTGAACATTCATTCATTCGTTCATTCATTCTATTGATCACTTCGCATAGGAAACCAGTTACATATGCCTCAACATGACGATTCGCAGCCGTAAAGCGATAGAAAAACCCTGGGATCTTGCCCCGCAGCTGCACACAGCGATCGAGTACGACGGAGAACAGTTGGACGAATCCAACCACAGTTGATCCAAACGGTACAGTAGCGAGCCTGTTGTGAGTCTTAGCGAACAGTCGGAACTCAGGGACGAAGGAGATACAGACCGGAGAACGGCAGGCAACGTATCGCCGCAACAGGGGTGTTTCAATCCGCGCCTGCGGGAGAAGGAATTGGGTCAATCTCTTGGAAGTGCTGCGCAGGCGGATCGCCTTCTTCTTCCTTTGGCATCACAGCTCCTTTTGCTATCAACACCTTCACCACGTTTTCATATCCGCGCTTTGATGCAGCCCACAGTGGACTGTACCAGGGACTCCCGCTCGAGACGTTGACATTAGCCCCATTGTCAAGCAGTAATTTCACCACATTTTCATGATCGTTTTCTGATGCAGCCCGCAATGGACTGTCCAGCTGAATCCCGCTCGGGGCGTTGACATTAGCCCCATTATCAAGCAGCATCTTCACCATATCCTCCTCGCCCTTCTCTGAAGCCGTCTTCAATGCACTGCCCCAGGATGCATTGCCCAGAGCATTTACATCAGCCCCGTTATCAAGTAGCAGCTTCACCGTCTTTTTCTTTCCAGCGGCACATGCTGCACAAAGTGCATTGCCATGATTTCCACCCTGAGCATTGATATCAGCTCCGTTATCAAGCAGGACGTATACAACGTCAATACGTCCCATGCCTGACGCTGCTTGAAGTGCATTGCCATGAGTTCCACCCTGAGCATTAACATTAGCTCCGTTATCAAGCAGAACGCGTAAAACGTCAATATATCCCGGATATGACCTTGCAATTTGTGCATTACCATAAGCTCCACAACATGACGCTGCAATAAGTGCATTACCAAAATCTCCACCCTGAGCATTGACATTAGCTCCGTTATCAAGTAGGAGGCCTACGACGTCAATATGTCCCGAGACTGACGCTGCTTGAAGAGCATTGCCATAGTATCCACCTTGAGCATTGATATTAGCTCCATTATCAAGCAGAACGTGTACAACGTCAATATATCCCAAATATGACGCTGCTTGAAGTGCATTGCCATAAAATCCACCCTGAGCATTGACATTAGCTCCGTTGTCAAGTAGGAGGCCTACGACGTCAATGTGTCCTCGGAGGCACGCTGCTTGAAGTGCATTGCCATCCTCTCCGCCCGTCGCATTGACATCCATGCCCCCCTCAATCAGCATTCTTCCTGACTCGAACAACCCAGCCAGCGATGCATAGTATAGTGGAGGGGCTAGGTCATCCAATCTGCGGCTCAGGTTCTTCCGATAATGATGATTATAGACGTCAGGATCGCAAATCCGGATCCAATTCAAAAAGCCTTCTCTATCTGACATCAAAAGTTCCGTGCTCAAGAGAGTGGTGCTTTTGGTTGAGGCTTTCTCAGCCAATCTTGCATGGTGAGGCCAAAACTTTGCCGCATACCCAGCAAGTGGAGATAGTTCAAGAGTCTCATCCGTCAAAGAACCTGGCTCATCAAATTGCAGGAGGTATGCAAGACAATCTTCTGCTAAAACCCCATGGGACTCTATCTCTCGGATCCTGTAATGCGGAGCCGTTCCGTGCTGGATTCTGTCTGAGACTAGATACTCTTTGACGGAGAAGTGCGCCAGTCTGACGTAGGTTGTAGAGTTTTCTGGGTCAGAAACTTCGGCCACACTGTTGGGATCCGGGTCCTGAGGGTTCTCACTGAGCTCACCGCCGCTTTCTTCGTTGTTGGAATGCTTTGTCAGCGTGATGAGACTCGAACATATCGTTAGTATGTCTCGTGGTTCGGGTAATCGTCGTAGCGGATCAAAGCGAGGAGTCTCGTCAACATCGATAGCAACGATCTCTGCGATTTCTTCGAGCTGCAATGGCCGAGCAGAAAAGGTCAACCATTGCAGTATCTTTAGAATGTACCGATTGTAGTGATTATAGTCTTTGTCAATGTTGCAGAGTATGCGCGCGTACGTGTCGTCCAAAGTCTTTGGAAGAGACACCAGAGCTTGGCGGAGGTGAGGGAGATGAAAACAGTTTCCTAATGAATCGAGCTGGCATGCTGCCCATCGAAACCTGACATTCAAAAATTAGCCTAATGAGAGCCGTAATGACTGCTTATCTCACATTCCATCTGCTTTCTTCATAAGCGTATCCTCAATTTCCCGCTGCACTTCAGGACGTTTCAGCCACCTTTTAAGTCTTGGATCGATCTGAAGCCGGTCGCGTATATAGGTGCGAATGTCAGCATTGACAAGTGCGCTCTGAATGCTGATCCGATTCCGTGTATCGCTCATTGGTGTCAAAGCCTCCTCGATGTCTTTTTCCCTTCGACTGGTAGTCAACAAATGCACATTCGCACCTTCCCATGATACAATTTTTTCAAGGTTTGGGAGAAGCTCGTCACGTTCTGCACACTCGTCGAGAGCATCAAGGATGATGTATGTGTCTCCCAGAGAGGTCATCATTTGACGCAATGTGTTTAATAGTACTTCCTCAGTCGGCTGCGACCTGCCACTCAAACATGACGAGTACAGATTCTGGAGGATCGGATCTCCACAGTACCTGGAAAGCTGGCAGATCAATGAGCGTATCATCTTCTCATGTCGCTGTTTTTCGGCATCGTTGAAGTCGAAATAGAAGAATAGCACGGCCGAGTTGGGCTCTGAATGTTGCCTCTCGAGCACATCTTGAAGTATCGTAGAGCTGAGAATGGTTTTGCCGCAGCCAGGGATCCCGTGCAGCCAAATGAACGACCCCCGTGCGGTGTTCCAATTAGCAAATTCCTTGCTCTTGATGAACCATGAGCCTGTTTTTGGGTTGCGTGTTTTCAACGCTCTGTTGTAGTTCGTTGATGGATCTGGCGCGTCAAGCCATTCGATGCTCCTCAGATGCTCACTGGCTATGTCTCGTAAGTATGCTATGCGAGGGTTGTATCTAGACGAAGCAAAGAATTTCCAAATTACAGGATTTGAACATTGAGGGCCCATAACACTGTTCAAGACTAGCTCTTGGAATCAAGATGAACAAGTTCTGTGATTTTACTCTTAGGGGTGACGGACTTATCTGGCTCATCTTTATTGTACTGACTCCTTTGGCAATCTCTGCGACTTCCTCACGCATGGTTGCCACATCTTCTTTGATGGCTTTGGAGAGTCGTCTGCACCGCAAGAGACCTCAGCTGTGAATTGATAGAAGAACGGGCATACCAGAACATCTTACATATGATCATTTTGCCGGGCCAAATTGAACAGCGCTTTTTGTCGCTCAATGCTACCCAAAATCTCCCTGATCTCTTCTTTCTGGAACGGCCAAATGATAGCCTTGCCAAATTTTTTCAACCCTGTAGCTGACGGGGCAAGCTTAGAGGACAAGCGCTCGAGTGCTCTTCGCAACTGGTCCAGTGGTCCTTCTGGCACGTTGAGTGATTGTAATGTTGAAGACCACTGATCACCCTGCTTCGCTTTATCCGCCTGGTCCTCGAGTATGAAAAGAACTCCGGTGACACTGGCTAGTTCAGAGAGGATTCTTTGACGATCTTCGGGAGCGCCTTTGACGCCGTTCAGGTATTGTATGACTGTTGAGGCGAGTTGGAGTAATGCAGTAATGCTAGCGGAAATGCTAAGTGGATCCATTCTACTGTGGTTATGAAAGCTAGAAGTCAAATGTGACACAGCAAAGCATTCAGAACACGACAAGGTGGAGCTGGCTCTGAGATGAAGAGGGGGCAGCAAGAGGCAACAAGGCTGAGAGTGGAGAGAAGATGATTTGATTGGGCGTGCTGCCCTCAGCTTGGGTCATCGTGCAGCAGGGAAAGCTGACACTTCCCACCCACCTTTCGAAACAGGAAGGTGCCTCGACCAACAACCTATTGGCTGTCGCGTTTATTGATGTGACACCATTGGCATATGGAATCAATTGATACAACGTTGCACCCGCATACGATGAATAACAGCTCACATTCAATTTGGACGTAGCGCTATGCGCAAACCCACTGCTTAGGAAGGATTCTCACAAATGTATATGTTTGGTTGAGTAGACTTGACCTCCGCAAAATACATCCTGGTTTTCAATCGACAAACTATGTAGGGTGAGTAATGTTGATTGCCTATTGAGGACCTGTGTAGGTACCATTACTTCAAGAATCCCACAACGACCTATCACGATAGGGAGAGTGGCAAATACTTCCCTAGGTACTTCATGAATTTGCTCGTCTCGTTGGCAGGTGAAGAATATAGCCCTCTCCAATCTCCACCATGACGGTTGACGAAGCCCCGAATGCGAATAATGCCAATAACATCAGGATCAATGTTCGTAAACACGAGCGCCATACGTTTGTGCAAGAAATCGACCAAAAGCTGGGCTTTCGTCCAGTACAAAAGCAGTGCTTCTCGTCACTTTAATCCTCTCTTCTCCTTCGACAACCTGACATCCACACCCGCCAGCGATACCATTTATCCTATACCGAATTAATTGATATATAAAGCCGTAGTTGACTGTAATGCTGTTTTGCATATAAAGCATGGTTCCAAATGACCATTTTGAAACCACTGGGGGGTTTAGTCATATAAAGCTGGTATTTCTGAGAGGTAGTCTCAGTGGCCCCACGCAGTGGGTCTGAGCAGGAAACCGTGCCAAGCCTCATTTTTTTGGTGGTTTGGCTGATATGAGATATTTACCCCTAGGTATATCAGCATTAATAAGTTCCGGGGTAGCTGTTACCCCGGAGCGAGCTACTCCGAAACTACTCGTAGTATCCAGAAGTGAGTAACCTCGCTTAATAGCGCCGGGAGAGTTGACCAATCAAACTACGATTTTCGCGGTGAACTAAGTAGTTTGATTGGTCAACTCTCCCGGCGCTATTAAGCGAGGTTACTCACTTCTGGATACTACGAGTATTTCAAAGAAACTTAATAATCTATAACTTCGATATATCATTACTTAATAACCGAACCATCACTTTTTATAAAAACTTATAAATATATTCTTAATATATATAATAATAATATATCAAATTTTCTAAATTGGAAGTTCGAAGTCTTTAAAGATATTAAGCTTTTTAATTTTTTTTCTAAAAATCTTAAAATAATTAAATAATTAAATAAAATTAAAAATTTATTAATAAAACTTTATATATCTTTACTTATATCTATAAATTATTAAATAATAATTTAAAATTATAAATTATTTAATAAATTACTTAAGATAATAGCTTAGAAAAATAACTTTTAAGTAAAAATTTAATAAGTATTATTTCAAAAAATCTGGTCGGGTATATTCTATAATAATATTCTAAAATAAACTTATGAATATAACGAATATTTTAAGGTTATTTTTAGAATTTTCTCGGTACACGTTAAAGAATAAGAGGGGGGTTAAAGATATAGTTTTTAAAACTCTAATTTAAATCTTCTGAAAATAATTAATTTAGATATTTTATTAAAAATCGAAAAAAAAAAATCTAATTCTACGATATTTAAATAGTTATTCTATAGAAATTTTTTTTTTTATTAGAGTGCGTAGTAAAAAGTTATATATAAAAGAAACTACTTATTTTCTATTTCGGTCAATTTTGATAAAGATTTTATACAAAACGAGTAAAGGCCTATGAATTAAATTCATAATCATTTTTTTAATTAGGGCTATCGAGTAAATAGGTGAGCGATCTTTAGTAAGCGAACTTTGATGAGCGATATTTGAATTCCTTACGCTTTAATAACTATAAGACTAAATTTAGAAATTCTTTTTTTATCTAAAAGCCCATATTTTATTCTATAATTTAAAAAAAAATCTCAAAATTTCAATAGAAAACTAAAAAGTTATTTTAAATCAAATAATGTGTACTTGTTTTTTAATCAGGGCTGTCCGGCTATCGAGCGAACTTTGATAAGCGATATTTGAATTCCTTACGCTTTAATAATTATAAGACTAAATTTAGAAATTTTTTTTTATCTGAAAGCCCACATTTTATTCTATAATTTAAAAAAAAATCTTAAAATTTTAATAGAAAATAGTAAAGTTATTAAAGAGTTAAAAGTAAGATTAAAAATAGAGTAAGATTTTTTGATAATTATAGACGCTAATTTATTTACCCGCGATGACTCAGCCGATTTAACCAAAGAGCGTAGTGACCCTGAATTTATGATTGGCTGCACATACAAATTCAAGGTTTTCAAGCTCAGCCCTACCTTATTCTTTTATATATACTGATAACGGCCAATGTAGCGATTCTAGGGTTTTCTACTCAGACTCTAGAGGGGGGTATGCCGTAATGAGCTTGCGATATGATTGGCCCCCGAAGCGAGGAACGAGTGTAGGGCTGGTCATAGGGTACCCCCCTAAGCGAGTCTGAATACTGAGACTATCTGAGAGGGTACAAAGATTACTTAGTCATCTATATAGCCAATCAAGTATCTACTAGGCTACTCCAGTTACTCCAGTTTCAGCCCTTCCACACCTATTCTACATACACTATTCCGACTATTATATCCACCATTCTTCGTCATCCTCACGCATCCAGCTCGAGATCATCCTTCATAGCCTCGTATCAGGTGGATAGGTGGAGAATATGCTGGAGAAACACGTCCTTGCGCGTATTAATTTGGTAGATAAACCGCTATCTATCCCCTGATTCTCACCTTACTAACTAGCGGCGACAGCAGTAAAGCACTACTAGCATATAAGACTATTTTACATAAAAAATACGGTTCTATTAGTAAAAAAAACCTCCAATACCATATAAAGCTAAAGCTTTATATATCAATTAATTCGGTATCCCAGTTATCCAATCACCTCAGAATCCACGATGAAAAGCTTCACCCCCATCCTCACCACTCTCGCCTCCACCTTCATCGCCACCATCCTCGCCAACCCCGTGGATCCCGCATCGCTGGCGCCCCGCCAAGGAAACCCATGCGGCACCCCCGTCGCGTGCGACGCGTGCAGCCCCACCGGTGAACCCCCGGGGATTTAGCGTATTCAAAACCGTCTGGAATGCTTGGCACCGGAGATCTTTCACACCACACACCCAAATTCGTACTGTAGCATAGAAATCTCTCCGCAAAATCATTCAAATCAAGTAGCCACATCGCAAATAGTCGCATTTGATCAATTTTGAAGCTATACAAACCTCAACTATGCCTTTTAAACGCATCAATAACGCTTAACTACTTGCGAAAGCTTTCAATAGAAATAAAGAAAATATATAGTGGCCTTCGCCTGAGTAGAAGTACTATGAGAAACAGGTATAGCGATTAAGGGGTTAAAGAACATATCAAGACTTCAGTATAACTTTAATTTTTGTTTTCTGGGACCTATACTAACGATAGCAGTGTTATTAAAAAATTTTACGGAGAGATTTCTATGCTACAGTACGAATGTGATGTGAAAGATCTCCGGTGCCAAGCATTCCAGACGTTTTTGAATACGCTAAATCGGCCTCTAGGGCGTGTTCCCCCATGCCTCGCCCGGCCCCACGGCCGCCTGCTTCACGAGCCACAACCTCGAACCACAGTCCGTCGGCTGCCCCTGCACCTTCAACGGCAACACGCAAACGACGGCGATCGTCGGCTACGCGCCCAGCGGGTTCGACGGCGACGTGATCACGGTGGGCCACGTGTAGGTGATCTGGACCGCCAACGACGGCGGCGCGCCCGGCGGCACGATTGGCGTCAACGTCTACTCACCCTGGGGACAGGGCGCGGGAGGCTACTTCCCGCTCATCGGCTCCTCGCCCTACCTCCCCGTCGCAGGCCCCTCGTCCGCGTCCTATCCGATCCTCACCACCCTCCCGGACGCGATGACATTCACCGTCGTAGCCACCCGATCCAACTTGGCCGGCACCAATCCTCCCCCCCTCCTGATCAACTTTTCCTTCACCTACGGCACCCATAACCACAGCTTTCCCACCATCACGTCCCCAGTCACCCAACTCCCTACGCAACGACCCCTTGCGGATTTCACCATCGACAAGCCCCCTTACCCCTGGCGGTACGCCGACGGTCTCAAGGTTCCGGCATGACCAGTAGGGGGGGAGCAAAGGGGGAGGGGACGCTGCGTCTTTGGTCGCTGGACGTCTGAGCTTCGAGGTTCGAGCGGGAAAGGGGGAGGGGGAGGCACCGGAGGGGATGAATCGAGTCGTTCAGAGTCAGCGCAGTGCCCAAGCATATCGTCCTTCGTTACCTGGAGCGTTGCAAAAGACAAGACGTGAAGATTCGACTCGCGGTAGTATCGGTGAAGGAATGACAGCTGGGGCCTTAGAAAGAAAGGCACGTAGAGTATGAAGCTCATTGACATTGATCGGTGGAGACGATTATTATTGACGTATCAAGAAAATATTAAACTTGTGATCTCATATGCATACAAAAAGTGATGATCACAAGCCTTTCTTTCAAAAATGGTTTGTCTCAGCTCGTATGCACAGCTTCCGCCTTCTCAGCGAGCGCCCTCGACACCCTGCAACCTGCAAAACACGCACCACAAACTAGCCCTCCAGACCCAGCATTCCCCCAATCAATAAGGCGGTCTTCCCAGCCCACCTCCAACCCTCCTCCTCTCACCCACCGACACCGCGTCAATACTCCCCAACAGTGCATTCACATCCACGCCCTTCTTCCTTCCAATGCTTGCGTGCTTCGACTGCTTGACCTCGTTTGGCATGGGCTCCGTGTATTGGTGCTGTTGTTGTGGCTGCATCGGAGGATTTCCTACGCTGAGCGGCCTAGTAGGCAAGGCCGTGACGTTCGCCGGCAATGGCGGCACTGGCGGCACTTCATCCTCCACAAATTCCTCGCCTGAGAGGCGTGGATGGACGATCTCGCCCCTCAGGGCTGCAGCATTCGCGTTTGGATCTTCGCCAGAGCTGGAGGTAGATGGACGCCTGAGGGAGCGTGGGGTAGATGGTTTGCCTGGGGACATCTCCCCTGACTGCGGTCGAGAACGAGGGTGGGTTACCCAGCTGGTGCGGGAGTGGGTGCTTGAGGCTGCGTGGTTGGAATTCGGTGCTGGTGGATTGCTAGGAGTGGTTTCTGCGAGTGTGTTTGGAGCCGGCGGAAGGGGACGAGAGATGTCGCCTTCAGAGGCGGACTCGAAGCCTTCCGCGCTGACGACGGAGTCTGAGCTGGACGAAATACTTCTTTGGTCCTTGTTTTCCAAAGGGATGAAGTCGTGGCGAGCGGTGCTGTGGCGGAGAGGGCTTGCGCCCCGAACATTGAGGGTACCGCCGGCTAGGACACGCTTGAGATCGTCCACGCGAAGAGTGGTGCTCTGATCTGAGCTGCTGATAGGGGTTGGAGAGCCAGTGTCGTGTGCGCTGGAGCGGCGGTGCTGGTTGTGGAAGGCGAAGTTTAAGGTGTGTGGCTGCGAGGTGATGTCGTTTTCATTGGGAGGAGAACGAGTGTGGATAGGACTGCGATCTCCATTCGGTGAGATGCCTCTAGAAGTTTGGCCATTGACACCAAGGTATCTGGATAGATTCGTCCCATTCCTCGAATTGAGAGACATGGTGCGTGTTGATTCTTTCTCAACATTGGCAATGCAAAGCTCCTTAGACCAATATGAGAGCATGACATCTAGTATTCCGGGAGGAAGTTCATGAGTACTCCCATTCAAAGGGGTTGACGTGGGACCTTGGGAGGAAATCGGCGGCAAACTAAAGACTCGCCCAGGCGAAGCCGGAGGGCTCGTAGGGGGCGAAGCTACTGTGCTTGCGTATGAATCAGCGATCCGGTCGACCATGGCAGGACGTAAATCGAAAGGCTTCAGCGACTCTGTTTGCAAAACAGGTAATGGAGTCTTTTCCGAGAGCGGACGTGATGCAGCTGACATGATTTGCTCCAACGGTAAAGGTGGTACCTGAATCGTATTTAGCCACAACCCATGTTGTTTCCGCCGCGAAATCTCGCTTTGGACCGCAAAGCCCACATTTGACGTGTCGAAGTCAAATTTGTCGCATAGGGTCCAAAAGTATCCATGCACAAGGCTACCAACATTGAGCTTCGCAATGGGCGTCGATATCAGTTCATCAACGTTGATGTCTTCTTGAAGACGCATGATCATCGGTAGTCCTGTCTTGACTGCATTGACACCCAGCTTCTCAACAAGTCTGACAAGGAGGAGATGGATCAGCAGCAGGTCAGAGTCGGATTCTGGCGCCTCGATTGCGTTGTCGTATATAGCTAAATGTAGCAACTGCAGGAAGGTTGACTTGGCTGGCTTGCCGGTCTTTTCGTTTCTAGATGCATTGGAGACGACTCTCCTGGTCATTGGATCCCGTCTGCTGCTGTTTACATCTGTTTTGGAGGCAGTGCTTAAAAGCTTGCGTTTGTCCTCTAAAACACGAAGATCATTGGAGCTCATCTCCAGCCGGAGCCACGTCAGAAGTGCATCAACGTAGGCTCTTCTGACTCTTCTGTCTTCATCTCGAATGAGCCACTGAGTACCCTCCCATACCTGCACGCCAACTCGATTGCGTCCAATCGGGGCACCGCCACTGACAGTGCCCTTCATGTTAGCTACCGTGAGCACTTCCTTGATTGCTTTAAGCGCTGTAACCCGTGCGGTGCCAAAGGAAAAGAATTCATCAGTGTCTGGATTCTCTTGCAAATGCACGGAGGCTTGGATAGCTCTTGCAGCTGCCTGAGGATCTTCGATGGCTGCGGCTGCTGTCGCGATACCTGACATGGGAGAAGGCTTCAGCCGAAGCAGGATAGCTGTGATCATATCCGAGATCTGGTCTGAATAGTAGACATGGGTTGCCAGATCACCAATGCATCTGTGCAATCTGGAAAGCAGCTCTTGCCGATTTGACGACGGTGATGACTCCTCGGTTTTCGTGCCATTTGTCTCTCCTTGGCCGGGTGATGCTGGCCCGTCGATTAGATCCTCTGTGCCCTTGAAGAGATCAATGGCGTCCGTCTGCTGATGATGTGGTAGAATATTCGATCCTTTACCGCCTAGCTGGAGGAGTAAAAGAATGTGCTGCACCAAGCCCAGCAGTACGTCCATTACACTCAGCCCGATCATGTTAATGTTCGATCTGAGTAGCCATCCCACTAACGACACGAGCAGCAATTGTTGTTCCATGTTCTCCTCCGCGACGGGACTCCTTACCAGCGTCTCCATCACTGTCACGAGTATAACAAAGCGATCCTGCACAGGCGCCCATCTGGTGCACATCTCCATCAATGTAGTTGCCCAGCTCCTATTGTGGACCGGTCTTGTGCTCTTGCTTGTCCCTAGCCGTCGCTGCGATACCGTGCAAATGAATTTCAGCAGCGCCTCAGTAGCTAGTCGTATCTGTGCTCGATTGTTGGCCATGAATATTTGCTTCAAGCTTCGTAAAGCCTGCAATCCTACTTCTTCTTCAGCCAGCCTATCTGCATCGTCCGCGGTGCCAGTCATAGCGTCCGAATTAGGTCTCGAGTTTCCATCATTAGTCTGGATTGTGGCAATGCTCATCCGTCTCCTATGGGCTTGTTTTTCGTCTTTGGTCTCAACCGCCTCGACCTTCCGCTGCAACTCGCGCAACTGCTCCTCGTCTCCCGATTGCAGGTTCTGCAGAATGACTGGCATTATGATGTTCATCTGTCTCCCTCCATCCGCGCCTACAGCCTCGGATGAGGTGATACTCTTCAATGCCCGCAGCCCTGCGCTCCTCCATCTTATGGCTATCGGCGCCGTAAGTCCACCTTTTGGCTGCACTGGCGTCTTGAGCGCTGCGTAGCTCGCGTATGTCCTTACAATGTCCTCGTATTGTCCAATATGCTGTTGATCTGCTGCAAGTGTAGCGACATCTTGATGCTCACAGAAAGCTTCGAAGGTCGGGACTGACTCCTCCACCATTGACAGGTCTTTCGAACGTAGAACGGTACCGAAAATTCGTAGAATGTAGGGCGCGTAGAGGGGAAGGTCTCGAGGAAGCTTCTCAATGAGCGCTTGCAGTATCTGGAGTGTGACCTGTACATTGCTGCTCCCATCACAGTCAGCCTCATCACCAATTGGCCGACGTCCGTAGACTTTCTGAGACAGCATACCCTATTTTTCCTTTGGAAACATCGCTGGTAGTCTTTTTCTCCAAGAAAGCCCCCACCTTCTGTAGCTTGCTTCTCCTCGTGCTTGCATAATAGAGCATGTAGCTGAGCTCGCTCGAATTCGGCTTTACATCCAGCACGTTTTTCTGAAAAGCAGGGTAGCATTTGAGGATCAAAACTTGGTGCTTTGGGCGACACTTCTGCCGCACGGCATGGGCGGCGAACATCTCAAGGATTTTCAATTCGGCAAGGGCAGATGAGTCGGTGGATTACCAATTAAGAGTAAACAACGTAAGTATGTATTCGCTTTTGCGCTGAAGAGAACATGGACAGTCAAAAAGATTAGAAGTACACAAAATGAAGGGCAAGGGCATAATGTCACAAAAGAAGAGGTCGGCGTTGCTCGTTCTTCATCATATTTCTCTGCAGTCAGCATTGCATGGCGCGAGATGAATGTTGGGACAGACGTTGGCCTTGGCACGCCTGACGGCATCTCGGACATTTACCATTCCGATGGATCCATCTCTCAGTCTGCCTGCATACGTGCATGCCTATGTGAATAATGTAGAGATTAGAGATCAGGCATGGAGATAGGCATAGAGATAGGCCGAGCGAGATGAAGACAACTATAGGGATTGCGCTTGCCCATCCATACATCACAACATAGTCAAGATTCAAGCGGTTGCCTCTAAAAGCTTGAATTGTTCTAGCAGACAGAGATCTATCTAACAAACAAGCCATTGGAGCAAAATCCCCCTTCATCTCATCATTTTTATTATCGAACATAGGAAAATGTGATCTCGTCTGATCGTCGCCGAGATTCGTAAGACCGTTGCCGCATGCAGGTGGTAATGGAAGACGCCCAGGGAAGAAGTGCAGAAGGGTATGACAGTAGTGTAGTGAAGACAGCGCTAGAATGAACCACGATGCCAATATGTCTGATGTATGATGACCAGTCATGTTGTACCATCGCCCACCACAAACACCTCTCGCTGAAGACTGGATGTCACACGATCCTCTATTTCTTTCCGGTGGCCTTTTGGGCAGCCTTGGTGACCTTACCGCCGGATTTCTCGGCCTTGACCACGGACTTGATAACACCGACAGCAACGGTCTAGAACAGAATGTTAGTGAGTGACCGCCGGGTGGAAGGATGTAAGAGGAGTAGATCATACCTGTCTCATGTCACGGACGGCGAAACGTCCCAAGGGTGGGTAATCGGTGAAAGCCTCAACACACATTGGCTTGGAGGGAACCATCTTAACGATGGCGGCATCACCAGACTTGACGAACTTGGGGGCGTTTTCGATGGATTTACCGGTACGACGATCGATCTTCTCCAGAAGCTCAGCGAACTTGCAGGCAATGTGGGCGGTGTGGCAGTCGAGCACTGGTGCGTAACCGGCACCAACCTGGCCAGGGTGGTTCAGAACAATGACCTGTGCGTTGAAGGATTCGGCACCCTTGGGAGGGTCGTTCTTGGAGTCACCAGCAACGTTACCACGACGGATCTCTTTGACGGAGACGTTCTTGACGTTGAAACCGACGTTGTCTCCGGGAAGACCTTCGACAAGCTGCTCGTGGTGCATCTCGACGGATTTGACTTCAGTGGTGACGTTGGCAGGAGCGAAAGTCACGACCTAGGAAACGGAAAGGTCAGTACAGAGCAGTTCAAGCAGACTTTGGTTTAGCTTACCATGCCGGACTTGATGACACCAGTCTCAACACGTCCGACGGGAACCGTGCCAATACCACCAATCTTGTACACATCCTGGAGGGGAAGACGAAGGGGCTTGTCGGTAGGACGGGATGGGGGGTCGATGGCATCGATGGCCTCCAAAAGAGTCTTGCCAGTGGTCTTGGTCTTGGTTTCTTTCTCCCAACCCTTGTACCATGGGCAGTTGGGGGACTCGTCGATCATGTTGTCGCCGTTAAAGCCGGAGATAGGAACGAAAGGGACGGTCTTGGGGTTGTAGCCGACCTTCTTGATGAAGTTGGAGGTTTCCTTGATGATCTCGTTGTAACGGTCGCCGGACCACTTAGCAGTGTCCATCTTGTTGATGGCAACAATGAGTTGCCTGACACCAAGGGTGAAGGCAAGGAGGGCGTGCTCGCGAGTCTGTCCGTCCTTGGAGATACCCGCTTCAAATTCACCAGTACCAGCGGCGATAATGAGAATAGCACAGTCAGCCTGGGAGGTACCAGTGATCATGTTCTTGATAAAGTCACGGTGACCAGGGGCATCTGTAGAAGACCGTCAGCACTTATCCCGGCTCGAGAAATGCATTCCGGTGAGATGTACCAATGACGGTGACGTAGTACTTGGGAGTCTCGAATTTCCATAGCGCAATGTCGATGGTGATACCACGCTCACGCTCGGCCTTTAGCTTGTCGAGAACCCATGCGTACTTGAAGGAGCCTTTGCCTAACTCGGCCGCTTCCTATAATGGATGTCAGCATTTATTGTCGTTGGTCGCGTTGAGTTGCGATAAGAAAATTTTGCGCGGGGCAATTTCTGTCTGCCCCGCCAAATCCGACAGTGACTCAAATATAGCAACAAGGCTTCAAGACCCAACGGTGTAGACGTACCTTCTCAAATTTCTCGATAGTACGCTTGTCGATACCTCCACATTTGTAGATCAAGTGACCTGTGATGTATGAGCGTGATAGAGGTATGAGGATAGCTCGAGGCCCGTACCGGTGGTAGTCGATTTCCCACTGCTATGGTCAGCGCAATACGATGGTTGAAGCCATGCAGATTGTATCATACCTGTCTACGTGGCCGATAACGACCACGTTGATGTGCATCTTTTCTTTACCCATGATTGCTGTGTTGAAGGGATTTGGTGTATATGATGACCAAGTGTTGCGGAAACTTTGGAATGAGGGATCTATGTCTTTCAGTCAGCTCGTCATGAAGGAGAAGGTGAGATGAGTGATGCATACTGCTCAGGTATTCTTGCTTGAAGAATGGTATGAAGCTGACAGAGGAGAAAAGAAAAAGAAGAAGTGTAAGAAGGATGGATGAGTGAGGAGTTTTATGTGCGCTGCCCACGGCTAAATGCTTGATCTAGTCCGAATGTGGAATCGAGGGGATCTTTCCCATAATACTTCGCCACTCTATGACTCGTAGGGCTACGAGCTTTGCAAAAGCTCAATTATCTTCTACTCATATCCTTGAACCTGCTCTAATCTTGGACACTTGTTTCAATACCACTTTATCGGTGCAAAAGGTACTTAAAACAGGGTCTCAACCAAGGTACTTTACTTTGTTCATGGCCGTGGTAGTATACTGAGGCAAGTGCACGAAAGCAAAAGCCTGTGGCCCTTCCAATGGCTGGCTTTCTCGGGTGCGTATCCTCATTCCTTCACACAGCTTCAGTCTCAGTCCGTTTCGCCTTTTTCCCAGGTGGGGATCAGGCCTCTGTTCCCGATTATGTTGAGCTTCAATCCATAGCTCTGCTGTCGTTATGGCTACTCCTGTCTCACTGGAGGCGCTCCTAGAATACCTATCAGCTGGCGATTGACTCTATCCAGATTCCTTTTGACTCACCAATAACCCATCCAATCCCAGACGCAAGCCCCCCAGTCACCATGCTACTAACCATATCCCTTTTCCTCACTCTTCCCGATCCTCCTGCCCCACCGACACTGCCTTCATCACTGCTCCCAGCACTGATACCGCTCAATGGCCTATCATGCGAACCTTTTGCAGGATATGACGCCGTCTTCTGTGATCTGCTCAAAGGAAAAGCGCTTTTGCTGAGTGTAGCAGCAGCCCCCCTCGCCATGTCAAACAACCCCATGGGCGCCTCTTCAACCAGCGCACTTCGAATTGGATCGCGAACCTTCTGCGCAATAGGACTGGCATCTGCAGCGAAACCTCCAGGCACCTTGCGGTCCCCCTTCTCATCCCACTTCTGCTCCTCTTCTGTCTCTTTGGCAATCTGCGTAGTCACTTGCTGCTCGCATTTTTGCCATACTGTCAAGACTTCAGACAAAGCTGATGGTGGTGCTAAAAGTAATGCTTGCGAGAGAAGCTCCATGCGTTGTTCGAGACGTCGTAACGTAGAGTTGCCTGCATTGCTCGTTGGATAACGGCCTGCTGTATACGCTGCTCGCCACGATATATCATCTTGCACGGTCGCAGAGTCCCGCAGCGAATCCAATGTATTCGATCTGGGCTGGTCAGCCGCCAGGCGGTTGACGACGTAGGAATAAGCTGTATCAAAGTCATCCTCCTCCAGTGCAGCTTCGATGGCCATGCGAGTAATTCTCCGCCTTGCGATGAGAGCCTGCTGCTGTGGATTTCTCGGGGCATCAGAAGCCGCCGATAAGTCCTGCACATTGTCTGTAAGACCTGCCGTCACAAGGTTCTGGCCAATTTCCTGCAGGTTATCGAGATGCGCATAGCTCCGTGGATTTTGACCAAGGATTTTGCCTATCAAAGACATTGGATCTTTGTGAGCTCGTATGTTCACTGGCTGAAACGGAACGCCGTGTTGAAGAGTGAGAGAGTAGAACGACATGGCATGCGTTGCAGAAAGAAGTGCGGTGGTCTGTGTGAATGGTATCGATGTGGGAAAGTAATTGCGAAATGTCGAGATTATCTCAGATGCTTTACGAACACCTCCTCTATTTCTGTTGCCGTTGCTAGCAGCGTCGTAAGCAGATAATGCTGCATTCAAGACTGTGCTTTCCACAGTGTCCTTGGAGATGGGTAGGTTTGTCTGCTTGCAATATATGTCCTCAGCAAGGCTGTAGCAACCCCCTTCTAAAATCGCCCGCAACAACTCAACCTCCAAGTCAATCTTCGCGATTTTACTGAAGACGCCACGAGGTTCTTCTTGTTCATTCAATTGATGCTCCCAATTTCGCAGCCACAGCATCTGCCTTCGAATGGAGGCCCACAGCTTCTCGTCCATCTTTTCAGCCTTCAGTGTGTAGAGAGTCTTTTTTAGCTCTGCAACCTGGTCTGCTTCGGTTCCGAAGAGGGCTAGTTCTGCCACACTTCTGCTGGTTTTGATATTTCCAAGGTTCAACAGCTTGTAGCAGGAGGCAAGTACAAGATTGAACAAAGATACAGCGGGAACTGTAGGAGAGGTCAAAGGGTTTTGGGACCGCAGAAGCGCATTGTGAAGGAGGTGCGCTGGGGAAAGACTGTCCAGATATTCCCAGGATATCCCACTGGCAATGGGCGCATCGGACCTTTTAAGATCTGGAGGCTCATCCAGTTTTACTAATCTTGCTATCTGCAGTAGCACTCGGTGGGAACCAATGATAGTCTCAAGAGAGCTGTCGTTTGTGGCGTAAAGGGCAGCCAAACCAGCTTGTGAATATCTCCGAGTCTGAACTCGTAGCTCGTCCTCATCGGCTGGCTGGATTCCTGCGCCCCAGTCTCCGTAGTCAACATCACAAGGCCCATCCCACTGCGTCATGGCATCAACGGCTCGTGGAAAGTCCCGAAGCCCCAGATTCAAGAGCCATTCGTTAACATGAGACCAATCACTGCTCCGCTTCTCCTCTTCCGCAGGAAGTTCGTCTTCTGTAGCACGAACTACAGTGATCAAGCTTTGTCTTCTCCTGCCGTGGCTGAGCTTCCGACGCTTCCTTGTAGTCTCCCCGTACATCCATGGACCCACCAGCCCTCTTAGGTCTCTGCCAACCTCTCTTGTATCTCTTTGATCATTCCGCTGGGCGGCCTTTGAAAGTAGTGACTGAACGGCAATGCTGCCATCGAGTCTTTCGAAGTCTTCCAGAGAATGGGAGGTTCCTGACTGGGGATAGTACTCATAGTCTAGACGTAGCAGTGGTAGGAGATTCGACATCATCCATGTGCGTAGGACCTCTGAGTGATTGAAGAACGGCTCCAAGAGCTGACAGACAAGATCCAGGGAGCCAGTCTCTACGTCTATCTTGTGGGCTTGGTGTAAAAGGAAGAGTGTGAGAGGGTCTGTCTCTTGATCGTAGTGGGCTTTAGGATCCAGCAATGGAGTCAGGCGTAATCTTCGCACCCGGATGCGAGCCTCGTCTTCTGTTATATCCCGCACCGGATGCTCAGGGAAGCTTGGAGTAATGTAGCCTTCAGGATTTGACTGGGCATCGGAAAGGTTGCGGAGATAGTCGACATAAAGCCCTGGCTCTGTACCTTCGGGTAGAAACGTAAGGAGGATTCGTAGTGTGAGCTCAAGCTTCAGGGCATCTGGCCATCCTAACAGTTGGCGTAAACCTGGAATATCTGCGTTGGAAGCATGGCGGACTGCTGCCAAAATTGTTTGTGGATTGGCCATGATCAGTCAGTCAAACAGCGTAGAAGAACCGGATTTCGTCCCCGTTCCCAACGCAATTCCAGGAGGACTTCGACCATCACAATAAGTAAAAGCAGGAACACTGCCTTGTTCGCCCATTTCAATCCAAACCTCGGAACGGCTTCCTTCCGCGATTAGTCAGCGAATCGGCTTCGACCGCGCCATGCGCGTCACTTTTGATGGCTCAAACAGTGCTCTGAATCTGACCTTGCTCGAGATGAGGAGAATTCGCGAGGAATGGAATTGAACATTGCCTTACCAAAATGATAGCAAATCGGATCCGTGTCCCGAGCAAGATATTTAACGGAATGGTTCTTCAAACCTCCCAAGCATCTCTTGAGCACCCTGCCCTCCGACATGGCCCCTACGCGGGCTCATGAGAGTCTCCGACCACCCCTCATACATCAATTCAAGTTCGACGACTTCAACATCTACCGACTCATGGCCGAAAATGCTATGCATGATGGGGACTACAGAGCGCAGTTGGAACGGTCAGCTTATGGTCACGATAAGCCCATAGAGCTCTCTAAGCTAAACGGGGAGATTGAGAATGGCATGGCAGCGCTCGGCCAAAAGCATATCAATGATGAGGAAGAAGCTTGGATACAGTTCTGCCGCCAGGTATTCAAAGCTGGCGAACGCCGCGGTACCGCAGTGTCCCGCCAGACAAGTGCCATGAACGGACAACCCAGTATGGCAGGGCTCCCCGAGACAAATGGGAGAGACTGGGGAAATATGCTTTGGGCAAGGGATCGCGAGTGGATGTTTACTGTAGGTCAACAAGCGTGCTGGTGGCTCACTTCCTAAGAGAAGCTCACGTGTCTACAACCAGGGCACCGCTTCGTCCAGTGCACGCCGAGCTCTGACAATGCTTGCTGCAAATCAACGTACTGAGGCAGACTCACGCCCATTCCAGCTCATGAAGTTACCCACTGAGCTTCGTGAGCAAGTATACCGAGAGCTCCTCATTGGCGAAGGACGGAGAATCGTGGTGTCTGCAGACAGTGTGTCATCGATGTGGTCACGGTCATGTAAGATGGAGGGGCCATATGTCTATGGGAAGGAAATCACAACCGCCCTGCTACGTACGAATCGACGTATCCACGACGAAGCTCTTCCAGTACTCTATCAATCACACGCCTTCGATTTTGGTATCGACGTACATTACGTTGCACCATTCTTCGATCAAATATCCACCGCCGCTCGTCAAAATGTTGGTTGCATACACATGGAGCTCATTCGTTATGGGATCGGTCGCCCACTGCGCTCCGTGCCGGAACGAGACGTTAATGACAATTGCCTGGATTGGAGTGATGCCTGCGCGTACATCGCTGGCCACCTACGGGTTAAGGAATTCAGCTTCAATATCAATTTCACGATCCCTCAGGACTTTCAGCGCTTTCGTTGGGTCAAAGATCTTATTCAAGTACGCGGTGTAAGCGCAGTCTTCCATCACAATAGCGCGAATAAGCATGGTTTGAAGTCAGAGAACGCTTGGATCCAGCTAGCAAATCAGATGTCTCGAGAGGATTGGGGAGCAGACGAGTATCGTTGGGAGACTTTGCTTGAGTATCTAAATTCAGAGATGCTGCATAAGGTAAGCATTAGTTCGCTGGGGTGCGGGCCAAAGGCGGAAAGCTACGGTAAGGTACAGGACTGCTAGTGTAGTACCTTAACCTTACTTTAAAATTACAGCTGTCAAATGAGATGACTGCATCGGTTGAGCCTCAATGGCGGGGTCCCGGTCTTGGCGTTTCTTTCAGTCTTTTGCATTAGCAATCACACCATTTCTCAATATTATTCAACACTCCTACATATATCTCTCATTTTTTGCTTCTTCTTCTTTTTCTTCACCCCGAATATACTCTCATATGCTATCTCGTGTCTCCCAATTGACCAAACAACTCACCACCATGTCTTCAACCGAGAAAACGCCCAATATCAATCTCTACACAACCCAAACACCCAATGGCATAAAGATCTCCATCACTCTCGAAGAACTCGGGTTCGCCCATCCTGTCTCCGAGTTGCAGACCTTTTTCTCTTTGATCATGCTCCATCTGCTTACCCAAAGTCCCCACTAACACCCTTTTCCACTTTCCCAGCATTCCCTATAAACCCCACAAAATCGACATATCCCAAAACACCCAAAAGGAGCCCTTTTTCCTCGCCATCAACCCCAACGGCCGCATCCCCGCCCTCACCGACACCTTTTCCGACGGCCAAACGATCCGCCTCTTCGAATCCGGCTCAATCATGCAGTACCTCGTCGAACAATACGACAGCGTCCATCACAAGATTAGCTACCCAGCCGGCTCGCGCGAAAGCTACGAAGTCAACAATTGGCTCTTCTTCCTGAACGCGGGCGTAGGCCCCATGCAAGGACAAGCGAACCACTTCTTCCGCTACGCCCCCGAGAAGATCGAATACGGCATCTCGCGGTACCAGAACGAAACCCGCCGCCTGTACAGAGTCCTCGACCAACATCTCTCGACCTCTTCATCCGGCTACCTCGTCGGCGAGAAGTGCACAATAGCAGACATCGCGCACTGGGGCTGGGTCGCAGCCGCCGGATGGGCGGGCATCGAAATTGATGAGTTCCCGCATTTGAAGGCGTGGGAGGATCGGATGTTGGCGAGGCCGGGGGTGGAGAGGGGGAGGCATGTGCCGAGTCCGCATCGCATGAAGGAGATGAGTAAGGCGGAGATGGAGAAGCATGCGCAGGAGAGTGCGCAGTGTACGTAGAATTTGCAATCGTCCCCTATTCCATGTCAAGGCGTTGGGCGCAAGCCATTTTTCGGGAGCTTAGCGCTCGTGTTACTCCTCAAGCTCGGTTTCTTGCCTTCTTGGAGAGCCATGCTGACTCTGAAATCTGAATAGGGATCCAGAGGGAGCAAGCGAAGGATGCGAAGAAAGAGTGAGGATGGAACGGGATTGGTACTTGGTGGAAAACGAATCCCACATAGTTGGGGCTGTATGATATGCAGGCAAGCTGTCCAAAAAGATCTGGAAAACTGTGCGTCGTTAGACCCTCTCATTCATACATCGCTTTTGGGCATCGTCCCGAACGTATATACAACTCATGACCCAAAGTGCTTCAGAGAGATTCTTCAAAACCTCAGGAATTTCTTCGTTGCTAGCTGTTGCGATCGAAGTTTTGAGGATCTAACAATTTCAGCCGTCACTTTTCCCTGACACCTTTCCTGCATTCGTTGAAACCACCACGATTCCCCATGGATTCATATCCTAACCGTCAGCCTCCATTGCGAATCCTACCAAAATATTCAATGCCAATCTTTTGGGATTTCGCACTCTAACGATGGCTTTTCCGGGCGGCTCAAAGGCAAAGCACCAACCCACTGCCAGATCGGATACCTCGTACTTTTTAATGAATACTCCCCTTCTAGAGCTTCTTCCTCTGACCACCTTCTTCAATCTTTTCTTCTGCCCCTTTTCCAGCTCTGTGTCTCTTCTCCCTCCAATCCACATCTTCGCGAATCACGATCGAGCGCAAAGGCGCATAGCGATACCCAGCCCGGATAAAGTGATGCACCACCTCGCATTTACTCTGTGTCGAGATACCCCTGGCATCGCCAGAGTAACATTGAATGGCCAAGATGAGCCCCAACCAGAGATTCCCTAGCCTCACAGCCTGGTATAAAATTACTACTTCCATGATGACCCGCTGTCAATCCTGAGAATCTATTCAAAAAGCCAACGTACCTGTGAACGACCACTTATTCAAACTTGAGATGTCTGCCTCGCTGGCAATCCGTTTCAACAGCACATGGGCGCTGGCGTTGGTCTCTCCGGCCTTGCTTTTTAGTATGTTAATTCACCACTGACGTATAGGCTGTTTCCTGTAACGAGGCCATCTGAGTCGCGGTTCACATAGCCTACAGTTTACTCTGGCAAGCAAATCTCCGAACCTCGCCAGAAGTCCATAGAATTTTGCGTCTTGAGCTAGTCACCTGGAAGTGAAGTAATAGTTAGTGCAAGTGAATGCACTCAACCAATTCAAGCTTTCAAGTGAAGAGATGAGATGTAGCAGTCAACGCTGCTATCCCCGCGTGAAGTGCGCCTGTGCATAATAGACCAAGCGGACATGAGATAGGGACTAAAAGATGAACAGGTCCGACATCACTACAGATATAGGACCCGGAAATGAATCAGACCCTATCTGTCACTCTGTTTTCCCGGACCACCATCTCAATCATTCCACTCCATCCCACACACCCCTTCGTTCCGACCGGCCAAGCTCTGAGCTATCTCGCCAGCCAATAGCTCATTCACAGTCCCATTACTATGACCAAGAATCCCCAAATTCTCAACGGCTACCCTTCTCACGATACAAAGATCATCCAGCATCGAGCCCACTCACAACCGCACTCGCATCCCTCACATCAACACTAGTCCCACAGCTATCGACACAATTCCCCAGTCAACCCAGCAAGCGAATCTCCCGCCTCCGCTTACAAGCCAGGACAACGAAACGGCGAAAAAACCACAGCGTCCTCCCTCAAGCTCCCCAGCCTAGTCATTCCACAGCGACATCTCCACGGGCTCCAGTGACGCCGAGGCCGCGCCTTTATCTTCGACCCTTTCGCCCGCGAGACATCCAAAATCATCCGGGCGATGACAAGCATGAAGCCAGCCCGGATGTCGCCGGAAAAACGATCGTCCGCTCGTGCGGGCTATGCACTCCGATCAGTGCTCCGTTGTTTGCTACGGCCCGATGATGAGGTAGTGCGATGTTGTTATTCTACCGAGAGGTGGTGCGTGGGAGGTGGAGGTGGAGGTTGATGTGAAAGGGACTTTAAAGGAGTGACGCCAGGACAACGGAACAACGTGCTGGGTTTGATGGTTTCAAAAGGACGGGAGGCAGTGGATCCTTCCTGAGACGGGGGGAAATTTTGAGTTCGGGCGAGGGTGGCATGACGGAGAGCGGGCGAGGGCATTGGAAGAGATTTTCTTGTCAACGGCAAGATCGTAGAACTTCTAGTACCCATCGTAGCGAGCTAGAAGGACGTGCAAGAAAAGCACTCATGAAAATGCAGATTCGACTCTCCCAACATCGACGTTCCAACTCTGCGGATGCCGTCTTCAACATCGCCACGTTCGATGGGTAGGAAACCCGACAACAGGAACGCTGAAAGGTTAAACGCCTCGAAAGCCAAGATAGTATTGTACTCTAGGCACTGAAACCAGCTGGTTCTCTGCACATTCATCCAACAATCTCCGTCATTATATGGGGTCAATATCGAAAGCTGGCAGTACGGATCGAAAATCGCCTCCATGCCAGTAGATCGTTCAGGGTAGCAAAGAAGAGGCAGATGTAGATAGGAGCGTTCCCAGTTTCGATGCACACACTTACGGTCTCGAGCCAAGCCAGCAGCGTTGGACTTGGAAGGTGTGGGATGGAGGCACTGCAACGCAGTAATCAGTCATTGAAGCAATGTGCAAAGCCAAGAGATGTGCGCAGGTATCCAAGTTCCCCCCTTGTATGTCTTGCAGAGAACCGTTGTGAATGTGAATTGGGTCATGGTCATAAAGAAGGACACAGATTCGTGCAGCAGGACTCAATTATGGTTGTGCTCATCGAGATTCTGTACCTTTCGGCACGCTGCTTTCCCAAGTCCTCCATCTTGAATAATCGCCCCCTCTATTGCCTATCTAACACAGTGTCGTATCGTAAATAGTAATATATATGCAAGATATCGGGCTCAAGATGTTGCTTCAGGCTGCCAACAGTCCTTCCCACCAGGCCCTTATGGCCCGCCAACTCCTCGTTGTCATCACATCAAAAGGGTGTTCAGGTGGAAGTGGGGATCAAAGGTAGCCGTCCGCCCAGATTGACACACCCTGTTTACAGAAAGTAGCTCCACCACTGTCGCACCTCGCGTCTTGATGATCAACGCGAGAAAACTTCCGAAATCCTCAAGTAGCCGGCTTATGAGATCTCCCGAGACGAGATTTTGGTCCCAGGTTGCGTGGATGCTGATATGCTCGCCATGTTCGTACACCTCGAACATCAGACCATAGTCATGAGCGAAAGGAACGGACAGATCTTCTCTGTAATCCAGAACTGCTGGTGCTGCTTCCTTATCGTAACAGATGATTCTCTTACATGACAAATCGCAGTCAGGCGGATTCCAACTGAAGACCGCTTGCTTGAGCATATTCTGGAAACCGGCTTCCCTACTCAATACTTTCATGGCGCAATGTTCGAAGCCAATCATTGACGACAATTGGGTCTCGATGTCACGCATGAGGTTCTCGATTGACAGATCCGGCAAGAAGCGAATAAGTAATGGTACCCGAGCGCTGATAGGACCCATTGTGCGCTTGATTCCAGGGAGGTCACTTTCACGAGCCGAGCTCATAGAGATAAACGAGATATCCTCGTTTACGAGCGGAGGGTATTCCCGTGTCAGGAACTTTGCTATGGTGAGAGCCCAGGCAGCATCTGCGCACACTTTGAAGTCAGCATGGTCTGTTTAAGGCAGCACATCGAGCTATACAACTGGTCCCGATGTCAACGAAGGCTTTGCTCCCCAGACATATAATCAGGCACAGATTTGGTACAGGAATGGAAGTAATCACTGAAAAAAGCACGTACGTCCCATGGTAGGCAAGTTGAACCTTGGGTTTTCCACCTTTGGCAGATGCAGCAGCTTCTTGGTCTTCATCGTAGATGCCGAGGGAGTGCCTCCCGGTCCAAGCACTGGAAACTTGTGCACGAGGTTATCAAAGGTCGTATGACGAGTGAGCCAGAATGTAAGTCCCACTTCATAGACGCACGATGCAAGCCATATTGCGTACTTTCCATAAGGCGGGCGCGGAGGGAGTTTGGAGTAGGCCAGTAGATCTGAACAGGCAATTTGTAGGTCGTCAAAGATCAGGCGTAGCGTCCTATCCGAACTTAGCAACAAAGCACTGATAAAAGCAAATTGGACCCACCACGCGTCGACAGCACTGCAATGGACTGATTGAAGTGATAGAACATTAGAGTGTGATTTCGAAAATGGGGATGAACTCCGTCTGGAGTGACTTACCCGTCCAAACAAAGAAGGCTTCACCATGAGGCTCCCGAACGAAGGCGTATCGAGACAGTGGAGTGCCGTAGTCCATACGCGTCCGAGAGTTCTGTGCTAGAAAGCCGTGAAGATCGACCCCTGTTTGTTGAAATACGATAGGATCTCTCAGAACAACCTGGTAGACGTGGCCTTCATGTTTAACCAGTCTTGTACGCAAAACGTGATTCTTGAAACGCATTGCGCTCAGGACTCGAAGAAGGAAGTTCTGGTTCAGATCGCCCTCATAATGCAGGACCATCTGCATCATATATGATGATCCAGTGCTTATGTGATGTTCCATATAGTGTTCTTGCTCTTCAGAAGCTGGACAAATTTTCTCAATGATCTGACGGCCAACCCCGCAAGCTTCAGCACAAGCACGGATCATCTTGTCGGTGTCTTCCTTTCGACTGTTAGTGGTGGTGGGAGACCCGGCGTCCATAGTTGAAGCTGCGGCTTTTGCTGAGCGGAGACAGACAGGGACTTTAATTAGTGACGAAAACTTTTGATGCGTTGTTGGAAAAGAGGACGCCACGAACTGTGCATCTTAATGTACTTGAGCCTGAAACTCAGTGAATACCAGGTTTGCGCCAGTGAAGGCTGTGAGGTGAGATGAAGGGTTACGCGAGGTATTGCCAACTTTACTCGACGCGATACCTCCTTCAATTGACTTCGTAACGATCTCAGACATTCACTCCTTTGAGTCTTTCGAGCTTCTATTAGGGCCATAGTCACCATCGAGTGATTCGCTGCTCACGCACTTCACGGCCGTATAAATCCTCCACGGCTTCGGAAGATATTGGAAGCGCATCCGTCTTCATGCGGGTACCCGCTTGGAATCCAATCATATATTCGAAAAGCTGCAAAAGACTGAATTGAGGAGGCTTGATCACGAAGAATTGAAGAAGCTCTTCAGTACGTTCACGCAACCCATTCCCCGGCACCAAGGAAATGAACATACGAAACAGAGAAGGTGAGGGAAGAAAGAAGTGCACATTTGGCCAGCCGATGAACTTGACCCAAGAGGAGGCCTAGAAGTCCCAAGTAAACATTCTCCTCCCTTTAATGAAATTCAGACATCAGGAAGCGGACAAGATCTGATCCCTCGACACTACGTAGCCATCAGATTTGTCGCAGCCGTTTCAGCCTCGCAGTCTCCGAACTCCGAAGAGACGCCCCCACCACATCTAGCGAGATACTCATTTTTTAAGCCGACCAAACCCTGAGGCGAGCCCGGCACCAAATAGTCTCCGAAGCGCCCTTCACGATAAGACGACAGGCCAATCTCTCGAAGAATCCTGTCGATATAACCCTCAGACTCGAAAGGCACAAAACTGCCATTATCACCATTAGACAGATATCTTCGGCAGCACCAAGCAATCTTTCAGGCGACTTCTGCGCGTTTGTCTTCTAAGGGAGGCAATAAAAACTGGGTTCCAAGCAGGCCGTCGCCCATATCGCTTCACGTTCTACCCCTCTGAAGTAGTTCACGTAAAGGGGATAGCCGATGAGTGCGGTCCATTCGTTTTGTAATGGAACAATGCCACTGTAAAGGCGGTATGATGTGATTCGATAGATTCGTGAAAATGATCTGGAGGGTTTGCTAGAAGTGGATATTGTTTCTCTCATCGAACTTGTTTTCGAGCTGCGCCCTATTTCAGCTTCCACATCATCTTTCAGAGTTTGAGGAACAAGCCGGTCTGAGATGAAGACGCCAACAGATGCGGCACTCCAGCCGGTGAGACATAAAGAAGAAGGTTGGCGATTTGTTCTCCGCCTTTTAGACGGATTAGATGCTCGTCTAGCTCGAGGCCGCTATCGTGATAGACTTGAACGTTCTGCGCGACAGTCTCCCAGGAGTCACCTCGGTTGAGTAAGCCTCCCCTTCCGACTGGTGAGCTGAATCAGTTTGCAAGTTCTTCAGCTTAGCGTATCCCCTTTGAGACAAGAACTATGTCGT
Source organism: Letharia lupina (assembly GCF_014066315.1). Taxonomy (NCBI): domain Eukaryota; kingdom Fungi; phylum Ascomycota; class Lecanoromycetes; order Lecanorales; family Parmeliaceae; genus Letharia; species Letharia lupina. The sequence goes on from NW_023502980.1 coordinate 326,756, forward strand.
GAAACCATTGCTGGGATTCCATCCTCCTCCAAGGCAACTGGTATTGCTCCAGTATAACAAGTCAGCATTTTAGATGTACCTACGGATAAAAATCAGCTAGAGCTATGCCAGCTATCCCCAATCCGACTTGTTGATTGGATGTTGGGGGAGGACACAGGTTAATTATTTCCACCTGCGCCAATCACAACAAGATCGACCTCTGGAAGACCCATCCTAGTGTGTGCATCCAGTTGATTGGACTTCTGGAGGCAACAATCTATATCATATGGCTTGAAGTCAGTCACAGGATCCAGCCACAGTGCTGATCTTTGGCGAAACGAGCGCGTAACCTCACCGACTGACGCCACCAGTTGCTACCTGATATACTCGGAAAAGCCTTAGTCTGAAATCAGCAATGTTGTACGAATACTTCTTGCACTCGTTGATGCCAGCGGCAAAACTTACCGATGGGCTTTATGAGGCACCCGTACCTGTACCTACGCAGAGCCTGTACTCTTGGTGACCCGTACGTAACGACATACCAAGCCAGGTCATAGTTAGTCATCGCTCACTATTTCCAACTTTTCATTCCGGCCATGTGATTAACCAAACACCGACAGAGCAGTTAGTAAAACTTGGAGGCAGCTCAGGGAAAGTGGCATAATCCCAAAAACATCCACATAAACACGATGGACATGACACCGTTGCAGTCCCATTGGAACCAAAGATCAAAGCAATTTTTGTTGATCAAGGCTAGCGGTCCGTTCCATTCGGGATGAATCCCATACGCGGCGGAAGGATGGAAAGAAACCCGAGGTAAAGGAACGGGAAAAAGACCATAGACGCACGAAAGGGCAGAGACATCGCAGCGAAAACGGCCTGCGCAGCATGGAAATCGCAATCACGGTCAAGATTGGAGACCAACCATAAACTAAGAATAATGGGACGGAGAGAAGTGGAAGGCGCGAGAACGAGGGAAAAAGGGGATAAGAGGAAGCTTACCCGAAGGCTTGGCGCCTTGGCGCTATTCTCTCACATGCGTGATGGAAGCTCTCTCTCGTCCATTAGCTCCAAAGTCTGCAACCCATGCCGGTGGATACCTTCCAGAAATCAATGCTGCAAAAGCGTGCCAGCCTATACTGTGAAATTCACAGCGATGGGAAGTAAGGCGGTAGATCACCACACAGCGAGCGAAGAAGCCTTGATTGAGCTCTGCCACAGCTCGTTCTCTCCAGTACCGAACAGCTCGACTTTGGGCGGAAGGTGGTCAAAAGATCAGAGCAGGCTGCTGTGAGTTACGGCCCTGGAGTCACGCGTCGGGAAGCTGCTTCACAGTAATACGTCTATACGGCCATGCAAACGGCAGTAATGAAATCAGAGGTCCGGAAGTCTACCGCTTGTTCACAAGTCCTTATGGCGACTCATGCGAATGCGGTTATCTTGTCATGGGATTTGTCCCAGGGCTGGGCTTAGACGCGGTTGACCTGGACCGACATCCAGCCTTATGGAACGGATCGCTGCCTCTCTAGAATACCTCTGGCAGATTCCTATCCCCCATGATCAACAAGGCCCGGGTCCTTTAAGTGGTGGACTACCATAGGGGTACATCTTCGGCGATCATGGTATGACATCGCCTTCGATACTACATCTGAGATGAATGATTGGATGGATGACAGGCTTGCTTCCCAGAAGCTGAGGCTTGGAATCATACGAAAGGCGCGCATTGATGGACGGGAAACGTTGGATGACTACAAGAGAGGCTGTGGATTGCATTGGACTGAACTGGTCATGTCACACCTAGACGTTGCTCCTCGCAATCTCATGTTGCTACGCGATGGCTCTGTATGCCTCCTCGATTGGGCCTTTGCGGGATTTGACCTTCCCATTTTTGAGGTCTCCACTTTACACGCACGTATTGAATGGAGCGAATAATGTCTTAAGAGTCTAGTCGGCCATATCTATAATGCAGATGCAACATCGGAGCGGCAAATCCAAGTCCTGAGCTCACTTCATTACACGCATGATACGGTTACTCCGTAAGTCTAAGAGCCATTGTTTCATTCGTTTTTTGTAATAATTGTTAACCAAGCACCCAGCAAACGACTTGCCATAGATTTGATGCCGCACGAAGAAAGAATGCAGGTACTAGTCAAAGAGCGGCAAGAGCGACTGAGTCGGCTAGCCTCTTATCCTATCCATGGTGCAACAGCAATATTTTGCGCTCGCAACGAAACTACTGCAATTGTATGAAAACGACTAAACTATAACTTTAACAAATTACAGGGCCAAAATAAGGCGACAACAATGTTGAGTCTAACAGATACATTCCTAAATCGATGCCATAGCTGAGGGTCGGACGCACAATCAGTGTTCAATGACGAAGAAAAATTGTGCTTGGGTTAGAGTGCCTGGGGCCTTGTAGCACATTGAACATCCCCTTCTGTCGGACAGAGAGCCAAAAAGAATCGTTCAGAACGGTGACCCTCTCGTGTATTATGTATGGCGCATTGGTTGGGATATCCAGATGGAACAGCTTTGGGATGAGTCCCTCAATGATACGCCTTAGCGGTTGCGTTGGAATCAGTGTTTGCCTCGTAAAAACCCTTCTCAGCCACGCCAGTTGGCGGTAGAGAAGGGACGCACCTCTCTCATATGAACCTCAGCCGGAGATACGAAGACCAAAGCCAGCTTGTTGGCTTCGCTTTCAGGGAGCAGTCCGGAACTCGGGACGGGAATGACTTCAGAGAGGGTGAACATCTATTAAGACGTATAAGAAACTTTGTAGATAAGATACCTTAGATATAAAGCGGGAAAGTAGGGATGAGATCAGTCAGGGCAAAGCCTCTTCTTTAAAACTTCGTAAGTCGACGGTTCTACCTGATCAGTGTTCCATAGTCAGCTTAGAACTGCGTCGATTGGCTAGGTTGGACGGCGTGCTAATCGCTTAGCCTCCCTACGACGCGTGCCTACATACCTCTCACCTTCTAACATGCTAGACTCGTTCGACATCTCAAGGAGTGGTTTTGCTTTTCTCGCACCTTAGCTTCAGACGCTAGGAATACCATTAATCCAGAGCCGTCGAGCTGTCCATATACTGGAAAGCTGAGACAATGTAGTTGATTGCAAGATAAGATCATGTCCATTAACAGAGGAGTAAGTCCCACTAGCGCGAGTCTAAACCCTCCGGCTTCTCTGCACCAATAGCGCTTACAGCAAGGCACAAAGAAAATTAGAATCTCCAGCCATACCATTCCAGACAAGGGGTGGCTCAGGACAGGTTGAGTCCCGTCAGATCAACAAAAGTTGCCTCAGCTTCTTCCCTGCACGACATTAGCACTAAAGCTCGCACTTTCCTCCGTCGTTCCAACCAACGAGTTCTTCTTAGCCTCCTCATATGTCGCTAAGCGAAAGTCATAAGGCAATTCAAACCGTGCCTTCGGATCGCCCTCTCTCGGCAGGAAGTCTACTACCAGGCTCTCCTTCACCGCGAAGACTGCATCGTCTGTGATGTGCTTATCCCTTCGATCGAAGAGCTGCGTGATAATTGGCTTGTAATTCGGCGCCTTGACAATGAAATGTATATGTGCTGGACGCATTGGATGTCGGTCGAGGAGCTGAAGCAGCTTTCCGGCTGGACCGTCGTAAGGGATGGGATATGAAGTTGGGCGGAGGCAGTAGAAATTGTAACGACCGTCTATACCTGTTGTGAACCGTCCTCGGAGGTTGAAGTCGACCTGATCCTCGTCTTGTTGTTCATAGAGCCCATTGGGCGCTGTGTGCCAGACGTCCAACTCCGCACCTTCAATTGGTTCACCGGTCAGGTAGTCCGTAATTTTCCCATGCATGAAAGTATCATCACCATCGGTTATGTTATGCACGATGCTCTCACCCATCTTTCGAGCCGGGGCGTTGGCGCGCCAGAAGGGGCCGAGGATCGCACTAGAGGTGGGTGCGTCTGTAGCGTCTGTGGCAAGCTTGTAGGTTATCTCGTCGACGAGGGACTCGAGTCCAATGACACCAGAAAGGAGCTGGCCTTCGTTGCGCTTGTCAGTGGACATGCGGCCGGCTTCGTTGATCTAAGCAAAAGGGCAAAGCGTCAGCAGGAGAGCAATGAACCCTGGCACAGGAGCATACCATCTCAACGCCGGCCATATATTCGTCAACAGTTATCTCGTTCTCTCTCGCAAAGTCGTGCACGTGTCGTATCAGGCTGGCCATGACCTTCCGCATGCGCGGCGATGCCTTGGGGCCCGTTGCATTGATTAAGCTTTGCGTGAAACTTGGGTCGAAGCGGTGTGTCTGCGGCGCGGTCGCGGACTCGCCTCTAGTAATGCCGTTGGTGTGGCTCTGGTTGTGATCAATTCTGTTGTCATTTGTATTCACCTGAGAGTTTTTCTCCTCTGGGGCGAGGGTAAGAGGCTCTTCTGTTTCCGGCATGTTAAAACAGGATGAGATGTAGAGAGAAAGCAAGAAAAGAGCGTTCAGTAGGAAGACATCAAGCGGGGAAACATTTTTGAAGACGACTTCACAAACATGTGAACAATATCCGAAGTCAGTGGCAACCTGTAGATTGTGAGGTAAGATGCGGCCCACTGGGAGCTTTACACGTGTAGTGCCACTTCCGAGACTCCGGATGAAGCCCCAAGCAGACGCACTGCCAGCACATTTTATATCTGTTTTTCCGCGAACAGAGTGTCCAGTGAAGATGCCTAGATAGGTGCTGATCATTCACACGAGACCATTGAGCCATAAGAAAGACTTGGAAGTGTTAAGAAAGAAGACAATAGGCTTCTTTGGTGGACCTGGTGCATGCTGCGTTATGCCGGCTCTCAGATGGGGTCCTTGTATTTGCAGAACAATTCTCCTAGGTCAATGCTCCAAAGAAGCATCTAGGATGATAACAGAGTAGAACGAATGGAAACAAAATCGATTGGTGCCACATAGACATCAGTAAAACATTACACAAATTCGATTTTTGAAGGCGGTAATTTAAGCGCCGCTAAGCGCGGGCACTCCTCGAACAGCTAGCTTGAGAAATCTGAACATGGATTGCTCTTCTGTCGACCGTAATTCACCTGATCGAAAGCACGGTCGGCAATCATGGCGTCCGGATATGGACTCTCTGGTGGTGAGTGACCCCATTGAACTCCGCATCTAGTCTTTCGATCGTCTGCGGTACCGCCAAATCCCCACTCTTGGCTAAATCTTCACCAGGTCCCTCACGCTGCTTCCCCTTCTGGCAGGAACTTCTAGCTTGCTACGTCGTGAACACCGATTCTGGCGATATTTCCGGAGGAAGGCAATGTCTACCAGCGCTGGAGGACTACTATGAATGTCTGCATCACAGGAAGGAGGTTAGTACGCTCTACTTCTCTTGCTCCGTACTGCTTGGGCCTGCAGTGCATATGCTGATCAAAGACTCTGTGATTAGGCAGCGAGGACTAGGGCACTACAGCAGGCATACAGAAAGGCGGTGGCAGCAAATCCGAGAGAGCATGCGCCAAAGGCGGGCACGATCAGAAATTTGGGGTTGTTGGACAGAGAAGAAGATACGAAGGAAGTGTTAGCAGCAAGGTCGAAGTGAGAGGGGCGCCTTTTTACCGGGAAACTACGAGTCGGGCGTTTGAGTAAGATTGTTAAGAAACAAGTCCGATTCTTCTGTCAGAATCAGTGCAGCGTCCTTGCCTGTCACATGCCCCGGTAGTTGTGGCTGTTCCGATTTGCGTATCGCTGGCTATTGTACTGCTGATTGTTGTTCTGGCTGTCCCGCTCCGAGCCCTGACGCTTTCCGCGCACGGCTTGGCCGACCACTGAGATCATGCCTCCCACTGATCCACGTGAGTCGAGGGGGTTATCAGAAGTCCACCGGACACGAACGAAATGAATGAACCGCTTGCGGCAGGATAATTTAGATCTGCATATCGAAAATCGCACTTTTTCTGGGGAACCTTCGCCAAGACACTATCTGGATTCTTCATGGCCTTCCTAGGCAGGTGTTGTCAGGAGAAGTAGGACCAGCTCAAGATAGGAAAACGCATTCGGGTTGTCATGACAGTAGACTGAAAATTTTCGTATTCTGCAGTAGCTCTCTTGTCCCAGTACTCTGCGACGAATTCATAACCTTTTGCCATCTTCGACTTCTCCTCTACGCCATCCTCGCCAGCCTGAGCCGCCAGCTAGTTCAGAGCGGGGGATACGAGTGGAGCGACGTTGGGAAATTCCCATTCGCCATATGGGGTTCCATCTGAGGTCTTATACTTGCTTTGCAACCCCCCGAGACCCGTGGTGGGATTGTCACTCGATGCGGTGAGATTGACTTGTTCGACTCGCTGGGTGGATTGTGGGTTCCATTTTTTGACAACACAATAGGATACTCGAGGTCGAAAGAAGTCTTCAGTTATCTTGCGCAGGAAATCCGTTGTTCTAGATGCAGTATTCAGTATGCTGCTTGACATATTATTTCCAATGGACCATCTCTGTCGAGCTTGTAGCTCTACAAAGATTTGGTTTCCCGATTAATGGCATATTCCACGATTATTCCTATAATATGTGGCATGAACATCGTACCAATTGAAGCCAGACTTATAGCATTGAGCCACGGGCTGGCGGATGGACTTCTGGAGAGTGTCGAGGAAGGCAAGCCACGTAGCTTGATCAAGCCCACGATTCTCGGGCACGGGTGCAAATGCTTTGATGAAACCACAGGGAAGATATTTTGGTCTACGTAACGGAGGGACCACTGGAAGCGACAATTTCCCTGTAAGCGCATCTCTGCCGGTGGATGCTTGCGGAGTAATGCATTTTCAAGATCGCCATCGTCGAGAACAGGATGCATCTTCGAATCGTAAAAGATTTCGTCTGAGCGTTGTCTCAGTTCCACTCATCCTCAAGGTCATGTCCAGTATCCTTGCTGATATCCTGATACAGTGAGATCCTTGGAAGCATCGACATCAAAACGGGGATTGTCTCTCCCCTCAGGATTCGTACGAGATGTCGATGCTTGTTCTTGTCCGTCCGTCCGTCTTCACCACTTTACTCTCTGTGTGCGCATTTACGCTCTCAGACGCCAAGCCTACTCCTCCAGCTACAGCTCTGATTCCCATTCGTACGAGACATCCTTTGGGAGCTCCACCATCACGACGTTCCATCGTCATAGTGGTGAGCGAAGGCTGGTAGAAGAAGAAAATGAGATCAAGATGGAGTCAAGCATCGAGTCGTCGTAGCAAAGAATCTTGGATATATACTCATGACGGAGATGGTCGTGGAATATAGAGCTGTGAAGAGAACTGCGCACATGAGGATAGGAGAGAAGAACTTGAAGTAGTGAGAAATGTCATCCCTTACATGGACTGTCTTTTGGTTAATTTATATGCTTTCCATTTAATATTATTGTGTTTGCGCGTCAGAGAATTATGCAGCTCGGCCCCAACAAGGCCGAGATATGAATACTCTCCCCTAAACACTAGCGTGAACGACTAGCGCACACTAAAAAGCTTGGCGTTAAATCGCGCTAGGAGTCGAGTTAAATCTGGCCCGTGGCCCCCGTCCTCGTCCTCATCTTTTCATCACATTGACAGAGTCGTGAAATTGTAAAATCGGTAACTAACACTCATCACGATGGCTTGGCGCAATCAAGGCATCACAGGCTCGAACAATATTCCTTTGGGGGCTCGTCGCCGCTTTGGAGGCAGCGACTCCGCTCCACCTGATGATGGAGGCTACAACCCATCTCAGCCTCAAGCAGGGCTCTCTGATGGGAATTACAAGCGTGGTCGAAGCCCAGAGAGAAGTAAGTTAACGACCCATGCGATCACAGAAATCCATCTAACACATTCATAGCTGAGGTCGTTGTTGATGGAGAGAGGCGCCGCAAGAAGAGAAATCGATGGGGGGACGCTGCAGAAAACAAGGCCGCCGGCTTGATGGGCTTGCCTACTATGATAAAAGCAAATATGACAACTGAACAACTCGAAGCATATACCTTGCACTTGCGCATACAAGAGATCAGTGAAAAGCTAAGAATCAACGACGTTGTGCCAGCAGATGGCGACAGGTACGTTTCCAAGTACCGAGCCTATACACCATCACTCACTGTAATCTAGGTCCCCATCTCCTCCGCCTCAATATGACAACTTTGGGCGTCGTGTCAATACTCGCGAGTATCGTTACCGCAAGCGCCTTGAAGATGAGCGTCACAAGCAGATCGAAAAGGCCATGAAGATCATTCCTAATTACCACCCTCCGTCTGATTACAGACGTCCAACTAAGACACAGGAGAAGGTCTATGTGCCGGTCAATGATTACCCAGAGATTAACTTCAGTACGATAACTAACCCTATCCTAACCCTTTCCTTTTGTCATCTTTTCCTTCTGGGTGATGCGTGCGGCATTCCTTGGAGGATGCAGCATCTGTCACCGCTAACCCTAAATGCCATACTCACACACTGTCATACCTTTTGGACTTGCAAAGACTAACACTTAGCTTGCGCTACTACTAAAGTTGGACTACTCATTGGACCTCGTGGCAACACATTGAAAAAAATGGAAACAGAGTCTCTCGCAAAGATAGCCATTCGAGGCAAAGGATCTGTCAAAGAAGGAAAGGGTCGATCTGACGCAGCTCACACCAGCAACCAGGAAGAAGATTTGCATTGTTTGATCATGGCCGACACGGAAGAGAAGGTAAACAAGGCGAAGAAACTTATTCACAATGTCATCGAGACGGTACGTCATCACAAGGCAATCTTGAAATGTCTGCTCGCTAACAGATACCAGGCCGCCTCCATCCCTGAAGGTCAAAATGAGCTCAAGCGCAACCAGCTTCGTGAGCTTGCAGCTCTCAACGGTACGCTTCGGGATGATGAGAATCAGGCATGCCAGAATTGTAAGTATAAACACTTCAGATCATCCAAAGCGTATACTAAAGGTTTATCAGGTGGTCAAATCGGCCATCGCAAATACGACTGCCCTGAGCAGCGTAACTTCACTGCCAACATCATCTGTCGTGTTTGTGGCAATGCAGGCCATATGGCTCGAGACTGTCCTGATAGACAACGTGGAGCTGATTGGCGCAACGGTCCAACAGGAGGTGCCGTGCCTGGCCGTCCGGCTGCTGGACGTATTGGCGGAGGAGATGCTGTCGACCGCGAGTATGAGGTAAGCTATTCTGCTTTCTCACCATAACAACGTGCAATATCTGACTTGGATCTAGCAACTCATGAACGAACTTTCTGGCGGTGCTCCCAGTGGTGATGCCCCTCAACGTATCGAGGCTGGACCTGGTGGATTCGAGAACGGCCGAGACAGCTACGCAGGTGGAGAAGGTGATCGTGATCTCAAGCCATGGCAACGTGGACCTACCGGCGCAGCCGCTCCTTGGCAACAACGTGGCGGAGACGATCGTCGTGATGATTACAATCGGGATGGAGGTGCCGCACCACCATGGGCGGCTGGTCGCGGGGGTGGCGACAACTACGGCGGCTACGGACAAGGTGATGGTTATGGGGGTCCTCCCGGCGGTGGAGCTGCTCCTTGGCAACGACAGGAGAACGCTCCTCCACCTCCTCCCTCAGGCGATCAGTATGGCTATGGTGGATATCCAGGAGGCTATGGAGGCGCAAGCGGCGGTTACGGTGGTCAGCCGGCTATGGGTGCTCCTCCTGGTCTTGGTGGCGGGGCCGGTGGTCTTGGTGCTCCACCGGGTCTGGGCGCTCTGTTCCAGAATTATGGCGCGAATGGAGCTGCAGGTGGCGCTCCACCACCACCTCCTTCGGATGATCTTCCTCCGCCGGTAAGCTGCCCTCTCTATGTGTGCAAAAGAAACGTACTAATGCACCATTAGCCCCCAAGCGACCAGCCTCCCCCACCTCCCCCACCTGGAAATTAGACCCTCGAAGCCACTCGGGCAACAACCTGCTGTCAGCCTGGTCGTGAAGGCGATGAAAGACCGATAGATTCTGGCTCGGAAGTGGGTCTCTGCAACGACTCGCTTGGCTTTCAAACCAGAGGAGATCACATCCGTGCATTCGTCAACAAACTGTATTCCTCTCGTTCAGGTTTTAAAAACAAAAATAGCTTTCGTTTACGATTACAATCAATATTGCCCTCAAGACCTCGAGCCTCAGCAATCCATGTCCCTTCCCGGTCGTGCTCGGCATGTCGGGTATGTCAAGTAGAATGGTTTCTAAAAGCAGACACCACACAATCAATCAAGCATAATCCTACAACGAGACATGTCTAAGCCTTCACATCAACTGAAATACATAGCGGCAGATTTCTGAGTCCGCGACAACCGTGGGATTTCTATCCTTACCCCGTAATCCAAAAATGTAAACGACGACATCTCACACTCTGAACGAACGAATACTAACACCCTGTTCATTAAAATCCCATCGACTCTTCAATTCCGCATACGAAAATAAATAATAAAACATTCAAAGCATACTCAACCCCCACTCACTCATTGAGAAAGAAAGAACCATTAATCTACAAGAATCGAACAAACCCCCATCATCCCACCCCCCCACCGATTGACTAGTCAACTCTCACTCCATCACTCACTCATTCAATCCATCCGCACTCGCCCTCACCCCCCTCCTCATCCTCCCCTTCCCCGTCGCCGTCGCCGTCCCCTTAGCCCCGTGCGCTTTACAACTATCTCCCTTCTTCTTCCCGTTTCCCTTCTCCTTCGCCATCCCCGACCCCATCCCCTGCGCCGTCCCCGACGCCTGTGCTTTCCCCGGCGCGGTGGCCTTTTCGTCGTCGGAGGAGGGAGAGGGGGCGGTGGCGGTGGCGTTGGTCCAGAGGGGTTGGGAGGGGTTGATGCGGCCTGGGGGGGTGTAGTGGGAGCCGGATTGGGAGACGGGGCGGGAGTCGGGTTGGGAGCCGGATTGGGAGCCGGATTGGGAGCCGGATTGGGAACCGGACTTCTGGCTGCCAGCTTGGACGCCGCTTTGGGCACTGCTTTGGCCGCCACCTTGCCCTCCACCCTGGCCGCCGCCCTGGCCACCTCCTTGCTCACCTCCCTGTCCACCACCCTGCCCACCACCTTGCCCACCTCCCTGTCCACCACCCTGCCCACCACCTTGCCCACCTCCCTGTCCACCACCTTGCCCACCTCCCTGGCCGCCGCCCTGGCCGCCGCCCTGGCCACCTCCCTGTCCACCACCTTGACCGCTCCCCTGTCCACCACCCTGCCCACTAGCCGCAGAACCAGACAGACCGCAACCCCACCCCTGAGGCACAACATACCCGGTAGGCCTAAATCCAGCCGATGCCGCAGTACCGGTCGGATAGTACGACTGGAACGACTGGAAGGTGCAGAGGGTCGTCGCGGCCGGTGAGCCACCGCCGTGGAAAGTAGCAGCGCTGGAAGTAGGAGTGGGGTATGCACCTCCGGCGGCACCGGCGCCGATGACTACGGCGGGAGTCGAAGTTTGAGCGGGAGGAGGAGGAGAAGGAGGAGGAGCGGCCTTGGCGGTTGAGGATGTGGGACTGGGTGCTGCAGGTGATTCGGGCGCACCAGTGCCAGAACCAGTGCCAGTGCCAGTGCCAGAACCAGTGCCAGTGCCGGACCCTGACCCCAAACCCGCACCCCCATCAAACTTCCCCGCGAAACACTTCGTCATCAACTCGACATCCTTCCCCCCCGTCGGCGTCAGGTTCAGCACGTAGCTACTGGCGAAACTCCCCGCCGCCCACCCCACCCAGCCCAAGAAGCTCCCCGAATTCTCATTCAGGAAATCCAACGCGGCGCAAACGTCCGTCAAGCAACTCTGACTGTCGCTGCCGCCACCGGTCTCGCTCAGCAGGGCCTGACGTTTCGCATCCTGGAGCCACTTGACGAGGGGTTGGAAAGCGACACCGATGCCGTTGGTGGTGCAAGTGGTCGAGGTGCCGGAGTAGTCGGAGTCGAGGTATTGGTGCACGTCGAAGATGAGATTGTCGGTGCTGCCGTCGAGGTTGGTGACGCCGGCGAGAACGGCGGCGGAGCCGCCAGATACGAAGGTGGAGGCGCCGGTGTAGCCGTTGCCTGGTGGTGGGGTTAGTGGGTTGGACGATGGAGAGAAGGGGTGGGGGGGCAAATCTACCAGGGAGAAGTATCATCTGGGTTGTAGCGCCAGCTTTGCGAATAGCAGTGACAGCAGCCTGGACTGAAGCGGCCCACGAAGCCAGACCCGGTACCTGCTCGACTTTCCACGAGGTCAGTTGGTTGCTTCCATCACATGGGTAAGTGACATACTGTCATGCGGCTCATTCATCAATCCCATAACCACACTCCCCTGGTCCTTATACTTCCCCGCCAACTGTCCCCACAGCCCCGAAAAGTCACTCGCCTTCGGCCCCCCAGGAGCCCCAATGATCTGTCCATTCCACCGTGCGTAATTATGAATATCGATAATACACTGCGCGCCCGTCTTCAAGCACGCCTGCACCAGTGCATCATACTTTTCAAAATTGGTCTCGTCAAGAGTACCGCCGAGGACGTTGTTGACGAGGTACTGCCAGGCGACCGGCAGGCGAAAAATGTTGAGTCCGTCGGTTTTGGTAAAGTGCGTCATTTGGCTGGCGCCGTCGATGCCGCCGTATTGGGAGAGGGGTGGGTCGATGGAGGGAATGGTGCAGGTGCCCTATAGTAAGCGTTTAGCTTGGCAAAGCTGGGAAACTAGATGAGAAGGCGGATGTACATCGGTACCACAGCCAAAATCGAATCCAGCGATGTTGACACCTGCAAACTTGACACCAGCAGCGACAGTCCGTGCTGCGCCAAAAGCCACAATCGAGCCAGCGAGAAGCTTTGAGATGGAATGCATTGTAAAAAAAAAGCAACGTTAAACTAAAGAATGTGGTAGTGAGACTGAGAGACGGCAACACTATTTGTAACTCAAAAGAATGTGGTGGACGCTGCCGTAAAGACCGAAATGCACATCAAACGAGAAGAGAGACAAAAAGACGTCAAAGGTTGAAGAAGATGTACTCAGTAGAAGAACTACATAACCCGTCTGGGGGCCATCTCGGCAAGAAGAAGGAGAATGACGGATTCGAAACATGGCTCTTTGACATCGCCATCCTTCATCATGGGCGGGGTACATGTAGGAAATTAGATCTGGCCGTCGCGAATATCATAGGATGACATTCCACGTGGTGCAGGGTTTTTACCGTCATTATCATGTCCCTGGCGCCTATATCGTAGTGATAGTGGGGGAGGATGAAACGATTCTCGTCCCACCTAAGGCGATGTCAGCGCTACAGTAGGAGTAAGATCGGCCATTGACCGAATGCGCAGTAGCATCAGCGGAGCACGGGACAGTGTAATATCAGTTAATCGATGTTTGGTGAGGAAAAAGGAGGTTGTGAAGGGAAAGAAGTTTAGTGAGGGGAAGACGTAAGATGTAAGTTTGTTTCAAGTGTTGCCCGTCTTCTAAGCGACCCGCCCCTGTCAGCTCTTGCGCTGCTCTACCACAGACCTCGGAGATTTATTGGAAAAAAGAAGCTGCCACGGGCTATCATCCCCGAGACCCTTACAAAGTCTTCAACCGAGCTGTAAGTTGGGGATGAGACACCGTGTTTCACGGAGGCTCGTCACCGCCAGGTGCATCACATTGCTCACCTGGGGCTTTTCCGATCTTACGCCTCACTGTTAACTCTAGCTGAGCAGTGAGACTAAGTGGTGAATTGCAACTCCAAGCTGGATGGACCTTGATGGCCCGGAGACTATGGATAGCTGCAGGTAGCTGTGGCTGTGGAGACGAAGAACTTTCTCCGCTGCTAAAAGCTCCACAATGTAAGGTACCCAGATTGCAGGACCACGTCTAGCCTGTCGATAACTGGACGACGTCGATTGAGATTGTCCTGAAAATCCTTCGTGATCGTCATGCCGTCCTTTTCTGCGTTCCATGTCCGGGATCCTGCCTGGCATCCTCCTTCACGTTTCGCTGAAACGCATGTTAGCCACATGACGCCGTACTCGGACCGCTCGGCCAGTCATGTATCGTTCATTTTGGTGTATCTGTGCTTCAAAGTGGTACATAATACCTAGTTTTGTTCGAAGAAGGGCGTCCCCGGAAGAGCACCAAAGAACCCCTGAACCGCATTGCCATTACCGTTCCTAGCCTGCGCACCACCCGCAGTTCCGAGACCGGGCGAAGGTATGGGCGTCGAGCTGGGCCTTGCCCATAGCGAATCGAAATCGATCAATTCGTCTGTGCCCGAAGAACCAAATTCAGAGTGGCTTGGAAGCACCGTGTTTGTCAGATCCAGAAGCCCCGAGAAGGAATCTCCTCGTGGGATGGAGGGTCGATCCAAGGTAGCGGGGTCCGATGGATTCGGTATTGTACTGGAAGCGGGAATAGGAGTCCCAGAGGGTGCCATGGTAGCCCCTGGTAGCGGGAGCATGGGACCGAAGCCAGACTCGAATTGAGGCGGAATATTTTGAGCGTCCAGTCCTGGCGTCAAGGTCGGGAGAGGGGTCTGACAGGCAGGGGACTGAAGCTGGACAGCTGACGACTTTCCGTGCCCACTTATGACGTTGCGGAATTCTATGAGAACGTGAGCAGTACGTTTCGCTTGTGGATCCATCTCGCCGAAGTAAGACATGATTGTGATCGAATTAGTCATACATTGCTTGGTCAGTGGGTCCGATGAAGCCGGGCGAGCGAATTCGTTGGAGAAGATGATGAGCGCAGCAGCAAAGAGACAGTAAGTGACGAATGGGTTGATTTTAGGGAGATATTGGCCTTCATACGCATTCTGAACAATGGCAATAGTGTGTGTCGAGGCAATCAAACAGGCATCTGAGAATTTCTCCATTCGGCCTTGAGATCGTTTAAGCCATTGGCCAGCGCCAAGGCGTGTCTGTTGGATTTCTGCACTGAGAAGGTAGAGAAAAAAGGGTCGCGTGAGCAAGATGATCGAATGGCAATAGGCTTGATTGGTGTGGAGAATGGCAATGGCTTGTCTGCGGTCCTGGCGGGATGCCTGACGCCAATGTAGAGCTGGTGAGAGATTCTCTGGCCAGCGCCTGCACTGGTCTGCAAGCTCTTGGGCAAGTTTGGTTGATATTTTACGTTGCAGATAGACTTTTTTGAGTATCAATCCCATCACATGGCAGCTGCGAACGGCAGCTTCTAGCCCAGCCGTGCAATATTGGTCGGAATCGAGCAGTGGCGCAGAGTACAAACCTGACGATGGATTGAGAACCTCTCCGGAGCATTCTTCATCCGCTATTGCCATCGGGCGACCAAGTGACATACTTAGAAAGCGATCCAGAACGAACAACGATCGCCAAAGATTTCGGCGAACGACTTGTTGTTCAGCAGGGAAGACAATCAAGGTCTCTTCACGATGTAAGCCGAGAGTATACGCTGTGCGCACCGCCATGCCTGTTTGTAGTCAGTCGGGAACAGCATCGGACTAGGACAGCTAGGATGAGAAGAGCAATACCAATATAGGCAAATGCCGGGTTTCTCCTCGATCTTAACAGCAGATACAAAGCCATAAGAATCAAAGCTTGTATCGACCAGAGATCGGCATCTTCGAAGCCAATGACAGGATTGTTGATGCTTTTGGCATTCAAGAAAAAGATCTCTGATTGATCAGGGTAATTTGCTTTTAGAGAATCGATGATCTCGGCTTCCCGGGTTCCAGATTCAGGCGTAGCAAATGAGAGTCCAATTGCGAATACGAGGTTGAGGTGACAAAGAAATATATGGTCGACTGAGAGAGGGTCTGAATAGCACCTGTCCATCTTTTCGAGGAATGCTCTCTCGTCAAACACCTCAACCAAAGCGTGCGTCTATGGACGGTCAGTGGCTCATGATGGACTGGCTTAGGTCAATACTGACATTGACGAAAAACGAGTCCACTAAAATCAAGGCGGTCTGCTTCTCAGGCAGCAAATGGGTGAGGACAGTGTCCGGCGGCAATGAGAATGCGGTCTCCTTGATTTTGTGTCGTTCTGGGTCCAAGGTAAATGGCGATGGGCCCACTGTAGTCTCAACGATCATGCGAAGTAGCTGCAAGAAAGAAAGGGTAGAGGCATCGCCAATGTATATCAGTCTTCCCGTGCCATCTTCCAACATTCGGGTCATTGTATGATTGTCCGCCTCCTCCTCCCCAGCACTATTAGACGCATGATCAGAGTGCATTTTGATCTCTGGTATCATTTCGGGTCGGTGTGGGAAATAGCCTATGGATCTGGCAGCATCCCCAATGGACGGTGTGCTAACACGGGGCTGGTATGATTGTAGACCTAGAGGTACGTCTCGGAGGTATTTGGCAGCTGATGGGCTTCCTCCGTTCTGCAGGGAGCCAGGTCTACTGGAGACGTCGCTTTCTCTGATGCGCCGTTTGGCCAAAGGCTGGGTAGGGGAGGTAGCATCATGAGCGTGGTCGGTGGTATTGTATGTACAAGTGAAGTGTTTCCTGTCGCAAGTACTGCAGGGCTGCTCGCCGTCACACTGGTCAATTGTTAGCTATCAATGCTAGAGAGGTTGTTCGACGCGCAAGTGGATAATGATGTAGTGGTAGGATAGCGGTAGCGGTAGTGGTAAATCTATCGGCTGTCGAGGTGGGGGAGGAAGCGACAAACCTTTTGCTTTCTCCGTTTACAACTGTCACACGCGTTGGCGGTTCGCTGTCTCTTCTCTGGGTCAACCTTGGGCCGAGTCATGGTGAATGGTCGAGAAGGTGTAATGGTTGTGTCGTTTCTGGCCCTCACATCACCTACGTTGTGATAGCCAGCAAATGGGTCAAGCGGGGTCGCGGAAGTGGGAGAAGTTCAGTAGGCGCAGAAAGCGTAAAAGAAGATGAGAGAAAGTTTACATATCTGTAGATAGAGGAAAAGTATGAGCGTATGAGCGTATGAAAGTATGAAAGTACGTGTGAAAGAATGAGCCGAATGGACGGTCGTTGTGCGGTAAAGACGGTAAAGACGGCATTCCAGTTGTCCAAAAAGGTTGATCTGATCAACAGGCTACTCGCGGGCAGTCTAAGGTAGCTAATCCCAATGCTACGGGCCCACCCCTCTGGGGCTTAACCCCGCCACAACAAAAAGTCGGTCCCAAGTCAGGGTCGAACCCTACACCTGCAGACACGAGGATCGGCACGGTCGGTCGCTTCTTCGCGCATCCTTGCAATCATCACTCTATCAGTTATCACTGGCCAATCATAATAATCATCAGTTACAGTACTAGTACCTGTAACCTGATCCACAATCCCACATATCGGCACCTCCAAAAGTGCATATTTGGGCAAAATCGCCAACATCGACATGCTAACATGTGCATGAATAATGTAACCTAATGTATGTAATGTATGTGTTCACTCGTACTATTCCCAACTCCTGGCTGGTCCTACCACCGAAACTCCACACTCCAAGCTTCATTCACATGCCCCACATGATACGAAGGCGAACTTCCACCACGAGATTACTCGTATGGGGATGGGAGTAGACAGAGGACCCATGATTCGTTCCGTAATACATATCATACGTCCCGGTAAATCCCAGTGCTGTCATCGCCAGCATATTTCTGGCAAAGTTCCTTACAAAAGCCCAGGGAATGCCTCGCGGTACACCACTGTTGAACACCACCACCATCGTCAACTGCAGAGGTCCCATAGTCATCACGAGGGCTTGCTGAGGTGGCTGAGAGCACCAAGGAGCAAGCGCGTTGAACAAGATAGCATTGTAAAACATTTCGAGAGACTGCGCCGCCGCTGCGATTGGAATGCTGCCGGTTACAATAGTGATGGTTCTGATCCTTAGGTCGTCACTTTGCTCATCGTCTCGTTTGATCATGGAACCTGCCGATCTGAGTGGCACATGATGGCTCTTGTAGCTGCCTTGAGACGATGGATGTTGTGGCTGGATTGTGGGACTTTGGCTTTTGTCCGGACTTGAATGCTGATCACCGGGTGGTAGAACAGAGGCTTGTGCCAGGACACTGAGGAAGAGAAGTACGCTGTCGATATAGAAACCCCAAGACATGTGCATGTCGATAGCCAGTGCCTGCTGTTGGCACCCGTTGCTCTGAGTACTAATAGCATAGCGCAAGTAAACAACCTGCAAATTTGCTACTACTAGTATGAGTGATAATCAGTCGTGTGACCGCGGCTCTACCATACACTGATAGGGCACCACACCACTCAGGGCTTTGTGGAGATGTTCGGTGTACAGTAGGTAGCGAACGGTTAATTGGCGATCTTGCGGGAAGATCCACCTTTATTGGCGCAACAAAACAATCACCAAGCGCATATTGGCGAATAGGACGAAACGAGATGTTTGATATCTCTGAGCTGGTAGTCAAAATTGAGGCGTCTAGTACGGGACTTTTTCTAGCGTGGCCACTTAGCTAAGTATATTTGCGTGTCTTTCAATGGTTTGGAGCGACGAGCTAGTGGCACATTTCCCCAGAAAACGCCAGCTGCTCTTGGTCCCGCGCCTCTGTTTTCCCAGATTTTTGAGAGTCAGGAAGATTTGAAGGCTGGAGTCGGATTTTGACGCCCCAAGCCTGCCTGCCATTCGTTGCTTTCGCGGCACGATCCGCCTCCTCGGCGGTAGAAAAATCGTCGAAAGGATAGCGATGGTTACAAGCGCTTGGATCACCAAAAGAGCTTGATCAGAAGTCAATAATATACAGGCGTATCAGTCTTGTAGGCATCGGCGGGGTAGGGTAATGGTCCTCTGGAGGTAGTATGGGTGGACCAACTGCTGACTAGAACAACAGAAAGTCTCAAATCGCAATCGAGTATTGCTACAGGTTTCAAGGACAAAATCCCATATCGAATGTATTTTGGATACATGCCGCCAGTCTGGCTCAGCTCGATCAAAGTTGCAAAAAGATCGCCAGGAAGTTAAGCCTTCCAGGTCGGACGAGTCGGTGATAAGTTTGCCAATGTTAACTCCGGCCCACACCAGGAGCTAGGACGTGCTATAAAGCTTG
This sequence comes from Letharia lupina, assembly GCF_014066315.1. Classification (NCBI taxonomy): domain Eukaryota; kingdom Fungi; phylum Ascomycota; class Lecanoromycetes; order Lecanorales; family Parmeliaceae; genus Letharia; species Letharia lupina. The sequence goes on from NW_023502980.1 coordinate 345,676, forward strand.
ACTTGTGTCCAGTCATGGGCACACACGCTGTACGCCAAAAGTTCAGAAAATGGCCCAACGAGAAGTAATCTTGATCACAGGTGCAAATACCGGCATCGGCTTCCAGATCGTGAGGGCGCTTTGCGGCTCTGACAGAGCATACAACATTATCCTCGGAAGCCGTTCACTCGCCAAGGTCGAAGAAGCTATCAGCTCTGCCGTGGCAGAGTTTCCGTCTTCTCGTAGCATCCTAACTCCACTCCAGGTCGACATCGAGCACGGTGACTCGATCAAAAAAGCCTTCGACGAAGTTCAATCCAAATTCGGAAGACTCGATGCGTTGGTCAACAATGCCGGTGTGCATGGCTCGAGTCATCAATAGACCCTTCGCAAGCTGACAAGGTTCATAAAAGGTGCGCAAATCGACCAACAGGTCGCCGCCGGACGAATGACAGAGCGCGAGATGTGGAATCAATCCTGGAACATCAACACTGTCGGGACGCAAATCATGACCTCGACCTTCATCCCCCTGCTCTTTCAAACCCCCAACCCACGCCTCCTCTTCATCACTTCCGGAACCTCCAGTCTCGCAGGGACAGAAAACGTGGCCTTATTCGTGAACAGATACTCCCCCAAGGGCTGGCCAAAGGGCAACTTCGATGGGAAGAGTTTTGAAATTCCCGCATACCGCAGCAGCAAGACGGGCATGAACATGATGATGCGGGAATGGCACCGCATGCTCCATGAAGATGGGGTCAAGGTGTGGTGTATCTCGCCAGGTTTTCTTGCCACCGGCCTAGGTGGAGGTGCCGATTTTAACAGAGAGATGGGAGCTGGGGATCCGTCGGTGGCGGGAAGTCTTATCAAGAGTGTTTTGGAGGGCAGCAGAGACGATGATGTGGGCAAAATTGTTCTGAAAGATGGTGTGCAGCCGTGGTGATCTTCACATAGTCGGCCCAGAGTGACTAACGAACGAGCGAACAAACCGACCGAGCTGGTTTTGCTCGTTTGCTTGGCTTTTTGGCGGCTGGTACTCCGTACGGAAAAGATCCATGTGAGCGCTGCAGCAATAGTCTCAAACGGTCTAACAATCGTGCAAAGACTATCCCACGCCTCCAAAGCTCTATCAAAATGCTTACAGGCAGATGTGTTGTCTTTGCATATTCTGTATCTAAATAATACCTGCCGGTAAAGCCTCCGTGACACTACCTCCTCTCAACGCGCGAGCTGCTCTGAGCTGCACCAGCTGTAACAAATAAGCAACGCTGTCATGAACCATTCTCATTATGGATCCCTGCTAAATTCCATCTCTCAATCCAATGCGCTCGTCGCGCACCAACCCTGCGTGTATTCCCTTCATCAAGCACGCATCAGGATCGTGGTGCCGCGCAGAGGTTCTTCTCAGTACGAAGCCGTTAGTCAATCCCGCGAGAGCATCGTTCTATTCCGGAGCACCCCGACGTCCTCAAGCCTCGAGGCCGTAGTCGATAAGTGTACCTTACGCGGTGAGCGCGCCATCGTTAGGCTCCCAGTCCAGGGGGAGTCCAACTGCCATTGGGTTCTTGTGGAGAAAGTCGACAATGAGCGCATCATTCGTTCGTTCCAAGCAGCGGTACATCACGGCTGATGCGATTTCTCTCTCCAGTCCATCGTGCTTCGTACCATACAGCGCGTGTTCCGTCCTTGGCTGGCCTGCTTTTGTATTTGCTAGTCAAAACTTCTTTCACCTGCCAGTGCTCTTGCGGGGTGGCACCATGCTCCATCACATTTGGCAGTGGTGTCACATCCGCGGTATGATGGTTCGTCTGATCCGTGTAGGTGAAGGCTGCTCGGCCGCCGGCCGCAGGAAATTCGTGTAGAATGGCAACAAAATCAGGCAGATTCGACGTGAGGCTGGTATCCGTCTGCAACCATGACGAATCGATTGATTGAATTCAATCACCGTCGTGTGATACACCTCGCTTGCGCCGCCGTGAAAAGGATTGATACTTCAGCGTCGCCAGTCAGACCGTCATGTGTACCCAGTTGGCTTTCGGGCCTGGATCATTACTCCGTTGGCAGCGGCTAGAATGAAGGGTCTATGAAGATGCATTGCTTAGCGATGTGAATGGATGGCACTCTGGCATTACAGGTACGGGGAGCCAGTGCTGAATAACGTCTGCATCGAGTGTACACATTTGTTTCCAAGGCGATGCCTTGATGTGCCGTCTCCTTGAGCCTTTTTTGATTTTCTTGACATCAACGACTGGTCCGGAACCTTTCTATTGCATCCGTACTACGCCAGACTCAAAGGGAGCGCGGTTACAGTCACAGAGATCCGTGTTGCAAGGACGTCCCGGTGTTGCCAAAACTACTCAAGACTTACAACACGTCTGAGGCCATAGTCTCGATTAGTTAGCTGGGAGTGATGGAAGGAAACGCACACTCTTACATGTCAAACCCCGCGAAAGAGGAACTGAAGGGTGCGGCGGCAAATCCAAACCCCGCGGCGCCAGCCCCTAGAAGCCTTACGGGGACCCCAGGAGCGCATTTGGCTCGAGACCGGCCCCGGGCGCAATCCCCGCCCAAGTGGGCACCCGGGGCCGCTGCAAGACGTGCTGGAGCCTGCCCGGGGCGAGCATCACGCCCGCAAACCCGGGGGGCTAAGCCTTCAAGGAGGCTCGTGATTTTCCACCTGAGATTCGTATTCAAGTATCTGAGATTAGCATGCCATACCTCTCACGTTTTACTACTGACGACATCAAACTGTGAGAATAGTGCAAGATACTCACTGCCCGACCATGGGCTGGACGCTTGTTACGATCTGCTACTTATATCTTGCTTTTTGTATCTTACAGTCACCCTTCGTTGCCTCTTTGGTGCTTCTCAAAGCAGCCCGAGATGTTCCCAATCGTGCGGACATCGCCAAACAACCCTAGACTGCCCTACGCCTCCCTGGTGAACGCTTAAAGCTATCCAACAAATCCTGACGAAGTGAATGAGACGCAGCCACGAGTCCTTGCTGCCTACGCTGGTGGCGAGATGTGGACAGCGAGATCTCGAGGTCGACTACACTCGAGTCCGCCACTCAATATCTGTAATACTGGCAATCAAAGTCGCGGTCTATTTTGCCTCACCACCCACCCCAGCCACTCATGATGCAGCGAGGAAGTGCATCGGTATTGAACCAATGGTCATCGGACACAATTCCGTGGCGTCGGAAACTATAGAGTTGGTATTGTGAGTATTGGGTCCCCGGTCCTGGATCGTGACAAGGGAATAGACGAGTCCGAGCAGTGTCCATGTGCAAGCGTAAGAGGGGCAATAGTCTTGCACTAGCAATTACCGATTCAGATCTGTCGCTCTCAACAACATGCCCTCCCAACTGCGGCTGCATTGACTCTGATTCACCTGCACGTTGCATTGGGGCGCAATGTATGTGCTGAGTAGTTGGTGGTATTGCTTGCTTTTATGAATGCAGCATTGGGGATCTTGGTGTTGATGAGGGCCGTGTTGTTGAGAAGAGGCGAGGGTTGTGCTATGACAGTGGCGACGCCCAGAAGGGCGAAGAAAAGGTATCTTGTGTACCTGTCGAGAGGGTGAGACAGGTTCGGGTAGTGGCTGAAAGGCTTCGAGAACACCGTTGTGTTTGCAGAAGGGTAGGGTCATAAATTCACTATCTGGAGTTTCTCGGAGTTTCGAACTGTCTTCTGTTGACATGAAGAGGATAAAGATGGATTTGATCTGCCCTCTTAAATATTTCGCCAAAGACCAATATCGCACGAGAGCCGTTACACACAGTAGACAGGGCATAATACTATAAAATGACAGGGGAGAGCTATCTCCAACGAAAGCGAAGAGCATGACCTCACCCAAACATCAAGGCATGGTGGAATGGCTGACAGCCATGAGGACCCAACATGTTCCACCAGCTTCAACATATGTTATCACGAGCGCGGTAGGAAAGCATAGCACATTTAATGTTGCGGGCATGCGAGCGCAGCAGTAGATCTGCGCTAAAGCAGATGTATACATGCTAACAGAACCTTAATTGACGAGTGTGATAATAGCAACACGGTTCAATTAAGGTACTCGTAATAACAGTACTCAACAGCAGGATTGAGCAGGCATGTTCTTCCCCGAACACCTTATATCACAGACATAACGGAGGTATACTCGTACATAGCTCCAGAGACTCCGAGTCTGCGTCATCGATAACCCGACCATGGCTGGCTTTACAGATAATAGCACAAAGGCGTCTCAAATACACACCTTTTACTATACTCTCTACCACTAACTCCCAACGCCTCTTGAGTACGTGGCTGGAATCTGACGTGGCTGCGATACGGCAGAATGTATCTTCGTGAACGTTGCTTGGGGGTGATGTTCCAGTGTATCTTGAAGAAGACTGACTGCTATTGATAATAGCGTGTTTAAGCTAAATACTAATGAAAACACCGGACGGGCGTACTGGCTTTGCCGTTGTCGCATGCGCGCGTGCGAACGGTGAGAACTTCGGAGTCACGCATCCACCGTAGTTCCGCGGTCGGATTCAATAGCCATTTCGATTTCTCAGCTTTGGTAACCTGTGGAGCTGAGAATTTGAGATGTTCGATGGCGCGCTGGTCGGAATGACTGCCGATACCGACATGGGTGGACTTGAACTGGGAAACAAGCCAACGCCTCGGCTCGAAAATTGGCGGATAGCCTTGGGCTTGATTGCTAGAATGACTTGATCAGAGTGACCCTTCTTCTCGATGTTGCTAGCGCGGTCGGAGATGGGAACGGCGACACCATGCGTTTGACGCTCGACTTTCTTGACCATTGTGTTGACCCTGATATTCCACATAGCACTAAGGCTGCGCTCGACTTCAGCCATGTTTGGCTTGCGAAGACCTGTTTTTTTGCACAATGTATGCTGCACAAGTTCAACCATGCCTGATCCAACGACACAGATGGGTTACTTTTTCAGGGCATCGTGGTCTTGTTAGATTTTTTGTAGAAGTGTGGGGAGGAAACAGACCAACTGCAAAAATACGAGGTAAAAAGCAGTGATATTCTAGAGGACTGACAGCAGTACCAAGCAGACTGAAATGATATGTACTTTGATTCGGTTGTTGGCAAATGGATCCAACAGCTCCCATGATCTGTATTACACGGTACCATACCTACCTAAAACATAATTTTAATGTCAGCAGCGACCACGGTACAGTGCGCTGTGCCCGCACCACCCATATTGGGATGTGATTGGATATTAGAGTACACGCCGCGATTCTGTTGTCCCTGGCACAGCGTCTTGTTGCAATTTACTGCTGTGTTAGTAGTAGCGTGCTCTAGAAGTCAGTGTAGAATACTATTGCATAGCAACGAATGGCCTGTTGGTGGGCAAATCTGACAATTAATAATGCCTTCGTCACCTCAATACTCATTTGAGGGTTGGGACCTCGTCAATCCGGTAGTCAATCGAGAAGTAGATTGGGTCGTTGCCTCGTATTTCCGTGTTGAAGTGCCATATAGCTCAAATTCTGACACGCTCGAAAATGTAAAACGAACCATGTTCTTCCCGTTATGTTTCACTCTAGGGATTCGATCTTTCGCCCGGATATGGGGAACACAAGTTCATTCATAGCATCAACTGCGGGTGCATCTGCCATGTTTCGTGCGACGTCATGTCTTTCACAAATCCTTCTCATGGGCCGTGAACCAAGGACGTGAACACGCAGCAGGTCTGTTTACCGCTCGAAAGTGAGGGATTTGAAGCTAAAGTCCAGGCGGAGCCCCAAAGTCCAGTCCGTTTCAACCACCCACGAAAGGACTTTGTATTGTCCAGAGCTTTTTCTGCACTACTGTTCGACCGCGTCCCCCTTTCCTGGTGCCAAGAACCGCAGCTGCCATAAACGCGCGTTGAGGACAGTATCCACGGCATTTCCCCGTTTGTCACTTTCCGCTACCCGAGGTTGAAAAGCAACGGTCAAGAAGGCACAACGTGCTAACAGAGGGTGCGCAAGACGAATGGTACAAACGATGGACGGTTTTCAGAAATCTTTACTCGGTCGAGGAAGGTACTAAGCATGAAAAGGGGAAAGACAAAAAAACAGCTAGTCAGCTTTCGCTCCTTTCTTACTTGCCAGCGTTGCATCTTGGGGCTCTGTTTAAGGAGATGCAAAACACGTCGAGTCTGGGCAATGACACCATAATCGACATGGCCAGACGTGGCTGACGGGCCTTTGCACTGCCGTCTGCGAGCTTGATGGAGACGGCTCTCTATAGATCGATGCTTCTGAGCATAGGTACCTCCATCGCAGTTGCGCGTCGTTGTGATAAAACCTATGATATAACATCCCTGATTGAGTTTCTGTGGTCCTCCCACCTTCCTTTTCTTCTTGCCGTGCTGCGTTGTCCGAGAAAGTTGCTCCTTCCTTCCCTTCTTGAGTCCTAACGTGAACAGCCAAGTGGACCTTCTCCTGAACACTACAAATACCTTTCCTTGTCTCCATTCTTCTTCCTTTCTACATCCTCCTTCTTTACACACCAAAAGGCTTCAACCCACTTCAACTTGTTTCGTTCACTCTAGCCTCTTTCTTCATTTACTTGCCATCATCATCAAGCACACATCATCGTCCTCACATCTGCACAGCTGCTCCATCACCCTTGCTATCCTCTGCAATCTCGCTTTGCAAGCATTATGCACAATCGCTCCAGGCTGGCGTCTCCACTACCCTCTCGACCCTCTGCTGCACCCGCATTTCCCATCTCATACATTAGAATGCTCGCAGCTGCTTGCGTCTGCTGGAAGCCGACGTTGTCAGCCTGGGCATATCTTGTGTACGTCCTCATCTGCCACGTGTTGACTTGCAATGGTTGATGGTGCCTAGACTCTTCAACAAGGCCTACCCTGAGGATGCTCTCCCATCACACATTTTCCACCTGCACAGCACATGAACTCCAGCAGCATACTACTGCATAACAAACATGCCCCAGCTCGCTAACAGCACACACGCTCAAGCTCGTCAGTTGCACACACGCTTCCCCTATACACAAGCCCCTTATGCACACAAGTCTCCAACGGCACGCATACTCCTCGTCACCAGCTGCACACATGCCCACCCTGCGCACATGACTCCACCGCACACACGTCTCCAACAGCACGCATACTTCTCGTCACCAATTGCACACATGCTCCTCCTAGCCAGCACACACATGCTCATGGCCAGCAATTGCACGCACGCTCGGTCTCGCCAGCAACATATTTGCTCCTGGTCACTGCGCATATACTCGAGCTCGCCAGCTGCACACGTTCTTCCCCCGCACACACGTCTCCAGCACCACGCCAGCTCCAGCCGGATCGGCTAGTGCTCGTTGGAGCGTTATATTGGGGGCTTCATCCCTACGGCAAGCCTTTGACCAAGGAGTTGTTGAATTTACTTTAGCTAATCGTGATTAGGTGGCGCGTGCATCACCCTTTGTCATACTCCGATGAACATTGTCAGCGATGGATGAGAAACCAAGGTAGGGTGGCAATGTTTTCTTTGAACCTGGAGTCTGGTTTGAGTTCCTTCCGTGCAGCTAGCGTGGGATGTTGAGTTCGATTCTCATACAAAGCGGAAAATTGGCATTTGTCTAGACCCACATGGTGGTTGCCGAAAGGCGCAATTCATACTACTCAGTGATGGCAAGCTGACCTCCTTTTTTTTATGGACTCCCACTCTTAAACCTCTTCCGGCTCAAGACGCCTCGAAGCTTCAGATCGACGTCTGCAACCACCAGTATGGTCGTCATTCATCAGTCCATACTGCCGGTACTACCATCGAATCCCTCCTGTGTCCGAGGTATTTGTTTGATTATGCAAGCCCATCAACAAAGTTGCTAATATCTCGCAGTAGAGCATTCTCACCTTAGATGCCACCGCAAACCCAAGGTCCAGGGCTGGTACAAGTTGTTCCTCCATCTAGTGGATTCGTTTGAGTAGTTGAGCTTTAGCAGAAGTGTTTTCGGCATCAGTCCAGCTTAGCAGTTTAGTAATTGAAACTGTCGCATCTTTGTTCATCTTTCCACTTGCGCCGCATGAAACTGTCGCTAGTCGTGAGGCCCAAAGGAAACAGTGAGACCTGCAAACATCTCTCACAGTCCTACTTGACAGGCTGCCGAGCCTTTTTAGCCACAAGATCTGCCAGCTCATTGCCAGGTATATTTACATGTCCTGGAACCCAATGGAGTTGTACCTCCACCCCAAGTCGTTGGAGCTCCATTGATTGGTCGATGATCTTCTGCACCACCTTTCTGCCATCAGACCTACCTTTTCCAATCTTAACCAGCGCCACTGCACAATCGGAGTAGACTACCGCGAGAGAACAGGGATCTTGTGGCTTCACTTGTGCACGGTCGGCATGAACTTTCTCTAATGTAACCTGCAGTGCTTGCCAGATGGCCCACGTTTCGGCGTCCTCTTGATCTAGCGCTTCGCGTATGCGATAGCCTTTGGCAGTCCATAGCGAGGCCCAGTACTGCCGATGCGTTTTGTGTACCACTGCGATACCTGTTAATCCGTTGTCGCTCGATACGGCTGCGTCAACGTGAAATGAGTGGCGGCCTGGCTCTGTTCGCAGCATTCCGTCCTTGGCGTGTTCGGAAAGAGCCTGGCTCATGGCGCTGAGTCGATGTTGGATGATTATCAGGCCGGCGAAGGCCTCGGTCTTGGTTGTTCTGGTCTCTGCGCCTATCTCGCTGGCTTGCGTAATGATGATTTGCTCGCACGCGCTGTCCTCATCCTCTTGACCATCATTGTGGATGTCAATGGTTTGGAACGTTTCTGGAAATACATCTGTTCTCTTCGCTCTCTTCAGCTCGCTCTTCATGCAAGCTTCTTCGAAAAGGTCTGACTCGGATCTCTTCATCTGTTCTTGCTCGAATCGTCGCTGCGCGCGGGCGACTATCATCGATGGAGCCAGGCAGGCTTCGAGGCGTAAAAGCCGTTTTGCGAATCGGCGTACGGTCCTTTTGGTGGCGTCTTTCCCTTTTCGTAGGGGAGGGGGGATTGGAACTAGATACGGAAGGAGATAAGAGGGATATATTGAAGGGGAAAAGGGGGGCGCGGAGAGGACGAATCCGATGGAGGTAGGTGAGTGTGGGGATGATGACCGGATGGGTGAGGTGGTGCGTTCCATGCCGTTGCATTGAGTCGATAGGTGTTGTGGAGGGGACGGAGATGTCTTGGTTTGAGGAGGAGCTTGATGAGCCGAGTCACTTGGAAGTGGAGTGATGGAGTTTTCGCTCATGCTGGGCGTGACGATCGCCATTGGCGGGATGAGAACCTCCTGGGTTCTTTCTGGTATACGAGTCTGAACGGGTATACCCTCACGTGTTTCGTCCAGCCGGTCATGTGCTTTGACATCTAAATGCTCGGGTGCAGGCCATTCTTTGTCTGGAATGTTGGAAGATAAAGGGCATCTACGCATTTTCGTGGTGGTGGTGGTAATATTGTTGACTGCTTGAGGTCCGTAAATTCTCGCGATTCTTGAGTGGCCGTCCCTTGCTAACAAAGTCGGCAGGGCCTTTTGGTACAGACCCTCGGAAATATTTTAGGGATGAGATTTATGAGTCCATTCATCAAATAATGCGAATATAATCAAAGGAACTGACAAACTATGTCATGTGGAGGCTTGGTCCTGAGTCACAGCTCAAAAGTGCTCATCAATCATACTAATACAGGTGCAGGTCCTCGCTATGCTTAATCACTCCATCTAAAATGAGGACAATGTCAAGCTTAGTGTTGGAAATAGATATGAAGGATTGATTGATTAACTATAGAAAGGTATGTAGGCTACTTATACCATATAAAGCCCATGCTAATTTGCCACCTGATTACCACCATGTGGGGTAGCTACAACACAGGTACTACAGCAAATCTCAATATACCCCCATAATACAGCACCATTGGCCATACCCCCATGCTACAGAAATGACTAAGCCAAAATGTGTGTGCTTGAATAATCTTCGAAGTTATTACCCCTTGAAGTTATAGCCAATTTAATCTAGAACTTCTATGTCTATTCTATACTCTTTTCTTTACATTTTATTTATTCTTTTATTAGTTCTTTAAATCAATTCAAAGTTAATTATAGATATTAAATATAATAGTTATCGCTACGATAACCAAATCCACAGTACTCGTATTTCTCTTTTTAAGTAGTCTTATTTACTTAAATAGTCGGATAAAAGTTATAAAGGGCTTAATTATATTAACGATTGGCTTCGAGAATTATTTAGCGTATTTTTTTAGCCGTGATTGAGAGCGTAATAGTTTAAATTTAAATAAGATATTAATACTCTTATAGTAATAATATAAAGAGATAGAGAATTATACGATTATTTATATCGAGTATAATCTTTATAATATCGATTTTTTCTTTAAGAACCTTAATATAAGTAAGATACTTAGATATTATTTTGAATACTTTGAATTAAAGCGTGTAATATTCTTTTAAGAGACGTATGAACTCGAAGAATCTCGTAAACTAGAGTATAATTCGAAGTCTTATAAATATAAGGTAGTTGTTATTAAATTCGGTCTTTATAAGCTTCTATTAAATATCTAGACTAATCGTTAAAATTATAAGATTGGCTACTTTCTAGAATTTCTCTTTTTAATTCTTTATTACCTTCTCTTATTTCTTAGTAATTAGAGGAGATATCTCTATGAAAATATAAGATAAGATACTTAGTTATATTAACTATAGAGTTCTATAGAAGAAAAGAGCGACTTAATACGGGCGCGCTAAGGCGTGTTACGTGACGTAGTCACATAATCGCTAAGACGCTAAGAGTTACGTAATCTAAATTTCAATACTCTCCTTTATACGTATTCTTTTATAAGCGAAACTTAGTAACTATAAAGTTTAATACTAACGGTATCAAAATCGAGTAGGTAAGATAAAGTAATTAGCGTCGGGTAGTAAAAGTGAAATTAATATCGGGTAGCTAAAGTAAGTTAGCGCCGAGTAGCTAATATAAAACTATATCTCTTATACCTCTATCTCTCTTCATACGAACGAAATTAAAAAATATAAGATTTAAAGTTCGCGATGTTTAAAATAGAGTAGGTAAAGTAAAAAGTCGAAATCTAAAAACGACTATATTAAACTATGGCCCTTACTCAAATATAACTTAAATTCCACTTTTTATCAAAAAGCGGTTTTTCGGAAATTTTATTTCTAGATTATCTAATATATACTAAAAATCGATTAATTTAAGATCGAAGAATATATATAAGAGTAGCTAAATAAAATAATTAAAAGAAATTCTCTTAGCTATATATCGCCGGCTATAAGACCTCTATAAGAGTCGTTTTAGATAATTAATTCTTAGTAATAGTAGCTACGATAGCGGCGATTTAAAGATATAATACTCGAGATATTAATAATAAATAAATATAAATTTTTCGAAAGAGTTTTAAAAGTTTAATAGCGATAGTAATAATAGCGCTAAAGAAATAGCTATTTCGATATAAAATAGCGAGTTCGCTAAGTATTAAGTCTAATATAATAACTCGATAAACAACTTAAGTAGATTATCTATAATATAGAGATTAATGAAATAGCTCTTCTAAAGTAGTCGATAATAAGCGACTTCTTTAAATCTAGGTGTAAATATAATAGAATAGCTTCTCTACTAGATATTATTAAACTAAGACTATACTAAGATAGTAGTAAGATTAATAGCTATCGAGGGGGTAAGTAGGTGTAATTTTTACTCTAAGAATATCTTAAAAAATAATGAATTTATTTAAGCAAAGAGCCTTAATAAGTCTATTAATCATCTATTTATTAGTGAGAATATATCGTATATTTATAGTGCTATTATTAATCTTTTCTCGCATAAAATAGTAAATAATATTAATATACTTAATACGAGTATAGAACTAAGTATTCTTTATGAGGGTAATTACGCTTTAATTATTATCGAAAATAATAATAACTTTAGAGTTTATATTATCGAGGCGAAGAAGTTAATTAAGTAGATTCTTTAGCTAAATTACTTCTTTAATAATCTATATTTAATCGATATACTCTATCTTATAAGTAAATAATATTATAATAGCTTAATACTTAGATAATTAATTAATTGCGTCGTTCTCTATATTAAAGAGATAATTAAATATAAATCTCTAGGTTATATTATTAGTTTAATTAGAATCGATATAATCGATAAGTTCTTAAAGAGAGCCTTTATATATAAGTTTATAGTATACTATACTTCTTAGATATTAAAAGATTCGAATAATCGCATTTTAGTGCGCTGAAATCGGGTTAACTAAGTAATGACTTATTAATAATATCGCGTAGGCGATATCGAGATAGATATCGAGTATAATATATATAAGAGATCTTATCGCGAATTAATAGTTCTCTTATAATTTCTTTAGAATAATATAGTTCTCTTTAACGAAAGCTAGTTTATAATTAATTTCGAGAGATATCGATATTAAGATAAGGTTTTAATAATTAAAATAATTTAAGAATTATATAATGTAAGTCTCTTATTCTAGACGAAGGATATCGCTATAATAATCTCTCTTAATAGTTATATTTAAGTAGTAGATATATAATCTTAAATTCGATATATGAAACTTCGCGTTAAGACCCTTTTTAATTCGCTAAATCTCGATTTTACTAGAATTAATAATTAGAATATTATCGATATAAAGCGCTATAATAATACTCTCTTTAAGATTTATAAATACGCTATTATTTAATTTAATAGAGAGAAAGCTTAGCTTCTTTATATACTTCGAGAAGTATTAATATTAGACTTAAGGGGACTACTTTAAATTATAAAGTGTTTTATTTAGCTTATAGACCTTAATATTGTTCTTATTAAAGCCATCGAGTTAATATATATAAATCTCTTTCTTTATATTATTATATAGAAAGATAGTTTTAACATCTATTTACTCTAAATTTTAATCTAGAGCGATTATAAATATAAAGATCGTCTTATAACTTATAAGCTTTATTATTAACGCGAAAGTATTATAATAGTTATAACTCTTCTATTATTCGAATTCTTAAATAATCTAGCGTATCTTATAGCGAGTAATTTCTTTATTAAGACCTTATTTTAAGATATAGATCTATCTATCTCTTAGAATATAAGCCTTAAAAGGCGTCTAAATAAGATATTAAGTATTATTATTTATAAAAGATTTATACTTATCTTTTATAAAAAGTTTTTAATTTATTCGAAATAGCTAATTAGATATAATTTACTCGTAAATAGTAGACTCGAAAATATTTGACTTATTAATATAGTTTATAAGTAAGGCGAATATCGTAAAGATTCTTAAAAGAGGGTTAGGGGATAGATCTTATAGATTTAAAATTATAAGATTCGGATAATCGTATAGTACTCTTTAAATAGCGCTTAATTTATAATCTTCGCGAATAGCTTATATAACTTCGATAATAATAAATAATAAATTTAAGTCTAAAAAAATTTTCTATATAGATAGTATAGGTCGAATTATCGATATAGATATAAATATAGTATTTAATCGAGTAGCTTATATTAAAGATACTTAAGCTAAGGGCTCTCGCGTAGTTAATTAAGTACGCTATACTAAAGACTCTTATATAGATCTTCGCGAAGGCGCTAGCTTATTAGCTAGCTAGAGAAAATTTAACCTTAACCTTATAAATACTAGAGATCTTAAAACTATTAAAGATTTAATAGCTATTCTAGTTATAGATATAATATCTTCTAAAGCTTCTTTAGATTTAACGTCTTTCGAAATATTAATAATACGCTATCTATTTAATACTTTCTCTATAACAAATACTAATACTATTAAACGTTATCGCTTATTTAAGAGCTTATAAACCTCGATTTCTTCTTTCGAGTTTATAACTAAGGGCTATTTTTCTATGAAGTATACGCTATTAGCGCGAATAACTATTTTCTTAGTAAGATTATATAGTCGAAAGATATACTCCCCCTTATATCTTAATAGAATATACTTTTCGCTTCGATTTATAAGCTTCTTCTAAAGTCGTTTTATCGCGTAAGCGATAAAATCGATTATATGTAAATAAGAAAAAATAGACTTTCGTTAATAGAAGATCTTAAAAGAAATTATAATAATTCTAATATTAGATAACTATATTATTAAATAATTAGCGATAATAACGATTTCAGGTTAAAAAGATTTATTAAGATTAAAGCTTAAAAGAATAGAATATATTTTATATAGTAAGATCTATCTAAAACGCTTGACTATATTATTTATCTAAGAATTATTAAAAATAGTAGATTTCTACTTAATACTCGATAAAGCGAGATAGTTAAGAAAGACTTTAAATATATACTTACCTTTATTATTAAGATAATTATAAGAATATAACGAATATCTTACTCTTATAATAAATATAATAGACTTTAAAGTAGAAGATAAAATTATTTTTAAATATTATAAAGTATCTATAACTATTAAAATCTATAGAAAATAGAGACCCTATAAGATCGCTATAAATGAATTTACTTAATTATATATTAAGCGTAGTAGAACTAATATAGAGAATAGTCTTTTAGCGCCCTATAATATAGTACTCATAAGTATACTCATTCGCGATATTCTTAATAAAATTTATATCTACCGCTATAGCGAAAAGTCTATTTAAATTCTACTAACTTAAATAACCCATATAAGTATATTAAAGTTAATAAATTAAGTTTAAAGAAATACTATATATCGTTAAAGTACTATTTAAACTATTCTAGAGATCGAGAAAGAATAAATCTTAATTACGAGTATTTATAAGCTTTAGATTATCTTTAATTAAAGCGTAGTTAATCTTATAAAAGTCGATTACAATATCGATATTTAAGAGTTTATTAATAAAAAGAAGATTAACGTCTATATTAAGTATATATAAGATATTAAATAGAATAATACTTATACGCTTATCTTAAATAGAGTAATTTAAATTAATAATATTACGATTAAGAAATTAAATTTAACTATTCTTAATATCGCGAATAGAGCGAGAGTAAATCTTTTTATAGATAATAAATATTAAATAATTAATAAAGAAATAATAAGAGTAGCTAGAGTTTACTATTATATAAGAGTATAAATCGACGAAGTTAGCTATTATTAAGTTATACTTTAAATTAAAATTAACGACTATTAAGTTAATAACTTTCTTATTATTAATTATATTAAAAATATTAAAATTATTAAAACTAAAATTTATATAATATATAGTTAAATTTAATTCTTTTAGAAAGATATAGTTAATATTAAGATACTTATTCTTCTCTAAAGTAGAAGCGTTAAAGAATATCTCTTTAATACGCTTACGCTTAGTGTTAAGGCTCTTTTCTATATTATTAAAGTTAATTATAGCAATTTAAGCCTTCTTCTTCTTTTTCTTATTCGATATAAACTTTTTAAACTTTAGATAAAAGAACTTAATCTAGTATTTAATCGGGGGATATCTAAATTTATATTTAACGACCTTATATAGAGAGTAAGTTTCGCGATTAATTTCTAAGTTATTAGCTTTATAATATCTAGCGAACTACTTATCTTTACTCTTATCGCTATTATTATAAATAGCGTATATAGTAATATCGCTATCTTTAAATAATAGTAAATAAGTTTCTTTATTTATCGCGATATAGATAATCTTATTAAATTTAATAATCTTATCGTTATATAGCTTATAAGTCTAAATATAAATTATTATAAAGATATTAAAAGAGTTTTTAAGTCTTATAAGAAAGAGTTAAATTAGAAAAGGCTTTAATAGAATAAGCGATTTATATAGACTAGCGATTTCGATAGTAATTTTATAAAAGTTCTTTTTATATTAGCGAATATCTCTCTTGAAAGTAAGAGTAATATCGAGTAATTAGCGAATTAGCTTTATATAGAGTTCGAAGCTTTTAGACTTATAATATTTAGCGATAGCGTTTAATATTACTTAAGAATTCTTATTATTATAATCGATTTTAATAAGCTAGTAATTACTATACTCGAGATATTAAAAAATAGCTATATAAATTTTAAGCTTAATAATTTTAATAAAGAATAAAAGATTATTAAGTATTAATTAGTTCTTAATATCTTATTTTTATCTAATATATTCTATATTAGATTCTAGAATAGCGATAAAGATTAAAGGAAAACTACTTTTATTAAATTAAGACTAATTAAGAGTATTAGCCGTAGCGCGCTATAACTAATTATTTAAATCTATTATTATTAGAAGATAGTTTAAATAATAATACGTAGAATACTAATAGAGAAGGCGATAATAGCGATAATAATAATAATTTAGCTACTATTTTAGACGAGATAGTAGAATTAGAGAAAGACTCTAAGAATAACTTTAAAGCGAGTAAAATAGATTTTTTAATATAAAGATTAAATAGCTTAATATCGCTTATAGAGCTAAAGATATCTTCGCTAACTTTAAATTTAGAGTTAATAAGACTATTATTTAATAAAGTAACAAGAGTAAAATAAATACTCTAATCGTCGTTAGAGTTCTTAAAGATCTTATTAATACTAACTAACTATCGCCTTTAGGCTTCGAGTTCTTATATAAAAAATAGAAAGTATTTATATATAGAGCTGCGATAGATATAGATAATCTAATTAAAATAAAAGATATTTAGTAATAAGAATAACTTATAAACGTAGGCTGATTTCTAATAGAATTATACGAAATGTAATTATTATAAGCGTACGAATCTTCTTCTTAAAGGGGGATTAATATTCTTTTTATATTATTTATTTAGAGATTTAGATCTAGAATATTTATATCGCTAACTACTATTATAAGACTTCGAAGATTATTCTAATTTTATAATTATAATAGTAGAATATAAGCGATTATAAAAAAAGAATTCGATAATAAGGCTTTAACTCTCTTCTTTAAGGGGCTTCTAAAGGCCTAGAAGCTAATATTAATAAGATATCCTTATTATTTTAGTCTTAGTAGGCTTATAAGCGCACTGAGAGATAGTAATACCAGCTCTGAAATGCTTTAGATTACGATTAAACTATTAATACTAATATTTAATTACTTTTAATTAATAATTATTAATTCGATAATTAATATATAGTTTTAAACTTAATATTAATATAAAATAATTTTATTTTTAATAGAGTTAAGTATTCTAATTTAGCGAAAGCTAGTAAGATTTAAAGATCTTAATAATATAACTTAATCGTATAGCGATATAATTATATACTTAATATATTTAATAAATTCGATATTTCGGCTAGAGGCGATATACCTTAGCTCACTTAAGATAAAGGCGAAAGCGATTTTTAGTCCTTTATATTATTAATAAATTATATTCACCTAAGCTTATAACTATTTTAAGAGAAAAAAAATACTTCTATTAAGAAGGTTAAAAGAATATCTCTATAGCTACTACTATCTTTATATAATAGACTTTAGATATTATAAGATAAATACTAAAAGTCTAAAAATAGTTATAATTATAGAGGCGAATAGTAGTTATAATATAATAGTTATCGAGTAGAGTCTAGGCTTATAATCTATAAAAATATAAGATAAGATACTTAGTTATTAACTATAGAGTTCTATAAAAGAAAAGAGCGACTTAACACGAGCGCGCTAAGGCATATCACGTGACGTAGTCACGTGACCGCCAAGACGCCAAGAGTTACGTGATCCGAATTCCAACAATCTCTATATCCTTTTCTAAACTGGCTATTATCGTAGTGACTATATCTTTAGACTTATACTCTCTTTAAGTGTATTTTTAAAGCTTCTTTGAAAGAAGCTCTGTATAAATGTTAACGAATTATGATCCGAAGTTTTCTTCGGATAGGAGGTCGAGTTTGTGACCACTATCCTTTGATGTGGATATTTTGAATGAAATAGACCCTTTGGCCTATAAATGGAATAGACCCTTTGGCCTTTGAATGAAATAGACCCTTTGGCCTTTGAATGAGCTAGACCCTTTGGCCTATGAATCCCCTGGTGTCTTAGGGTTGGAATGACTTGAATCAATAATTGACTGCTGCGTAGTAGCAGCGCGAGGGCTCATAACCTGTTGGAAATGTATGAGAAGGATTGATTGATTAACTATGGAATGGTATGTAGGCTACTTATACCATGTGAAGCCCATGCTAATTTGCCACCTGATTGCCACCATGCGGGGTAGCTACAACACAGGTGCTGCAGCAAATCTCAACACTTAGATGTAATGAGAGCTGGTATAGGTGAGGTTCATTTTCGCATGGTGAGTCCTTGCGCATACTCTACCACCACCACGTCCATTCGTATTCCACGAAAGTGTTCAAATGGGTGGATTTCATCAAGTGGTAGATGCCATGCCAATTCCTACTTAGATTAGCTGTACAAAGCGGATAACCAGAAGACCCTGCTTAGATGGTAGGGTGCAATACGAATACTCTGTAGAAGTCAGGTGGTCAGCTAGCACGCGAAGGAAATTTCGTCTCCTGCCAAAACATAGTCTGCGACAAATGTGCTTCGCGGAGGCTTTACGCAACGGCTTTAACCCCGAGTTGCAATAAGCAGAATGACTAAATACTCTACAGAGCACTCCAGTCCCGTCTATACAGGCCAAGCCTCCATTTGCCGTTGACAGCATCATCCGTTCAGGCTTCCCGCCATCATGGCCCATGTCATCTTGACCGGTCGCACGGGCACCGCTGGATCCGCTGTCTTCGCCCGCTGCATCGCTTCCTCCAGCCTCACTCGCATTCCCGTGCTTCCAAAACGGCCCGTCAAGGAAGCCCAGAGCGTTGGAAAGGTCGATGCGGTATACGCAAGGACTGCTCGAGCAGTTGAAGGGAGCCAGTGGGATGTGGGTGGGCTTCAGGGCATCTCAGCTGGGTAGGTTCAGTGGTGAAAACGTAAGTATAGCGGAGGAACCGCGCACGCACAAGATGTAGGCTCTGAGGAGTCCATGAGAGAAGAAGGGCTGACGTAGATTTCGGTTCAATTAATACAGAGTTCCTACCCTCGACTACCCTCTCGCAGCCGCCAAAGCGTTCGCTACGCTGAGTCCGCTCTACAACATTGTCTACGACTGGGGAGAAAGAGTCAGCCATTCTAAGCTTCTATTGCAATTAGGTCTCAGCTGATCCCTTTGAAGGCTACGCGCGACCCAGGTCGATTTACCGCCCTTTTCGCCAGCACGAATGGCGCTGTCCTCCCTTCCGTCCGCCCCGCCTTTATCGACGACACGCAGGATGCCGAGCTCAAACAAGGGAAAAGGCCTTCCTCGTATGCTTTGATGGACGAGATGGCGCTGGTGTTAAGGCCAGATTGGCCGAGTGGAGTCAGCCCGTCAGGGAAATTGGCAGGAGCTCAAGTCAGATGTGTGGAAGAACAGGGAGCTGGAGAGGAGCTGGGGAGGGCATATCAAGGCAAGGGCGTCAGATTTAATGGAGAGACAGAAGGTGTGGGAAGCCTGATTGAGAATATAGGATGGAGAAGGTTGGCAGGACTGTAGCAGGTCGATTTTCTGCAAATTTATCTACAATGCCTCCTCGTCACCTATTTCTGACCCGGCCGGACCCATCACGACAGTGGAATGCCCCCAAAACGCGCTCTTCACCACGCAAAGCAACGCCTCCATCCCCATCGTCCCCTTTCCTCCATCACCAAGACTTGCCCTTCTCCTCCCCCGACCTCTTGCATCACCGGCTTCAATTATCAATCTCTCACCCGGCCAGGAATCCCCAGAGCCTCCCTCATCATCGGCCTCTCCTCTTCCAAACGCGCCAAAACAACCGCGGCCTCCCGGCTCAAACGCTCACTTCTGAGCTCCTCCTCATCCTTCGCGTTGAAGTAACGAACGAGCTCGGGAGCAGGCTCCTCGGCGATGCCCCCATGATCTGGCTACGCGTGTAGCCGACGTTGCAGCGGCGTGCTTGGCTAGGAGATGCGCTAATTCCATGGATCAATCTTTGTGTCTTTAGAAGATTCACTACTCTCAGTTGTGCGTTTGTGTTGACGTTGCCTACGTCGAGCTTCTCGCACCTCACGATTGTCTGATTGATTTGTAGTCATGGCTGCAATGCGAAGTGCAATTGTGCGGTAGTGTGGTGTGCGATGCTTCTTATGTTCGTGGTGGCTTACGTGGTCAAGTGAGATAAGTACAATGCGACTCTACCTCGTTTCCACTTCCCACCCATCCCAGCCCGCCTCATCGGTACCATTCGACCTTGTCCCTCTTGAGAACCCAACCCTAATCCCAGCAATATCGACCGCACTCTTCGCATACCTGACCTTCGCCCCGAAGCCCTGACTCCACGCCTCGTCAAAGTTCTCCTTAGCGAAAAGCTCTGGCCTTACTTGCTTCATAGCACTTAACGCTCGTTTGCCCACTTCGTCAACGCTATCACTATGCCTCAGTCCACCTTCCCCTTTGCCATAAAATCCAGCATCCCTGAAGCGCGATTTGAGATCGTCGACAACTTCAGGCGGATATAAACCCAAGCTCAAGAGATAGACATTGTATCCAACTAAGCTCACACCGCCCCACCAGCTTCCTCCTTCGGTAGCACGCTTATACAGACCTGTCAGTGCAGCAATAGCGCCCGCGCAGCCAGTCCCGTAATCGCTCATTGGGAAAGGTGGAATGACCGGCCCCTCAAGGTCTAAAAATTCGGTACCTTGCGTCCACGCGACACCAGTCACACAATCCGCAATCTGCTGCCAGCCCGGTCTCTGCGACCATTGAGACGCCTCGGAGTCTGGAGCCTCGTTTGAAGAAGGGGGAAGGGCGCCAAAGCAGGATTCCGAGATGTAGATGATGCCTTTGTTCCGAGACTGAATCAGCTGGAGGATCTGGGAGGGTCCATAGCCTAGGCGGGTTAGAGAGCCAGGACGGTAGCCATCGACAAGTATGTCAGCAGTTTGAAGGAGGGATTCGAATACCTGGCGCGAGTTCGGGTCGCGGAGATTTAGTTCCGTGGCGTGTTTGCCCATGTTGCCGTCAACTTGAAAGAATGGTACGTCACTCAGGTGAGGTGCAGTAACCTTCAAGACATCCGCTCCATACTCCGCCAGGGTACGCCCGATGACTGGTCCAGCGATTATCCTACAGAGCTCCAGTACTCTGATGCCAGCAAGCGGCTGTGGCTTGTTAGTTGTGCTACTTCGGGCTGGAAATGGCACGGGTGGTGTCGAGATTTCTAGATTCTCGAGAGTCCATGGTGGCAGCTCCAGCTTGCTTCGGCCATAATGTGTCTTTTTGAAGTCGTCGTATTTGAGACAAGTTACGCCTGCTTGCCTATGCTTAGCGTTCATTGCTTCAAGCTCTGCAGGTGAGAATTCCTTCATATGGCTTTCGATTAGATTGAGGCAGTCATGATAGTCGGTCACATCGGGTCGGTACCCCTCCAGGCCAATCATGTTGAGTGAGGTTGTTGCTTCAAGCGAGCCATGAAGATGAAAATATTCTCCAGGAGTCCGAGTTTCGTACAGATTGGCTGCAAATCGTCGATAGAGGATCGATTGGGCCTTCAAAAGATCCGTGTCTGGAATCGTAAGTCTATGCTCAAGCTGGCGTCTCTTGAAGCTAACCCTTCAACTTTGACTTGACATTGGGATCCCCTTTTGCCATGCCATCGACTGTCGAAAGATATGCAGCAAAAAGAAAACAAGTGGCTCGCTCTACGCTGATCCTGATGTCTCTCTTATCCATTCCAAAGCGTAAATCAGTAATAGCAGCTATAGTGCTAGCTTCAACAGCCTTCAACGCCGTGACAGCTTCGGTCTCCTTTAGAGGACAAGGCAAGCCTATAACGTCTCCATGGCCTTTAGACTCAAAGGCCACATCTCGAAGATGGTTTTTCACTTCCAGAGGGACTAATCCATCTGCCGTTCGAAGAAGATCTTTGAGTGCTGAATGGATTCCCTTCTGCAGCGAGTATGGCTTTTCACCGTTCAACATCTTGCCAATGGTCAGAATGATCAAAATATCTCAATTTTCACAATACTTGCTTCGAATCAAGGCTCTTCCCAAGAGAAGTAAGTCTACGTAAAGCTTTGAAACTCGCCCTGACCCTTTATAGTCATGTGGACATGATCCGAAGATCCCGGCATCACCTCGTAAGCAAGACCGTAAAGAGCAAGAGTAGCAACCACAGGAAGAGGTACCTTGCCTCGCCTCGTATCAAGCCGTCGTTTCAGCATGACGTTCGCCATGAATAAGATGGTCCCACCGGTGCCAAAGTCAGTGCACCATCCGACTCGAAGCGGGGGTCGATAAGGAAAAGTTGTTCGCCTCAAAGATCGGCAATTTTTGCCTCAATCCCTTAGACGTGGTTTCCCGCACCAAGCCCCTTAGGGTTGGTTCGCGCTTAGTAATGAGACGAGCGGTGCCAACGGGAGCGAGGTCAGTATGCTAACCTAAAGAAGCTTAGCACCTTGGCACGTCTGAGGGACTAACGCTCAAGCGCAGTTCTCGGCTTCCGTAGGACTTCTACATTAGCGCCCTATGAGCTAAGGCGGCCTAGGCGATAAAGTAAACAACTCGTCATTTCTCCGATGACAACAGACTCCAATACCACACCATCGCTTCAAACTTTTGCATCACCTTACACAAACATTGTCACAGGTTCCCAGCGTGATTAAGTGCTCTGATATCTCGCCGAAAATGGCTACACCTCGACGGAGGTCCTCGCGCATCAAGGGCGAAACACCTGTGAGTAAACAGCACTGCCGACATATTAACCCCAGCTTTGCCCCCTGTCTATTTGTGTCGTGGTCCAGGAATACATACTGACCGGGTAATAGTCTCACCTCAATGCTACGCCCTTAGCAAGTAAGCTATCCTCTCTACTCGAGAGGGACGAGTCTCCTCCAAGTGGTGCCCCACGCTCCCTCAACACACTAGTCTCCTCACCACTCGCCCCTTCAAACACTGCTATGGCCCAAGGTCCTTTCACTGGCCAGTCATCGCCAGTCAAGACACCTCAGACAGCTTCTCGTATACAGCCACCTATGGTGGAAATGCACCCAAGCAAAGTCCACCAGAGCACTGTCAAGCCATCGGCGTCTCGTCAAGGCTTCGGCAGTATCTTTTCTCGAATGATTGCTTCTCCTTCAAAACCTACCCTCACAGTGCTCCCTCAGCAGACGCCATCAAAATCGAAAGGCTCTTTGCCCGGCCAAATGACTTCACCTACCTTCGACTTTACTTTTGAGCGCCCAGAATCGGACCTAAGTGTCGAGGCCCAGAAAATCATGGACAGCGTAAGAGAGGAAGCCGCAAAGATCAAAGCGCAGATGGTAGAAGAGCGAAGCAAACAAGAAAACAAAGATGGGGAGGCGGACCAACTCTACGGTGTTGGCGGTCGGAAGATTGCAAAGCCCAAGGGCAAGTCTGGACGGTACAGTGATGTTCACAAGCAAGAGTTCAAGAAGATGGCTTCCATCGCTGGACATGGATCAGTCTGGAAGAACAAGGTCGAGGCCAATGCATCTTCGTTGAAGCGAAGCCCATCAAAGGCAGGGCTAAATGAGCCTCTCGGGAAACTTCCTCGGTCGAAGTCATTCCAAACATTCGGTCAACAGATTTCGAGCGATCGACTTGAGAACACCTCGCCGGGCAAGCGTGTCAAGCAGAACCGTTACGATGATACATCCTCAGCGAGGCCAGTCTCACGAGACACTGACTCGGAGGTAGAGCATACACAGACCACATCTGCCAACGTACGAACTCAGTCTGGCTTACCAAGCGCCGTCACCACTCCTACAAAGGCATCTTTGGCTCGCTCAGTCAGCGTAAAGTCAATGAAGACATCCATGATTCCATCGTTGAGTAGATCTGCTTCTACAAAGACTCTTGGAAGCCCAGTAGCGCCAAAGACTGAAGGAAGCAACAAGTACCTCTCTTCGCTTTCACGCTTTGGCAGCATGAAGTCCATTCTACATCGCTCCCAGCCGAAGTTCTCCAATGATCCAACAAAGGTTGCAGCAGGCACTCACCTGCCACTCCCTCAAGGCAAGATGGATCTTGAGAAGGATTTACCTGATCTCCCTGGTACTCCGTCGGTGGGTCTGCATCGTTCGCCCACGATGAAGCGAGTAGGCTTCACACCCAGCACCAAGTCTCAGCATGACCTTGCAGCCAACTCGCCATCTCCATCCAAGATCCCAACACCATATCCATACCATCAATCGCAACCATCTGATGACACCCCTAAATCCTCCGATCCGATCTCGTATCCGGATCTGGGTAACTCTCCTAATATCACCACTCGCACCAAGATCCATAAAACATCCGCGCCTGGCGACTTCACCTTCCGCTCCGAGAAGACTATGGACTTCGACACCGGATCACCTGCCTCTATTACCAGCCCAGGAAGTACGATCCGTCACGTCCGTCCAAGCAGCATCTCAACGCCTCTGTCTGCCTTCAGCAACCTCCCATCCATTCCGCATGGCATGTCAAACAAGAAGCGACGTCGTGCCGAATCTGACACCGAAGCTGGAGACGAAGAGAATGCCGACCCAATGGCACTGGATGAAGATGATAACGATCAGCGAAAGGCAAAAAAGCAGCGTATGAACGGATCGCAGGGGAAGTCGGCGGAAACCTCCTCCCCATTGAAGAGACGTGCAGCTGGGAGCAGAATCCCAAAAGTTGGTGGTGCAAAAGAGAAGGGAAGGATGGGTATTAGTCTGGGCAGATTGAACATGCTCGCGAGGCCGAAGGAGAGGCGCTAGATCTTGAACGAGCTAACCTTGATACGTCGGACTTGGGGACGACATTGTGGAATAATGCGAATGATTTTCTAATGAGAATGCTACGATAAGTTGATTCATGGATGAGAAATGCGGTCGACATGATGGATCAAAAGTGGTTTTCTTTCTGCCGTGTTGCTATTGAAACTTGTACTTCTCCACTGCCAGGCGCGTTTTTGAGAGGCTCTAGGCTATCGATATGTACGATCGAGTCGCAAGTAGATAGGTGCATTTGCAATGTCACACAATCAACTACCAGCGACGGTTCATAACAAAATTGCCTTCCAGCCAGCATGGCTTCGCTTCATCCGCGCTGATGATTCCCAAGCTGTTTCAGATCGAAGACGCATTCCCTTTTCCGAGCATTCACAGGAAACAGTGACCAATGACAAGAACAGAGGGTTTATAGGATGGTGAACAGTACATACAGCGTCCTCTGAGCCGTCTCAGTACTCCGTAGACGAAAGACGTGCCTGGTCGCCGCGCACGCAGACTCCGGGGTCGGGGGAGGGCGAGGGGGAGGGCGAGGGCGAGGGGCCCAACGCGAAGCCGTCCACGTCTAGGTAGGATGCACCTGGGATGTGGGGTTAGAAACGTTGGAGTCGGCAAGATTATGGATTCTTCGAGTTGGATGGGAATAGTCCGTCCGCTTCAACTTTCAATTCGACAAGGTGGGATTATCCAACAAGGGTGGCTCTCGGATTAATGGTACCGCTCAGCGGCCAGAAGCCGGCCTGAAATCGCAACGTCAACGCTCAAGATGCTTATAAATGCTCAAAAAGACGCTCATCGCTAATATGCAGCAGGGCCGATGCTTCCTTCCTCTTACCCACGACCCCTTCATCCGCGTAAAATGAGCCATCCACCCCCATAGATGATGAGCAACAGGCTGTGCTCCAATTACATCTTCATCGTCTTCAGGAACCCTCCCAAATCGAACTCTTCCTCATAAGCTCTCTCATCCCACAACTCTCCCAAGTCATCCAGCCAGCCTTTCTTACCCTTCTCCTTGACTTCACCAGTGGTCACATCCACCATGTCTTCTTCTCTACCTTCTGTGTCCTTATTGTCAAGCGTAGTGGCGGGCACCGTCTCGCCGAGATTGAAGAGATCGAGGATCTGGTCCGTTTCCATAGTTGCGAGACCGGCGTTTTGTTGGTTCACCACGGTGGAAGCAACGTCAATTTTGAAGCGCTGAAGACTGTGCAAGACATGTGCGTCAGCTTTTGCACCTTCGATGGAGGAAAAGTGGTCATGAAGATTAGGAAACAACATACTTTAAAATCTTCTCCTCCAATGTGCCCCGCGTGACCAGCCGATACACATTCACGACCTTCTTCTGCCCAATCCTATGCGCACGGTCCATAGCCTGCAGGTCTTTCTGCGGATTCCAGTCATGCTCCACGAAGATGACGGTATCTGCACCAGTCAAATTGAGTCCGAGCCCACCGACGCTGGTAGTCAACAGCAGGCAGTCATAGCTGGGGTCTGTGTTGAATTGATTGACGATATTTTGACGCTTGTTGGCTTCCACGCTGCCATCCAGGCGCAGGTACTGAACGGAGGGGAGAAGAGCGCGCAGGACGTCGTTGGCGACTATATCAAGCATCTCTTTCATTTGGCAGAATATGAGGGCGCGATGGGGAGAGACAAAGTTATTGTTCTCGGCAGGATCAGTGCCGATACCGCAGTCTACCAGCAAGTCGCGCAGAGCTGTAAGCTTGGGGGCGTGGACGACGTCTTTGAGGCTAGAGTTCTGGCGAGCGAGTTGGGATTGTATGGCAGCGTACTGCTTGTGATCTTCTTTCACAACAAGAGATGGTGAGTTGCACAGCTTGCGCATGTATTGTAGAGCCTGGAAGATATGCTGTTTAGCTTCTTTGCTATCGCTGCCGGCTTTGTCAGTGAGGGTCTTGCCCTCCTTCTTAGCAAAGTCTTCGAAGAGCTTCTTCTGTAATTCGGAGAGGTCGCAATAGTAATTTTGGAGAATCTTAGGCGGGAGATCGTCAAGTACTTCCTCTTTCAGGCGTCGAAGGAGAAATGGTAGGACTTGTTTGTGTAGAGCTTCGATGGCAAGAGCCCCGGCTTCTTGTTCTTTGGAGGAAGATTTGCTGAAACGAGATGCGGCTATTGGTTTGGCAAAGCGGTCGAGGAACACCTTTTCCGTACCCAGGAAGCCCGGCATCAGAAAGTCGAAGAGAGACCAAAGTTCGAGGACATTGTTTTGTATTGGGGTTCCGGAAAGAATGAGACGATGGTTGCTGACGAGTCGCTTGACAGCCATGCTAGTCTTTGCCCTTGGATTCTTGATGAGATGGCCCTCATCGAGGACACAGTAATTCCAACTGAATGGCATGAAGACGTCGATGTCGTTCCTACATATATCGTAGGAAGTGATGACTACATCCGTCTTGCCAAGCTGGTCTCTCAATCTGGCCCTGTCCGCGGTGGGCCCGACATAAGCCAGGCAGGACAAGAATGGGGCAAATTGTTGGATCTCTTGCTGCCAATGGCCCGAAAGTGTTGGTGGGCAGATAATGAGAGATGGAAGTCTTCGGACATCCGAAGCTTTAGTCTTCGCATATTCTTCGGCTCGAAGGTGGTGGTCGCTCGCTACAATACACAGTGTCTGCAGTGTCTTTCCAAGGCCCATGTCGTCGCAGAGGATACCATGAAGGTGGTAGCGGTTCAGGAAAGCGAGCCAATTCACACCCTCTTGCTGATATGATCGTAACTCAGCTTTGATGGCCACTGGAAGCTCGAAGGGCTCCACCTTCTTGAAGTCGAGCATTTGCGATATGAACTTGCGTTCTCGATCCCTACCCTTGAGTAATGATTCCGGAAATCCTGGTGGATCTGGTATGCCGGCCTCTAGTGGCACAAGCTTCACTAAAGTGGCAAAGGTAGTAGTTGCAATAAGCCGTACATCGTTGTCAGAATCGCTCATACGGCCCAGCACAGGGACTATGAGGAAGATAACGTAGGGCAAGATGCTGTCTTCCATTACATGAATGAGGTGATATACCAGCTCGATCGCACCCTGTCTGCAATGGAGGTCATCTGAACTGCTGAATGGGAGAACGTGCTCGACCAACATGGTCATGCCTTCGATCCTCAAGACGCTGCATATTGTCGCGAAGCATTTGGCAGCTGCATATCGGAAGACTGAGAGTTGGCTACGCAATGCTTTTGCCACCAGAGGCATCAATTCGATGACGAAAGCGTGAAGATTCGAGTGGACGTTTGGCACCAGAGCGCGTAGTATCGAAAGACCATCGACAACCTCCTGACCAAACTCCGTATTGTCTTCAAGGTCCACTGGTGGGTCGTCGCCGAAGGCTTGACGAAGAGGGTTTTCAATCTTGGACTTTAAAATCGGTGCTTTTTCAAACAGCTGAGTACCAAACAGATTGCACAACTGATCGAGCGCTTCCTTAGTACCGCGCCTAGTGGTCCTTGCGCTTTTAGCTTCTTTTTCGTAGTCAGACGTATTGGCATAATCTTTCCGGTCTTCTTCTTTGTGGAGTGACAAGATGACATCCGACCTTGTGGCGTTGTTGCGAAACTCCGGGGTCTCCGATGTGTCGATGCAGTAGAAGCTCATCAAATTGGCAGTGACCTTATCAGCAGGACCACGCTTTTGTGTAGACGCGTAATGATTAAGGAGAGATGCGATCGAGAAAGCTGATCGTTTTTGCAATTCGATGTTTTCTTCCATCTTGATGCTGTCCATGACACCTTTGATGAGGCCGCTCGGCTTCTTCGGAATCTCTCCGACAGCGATGAGCGCAGACGCAGCAGCGGCTCGGATGCGCATATCTCTTTCTGTTTTGACTTTCTTCGCCTCATCGATTGCTTCAACGGCGGTTGTGCGAGCGTCGTTCAGAATTTGGACTGATGTGATCCGGTGGGCCGGCGTAAGAGCCTTCTTTAATCGGTCAAAATCGGCACCGACACAAGCTTCTGCGTTAGATATGGAGAAGGCAGTTGGGCCAGCCCCGATCTCGCCTTGGACTACAATGGCGAGAGATGGCAGCTTAGCTTGAGATACGTGTCCGTGATCTCGGAAAGCGTTCTGCAATGCCTGGCATTGAGCTCGTACAACCCTCAGGTATGGCAAGACATCGCTGTAGCTTCCAGGTCGTACAGTGTCGAGAACCGACAAAAGTTCTGCATTAAATCTGCCGGTCCTGCCTGAAGAACTCGGGATCTGCCGGGCATGCTCTTCAATGACCAGCCCAGAAAGCATTTGTGTCGTTGAAAACGGCGATCGTAGGCCATCAGAAATGCCGTTCAAGCTTGACTCAGGAGGCGGATGAAGAGCCAACGCCCGTGCGAAGGCTTTGGCTGCGTATATTCTCGATCTGATCAGTGCATCAACACCCACAAGGTCAACATCACCAGAGATCATATGTCCATCGACGTTGTGAGCTGATGATGGGGGCTCCTCCTTCTTCTCAGACCTCTTTCTCCGCTTAGCAGCAGGTTCAACAGCCTGTTGCGAAGCTGCTTTGATCATCTCAGGATTTGGTGGTCCATAAAGCTGCCCGGAAGGCTTCATGAAGTAGCATAGTTCAATCGGTAGTGGGTTTCGAGAGGTGCCAATTGGGTGGAGGGCCAAGATCAAAAAATCGTGCATGTGCTCTAAGAAATCAGAGGTAGCTTCCGAGTCGTCTTTCTCGACAAGAGCTTCCAAAAGCGCGTTCCAGACTTCCAGGGATAGACTAAGTGTCGTTTCATTGCGCTCCACGAGCAGATTCTGATAGACGAGCCTGAGTATTCTTCCACTCACCCAGCCCCTTGTATCCTGACTTCCGATTCGCAGGAAAGTCTGTAAAGCGCGAAGGACGGCAGATCGCACACTAGTAATCGTATGTCTAAGAAAAGGGTACAATCTCGGGACAAGACTGGTGAACGAATGGTCCTCGTCTTTTGCTGCGTTCCCCTGCATTGCAACCAACACCTCTGGAAAACTGCAGAGCTTGGCAAGGAGATCCATTACGAATCCAGTACTCGCGCTGAGGTCGTCTCGAATGTCTGATAGGCAGTCCCAGACGACGTTTATAAGATCATCAAGTGCAGCAGGACGAAGAGCGACGAACTCCTTGGCAATTGGAGTTAGTGTAGCAGCACTGACAGCCCGAACATCATCGTCGCAGTCGGCTAGGCCTTTCATGACTGCTTCTACGACACCATCCATGAGACCGTTGTCTTTCACGAGGAGATCGCTTCGAACTGCCACCAGGTACCGAAGCCCAATCATGCCTCCATGACACACCTCCCATATGCGTGTCGTGAGCTGTAACCCTTTCTGCATGACCATACGGTACAACACTTGATAGACCGAAGTCACCGCCGCGGCTTCCAGATGCGCCATGAGAGCACCAAGGGTCTGTCCGATAGTTTCGCGAATGGGTGCGACGACATTGTCGGAAATGTAGTCCCCGAAGCGATCCAGCATTAGGACAGCGCATAAGCGGCATGCCAAGTCCTCAAGCCATCTGTTGTTGACCTGATCGTTGACAGCCCTACTTCTTCCACGCTCTCGACCGGCACCTCCACCATGGACGCGAATCACTTCACGTAAGCCCATAGCTGCCCCGTGCCGGATCTCCCAGTGGTGGTCGAAGAGATCTACCGTAAGCACCTCGCACAACCGTTCAAATGGCCACTCAAGTCCTTCTTCCTCGGCTTCAGTCTGTAAGACAGATTTCTCAGGAACAATGGAGCCTTTGAAGTCTGAGACAATTTTGGCATCCTCGTCAACGTTAGCGCGAGTCAGTGAGAACATGTCGGTATCGCCGTCAGCGTCCGTTTCCTGTTTGATGCTAGACTTAATTGCGAATGGTTCAGATACGGCTGGCGTAATTGGTGTGTTGTTACTTGGTCGACGAGCTGAAATATCCACCACCCTAACTTTGCTGGCCTGTGATCTGGCATCAAGCTTCTTTTTCCGTTTCAACTGATTCAGCTGACGCTTGCTAAGTCCGGATCCATCCAATGACGTCTGGGCAGGGTCTCCACCGGGTGTGAAGGGACTTGGCGATCGTATCGCCTGATCATCCGAGACCATACTTTCGGAGGTGTCGACTTTGGGCATGGTTGGCAGCACTCGGGTAGCGTATGGATTGATTTCCTCAGCCTTGGGAATGTTCATCTCGCGAAGGATCTTGGAAATCTGATCGTCGACATCTCCGCCAGAAAGCCCTAGCGTGGCGTACGAAGCTCTCCTTTGGAAGTCCAGCCTTGTCGCTGGATCCATGGATGCGACGGCATAGTCTTGCTCTTTGCCTCCACTGCCTAAAAGCTTCTTGCCATTGGTCAAGATTGCTGTGAGGTCAAGCGTCTTCAGCTGTAGTTGGGTTTGGCCCAGAGCGACCAAGGGAAGATGCGAAGGGTCACCCTTAGGCTCATTTTTGATGGAGTCATCCGCTTTGAAGCCATCGTCACCGTCGTCGCCATTAGGGTCGAAGCGACTAGCGTTTTCGACGATGCCGCCAATAGCTTTGGCAGCAGCAGTGCGAGTATCCCAAGATTTGGATTTTAGAAAGGGAAGCACTCGGGTCAAGAGGTTGAATAAATCATCTGGATGCTGCTTCTGGACATCTCCGAGTTGCTGGGCGGCAGTGTTTCTGATCAGTTGGGTAGATCCTGTTTCGAGAAGCCTGAAAGACGCAAAGTTAGCCGAGGTCAGGGGTTTTTATGCAGCCACTCATACGTTACTAGGCGATCTAGTCTGCACGTGATCATTAGTTAAGGATCCAATGAGGAGTTGAGTGGCTGACTCACCTCGAGGTCATAGCTTTATGAATTCTTGGTGATGGATGTTTAGTTGTTGGTCACTGTCGTCCTCACTGTCACTGTCACTGCAACTGTCAATGTGGGGCAGCAGTATTATTGCTTCGAGTGTGCTTGGCGTCGATAAAGAAAGGATTAATGGAACATCTGATGTCAATCTTCTTCTCAACATTATGTAGCCGCATTACTTTACTTTTTGCATTCCAATGAAAATCCCAAGAAAAGCCAAGGCGTCTTGTAGCAAAATGGACGTTGTTTGTGGGATTCAGTGGTTGGATGAGTCGGTAAGGCTGACAAGTCGCTGCTCGCTGCTTCCCGGGCCTGGGATCTCGCGGGGGGGACCTTATTAAGTACCCGCTGTGTGGCATGAATTTGGCGGAACTAAGCGCTTGCGTCGATAGCGCCAAGTGGCTCTAAAAGGAGGAAAGAGAAAAGAGAAAAGAGAAAAGCCAACTGGAAATAGGGGCTGTGTCAATCTTTATCATCAAGGCTGCCATTTATCAAACACCATTCTTACTACAGCAGACACCCGACCTCTCTTCTAACATCAAAATTACCCAATAGAAAGCCTTCACATTTCACCCTTTTCACATAACCCAATGAGCGCTCGATCCTGCACCTTCACTTCTATTGGATACTTCCGGAGTACTCTCTGCGACGTTCGACAACCTCCATGGAACTTACTTCAATCACCCATCCGTCAAGCTTTCTTAGAGTATGCACAGTCCATAGCTACCGTGTTTCAATATAGGGTCGCAGAAACAAAGGCCAGGAGTCAGCGTCGGATTGCTTCAAAGCCTGCACCATACCGTCTCGCCGCCCCCTGTGAATGTCCAGTTGGCTGGGCTAGGAGCGGGTGTTGCAACATTCGAACCAATCTCTTGAGCACTTTGCTGTGTGCGCCCTGTCGCTTTGCTTGATATTTGTTTCTGCTCTGTCGGTGCAAATCGTCGCCCTGGGGATCGTAGAACACGTAGACCAATGGATTAGAGAATCGATCACTCTTCGTCGGTCGAACTATCTCCAAGCAACAACCACAGATTACCTTCGTACTGTACTCATTATGATGATGCTGATGATGATGAACTACTGTACTCATTATGGATTCCAGCTGCTCTCAAGGCGAAAACGGATTTCGAGCCGTGGCAGAGGATTACTGTAGCTCTAGCCCAAATCGCTTGGTGGGATTCCTTGGCGTATCGAGACACAGCCGCGAGTGATTCAACGCTGCCTGCGGCCTCAATCCACCATACCTGGCCTTGTGCTTGAATAGCTTCTTTATGTTCTGTCGTCAAACTGGTCACAAAACCACGGTACACACCCGTCCCAATGACGCTCCGGTAGTAATCATTTCCCTGCGCCAGCACTACGCCTGGCAATCTGCCCTCCCTCCACAATGTCTACGGTCTTTAACCCTCCACCTTTCGCCGCCCCTGTTCGACAGCCTGTATATGCTGCAGCTCCTGCCGCGGTTGTGGTCCCCGCGATACCAAGTGGGACTTTCGTACCTGGCACAAAAGTCCAGGTGGGCGGGCACAGAGTGGTCATAGAGAAGTATCTATCTGAGGGAGGTTTCGCTCATGTCTACCTCGTACGGCTACCAAAACCGGTGGATGGAGATGATGGTGCGGTTCTCAAAAGAGTTGCTGTACCCGACAAGGAGGCTTTGGCCAGTATGCGGACAGAGGTAGAAACAATGAAGAAGCTGAAGGGCCGCCGTCAAATCGTCAACTACATTGATTCTCACGCTTCGCAATTGAAAGGAGGGGGCTATGAAGTGTTTCTACTTATGGAATATTGTAACGGCGGAGGATTGATCGACTTCATGAATACTCGTTTACAGAATCGCCTCACCGAGCCCGAGGTCCTAAAAATCTTCTCAGATGTTGCCCTTGGCGTGGCATGCATGCATTACCTCAAACCGCCCCTCCTACATCGAGATCTGAAGGTCGAAAACGTCCTCATCACAGTTTCCGGCTCCACGCGGCGTTACAAGCTCTGTGATTTCGGGTCAACTGCTCCTCCAAGGCCCGCTGCTACAAGCGCAGTTGAGGGTAGATTGATCGAGGATGACGTGCAGAAAAACACTACGTTGCAATATCGAAGCCCTGAAATGATCGATGTCTACCGGAAGCAGCCCATAGATGAGAAGAGTGATATCTGGGCGCTTGGGGTGTTGTTATACAAGCTCTGCTACTACAAGACACCATTTGAGGAACAGGGGCAGATGGCGATACTCAATGCGAGCTTCAAATTCCCAGGGTATCCGTCATTTTCCGATCAAATAAAGAAGCTGATAGGTACGGGACCTCTTTTTTGTTGCCAAAGGGTACCGCTAATCTGTCCTAGCTCAAATGCTCAGGGAGAATCCGCAACAGCGGCCTAACATATATCAGGCAATACGCGAGGTGTGCCTGATACGAGGCACAGATATCCCAATCAAAGATGTGAGCCTTTCTCTCTCTATCCTGGTAAAATTATTGCTCATTTTTCCAGATATATTCTGGCCGGACGCAGTCAGGTGTTCAACGGAACCAACATCTACCTTGCCCTGAACCAAACCTCACTTCCCCACCTACGGTAGGCGCTTTCAAAGCGCCTCTCGTTGAAGAGAAACAGACCATACCAGACATCACTCCAATGCGCCGTGGAAGGCCCACCAAAGCTGGTGCAGATCACAAGCCTAAACCAAGTCCATCTCCATTAAGAGCTGTCGCGAACGACCCTTTCGTTGCCCTCGACGCGGCTCCAACCACTTTACCTGAATCGCCGGTCCCAGATGACCCTTCAGTACGATTCCCTCCTCTGGACGAGTTCTCATTGCTTCATGACTCCGGAAGCAAATTTGCATTTGATGCTGAAGCAAAGAGCAAGCCTCCAAAAGACATCAGTCAACGCGTGACCGATGCGTTAGCAGACGATGCCTTTGCTCAGCCGAAAGCAAGCACCAAAACTCCCATTCAAACGCCGTCAAAACCTCATGCACATACTCCGAGCCTCGAAGTAAAGCCAAAGCCTACCGTTGATGATATGGCAAAGTCGAAAGCCATTCCGTACCCCAAGCGTCAAGACTCAGCTCCTCAAAGACCTACAATGGTATCAATTGGTACCATGACATCGCCATCTCCACCTTCCCCCACCCTACAGAACACCGCCAATTCCCATCGTCCAATTTTTCGCTTTCCCCCTTCTTCTCCAACCCACCGGTCCTCAAGCCAGCCAAGAGTATCTGATGCACCGGAGTTGGAAGTTACTTCCTTTCAGACTGATGGTGTGGGCCAAAAGCGGCCCAACTTCCTTGGCCATAGATCTAAATCCCAAATCTTGAATGAAGAGTCCTCAAAGGCCTACCAACCCTCACTTGAGGTGAGGCATCGGTCCGCGTACCTTAGTGGTGTAGATGTCACGGTTCAGCGGTCGAAGTCGGCAAATTCGAAAGCGAGACCGTCGAGCGTCCAAACACCGTCAAAGCCAAACCTCTTGCGCAGACTATCTCGGGAGAAATCTAAACTTGAGGAATCAAACCAGGAATCAGTCAATGCTCCACTTCTGACCTCGGCCTTGACAGGAGAAGCGAGTGATGGAGAGGAAGCAGTCAGAATAGACTCCGACGTGGACTTTCTGAAGGCCATGGAAGAGGAAGATGCCTCGAAGCGGAAGGAGAAACGAATTAGCAGCGGATCAAGGCACATAAAGAGGACTAGCATGCCATCAGTATCGCTGTCAGGGACCAAATCCCTCCTCGCTGGCCGATTTGGAGAGGCTTTCCGGCGCTTTGAGACAAACACTGGAGCTCCGGAACAACGAGACTCAAGCCGTTCACCTGTGCGTGGAAATGATCTCACGCCAATCGCAGGCTCTGAGGCAACAGACGGTAGGAGTGATGATGGTAATGCTCTTGAAGAGTCTGAAGAGGTTCCTCCAGAGATGCGGCGAGAACTCGAGCGGCGCCGACTGTCCCAGGAGGAGAAACGGGTCGCTGATGCTGCAGCTGCTTACCGACAACGTCTTGCTGAAGGTGGTGACGATGGCAAACGGCGGCCGGCCGGGTTGAACAACAAGGCTGCTTCTATTCAAAGCAAAGTCCAGTCGCTGCTTGATGAAAGCGGCAGAGCTTCACCATCACCAACAAAGACTGCATCGGGATATGGCCACTTCACGGATTCATCAGACGAGCAGCCAGTTCGGCAAGCTCAGCCCGTCCATCCGCCTCGAACCACCTCTCGTCAGACACCAACGCATCCATCGGATGGCTCAAGTTCCCAAATGCGACCACAATCGAAACCCCTACCTGACATGCCTCCAACCGTTGGCCGACCCAATCTATCCTTGTCGAATCGACCACCGCTCCTCCAGAACCTTCCCCGTCACAGCGCGCCTGCAACCGAACAGCCATTCACCCGCCCTACTGGCCCACCCAAGCCGCAACCGAAACCTCAAATCCTCCGGACGGGCGACAGACCGCCATCACCTGCCAAACCTCCATCTCTCGTCGCCAGGAAACCGCTTCCTTCGCGGCTGCAACAGCAGCAATCACTCCCTGAGACATCGTCGTTGGACGCTGCCGACGATGACTGGGAAACCACTTTCAGTAAACGCTACCCTGACCTGTCCGGCTTGGAAATGGTAGAGACAGAGATAGATGGTGGGGCTGGAGGTACAAGCACGCAAGGCAGTGGGAAGGAGATGAGGGTTAGGGATGTTTAGGCTTTGAGCGTCGTGGTATGGATTTGGATGTATCCAATGTACAGGATAGAGTAAAGTAGCCGTACGTAAGATTACACACACGGTGTATGAACCCGATGAGTGTTGTCTACCGCCGGCATCTTCAACAGTTCACTACTGTTCCTTATCACTGCACCAACGCGCATACTACCGCAAAATCAACCAAAAAGAAACACAAAACATACAATGATGCATCGTCGGACCAACAACCCAGGAATGGGCAGAAAGTTTGGGTATACTGTTGTACTCCCGCCTGATACTATTCTCAATTATCAAGACAGCACGGTAGCCCAACCCCTACGGAAACTCAGGTGAAGAGATTCTATTCCACAGCCCCGTGATCGGCGAGTCAGTGGCCCTTGTTGAAGTATAGACTCTGGAAGATTTTGAGGAAGAGGGATAGGAAATGCCTGATGTGGGTTGTCGTTGTTGTTGATCTAGAAATAGAGACGAACAGGATATGTGTTTGGCTTGACAAACGTACAGGTTCGGAATGCTCGAATTGGCGGAAGACGGGGTCGGTTCCAATAGGATATGATATTTCAAGACGGGTACGCCTCAAGCCAACAGGGTCTTGAAAGCCGCGGGCTCTATTTCCGAACCGCTCACTCGCTGGTTCGGTAGGTCTTCATTCGCGTCCTCGAAGATTGTCCAAACTCGCAAGTGTCTCCAGATCCTCTCCAAACTCCTGGTCCCATGCCTTAGACTCTTGACTTTGCTCTGGTTCTGGAAGCGGCGGGGATTGAGACCATGAAGCTTTCGACTCGGGCTTCTGCCTCGTAAACAACCACCTACTGCCCTTCTTGTGACACTCCCCTGCGATCCATTCCCCCTCTTCCTCCACCCTCATCCATAGAAGTTCCAAATCCTCTCGTTTAGTCACCTCACCGTCCCCCCGTGCACCAAGCAATTCGTACCGCTTTCTCTTTACTCCCCATCCTACGCAAAATCTACCATTCCGAGCCAGTAATCGCGCATACTGCTTCATGACATACCTTAAGTCGTTTTGAGGCAGGCCCGTAAGGACGATTTCTTTCAAGGCTCCGGCAGATCGATCTGGGGCCTGGAATTCCTTCATGGTGCTCCAGATAGTAGATCGGAGAGTAGACAGGAGATCATGCATCAAGTATTCATCGACGTCCCATGCGGACTGTTGGCCTGTAGATACGTCTAGAAAATCGAGTCGTAATGTTCTAAGGTTGGTGAAGTGCTGTACGATCTGCTGCAGCGGCTTCTCGCAGTCCTTGAGAAAATCGTAGTTATTGGTGCCGGGGAGCCGCAGATGGATGTTCGCGGCATGCTTTTGAAAAGCGAGGTTCCAATTGCAGGGGATGGCGGGCGGATGTTCTGCAATCGGGGCAAGAGGTGAAATGCTGTTCTTGACACATCGTTTGCATTCCTCCATGTCACATTTTGACAGCGTATACGGAAAGGTTGTCTAGGATTATGTATACATGAACGTATTGTGACCGTAGAGTAGACGGGGGCCTTCCTTGTAAAAGAGTTTGCAAGTGAAGATCATGTGAGGGTTGACTTGATGTTGGCCTTTTTCTTCGCCTCTAACAAAGTACTTTTGGGCGTTAAGTGGGATGTTGGGATTGAGGATTGGAGCTGGGGATACAAGGATGTGTTGGAGCATCAGAAGCTGGAGTTCCACGGGGAGGCGTTGAAAGGGGAAGGTCGTTGGAGCTTCGAACTCCTGGATGGATACTCCAATGCTGAGACTGTCCATGGCTTCTAATGGTTCTGTTGAGCCTGAGGCCTTTCTGATAGGAGAACTTAACCATCATGAAAGCATGGACGGCAAGAGAGAGAAGAAAGGATGAAGAACGATTGATACTGCGCGAACGAAGAATGCTCTACTACAAGTAAGCGAAAAGAAGAACCATACGTCAAGAGGGAAGGTCAGAACATATAACACCAGGCTTCCAACAATCAAAGTACCTTAAGCTGCGAGAGGTGATCCACATCATGTGACATATCATGAGGATCATCGGATTTGGGGGCTAAGAGCAAAGCCACTAGGTCAAAGCCGTCAACTTATCTCCGGCCTTGGGCATTGTGTAACTCCACTTTCGCTCCTTCTACATTCGACATGGCTCCAATGC
Source organism: Letharia lupina (assembly GCF_014066315.1). Lineage (NCBI taxonomy): Eukaryota > Fungi > Ascomycota > Lecanoromycetes > Lecanorales > Parmeliaceae > Letharia > Letharia lupina. The sequence goes on from NW_023502980.1 coordinate 384,029, forward strand.
CAGAAAATACCGTCGATGGTATGGTCCGACCTATATGTCTCCAGATGACTAGGCTAACAGCATGCTATAGACCGTCTCAGAGACGTGATCCAGAACCTCTTCGAGATCCAATCTGCCGTGCATGGCTACCTTGGTCCCGATACCCAGCAGCAGCTAGTACGCAAAATGTATGCTCTTCCATCGCCTTTCCTCGACCTGGATATTTTTGCTAATTCACCCTTCCGGAAATCTACAGACACCAACTCACCACCTCTCTCTCGACCCTCTCGACCTCGTCCTCCTCCCTGCCTATTGGTCTCCCTCCGGAGATAATAGACTATATCGATCAAGGTCGCAACCCAGACATATACACGAGAGAGCTTGTCGAGGCGGTGCAGAGGAGTAATCAGTATCTGAAGGGGAAGAGTGAGGCGTTTGCGGGCTTCAGGGATATGCTGGCGGAGGAGATTGTCAAAGGGATTCCCGAGTGTAAGGAGGATGTTCAGAGGATATTGGAGGGAAACAAGGCGGTAGTAGGGGAGGTGACGAGGCAAAATGGAGATGTTTAAAAGCTTGTGTCTGCTTGAAGGAAGACAGATATCGGTGTAAACCGCATCTTGACGGTCGAAGTCAAGCTCTCATGAGGCCGCGAATATGCTGCTCAAACTTCAGCCTAGATGGATCGGCCAGGTTCAAAGCTCTGTCTTCGGATGAGTAGTTGAGAAATTCCGGCCGTCAGCCCTTGAAAAGTATGGTTTTGAGCGTTGCACGAGTTTCAACACATCAGAATCCAAATGGGACCGAGCAACGCATGCATGATCCAAGAGGGCTAGACCAGCGTATTGCCTTGAGATTTGGAAGGCGTGAATTTCGAAAGAGCAATTTCCGTATCTGAATGCAAAAGTGTTGAAGAAAATGGATCTATGGACTAGCAGCATTACTCTACAACAACACCGCAAACAATCACGCATCAACCCCAATTACCAAGATGCCCACATATCGAAGCATCACCATCTCCCTCATCTCACAATTTGACATTCTCACGATTCCCGAATATGCACCGCCGACGACGCCCACGGATCCCTTCTCCAATGCACCGACGCTCGTCAATCCAGATCACTCGCTAGTATCTGTGTACATCCCGACGTACCCATCCTCGCAATTCTGGATCTCATACAGCATTTCGCCACCTTATCCACCAAAACTGCTCTACTATTTCAAGCTCTACCTCAACGGTAATTCCGTCGTGAGCTGGGGCTGTGGCGAGGACGATGCCTACCGAGGCAAGACCATGTTCGGTCTCTTTAAGCCGGGTCATAGCTCTGCCCTTGCTAGAGGTACTACTTTACAGCAACGAGTTCTCTGCTTTGGCCCAGACACTGCCGGTCTCCACAATGGTGCTCTGGACAACCTGAGCGATGTCATGGAAATCAAAGTGTTTCGATCGAAGGGTAGGAAGAGGGTTAAGCCAGGTTTCCAAACGATTCAGAGTGTCGGCATTTCCCCGAACATCGACAAGAAAAAGTCTCAGCAGCAAGCAGTAGGTGGCATCAAGTAAGTGGTTCGGTCATTTCCACTGCGGCCAGCCAACTGACGTGGCTACCCATGCAACAGTCTCGTCAATGCAGGAACCCTCTTGGACAATCATCCTCAGCGTTACTACAAGTATGCACTGCTCGATCCTCTCGACGCGCCCTTCGCTACTTTTCGATACTACTACCGCAGCTGGGGTAAGCTGACCTTCTCATTCATTCTCTTCACCGGCTGATATGCAGCAGACCAACTTGAAGCTCTGGGAGTCATATCGCCTCATCCTAGCGAATCTTCATCTATTACCAGCATTGACTCCTCGCCTGCCAGGTCGGAACAGAACCTCGCTACAACCGCAGAACGGCCACTGTCCCCACTAAATAGCAGCAACACGCTTGAATCTTACGTGCCTGTGTCAGCCTCATCAGACAATACTGCTACGAATGGTTCATCACACATGGCCGAAGAGCCCAAGGACAGCAGTACTACCGAAGCAGGAACAGCCACAAATCTGAAAAAGAACAGCAAAGGTACAGACGACGATGTCGAGTCGCAGAGCACGACAAAGTCTCCTGAGGAATCTCCTCTAAAAATCCCTTTCTTCCTCCCACGCCCGCCAACCCCACCTCCCTCGTCCCCACCATCAAAGCTCGCACAACTACCCAACAGCGTCCCTCCCACAACCAGAGATTTCAACACGCTCGCCTCGAAGGAATCTTTCGCTTCTTTAATCCGCAAGCGTCTTCCTGATCCCGACCCATCCGCCTTCCAGCTGACCGACCCTAGCCCGACAGTGGAGCCGCCTAATCCAACGCTACCGAGTCCGGGTAAAGCATCCGGCCTAGGAAAGAGGAGTGGCACCGGCAGCATGGGCGTGTTGATGAGTGTAGTCAATAGTGCAAAAAACAGGCGGCGTCGAGAGGCTGCTGCCGATAGTGTCGCCGGCGAGGAAGAGCCCAGTGAAAGTGAGCGAACCGATGGAGGGACGGGGGAGAGTATCAGTACTGGTTCGGGGAGCGAAGGGAGTGGGAAGGCGAGGGGTACCTCTGCAGGGAAAAAAGATAAGAAGAGCGTGAAAGAGCAGAAGAGGAGGGAAGAGGAGGAGGAGGAGATTGGGAAGCAGCCCCAAGAGAAAAAGAGGGGGGAGAGGAAAAGAAATCTGTGGGAGGAGTTGTGAGCGGGTTTGAAATGTTGCTGGTGTATGATTCTGAGCGTTTGCGACACAATGGAGGTAACGTAGATATGGGAGGTTTCGTGATCGCTGGTATTGCATATGTGGGGGAAGAAGCGAGATGCCGTAAGGATGCTGCATTTGCTGTCAATAGTAAAGCCATGATTCGCTGCTGATGTTGCATTAACGACGTGTAAGACACCGATCAAATAACGTATTCGCTATCACGGAAGCCCTTCCTTCTCGCACTGCTTGCGTTGTGCAAAGACCTGTGAGATACCGGCCAAGCGCCACATTTGTTGGTCAACGGCGCCATGTTTTGTTTTTGATACAAAGATACACGGACAGACTTTTGAAAACCCTACATGTGTACCCTCCCCATCTTGTCCAATCTTGTCGGACATTCGTACCGAAAATTCAGGCTGATGCAAAACATTTTTGTACCCAGCTCCATTCATCATCCAATCTCTTCTTCTTCTTCTTCCTCCAATTTATATCCAAACGACATTTACAATTCTCCAGCCCCCAAGTCCAAAACGAAATCTTCGTCCCACGGGTCCGCGCCCTTGAGCAGACTCTCATCCTCCAGAAAAGCCAACCCGTCCATGGCATTTCCCCCACACGCCTTCCCCAGCGTCAAAAACGCAAAATGGCCCCCAGTCACTGGCCTCGCCATGAAGTGCGCACCCGGAAAGCCACCATCGCCCTCCGTCTCGTGAAGATCCGTGAACGGGCGATCGGTGCTGGTCTCGTTGAGCCACTTGGCTACACTCTCTAGGATCTCGGAACGGACAGATTTTGAGGTGACGGCCGCGGCGAAGAATTCCCAGTCGGTTTTCGTGTAGAGGTGACGACTGTCGAGGGGCAGGCCGTAGCGTTGACGGACGGCGTGGTACCAGTCTGACTGGATTTTGTAGACGTGTTGAGAGACGAAGCCGGTGCTGTTTGAATTTTGTGTGTCGAAGCCAGGTTCTAAGGGCTTTTGGTGATTATGGTGCTCAACGGTGCTTACCGATGAAGAGAGCGATGTTCCCTCGAGGTGGAAGCAGAGTAGGGCGTCGGCGTAGAGATTGTAGAGGGTCGTCCAGGAACCGTACCAGTCGTATGCGAGTTTGGCGTGGCTGCCGTCGCGGGAGATGCCGAATTCTTCCCACTTCGAGACGTAGGTTTCTGAGATGTTCTGGGTTTTTCGTTAGTGACAATCGCCTAGAAGCAACATTCTTGTACGGACCTTGAAATTCTTTGCGTCCTCCTTGTTGTCGATTACGTTGGCAATGCCCTCCATAGCTTTGATGCCAATGATACCCTTGAGAGCTAGATTGGTCTGTAGCTGTAGAGGCCCCGCAAAGTCATCGGTAGAGACTATGAGTCGTTAGCAATAGATCCTCTGCCAGCAACCAAATTGACTTGCGCTGATGATCTGGTTCCAAAGAGAACTCCACAAGGTAGCCGGTCCATTGTTTCCAAAGCCTATAACTCCTGGTGACCCATTTCTGCGCCTGCTTCAGTCCTTTCGTAGAACCGCCCCATGAATCGTCGAGTCCGAAGACGCCCTCTCGCTCCTCTAGATCATTCAACGAGAAAGCGCTGGTTGTGGGGTTAGCATCAAAGCTTTGACTTCCAAGGCTCGCCCAGTGCGAGCCAGCAGCAACATCTGTATCGTAAAAAAGGCTGTTGACGATTGCTAAACCCATGATCAGAATATTTCCACATTCCTCCACCGGCATATACTCATCCCTTCCGTCGGGATGTCCCGTCATGTTTGGAAAGTGGGTTCCAAGATCGTGCAAAGCATATTTATTAGGATATTGGCCGCTAAGTGTGTGCTCGATAATTGGTTCAAGCAAGTATGCCAACCAGCGAGGGTTGGTATACAGAAAGAATGGGAAAGCCGGGAAGATGACGTCGATTGTCTGAGAATTGCCATTGGAGGAAATCTCTTTGAGGAACAGGATTGGGTTGTCAGGAGTCCCAGCGAAGCTTGTTGCACCCATTACCTGCCGCGCGGTCAGGGCAACGATGTCAACGTAATCATCTGCTCCAGATACGTAGGCGTCTTTAGCAAGCTGCGTGGAGTAGTTGCTAGCAAGCGTCGCAGCATTGTGAAAGTCTAGGTAATGGAAAGCCAACAGAGACTCGACTGAAGAGAACCAAGAAGCCCAAAGCGGTCTCATAAAGGTCAGACCGCGCTCTGCGGCAAACTGGACGACTGGGTCCTGAATGTGTGCAATAGTGAACATGACGCTGTCGACACTGTGAGTGGACGATGCTGACGAAGAGTTCAGGCTGAAAGACTTGGCGAACGCAAAGACAGGCTCCTCTTCCATGATGCCGCGGAAGTCTTCGTCAATAGCGTTTTGAAGGGTACCAGTCCGCGCGAATCGCGGACGGATGAGTCCTGAGGTCCCAGACTCGTGACGGACATCCTAGCAGCGTCAGTCTGAGGACATCCGGTAATGGGCTCTGGGAGGACCTACGGACGGAGCGGAGAAATGCAAGGTACCCCATTCGGCTTGGTCTCTAATTTCTGAAAACAACTGCTCTGTCTCTCTTCTGATTTTCCAGGTCTTCAACGCTTTGTCGCCTCCGAGTTGCTGCTGATCAAAGTCCCAGACAATTCGGCTTCCTCTGTCCCCACTCGCCCACTGACCATTGATGTCGACGTAGATATCAACATTGAATCCACCCGAGACATATACTGTCATGTAGGAAGCTGGAATCGATTGGCGGAGGGTCGAAGTTGGGGTGATGGGCGAAAGAAAGGAGATGACGACCTCTAGAGGCTTAGTTGATTTGTGAGACCGAGGAGCGGGAATTCGATATGTCAGATTAGTCGTCGAGGCGTCGAAGGTGGTGCCGAGGTAGCTGCAGAAGGAGACGTTGAATCTAAGATAGAGATATAAGCAATTCTGTCCGTGACTCCACGGCGTTCGATCGTCTCACCCATTGTCCTTTCGAAGAAGTAGGGAATCGTGGGGTCTTCCCAAGAGAGGGTATACATCTCCACTGTCAGGAACAGCAGCCAGCACCCCAAACCCAATCTATGTAAACGCAGACGTCAGCTTTATTGTAAAAGCGCTCCCGGGACTTCGGCATTCCATGGACGGCGCAAAATGATTGGCCCGGCTGAGCTGAGGATACGTACCTCTTCTCCAGTCCAAAACATTGGCCATTTGTTCCATGGTGTTTCTCTCACGTCGCCCAGCCACGTACTCAAATACGGGTTCCTGACGACCAACGGCACGACTGGTGGAGTGAGTTTGGAAGCTCCCACAGGGAGACTCAGCAGCGCCGAACCAGCGGCAATTGTAGTGAGAAGCCAATGCATTGAATGTTAATCGACGATATGACAAGATAACTCAGCAACGGTGTTAGATTCAGAGATTGTAGATCAAAGCGCAGAATTAGTATGTAGAGGTGCTGTTTTGTCAGGACATCCGGATCAGCGCTGCAAAATGCGGGGAAGCATGGCCAGCGGCATAATTTAGTGCATAATTGATGCAGGGGAATCTTCTCCGGCGCTTCTCCGGCCAACGACATGCCATTCCAAAACCCTGGAACTGTGGTATAAATAGATAAGGAGAGCGTATTCCCAAGGTCTCCCACTGGAATATCGATGGACATTGTGTTCACGGACGGGGTGTATTCTTTGCACATCCAGAGGATCTGACTCGAACAATTTGCTAGATTTTGTACGAAGACGAGCCCAGTGGAGCACCAAGCAGTCTGATCAATTTCTGTTGGGTTTTTGAGTATCCTGGGGATAGAGACCTTGACGAATGTCATTTGTTGCAATATCTTGCCTGGTTTCGCTGCCTTTTCTGCAAGTCTGAATAGTTCCATTGGCTGTACTTTGGCAAAGAAAACTTCATAACTGTCATTGGTATGAGATATAATCAGCGGAAACCGGTTTCATTCGCAATATCTGGTGCCCTGTTTGTGACCTAAGGCCCGCCCCGAAGGCAAACACCCAACAGAAACACACAACGCAAGCATAAGACACTTTCAATCCTCTTCCTCTTCCTGTCCCTCGCCGATCACAGACCCCGCCGGAGACATCATGACTGGGGATTCGAACCCCTCAAACTCCTCCTCTAACGAAACACCGCCCTCTTCCCTCTTCATCTTCTCCTCTATATCCCCGTCCTTGCCCAATGCCAATGCCCCAAAATCGTCCTGAAACCCCTCAACACTGACTCCCTGACCGGCCGTAGCCCCTTGCTCCTTGGCATTTTTGCCCTTCTTCTTCTTCTTGCTGTCCTTTCTTTTGCTCTTGATCTCGGGCTGCACCCACCAATCTGCCACACGCTCCGGGTTTCCTTGCTGGGCAGCAGCCACAGCGCGCTCGTCCGTCAGCAAAGCCAGCGCAGATTTGACGTCGTCGGTGAGCGCCAGACCGTCAGAAATCTTGGGGTTCTGCTGGTGGTGCTCGGTCTTGGTCCAGTGCTGCAAGAGCGGCCAGCGCGCATGTTCGGGGATGTCATCGTCGTCTTCGGTGTGTATCTTGGCTGTGAGCCAGCGGCGGTTCTGCCGCATATTGTAATTATGGAGCTGGAGGCGCCGATCGCGAAGGTGAGTACCTAGCGAACGCGCAAAATCAGCGGGTCTATTCCCCTTAGAATTGTACATCTTTCGATGGTGCTCACCCCTGTTCGCTACCTGGTCATGCTTATGCTTAGCGGACCTCTCACGCTTAGCAAGGCGCGAACCCTTGGTAATTTTTCCCTTGATGCGGTAGAGAGGCATGGCAAGTGTAGAAATGATGGTAGTTTCTAGCTTTAGGTGGGCAAGCTGTGGGATTAGAAGAGGGGGCAATAGGCAGTGTCGAGGGCATGTAATCGCAGATGAAAACACGCATGATGTGAGTTCAATTGCAACTACGGACTTAATCCGGCTTATGGCCATAGATCGTGGAAAATAAAGAATATATATTGAAATAGCATAAACATCTTCATCCAAGAATGAAAGGAGATTTGGTCTTGTTAGCTTGAGTCGTTCACCCTTCACCACATTAGTGGAAGAATGTCAGACAGAGCTAGCGTAGACACTGACCCTGATCTTGCGGTACTAGTAAAATCTTCGGATTTTCTGTAAGCCACCACCCTTCGGGTTGGTGGTGGAGTCTTTTGCCATTTTGATCCTCTGATACCTCTACATCTTTTTGCCTTTTTTGCCTTCCTCTTGAGGGCGCTGTCGTCGCCGCTGGCAGCTGTTGATACTCTCCGCGCCCGTAATCTATTTTCGATACAAGCGAGGTCAGGAGTTCGAATCGGCCTTGTGGAGCGGCATCACAATCTTTTTGTTTCATTTCAAATCACTCAGATCCCATTTCGAAACCGGTTCGCAATGCATAGGAAGGCGGCAGGAGCAAGAATCAACGTCATCTACAGCAATGCGAGTGGTCACTTGGGGTTTTCGTCTTTCTGCAGCATATCAAGCAAAGGCGCAAGTCAAGTGCAATGCGTAACGCGGAGAGCTAGCTTCAACAAGCTGTTGTACAGGGACACAACCTAGCTCATATGAACATATAGCTTCCTTCCCAGCAGTGGCCCCACCTCTTTGCCTCGCCCACATCTATCTTCCGGCTCGTATAATCGATCGCGGGCGGATTTTCTCGGAGTTCAGAGGTCGTCATCACACTGTGTTGAAGCCAGAGTGAAGGGGTGAGGTCGGAGAAGATCCGCTGACTCATCCCGGTTCTAGTCTTGGAGTGGATAAGCGTGCATAGCCGACCTTATCTTATTTGTGCATCTGCATGAAACTCGGTGCATAAATGCGACCATTTTGCTCCAAAGCACGATACAACCTGCTATGGAGTGGTCCTGCAGAGCTTGACTAGAATCATGATGGTTCATTTAGTACCACTAAGATTGAAAGTAACTTCCAGGCACACTCTCATGAATGACCAAGCCTTCTGCATTTCTTCGCCCGACTTTTTGAAACCAGACCCTCTCGTCTCTAAGTTATGTCTTCAGGGGAAGCATAGTCATACTCAGATCATCCACTTTCCTTTTCCGTAACACCTTGCACCAAATCTTGCCCATCCAATCCCAGACTATACGCTCGACAGGTCAATCAGCCCCCCAGCTTGCCCAATCCACAAATCAACGAATCCATCTCTGCGCAAACGACAATGGAATCAGGCTAGCAATTGCGTCAAGTGAGCGGGGAAAGACGTCGTTGAAAAGGTAACACGAAGGCTAAAGCGACGACGTTATGCGACACAACAACAGCTCAGCAGTATGGACTACCAGCTAGAGGGGAGGTACTAGGCGGTATGGATGGATGATCAACATGACCGTGCTGGGGGAGACGGACGCAAAGAGCTTCATCGCACAGGCGGTGAACCCCAAAGATGCCTTTCCAATGGATTCATGACCCTTTGAAACACGGCAGCAGCGTTCACGATTCCTTTCTTTGCCCCTGTAGAAGGTCCTTCGGTGGGTAAGCTAGCTCTAACTCGTAGTCATGCTCGACTCACAGCACAAAGAGGGGCAGAGATTTGGTAAATGGCTTAAGAAGATTTTGCTTTTGATCTGCTTTGCTAAGCTATGCCACCGAGATATTCTACAGTCGACGTTGTTCGAGCTCGACGAAAATCATTTCAAGATGCATCCTGATCTGATCACACTATCTGTTGCGTACCTGATCCGTAAATCCCCTCTCTGGTGTTCCAGATCCTAGGAGAGATCGAGGCTCAGCTATGAGCCGCCCAAGCTTGGAAAAGCGTTTTCGTCTTTGACGTTGACAGAGCCACCATCACCTCTGCCCCGTCCGCCACGGAAACCACTGTCGGTTCTCGGTTTGAAACCGTCACCACGACCCCTGCCTCTGCCTCTGAAGTCTCCTCGATCACCACGGCCTCGTCCTCTGCCGCCGCGATCGCCTCCACCTCGACCAGTTTGAGGCTCGACGTACTTGATATCGATATCAAGGACATTCTTCTCCTTGCGCTGACGTTCTCGCTTGGCCTTTTCGCTCTTGCCGGAGAAGAAGTCCTCCTGCTCATCTTTAGCGACCGGCTTCGCATTGTCGTACTTCTTGTCCTTGCTGCCCTCATTTGGCTTTCTAGCCTCCGGCACTCCACCGCCGAGCTTCAATTTCTTCTCTGCCTGCTCGGCGAGGTAGTCGGCGTAAGAGCGGCTGTTGTCTTCGGGCTCAGGCTCCGCGACTGGTTCGGCTGGAGCATTGGCGGGAGTAGTTCCCTCGGCCGGAGCAGTACCGTCAGCGTCAGCTGTGGGAGCTGCGTCAGTGGAGACCGCAGCGGCGCCAGAATTCCAGTCGTCTCCTGGGGCAGCGCTAGCATTCCACCCGCCAGCTGCACCTTCGTCCTTCTCTTCGGCTTTGGCAATGGCTTCACCTGCTTGTTCGTCTTTCCACTCGGATTCGCCGGTAGGTGCGCCCCATGATTGGTCGGCTTGCTTGACGTGGTCGCTGTAGAGGAAAGAGGTCAGTAAAGACAAAACTCGTAGGGCGAATGAGGTGATGCATACTTGGGAACGCCACGAGTGTGGCGGTCATCACGGTTGCCGCGTCCACCTCTGCCAGCACGGCCCCCACGGCCACCGCGTCCATCGTAGCTGCCTCGATCACGGCCACCTTCGATGCGGTTTGCGTGGCGATCTTGACGGAGTCCATCGTCGGTGGGCTTGTCGCGATTGTTCGTCGAGCCGGCTTCACGGTCGCGAAAAACTGGGCTCAATGTCAGTACTGCGTGTAAAATAGCAATCGCCGTATAAAGGAAGCCCATTCGCCATGCAGCTCCGATTTGTAGAAACGAAATGACCTACCTCCATCGTTGCCAGAGAACCCCCCACGTCCACGGGCACGTCCTGCGCGTCCACCACGCTCGCCTCCAGCACCTCCTCCACGAGCCTCACTCGGGGCTGAAGCAGGTGCATCACGCTTGCCATGTCGTGCAACTGGCTTATCGGTCACCTTTGTAGGTGGTGCTGGCTCCTTGTCCGAATCCTGATCACTGTCATTACCTGTGGTCGAAGATTAGCTAGAGTTTTGAGGAGAGCTATAGAACCGGGCGGACCGAGGAGCTCGTAAAGGTTCTGTAGATTTCGAATGTTAGCAATTGCCATGGCATAAAGCGCAAAGCTTATGAGAGACATATAGAGCTTCATAGTTGTAGGATTTGAGATCATTGCTCCGCACCTTGGATTTCACGTCACTCATGACGCCCGCCTACTGCCTTCCTCCGAAGGCCTCCTTTGCTATCGCACCAGTGTGATGTGGACGGTGTCAATTAAGAGCGACAGGATCCTAGCGCAGGATCTTGTCTCTCTATCTGAATCGCGTTGACGTTGTGTGATGCAACGTTGCTGCTGTCACTGTGACACTGTCAGGAGTCGAGTTGTGCGGGTTTTCTTAGCGAGGTTGGGATCTGCCGCCAAGACTAGCGCGCCTAACTCGAGATTCGACGAGTCGATGAGACAATTGTTTACATTGTACATTCAGATTGTTTGGGAAGAGGTCAGCTTGATCTTTCGGGTTTTTATGATGCTCTGACCATCAATGACAAGAAGCCAGAACTTCTGACGAGCAGTGTAGAGAAATTAGATACAAAGCAATATGCTGAAGCTGCTTGCAGCTTTTGGTGGTATCAAATTGTGTACGCCTTTCGCTGATGCAGAAATCCTTCAAGAATGCATGCCAGTCGTTCACGCCTTGAACGAGCCCTGTTCCGATCACATTAGAACTTTTCCCATTCAACAAAAAATCATCTTCACCCCGAGTTATCACCGTCTCATCGAACTCTCTTGAAAGGTAAATTGGGTGGGGAAATGCATGCTGGCGGAGAGGCCAAACGGATCGGCGTCTAACATAGGATCGTAAGGATCGAAGCCAGGCTGCATCCCTGGATACGCTGGGTTGTTCGGATCCATGGCTTGTGAGGCCGGCGGTGGCTGCATTGGTTGCATAGGCTGCATTTGCTGCATGGGTTGCATCTGCTGCATTGGTGGCTGACCCTGCATACCCATAGGTATTTGCTGGTGCGGGGAAAGAGGCTGGTGATGGAAATTTTGCGGATAGGGGCCGGGACCCACGTCGCGATCGCTGGGGTTTTCGTCGTCGAGCATATCGACATGCGCATCGTACTCCTGTTCTGTACTCACGGAATCAATCTAGGACGAACATAGCTCTATTTATATTACGGAAAGGAGGGGGCGGGACAGCTTGCCGAGTTGCTCTATATGAGCTTGGAATGGAGATGGATAGAAGCTTGTTTGGGTCCCAGCTGTACTACCCATCTCACTGCTACGACTTGTATCTGCCGTGCTTGGCGTCGTACCTTGCATCGATGATCGACTTGTTGGTATGCTTAGCCTTGACGGCTGTTGCTGAGGGTATGCTTGAGACTCAGGCGGCGGCGGCGGCTGTTGTGGTTGCTGAGCTTTCATATCGACCCTAGGTGAGATCATCCCACCTTTCGCTATGCCAATCGGAGATTTTGTCGTGACTGCTGATACAATCTGCGAATGCTGCGATGGCTGAAGCTGAGGAGACAGGACCGAAGAAGATTTGGAAGAGTGGGGCCTTAATGCTCGAGACGAAGATCCAGATGTTGAGCGTCGGACCTGCCCTAGCCGATTCAGAAGAGCTCGCTGAACCGGAGTCGGCTGCGGACCCCCCAATGGCTGAGTTGGAAGTTGCACAACCGTGGCGCCTTCAGCTTTAGACTTCAGCTCAGCCTGCACATCGATTTCTGTGGCTTCGTCAGCAACGTAGAGGCGCAAGTATCGATTAACAACATGGCCTACTTTTCTCAAGCAGTATGCGTTCGAGGAGGGAATTCTTGTATCGAAGCATCAAGCACTCGTCCGCTGCTGCTCTATGATTTTGTTGTAGACTTTGAAGGGCTTCCTCATGCTGTTTGATCGTAGTCTCCAATTGCTTGATGTATTCTGTTCGCCGTTCCCTAAAAGCTGCCTGAGCTTGGCGATTTCGTTGCTTTCGTTCTTCCGATGTCGCGTAAATCTAAGATGGCATTAGGGGAAATGTAGATTCGGACAACATATGCAAGCAGGCCATACCGGCTTGCGCCCTCCCTTCCGCTTCTGCACCTGTGCAGGTTCTTGAGTCAAACTCTGCTCCTCGGGATCGGGAGAGGATTCCGAGAAGGATTCCTCCTCAAAGTGTTCGATCTTAGGAGCGGCGGGGACATCCTCGATAGTTGACATTCCCACCAAGACAGATATGGAGACGTTGTTCAGAATTCAGAATTAGCGAATATTGAAACTAAGGTCTCGTCAACCCGCTTGTTCAGGTATGGTTCCCGATCATAGCCTGGGTCAAGCCACGGGTGTGCAGCGCTACTGGCAAGCGAATGTAAGATGTTGTTGAGCCTCAAGGCAGGCGTAAAATGTACCAGTCAATTGGGGGGAGCAAAGTGTTGAGTAAGAGAAAGGTAATGGAAATAAGAATTGTGATGCAGGAGAGAAAAAAAAGGGTGCTGCGTCTAGCAGGAAATAGGGTAAGTTACGGAAGACGGCAGACATATGTACTCTACTGTACGGAGCTCGTGGTGGATTGTGGGGTTAGCTCTTTTGGCAACGATGTTCTAGACATGTCAGGGGCCCAAGCAGAGATTTTTCATATCGTGTGGCCCGCTCGCGTGGTCCGTGTGGAGATGGCTCCGGGAGCATGGAAGTAGGCCAGGAAGGCCGATGAGTACGACTGTATGACTGGGCTTTTTTGTTTTTATTCTCCACGGATTGATTTGTCGGGAAAGGTCTAAAGGGCAGAGAGGTTTTCGGGGGGTGAGAAGAAGTAGCTGCTTTGGAGCCAGTCAGACTCACTTAAGGTTGGGCGAGCTACGCGATTGGTGTATCTGGTAGTTGCGGACATGGGAACAGGATCGAATACCCTCATAGAGTTTAGCGGAAAATCATTATATGTCATTTCTAGGCGGACCCCGAACAATTGACCTTTGGACGGGTTGGAGGCTTTGTCTTGGCAGAGACCCTGGAACAAGCATTTCCGAGGATGCGGCTGCTGGGATTCTGCAACAGCGGCCTGAAGGCGATGATCGATAATCGATAATCGCTCAGATTTGATCGCTACACTCACATCAGGGTTCAGGCTAGATTATGAGGTCTTATGTACCTATGGATGGGATGACAAGGGATGACAAGGCTATTGTTCCCATACATGATACATGATACCATATATTTGGCGTCTTCCAAGCTGCTTCTAATAAACTTCTAAAGCATGTGCTAGTAAAAAGAGGTGAAAGGAAATAATGATACACGTGGTGATCTGCACACCATCAGAGAACCCTGTCTGTCAACCCTTGAGACCTTTATTCCAACCACCTTCCAACCCTACCTCAAGCCACCTTATCCTCCCTTGTATAATGGCTTCCATTGTCCTGGAACACTTGCCCTGGAACAGAACTGATGGAACAGAACTAATAGTATTAAGACCTATCGTCTACCTTCAGAATGGCCCCCTTTACCCATACCATGCACCCCAGCGATTCCTCTCATGGAAGGCAGAACCGGGCCACACCTACCATATCAGAGCTACCCCTTGCACCCTGCAGCTGTCAGACTACCATCCAGGAAGGGACCATGCCTGCAATACGCAGGAACAATAATCTTGATCTGCCTGGGAACGTTTGATCTGCCCAATGCATGTCAGAGTAGCACTAGGGTAGCTTGATGCGACTACGGAGATTATTCTCTCATCAGCAATAATGCCCGGAGAATGTCTGAGCCATTTATCAAGCATACCAGAAAGAGGCTCCTCCAAGAGTATCTCTCAAAGAAGCTCCGCCGTTTCCATGCGATTAGCAGCTTCGCATGCGCCTCCACCCCTGCCATCGCACGGCATGTCTAACAATGGCACAACGGTTCCTGCCAGGGGCCGATCGACATCTCCAATCCGTCGACCTAACGTTTTAACCCTGCGACGAGCTCCGTCACGGACATTTGCTCCATTGGTCATGCCGACTGACCTGCTTGATACCCCAAGACTGACTCACCCTCGTCTCAACCTTGCCATCCACCTGTCAGCTCCGATTTTCATGGGTGGAGCGACGGTGGAAGGCGAAATCCACGTGGGAATTGATGGAGGGCCATTTCAGACACGTCGCAAGTCTACAGCGGGTCTGGCGCTGAGTAAGATTTCCGCCACTCTCGTTGGGGTAGAAAGATGCAAAGGCAGACAGGACATGTTTCGGGCCTTGTCAAGCGACCTGATCGATGCAGCACATCCACCTCCAGCTTCAATGGCTCCAGATCCTGGACCTGACACTACCTGGGACGTCCAACCTTCAAGCTCTACGTTGCCCTTTCGACTGGACCTGCCCGTGGTCATGGGTCCTCCACCGTACAAGTCGAAGAAGGTGGGCATAAGCTATTGGCTCTGTACGTTGGCAGAGTTTGAAATTTATGGGAAGAAACACTTTGTTCGACAATCCCGCGAGGTCACGGTCTTGACAGTTCATGATCGTAGGTCTTTGACCTTTCATGACCTGAATATCCTGTGACTAACGCAGGTTGCAGCCGAAAAGGCTCTCGTCAACCTCTCAAGCCCACTCTTAGCGGTGGATGAAATGCCCATGTCAAAGCGATCCAGTACACGGACAGTGAAATTGACGGCAGGCCTTCATCGTCAGACTTGGATCAGTGGCTACCCCATCTTCGTTGATATGCACATTGACAACAAGAGCAGCAAGGACGTCAGGAAAGTTGAGCTGCAGCTTGAGAAAACTACACTGTTCCACAATTATCCTGCGCCTTCTACGAACGCTGTATCGGCCGATGTGCTCCGCTTGCCAGATCATCGACAAACCGAGATAGTTGTGAGGAAGGATTTGGCTGATGGGTTCCAAGGAGTGGTTTCATTGTCGCAGGACTTCAGGACCTGTCAATTGGAGTTGCCCACCGGTTTGGTGTCGATCGAGACAGGTGTGTACTTCCAGCTCAGGTTTTCGCCAACGCCAAAGCTTTCGTCTGCGCAATACTCTTTCCGAGCTTGAAACTCCTGAGAATATACCATTCTAGGCAATATCCACGGGCCCGTGATAGAGAGGCTGATAGTACTGCCTAGGGCGATTCTTCGGCATCCGCTACTTCTTGAACGTTCAAATCACTTGCTCTTTCAAGTATGTATACCCAATAAGCTCCCCATCTGTTCCTGGCTTACCTTTCTACCTCCAGCAAGCATTTGAAAGTTCAGCTGCCGATCACCATCATCCATCCAGTAAGCCCCAATTCCCTCCTACCCTCGAAAGATACTTGCCACACTCCAAGCATTCCATCTAGAAGCTGACCATCGTCCCAGAACTCTATTGACATTCCTCCCAATTCCCTTGCCCAAGTGGCGGCTTCCATCGAGCACAAGCACCGAAATCACTCCTCTACAAGCGGTACCGGCTCACCTTACCGCTACCGCGCCGGCCAAGCGTTCACAGCTGCCCGAAGACAGTCATACCTTCAACTGCGCAAGGACACTTTAGGGTCTACGGAGATGGAGGAGCTTACACGTACTCTGGAAGGCAGCCCAAGGAGGATGGCCTTGAGGCTTGGAGAGAGTCCAAGAAAGACGAAGGTTGCACGACGCCAATCAGCCAACGTATTAGGCAGCAGCAGCCGAAGCAGTCATCAACATTTGTTACCGCGCTCGTCATTCGACACTATGACGAATACCAAATACAGCATGCCACGTTCGAGTTTCGAAACAGTAAGGCCACTGGAGCAGCGTGGGTCTCCTCAACGCAGAGTGTCGCGAGGACCACGCTCGAGCCTCGAGAGGAAGGTGCTGAAAGGTCTGCGCGGGAGTTTCGAGACCTCAGGACCGAGGCTGCAGAGGAGCACATCTGGGTTGGCTTTCGATGACAGTGATAAAGAAAACTACGCACCGAAATGAGGTGTCTTATTTGGCAGGATTAAAGCAAGGATAGATTGATTGGGAAGCCGGTCATGATGTTATGAGACATGATGTACGAAGGCATGGGATTACGAGGATATGAATATGACGGCAGTAAGACAGCAGCCGTACCAGAGCAGATGATACCCATCAATCGATAACAGTTTTATGGGCAAAGCCTAAACAACTAGCCTCATTCATCCCTGATCAAGGCCTCAATGCTTGGCTTGGCAACGACGGTGAGCGAAAAGAAGCACCTGCTATCCAACTCGGCCGCCGAAATGCGTCGCTTCTCCCAACCACACCTCCAGACCCACCACCGACCCTCCCTCGATCCCCTCTATACCCCCCGCCCCTCCTATTCCCCGGCAACTTCTCCATCCACTTCGGCAACGGCCTCCCCTCCACCCCCTCCCCTCCCCTCCCATCGCAAGCCCCATCACACCCCCCCTCGCCCCTCTCCCCCCCACCCCTCTCCCTCTCCCTCTCCCTCTCCCGCCACCCCACAACCTCCCCCGCGCACGCCCCACACGCCGGCATCCCGTCCAGCGTGACGGCGCGATCCTCGTACGGCGGCGGCGCGAGCGGCCGCCGGCACCGCAGGCAGCGCACGCAGCCCCAGTGCCACCAGGCCCAGCCGCAGCCCACGCGCTCCTCGGCCCGGGCGACGGGCTCGCCGCAGCCCCAGCACAGGCGCAGCCCGTGCAGGGTCGCGAAGCAGGCGGTGCAGAAGTGGGGGGAGCGGGGGGGGAAGGGGGCGGGGTTGAGGAGGTGGTGGTGGTGGGACGCGGCGGGTTTGAGGAGGGAGAGGGAGAGGAGGGAGAGGATGGTGTGGGTGATGGCGGGGGCGGTGGGGGGGAAGGTGTGGTTGTTGTGGGGGGAGAGGGGGGTGGGGCAGAGGGCGCAGGTGGGTGGGTGGGTTGGAGATGTGGCTGGTGGGTCGGGAGTGGATGCGTGGCGGGTGGGGTGGATAGGGTCGATGGTGGTTGTGCGTTTGAGGGTTGGCGTTGTGAGGGTGGGTTTCGTGAGGGGTTGCGGGAGGGGAGGGATGGGGGCGCGGGGGTTTGGCGGAGGTCGTTGAGGGTCGGGGGGAGGGATGGTGGGTGGGGTTCGTTTGGTGATGCGAAGGGGGCGGGGGATCAGGTGGAGTTCTGGTGTTATTGTGGTGGTGGGTTGGAGCGAGGGGGCGGAGCGTCCGTGGGAGATGGAGGGGAGGAGGGCCATGGGGTGGTTTTGTAGGGCAGTGGCGTTGGTGTCGGGTTTGAGCGGTGGGAGCTGAGAGGCTGGCGGTAGTGATGTATTTGCGATTCGGGTTCGATGCTGCGGGAATGACTGTAGGGTGTAGATAAAGATGTTGTGAGGTGGACAGGGAGAAGATCTAGGAGGGTAGGAGAGGAAAGGAGGGTGTCGGAAGCAATCGCAGGTTGTACGAAGAAGGAAGGACCGGACTTCGCAAACGTTTTGAAAGTGCGATTGAGGCATCATGTCCCGGATGAGGTTATATACAGACTGATATTAAGCTCTTCTGAGCGGAGAACATTCGATGGATCCTCCCCGAAGTGTAAAAATCAAATCAAATTTCATTATAGCACGCAAGCATACTCAATTGCCAGCTCGCCCTCGACCGTCGACACGCCAGTGTCTTCGCTCCGCTCTTTCTGGGCCGTTTAATAGCCCCAGTAGCCCTTGACGAGATATGTGCCGTACGCAGCCATTCCGGCGATGAATCCTTGAGTTCCGAAGTATCCGGCCCTATTCCCAGCGTTAGCTACGACCTTCGCTACTTCAAATGTACATCAGATCACTCACGGTCTGCCCCACCCCACCGTATCCTTCCCTTTCAAGCCCAACTCCACGTGGACAATCCTGAGCACGAACAAGGTCGCCATCGCGTAATTCAGGACCTTACGATTCGCACCGTTCAACTCGGCGATCGCTACCAAGGTGAAGCAAAGGGGCACGTTCTCGATGAAATTGTCGTGAGCGCGAGAGTCGAGGAAAAGGGGGTCAGGCTTGTCATTCGAGGTGGATTCCGCGGCGTCGACATAACGGTCGCCCATATACTTTTCCGACTTGACTCGACGATAGACAATGCGGTTGGATAAGTAGACGAGGTAGGCTGCGAATGGAAGAGTCCAGGTGCCTGTAATGGCTGTACAGATGGAGTGTCAGTACGGTGCGGAAGGTTGCGACCGGACCAGAGGAAGGGACTAACGAAGCATTTTAGGGACCGGAACCCCGATTCCGAGTGTGGAGCTCATGATGTGGAAGCTCGTTGATGGAGAATGGAATGAATGCTTCCGGGTGATCTTGCTTGAAGTTGGTTGTTGTTATTGTAGATAGCCTTGCTTAAGATGATGGAGAAAGGAAGGCTGAATTGCTGGTGCGGGATATAAGAAGTGAAGTCAGCAAAGTCTTGTTGACCACACAAAAACAAAGGCTCAAGCTCAACGTCATGGACAAACATACAGCCAATCGGAATATCTTCGGAACTACATCAGAGATAGAAGGAGAGATTGCCATTCCCGTGAGTTGGTAACCGTCCAGGCGCGGGACGGGGAACATTGGCTTAGTCAGCCCCCGAAAAAGTTTAGTGACCGCGCTTATATTATAATCGCGAAATTTTCGCGTAAGATTTAAATAACTTATAAATATTAAATATTTAATATTTAATAATACTTTATAAAGATCTCGAAAATTTCGAAGTATTTTTAAGATTATTTTAAGTTAATTATAGAACTATCGCGAAAATTTCGAATTATCTTTTAAAGTCTCGAAAATTTCGAGTTAATAATAATAGAATTATCGCGAAAATTTCGAATTATCTTTTAGAGTCTCGAAATTTTCGAAATTTTTAAATTAATAATAATATTTTTAAAATTATTTTAAGTTAATTATAGAATTATCGCGAAAATTTCGAATTATCTTTTAGAGTCTCGAAATTTTCGAAATTTTTAAATTAATAATAATATTTTTAAAATTATTTTAAGTTAATTATAGAATTATCGCGAAAATTTCGAATTATCTCTTAAAGTCTCGAAATTTTCGAAATTTTTAAATTAATAATAGAATTATTACGAAAATTTCGAATTAATAATAATAGAATTATTTCGAAAATTTTAAGATAATTATAAAGTTATAACGAAGATTTTAAAATATTTATAAATTTCGAAAATTTCGAAAATTTCGAGTTTTTATAGAAAAATCTCGAATTTTTCGAATTATTTATAAATTTATTATAAAAAAATTATATATAATAAAAATATAATAAATAACTAAGTTATTAAATTTATTTAAAAAAATAATATTTATAATATTTATAAATTATAGATATTTTTAAAAATAGAATATTTTATATAATAGATTATAGTATTTTTATATAATAAAGAAAAAAGCTTTAAAATATAAAATAAGAATAAAAAAGTAGATTTAATCTTATAGTATCTTTATATATATTAAAATAAAAGAAAATAATAAATAAATAAAATTAAAAAATAAATAAAATTAAGTAAGTATATTAATAAAGAAAAGAATTCTTATTTTATATATATATTAATATATAGAATAGTTATTAATATTTACTTCTAGAGAATTTAAATTTTTTTTATCTCGAAATTATCGTTCGAAATTATCGATCGAAATTATCGAAATTATAGCTACGATAATTTCGAATAAAAAAAAAATCGAAAATTTCGAGTCGCTTAAATTTTTGCCAAGGGTAACCGTCCGGGACGGTTACCAGACCACTTTGAATTTGAGTTTATCGTATTCACCAGCCAAATTTGTATGTGTGGAGAATATATTCAATATGAGTTGGTAACCGTCCCCTTGGTGGTGGTAACCGTCCCCAAAACTCGAATTTTTCGCTATAATAAATATTCTCGAAAAATTCGCGGCGCTTCGCGTTTTTATAAATTGTTAGCAGTACCCCTACGGGGGTCCATATTTAGGTTCAAATAGGGGTGTCTGGCTTCGGGGCTCGAGGACGAGCCCCCTAGAGGGGGAGGCATTGTTAGCAGTGCCCCTACGGGGGCCCTACGAAGGCCCTACGGGGGGTGCTGTTATGATATTCTTCTATTTGTAAAGCGAAAATATCGAATTTCGATATTTGATGATAGGGGGTAGGGCTTAGGGTAGGGCTTAGCGTGGGTCACCGTCCAGGCGCGCCTGGACGGTTACCAGACCCCGTTGAAGGCCACATTCCAGATGCCACACTCCAAATCAGAACACATTTGTCGATAGCATCAAAAGATGGAGACCGGGATCCTTGAAAAGGCAGAGCAGGAATAGCCATTGCTGTGAAGAATAGAAAGACATCAAGAGGACCAAGAGCCTCAGCATGTGTAATCAATGCCAGAGCATATGATTTGTTGCTTCCGGCAGAGAGGCCAAAGCCACGCTCTTTCAACAAGGCATTGGGGACTCTGAAGGAAGAATGAATTTTGATTGGGGACGTGAGACCTTTTATAAAGTAGGTGAGACGAGCTATTAACATGGCGTTGTGGACACGCATAATGGAGACGGCAAGATGCATAGACGCTCATTAATCCACAAAGAAGAAGGCCAGATGCCGAGGAGCGCCGGGAAGCACGAGACTGTCTAAGTCAATCAGATTCCAGAACTGCCAGGCCCGAGAACGGTCTCTTCACTCGGACTGAAATTACTTTACGCTTGACTACTCGTCGAATCGGCTGAAATACTGGACGTGGTAAAGTAGGGTCATGATATTTGGTTTCTAACCATCGTGGACTACCTTACAAGCACAATATTCGTGTCATTGACTTGCATCCCAAGATAGAGTATTGAACATATGTCTTCTCATCACGCCTGATTGTCTCTTCTCTCCCTCCTTCAACTATCCTTCTAAATTTCAAATGTTTCAAGATCTCGTGAGGCAGAAGTAGTCAATGCGTTTAAAGTGAACCAAAAGCACCAACCATAGAATGGATCCGTGCAGCACAAACAGACATGATCGATACTACTCTACGATGGGCCTCATACATGGCTGGGGCACTTCACCAATGACGGGCATGTCACTGTAATAATCTCATGACCCTGCGGCCGCATTCTCACTTTGTGTCACTCACCATTCCTACATCCTACTTTCCCTCGAGACTTCTCTTTCATACTCATCACACATCAGCCTTTTCATCTTTGGTACCACACACCATTAGAATCATGGCCTCAGCCCAAAGACCCGCACAACCTCTCTCCCTGCCGGCAATCCACGCCCGTTGGGCAGCCGCCCTCGCGCTCCCTCCATCAGCTCAAATTTCTGCCCTTCGACGTCTGGTCCGCGCCGTCACAAAGGACCACCATCCAGCCCTGAGGTCTTTGCCTCTGGTTGCCCTGTGCCCACTCTACCTCGATCTTGCCCTGGCCTACGCCTTCGTAGGCGAGTACTACCTCGCCTCTCAAGTGTTCAAAGAAGCCGTGGATAACGACGCCACCAGTGCAGTGGGATGGTTTGGTCTCGGTCTCGCCCAAGCCGAGTTGGGTGAATGGAGGAATGCCCGTAGAGGCTGGAAGTTGTGCTTACAGTGTTTCGAGTCAGTCGGTGGCCAGCAAGAGGTTATTCGTTACGGGCTCTTCCAGCCCCAAGATGAAGCCGCTCAAATGCTGGAGTTGGGACTCGACTCTGGACAATGGACGCTGGAGCGAACGAGGGTGGATTTCAATTACCGGGTCGCATTGGGCGAGAAGGGGTCGAAGAAGCTGGGCGTAGCGCCTAGGCCAGCTGGTCAGAAGAGGCCAGGATTGAATGGAATCTTGGCTGGGATGCGCTTTGGACCTGGGTGGGATGCAAGTTTGCAATCTCTCGACTCACCGCTCCTACTTCAGCACTCAAGCTTCCATGCAGCAGAACATGGGGAACGGACAGCATTCTTAACCGGCAACCCTCCAACAACAGCGCAGACGCCTCCTTCCTCACGCACCGCTCACCCACGCGCTTCATTACCACCTCGCATCTCCTCCCGCAAGCCACCGCTTGCCCTCCCTTCGACCCCGAAGACACCAACACCATCCCTAGCAGACAAAGGCAGCTTCAACGACCACAGGCCATCGATGGACAAAGATCCCTTCACAAGCTCGCCGGAGAAAGATATCCTCGACCCGTTCGCTACGCCTCCACAAACCCTGACTACACGGCCCCACGATGAACAACACACGAGATTTTCTCGGCAGTCGACTCTTTTCACACCAGAGGATCAATATTTTTACGATCATTCCGATGATGAAGACGACGATGAAAGCCTCGACACTGCTACCGCCATCGACGACACCATCGCCAGCTGGAGCGGCTTCGGTCAGACCCAGGAAGAACAGACTCAAGAAGACCAGAATGAAGATGAGAAGCAGGAGCAGGAGGAAGAAGAAGCAGAAGAAGAAGAAGAAGCAGAAGAACCAGGAGAAGCAGAAGAAGCAGAAAACATCGCAAACGGAATCCACGAACAAACCATCCTCACCCCCTCCGCCGACGACGGCGGCGAAATCTTACAGCCGCGGGTCTTCGAAGGCTTCGGACCACCGAGCCAGGAGAGGTAAGTCTGGGGCCGCCGTCCGATCGAGTTTACGGAAGCTAAGCGTGCGAACGGCAGGAGAAGACGATGGGATTCCGGACTGGTACGGCAGTGCGACAAGTTCCCCGGGAACGGGAGCACGTTCAGCAGCAGTAGGGGGAGGTAAAGTAGATCGCCGCTCTTTGCAGCTGCAGGTCCATGATGACGGCTTCCATCAACCCGCCCATCTTGCTACATGACTTTTCGAAACGACGACATGAACGAGCCCGGCGTGCGTTGAGTCCTTTGCCATCGATCCATAGCTGTCATTGGGCAAGCTTCCCGTATTACCAAAATGACATGAAAAAGCCCCAGCATGCGTTGAGTCGTTTGCCATCAATACATCCACAGCTGTCATCGACCAAGCTTCCCGTATTACCAAAACGAAATGAAAAGCCCAGCGTGCGTAAAGTCTGACTCACAACGCATAGATAGCTACCACCATCGCATTCACGGGGTGCATTCCCTAAACCGACGGAGATTGAGAAAAAAAGATCCATCCACGCACGCATCGGACCCGGTCGGCGAACAAACAAGTGGAAAGCCTCACGCCTCCGTAAAACCCCAAAACTTCTAGAACCTTAGATGCCACTATGGCGTGAGACCATTTCGTACCGCTAGGATTACGGTGCTCGGATCCGTAGATCGGAGGGGCCCCCTTCCTCCGGCCTTACCACTTTGATCAGCAGGAGCGAGTGGAGAGATTGTAGCAAAAGGAATGGGTTTAACCCTTTATAATGCACGGAGAAGATTGTGTCAGGGTGATTTGCAGGATGGCGAACAGAAAGAGAAGATGACAACGAGAGGAGAAACGGATGAGGGCAAGTAGCGGCGATCCCATAGGGATCCAACGGTTGCTGAAAACAGAGGACGATGCTGCCGTGAGGTTCAAGGCTTTCTCGATGTCAAAGGTATGTCTTAAAGCTATTGAAATGCCGGTATTCATGCTAGACAAAGGGGAGATATTTCTTGCTGTAAACGCCACCCATGTTTGTATCTGACACCATAGAACCTGCTCCACCATGTTGTGTGTATAACTTGTAGGGGTATCTCTGAAGCATGCCGGATGTTGAAAAGCCTATGCCGTGCTCTTGCACGGCCCTTCTCGCTGTGCGCATGAAGAATTTTTTAAAGGAATGGCGTAAAAGAATAGGATAGTGCTGCAGCCATGCCGCAGATGCTTCCGTCGAGCATATGGGTACATTAGCTGCCTGTGTCTCTGCTTCATAACTGCGTTTGCTGAATCGCGCTGGGCCTTCCAATGGTAGATTCTTCACCGCTCGCCTTCCAATTCGTACTGGCTCCCATCACCACCATCTACCTCATCCATGTCGTCGTCGTCATCATCGTTCAGGCCAGTCGCATGCATTAGGCCTGCAACCTGATGATCCGTATCCATGTCTTCGCCTTCACGGTCATCATACATCGTTCCCTCTGTATCATAGAGGGTCTCGGGGCTTTCATTGAGGTAGTTTCGAAGTCGATTGACTCCTTCACCTGAAAACACGCAAAATACGTGCCGCTGATGTTCCGTGAACTCTGCCTTGATGTTAGCAACCATCAGGTCCCGAACTGTGTGCAATGAGAAGTGTACCGGGTGGTGCTTCTCTGCAGAAGCTGATCAGATCTTCTCGGAGGTAAAAGGCCTGAACTCCTGTCAAGCTGAGATGTGTAAGCTTCGGGCACTGGTTTAGTAATGCATGGATGCCCTGTCCCGGCTAATCAGCATTATGCCCGCTATGGTCGACGAGAATCTTACCTGAAGTGTCAGGTTAATGCAATAACTCAAGTGCACTCTCTCAAGAAGGCTCTGAGTCAGAGGCTTTTGTCTTGGCTCAACAGTCGCCTTCGCTAAGGCCAGGATACTTCTGTCCGTGATCGACTGGCACTTTACGAGGCCAATCCTTCGAAGCTTCGGGAGCGTAGCTAGTTGCTTCACGCTTGTATCCGTGAGCCGATGGCAGCATGCTAAATCAATGTACCGGATTCTGTTGCACATTTTGACAAGCTGCACGACAGCAGTATCCGTAATCTGCGCACAGTGGCCCAAGTGGATATAGTGCAAGTTCTTCCCAAGCTTTGTAATTGCCATGACCGATCGATCGGTGATCTCCTTGCATTTTGCAAGAACCAAATTCCGAAGTCGGGGCGAAGTCTCGATAATCCTCTCAACAGCTTCATCGTGAAGATGATGGCAAGCAGTGAGATCCAAGATCCGAAGGCTCTCAAACGTCAGGTTCTTCGGCAAGTCCAGGAAGGCAGCGTCTGTGAGGAGATGGCAATGACCCACACGGAGCTCTCGAAGCTGCCTCCCACGCGAGATCAAAGCGGTGATCGATACATTGCTAACCTGTCTGCAATTGTGAAGATCAATTTCAAGCATGTATGGGCAATGGTGCGCAACAGCTATGATGGACTCATCCGTCACCAGGGAGCAATTGTTGAGTTTGAGCCTTTTGAGAAAGTGGCAGTGCTCAGCAACCTCTACCAGCGAATCGTCCGTCACCTTGGAGCAGTCCGTTATATTCAGTCCTTGTAAACGACCACAATTTTCCGAGACAGCCCTTAGGGTATGATCGGTGATCGAGTCCAGCCCGGTGATGTCCAGAGCTAGAAGGCTTCTGCTTCCGTAAATCAGAGAGCACACTCCCTTATCTGTCAATTGGACACAGCCAGTCAACGTCAGCCTCTCGATCCTATTACAATGCATGAACGGCTTCACTGTCCCATTATTGACCCTGTCATTCAGGTTCGATAAGTTCAACCTCTTGACGAGAGCATGGTATGGGTAGTAGCCGCCAGTCTCTCGAATCGATTTGATGACACTCTCAAGATTTTGCCATGTATTGCACAGTGGACGATGCCACAGTAAATCCACACTGTTTCTTGACCACGTTTTTGAAACTAGCATGCAGCTTCTTAAGTCCATACTCGAGCTCAATTTAGTAAAGACTCCAATTAGGAGCTCTGGAGGGAGGCGGCTGATGGGTGACAGACGGTACTCGCGTTCGCGAGAGGGAGACATGGTCATATCCCGCAGCGATGCCACGCCGATGGAAGATTCCGAGTCATTCCGCTGAGTTGTGAAAAAGTCGGTATCATCATCATAAGCAGCACGCTCGGGCGAGCTGGAGGACGACGAGGCAGATGTGGACGTGCTGATTTCCAGCATGTCTGGTCGTGATCGTACCATAGTGTCGGAATCGTGTGAGTATACTCGTTGACGGGAGTTCGAAACAGATAGAGCAAGGGGGTTCGAAGGGCGTGTTATATCAAGGATTCCGTCCGTAGGCGAAGAGGGTGTTGCAGCGGACGCCCCTTCTTCAGGTAGCATTGAGTGCTCCTACGGGCAAAACTTGGGTATAGTATGGACGAGGATGGGATAGGGGTCTCCAAGATGGGAAGGTTTGAGCGTTCAGCAAGGTCGGCGAAAGCGTGTTCGTTGTGATGGCGAAGTCCAGCGGCGAGAGCTTTGCATTTCTTGGAATGTATTTTCACTCCTTCTCTTTACACCTGGGGATTTCGAGTGTTGAACCGAATAGGCGATCGTTGTTTAGTCAGGGTCAGGTAGCTAGAACGAAAAGGACCGTAGTCAAACACCGAGTCGTAAGCGCCTTGCTCGGAGCCAAATACTGTGTCACCCTAACAGCGAGGACGCTGTAAAATGAAAGGGGGGACTAATCCTAAAGGAAAGGATGAAGGACACTGTTGAGCAGAGCTGGTGGCGATTGCTGGTGGTAGAGTAAATAGGGAATGAAGGATGGATGGCGGTTGCTATCTCAGCCTCACATGATGAAGCGCCAAGACGTCTTGTTGCTCGGATCTTGTCCTGCAGTCCTACCCGAACAGCGATCCTACCATCAGACTACATACGGAAGTCGGCAACTAGAAGTCCTACACAGTGCTAGTAGCAGCCCTAACCCTACTCTCGGCAGTCGACCCTGTAGCAGGAGACCTAGAATCTCCATACAGGCACGCGGGTAGCAAAAAAGCCCGTACACCCTATCCCGCAAACGGCTAGGAGAAGCGAGGCCCTCTACACTACGAAGCACTATATTGTGGATGGCTGGGAGGAGCATGTAACTCAAAAATTCATTAACGAGCGTGTAGATAGTATGCCTGAAAGACTTCAGGCTGATAGACGGTGACGGTCAAATAACAGGTGATTAATGGAGAAAAATGGTAGTATTCTGATAAGGGGAAGGCGCTTATCTCCATATAGTTAGGGTGTACGGGCTTTTTTGCTACCCGCGTGACACGCAGGCAACCCTTCAGGCGGGGCGTTATCCGAGTTCTTGGCGCAGGAGTCAGGACTTTTAGAAGCACTAGCTCGGATCTTTACCTGCAGTCCTACCCGCACGCTGATCTCACCTCAGAGCACTGGCTTGGATATTTCCTCCTGGATGTCGGTTTTGGCACATTTGCTGATCAGGATGCCAAGTGGATTTGCCAAACAAGTGGTCGCAGCTTTAAATCAATCTCTGACTTTCAGATCTCTTACTCAATAGGTACAAGTCTATCAACCCTTCTGCGATGCGACCCCCCTTTCTCATTCCCCCACCACCACTGATATCACCTTGCAGCTGCATTAAGTCACGAGACTCCGATCTGCCCCTTTCGCCCATTGTCTCAGGACATTCTTCTTCAATTTTCCGGTACTAGTCTTAGGGAGTTCATCCACTATCTCGACCTCCCTCGGAATCATGAATCTGCTAATGCCACTATTGTGCTTCGCCCATTCAATGACGTCTCCGCCCTTGAGGTTCTTCCCTCCCTGGACTGTGACGAAAGCCTTTGGTCTTTCGCCCCAATGAGAGTCTGCTACCGCGACCACTGCTGCTTCGAGAATGTCCGGATGGGTGGCTAGCATACTCTCCAAAGCCACTGATGAGATATTCTCCCCCCCTACAAGCGACGTTAGCAATGGGAGTATACTTGTGCAGAATACTGCCATCGGCGCATATGTACCACTAATGATGATATCTTTCGCTCTATCCAAGATCTGGGCTGCTCCATCTGGATGCCATACAGCCAAGTCCCCCGTATGCAGTGCTCCACCGAGAAACAGCTTCCTCGTTGCTTCGGAATCCTTGTAGTAGCCTCTCGCGCAGATATTGCCTATACATATGATTTCCCCTATCTCTTTACCGTTCTTCTCCACGTCGATGATGGTTCCCTCTGGAACATTGGTTTTGATGACCCGGACCGGCAAGCTGGTAAGGAAACCATGACCTTGCCGAGCCATCTTCTGATATTTCTCAGTCTTGGAAAGTAACTCCCATGCTGGCATATGATAACCTTTGGTGATTGGCCCATAGGTTTCTGTAAGACCATAGACATGCACAGGATGTAGATTCAGACTGGTCATCTGCTCGAACAAATGCGGCGTCGGCGGACTCGCAGCAACAGTCACACGTACTGGATCAGGCAGCCTTTGAGCTCCTCTGGCAGCGCACAGCAAAGTGTTTACTGTAGGAGCAGCACAGTAATGCGTGATGTGCTCATCTTTGAGGAGTCGCCACATCTCGGGATATTCGATCTTTCTGAGACAATAATGCGTGCCTCTGACTGCAGTTATAGCCCAGGGAAATGTCCAACCCATTGCATGGAACATTGGCAGAGTCCAAAGATACCGACATCGTCCTGTGTGGTAGTTGAGGCCAGACTCGACAACGTTCGCCAAAGCACCCAGATAGCAGCCTCGATGTGTAAATTCGACCCCCTTAGGTTTTGCGGTAGTCCCACTTGTGTAAGCCAGTGCAATGACATCTTCCTCGTTCTCCGCTTGAACCTCCAAACCTTCCCATCCTTTCTCGCCGCGCTGTGAGTCATACTGTAGGCCTTCCAGCACCGCTTCATCGAATTGGCCACTTAGCTCGCCCTCTGTTGCATCTGTATCAGCGTCGATGATCAGAGGTATCCCGGGGTTTGCCTTTCTAAAGCCGTCGAGCAAAGGAAGAAACTCGGCATCAACGATGATTGCTTCAGCATCTGCATGCTCAAATATATAGGTGATGTCTTCGGGCTTCAATCGGTAATTGACGCCAACGTTGACTGCTCCGGCGGCAGCAATGCCGAATATGGACTCCAAGAACGCCGGTGTGTTCGGGCATAGTATTCCTACTTTCTTGTGACCATGCTTTTTGATGTAGTACGCCAACCCTCTTGCCCGATCCGCGGCCTCTTGGTATGAACGGCGCAAGATCTTGCCGTTGGCAGTAACATGGTAGATGGCTTCCGCCTGTACGCTTCCTCAATCAGTTTGTTTAGAACTGGAATTCAGAAGGGAAGGTTATACATCTGGCTCCACAGCAGCTGCTCGACGTAGAAAGAAGGTTGGGGAAAGAGTGTGTACATTGTGACGATGTTGATATTCCGCGCTTTTTGCAGGGGTAGAGGGAAGGAAGTGATAGGCTAGCTTCGAGAGCCGAGATTGGGCCCCAGACATGTTGCTATTCTGAGTGTTGCATTTACAACGTTACTTGTGGATTTCTCAAAGGCGAGGAAAAGCATAACGTCTAGAATCGACCTACGTCGACCGGACAAGGGATCTTGATGTGTGGGGTAAAGTCCCCGTTGCACCGGCCAAGCTCCTTCAGAACACTCCGAGGAGCATACAATGAACGTTAATGGAACAAAGTCAACCAAGCTGTTTGCTTTGAATGTTACTGAATTGATCACACAGATGTGTCTGGGGGCCTGTAGCTCAATGCAACCGTACTGCCTCGCTAGACGTAAAAACTTCTTGCTATTACATCAATCGATGCCTGCTAAAGTCCAGATACGCATGCTGGCTGGTATGATCTTCCTGTGCCCTGCGCCGCCTCAGGCCCTGAACAAACGTTGCTAGGCTAGTAGCCGAACTCAGCAAGCTGAGCCTTGGTCTTGTCATCCACCTTCGCGTTTTTTTGCGCCTCCGACAGTTGCCTCCTCGCTGCCTTCTTGCGCTCATAGTATGCAGCCCCTTTGACCTTTCTCCGCTCTTCCAATCTATGGAGATTGTGTCAGCCAAGCTTTGAAACGAATGACGACTGGCCCACAGAGGAGCATTCGAGCTTCGTAATGTATACACATACCTCTCAACAACGTCCTTGTATTTCCATCCAACTTCATGACTCAGCCTGCCAACGGTGCAGTACTTCCTCCCCGGCTTCAGCCTCAATACTCTCAGCGCTTGTGGTACAACCATGCGCTTCTTCTTGTCATATGGTGGGGGAACACCCTCGAACACCTTTAGACGTTCCATAGCAGCAGCGCCGCGAGCGGTCTTGTGGGGAATCATACCGCGCACCGTCTTGTAGAAGATACGGGAAGGGGCGCGGAAATGGAAGGGACCTGGTGAGCGACGAGTCAGCATCACATTTAATGTCTTTGAAGGTCCTGACTAGCAGGCCCAAGACTTGCATATAGCTTACCTCCTCGAGTGGGATTGTAACGAGTCATCTTGCGTAGGTATGCCAGATACTTTACTACAAGCAGCCAATTGTGTCAGCCTTCGCTTGTCCAAGAATCATCCTCTTCAAATATCTCCCACAGTAGACACGCAGCCCTCGTTCGTAAGTACAGTCAATCAGGTAGAACGTACGTTTTGCACGGAAGAATTCGCCAGAGATGTTGAGAGCTTCGCATCGGACGACGACGATTTTCTGGCCATTAAGCAGCTGCTTGGCCACGGTACTGGCCAAGCGACCCAGGAGATGTCCCTTGCCATCGATGACGACCTAAAGTGAACGCCATCAGTCATAACTCTCCCTAATCGATGCTTCCCATGTCGGTCTGGACTGGTGGAAGGATTCACGTACGACGGGATCGAAACTCGACATCCTGGGATGCTCGTTCGATGGAGGGGATGTAATGGGACGGGTTACTGTTGAGGTCAAGCTGCCTTTATCGTTACAGGCAAGTCGATGTTCGGAAAGTTATTGATGAGTGCGCAATTGAGGTTTGTGTGCTTTCGGCAAAAACGCGCTAGCCGGGCCGAAAATCAGCCCTAGCGCCCGATAAAGTGGAGACGCCAAAAGGATGAGACCAGTGCGCGATAGAGGACCTTGAGTTAACGGGCGCTGATGCGAATGCAAGTACGGGTCATTTACTCTATGGATACCTATAGGTGTTGAGGAGACGCTAGACACCTACCTATACAGCTGAGGAGTCCGGGATGTAGGTAAAGGAGTAGGTAGCACTTTGTATTGTCCTATGGGTTCCTCTGCGTAGGATACTTTACGAATTTGCTGAGGCATCATCCTCGGTCGCCTTCGAACCAGCTTTGTCAAGTGGTAGCCGCCTCCACAATGCCATAGTCTCGTAGTCCTTAAGACCGCATTCTTTGAAGTCTTCCTTTATCCACATTGCACCGAAGAATTCATTCTCAGGCTCCGGGAAATCTGCCCTCGGCCCAATCCAGATGATGAGTTCGCACTTCTGATCCCCAAAAGCCTGAACATACTTCTGAAGAAGCCAAGCATCTCTGGGATAAACGTACATCCAGGCACTTGCATCTGCTGCCAAACTGCAAAGATCCCGGTATCCGTCCACAATCTCAATCCTGTTAACTGGCATATACTTGTTGTTAATCGCCGGGACCTCGACAGCTTTAAGCTCCAGTGTAGGCCGCTGGTGAAGAAGCAAGGCTTCTAGGAGTCCAGTGCCACTGCCGATAGATAATGTCAGTGCTGGATCCGGTGGCAGTAGTGAAGCTAAATGCTTCATCAGCGATACGGAGAGCGATGAGCAACAGTCTGGATGGTGGATAGGCGACAATGCTGTTAATGTTTTAAAGATATCTGATATCGGAGATGGCTTCATCCTTCTACAGTACTTGTACTTGTAGTGTTCGTAATGGAAAGTGGAAAGTGGAAGGAGGGATAGTGGGGGTTTTAACTACGGGTTTCGCAGGAGATCACGGGCGAACCCCGCAAAGCAAGAAATCAACAGGGTCATAGTGCCCGATTCTCGTGGCTATCCAATGTACCGACTATACTCAGCCTCTATCCTATTCGTTGCCTACTATACCCTATGATTGCAAGAAATAGGGTACAACTCAATAGGTACAACTCATCGCCCTTCGAATCAACAACTTCCGATAGCAGGGTAACGGCATGGGGGTCCTTGTTGTAGCATAATTCCCGTGGCTGCCTTGATCAACAATGAAGAATTTCTTTCATAACCCCTTTGCTTTCACACCTTTGCCTGTCACTATCATTACATCACTGGTATATGTCGCATTGATTGTTTCTCTTCTCGTCGTCCATCACACTGTACCAGAAGTGCCTGGAAACTTGGATGGGACCAACCTCACAGAAGCCTGGCTGGATCTCCAGACTCTTAGCAATGGCTTTCATCCCTTCAACAGTCGCCGGAACGATTACATCCGCGATTGGCTTCTCAGAAGGGTCACAGCCATCGTAACAGAGAATGGCGTTTCCTCGGCCTCATACCCTTTGTCTGGCGGCACTCTTGAGGATGTGCATAAATCCTCAGAAAGTGCTCCCGTTGTGATTTTCTCTGATAATGTATCCAATGTGTCCTATCACTTTGATCAAAAGGGTAACGCCCCAGTCCCAAGTGTTTACATTGAGGGGACAAACATCATTGTCTACATACGGGGCTCGGAGGACGATCCAGATGACTGGTTCTTGACCGATAAGAAGCCCAAGGGCAAAGGAGGCGTTCTTGTCAACGCCCACTATGACAGCGTCTCCATTGGCTTCGGTGCTACTGATGATGGTGTCGGTGTGGTCTCTATCCTTCAACTCATTAATTATTTTTCATCGAAGGGGCAACAACCCAAAAAAGGTATCGTCGCCCTTTTGAACAACGGCGAAGAGGACTATCTCAACGGAGCTCTGGCCTTTGGAGTCCATCCTATTTCAAAGTTTCCACACACTTTTCTCAATCTCGAAGGTGCTGGTGCAGGTGGCCGCGCCACTTTGTTCCGGAGCACAGATACGGAAGTTACTAGATATTACCAAAGTAGCAAGTATCCGTTTGGTACCGTTGTAAGCGGGGATGCTTTCAAGAGGGGCGTCATTAGGAGTGAAACGGACTACAGCGTCTTCACCAAAGAATATGGAATGCGCGGACTCGACGTTGCTTTTATGGAGCCAAGGGCTCGGTATCATACTTCCCAAGATGACACGAGACATACCAGCAAGGCCTCATTACACCACATGCTCTCTGCCGCCTTGTCTACTATGCAAGGATTAACTTCCGATACAAGCACGATCTTTGAGGGGAAGGATCCCGAGAAAGGGAAAGTCGCAAGTGGCAAAGGATCTACTGGCGTTTGGTTCGACCTCTTCGGTAGCGCAATGGCGGTGTTCAGACTTCGGACGCTGTTCGCCCTGTCTGTCACACTATTGGTCGTTGCCCCTGTGTTTCTGATTATCATCGGGGCCATTCTCTACAAGGTTGATAAGCTCTACCTTTTCACTTCCTACAAACACCACCATCATGCTGAAGGCGATGATTCAGTCCCGACCAAAGGCTGGCGCGGCGTCTTCAGATGGCCCATTGCCTTCATCTTTGCTACCGCGGCTGTCGTTGGGTTGGCCTTTCTTGTCTCGGATATTAACCCATACATCCTGTATAGCAGTCAGTACTCAGTCTGGAGCATGATGATCTCTGCGTGGGTATCTGTTGCATGGTTTTGCACCCGGAGTGCAGACTACCTCAGACCCACAGCATTTCAAAGAGCCTACAACCTCATTTGGGCCTTCATAGCAGGATGGCTTATCCTGATCGTAACCACCGTCTTCGAGAGGAACCCCAAACTTGCTGGTGGTTATCTGATGGTTTTCTTCTTCGCTTGCATCTTCTTAGCAACGACAACAGCCTTCCTCGAGCAGTTTAGCCTTCCTCGGAAATCTGCATATGCCGATGAGATCGAGGGTACAGTGCCAGCAGAGCACCCTATCGAAAGGTCTAGGCCCGGAAGTATTTCAAGTGCAAGGCTCATGGCTCCTTCCGAAGAGGAAGATGCACCGGACAACATCCTGGAAGCTGGCGAAGGTAATGATGACCCAACTGAGACTACTTCTCTACTGCGCGGTGGAGGGTCAAGAACCTTCAAAAAAAGCCTTACCTCACCTCAGCGCCCCGCGGCCGAAGACGACGACTCACCTATAGCCAAACATCAGCGCCAAGTCTACGGCCTTGAACAGCCCTGGTCTCATGCCCTTCCTTCAAGCCTCTGGCTCCTCGAATTCCTTTTCCTCGCCCCTTTTCCCCTTATCATTCTTGGGCAAGTCTCTTTGCTCGCCACCACTGCAACCAACCAGACCCTCGCAGACGGAAACTCGCCTCTCTTCCTCTACATTGGTATTGCCATCCTCAGCGTCCTGCTCTTTGCACCTTTGGGCCCTTTCCTTCATCGTTACACCTACCACATACCTGTATTCCTCATGCTAGTCTTCGCTGGGACAACGATCTACAACCTAATGGCCTTCCCATTTTCCGCCAACAACCGCTTGAAACTCTATTTTGTTCAAGAGGTCGATCTAGACTCTGGTATCAACACAGTCTCCCTGACCGGCATCGACCCAAAAACAGGGCCATTCCTCACAGATGCCATAGCGTCCTTACCCAGCACTGCAGGCCAAACACCGTCCTGTACGCCGAGTAAACGCCGGCGCAACCTCACGGAATGCAGCTGGCATGGTCTGCCTCCACGAGTCGTACCCAACACTCACCCCGAAGTGCCTCCAGAAATCGGATATGCGGATTGGCTTACCTTCAACGCTAGTCGCGCTCCAGACGGGGCTACTTCAGCGCGCTTTCAGGTCTCTGGCCTGGAGACAAGAGCTTGCAAGATTGTCTTTAACCGCCCGATATCTGACTTCACCGTCGCTGGCGCTGGTGAGCATCCTCGATTTCGGAAAGTTTCCGAGCACGGAGCTACAGAATTGCGATGGTGGAGTCGTACATGGGAGAAAGATTTTGATGTCACTGTGCGCTGGGATGCTGGTGATGGAGAGGAAGGCGATGGCTTGGATGGCAGAGTGGTCTGTCTATGGTGTGACGCCAATGAGTCTGGTGTCATACCAGCGTTGGACGAAGCAAGAAGGTTCGCACCGACCTGGGTGGCGATTTCCAATGCTGGACAGGGGCTGGTGGAGGGGAGCAAGGCTTTCTTAGTTTGATGGATGGCATACACGGGGTCATCACAACTCTTTGTGCATGGTGTATTGGCGTTAGGCACTAGTGTTAGACGTTCGATAGTCCTTCAACAAGAACAATAGCAGAATTCAATTATATTTCTATTTCGGCCTGGCCCGATTCGCGCCAATACGCCTGGCCAGATGTGAGATGATGCAGAGAAGGTAGACACAGCCGCCATATTGCCATTACTGGCTTCTACAAGAGGCCAAAGGACATGGTCACAGTCCTCAACCTCAAAGGTCTCTCCTGGCATCTCCTTCCCTATTCACAAGCTTATACCGTTCGTCCATACCGCTGTCGTTCCCCTCACCTCTTTCCCATCATCCGATCCATATCATTCAACCACCCCTGCGCCTCTGTGACTAATTCCTTCCTCTTCGCCCTAAGCCCCTCATTCCCCTCCGTCTCCACCCCATCCAACTTCATTAGTGTCTGTGTCAGTATCGACTCGCTCAGCTTCTTATACTCGAAATCCCGACTCTTCTCATCCTTTGGCGGATGCTGCATGAAACCATGCACTTGCGGTAGCAAAGTGGCGTGGAAAGTATCTGCGATCATAGCAAGGGCTTCGGCAGGGGTAGAGGGTTTTCTCGGTGGATGAGTTGGCTGGGGTGGCGCTGGAGCTGGGACACCGCGAGGACCAGGGGATGGATTACGGGTAGTGGATGAGGGGACGCCGTTGGGTGGGCCGAGATGGCCTGAGTCGCGGGGCGAGGTGATGGGCGAATCCCGGGTCTTCTTTTTACGGCCTGCACGGTGCCCTTTGCGTTTCCTGGGCTCGCCGCGGTCTATTATCGTGCCGTCGACGTCAACGCGGGGGCCGGGGTCGAGTCCACTTGTTATCATCTCTGAGCTCGCGCTGGAGCTGGATTCGTTGCCATCGTCTCTGGGGTACGGGTCTGAGGAGACGACGCAGAGGAGTTCACTGTTCTGCTTCAAGCCTTCGTCTTTGCAAGCACGGCGGTCTTCACGTAGAGATTTGCCTTTATAGAGCAGTTTCACCCGCCTCGGATCATCTACACTGAGCTCATTTGCAGCGGTGCGGCGGAGATCGCCAACTTTGAGGACACCTTCTGAGATATCAAATGCTTGGAAATGGAGGCGATATGTAGCGCCTTTGTGCTTCAAGATCAGAACATCCGGAGGCTCGGCTCTGCTGGGGTGGCGGTGAGTTGGTGGGAAGCCGTAGCTGTTATTTCGCTGCCCAGCATACGCTCGGGCTTCTGCTTCATCACCGACGATGTATTGGTAATCTTCTGGCTCGACACGAGGGGGAGGGCCACCGGCGTGGGCGAAGGGGGAGTAGCGCCCTCCACCCCAGAAGCTGCGGCTCATAAAGAAAAGGAGGGCGAGGAGTGGGAGTACTGCTGTTGCGAATGTTGTAGTGTCCGCACTCGCAAGGAGAGCGGTGATGTTTTCGAAGACTGTGGCTGGGGGTGGAGGGGGAGCCTGGTGGGGTAGGTTGGGTTGGAGGTATTGGGAGGCTGACTCGAGATATGATTGGAAGGAAGGGGGCAAGCTCATATATAGAGATCGTAGATGTGAGGTAGCCAGTGTGAGACTCTCACTTATGAGTGAGAAAGCCACGTTGAGAGAGTGGTATATGTTGTATCGTGGGGGTGGTTTTGCTACTTAGTCAAATGTGTTGCTGGTCGAACGTAAATTTTGTCATCAAGCGAATCCTCCCCAATCTTCGCTTCTGGAACGAGGGAGAAGCAACCAGCGATAAATAAGAATGCGTATTAGCGGTTAATGTTAACACTCCAAAGATAATGATAGCATGCATTATTGACCAGCATATCATTGGCCGTTACTAATGTAATTATTGTCATGCTTTTACACTATAGAGTACATCCGATTGCAGTGGAGGTTAAGATGGGTATCAGGGACAATACGCCTGAGATTTATGCTCTAGGCTCCAACCAAATGCTATTCAACGCTTCAGACGCCTTGCAATCCCTGCCTTCCGTTCATGCTCTTATACAAGGACATACAGTGCACACATCTGGGAGTCAAATCAGTCTGTCTGAAGGAAAACAACCAAAGCATAAACTTACCATAGAAAGACCGAGGATCATGGAACACCAAAAGAGTACGTTCTAGCTCACAGTCAGCAAGTTTGACCAAATACTTGAGATATGAAGACATGAGGAACTCTGTGGTACACTCACATTGAGCAGCTTTCGACTTCGGACGATCCTTATCCGTTGCACTGCCACTATGGGCAATTGTGACATCTGCGCTGCGAATCCATATCCTCGTAGCTTTTTCGTGATGCAACCCATGACTAGTTCATGGCCGAAAGCACTCACGAGGAAGGTGATCAGCGTTGCTGTGTTCCGTGACACATATGGTCTAGAGGCCCCGTAGACATGGCGACGGAGGAAGTGATGGACTGGGATATTCCACTCGCGAGAAAATTCAAGCCTTGATCATGATCAGCATAGAAACGACCTGATACGCCACGAGATCCTACCAATCGCTAGAGTTCCACCAGTCGGAATAGAAGTGCCGATCTGCGAAGCAAGTAATCTCTGCGAACGCTCCCAGAACATACTCGAAGATGACAAGGAAACAAATCAAGAATGTCATCATGAATGGGAACAGAAGCTGGCTGATAGTCTCGCCAAGAATGAGACCCATGTCAGACCAGCTATCGATTCCTTCCAGTCGTACCGCCGAGTCACGTAGTACAGGAACAATGAATTCCTCGCTTATGAGTGTCAGAAGGAATATGCAGCCGAAGACTGCAAGAGTCTTATAGAAGAGCTCCATCCAGTTTATTCTTAACGTTCTGGGATACTCGAGCTCGTAACAGAGGGTTGGACAGAGTATGTAGTCGACATAATTGATCATCGACAGGTTGTTGGGGTAGGTCACTTGGCCCAGGGGTGAAATCAGTTCGAGGGCAAGATCCTCGCGTAGCTGTGTTAGAGTTTCTTTCTCGTCCTCGTTCTTTTTGTCCTCTACTGCTTTATCCACCTCGTCGAGTTGCGTGCTTGGACTTGGATATCGTACAGCGGCGGCAGTCGAAGCGCTCTCGGGATTGTCGAGAGCGGAAAGCCGGTGCTCAGTGGTACTTAGGTGACCGTTATAGAAAGAGTATGAGTGCATCTTCATTAGTAGAACAAGCGTGTGTAAGGTGAAGAAGACTTGGGCGGTCCAGGTCCAGTTGAATATAAAGGGCCAACTGTTATTATCAGCCCACGTTTTCCTCGCCATTTTGATCCTGCGTACTTGACCCAAAGCACCAACCAACCAAGTTGAAAGACACTCTGAATTGGCATTCCCAGATTCTCCCACCTTAACCATCCTTTGCTTCTACGGCATAGCATCTGGAATGGCACGCTTACGCCCGTACTTAAGACCATTGCTCCATCACTGAGAGCAAGCTCCCATGTTTTCGTGGTCAAAAGATCAAACATATGATGCCTCAGAGGGTATCCTGTGTCTTTTATATTCCTCAACATAGTCGTGATGACCATGATAGCGAGTCCGATCCAGAACAAAACGAAAAAGCCTCTGAAGTCTCGATATTCGCTTCTTGGATCAAAGTGCGATACCCTGGCAGCGTATTCGACTGTAGGAAAGATCCTGTGCTTTTGCTGTGCTCTGACCTGCTTCCGAGCTGAGGAAATAGACTGGGCTGATGGAGGAGCATCCTCAGGTAGAGGAGTGGAACGGCCACTGCTAAGAATTGAGCAAGATGTCTTCCACCAACATTGGATGACCTGCATACCTCGAGGATCCTGACAGAATTGTATCAACGTGTCCATTGGGTTTTAGGTTCCCTTCCTCGGACTGGGCTCGTAGGACCATAGGATTGCTGGGTTTGACAGGACGGGGACGGATGATATGATCAGGCCCAATATTTTGAGTCGAAGAGGATGAAGAGGCCATGGTATATTTTGCAGCACTCGCAGTGACCTCCACTAAGCAACAGCGCCACTCGAATACAGCTCTGGAAGGACACGCTTCCGCAGCGGAGGCAACATTGAGCTGGTCTCAGTAGGCCTCAGGGCGTGTGAAATGGCCTTTATCAGTGTATGAGAGTCCTCGTGCCTTCGCGCCGCATTCTTCCGGAGGAAGGTGATTAGGCAGCTGACATGAAACCCGACTTCGAAGAATGATTAATGCCGAGCTGAATTGTTTCAATCTGGAAGCTAGGTTTCGGGAAATCGAAGCTCCAAAACTTCGGCGCCTGATGTTCGTAGGGCTGAGTCGTACAACATGTATGAGTTGAAAACAAGAGATTTTAAAATTATTTTTTTTAAAAAAAAAAAAAAAAGTTTGTTTATGTAATTTGAGGTGAATTTTGTGTTTTTACTAGTGCCCCCCCCCCCTCCCCCCCCCGCTGATCGCGATGCCCCCGAAATCCATTCCGCCTTGAGTCTCATTGGCGACCTAATGCAGTAGGTAAAAAAGCCCTTTTTGGTTGGGTAAAGGGGGAATGGGGAATTTGATTCGGGCGGTGATTCCTCGTATTGTTATACCTGGGCGCCTCGTGCTCTTGCCTGGATTTGCGCTTTTTTTTTCTTGCTGTTTTCGTTTGGTTTGTGATAAGGCATGCTAGGCAAATATCGCGAGAAGACCTCGGGTTTGAACTTTTGATAATGGAGCATTGCTTGCTTCAGAAGAACGGCACCGTCTGACCACATTGATGACTGTCACCTAGAGTTCTTAATTTCCACCCTATCACACCGTCGCCCCGAATTGGGGTCCATGAGGCCGCCATGAGCTCTTGCAAGTTTACTTCCCCATCAAGCCTCATGCTGCCGTAGCTGATATTGTGAACAGTGAAGCAGTTCATTCGCAATGTGCGCGCCTCAAAGACCATCGCAGACGAGAGGTCTGTGGTACAAAAGGAGAGCGCTGCGATCCGAGCAAGCTTCAGGGAAGAGAGTGGGGACCACAACGTCAGGTGCGCTTGCGTCGTGATAGACTCGAGCAGGCGGGGAGCTGACACGAACACAACAGGAGGAACAACGTTGCAAAGCTGCTGTACCTTTTTACGCTCGGAGAACGGACTCACTTTGGTCAAATAGAATGTCTCAAGCTCCTGGCATCTCCGCGCTTCGCGGACAAGAGACTGGGCTATCTGGGGACAATGCTATTACTAGACGAGAATCAAGAAGTCTTGACTCTTGTCACAAATTCGCTACAGAAGTGCATCCCAACTATCTCGTTTTTGACGGCTTTGGCTGACAATTGACACCCATCTAGCGACCTCAATCACTCAAACCAGTATGTTGTTGGCCTGGCCCTTTGCACACTCGGAAATATTGCGTCAATCGAGATGTCGAGAGATCTGTTCCAGCAGATCGAATCACTCCTTTCCACAGCCAACCCTTACATACGTCGGAAAGCTGCCCTGTGTGCCATGCGGATATGTCGAAAAGTCCCAGACCTCCAAGAGCACTTCATCGAGAAAGGTAAACTTCTATTATCGGATCGAAACCATGGCGTGTTACTCTGTGGTCTCACTTTCGTTACAAGCATGTGCGAGGAAGATGAAGCAGAGGGTGGGGAACAAGGTATCGTCGAGACATTCAGACCATTGACCAGCGGTCTGGTACGGACTCTAAAAGGACTGGCCAGCTCAGGCTATGCACCAGAACACGACGTGAACGGTATCACAGACCCCTTCTTGCAGGTCAAGATTCTCCGACTACTTCGAACGTTAGGACGGGGAGATCCCCGGACAAGCGAACAGATCAATGACATCCTGGCGCAGGTAGCTACAAACACAGACTCCGCCAAGAACGTGGGCAACTCTATCCTCTACGAGTCCGTCCTGACAATATTGGATATTGAAGCAGACTCAGGCTTGCGAGTGCTGGGAGTCAACATTCTAGGGAAGTTCTTGACGAACAAGGACAACAATATCAGATACGTGGCTCTGAACACACTCATCAAGGTCGTTGCTGTGGAGCCAAATGCGGTACAGCGGCACAGAAACACTATACTGGAGTGTCTTCGAGACCCGGACATTAGCATCCGGAGAAGAGCTCTAGACTTGAGCTTTACGCTTATCAACGATGGCAACGTGCGAGTTCTGATTCGAGAGTTGCTGGCCTTCCTAGAGGTTGCGGACAACGAATTTAAGCCAATTATGACCAGTCAAATTGGAGTCGCAGCAGATCGTTTCGCTCCTAACAAGAGGTGGCATGTCGATACTATGCTCCGAGTCCTCAAGCTGGCGGGCAACTACGTGAAGGAGCAGATCCTCTCGTCCTTCGTGCGCCTAATTGCAACCACGCCAGATCTCCAGACCTATTCGGTGCAGAAGCTGTACGCAGGACTGAAGGACGATATCACCCAAGAAGGTCTCACGTTGGCAGGTACATGGGTTATCGGAGAGTATGGCGATTCATTGCTCCGGGGCGGGCAGTATGAAGAGGAGGAACTGGTGAAAGAGGTTAGAGAGAGCGAGGTCGTCGATTTATTTGAGACGATACTCAGCAGTGCCTACTCCACCCAGATCGTCGCGGAATATATCATTACCTCCGCAATGAAGCTCACCTCACGCCTGAAGAACCCTTCCCAGATAGACCGAATACGACGCCTCCTATCCAGCCGCACATCAGACCTGAGTATCGAGATACAGCAACGAGCGGTCGAATACGGCAATCTGTTCGCCTATGATGACATACGACGGGGTGTCCTCGAACGCATGCCTCCACCAGAAATTCGTGAAGAGCAGCGGGTGCTCGGCGAAGCCACGCCTAAGCAAAAGAAGGCAGCCGCCAAAGCCAGAAAGCCAGCCAAGCAGACCGAGCAAGACATGCTGCTTGACCTGATGGGTGGCTCTGATCTTCCAGCTGCGGACATGAGTGCTACTTTGAACGGCACTCAAAACAAC
Source organism: Letharia lupina (assembly GCF_014066315.1). Taxonomy (NCBI): domain Eukaryota; kingdom Fungi; phylum Ascomycota; class Lecanoromycetes; order Lecanorales; family Parmeliaceae; genus Letharia; species Letharia lupina. Next base: position 426,174 of record NW_023502980.1, read on the forward strand.
GCCGATCTCCTCGCGGATATCCTAGGCGGTGGCCCTTCTATGCCTTCAGCACCTGCCCAAATAACATCCTCGAACAACAACGGCATAATGGATCTCTTCTCTCCCCAATCACCTACCAACGGCCTCTCCTCCCCACCCCCCCAACAATCCACCTCCGCGTCCAACGACCTCTTCAGCTCCATGTCCCCACCACCTCCCCAATCCTCCGCATCCACACAAGCACACTTAGCGTACCAAAAGAACGACATGCTCCTCACCCTCCAAGTCCAACGCAACGGCGGCGTGGCGCAAGTCCTCGCCCGGTTCCACAACGCGAGTAATTTCAGCAGATTCAATGGGGTTGGGCTTCAAGCTGCGGTACCGAAGAGTCAGAAATTGCAGCTTAATGCTGTTAGTAAGGCGGAGATGGAGGGAGGGGAGGAAGTGACGCAGGGGATGAGGGTTAGTGCTGTTACGGGGGTGAGTGATACCTATTTTCTGTACGATAGAGAACGATATTGAGGGCTAATGATGATTTCTAGGCATTGCCAGCAAAGCTGAGATTACGGCTGAAGGTAAGTTACACAAAAGAGGGCACAACCCCTGTTACGGATCAGGTGGACTGGTCTGAACCAGCATGAATTGAGCGCATTAAAGATGGGGAATGAATAATGTTGCATCATCTGCAAAGGCATCCCATAGCGACGATAAAAGATATCTAAGTATTCGAAACGAGCAACTAGTTCATGTCAACGTTCTTGTATCACCTATCATCTCTAGCCACTAACTTGGACCATTCAGTGGATGATGATGCGAGCCATGGACCATAATCCATTCAACTCGTGTCGCAGTCTCAGAACAGTCTTCCTTCAAACCATCACCGAAACAGAAAGCAGAAATCAGAACACTAGCCAGCAACGACGCACGACTCGAAGCGCCGAGGTGTCCAAAGTCCAGACCGCGCTTCCATTCGTCAGAGTCCAAGAAAATCCCTCAAACAACAAACGACGCGCCTGCAACTTATGCACTTCAACGCAACGCAATGCAACGCCATGCAATGCAATGCAATATTACCGTACCGCTTGAGCAAAAAACCCTCACACCCAAAACCTTCCAGCCTCGTAGTACCGGCTCACCTTATCGTCTTCAAAGAAAGATACCCCGCATCCTAAACGCCCCGGGCCTCCTCGCCTCCGCCTTCGCAGCCGCCTCCCTCTTCCTGGTCTCCTCCTCGACCTTCCACCTGCTCTTCACAAACCGCCCCTCATCGTTCACATACCAAGGTGCACTACGCTCATCCTGCGTGGCATTCCTCGTCATCGGCCGCTCAGGCGTCCGCAGCGCCTTACCCTGGTGCTTCTTCGGCCGAGAAGACGATGGCTCCTCGACCGCCGCGGCTTGGGTGGCAGCTTTGCGTTTGCGGCCCGTGGCGGGAGGGGTCGGGAGAGGCTCTGCGTCGACGTTAGCCGTGGGAGTCGGATCGGCCGTCCGCTTCTTCGGCGTCGAAGGGCTCGCGTCGGGCACTGCAACACTACCTTTTTGCTCCGTTGGCGGAGTGGGATCCTGTACGCCGATGTGGACGAACTCGTTCGTGAGTTCCGCGCGGTGAGGGAACGCTCTGGCGGACCTCCGGTGACCGTGTCCGGTCTGCGTGCCGGAAGGTCGCATCGATGCAGGCCCGGTCGTCAGGACAGGGCCGCCAGTGCGAGTCGGCCGATCTTGCCGCTCGGGCGACGGTGACGTCTGGTCAGAATGGACGGCGTTTTGGATTTGCTTCAAAGGCGACGGCAGGACGGCTTTGTACCGTCTCGCTTGGCGAGTAGATGGCGACGACGATGAGAAGGTGGTTTTGAGATCGACGAAATCCGATGCCGTGGGGTATGACTGACCAGATCTTCTGTCCGTGTAGCCGGGTCGTTCGCTGGAAGGAGGAGCGGAACCGTATGGGGTTCCTTCCGCGGTGGCTTCTGGATCGATGACAGCGCCGGGGTGGACGGAGTCGCGGGTGATCGACTCCTCGGCGTACAATGGCAGCCGAATGGGCTCCACATCGTCAGCATCAGACTCAGAAGTATCCGAGGAGGTCGCCACGAGAGGATCTCGTTCCGGTCTCCACTCCCACTTCTCCAGCTCCAGTCTCTCGAGCGTCTTCTGACTCAGCTTTGGAATTTCGGACAATGATTCACTCTTATGCTTCTCATTATCGTACTCCGCAGCACCATACCTTCCGTGCCGTGAACTGTCCACAGCATCATCGTCGAGCGGCTCCGTGTCCTCACGCTCAAATCCCTCGCATCCAAGCATCCTGTAGCCCTCCACGTAGCGGGCACGAATGAATTCTTGGGCCAGTTCGCACCGGCAACACTGAGATTCTCCGTTGTGGAGTTCGAGGTCATGAGGGAGAAGACGGGATGTTTGATTTCGTCGAGACGAAAGCGGCAGAAGGTCGAATACGGCGTTACCCTCGTGAGCAGAATGCTGGAGGCGATTGCCATGGCACGAGGTACTGAAGCCAGTTTGGCGAGCAGTGGAGAGGAGGGGGCCTTCGTCTTCGGAGTCGGATGAGTACAGGTGATCGGATTCATCCTTGACTACGGAGCAATTGGGGCAAAGCATACGGGTACCATTGGGGCAGTTCTTGCATTCGCAAGGTTGGGCGCCCAAGTCCACGAGGACAGATACCGAACGGAGTTCATTCCAGACTTGGAGCAGAGACTCGGCGGCACTGTCATCCGTAGAGCGGTGTACATCACGGTTTCGAGAATTGCCATCTTCCGCGGGGTCGACGTCGTAGAGCTCGGGATCTTTGCCCTTTCCTTTGCCTTGGCCTGCTGCAGTTGAAGAGTTGGTTAGTGCGGCGTTCAAGGACTTATCTTGGACAAGTGCCGTGAGGGCTTCGTCGTCATCGACCGCGTCGGTTCGAAACCGCATGGAATACAATTGCGCAGATGCAGCAAGTATTTCTGCGTCGGTGACAGGCAACGCTGAATCGTTGATGGGAGATGTGGTAAATTCGGGCAGCGGCACCCGGGGTGCTTTGGCAGCATCATTGTCCCCAAAAGAAGTGTTTCTGGAGTTCGGGGGGGTTCCCGGAAGGCTGGTTCCTAGGATTGATGAAATGGACAAGGGACGCGATGAAGTTGTGGGGGGATTGGCAGATTGCGCCTTTGTGTTCAGCGCAGAAGAGCTTGGTGGTCCTGTTGCAGGCGATGATAACGGCGTAGGCAAATGGGATGGAGGAGACATGTTTGGCGGTGAATGACAGAAAACTGGTGGTGTATTGATGTAGTAGTGAGCGCTTTCGAATTGTAGCAAGATTCTCGTAGATGAGTATTGTGTTCGGACTTTTTGCGTCGTATTTATTTGAAATAGGAATGTCGTAAGGAGCGGATTGAGATGAGTAGGGAACGCATTTATTAAAAAACAGTATGATATTGCAATAAACCTGATGCCCGTAAACAAGCCATCTTGGTATTTTCTTACCTGCCAAATGAGTGAATGAGCGTAGGTGACAAAAAGAAGGAGAAGACTGTAAACATTTAAATTAAATAAACAGGATTGCACCAGTAACGGGGTAACGCCAAGAGTATGAGCAAGTTTCCATCCATGGCTCTGGGAGAGCTTTGCGTTCATGTTTGAGAAGTTTTGTGCGTATATAGAAGTCCATCGTCGGCGCGAGACAGAACATTCATTGGTCATGTGGAGTAGGCAGTGGATCTATCAGTCAACGTTCACGATCAACACTGTTTGTAGATATTCATGATACACTCCTTATTCTCGAGAAATCATAATCGCAAGACAGGAAGAAAAGGGAATCCGCAGTGCGCAGGTGTTAGACTGCCCATCAGTAAAATCAGCGAAATAAGAGAGGTAAGATACGAGTGGAGACCTCAATACCGAAATCTGGATGGGCGCCGATGTCAGCAGTCATTCCCCCATTGCCCCCGCACTTTGACCGATATACGGAGATCTCACCGAAGAGTTAGAGGGTTGTCCATGTGCAAATTGGGCACGATCTTCAAGGAATGTTTGTTCACAACTGTATTTATATAGAAATTGATCAAGGGTAGCATAGCGTGATGAACGGTGAGCTTTGAGCGGGATTTGAGTCAGAGAAGTGACAGAAAAATCCTCGACTGGGAACCAAGGCCTTCTGATTGACCGTTCTCAGAATGAAGATGCTAAGAATCAAAGCGTTTAAGTGGCGTGCAGCCTGCATTCCATTTCTAGGAGATTGCGCCTTCAGGGAGTCTAAAGCACTGTCAGTATTGAATTCAACATTGCAAGGTGTAGGGAAGACGTTCCTATTATAAGGCAATGCCTTAGCAGTAGCTTGCATCATGCACAAACATAAGAGCGCATTATTAGCGCAATGGTGGACAACACTAGATGGAGAACATATCATTCAATTGAGCTAATACAAAGCCAGCCCAACACCAGAATTATATCAGGGTGCAGGATTTCCCAAATCCTCAGAATCTGTGGTCATTGCATATGCTGCTGTGGTAGCATCATCGGGGGTATGGACAAAACTCATCCTTCCCGCAATATTATCCTCTTCCTTTTATGTAATGTAATGGCATCACACTCGTGATACAAAGGGTGGCGGCAACTCGAAAAGATATTCACCAGGTCCTGGCGGCTTCGCCCTCTGTCGCAGAAAAAACGCTATCACACAACGCGGAGGCGTCTACTGTCTATGCAGACTTGAAAGACAAGCCAGGAAAAAAGTGAGCCTCTGTGGCTGAATCAGACCCGGACCTGCTGCGATTCGCTGCGTCCCATACGAAGTCGGTGAGAGCCCGGGTAGTCATCGCGGTATACCTCTTCAGATCCCCGTCGAGGATACTGTTTTGGATTATAGGGCCTAGCGTGGCGCTCATCATCGCCAGACGTCTTAGGAGAACGTCTGAAAGTATCTTCGGTTGGAGAATGAGGTGAGTATTCACCAAAGAGCTCACCACTACGACCGGAATCTCGAGTCTTCAGTGGTGTATTGCGAGCAGATTCGTGCCGACCGAGACCTGGGCGCCGCTCATCTGGTGGGAATGCGGACGCCATCGGACGTGCCACTGGGGGCGACCTAGTTGATCCTCCTCGAGAGCCCATAGATGGACGCTCTGACGTTCGACGGCTCTCTTTTGGACGTGACTGAACTGTTTCCGGTTCCATTACATATGCCCCCTCCTGGGAAATTCCAAACGTAGTTTTTCTTTGAAGGGGAGTCGGTCTTGGTGGTGGATGGTTCTCTTCCGTCATCTCGGAATCTGATTCGCTACTACTGTTGCTAGTATCCGAGGGCGCCTTCATGTTCTTTAGGTTGGATGACTTTAAGGGCACGGGATTGCCTGGCCGCATTCGGTCTACCGGCATTGTTTCTGACCGGCGCATTGACGGATGCTTGAGTTCAGGTGAAGGCTGATAGGTCGCTGCACGGTGTGGTTCTCTCCTCGAAGACGACGAAGCGCCAAAGTAGCTCTTGTTTTTGGACGATTCTGACGAGTGGCCGGGGATACTCGGCCTCCGTGGCTCCACAATCTCAGGTGATCGTCTGTCTTTCCCAGATCTCCCGATAGGACTGACAGCTCGGCCGTCACTCCTACGTCCCGAGGCGCGTTTTTCAACAGGAGGTGGAGGTGGTACTATTCTAGGGTCAAGAGTAGAAGCTGCTCTGTTGCGTCCTTCTGAACGGCGAGGTAGGGTATCGACTACATCGCGGGTTCTGTTGATGTGGTCTCGAGCCTGGGATTCTTTCCTCTTGAGTTCATTCTTGAGTTCATCATCATACCCCTTCACCTCGCGCTTGCCACTCCTCCGTGGCTCGTCTCGATCTTTTCTTCGCTCATCCCCACTTCTTTTCCGCTCATCTCCACTCCTCTTCTTGCCTTCATCCCCGCTTCTCTTCTTAGGCGGGGAATCCCGCTTGCTTTTGCTATAATATCGTTCTTCGACCTCGGAATCCGAGCCGTCGTCCTCCACGAAGGATTCTACGAAGGATTCGAACTTGCTTCTTGACTTCGATTCCACATCTCTCCTTCTGTCCTTGTCTCTTCGCCTTGTTCGCTGATCTCGTTGCATTGCCTCCGCTGCTCGCTCAGCTTCCCTCTCCCGCCGCTCTCTCCTACGATCATCCTCCTCCTCTTCTTCATATGTTCGCGACTTCTTTCTCTCCTCATGCGTTCGCCCAGACCCAGACGTTTTCCTTGACGAGGATGTAGTATAACGGTCGTCTGTGTATTTTCTAGAGGTTGAGGGGCGAACCTCGGCATACGTGCCAGGAAGCACATCTGGCTCGTCATATCGACTGCCAGCAGGTTCCCTAGTCTCGTACATCGTGTTGCCTCGCATCTCAAACTTTGATGTAGATCCATTCCTCGGCGATGCATGTTCGTATGATCTCCGAGACGGAAACGATCCTCGCTCTTCGGCCATCTCAGCCCTTAGCTCTGCTAGTTTGACCTTCTCATCATAACGCTGCCTTCTATTCTCATCGCTCAGGATCTCGTAGGCTTGTTGTACTTGGTGGAACTGCTCCGCCTTTTGCTTTTTCGCAGACTCATCCTGCACCTTGTCCGGATGACACGAGAGGACAAGCCTCCGGTGAGCGCTCCTGATGGTAGCGAGGGTTGCATCTTTGGGAACGTTCAGGGTCTTGTAGGGGCTCTGAGGAAGTGGATCGTCCATCACTGTATTTCAGTTGGTAATAAGGCTTCAAAGGGGGCAAGCACATTGAAAGGTAAGATGTGCCTTCCAAGTGAAAGAAAGGGAAGGTCATGCGTATTTAACCCGTTGTTTGCGTGATTTTCCCAGTTTCCGCCGGACCACGCGTGGCTGAGAATGGTACGGAATGTTTGGAAGCCGCTGTGTGATGAATTGCTAAGATTTAATGCTGAGGTTTGTGATGACTATGGCAATAGAAGATTAAATGGTGAGTAAGCCGCTGAGAAGACTGTCCAAGCCGCTCAAGATTTTCGTTTTTGAGTTCTACGTCAGACACAGGTATGGCTTGGTAGATCGACGTGAGGCGGGGTGGCAATAGCGAATGAGGGATTTTGGATGACAAAGCTGATTCTGTGGATGTCGATGGAAGATTCGAAAGATTTCAGTAGACCGCGAGAGAAGAAGCAAAGGGAAACTCTCAGAGAGGAGCAGAGACCTCGGACTTAAAATTTTCAAGCTGTTGTTGTTTGGTTTGTTGTTTGGCTTGCTGTCCGAGGCCCGAAGCAGGCGGTGAACTAGTTAGTGCAATGCTTGTGTGACCGGGTCTTTTCTCAGTTGCTACTCTTCGTTTCAGGTTTCCGTTGGGAAATGGTGAGATTAATAACTCAGCCGGCGATTGAGAGAGGCATGAGTGAGACGTGTCTTTCAGAAGTTTTATTAAAAGTGAAGCGCTGAATGCGCAGTCGAGGCCTCCCGAAGATCGTGAAAAGCTGAGCGGGGCGGTGGACGATCCTTCTGGGCGTTGCAAACGTCGGCTAAACCCAACCAGTTGATTGCTGGAGAGGAAGCAGCCTGAAGAATGGATATTTGGTCAGAAGAATATCTTAGGAATGAGGAACAGGAGGTTAAGAGGGCAGTGAGGGCTACAGAGGAGGAGGCGAGAAACGCATGTTCTACAATATCTACACCCTGCTTCCGTCCAGGTTACAACCGAGCACATGTACCAAGGTGCATTACTTTGGCTGGGGTGGATTAGCCAATACCTATTGGCATTGAAGCCCTGAGCCTGCATGGAGCCAAATCATCTATGATGTCTTGAAGGTTCCGTGACTCGTGAGACTCCCCTCTAGGTTGCGGGCCGACAACTCGTAGCCTGCGACCAGGACTGGCAGGCAAATTTAGTGGCATTGTTGGTACTGGGATATGGCGAATAGGCGCTTTACGGGCTACGGGGGGAAAGTACAGGTGCATGTGCTCTCTGTCTGCTGGCAACGACTTAGGCTCGTGGCTTACCTCTTGGCGCTTAACAGTGAACATCGTGCCAATGAGATACACGGGCTTTCTTTGTCTAATGTACCTCATGCAGAGCATCACAAAAGTCACCTAAATCCGTCTTTTACGAGGCTCTCCGAGGGTGTAGTACGCAATGATGTGTTTCGTGGATTATTGAGACTAGGCATGTGGAGCAACGCTTTTGCATAATCCGGGGGGGGGTGGGGGTCTTGCATGAATCGACATCAATCCACTGAACCACAGCGCTTTCCTGAATCAGGCTTATGCCCCGTAAATCCCAGTCCTGGAATTCAGTCCTTTCTCTTACGCTTGACTGCATCCGTCAGCTTTAGAAAGAAGCAGGTGCTGAACGGACAGCGATAATGCCTTATGCATGCACATAGCCATAATGCGAGTTTGGACACTCGCCCAAGAACCTGGGGCGTTTGCCAAAGATCAAATTTTACTCTGAATCTTGCCAAACCGGTAAATCGATATCGACGATGATAGGCTTGTTGTATTTGCTGTTGGCTCTCAACTTGTAAGGCCAACTTGAGGCCATGATCGCCGCGTTGATGACACAAGTCTCTTTCCTGCCTCTTCGCTCTACCAAAGCTTCAAGGTCACAACGCCCGGATGGCGGATATCCTCCCTGGCCTTGGGTTGCTGAATGGATGTCACATGTGAGGCTTGCATACGCTGGAGCGCTTCCTCGGTCTTCGGCTACACTGGGGGCCTCCTGAAAAGCTCTAAATCGGTTTCCCTTGGAGGATAATTCAGCTTTTGGTGCGTCATATGCGGGTGTGACGGTCTCGGAACTCCTCGCCTTGCAAACGTCTTCTTGATTGTGAGCGAGTGGGTAAATACTGTCCAGCACAGGAGATGGAATTTCCTCGGAAGATGCTCCAGAGATCGAAGTGCCGGGCCCAGATGTGGCAAGCGTCCATGCAAGGCTGTGTGTCGATTCCCGAGCCTGTGGGGGTTTTCCAAATGTCTCTGCCGGCCCATCAAGATTGATTCCATCAGGTGCATCGATCCAAGTTCCATTCAGTGGATGTAGTGATTTAGCAGACAAATCAAGATGGGATTGCTTCCTGTTGCCAAATCCGAGGCCGGGATCTGTCCAGTATCCAGTAGCACTCTCCTTGAACTTGACGTTCTGGCAATCCAGATCCCACAAGATCCTTTCCGCACCCCGGCCCTCATGTACATGCCCGCAAATCGCTAGTGAGGGCCGGACACGCCACAACGTCTCGCGCAAAGTCTTGCAACCTGACGCTCCGTTATACCTCGACTCGTCACAATGGTATTTGGGAGGCGTATGCGTAATCACAATGTCGGTGTCTAAACGGATCCGATCCCACAACAGCGAAGCATGTTCAGGTGGATAGCTAAAAGCCCAGATACCATTGGCGGGCGAATAAGGTGAGCCAAAGACCGTGAAGCTCGTCCGTGGGCCGTCTTCTCTCTTCAAATATATATGGGACGATTCGTGGTTCAGGTAGGTGATGGAGGGGTATTCCTTGAACAGGTCGATGCAAGCTTGAGGTTCCTGAGGACTCTGATTATGGAAACGTAGGCCATGCTCTTTGTAGAAAATCGGATCCAGAGTTATATCATGATTGCCTGAGAAACCGGTCAGCTTCCGCAATTGCTCCGCGACCCAGTCGACTATTTGCCTGCAATTACGATCTTTACCTCACAGTCGGCATGATCGATCCAGTCCAACGTTCTTCTCAGTTCTGCAAAGGTCCCCTGTCTTGTCAGGTCTCCTGCATGGATCAGCACATCAGCTTTTGGCAGCTTAAATGCCCCATCTGCTGGACACGCGTTGTGGGTATCGGAGAGACAGACGAAACGAGTCTTGCGCAACTCAGGAGCCATAACGAGATAATTGAGGGCACATCTTTTGTAGGGATATCAATGTTGATCTCGCTAAGTGGCATCGCATGACTCATTGATGCTGACAGAGCTTGGCATGGCCCCTTGCATGTTCTGGAAGCTTTGGGAAGGCGCTTTCAACCCCAACATCGCTTATCTCTAGGCCGGAGCTATACAGAGGCTTGTCCAGCTAGACGAGGGTCATCAAGTGGAGAGATCAAAGTTCGTCTGCGTGATTACATCCAGGCAGATAGTACCAGTCTACCGGGCATCTCTTCATGTGGACAGTATCAATCATATTGCTAGTTCGAAGCGAGGAGATTATGGAATCGTCGAAGGCATTCTTCTTGTCGTTGACAAAGCAAAGAGCTCGATGCGCTAAAGCATTTCCGAGGGGAAGCGCCGAATGTCGTCATCCCGAAGGTGTCTTTGATGATTAGAGATCCATAAGGATCACGGAGCACGCAAAACACGACATAAAGTCCTCAATTCTCATCGACTATCCCAGACAACCCACAAGAAACCTCCAAAATCAGAACAATCGCGACCATTTCGTTCCTACGCAGATTCTTCGGCTCGAGCGTTAATCCAGCCGCCATGTCCGCAGCAAAGACCAAGGCCCAAGGCATCATTGACGACAACGCTGTTGGTATGCTCAAACCCTCCTATCCGTACCTTCTTCCACTAACATCCACTGCTTTAGCCGTCTTCAGCAAGTCCTACTGCCCATACTGCAGAGCTACAAAGACTTTGTTGAGCGAACTGGGCGCTAAATATTACACTATAGAATTGGATCAAGTTGGTTCGTCAACATCTAATACTCATCCTAGTTACAGCTTTTGCTGACCAGCTGAAATCCAGACGATGGTTCCGCAATCCAAGGCGCTCTCGCTGAAATGACCGGCCAGTCCACTGTCCCAAGCGTTTGGATCAGCAAGAAGCATATTGGTGGCAACTCGGATGTGCAGGCCAAGAAGAAGGATCTGCCAGAGCTGCTGAAAGATGCTGGTGCCTTGTAAGAAGGAGGTTGTCGAAAGATCTGGCTATGCAGTGGATGGACAAATCCTCTGCTAGCTAGCAAATTTTCATGTACCCTAACCATGCATCTTGTTTCCATTATACCCAAACCAAGCCCTTCAGAGTCCGCCTTTCCGCTTCCATCTGAATCTCGTAACTTTCATGTGGTGCCGCCCTGCCACTACAGACCGAGTGCATGGCAAATATTGCATTCAACCGGACTTAGGCTTTCAGTATGTTTGAGACGGCTTTGCCAAAGAACCCTGTCTGGTCTAACTGCAAAAGCCTGGAGCTGCTACAGAAGACATGTCCTTAAAGTAGATCTCCTTCATCAAGGTGGAGTCCGCTTAAAATAGACCTGGCGTTGGTCGTTCATTAGTTTCTAGATGAATCTGTGAGCTGGCAGATTGTTCCTATTGGAGCGAATTCTTATTCTCTATCGCTCCGTTCAAGTGGATGAAGGGGAGAGGTGTTACCGTCGACGGCGTAGTGGAGGTGGTGCTATGGTCAACATTGCAGCGTGAGCAGTTCTCCACGGTTGTGTCGTGGAAAACAAGTCGTTCTTTGCATCTCGCGGTCACTTGATTGCTTCTCCTTCCTGGCCTTATTACGTCTTTGTTCTCAGCTGTTCCACCTGAAGAAATGGGACACGTGGACCGTGGGACATCCTAGGTCTCGAATCCCTGTCCCAAAAGAATTTTCGCTTCCTCATTCCTTCCATGAATCCCAAAACTGCCAAATCGATATCCACGCTGACCTCATGATATCGTTAAAACTTGAGGCTCGGGGCCTGGTGGGAAGATAGGCACATTTGAGCGAAATAATAAGTCATGGAACACAAAAAAGGTGAAGGTGGCTACGCCTTTCGAAGTGCTAACGTGTTCGATAGCCCCTGCCATGGTCATTATGTTTTTGTTTTTCCTGATTTTTGTTATTGTTGTTGCTGTTCTCTACGATTGAGAGTCAGAGATGGGCTCGGATTTTAGGCGAGTGCCGATCTTTTTAGGGCTAGCGTCTCCTACGCGGCTAGCCGTATTTGCCGTACTTGAAGCGCTCAAAGCCGAACTCGAGAGCCAGAAGCTCGTCATAAATTGGTCCTTGACACGCTCAAAGTTCTCACGATGCCTTGTTCACCTTCACCAACTATTCCTCGAACGATACAATGCCTCCGTCGTAATTTAAGAGCTCCTCTCTGCTCCCCCTTCCGGCACCCTAGGCTTGCTCGACAGCTCTCCTCAAGGAGTCATGCCTACTCCACACAACCAACCAATCCACAAGCTCGCAACCGGCCCAACTATAGAATCGCTATCATTTGCGGACTCACAGCTGTAGCAGCAACATGGGCAGTCACATATCGAAAACCCGAACGCCTCGATGCGCCACCTAACAACCGGAGAGATGCTTTAACCAGTGGGGCTCGAGTAGAGGTTACTGGCCAGGATCACGGACCGGATACCGATCAGGTACCCACTGGCACATCTACAGTTCCATATTTCCCACGCAGTATATGGCTACCGAGGTCTGGAGGTGCGAGTGAGGAAGGTAAATCCCCTGCATTACCGGCCGGCATTGGGGCGGCGCAGGAGGAAGAAGAATATCAACTGCTTGGATTGGGCATACGGAAGGTTTCATTTCTAAGAATTCAGGTCTACGTAATGGGACTTTACGTTGCTAAAGGTGACATGGGAAGATTGCAGAAGGAGTTGCTAAGAGCGTCTGTTGGGAGCGGTGCAAGCACGTTGGTGCAAGGGGAGAAAGAAGACCTGAAGAAGACATTGCTCGACGGAGAGGGTAGCACGGAAGTCTGGTCGCAAGTACTGAAGGAGGGAGGAGTCAGAAGTGCGGTGCGGATTGTCCCGACCAGGGATACCAGCTTCTCACATATGAGAGACGGATGGGTACGCGGAATCGACCTACGAGGTAAAGGGAAAGAATTCGAGGGTGAAGACTTCACAGTGGCAGTCGACCAATTCAAGGGCATGCTAGGAGGGAGAGGGTCGGTGGGTAAAGGCAAGGTTCTGCTTCTGGGTAGAGGGGCCAATGGGGCTTTGCGGGCTTGGGTGGAGGAGGATGCGGGGAGGGCAGACTCAAAGACTTTGACGCGGAAGGGAGGGCGAATGACATTGCTGGGAACAGTGAAGGACGAGAGAATAAGCAGGCTGGTGTGGATGGGATATCTGGCAGGACAGAATATCGCCAGTGAAGACGCTAGGCGAAGCGTAGTCGACGGATTGATTGAGATCGTCGAGAGGCCGTTGGGCACTGTAGAAACACAAGTGGTGTAAGATTGTGATGTCAAGGAAGAAAGTAACGAATTTTGTCCGATCCTATGTGCACTCCGCAAACTAAATGACCTCCCGAGGTTTTGTTGCAGGCAGGCTGCCAGAAAAAGTCCGGCATCTTCCACGTTGAGTGCACTCATGGTCCAAGGCAATAGGCCAACGGAAAACGGCAAGCGATGTGCACAGTCCGAACACAGTGCATTATGGACCATAAGTACTTCGTCCTAATGTTAGCATCCAAGGAGTTTCGACCATCACTGCAACTGCCACTTTTTGTGGCAGCGCGCCTGGCTGACGTGGGCAAAGCGCCAAGCTATGAGAAATGTGCCCCGGCCTCATCCACTGCCGCTTTGTGTATCGCTGCGACGCTGGCATGGAATATAAGCGAGCTCATGACTGATGGTGACAGCAGCACCGACCACCCTTCGGACGCTGATCCTTTCGCCTCTCCATGCTTCCTCAGGTACAAGTCTACGCTGCTGAGTCTTCTGCGTACCTCGGAACCTCTTCATCGGCGTGCCATCGAAACTTACTACCAGGATGATCTTCAAGTAGCCACCTGGATCCCAGATAAGCCTCTCGAGCAGTGGCACCCTCTTTCTCTACCTCAGTTCGGAATAGGCCGCGCTTTTGAAGTTCAGGAATGACGAAATCAATGATGTCTTCGAAGGATCCAGGGTTGGTGACGTGGGACAAGTTGAACCCGTCCACATCGGCTACTTCCACCCAGCGCTCCAGTTCATCAACAACGGTTTTGGGGCTGCCCACGATCTTCGCGTTCATGCCGCCCAGGATGAGGTACTCGACGATTCTAGATTTGTTCCACTTCAAGTCATCGCTTCCCGGAACCGTGCTGGCCCAACCATTTACAATCGATTGAATTGCAGGAAGGCCTGTGAAACGGAAGTCTTCCTCATCCGAGTATGCTGATAGATCTATACCAGTCCAACCCCCAAACAGCGCCAGAGCTCCTTCCTTGTCACCGTATGACAGTAACTCCTCCCGTTTCGCACGCGCGGCTTCGTCCGTCTCCGCCACGATGATGTTCATTCCTGCAATCACCTTGATGTGACGGGGATCCCGCCCGTATTTCTCCTTGGCAAGCTCGCGGATCGCGTCGACGGAGGGTCGTACTCTTTCTGGGACTTGACCCCCCATGAAGATAGCCTCTGCATGCTTGGCGCCGAATTCTCTTCCCGATCTCGAGGTACCAGCCTGGAAAAGAAGCGGAGTGCGTTGAGGAGATGGCTCGCACAAATGAGGGCCCGGCACGTCGAAGTATTTTCCTTTGTGATGAATCTGCCGCACCCGTTCCGGGACTGCATACTGATCTTTTTGGACATCATTTATAACCGCATCATCACGCCAGCTTCCTTCCCAGAGCTTGTAAACGACGTCCATGTATTCATCTGCGATCCGGTAGCGCTCGTCATGTTCTATTTGGGTATTGAGTCCCATATTGCGGGCCGCGCTGTCTAGATACGAGGTGACAATATTCCACGCCACGCGGCCGTCAGCCAAGTGATCAACCGTCGAAAACCGTCGCGCAAGAGCGTATGGCAAATCATACGTAGTACTGGCCGTGATTCCAAAGACCAAATTCTTGGTTACTGCGGCCATGGCGGGAACAGCATAGAGGGGATCATTGATGGGGAACTGAGCGCCAGATGGGATCGCAGGAGCCATGTTGGCAGGTCCCTTGTAAACATCGTATCCGCCCAAAACATCGGCGACGAACAGGGCGTGGAAATTCGCCTTGTCCAGGCGCTCAGCCAGGTCGGTCCAGAACTTCAACTTCTTGTACTCTGTCGTCTTATTTCTGGGATGCTTCCAAAGGCCTGGTGCGAGATGACCGGGAGAGGTGATCACAAACGCGTTCAGGATTAGATGCTTTTTCTCCTCTTCATTTGTTATGCCATCAGACACTCTTAGTTGGTCTTCATGTCCGTTTGCGGTTGCCATATCTGTAGAGAATAGAATCCCTGCAATTTAATTGCTGCCGACTTTGAATGGATTTGCGCGCAGCAATCAAAACATCTATTCTTCCCAGTCGAAAATGAGTTGCAAAGAAAGAAATGGTTAACCAAATTCCTACTACGAGGCACGTTGTTGTTCTTTGAAACGTGATTTCCATGACATATGGCGCAATTCTGACACATTACCCCAGATATGTCATCGTGCATGCGTAAAGGCTGTGTTGACGCGAGAGGTACCCAGGCCCCGCGCCGCCCATTTCGGAGGCCATGGCGGAGGAATTAGGCTGGGTTAAGAGCTTCTTCGAGGGCCCTAATTGGTCTGCTATAGGAACACTGGACCATGCGCCTACCCTATAGCGGCCTCAGGGCGGTGGAATAGGCGGTACGCAGTAAATACTCGGTAGAAAGCGATGGGGAAACCCAAGTTGACTACGAGAAGCACGTTAATTCCGTTGAATTCACAACGTGGCAGTCCACCCGGCGCATCGTTCATTTATGCAATATTGAAGCAAGTGCTAATAAAGGGATCAACATAGTCCCCGAATAACGCGAGATGCTGTCGTGTGCTTAGTAGCACGTTTTCGGGGTACCGATGGCGCAATACTCCAACAATCTCCTCAACGTATATATCCGTTCCTCCAACAGGAGATGTTCCAACCACTGACTGTGCTTCTGATTTACACGTCTCACTGAAAAGCTCTGTCAGGATGGTCAATGTCGGTCATGGAGTCAGTTTGCTAAGTCAAGGCACCGGGTATGGAATCATCATAGGCCTTGGCGTTCTCTTCGCCGCCGTCATTCTCATTGCAGTGAGGATCCAAAGACTGTACCTGATGGAAGACTCTGGCCGATCCGAGATGTTCATGGTGGCAAATCGATCCGTGGGCACCGGCCTCACCTGTTCAGCAGTCTTCTCCTCGTGGATGTGGATCAACGAAACCGTCTTTGCATCCGTGGTGTGCTACCAGTACGGTCTCGCGGCACCAATGTGGTTTGGGACAGGTCTCTCCTTTCAAGTCGCCTTGATGGCCGTTCTTGGTGTCTTGACCAAATTGCGGGTACCGCATGCTCACACGTCGTTGGAGATCGTTCGAAAACGGTACGGCAACTTGGGCCATGTTGTGTTCGCCGTGCTCAACCTCATCAACAATATTTTCGGGTGCTCTAGTATGATACTTGCTGGATCACAATTAGTTGTGGGCATAACAGGCATGCATCTAGCCGCTGCAACGATTCTGATCCCCCTTGGAGGTGGGTGCACTTTTCACCGGTCTTGGAGCAAGGACTGATCGTACCTACATTGTATAGTCGTTCTGTATACTGCTGTTGGCGGAATCAAGGCAACCTTTCTCACTGACTTCCTTCATACCACCATCGCTGTTTTGTTGATCATCTATTTCACCTTGTCGGTCCTCACGAATGAGCATATCGGCGGACTTGATGGTATCTATGATAAGATCTCTGCCAGCGCTGCGCAGCACTACGTTGTCGGAAATTATGCAGGCTCTCTGTTGAGTTTCAAGTCAAAGGGCGCTATCATGTTCGGTCTCATTCTCAAGTTCGGCAATCTCGCCCTTGTGATTATGGTACGCGTCCTGTCCGCCACACGACAGACTCTGCTCATGTTTACCTCAGGACACTGCTTTTTGGCAGAAGTCCTTTGCCTCGGAAGTCCAGTCCACGGTTCCAGGCTATGATCTCGCCGCCCTGGCGATTTTTGCGGTCCCATGGGGTCTAGGAACCGTGATGGGTCTTTCGGCAAGGATCATCGATACCCTGCCAATTTTTCCGACGTATCCAGGAACCTTTACCGCAGACGAAGTTGCCTCGGGTTTTGTTATGCCATACACGATCAAGGCTTTGCTGGGAAGCGGCGGCACTGTCGGTATGCTGCTCCTGCTCTTCATGGCCGTCACCAGCACAGTCTCGTCATCAATGATTGCTGTCAGTAGTATCATCTCATTCGACGTTTATCGCACCTACATCAACCCCAAGGCTACTGACAAGCAGGTGGTCAATGTAAGCCATCTTGGTGTCATCTTCCACGGAGTCTTCATTACAGGATTCGCTCTGATACTGAATTATGGGGGCGCAAACATCTCCTGGGTAAACTACTTCTCACCCATCCTCACCTGTCCAGGTATCTTCCCTCTGATATTCACGCTCATGTGGTCAAGACAATCCAAGCTTGCAGCGATTGTGTCCCCAATACTCGGCCTGATAAGTGGCGTTAGCGTCTGGATGGGCACGACCTATGCCATCTACGGAGGGATCTCGTTCGCTACAACCGTGGAGCTGGCGCCGTGTCTCTACGGCGCTATTGCGTCACTCTTCTCGCCGGTGTTGTATTCGATTGTCATATCACATCTCAAACCTGAGCACTTTGACTGGCGCGAATTCTTGAGGATAGATCTTGTCGAGGATGAGACGACGCTTTCAACCAGCAGCGCATCGTCTCCAGATGACTCCATCGCTGCCCTGTCGACAGGTAAAGACCAAAAGCAACGGGAGAAGACGAATGTAGCTCCTGCCATTTACGAAAGCCCCCAGCTAAACACCGTCGTACCCGGATCCGCTACACCATTGGTCGACCTGGTACACCCTCTTGACGAGGAATCCCTCCGCCATCTACGTAGATGGTATAAGATTGCGTGGATTTTCCTTATCTTCATTATCGCCATCACCTTCGTCGTGTGGCCGATGCCGCTGTACCGGGACTATATCTTCACCAAGCCGTTTTTCCGCGGTTGGGTGACAATGGCGATCCTCTGGCAATTCTTCGCTCTTTTCGCGGTGGTGATCTACCCGGTATACGACGGGAGACACGAAATTGTCAAGTCTGTCCAGGGAGTGGGAACGAGCTTGAGAAAACGCTTTCCAAGCTAGGATTGAGCGACGCCCGGCTTCCTTGATTCCCTCTCTTGAATCATTCCTTGTGAGGAGATGGAAGCTAGGGCATGCGTTTATTTCAAAGGTTCGAGTTTGCGGTAAGATGTCGAACCTAGTAGAAGGCGAGGTAATTAGGCAGGATAGAAACACGAAAGTATCAGCGTGGTAGGATGCCTTTGAGCCTGAGGTAGGTGGGCGACCAGATTAGATTCTGGCCTTCAGCTGGCTGCCAGAAATGACTTCTCGATTCTGGAAACAAGTTCTTGGGTAGTCTATTTTGTAGTCAACGGAGCTTTCAAAGCCCACATTATACAAGTGCTTACGAAAAGATATGTAACTTTACGTGCCTAACGGAAACGTGCCCGCAAAAAAGTAGCCGAGCCCCTCGCAACCGAAACATGAATACTTTTCGTAGTTGCTATATAGACCCACAATGTAGTCGTCAATGGTCAAATTATGAACGTGCTTTTGCCTCGTCAGCTAAGGTAGATATCTCTCTCTCTTTTTTTTTTAGTCCTGAACAGCGCTAGTAAGAACCCTAATCTCAACCCTACTAAAGTGGCCACGCCCGTGCGAGTTTTGCCAAGAATTTCGGCGACGTCAAGAAGCTAGTTGTCCAAGATCCCATTCTTACAGCATTCAATAATTGTATTCTGGGGTCTCCAAACCAGGATCGAGACAATATCCACCTAATTCTGATACTCTCGTCCATGTCTAATAATGTCTAGTAATGGTACTGCTCGAGAGGAGCGTTCCCCGCATGATGAGACGCCAGCATCCAAAAGGCGGAGGATAGCATTTTCTTGCCTTGACTGTCGGCGCAGGAAGCTGAAATGCGATCGCCTATTCCCATCTTGTACTCGATGTCAGAAGGGAGGACATCCCGAATCTTGTACTTATGATAACGAGGCGGTCGAGTTGGCGACGACCCAATCTTCCGGGGAGAACAATCGGACACGTGATTTTCCTACAGCGAACGGTCATGGAGCTCCAAGAACAATTCCTAGACTCCCTTCAGTGGCCCGAAGTTTTGCTGCCGATGAAGGGGAAGAAGCGTATCCACGACCCCATTCAGAAGATACTACGACCAGGCTGTACGCCCAAGAAGAGCGCATCAGGCAACTTGAGTGCAGAATCATTGGTCTAGAGAAAGCCACTCATGGTGCCAGAATCCCAGAGCTTACCCAAGCTGAGCTATCAATACACTCGAATCCTATGGCAGCAGTGGATAAGGAGACAATGATCTTTAGAGGCAAACATTTCAAGACCCAATTCTATGGAGCTAGTCATTACACGAGCTATCTATCTCACGTATGATGAATCACTTTCCCGCTTCGCTTGGTTATGCTATAACTGACTGCAATAGCTTCCGGAGTTGCGGCTGTTCATGAAAGATATGATTGTGCAGCACCAAGGATTAGCATCTGTGCAAAGAGAACTCCACAACACCAAGATTAAAGGCCCTGGTCAAGAAGACAGTCTGCCGACTAACGATAAAGCTCTCATCAGCTTACTGCCACAGAAGAAAGTCGCAGACCAGCTAGTGCAAATCTATGTTGACAACCTGGAGTCCACCTATCGAGTTCTGCACCTACCAACTTTCTGGGAAGAGTACTCGAGTTTCTGGAAAGCTCCCCAAGAAGGTAGACCTGCGTTCGCTGCACTTCTGTTATTGATCCTGGCCAGTACCTACTGCGTCAAGGAGAAGGATTCATCAATGTTCAGAGGCGATAGCTCGGTCGGACGCGAGACTGCTATCATGTGGATACGAACTTGCGATTCGTGGCTGCAGTCCCAAAGCCAAAAGCACACTAATATGACCGTCTTCCAAATACACTGCCTCTCCTTCGTAGCGAAACAGATGAATTCAATCAAGCGTAAACGGACCTGGACATCAGCTGGAAATCTCATGAGACTTGCGTTATCTAATGGTCTTCATCGCGACGCCAAAATAATCAATCTACGTCATGCCACACCGTCTTCCAAGAAAGTCTCCGCCTTTGACCAAGAAATGCGGAGGCGCATATGGGCCACCATTTCGGAATTAGAATTGCAGGCGGCATTCGACAGAGGAATGCCGGCCATGTTGCGTGATCTCGTTGAGGATTGCGGTCCGCCCTTGAACCTTGACGACGAAGAATTCGATCCTTCAGCGGAGCAACTGCCAGGGCCGAGGCCAGTATCGCAGTACACAAGGTCGACTTTCCAGCACCTCTCTCGCTTAAGCTGGTCCTTACGACTCGAGCTTGTGTCAGTGATTAATGGACCACATCCTCAAATGGCGTACGAAGATGTATTGCTTTATGATAGAAAGATCATGCAATATCTGGCCGAGATCCCGCATTGGAGTGACCAAGCCAGCGTGGTCTCGAGAGTGCTCCTACAGCTCCAGTTGCAAGTACTCTTGCTTTTCCTTCATAGGCCTTACGCACGAGAAGAAGCGCGAAGTTCCAGATACGATTACTCTGCTATAATGCATCTCAGAAGTGCCATGAACATCCTTGATCTACATCACCAGCTCACAAGCACTGGCAATACCTTCCTATGTTTGTTCAGGACCGATATATTTGGTGCAGCGCTGAGCATCTGTTACAACTACTCTGCTTCGGAACCTAATACTGGTGAGCGCTCCAATACCAGAGCATTCTCTACACTTCTCACACACTAAACCTAGATCAAAATCTATTTTCGCGAAGTTCGATCAAACAGTCAAGCAGCGATCCACTGCCCTATCTAGAAAAGGCTCTCAACATGATCGGAGAAAAAATTATGTGTGTAGGTATTGGACTTCCAGAGTACTACTGTGTATGCGCGATGATTGGGTTACTCAAGAAGAAGCAGTCGCCATCGCTAGAACAGTCAAGATATGAGGAGCAGAAGGCTGCCTACAAAGTTACTCAGATGACCCAAAGAGTCATGTCTTTGCAGGACAACTATTCTGCGGCAGCGACGCTGGCGAGTCTGCCCAACATGGTAAATACTTTTCCAAACGTCAATCAATCCCAAAAGATAGGCGCTCATTGTCGTTTTATAGCCGGTTTCAGCACCCACTGGTCTTCTCGGCAATGGCAGTAGCAATGGCAACGCGATCGGACCAAGTGGGCAGATGGATGGCACTGATATGCTCGAGGTACCTAAACACTCATCGCCGTCAATGTATGACATTACTGACCGTGGTGATGCTTAGGAGTACGGCCAAGATTTTGAAGGCCTAGATCTCACTGACATTGCTGGGTGGGATCTAGAGGCATTTTGGAACTTTTGACACCTGAGACGTTGCTGTCCTACAGCTTGAACATAAGGTACTGAAGGTACTGGACGAAAGCTAAGATCATGATGACTGTCACTATCTGTTGTTGCCTAACGCAATCTCTCCGGCTTACCACTTATCTGATTAGTTGCTTTCTCTGCGACTTGCTTACTTAATGACTTGCTTACTTAATGCCTCTGCCAACTCCGAGCTCCTTCGTACGAGGGCCGGATTCCGAATCCCCGGGCTTGAACTAGGGGCTGCCATTGCAATGTATAAAGGCTTCAATTCCCTTACCAAAACCAGCTTATTGACTTGTCGCAAGACAAGTACTTGATCGCAACCCATGTACAGCCTTTTTTTGGTTTTGACCGAATCCCTTCATCCATCCCGAAAAGAATAGCTCTCTCATCCACTCATCATGCCTCCCGCAACCACCACCCAGATGAGCACCGAGGGCCGGGGCGACTACGAAACCGACTCGCGCTGGACCTCCATCGACGCCTACACCATGTCCCACCTGCACCCGCCCTCCCGCCCGAACCACTCCGCCCTAACCCGCACCCTGCGCGCCTGCGACGCCCACGGCCTTCCCGACATCGGCTGCCCCTCCCCCCTCGGCAAATCCTTCGCCCTGCAGTGCCGCATGCTGGGCGTGCGGCGCGCCCTCGAAGTCGGCACCCTGGGCGGCTACTCCGCCATCTGGCTCGCGACCGAGAACCCCGCCCTGGCCGTCACGAGCGTCGAACGCGACCCTCGGCGCCGGGCGCGGACGTGCTGCCCCGCCTCCACGCGGAGGTCGAATCCGGCGCGCGCGAGCGGTTCGGCTTCGCCTTCATCGACGCGGACAAGGTGAACAACCACCGCTACTTCGACTGGGCGGTCCGGATGAGCGTGCCGGGGGCGTGCATTTGCGTGGACAATGTGGTGAGTAAGGGCAAGTTGGCCATGGCGGAGGAGGCGGCGCGGAACGATATGGTGCGGGGGGCGAGGGAGTGTGTGGAGAGGGTGGGGGCGGATGAGAGGGTCGAGGCCACCGTGTTGCAGACGGAGGGGGAGAAGGATTATGATGGGTATGTTTGTTCTGCCGCTTTTGGTGCCCTTTGAGACAGGGGGGGGGGAACGCATGGTGCTGATTGGGTTGTAGGTTTCTGATGGCCGTTGTCAAGTGAAACGGGCAGGTTTCCTGAGTCAGACCGAGAGGCCGAGATGGGCGTGCTCATTTGCCGTTATAGACACTGAGGATGAGTCCCGGACGGCTAGTGGAGAGGATAAGAGAGCATCATTTCTTTGTGTGCAAGCGGGTTTGATATAGGATTCGTTCAAATCGAAATCGTTCACATTAGTGAGGGGTGAAGCCGCTCTAGACAGCGACACCTTTCGGTCATGCGCTAGATGGTCAAGGTCGAAAGGGCACACGCGAAGTTGCAGGGGGGTTCAATGCAATGGATACTGGACACTTGCATGATCCTGTTTGCTTTTCTATTTCTCTTGTAATAGACACGATTTCCGAGTAGTATACCTACCCATCTACATGCCCACGCGGAAGAGATACCTCAATCGCAACTGTGCGACGTCGTAGGCAATGTACCTTATTGCGGGTCAGTAACGAAGAAAAGTGGGTAGTTCAGCGTTGCGAGAACATACTCATTGAACATCAAATACCCCGTGGCCTTCGCAGCCTTGTTGTCTCCAAGGCCCTTCGTGACATCTGGCAAGGAGACACCCTTCAAGTCCTCGTGAATAGACTCCCCGTCCGTCCACCCCTACGCAGATTTCGGAGTCAGCAAAGCCCGTTCGACGCAGAAAATGGAGTTGCAAAACAGGTCTCGGGAGTAGAAAGGTTCTTTTGCTCCCGAGACATGTCTTGTGACTCGATCTTACTACCGATGAGGAAGAATCAGCTCCGAAATGTACGAACCTGGGGTGCGGTTCGTCCGACGCCAAGCGTCGCGATGGCACCGTGCTGCTTCGCTTTCTCTTGCGCGCTGGAATCTCCCGTCGGAATCTCGTACATTGGCTTGCCCAGCTCGGCCTCACAAAGGAGTAAGAGGCCGGTCCCTCCAGACATGCCTGCGGTGCAATATTGCGCGGACTTGCTGGAGACATCGGCTAGATAGACGCCCTAGAGTGTAGCATCAGTGATTGCGCGCCTAGTAATAGACGAAGAACGGTGAAGATCACCTTTCCAAAGGCGTATCCGTTCACGGGTGCTTCAGGCGGTGCAATACGTAATCCTTGGGACAGGATACCACCATAGTTCGTCGTACGAGACCCATGCCATAACAAGCGCCTGTCCTTTTTATGGATTCTAGCGAATTCAGACTTGGCAAATCTATCCCCTTCGCCAGCACGGTCGATCCGGAAGATATCCTCAAGGCGATAGCGAATACCATGGCTCGTTCCAGAGGACTTGATGAGATAGTCTGCCAGAGCCTTGTACTCGATAGACTTGTGATCCAAAGGCGTCATCTCTTCCATGTTGAGTTCCTGGAAGCGTTTGTCTAGAAGGTTGACACTTTCTGCGTCTTTGTCTTTGTCACCCGTAGTCTTCATGATCTGGTTAGCAACTTCCATGTCTGTGAGGGTATCAAGCATGGCTATTTCGCTACGAAGGAGCTCGTTGTTGTCGATTGCTGGTGGACGGTTGCGGCCGAATTCGTGGGGTATGGTCGAGTAATACTTGTTGGAAAGGTCCTCGGTAGCTTCCTTTTGGGACGTGTTGTATTTATTTTGGGCCAGACTTGGATGCTTGATCAGACTAGCCAGCTCATTCAGATGCTCAAAGCCCGTCTTCAAGGTGGCTTTAGACAATTTTCCCAGCGGCAGCTTGTTGGCGTTGTAACCGATCTGCTCAAGTACGGCATTGAAGTGGTTTGAATTGAAGATCAGCTCCATAAGTCGTTGTGTTTGGCGTGGAAGCTTGCTCTCAACTTTCTCCTCATCCTTCTCATCCTTTACCTGGTTTTCGGCCTCATCTTCGTCGTCCTCGTAATTCTTCTCCAAGAAGGTATACTTGCCTTTCTTGGCGGGCTCAGATCGCTCGTCCCATTTGTGGCCGGACTTGTCTTTGAATTTCTTGTCGAATTCCTTTTGAGCGCCCTCCAGATCAAGGGGACCCATGGTCTTGACTTGACCATATTCGCCGACACGACCCCAGCGGGTGTGGGCATAATACTGGTCGTTGTCGTTGTACAAAAGCTGCAGTCGGTAGAACTTGTTGTTGTTCCCACCAATATTTGTCTGGTTTAGAGAGGCGTCAAAGATAATCCCATCATCGTCGATGTAGACTTTGGCATCTCCTACGTTAAAGGTCTGTCAGCGTCTTCGGGGTATCGTTGATGACACGTCAATGGCCCAAGTGAATGCGCAGGCGAGCCAATTGGTGTACGAAATAAACCAAAGCTTACCTTGTTTGAAGCCTTCATCGATGGGCACATTGATGTCATGGGAGACAGCCTTCTGACCCTCTTGTTTTGCTTGTTTTGCATTGCCGTTACTGGCTTGCTTCGCTGTATTCTTACGTTTGGCGGGCATGGTAGGCTGGTAGCCGAATACGAGACGACAGAAGCCGAGAAAAGCACCACTCTTGCGACTGTAAAGAAGAGTTGAATACAGCTGAAGGATAACAACTGAGCTTTAAAGCGGTGAGGGAGCCCTTCGATTTATGAAGAAGGGATTCTTCAGCCCGTCAGCACTAATGCAGTTCCAATCCTCGACGGCGTGCGGGGCCGTAGGCAGCACGCCAGCCCATGAACCAGTTGGTTCCAGGCATCATTCACCAAACTGGCACGCTGTCACGTGGGATCCAGGCATCCAGGCATTATGATGTAGTCCTCAATTCCGTAGGCCTGTCATTAAACGCCGTCGACTGACGAAAGATCAAAGGCAGAGGAAGGATGATAAGAAGACATTAGGCAACATAAGGGCCTCGGAATGCTCGAGTTGGGCTTGAAGGTTTGGGGTGCCTCGGGGTTGGTGGTGGGGTAAGTAATGCCCTCAAGCGGGACCCCGGGCAATAGGATAGAGTACCTAATCCCGCAAAAGATCGTGGCCGATCTCCGCCGTTTTACTCGTAATTATTGATAACCATCTGCCTCTTGCGTTGTTGGTTGTTGCCATGATTCAACACTCCTATTCTTCTTTTCAGGAGTACGAATTTCAATATTCTGTGACGTCCGAGCTGGATATCGCTTATCAGTGAAAAGCGGTACAGACATCCGCTTTTCTTCCGTATCCACAGGTGACCTCATCAGGGTACTTACTGATACAAAATGCCTTCTTCAACCCTTTACCCTTGAGACCTTCTCTACACCCAAAATCCTTCTACTGAAAATTGGCTGTCATAATGAGCAGTCAGTTGCATAACGTCAACCTCCCCATGATGGACGGTATTGAGAGTAGTGATGACTCAATCACCGTTGCTGGGAGCCCGAACGGCCTTACCGTCACCCAGAAGCCCTTCAAAACTGCAATCGCTGAGCAACCTGTGACCGAGGCACGGATTCCCTTTCTTCCGCCACCAGCATCAGTGCTTCAAAACGCCGGCACTGCGAGGGCAACCTTGGCTGCATCCCACGAGAAGCCGAACGGCACAACAGACAATAACTATGCAGCCACTCACCAGAACCAGACGGTACTTATATCGGCCTTCATACCCAACCTCATCTGACACGGTATTTTAGGTCGTCCAACAGCACGTCGAGTACTGGGACACAGACCATGACGGCATCATCTGGCCTCAAGATACCTACATTGGCTGCCGCAAATGGGGCTGGTCGCCACCCCTTGCTGCCCTTGCAACCTTCATCATCAACTTCAATCTATCATATCCTACCCTCCCTGGGTTTCTGCCTGACCCCTTCTTCCGCATCTACGTCAATAAAGTATACAAGGACAAGCATGGCAGCGACTCTATGACATACGATAACGAAGGTCGCTTCAAACCTCAGAATTTCGAGGATATATTTGCCAAGTATGATAAGGGTGACAAGGGAGGGCTGGACATTTGGGACTTTCTAAGATTCTGGAAAGGGCAGAGGATGGTGTTCGATTTCTTCGGGTGGAGTGCAACATTCTTGGAATGTAGGTGTTCCATAACGTCGTGAATCTGGAACTTGATTGACTGTGGGCGTAGGGCTGGCAACATATCTCCTGCTATGGCCCGAGGATGGTATAATGCGCAAGGAAGACATCCGTGGGGTCTATGACGGGAGTATCTTCTACAAGAAAGCAGAAGAGTATGAGCGAAAGAAGGCGATGCGGCAAGAACAGCGTAAAGGAACCTCTCCGAGACTCATCTCGATGGCTCAGAAGATTCTATGATTCAGCAGTCGTGGATGGGATGCTTTTGGACGAGTTGAAACTTAGAGGATGACTGCTTCAAAATGGAATTAGACTGGGATTTAGAATCATGAAGCTTTGAGGCCGCCGAGATTACATCTGTGCAACTCTCTTCCACTTGGCTTGGGCAGAAGGCCAAACTCTAAGGCTTCCTGCATAAGTAGGCTAGTGAACGAACAGCGGGCGATAGGATCACCCTCTCCTACCTTTCTATAATACTTCTTGCTACAACTCTCCTAGATCAACGCACAGCTCGATCACACCTTAGACCCCGGAACATTGGTTCGCAAACAAGGCGGCCGCGCATTTCATTGCTAAGCAATCCTGTCAATAGCACAACAGTTTCCAGCATCACGCGCCATCATATATGACCTGTATTCTAACCCCTCTTACAAATTCAGCAGTGCTAATCACAAAGTCACTTAGCCTTCTGTCTCGTGCTCATCAACGGCTATGATCTCGAGGGGGCACCGCAGGACAACCGGACGTCGTACCGTTATTCAGCGGTGTGGTGTCTCGCGTGGTGGCGCTGGTGTATTTCTGGGATCTGGGATAGGTTGGCGGCGTTCGGAGGGACTACGTTCATGGCTTCTGCGGATCGGGATGTGGTTTGGTTGAGTCGGGGATGAATATTGCTTCATCATGTACTCCGTACCATCCAGCAGCCGTCTTGAGTGCTAAGCCAGGTACTGTACCTCATCAGTATGGGATTCTTGATCGCCGTTTTTTGTGTCAAGGTGCAAGACTACTGGACTTTGGGATTTAATCGGTACGATAGTTTGGAATTTCTGCAGTATTTGCCAAATTGAAGACTCTTCTTTTCGCCCCTTGATCATTTGAAGTCCAACAGCTGAGAGTAAGGGAAAGAGCGGTGTGGGCGCTGGGCAGCCATAATGGGACGGGCGTCACTCCTGGTGTTTAGATGAACAGCACCTTCCAGCAACCGTCCGACCATCATCGCGCTTGCAATGTCCTGACCATCGCCACCTTAGCACCCCTCTCTGATCATTTGGGTGCTCTTTCAGAGCCTGGAAAGTCTACCATCATGTTCCATTTTATCCGAGAATCATACAGAAACATTCGATTCTAGCGTGCATCCTATTTCTTGGGCTCGACTGTGGCTTCATACTTTAAGTTGAGCATCACTGAATTGTATGCTCACTGAATCGTCTATGTGAAACTCGGTATTCTCTTGTATCAACATGGCGTCTACTGCTTCAAGTACTGACGTGGGCTGCGACGCCTTACTCACCACCTTATCTGACCTCCCAAACGAGGTTCTTACCAAGATACTCGCCCGCACAGTAGCGAGCAAAGTACCCTTTCACCTGGACGGATTTATACAGTTAGGCAAAGTGTATCAAAAGCTACCCTCTCAAATGACTAAGGGTCTTTCTTTGGCTGTGTTCCTCCGCGCGCTACCTTCATCACAAAAAGAGCACTACCTGGACTGGCTCCTGGTAAATGGTACTGGCACTTCTCGCCGCGTCCGAGCATGCGGAAAGTTGGCCTTCTTCTCGGAAAAGATCTTCATGATCTCGCCACGATTGTTGAAGACCCTGCAGGATGGCAGTTGCAGGAATGTATCTGCTCCTGACAAAGCGGCAGTGCTCTCTCATGTCCAACATGTAGTCGCACCCTTGCCGACCGCCGACCTGGCCTGCCGCTTCTCGAGACTGTCGCCTTACAATGCTTTCACACGTATACGTGTCCTCAGCATCGAACCTCAATTTCTCGATGGTTGCAACCGTGTATATTGTCAGAGTTTAGAAACTGCTTCGGCTCCAATACCGTTACAACCGCTGTTGGAGGATGAACCTGACTCTACTTTCCCAAAAGGCATCCCTAAAAGGCACTCAGCGCCACAAGAATTGCTGAGCTTACTCGAGGATGTTGGTCTGCAGGTGGGGCGAATGGAGGTGGATTTGATACTTTGTGATACAGAAGACTCGAGGCAATGGGCCATTGTGGAACTTTCCAGTCGAATCTATCCTTATCTGCAGATCATTGGCATGCTCATGCCGAAGACGAGATCGGTGCATAGTCAGAAGTCTCCAGCTCCAGTGTAGACCTCGGGCTACATGCGAAGAAGGAAAACAAGGAAAACATCAAAGTGCTGTTGATTCGAGCCGATTTTCGTAAGCGACTGGGCGTGAGACGTATCGCAGGGCAGGGAGCAGAAGTCATGCTCGATTACTTCAACCTTTTCATGGCGTCAAGTCGAGAAAACCACCAGCTGTAAGCTGACTCCGAAGTCTACCAAGGCTGACAGCCCGCTGACGCCGAGAAGAAAAGTATTGCCACTGAAAACATTCGCGCGTATCTAACAACACCCCGAAGAGCTTCTTGCGAGTGTTCATGATTGAGAGGGTACCAGAGACGGTTAAGTATGGCATAAAGTCAAGACTACTAGGTATTCTTTCAGTGGATGGTCCACAATGGCCTCTTCAGATTAATTCCGTTGGCTGAGAAAGTGACCCACCCAGCAACTCTTAGATAGTAGGGCTAGAATATCAACACGTGGCCCAGCGCTGCATCAAACATTCTACACTGAGCCAAAGGAAGATCACGGTGATTGTGCGCGGCTCTCAATCCATTCTACAGACTAACAGCTCAGGTTCGAGCTACGAGCACACTTGACAACGGCTTCACCAGAGCTCTCGGCCACCAAACATGTCAGCGTTGTCTAACAAATCTCGTATGATGCAGCCGACATAGAATCTCTTCTTCAAAGCTCAGCACAAGGCATGAGACATCAATGAAAAGGATGAGCCTCTGAGGTGAGGAAGACCATCAAAAATTGCGCGAATGAGGTGCCCGAAGGCAACTCAATGACTTTTGCCTCCGCGATGTGCAATGCAGGGCTCAAATCATGAGCGAAGGCCTTGTTGATCGCCCAGCTCCTCACAAGGTAAGTATGAGGAGGGAAAGAAGAGTCTGAGATGGAGGTTTATTTATACCCGAGGAAGCGGCGCTAAAGTTTCACTTCTGCTACCCGGCTCTGGCACGAAATATTCTCTCGCGCTTCTGTGCTCTGGTGTTAATCTTGCAGTAGCATGATTCGCATCTGCCATTACCAATCACACTTGGGAGACCAACAGGATGCTGACCTTGAAGATCCGTCTCCCAGAGGTACCCGTCTCCTCTGCAGAAGACATCTACAGTAATGCCGTTGGTCTCCTGTTCCCAGACAACCTACGCACTTTCCATGGCGATCCCGGTTCACACGTCACCTATGTATCCAAACGCTTTGGAGATATGGATCTCAGCCTCGTCGATCCACATGATCAAGACGAGCGGGTGCTGTTCGCTCATCATATCTGGAATTCCGGTATACAGCTGGCCGAGTTCATCAGCGATGCCAGTGATCCTACAAAGGAGGGAGAAAGAGACGGTAAATGGGATGTGACTGGGCATTCAATTCTAGAGCTGGGATCTGGTGCGTGGAGACAAGGATAGCAGCAAGAGCTAGGCTTATACAGAGGTAGGTACCGGCTTGGAGGGGATTGTGAGTGCTTTGGCTGGAGCTGAAGAGGTCGTCTTGTCCGACTATCCCTCTCCCGCAATTCTAGCCAATACCAAGGCCAACGTCGAAAGGAACATCCCAAAGGAGCTGCAGCAGAAGCTGACTGTGCGAGGCCATGAATGGGGTGTCCTTACAGACGATTTCTCCAAAGACTACGCGAGTCACTTTTCTCGGATACTCTGCGCAGACTGTTTGTGGATGGATGGTGAACACTACAGTCTTGCCCAATCTATGGAGCACTTCCTCTCTCACAAAGACAATGCCCGAGTATGGGTGATAGCAGGTTTTCACACCGGCCGAGCAAAGCTCGCCTCTTTCTTCGACATTGCAGCTCAAGCAGGTCTGGAGACAGAACACATCTGGGAGCGAGATGCTGATGGAAATGAACGAGAGTGGGCCAGAGAGCGAAATGGTGGACAAGAAGATGCAACGGGGCGGAACAAGTGGCTTGTGGTTGCCATACTCAAACGCAAGCAGGCGTCGTCTACCGAGAAGGTAGGGAAGCATGAACAGTTCTTTGCGTCTATGCTTATGCAGAAGTCAAATCGGCATACCTAGAAGCATTTCAATGAACCACATCGAAGCATCATTTCGATTTGCGTTGCCCGTCCCAGCATGCTGGTTAGCCAAAGAGGCAAGATCGCGAAACTGAGCCATTCAACTGGATCCTTATCACCTGGCACAACAACTGCACCAGGGCCTTACCACTTCCCTTTGCCCAATCTCCTAATTCCTCTGTATTGTTTGAGCTTCAAGAGAAGTCTTGCGTTTAGTATCCATTACTTGGGCTACTACACGGAAGCTACATTGTGCACTCATGCCATGGCTACAAGTCGCAACGCTGAATCCCAGCTCATCTCTCCAAGAAAAGGAAACATTCAACTTTCTCTTAGTATCTACCAGCAAAGCCACAAAGCTTCAAATCTCTCACCTGCTCCATGGAGGCCCGAGTTAACCAGGAGCGTGTTTCGGCTCACCGCACCAACAATCGCGCACCCAATGGCACGATCCAATGCTCCTTGAACCATACTGCCCCTTCCATCGTCAAGACTTCTATTCCCGATCCACGCTATCACCACCTTGAGTAAGAACACCGGTCCTGAAAATCCACGGCATGAGATCGGGTATCTCCAAGACTGCAAGGCGATGCATGAGATAGACGGCAACTGCTGCTGAGAAAGCGGCGTGGAGCAGTGAACTTGGGGATCTGAGGAAGGGGTCGATGTGGTCAGAGGGGGGATGATGGCAGAGGCGATGGATGCTGTTGGGGGTTGGCAACCTAGGCTTGTGATCGCGAGGGACTGTTGTTGAGGCTTTGTGGAGGAAGGGGGATGCGGTCGCGGAGACGGAGTTGGATGCTAGACTATTACTGTCCGTCAAAGGACCTCAATCGATGGCTGGTTATGATCCTAGCTGGTCAGTCAAAATCGTCTTTCGCGATGAGAATCGGCTGCGACCTGAGCGGGGTGTTTTTAGGAAGCACACTGTGTACGATGCATGTCGATCAATTTCTTTTATTCAGGTGGGTATCTCCAGTAACAATTCCCTGGCCCTCAAGCTCTTGGTTGTCAAATGACCATAACCGTAGATCCCTCGAACTTACACACCGCATCCTTCCCTTCCCAAACCCCAGACCCCCGCCTCCCTTCCCCTCCCCCCTCATCCCCTCCTCCGAAAAACCACACTCTGCACACTCTGCCCCTGCCTCCCCCCGAACCTAAAAACCGGATACTCCACCCTCCCACACCTCTCCAACTCCCCACCGCCACCCTCAAACCACCCCGCCAACTCCTCCTCCGTCCAATTACAGCTCGTAACAACCAGCACGCCCCCCTTCCTCACCAGCCGTTCAACCTTCGCCCTATACCCCTCACACACCCTCCTCCCCCGCCCGTCCGTCTCCCGACTAAGGCTCACAGCGTCAAAAGTGCCCTTGTCAAGCACGACGTCGAAGCCAGGTTGCGTCCAGGGGGACGGCGGCGGGGAGTGCAGGATATCCCATTCCACAAACCGCACACCGCTTTCTTCTCCTTCTCCTTCTCCTTCTCCTCCTTCCTCCTCCTCAGACCTCGAGCGAACGCCCTTCTCGGCCGCCAGCCGCCGACACAGCTCCACGCTCCCGCCGGAGTAATCCGCGCCGACCATGCGTCCCCCGAAGCCGCCCTCTTCCCGGAGCAGGAAGAGCATCTCGCCGGTGCCGGTGCCGAGGTCCAGGAACGTGGTCGTGGGCCGGTCGAGGTCGAGGCGCGAGGAGGGGGCGGTGAGGTATTTGAGGATCTTGCGGGAGGCGTTGACGTCTTCGAACCATGTTTGGCCGGTGTGGGTTGGGGTGGAGGCGTGGGTGGTCAGGTCGTGGGTGTAGGTTGTGTCCCAGCTGGGGAGGTTGTTAGCTTCTTGGCGGTTTTCTCGGGGTGTATGGGGGAGAGGGTGGAGGAGGGAGGGAGTCTGTACTATTCTTTCGTGCCTAGGTCGCTTGGTTCGAGGTGGATGGGTTTTGCGGAGGTCATGGCGTTTGGATCTTGGACGATTCTTTGGTCGAAAGTAGTGGAAATCTGTCACGGATGCTACCCGGCGCTGGAGAAAATGTGGCAGTCTTTGGCGCTTGCGCCTTTGGATTTGGACACCCATATGAGGATGAAGCCCGGTGATTTGTTTATCGGTATGGAAGGGAGAGTAAGTCACAGACTTCAGCTCTTGGCTTTGGTGTTCGGCATTTCCTGTATCCAAGGGTATCTTACCACTACGACCATCACATTCTCCGGCCTACACTCATTTCGACGGAGCCCACATGTCCGAGTCATATGCATGATTTAGGCACTCAGTCCTGATGTGATGTCGCCTAAAATCTATACACACCTGGCAGCCCGCCGAAAATCCCAGACTCGCTACCGAAATGTATATGCAGGAAATGTCCGCTTCTCAGGAGTAAGGGATAAATGCTGATATGGGTTGCTGTGCGGGTCATAGTACAAGCCTTCCACATGCCCGTTCGATCTCTGTAAAGAGACGTAGTAGAAGCCACTGATAGTAAGGGCGGTGTCAGGATTGGAAGGGGTGACGAAGCATTTCTCTGCTCCAGCATCGTAAGCAGATTGAAAAGTTCCTGGGCAAGCATGCTGGGGCATACCTTTCCACCTCATCAGGATCCACTTCTCCATCAGCTCCTTCCGCAGCCATTCCTGGCTAAGTATGTTCCTCGCCATGGCCTCATCATCGTCTAGATCCTTAAAAGGGGGTAATTTCCGCCAATACATCCCGTCGACACGGGTGTCGGCTTTGAAACTCTTAGTCTCCAAGGTAAAAGTGTTGAAATCAATTATTTCGCCCTCGAGATACGTAGTGATGCTTGAAACCTTTGTTGGCGAATTCTTGTCGGGTACATCGAATGCTTCCATGGTGCCGGATAAGGTCATGGTGCTGTAGTCGATGCTGTCAACTGTTACCTTGACATCCCAGCGCTCTTCTGCAAAGGTAGAGGAGGCTTCCGAGGCTGCGGTGGCGAAGTAGGGTGCGTGACGGACTGGAGACGTATTTCTTGGTGGGTGGGAGCCGAAATGTGGGTTTCGGGCTCTTGCTCGATATGTAGATGGAGGCATGAGTGGAGTGTATGATGGTAGTGAAGATGGGCAGGCGCCGTGTTGGGTGCCAGAAAGGACAGCGCCGACTTTGAGCCAGGAGCTCTGAGGCGGTGGTGGTACAGTTTGAACGTTCAATAGGAAGTCTTGAGGGTCTTTTGGGCAGCACTCTTCTGGACCTAAGCCCGCCTCTTCTGCATTCTCCAAGCCTTCTTGATCAGATTCGCACGAACGTAATCGCTCAAGATATTTGATGGCTTCATCGACCGGTCTTCTCTCGCTAGGAGGACAGGGCGAGGGTGTTTGCCAGTAGCGTCGTCTTCTGTTCTCACTTGGCTGGGCAATACTATGCCGCTGCTGCCGTAGTTGTTCCTCCACGTAGGTGCGGTGTTGTTGATGTTCCGCAATCAGGTCCCGATGCTGCTGAATCTCCTGTCGTACTGTAGCTTCGCGATGCAGTTGCCGCCGCTGGCTTTGCGAAAGGTTGGAATTCGAGGGCTCGATTGGGCGTGCGGAGCCTGCTCGATCTCTTTCGTCGCCTCTCTCCCTGTCAAGGATATATCTCTGGAGCTCGTTTCTTGAACGGGCCGAGAACTGTGAATTGCGTCTTACAGCTTGTAGTAGAGCAGTGGTTCGTAGCGAGGATTCCGTCACGATGGGAATTCCACCCGTGTCGTTCTCGATGAAGTGCGATCGTTCTCGAGGAGAGGACACTTGGGTAGCGGACTCGCTTGGTACACTTTCCCGCCATTCTAATTGTGTGGCATCCCTCAAGCGTCTCAGTCTCATCCTCTCCCTTAGATGCTCATCCCTCCTCAGAACGTGCTCGTCCAACAACGCTGCCGAAGATCGAGAGATGGCCCGTCCCTCAGGCCTATTTTCTTGCTCGTCGTCAGATGTTCCCGGTGCCCAACCATGGTATTCCTGCTGCGTTATTCGATCTGAATATGTTGAGAGGCTTCCTAACTCTTCCAATTGCGCCGGGGTGTAAACGCGGGGCTCGGCCATAGCATCTACGGCTCTCCGCATTCGCCGGCGACTCTCGTCGGCATCATCGCGCGGGCGAGAACCTTGATCATGCGGCAGTTCTGTACGTAGGAAGCTGATGTTCGCATCTTCGGCGTCTTGCTCCGCTTGTGTAGTCAGGGTCGCAGCGAAATTGGGTACTGGGCTTGCCAGCCGTGCCAGCTGCTGGAGATAAGGAATCGAACCTGTGGCGTCAGATTGCTGTTCCTGTCCAACAATATCAGCGACGTCGTGGGGTAAATGTTGGTGCAGGAGGGGGCTCTACTGTTGCTTCCGGCATTGCGGCGGTATGTCTCTCAGGCTTTTGAGACGGCTGCAAAGAACGAGATGGACTGAAGCTGTAAGAATGCCAGTATCATGGGTTCAGAAGTCAGGTCAGCGGAGAATGTTGTGACTGGAGTCACCTGAGGACAAAGGGATGTGGTTACTGCGGCCTTTTATCGAGATGGAGAATTAACTAGGAAGCCTGAAGCGGCGGCAGGGGCAGGGCTGTAGTTGCTACCTCGCTGGAATCCTTTCTTCTACACAACGCCTTCTATCACCGCATCTTTCTCTGCTTGCTGCTACGTACATTTCAATCATGGTGATATTCCCGCTGATATCCTTTCATTCACTGACAGATCTTGTCATGTGAGATGGCCTCGGGGGCAGGTGCGCAGTGTTTCAGGCTGCCTTGTCACGTTTCACATGCTCTGGGAGAATAAATGCCCAACGACTACACATCATTCTGCGCTCTGAACGCCGTCTCAACATCAACAACAACGACAACAACTTTCTTTTCGGCACCACCATGCACCTGGCCCACTTTTAAATAGCGCCAGCGAGACCCACTTGGAGCCAGTGCCCTGGTCTCCATGACGTGCAGCACTATGTCGATCTGCCGCTGTCAAAACTCGAGGTTTGAGTATGCATGCAGTATGCAGCATGCTTCATTTGTCGTTCTACTGTCGGTACTCAGCTCCAACGTGACCGCCAATACACCCCGGACGAATTGAAAAACGCCAACTGTGCAGAATATCCATGCTACCCTGCAGACATTTTGTTCCAGAAGCGCCGAGGCAAATCCATATTTGTCAATGTCCGCGCCACTCACAGCTCTCTTGTCATTGCGCATACGATTGCATTGGGGTTCTCCTTCTTCCTCTTTTTGCGTGATCGCCTCTTCCCCTTCTCCCTTCGATTTTCCCGCCTCTCTTTCTCCTCTCCTCCCTAACAGCCAAAATGGCCAAGATCAAAACCATTGAGTACTTCCGTGTCCTTCCACGTTGGCTTTTCGTCAAAGTCTGCGATGAGCAGGGCAATTATGGCTGGGGTGAATCTACATTGGAGGGCCATACACTCGCCGTGGAAGGCTGTCTCGATTCTCTAAGAGGACGCTTCGTGGGCTATGAAGCCGAGTAATCACACGCATTTCCCACACTATGCGCACATATGCTGATACTTCCTTCTTGGTCAGCGACATCGAACACCTCTGGCAAACTGCATACCGTCTTGGCTTTTATCGCGGCGGACCTGTCCTCATGTCGGCCCTCTCAGGTATCGACATCGCGCTCTGGGATCTCAAAGCTCGCCGCCTTCATCTTCCTCTCTACCAACTCCTCGGCGGCAAGGTGCGGCACAAAGTCAAAGTCTATGCCTGGATTGGCGGTGACAGACCAAGAGACGTCGAAAGGGCAGCTAAGGAGCGTATGGCGCAAGGATTCACGGCTATCAAGATGAATGCGACTGAAGATATAGATTGGCTAGACTCGCCGCGCGCATTGGATTCAAGTGTGGAGAGGCTGAAAACGGTCAAGGCATTGGGTATGGATGCTGGGCTTGACTTCCATGGCCGGTTGCACAAGCCCATGGCAAAGCAGCTGGCTAAGGCACTGGAACCGTACCACCCACTTTTCATCGAAGAACCTTTACTTTCTGAGCACTCGGAAGGCATCAAGCAGCTCTCGCTCCTTACCACGATACCAATCGCTCTGGGCGAGCGCCTTTACAGCCGTTGGGACGTCAAACGCTTTTTACATGACACATCTGTCGACATACTCCAGCCCGACATCTCGCACTGCGGAGGTATCTCAGAACTGTGTAAAATCGCTACAATGGCTGAAGCGTACGACGTCGCTATCGCGCCACACTGCCCTCTTGGACCAATAGCGTTGGCTGCGTGTGTACAATTCGCAATGGCTACTCCTAACTTCGTGATTCAGGAAATGAGTCTTGGTATTCATTACAACGTTGAGGCGGGAAAGTACGATATAACCAACTATGTGAAAGACAAAAGCGTCTGGAATGTGAAAGATGGCTACGTGGAAGGCTTGCATGGCGAAGGTCTGGGCATTGAGGTCGACGAGGAAGAGGTTAGGGAGGTCGCAAAAACGGCGCCAGCCTGGACGCTGAAAGGGTTTACCGGGCCAGACGGAAGTATCAGGGAGTGGTAGCCCCTGTGGGAAAAGTTCTCTGATCTATTCTATTCTTGAATTCTACATTTGCCCGTGTCGCATTGAGCAGAACTGTATGAGTTGACGTAGAGTCTCACCTCTCGCCTTGTGTAAGAGTATTATGCATTTGGAGCTGATGCGCTTTTTCCTGAATTCCTCTGGTCTACTAGAGAAGCAGACATGGCAACGCCCCAGATAGACTTGCAAATTTTTCCGGCTGTGCTGACCATGTATCATCCCTGCCCAGTAAATAGGACAGCCAACACGGCGCCCTTAGAAGATTTGCCCTCAAGAAATTGTCATACATGTGGCTGCACCATTTAAAGAAAGATCCGGACCTCCTCAACATTCCGCTGTGCCGCTGAGTCCATCACTATCATCTCAGACTTGTTCTTTCGCTGACGTACGGCTTCATGATACCCGTGACGTTCGTAACGTCCCAGAGATTCACACACTAGATACTTGAGTATCAGTACATCACGCACGAACTACTCCTTTCGAGAACAATGACTTACATGTGCCGAAGGAGCTAGGAAATAGCAAGTGTTGGCGAACAAAGCATTTCCATTCGAATCCGGGCTTGTTCTGAGCAGGAACTTCGTACACTGTCCCTTGATATCGCCCACCGATTCGCAAGACGCCGTGTCTGCACATTCACTCCAGTCGAGGCGCTCGTCGTTGATCAGGTCTCGGCTGAGCCAGTAAGATGTGACATTCATGCTAGTGACGTAATTCACGGCGATTGGAAGCGTGTCGAACAGTTCCCCAGAATGGAGGGGATCAACTTGATCTCCAGGCTTCTTCAATCCACAGTTGGGGACATCCCATAACGTGATCTTGATGTCTGGGTAGGCTGTGGTGTCGACCGCATCGTATTTGGTAGCCATGGCATTCAGGGTCGGGATAAGGAAAAGGATGAAGTTTATGATGCGCATCCCGGGCTTGTTCCAAGTGATTTTACAAGGTGTGTTAGAGCTGAATACTGAAGATTGTGGGAATAGGGCTTGATAATGGATCGAACTGAGGTATGTGAAGCTTTGAGCACTCGCTCTGTCTTTATAAGCCTTCGTACTCTGACTCATACAGTGTTGTTGC
Source organism: Letharia lupina (assembly GCF_014066315.1). Classification (NCBI taxonomy): domain Eukaryota; kingdom Fungi; phylum Ascomycota; class Lecanoromycetes; order Lecanorales; family Parmeliaceae; genus Letharia; species Letharia lupina. The sequence continues at coordinate 464,377 of NW_023502980.1, forward strand.
CCTGTGCTGTTTCATGTCATCTCCTTCTTCCCTATTTGCGACAGCGGACAGCCGTGGAACAAGGCAAAATTCTGTTTCATCGAGTGCCTTATGCTACGCCAATTCTCATTCTGTAAATACATTCATTTATTTACCGCCCTATCACCTCTGACTCCAATCAGGACGGCGAAAACAGCATTCACTGAAGATCCACGTTTCAGAATCTCTCATACATGTGGTTGCGCCAGCTGAAAGAATGGCCAGAGAACCCCAGCGTCCTCCAAGATTTGTCTCGCCGTCTTGCCCACTGTCGCTGCTACCAAGCTCCACACTGAACCATGGCTTAACTGAATTGCGGCGGATCACTTCGATCGACCAGATTCACGCACTAAAGATAAGCATCAGTCATTCCATTTCGCACGCTCTCCGGACGGATTACTTACATTTGCCCCTAGATCTAGTTGATAGCATGTATTTTCCTGTAAGGACTCAATGCCACCCGGAGCCGTATGCATTGTCCGGAGAAAGTGCTCGCAACCGGGGACGATACGTTCTGAACGAGCTCTGTTTGCGCCCGGAGGATCTGCCGTGGCGGCACTCCAGTCGAGTTGCTCGTTGTCTCTTAGAACCCGGCTGAGCTTGAATGTATTGGTTGAACCGTTAGTGGGCTGCATCACACCCCAGGACAAATGGAACTCGCTGTTCGGCTCAAACGTGGGAGTGCAATCGATATCGTCCCAGACGGATATCGTGAGATCCGCATCATGACCGAGTGTCCCGGAACCGCCAGATCGACGCTCATTTAATGCAGCTGTGGCGAGAGCGCCAGCGCTCAAGGCAAGGATGGTATGGATTGTAAGGAGAGTCGAAAGGATGGTATACATGAGAGGCTTGCTGTGAGTATGAAGGGTCTATGAAGATTTAGCGTTGAAGGCTGTGAAGACAAGATCTGAAAATGGTTCTAGTAGATAAGTGCGGTGGAGGGATCGCACAGTCTTTATAGACGCGGCAGGAGAGTTTACGTACTCTGACTCACAACGAGTGCCTCGTATCTCCTACAGTCCAATCCTCTGACATCACCTGCGACATCCGTGTCAAGTCTCAGATCAAGGCTTCCGGCCTCTTCCGGGACCCTTGTTCAGGCCATCTGTTACAGTTTTCGGTTTCATTAGCCTACGTTTCGTTTCAACATCATGTGACGACCTCGTACATCCATCCAATCTTACATGACCTCATCTTCGCTGACTTCACAGCCAATATCCAGCGGAGCCGGAGCGAGTCATCGGTGCTTAGGGCCGCCTGGGACTTCTGTGACCCAATGCCAGGCTATTCTCCGTGTAGCAGCTGCTGATAAGCAATGGAAATCCTCAAAAAACGCCTTGTTTCAGAGCGCAGGCTTAGGTATAAAAGCTCGCATGTCTCCCAGAGATTCCCCAGGCCAGATCAGTGTCATGCAATTCTCCACCTACTGGACAACAGCCAAAAGAACAGCCAAACTCTTTCGACTGCTTTGCCGCATAGCAGGCTAGCATCCAAACACACCACCAACAGCCATACTGTACCATACCTTACCATAATACACCATACCATTCCATACCTCCCTCCTCAAGACCTACCGGAGTACGGCCAAAACCACTGCTGTCTGTACCCACATCGTCGACGAATCAGCGATCCAGAACGCACCGAGCACAGCAACGTACCTTCTTACAAGCACGAGCATCATGTCCAAGTCTGGAAAGCTGAGAGAGGAACGGGCAAGAGTTCCAGCTGAGGATCAGAGAAAGGAACCACAAAGGACTGCAGCTAAGGATCAGAAGAGGGCAGAAAAGACACAAAAGGCAGAAGCTACGAGGAAAAGAAGGGAGCAGAGGAAGGAGCACGACAGGGAGGACGGTTGCTGCGTGCAGTAGAGGGTGCGCTCCGAGGGGGCAAGAGGGTACTGAAGCGAAGTATGCTGAATCCGGCCCTGTGGTATCTGTGGTAGAAATTCAAATTGGTGTACATCTGGGGGACTTTAGATTGTTCAATGGCTGGTCCATAGTGTGTGATGATATGTTTTGTTGCTAGCAACAGGTCATAGATACTGGACGTTATGCCAGGGGTTCGGGAGAAGCTTGGTCGATGCCTCAGCGCTGGTGACAGAACTCTGTAGATAATGGACGATGGTTTTTGCCCACATCGACAAGACAATTCTCCCCTGTCATGCTCTACTATCTGCTCTACACCGGTCTTTGTTTGTAGGTACGAATGTGGTCGTGTGCTGGGCAATCATCACACATCACGCAATACTCCCCTCAACAATTCGCTCCCGTACTTAGTCATTAGCAAACTCTGTCGCTTGCCTTAGAAACAGCCATTGAGACCAGACGTCTCTCGATTTCATTGGGGTATGATGTGTTTCGTCGTTGATTCATCATGTCCGTCTCACTCAAAAACCCTTTCCATGCTTCTATATATATGAACAATTCTCGCCCGCCTTAAAGTCAGCCACTGAAACCAGATGTCTTTCGGTTTCATCGGGGTGTGGTGTGTTTCGTCGTTGATTCATCATCCCCACACCCCATCCATTCTTCTTTCGACCTTATGATCTCTTACGGAACTTGTGTCACGTCGAACCGGCCTATTTCCGGCGTGGTGACTGCTTTCGAGTAACAAAACTCCTCACGGCCGCCGTGGTGTTTTAAAGTGCAGTCTTTATTACAAAAGGGCTTTGTCCGCCAGCAGTAATAAAGAGAATTCAACCCACTTCCCATAAAACTTCAATTTACATTCGAATCCTTTGTGGAACAGCACACTAGAAATCCAAAATCACCATCAAAAGCAACAACATTCTTCCCTTTGCAAGACCTATCCTACTAAGATCAAATTTTTTCTAACCCGCTTTCGAATCCTTGGTCGAACGGCAGTCTAGCATACACCGAACCCAGCAATATACCTCCTCAGCAGCACGAGAACCATGTGCCAGTTCAGCTATATGGAATGGCCATGCGGCTGCGAATTCTATCGTGGTAAAGACGACGTTCAATATTGTCCTACCGAGATAAAGGCGTCTGGGTCAAGTTGCAACACTTCAGGCCGCCAGCCATTCTGGATGATTCCCAGGACCGATGGAGCTGCCGATGTCGATTTCAGCTACGATTGGATCCGTTTCATGACTATGCCCCAAGACCGCAAGAACCAGTTCAAAGGGCTCAGTTGCAAGAACCAGACCTATAAGCGCGGGCAGCTCGTCAGACGGGAGGAGGCAGAATGCCGTTGGCATGGTGACGTGAAGATCAGACTGGAGTGGGCAAACAAACCTAAATATGCAAACGAGAAGCACAAGAAGGCGCAGCAGAAAGCGCATAAGAGGGCGGATCAGAAGGAGTTGGCTGACTTGCAAGCACAGCAGCTGAAGAGGCAAGGACAAGGGTGTGTCCTGCAGTAGAGGAAGCGGTGATGAAAGGCTGAGGGCGATTTAGGAAGCTAGTGCTGGGATCCAGTGGTATCAGGAGTGGAGGTTCACAATGATGTGCGTTTGGAGGGCTCGGACCGTTCGGTGGCTAGTTCATCGTATACGTTGATAAATTCTTCTGCTATCTTTGTCAATAGGTAAAAAAAGGGAAGGAAATCATTTCCACGAAATTAGAAGACAAAGTGTGCCCGCAATGTCAGAGTCATTCAGCCCGGTTAAACCCTTTGCTCTCTGTACCTCTACAACACTCTAGCTTAGACGCGTAGATCCCACTGTGCGCTCAGCGTCTTCTTCTTCTTCTTCTTCTTCTTCGTCTTCTCGCCTTTCCCCCTTTGAGCGACAAGATCCATCACAGCGCTTCGCTTGACACCTCGGTCAACATTTTGCTCAACTCACTGGTAGCTTTGAGTATTTGGCGGTCTACCTGTGAAGCGGGCATCCAACACTGAATTCGCTAAAGAACCCCCCAACTCGGCGTGTGAATCTAATCTACCAAAATTATCGGATTTCAAAGCCTAAGCTTCAAAGCTCGCATATCTTCCAGAGACCGAAGCCACAAACCCTACCACCTTAAAGACAAACATATCTTCGACTTGCCATGGACTCTGTCCCCGTTGAGACCAACATACCGACTCTGCAGTCAAGAGTCACCAAATTCGTGTCTGGCCTACCAAACCCTGAAACAGCAAACTTACGAGACGAACAAAAGAGTTGCCACATCTGCATGGAATCCTTCACCGGTGGACTCCTACAAGAGCTACCAGTACTACTCCCATGCGGTCACATTTTTGGGAAAGACTGCATGATAAAGTGGCTGTCGTCAGACGGAGACAGGTCTCCAAGGAACTGTCCCATGTGTCGCGCTAAGCTCTTCCCTCAGTCGCCGTCTTCTAATTCGGAGTACTGGTCGGGCCCGTTTGGGGATGATATGAGGATGAGGCGTCCCATCAGTAGGATGGCGGACTGGGGGAATATGTATCTACCTGGTGAGATAGGGGAGGCAAACCATTTGATGAGACCGCTTGGTGTGACGGTGCACGAAGAAGATTCGGGGCTTCCGATGAGACCTTCGTTTGGATTGGCAGCCTATGGAAATACGAGGCCACCGTTTGGTGAGAGGATGGCGGAAATGACAACTGAGAGGCCTCCGGTTGGTTGAAGGAGGATGATGGAGATTCCTGTTCGGCGTTCCGAGACAAATCGCTCATCTGGACCTTCTTGGCCAAATCCAGGTATCTGATGAAGAGGTGGAGCATGCTGAATTCAAAGAAATGATAGATAGAGTAGGAAGGTGTGCAACTGTCATTGAGAGCGGCTTGGATTCTCATACAATCCGTAGATGAGTCTCTTCTTTAACGATATTCTTTGCAACCACATGATCTGTAAGGAATGCTTTTGTACGAAGTCAAAAAGTCGTTTTGTATTGAAAAACAGTGGAAAAGAACATTCAAATGCCACAGCTCAAGCTCGAGTAGCCGGGAGTCAGTGCGCTTCCGCGGGCTTCGGCCCCCAGCGTTATTCGCTCAGGCGCAGTAGCCGGGCTGGCTAACTGATGAAAGATACGAGTACCTTACCGTGAACAACGAAAAGGAACATTCACGTGGTACTGTGTTTGAAAGGCTTACGGTCATTGGTTTCCCTACTGACCGGGTTGCATTGCATTACAACATGGCTGCGCAGTTTCGCGACAATCCCTTGTATCAGCTCGAATTGCCAACTGTATAGCCTCGTCTTCCTGCTCCTCTTTCTCATCTTCTGTTCCATCGGAATACTGATTGTTGTCCGCATCATCGTACCGTCTTCAAACTCGATCACTCCTCATCCATAATTGTGAGATCGTGGGGCAAATTACCGAATCATACCCCGAAAGTACGAATCCTTACCGAATCATACCCCTAATTACCGAATCATACCCCTACACCAAATCACACCCAAATATGGGGTATGATTCGGTAATTTGCTATTGCTTGGGGTATGATTTGGTAAGTTATCGAAGTGGCCTCAAACTACGAAGGAGATAATCCGCGATTTGACTTATTCGATCATAGAAATAAGGGAGTTTCTCCGACCGCATTTGATGAGAATTCTATCAGCCTAAACCATCAGACGAAAAAGCCGAGTGAACGAAATTTCGAGCCCGAGGGTATCCGCACTTCACGCTGCAGACACCTATTCGGGTCCCGTAGGCCCCGTAAGGCCCCGTAGGGCCCCCGAAGGAATAATTTCTACTACGCTACGCAACGGGGCGGGGTAAACTTCGAGGGTCAAACCCCGTTTCGAACCCCGCCCCGTTGCGCAGCGCAAACACCACCGTTATCAATACCGAATTAATTGATATATAAAGCTGTAGTTGACTGTAAGGCTGTTTTGCATATAAAGCATGGTTCTAAATGACCATTTTGAAACAACTGGGGGTTTAGTCATATAAAGCTAGTATTTCTGAGAGGGTACAAAGATTACTTAGTCATCTATGTAGCCAATCAAGTACCCACTCCAATTACCCCAGTCTTACTATTTCAGCCTTTCCACACCTATTCTATATATACTATTCCAACTATTATATCCACCATTCTTCGTCATCCTCACGCATCCAACTCGGGATCGTCCTTCATAGTCTCGTAGCAGATGAATAGGTGGAGAACATGCTAGAGAAATATATCCTTACGCGTACTAATTTGGTAGATAACACGCTATCTATCCCCTAATTCTCAGCTTACTAATTAGCGGCGACAGCAGTAAAGCACTACTGGCATATAAGGCTGTTTTGCATATAAAATACGGTTCTATTGGTGAAAAAAACCTCCAACACCATATAAAGCTAGAGCTTTATATATCAATTAATTCGATAATCAAGTCGACGACTACTACCAGACGCTCAGTAAGCCTAACGCTACCATTAACTTCATCAAACCCTCTTACCGTATCTCAGAAAGCTATCATTTAAGATCCTCATCAAATCATACCCCAAGCAATGGCAAATTACCGAATCATACCCCATATTTGGGTGTGATTTGGTGTGGGGGTATGATTCAGTAATTAGGGGTATGATTCGGTAAGGATCCATACTTTTGGGGTATGAATTAGTAATTCGCCCGAGATCGTGCGTCTAGGGCAGGTTCCTATTCATAACGGCGACGACAGCGAGGTACTTAATATCTTGAGAATATTGAGAATATTAAGAAACAATGGTACCACACCCACACAATGGTAAGTGGGGTAGCACTTGGTAATTTGGGGAGTAAATTGTGGCCCAGCAGGGAGGCTGGCCAATTTTTTCGACCCTAAGGTAGTATCAGCATCATGCATGATCAACGAGCTCTTAGGAGGTGGCCGGTCCAAGGCACAGCCTCAAAGTATTGCCATGTAACATGGTGCTGGAGCGCGGTTAATAGTTGGCACTTTCCTCATCTTTGGATTTCTCTCTTCCTAGACTCCAAATTGCCTATGGATGGTTTGAGTAAGTTCTTTCATATACGCCGGGCTTTCGCTCATCGCCAATCGTTTGACTTCCAATCGAAAGAATGAGCAGCAACACCACTTGCTATAATCCGGACGGGGCTATAGCGACGGGTGATTATGCCTGTGGTTTCCCCAATCTGTCCACTTGCTGCGGCTACGGTTGGGATTGCTTGTCCAATGGGCTTTGTCAACAGCATGGAACGACTGGCTACGCACAAAGTACTTGCACGGATCCAAGCTACGAGAATTGCCTGTCCTTCTGCAACCAAAGTCAATTTGACGGCTTTGGGGAAGTGAGTCGTTGCGAATCCAATGGCAACAGCTGGTGCTGTGCGGGTGCTGCAGGACAAGGCCTCGGTGGTCCCAATTGCTGCGATACCAATCTCACTACCTCACTCGCGCCGTATCCCTTCTCCACGATCGACAAATCTGGTCAGTCAACGGCGGCTAGCTCCTCGGGACCTTCTAGTACCGCTGGGATGACTTCCATTTCCTCGCGCACAACACTCAAATCAACATCCTCGCCCTCCATAAGCCTCGGTACCTCCGTACAGTTAACAAGCCAGACCTCCGTTGCAACATCGACACAAACTGCGGCCACACCGTCCAAAACATCCACGAGCTTGCCTTCACCGCGACCTACAGACCCAAGTCACATTTCGAAAACGGGCATAGAAGTCGGTATACCCATTGCCACCGTCGTCGTCCTGCTCGCAATCCTTGCGTTCTTCATCTTTCAGAATCGAAAATTCAAACAGCGTCTCTTTCAATTGCGGAGCCAGATGAGCGAAGGTTCGCTACGGCGGGGAGAGGCAAGACCTGAGATGCACGAGCGTGAGGGAGGCGCCTTGGGAGAGCTTGATCTTACTCACTACGAATTGACTCAGCATGATGCGCCAAAGCATGAGCTACTCGGAAGTGAAATCCGTGAATTAGATCATAACGGCATCCCGGCACATGAGCTGGTTGGGGACAACCCTCCGAGATGAGGCTTGCTGTGAAGGTTTTGTGAGAGATGCACTAATGAACTGTACTGGAAATAAAGGGTGAATGAGCTGGATTGCAGTGTTGCAGAGTGGGAGAGGAGAGGAGAGAAAAGATGAGAAAGGAAAAGATGAGAAGACAAGAGGGGATGTTTGTTGGAGAAAATTGCTCCGTGTCCCTATCAGAGATCATATCATCTCTCACCTTGAATTTACATAGGTTCGGATCTTGAACAGCACATCATACAGCGCATTGATATCTTCTCACCCACGTCACCATGGCTTGGTCACCTTGGTTGCCACGTCAGTGTCCGTATCCGCAGGTCACTTCTTGTGGCCACGCCTACAAAAGCTCTCTTGCAGTCTTGTCAGACCTTAACAGATCCTTCAGAGTTTTTGAAAATTGAATCTCCTGGCATTTCCAGGCTTCATTTCACCATGGAACCAAGCGCACAAGAAATTCTTGAGGTATTGTACCAGGAGTTTGACCAGTCCCTTCGAAGAATATGGGAAAAAGACAAGCAATTGACCATAGATCTAAAGAATATCCATCTTGACTTTGTGAGTCAATACTCTGCCTTCAGGCATACCTGATTCCCGACCGACATCCCTGATCTAACCATGTCATCAATAGAATGGGGCACGATCCACGTGTAACGAAATCGAGACCATGCATGGGCAGCAGTTGGAGACCTCGGAAGGACGTATTACCACGTTCAAGGAAGCCAAAATGCAAATACAGAAGGCCAGAGACGAATTAAAAGACCTCTTCGAGCTGCTCCTTGTAGACGGTTGGGCAAAGGACCCAGAGGTGGGCGAAGAAGGGGAAGCGGGACTAGTGCATCAGTTACCGGAGGGATAAAGACATGGGGCTGAATTTATCGACGATCTCCGGTGAACCGTAAGATACTCACAAGTCTTCTGTTCATTTCTAGTTGTAAAACATTCGTACTAAGAAAAAGATTTCAGATTCAACCATGTCCAATTTACTAGGGTACTGCCTTCACTTTGACATTCTATATTCGATGCTGTAATCGGAGCCAGATACGTGCCAGTCGTGCATTGCCAGTGTCCCTGTTCGCTCATACTCGATACGGCTAGGTTGGTTCAGCCTCTCTGAAGAGTACCGAATGTTACCTAGTGACATTCAAGTCATGACCCATCGCTCCTTCCATTGCGCCAATTAAAATCCTCTTTGCTCGTGAAATGGCATAGCTAATGTCTGTAATTGCCAGCGTTGCATCAGTAGCTGGTCTCGCAGACGTAAGCTTTCGTTTGGCCGCCTCGTTCTACAAATCCTTCCGTGCAGTAAAAGACGCGCTCAAGAGCATACAGAGGCCTTTTGAAGAGCTAGAACGTTTCCATAGTCTTCTACTAGAAGTCAATAGAGTCACAGAGAGCTACAGCGTTTCTTTTCTCTATTACGAAAGATGGTATCTCTGTCGATAATCTACAGTACTTACCTCAAGAATGTCAGGCAGAGCTTGCCGTGATTCAGAGGATTAAAACAACTTCCCAGAAGAAGTGGAAAATTATCTCCACAACACTGCGACTTATCTTAGTGGGTCCGTGATCAGCAGACGATCGAGTGACATTACCAGTCCTTCGAAACACTGGGGCAACGTATCGATGCTGCTCTCTCACTGAGCGGTCGATACAAAAGCCCACGATCATAAAGCAGCCAGCGCCTAACTCTGTATAGGAAACACGATCTTGCCACAAGAGAAAAGGACGAAGCACTACATACCCAGGTCATTGTGGTTCGTGATCATTTGAAAACTTCGGTCACCAAGACCAAGAGCTTAGTCACCACCTAGTTCAGTACTATTGGGGATAGCATCGAGCAGGTCGCGTCTCAAGCCGCTCTAAAACATGGTGAGTTGAAAACAGAGACCCGTCGTGGTCACGACAGCATTTGTCACCAGGTTCTACTGACCGGACAGCGTGACATGCGGTCCTCAACGCGTAGAACTCATCTGAATGATAGTCGAAAGCTGGCCAGAATGGACCATGGCATACATTGATTGGACCCATTGCTTTCAAGCTTGTCCTCGCTGCACGTTGTATCGGAGGGAACAATTTTTAACTCCGCGAATCAGCATTCGGGCTTGAAGCAATGATGCTATCGCTGATGCTGATAAAATTGAGCCTGTACGAGGCAGTCTCCAACTTGCGGTCGCGGTCGCAGATAGAGATCTTCGAAGATGGGGTCAACCTTTTACTCACCAAAGTATCAGAACCTGGTTGCTTTTTGCTAACAAGCCGCAGCGATACGAAATCATCAAAGCTCTAAAGGATCCGGAGCCAAGAACAAGGAACCGAAAACGCTTCCGAGCCACAGGTCGGTGTCCCAAATTTATTCTGCAAGTATTGATAGCTTGCCAAAGTCAGGATTCATGCAAAGGTATGGATGGCGCACATTATCTGGGATAATTTCACGCACCAACAAGAAGACATCTCAGAGCCGATCAGTTTCGTGCATTCCATTCGAAATCTCGAGCCGTGGCTCCAGGTTTTTCGGCGAGCGTGCGACCTCGGTCACGGATCTGACCCAGGCCTCAGAGGTTTTAGCTCTGAAGTTATGGATTATATCGCAGAAACGGACAACATGGAATCCGAGGCTCCGCGTACGCTCGTTCCTTTTTTGATCAGTCACGGAGCAGACATAGAAGGTCCAGCTGGGATCCATAGAGAGAGAGCAATACTCCGTGCAGCACAGTCGGGAAATGCGAGTAGTTTGCTCTGGGCTCAGGTACTCTGGGAAACGGCGCTGATTACAAAGCGCAAGATGGCTTGGGGCGCGGTCCGCTGCATCTTACACTCAAGAAAGAAAGGAGATGTTTTGACTATGAGGTACTGCGTATATCTATGCGAATTATGGAAGCAAAGTTTGTCCGCCCAAGCCGTTCTGAATGTTCGATACATGGTACTTGGTAGGGAGAAGCAACTTGAAGAAGAGCAAGGACGGAGGGGAAATCGGCCAGGGCGGAAAAAGACCAGCTACAGATTGTTGAACTTCATGAATGCTTCAACCGGAAGTGTTGTTTCTCTCATAGGCGCGACTAGACCATTGTTTAATAGGAGGTGCGATTGAATGTCTTCAAGAGATGGGCTGGCTACTTTGGGAAGAATGGAGAGTTTTCGTCTTAAGACTGCATCCTTTAAGAGACTGATACGTCCGCCGTCAAAGGAACTCGCACGGATCCACTCAACGCCGTTGATCGCATCGTCCCTTTACCAACTACCACGTCATTATCTTTCACCACAATGTCCATTTCAGGCAGTTTTGCCATCAACGTTACAACGTTACCATACTGCAATGGTAGGATCCGGGACGGGACGCCCGCGACCCTGATGAAGGAGGTTTTTACGGTCGCGGTGATGCCAACATTGGTGAAAGTTAGTATGCGAACGCGCTCGTCGTCTTTGCGCGGAGCCAAGTTCAACAGCGCCCAGATGATCGCCAAGAACATGTCCTTCCTCCCACGGAGAGAGCAACCTGGGGATAGCCGTCCATGATCCATGTCTTCCCAGGGAACACTCCGTTAAAGTCCGAAAGCAGCGCTAGCTCGCGCAGAGCGAAGACAAATACCATCATGCATGCTATATCTGGGAGGACGGCGCCGCGATTTCGGATAAAGTAGTGGAAATCTTCGTTTGGGAGGTCTGGCCAGATGTCCGATTGATTTGTGGCCGTCGGTGTGATAGGGTTGAGGTTCGCATTCGTTGAGATAAGAGGTAGGAGAGTCGCAGCCTTGGACAGAGATAGCAGGCAGAAGAGGATATAGCAGTACCGCAGATGGGGACCCACGAGTCCATGGGAGCTCGGTCGAAAAAGGAGGTAATTTCCTATTCATGGTGAAAACCGTAAAGGAGAGGATCCGCGCCCTGGCTCATCCGATCATGCAATGATGGAATTTCTCCGACCGCATTTAATAAGAATCCTATCAGCCAAGATTATTGGACGAAACCCGAGTGGACGAGATTTGGACTCCTCGAGGACCAAACGTAACCACCAGACCCTACCACACCACCGTTATCAATAACCGAGTCGACGACTATTAACAGACTCTCAGTGCGACTAACCAATCAGTCCAATTCTTTGACTCTATACATACCTCACCCAGAAATCCGGACGCAAAGCTCGCTTCCTCCACCATGACGCAACAATTCCTCACGGGGCTTCCCAAAGTCCCCCTAGGTGAGTTACCCAGAGACAGCACATGTATGATCTGCCTCAATGCTTATGGCAACGGATCGCTCGACAACGGTGGTATCGCCGAAGGCCCAATCCGCCTACCATGCGAACCCCACCTTGGCTCAGAGTGAATATCGATTTAACCATCCCCCAGCAAGACAGCCCAAAACTCACGTCCGTACTGCCGGGCGCAATCCTTCCCTACGCAACCTCGCCCACCCATGGAGCACGAGCCCACGGACGACGAGGAGCCTGACAGCCCCACGCCAGGAAGACACCGTGCTCGATGACAAGAAGAATAGGACGGATCGGGCGGCCGGTACAGGCGCCGGAGGAGGGCGAAGCATGGGAGGATAGTGACGATGGATGATACATCGAAAGAGATTTTTCGAAAGAGACTCGCAAAACATGTATGCGCACTTCTTCCAGACAACCGCAAAATAGTACGAAGAAAGCCTTCAACGCGCACGCGCCATCGTAGCAAAAGTTTGGCAATCGCAGCCACAGTCTGCTGCCGAGACCAACGACCAAAACCGCACCGAGGCGACAGAGGTGGAGATTGCGGACCTCGCGCATTCGTTCCAAGCGCTACAGTCTCTGGAGATGGTCTTTCACATCGGACGAATAAGCGAGGGTCCTCGCGGTCGGTTTCCAACGCTGACGGATCCGATCACGGAGTTGGGCAGGGAACAAGAAGAGGCGCTTTCCCTCGAGCTTGGGAGACAGGGAGCTTTCGCGAGGCATTGTGATCGTCCTGCCTGCGCCGGTCTGACTAATCGCGAAAGATGGCGGTTGCATCGTGATAGGGATAGCGAGGTTTGGAACCGTCAGGCAGGGGTTTGGGATGGATTTGGAGCGGATTGAATGAATGAGATTGTGAAGCGAGAACATAGATGTGCAGCACAGGATGTTGGAGGGAAGGAGCTGGTGTTAACGCAATTCTTCTTTCGACATCTTCCGGAATGAAGAATTGTATCATAGAGGTTCATCTAAAATAAACGTTGTGCTTATCAATGATCTTCTGTCAAACACCGACACTTGCGGTCAGGAAAGGGTAAAGTAGAGCTATCGCACGGTAAAAATACTCATAGTAGACCAAAGGTCAGCCATGCTTGTAAATTTCCATACTCCGAGTAACCATTAGCCCCTTCGTACTATGCATGCCTTCATACTAAGTAGAAAGGCGTCCTTGTTCATCGTAACGGTCCAGAAACATCCTGTCCGAAGCCTCCATTCTTAGTCCTCCAGCTTGCTTCCACCCGCTCGTTGAAACACTTTCTTGAATCGTTTCGTCATCGTCATGCCTTTCTTAGCCTCCTCCCTCGAATCGAGAGAAACCTCTGTGCCCTCGACATAGGGTTCCAGCAGCTTCAGGCGCGTCTTCTCGGCCCACTCGTTCTTCTCGGCCACCGTCCATCGCCCATGAAGGCTGCTCCCCCCTGTCGTTGAGTTGAAGGCGGTGACGTCGTCGCTGATGATCACGGTCGCTTTGGTCAACGGTAAAACGCGAAGCTGCAAAAAGGATGCCAGAATGGACTCCAGGACCATGACTTTATAGGACGTTTGTGCGTACCACGAATTGTGGGTGTGGATGTTCATTTCCAGACACAGGTGAACGGTGCGGAGGCCTTCGAGTGCACGGATGGAAGACGGCTCCAGGGCGCTCATCCAAGCAGACCTGTCGCTGGCGCGGTTGGGAGTGTCGACTGACGGTCTGCTCAAATGCAAGCTTCTGATCATCTTCTGTTGTTTTGGGTCCAGGCCGGCCAAGAACTGACCAAAGGAGAGTGCATCGTCGAAAGAGAAAGTATTCTTGGCATACAGAGTGGTGTTGCCTAGGTGATACAACTGCCGGCAGCTCGCAAAGAGCGCAAGGTGGAGCTTTTCCAATTCTGTGACATCAGTGGGGTCGTATGCACCGCAGCAGCCGCAGTACAAGTGACGTGTAGCGTTCCTCTCGATTTCATATTGCGGTGTGTGCACCCATCCGGCGTTGCTGATTGCTTCGGCGTAAGCGGCATCCTCGGTCTTACGTGCATTACAGATGGCGTGGCGAAGGCCTGGCAGAGGCACTGGACCTAGATTGTTCTTGCCGAAGCCGGGAATCCTCTGGCGGCTGTGGACTTTGCCTAAGGCGTGTAGAGTCACGCAGTCTGTTCGGGTCTGCTTTATGTGGATGAGGTTGCCGTTGGCACCTATGGCGTAGGAAGCTATGATTTCAAGAATTTCGAGTGGCAGGCACAGCAAAGTGGATTGCAAGGAGTTCTGCTGCGTTCTGGTATGGTCAGACGCTATATAATCATAGAATTAGAGCTGCAATGAGCTTACATTGTCGTTGTTCTTGGATTGCACTCCTCAATCTGGATATGCTCTGTGGACTTTGACTCTGTGTTGATGATCTCTAAGAGTTTCCACATATCTCTATACCAGGATTTTCGGTCCATACTCATGTAGTAATACCGGCTCTAAATGAGACTCTCAACCGAGATCTGATGGTGTGAGGGCAGTGATAAGACTTGAATCTTACAGTTGTAGAAAGTGAAGCAACGACCTCGTGCTTGGAAATTCCGAATGATTTATGTTTTGCGCAATGGAAGTCGCGTCCTGTATCTATCTAACGACGCTATTATATGAGCCTCTCTCTTGTACTTTCATGTAACTCAGCTCTACTTTCAAAGTTGCAACATGGCAAGAGCACGTTACTATCATCGGCAGGTCTTCGACATGGTCAAGCAGAATGTAGCTAGGACACACAAGTCACCATACAACGCAATGAGCATACTTTGACATAGACACCTTAGAGAAGCCTTGAGAATGGGAAGGTTAGCCAGAGGCACTACTAACTGGTTTATTGATACTCAGGTTCATGCAGGCTGCTATGTCTCATTGCTACAGTTCCAAGGCTGTCTTCTTGACTGCCGGGCCGCCGTTCGCATTGCTGATTCTGGAAGTTGCATGTTCGCGGACTTCGAGCGCCCACGTAGCGACTACCTGAGTTGCGTGCCGCTACGATTGTAGGTATTACCGGTACTCAGGTATACCTCCACTTCCCCAAGATCTTGTAGACGTTTATATGTGATAGATCCAACGTCCATCGGCTCATCAATTCCGTCAGGGCGCCTCTGTAGCCGATGTCTTCGTCAACGAGCCCAATTGGCGCATCCGCGGCCTCACCCGCGATCCTTCTCAACCCACTTCTTAAGCGCTCACAGCGCGGGGCATCGAAATGGTTTGCGGTGATCTTGACCATCCGGACTCCCTGACCGCAGCCTTCTTCGGCGCTCACGCCATCTACGCCATCACGGACTTTTGGCAGCCGTCCTATAATCCAAGCAACAAAGAAAAGCTTAGGGAAGGCCAAACCACGAATGAACTCTGCTTCGACCAGGAGGTGCAGCAGGGAAAGAACATTTCCAATGCAGCCGCGAATGGAAGGACGCCAGAAAGGTATGTATGCTCGTCGCTGTCGGATGTCAAGAAGTGGGGTAGGGGAAAGTATACCTGGGTCTATCATTTTGATGGAAAAGCGAAAGTGGTCAAGTATATCAGGGACGAACTGCCGGATTTGGCGAAGAGAATGTCCGTGCTGCAGATTGGGTTGTATGCCACGCATTGGCAGGCTGCCCCTCTTCTTGCGCCACCAAAGGTTGAAAAACCTCACCCAACAATCTCTTCTTGGGAGCAAAATGGCTGAACAGCTACGTAGCAACTGGACGGGACCTATGTCCTGTCTCTGACGGCAGATCCAGACAAGCCCATGCCAATGATCGACACACGCAGGGATACGGGTCATTTCGTCCGAGCTTTGGACCAAACTCCCCCTGGAAAGAACGTCCTGGCGTACGGCAGCATGATCAGCTGGAAGGATATCATGACCCTTTGGGCCAAGATTTTAAGGCTCCCTGGCGGATGCTACAAGCAGGTCACCATCGATACAATTGACTGGATTGCCCCTGGTGGTCTTGGTCGCGAGGTTGCAGAGGGCTGGGCGTTTCAGGGAGAATTTGGATATGACGGAGGTGATCCGAGTATCGTGCATGGGAAGGATGTGAGTACGAGTGTTTCAGTTCTGGGAGCTGACAATGCTTTCTAGCTGACTGTTGATATTCCGACGACTAGCATTGAAGACTACATCAAGAAGGAGGACTGGTCTTCTGTCATTGGCTGAATGCGCTAGTGCGAGCCTTCATTATTCGATGGTAGTGGAAGTTGCATGTCAACCGAGCGATTTCGAGCTGATTGGTTTCGTGGCTGTCATGCGCAATCGAATCTAAGAGGCCTATGCGAATTGTCGAGACATGCTTCGACTTTCACCGTAGCTTTCGTATATGCTAGTGACCATGCTCAATGGAGTATTGTAACTATCAGCAGGTTTCAAGCACCCGACGCTGGGAAATCTTCAGGGTATTCAGCGCACATCTTTGTAGCAAGCAACTATGAAATCTTAACGCAAAGCTACCAAGTATCGCGCCAGCGCTTAGTCCTCCTTTTTGGGACTAATGCTACCCCACATCTTCGTACAACCTTCAATGAAAGAACCCAGTTCGCTCCAACGGCCAGCAGATATATTTGCCATGGCACCTAGCAAGAAACCCGCAGCTAAAGGTGGCGACAAGCCCAAAGACAAAGGCAAAGGCTCCACCAGCAAAGACGACAATGCGGGAGCCTCGAAGCTGAAGGCCGCAACAGCTATCAATACTCGTCACATCCTGGTACATCATCCTCTCCTCTCCTCTCCTCTCCCCATCTCCCTGGCAAGAAACGCTGAATGGCCGTCCAGTGCGAAAAACACTCAAGGAAAGAAGAAGCCCTGACCAAACTCCGCGACGGCGCCAAATTCGACGAAGTAGCCCGCGAGTTTTCCGAGGACAAAGCCCGTCAAGGCGGCAGCTTGGGCTGGAAAGTACGCGGATCGCTTGATGCCGCGTTTGAGAAAGCGGCGTATGACCTGGAGCCGAGCACGACGGGCAATCCAAAGTATGTGGAGGTGAAGACTGGGCATGGATATCACATCATTATGGTGGAGGGACGACGATGACGACGCATATGGCTATGGATGACCGAGAGAAGCTACGAATCCAAGATTGCTCTCTCTGCTTCTTCGAGGCAGCGGCCTATCTGCCTCCAGAAGCTTTCAACTTGCATACTCCGGGGTATGCGCACACCACCATGGTCAGATTTAGTGACCACCGTTCTGCCCACCTGCCCTCGCTCCTCGTCGTGCCGGCTATGCAATCCATCAGTTACGATTCTGACGTGCCACCTCTCGCCTCCGTTGTCGGCGAATCTCATAATCGGGCCCATTAAAGGTTCCAGAAGTACAGCTACAGCGATTGGATCATGCAGCGGTGGTCCTTCTGTGATGCCATAGACCTCGCTGTAGGTATGGGCGAAAAACAAGAGGAGGTCATGGAACATTTGTCGGAGGTTCATGGCAGATGCCGATGGAGTCGTCAAGGGCCTTCCCGTCAGCAACGTCTGCTGGACTTCCCTTGTCGCTAAGACCTGATGGGTGAGATCCAGCGGTATCAACGTCGTCTTCGCGGCAAGTTTACGGTTCGAGAAGATCGATTCAGCGGCTTCCGGATCGCACTGCTTGAACATCAGACCCGATCTGCCCGGTTCAACTCCAAGTACTGCAGATAGCGCTCACATAGATGTTAAACTCCGCCCACCTCGTCCAATTCCCAAACCTCTCCCCTTCGCCCTTCACATGTCCCATAGGCGCATCCGTAAAACCACCACCAATAGCACCACCCATAACACTCAAACCCTTAAGATGCTCCACGAGCTCCGGAAACGTAGCAAACAATAATGCCACATTCGTCAACGTCCCTGTAGCCACCAGCCACGCAGTCCCTTCAGGCTGTTCCATCAACGCATGCCGCATAGCCAAGACAGCATTCGGCTTCGTAACAGGCTCTGCCGCAGGCTTCGGTAACAGGGTCGTGCCATCGAGACCGGATGCGCCTGTGTGTGCAACTCAGCACGCCTCCCCCACCCCATATTATGCGACAAGGCAGGTACCATGTATATCAGCAGCGTGGACCGCGTTCCTGCAGAACGGCTTCGCGGCCCCAGGATGGACGGGCACGTCGGGCCTCCCGATCGCCGCGAGGACGCTCAGCGTGTTATTGGTCGTCTGCGCGAGGGAGGCGTTGCCGTGGACGGTGCTGATGCCGAGGAGGTGGAGGCAGGGATCGTAGGCGGCGAGGAGGATGGCGAAGGCGTCCTGAGGGGATGGCTTAGCGTTTGAGGGAGATGGTTGGGGTTGGGGTTGTCCGTACGTCGTGCCCTGGCTCTGTTAGAAAGAGGACTGGAGGGATGTGAACGAAGCTTCATCGGGCTTTACCGTGCTGTACCTGTGTCGCAGTCTAGCCATAGGGGTATCTGTTTCGCGCGACCGTCCTCCATTCTTGCAGTCAATGGGGCGAGAGAAGGTTACGGAGGAGATGGTGTTCGTGGGTCTTTGTTAAAGATACAGCGGGTACTCTATTTTTGCTAAAGGCAGTAATACTTATCCGCGTATCATGCTTTCCCCCGGCTACGTTTTCAGCCTTTCATCAATAGCCTTCAAACTCTGGCAAGATCTGGCATCACAAAACCCCTGGAAGTAGGCAATCTACACTGGCTCCTAGATGAAGCTTTAACATGTTTTGTGTCATTGAAATGCTTCAAAAATTTTGCAGGAATTGCATGAGTAGCCGAGCCAGCTGCGTGCAACTCCCTTGCTAGAGTTAACGGAGTACCAGTTCCCTCAGTAAACCCATCAGTTCTTCCACATGCCCATCAGCCTTTCCAGCTTTCTGATTCAGCTCTACTAACTTTGGATTCCAAGCTCTCATGCACCAAGATACCATGAGCTGTAGGCTGACCAACCCTTATATCGCCCTGGTACATCACAGGGCTTAGCTAATGTCACTTTTGGGACCGTCATTGGAGGTCAAGCGCAGCCACGCACTCCGCGAGTCCTTATTGTCCAGCTCTATACTTTCATTGGTGGTTGTATCCGCTCTTGCTGTCTTCCTCAGAGAAAAGCTTTGTAGGGATAGTGAAGAACACAGATTCCTCATCATGAAAGCCGGGCTTTTTGCGCTTTCGTAGAGGGGTCCTAGAACAGGAACGCATGCGGCCACGACCGACATATGAGGTTCGATGACCGACCAGATAGTGTTCTTGGTCGCCACATCTGAAAACAAAGTCAGGTTACGCTTTTTGACAGCAGTCTTTGTGCTCACCTATATAAGCTGTATCGGGCGTATCTTTTCTGTTATTTAATATTATAAAATAGTAAAGGCGGACCTCGGAGGCAATAATGCATCTTTTCTGGGTGTCAGTGATAAAAGTGTATTATTGCACAGATCTTACAGAAGACCGAGGAGGAATATCCCGATGAATGATAATTTTCGTTCCGAAGACATAGATAAAGTTCGGATAACAGGAAGAGGTAGGCAGACGAGGGCGGCGTCCAGTAATATATTGATTGCAGCCGGCGAACAGAGAAAAGCAGTATAAATCAACCTACCATATCAACCAGGCTCAGTCCAGCCTTTCGAGACATTATAAGATCGAAACATCTGGCCCTAGGATATCGATGCTGTTTCAGCGAGACCCCTCATGAAGTGAGTCAGCGTACATACAAATATCGACGCCAAAGCCCAGGCAAGAGTGAGTCCCATCATCACATGACAGGCCGAGTAGAAGCTTTTAATCACGAGTATGCGCTTGTACAGAATCAACGTCGATGCTTTGATGAGCGAGATCGCCAACGCGAACAAGATCGGTCCAGCAAAGATGACCTGCATAACATGTTAGCAACAACCCAAGAGGACCGGCCTCCTTCCATCTGATGATCTTCGTATATATCGCGCTTTCAGATGGATTGTTGGCAATATGCTCCTCTGTATTACCCACCCCGCCCGCAGTAGCAGCGTAAATCAGCACTGGGGCAGCATGATATAGCGTAAGCTGTGGCTGTAAGCGAATAGTCAAGCAGAATCTATTTCGTTGAGTTACCAATGCTATCAAAATAGTATAATCGTCTGCCCCAAGCCCAGCCTTTGTGCTGCGTCGTACTTTGAAGCGAATTGCCACAAAAAGAGTTGACAATATTGATAGCACTACACGCACTGCGACCAAGGAGGTTGATAACGACGAATACATCGTTATTAAACTTGCTTAATCGAACACGCTTCGCCCATTTGACATTGCAGGGATCAAATTGCTGAGCAAGAAGTATGATGGTGTATTGAATATCTCACGCGGTGTTTCAAGCCGGGGCCATCTTTTGAGTAGTCAAGCTGAGACTGATCGATCATCTCGGAAGGAGAAACCCTCTGACGGTATAAGATGGAGTCGAGATGCCTGATTAAAAGTTTAGCTGAGCACCTCCTCGAGCCGTTACATTGCAATTGCTGTACAGGCCACAGCTTGCGGTTGCATTGCATAGGTGGCACCCATGGGCCATGTAGTTTTTGTTCAATGTAAGTAGAATGATCTCAATGGCGAAAGAATACTCGTGCCCTACTCCGTCATCAAGGCAAGAGTAGCGGGTGAGAGAAGGAGGGCTGGTATGCCTGTGACGGTAGGCGGGGTGAACATCTGCTGCGCTATTGTTAGAACCCCGAAAGACTAGCCTATCGACCAATTTGCCAAGGTCCGCGGGTGTCACGCGCGCTTTCGGGCTCCTAAAAGAGGACCTAACATATGCGCGCCGAGAAAGAGGTAGGGGATCCATATCAAACATGCACTGAGATAAGTGAGATCCCTCCATCCCCTCTAGAGTAGTATTATCCCCAACGCACTTGCTTTTTTTCTGCTTGGCGAGGAACTCTTCAAAGACATTAGACCCCGGAAACGTGCAAAGATATGAGGCAATTTTTACATGCATGTCAAACCTGCTGTGTCTTGAAGTAACTCTGCAAAAAACGGATCGGACTACTTCAATGGTCAAGGGTGTGCGAGGGATCTTCTTGCTCAGATTCTTTAAGGCAATCTTGCAGGAAAAAAAAGGGTTTTCCTGTGGTTTTCTCAAAGCAATTCTGCAGATACGGGTCCGACTGCTTCAACAGTTAAGGATGCGCGAAGGTTCTTCTGGCTGCGTTTATTGAGGCAATCCTGCAGGAGAATTTTTTTTTTCTTTTTCCCCAAGGCAATTTTGCAAACAGTGGCACTCACAATTTGCCGTGGTTTACTCAAGACGCTTAGCTTCATACGACATACATGCTGCTTCACCTCTTAAGGTTGAGTTGAGTTGAGGGATTCGAGGGCAAGCTTGGGGGAAGGGAAGGAGGTTTGATGCTGGCTGAGGGTGCGCTAGTAATTGAGCGCTTACCCCTGTTGCCAAGGCACCGCAGGAAAGCCCCTTAGCGTAGTTCAGAAACGTTCGCAACTCTTGCCAAGATATGTTAGAATCTATGTACTGTTATAATCTGAGATGAACGGGCGGGTATTACTATTACGTCGCTCTTCGCACTCGTTGAATACAGATTTTGAGCTCGACGTGCGTGCGTGAACCCCTTCATCTTCTTACCACAAGCCGCCATGACTTGCTCCGGACGTATACTCCCGAGTTAAAACCCGAGCTGATTCTATTCCTATAACATCAAGGTGTCTGTGAATTGAATACGGGCGAAAGTTCAAGCTTGAAACAAGCTCTCGCCGCCCCACCAAGCCCTCTTGGCTCGACGCCTGCAGACTGCCGTGAAACATTCAAAAATTCGAGTCGCCCTTGTTCTTGATGCCCAATAATGACTAAACCAATGCGCTCCGCGCTTACAAGAGCACAAGCAAACTCGATATTCAGTGACGGAAAGTGAGGATTCCGCAATTTAAGGCTATGGAGGTAGGCTGAGCAAGTGAATAGCTCAAAAATTCCACAACTTGAAAACAAAAGGCGCACACGACGGCACAACGTAGCTGGCGCCCTCGGCGCGAGCCAAAGACCAAATTACTAACTCGGCCTCTTCTAAATTGTATGCCGTCATGGGTTTCAGGCTCAGCAAATCTGGTCATTGATAAACAGAAACATAGTCAAAACAGAGCATTTATGGGCCATTCACGGGAATCAAATCATGACCAGCTGGCATGAGGAGGGACAAGAGCCGATGATTTTCTGGTAATACGTACAGTCTATGGCTCGGCCCTTAGTTTGTCATTCTTCCGTTGTGTGAGAGCCGTCGCTTGGTGGTAAGGAGAAACAGAAACTTATCCTTTCAACAGTCGGTCCTCAGTCCCTTGAAACGGACCCCGCTCTTCACGTGTGTCGCAGATATGCATGTGGTATTCGATGAAACAACAGATAAACAGGCAGCAGACATAGACGCCTATAAGGGCTCGTCTTCCTGCTCTCAAATTTGTTCCTCATAAGATCTCATCCTTTCATCTACACATACTACGGACAACAGCAACCTCAGTCTCATTCCATCTGACTCTACTCTGAAATATTCACCTCACCTTCCCTCCCAAGACATGAGTCAGCCACCAGGCCCCCAGGAGGAACACTCAATAATTGACTACCGCCCTTCAGCTCGCCCAGGGGAACCCGAATTAGATGACGCAGCCCTTCCGTTGTACTACCGAATTGTCCTCTACCACGGCGTGCTTGGTACGGGTAGGGCTCAAGTGCAACAGCTAATTTCCCTAAAAACCGGTGGTGCCGTTGCAAGCTGCGGCCTCTTTGAGCAGCACAAAATAAAGAAGACAGCAAAGAATATTTCGGAGAACAAGGATCACCCATGGGACTGGAATGGCTACAACATTGGCAAATTCCTCGCCTCGGGGCTGACGCAACCCAAAGATCTTGAACTGGTTGTCGGGCTTACGGAGGAAGAAATCAAAGGAATCAAAAATGGTGAAAAGGTGGGTTTCAATCTTCCCTGCGCAAGTTTAGCCTGTATTTACCGTTAAGATAGCATTTTCCTCCCAATCATCGCGCGCGAACGAAGGACAGCAATGCCTATCGAGGTGCGGCGGAAAGATTGCTGGAAAACCGTGCCTACTTCAAAGAACGAGTGGAGGTAGAAGAACGAATCCGGCAGGCCGGACAAGCCATGCAAGCCCCGCCAAGTCAAGCAACGTATGATAGTCTAGCAGACCAAGCATACCTAGTGGGCCAAGCAAGCTTAGCAATCGCAACAAGCAAAGGGCCAGGAAAATAAGTATTGTGTGATTTGGGGGGCCGGGTTCCGGTTCTGCTGGTCTGACCCGACACATCTTTCACTGCGATCAAGGCATGCATTGGGCGGGTTTCCGTCTACATTGTGGACATACACATTCTTTAAGCTGGCGTTGAAGGACACTCCTTTCACTGAGATCAAGGCATGCACAGGGATGAATTTGCGTCTGCATTGCGGGCAAACACACTCTTTTCGCAGGCGTAGAAGTCATGTTATGCAATGGTACTGGCTCTAAGTACTCAACTAACACACCCCTTTCATTGTTGTACGCTTTGCGCTTCTCTAGTACCATATCACACTCTTTTACAGGCAGGATATCAGTAGCATTGAACAATCAATCCGCTCAAACACTGATAATAGCAGCATGCACTAGAGATTTCTGCCGCTGTCCCACGCTCTCCCCAAGCACTCAGAATCGTAGGTGAAAAGCTTGATGCGCCAGCAACCAGAGCTGACCTCTGGGCGACTCCTCTAGTGGAACCCACTTCCTTGGGGTACCCCGGGGTACTTCTCCGTGTGGCAATGACTTACCGACTGCGCTAGGCGCCTGCCCAAACATGAGAAAGTTAATGCCGGGTGGCTGCAGTTCGGGAAACGCCAACTCATGGCCATCAGCAACGGCATCACCCTTCGACACGTTGCAGCGTCTCATTCCTTGCAGCTCTCCGAAACCACAGCCCCATGAGATTTTCCGACCGTCCAGTAGGAATGATTCGGAGTGTGTAAGGGTGTAGATTTCGATGTTGGCAAGTTTCAGTGCTGAGGGTTGCCTAGGTTCCAAGGAAATTCGGGCCAATAGAGATGTTCACGTCTTTCCGAGGAATATTCAGGCGACGATTCCCTATCTTACTGCCCACACACACCAGCCCTAGCCCGCTGCACTGAAACTCCGTCGGCTTGATTGCAATGCAAGATTCCGGAGCCTCCACAAAGAGGGGCTGCTACAAGTACCAAACCAAATTTAATGCTAAATCTGGTACTTGAGTTTTCTGCAACCACTGTCGCCCATTCGTATTTGTGTCAATGTTTTACAGCATGCTTTTAAAACAGGAGAGAATCATGCAGCAGGCATAGATGCATGCAAAGCCTCCCTGCTCTTCATTTTGTTTTTCATCAATTCTCTAAGTCTCGTATTCCTGTACTTATAGAACACAAAAAAATATACTTTCGCGTGATTTATTTCTAAGATACAAATATGATGATATCAAGCACACCATACACGGAAACTATAACAATACTCTCTTTCCTCCCCCCAAAAGACACTCTGCTCAAAGCACCGCATTCTAGAAACCAACGCCATGAGTCAACCAAAACAGGCCGATGCAGAACACAAAGCGACCGCCTTCTACATCAGATTCAAAGCCGAGCTGGCTGCCAACGTTTACACAGAGGTCGTTTATGCCGTAAACAAGGAAAGAATGGAGGAAAATGGCCCGATCGCTGCCACGGATGACCTCAAGATAGTTTGCAAGGTTGAGGTTACAGTTGATTCCCCTAAGAAATACTATCAAGAATTCCAAGACAGTGCCAAAGATGCTGAAATCGTTTGGGATCTAAGTTTCGCGGCCGATGTCACGAGAGATCTAATGCAGGAGGCCACAGTCTTCACAAGATTTACCCCCTGCCTGACGAAACATCATCACGTAAGCCTAAGTAGCTCATCTCTGACCATTTTCATCCACGGACAGCTGACTCAAGGATATAAAATCCTCTACGAGAACCAAGTTGTGTGCTACAGGGCATTGGCCATCCACCCCAATAACATGCCACCAAATCAGTCGGGTGACGCACAGGTGCGATTTGACTGGCAGCAGATGAAGGACCGAAGAGAAGACTCTAAGATCAGAGATGCCATACTTCCGCTGCAATCCGCAATAAACCCGACTGGACCCTCAACACTTTGCCTGTCCTGTTGTGCCTGCGAACAGCGGCGGCCATCCCATTCGTCACCAATGTCCACACCGGCATTTTCTATCAAGGCACATCCGCGGACGATGTCGAGCAGTCCCAAAGTGTTTCCTACGCTGAAGACACTTCAGGTGCCAACCGTTTCGCGCCACCTGTACCCTACCTACTGTATTTGATCAGCTGAGCAGTTAAGTCGACAATAACTTGAATCCCTCGAGCAGCAATGCCTGATCTTCGGCGAACAAGGTTATCTAAAGATTTCATCCGTCAAGATGATCGAGAAAGTCGTATTCGACGGGCTGTGCGGTCTGGTGAGAGGTGAGGTGAAAGAGTAGAGTTTAGAAGATGATCTTCTTGGCGTCTAACTCATGTAGTCCTTTCGCCGAGTACGAAGTATGTGATGACTAATTTTACGTCTGCATGAAGACAAGCGCACTCTTTTGACAGAAACGAAGACTTGTTATGGAGTGTTATTGTCTCGACTCACATACTCTTTTGAAGGGGGGATGGGAATAGATTATTCAATGATATTGGCTTCAAGTACTCAAACGGTACATTCTTTCGTTTTTATATCTAGAATATCGTTTTTATATCGAGGATATAAAGCAGACTTTGCGCTACGGATAAATTAACAAATTTATACAATATATTTGATTGAATATACGTTTCAGCTTGTGCAAAGCAAGTTTCAGTGCATGCAAACTATCTTTAGAATAAACACTCGATAATCTACAATCCTTGCCTTCGGACTAATTACTAATTCATGCCCCAAAACTATGAATCCCTACCGAATCATACCCCTAGGGGTATGATTCAATAATTTGCCATTACTTGGGGTATGGTTCGGTAATTTGCCATTCATAAGGAAAATCGCAAAAGAGAGGATCCGCCATCCGACCATAGACATAAGGGGAATTCTCTGACCGTATTTTTTATGGGTGATCTAGCAGCTTATATACATCAGACGACATCAGACGAAAGCCGAGTAGGCCAAATTTAGCCTCTCAGCCTGTCTACACCCAGCCTATAGCTCTCATACGCACTTCGAACTCCAAGCCAAATAGCGTACACAGGCATAGACACCTAAGATATATTACACTCTTAGTGGGCAGCATAGGCACAGGCACCTAGCTGCATCTACGAGTAGGCCATTCAAGTAGGCCACTATAGCAAGATTGGTAAATTACCGAATCATACCCCAAATTTTGGTGTAGGGGTATGAGGATTCATAGTTTTGGGGTATGATTCGGTAATTAGCCCTCTTGCCTTCACCCCTAGACCTTCGGCTCACGTTGCTCACCCCTCAGACTTCTCAGCGTAGCACAGCAGTGGTGATGATAGAAAGCGTGTAGATTCAGTGGTGGGGCCATCAGCCATTATGTAGCTGATGGAGAACAAAGCACTGCTATCTATGGCTAGCTACATGAAAGGAACAATGATGGAATATGCATGGAAGGATGTAGAAGGGACGCATGCATAGAACATGAAGGAACTAGACACGCTGACAAGACTCACCTGCATCACCCCCGATTTACCTTTAGAGGGTGATTTTTAGGGCGGCGAGAGGCACTTTACCCCATGGAGGCATGGTCGCCTGGAGAAAATGCGTCTCTCCAGAAAACCGGTCCGACTGCTTCAACAGTGAAGGATGCGCGAAGGATCTTCTTGCTGCATTCTTTGAGGCAATCCTGTAGGGAGACAGAGAAAATTTTCTTCGTTTTTAACAAGGGTGTTCCTCAGAAAACGGGTCCGACTGCTTCAACGATCAAGGGTGTGTGAGGTGTTCTTCCTGTCCCTCAAGGCAATTCTGCAGGCAATGGATCGAACGGCTCTAACGTTCAAGTGGTGCGTAATAAACTCATTCGATGTAGGTCAAAGTTGCTGAGCCAAAACCGCGGACACTATCCGATAAACGCCGACGCCGAGGCAACAAATTTAACCGAGATTCTTCCCTCACATTCAATAGCTTCCTTATGTTAATCATTAAATAACTCCACTACCAATAGTCCAATATGCCTCAAATTACTACCCTATCTACTCCTGATAAGAACGAATTAGATCAGGCCTTAAAGCAGCAAAAAAAAGCCACGAAAACCAGTGAGAGACAGGCATTTCTTGAAAAACGTGACAATCTTCTCCAGCGTATTCCACCACTTCCAGAGTATCAACCAATAATAATTGAGCATCGGGCAGCTGTCAGTCATCTTTCAAGTAACCTATTTCTTACTCCACGTACTGTGTTTGGCCTCATATGAACTACTACTGTCTGGGAAATGCTTCGAGATAATATCAATTTGTATGCCTCTGCCCAAAGTTCTCGCGATCCTTATTGGTACTCTATAACGGTGTTAGAGCTTAAAATCTTCGTCGCTATTACAATCTATATGGGAATCTTTCACTTTTCTACTATTCATAACTACTGGAGGACTGATGATATCTGTCGAGCAAGGCCAAACCCCCCCCCCTATCTCTGCACTATCAAAGGCACTACGAGGTAACCATAATTGGCAAGACTTAAAGGCCATTCGGACGTGCCTTATATGTCGTAAGGACATTTAAAATCGAGGTTTTGGGCGAGAGATTAGTGGGAATAGGGATAATGCTCCCAAGACACGCGGGGGATATAAAGTATGTCAGGTCTTTTTATATCGCAAAGGGGATTGCGTAAGACGATTTCATGAAAGAGATGATGCATTGGACTCTATATAATAGATCTAGACTACATTTATTAAATCATATAAATGTGGTGGGGTAGTAATCGAAATAATGGTGCGGAGAAAATAATTTGTTGCCTCTCGGCGTTTAACGGATAGGTAACCCAGGTTGAGGGGGTGCATTTGAATGTGTGAGTTCGAGAGTCTGACCCAAAAATGTCCCAGATTGAACTATCACTCGTGTACCTCAGTCGCCCTCATAAAGTCGCTCAACAGGGTCGATGTCCTGAACTTGGCTCCCCAACATCGAGCAGGAGGTGATAGTGTCGAAGTGGTGTGTCCCCGGTGGGTGCAGGTCTTTCGGGTGTCCATAATGTCAGTGAAGTTGTGGTGGGTGTGCATATCATTGGGACACAGATATCGCCTTGCAGCCACCACATTGTAGGTTCTCGGAAGGATAGTTCCGCGTAAGCACATCGAAGCAATAGTCCAGATCTCAGAATTGATGAAATGCATAGAAGGCCATGTCTCCGTGAAAGTGCATGAGATGACAGTATTCTCGCGGTCCGCCTTGCCGCGATTATCATGTACGATCCTCATCCCGAGGATGCATCAGGTCGAAAATTCACACTGCTACAAGTCATAGTTTTGGTCCTGAGGCATTTAGATTCATTGAACCGATCTTCTCCAGTCATAAACTAAGACAGCTAGGTTGGTACCAGTAGAATGGTTCCTTCCACGGAGCACTCATTCGAGCGTAAACTTCGTTGCATGCATCACCACTCGAATGCTTGCAGCGCAAATCCCATACATTAGGGACGTGAGTAAGATTGATACTGGGAAATTTACTTTTCAGAATTCGTACTTTTATGATTCATGGTTTTGCCATGAACTCTCTTACTCTCTGATAGATCATAGCAGAATGTATCCTTCCTTAGGCAAGAACCGGAGTGATAGGAAGGAAGCCATGCCTTGAGGGTTGTGGTAACACTTTGTTGAGCTGCACTGAACCCTGTCACTACCAATCATGCCAGCTCACCACCCAAACTCCTCCCCATGCCAGAAAACATCCCTTCCTTTCCAAACCCATCTCGTGACTTCCCTTCTAACACTCGCACCCATGCCACGGGGCCCACAAACCAAAACCGCCACCCTTTCACGGCTACCGAACGAGAAAACTTCATCGACTATGGTACGAAAATCGGGACGACCATCTCGCATCGTCTTTGCAGCTCTGGAGGTAGCATCCTCAGGCGAAGTCGAGTCACTGAGTAGCCGATCTCGCTCCTGCAGCTCGATGGAATCACTGACTTCCGCTTCTGATTTACTCTGTGGTCTGCGAGCTGAGGGCTCCGGCTCCTGTCCATCGACATCACCTTGAGTGACATATGCGTCGAAGCTTTCAGGTAGAATGTCACAAGCTTCAAGCAGCTGCTTGATACCCCATTGAGCATCCGCGATTTGCCGGACACTCCACACAAGCTTAGGACTTGGTATGCGCTCCTCACGAGCCTTTCGCTGCAGCAAGTCAAGGTAAAGTGGTAACGTGAATGTTGCTCCCACACCACCTGCAACAAAGAGCACCCGATCATAAGTCGCAAGATCAGGAAAATAGTTTGCGGCGCCATAGGGACCTTCGAGGGTAAGGCTGGTGGTCTTTTGGTTGGCAGCACAATCAACGAGCATTGCCGTTGTTCCGGAGAGAGCACGAGCCACAAGCTTGATCTTGTTGTCGCTATGAGGATCCCTATTGGCGATTGAGAAAGGGTTAATACGGAGTTTCTGGGGCAGCGATGGAAAACCAAGGTATATGTGCTGGCCTGGGGTGTATTTCTTGGAAGAAAGAGGTTTCGTCAGCGCTATGCTGATGACGAGTAGATTAGCTGAGGGGATCAGCTCGATAGTTGCATCAGCTGTTGCCTGCGACACATTACGTTGCAAAATGACAAGTAGGTAGATGGCCGCTGATTCGACAATATACAGTCGAAGATGCGAGACGTGGAAGAATAGTATTGGTAGGAGTGATGCAGAAAGGATAACGTGGAGATAGAAAAAGACGCGGTAATTCCATGTGCGGATCCTGGCAAGAGCGGTAGTCCCAATGAGCAGAAAGGTGGTGATGGCTGATAACCCCAGTATCACGTCCCGATCCTGAATCCTCTTGAGCAGGAGGCTCATCTGGATGTAGAAGTTCAAGTACATTGTTGCGTGGACTGAGAAGAAAGCGATGAGTATTCTCCCAAAAAGCCGGTGGTAGGGGTTGAGTTCCTCATGGGACATTCGAGTCAGATATTGGATAGGACTCCAAGATTTGGCGGCAAGCAAATAATGTACTGGCAGTTGCGAAGCCGCTACGATGCCGAATCGTTTGGTCAAGTGGAGGTAGTCGTCGCCGGTATCCTTAAACACAAGCACAAGCAGCCACATTGCCCAAAGGCCAGCAATGAGCCATTCCTGTCGGGTGTTCCATCCCTCAAGGACCTCTTCATCAAGAAACCAACGGGTTCGTGCTATTAGGTTCGTTGAATAGCTTGTAGCAGGCTGTTGGAACCTGGACACGACTGGACTTCGATGCTCTTTGACCGTCTGAGGTTTGAACGGCCATGTTCTTGATATCAGAAGACGCATTCCGAGACATAGTTGATACATTAGCGGTAGGAGCAAGACGGAAAATTGCGCAAATTGGCCATAGTCGTCCAACAATTGGCGTCGACGCAAATCTTGCTCATCGTTCAAGGTAACGAAGTGGTAAGGGAAGCCCATTTTGCTAAAACGAATGCAAGTTACTGGAAATTATGCGTGCGTCTAGTGGAATCCTAAATTACAAAGGCATTACGAGTATTGCCGGAAAGGTTTTGAGGCTATACAGAAAATATCGTACGTATAATTTTGCACAAGGACAGGAGAAATATGTCTGAAGGCGAGATACATGAAATGTCAGTCAGCATGTATTGCTAACGAACTGCTCGCGCTAGTAGCGGTTGTCTTATGCCCTAAGCGTTTATTACGCCCGCTTCGAGCTAAGACGAATTTGGGTGTAAGTGCTCAGCCCTATGAAACTGCAACCGATGTCTGAGATCCCAATCAAGGAACCATGGAGAGCGGTCGGTCACAAGAGAAGAAAACCTGCATGAAGTCATCTATCACTTCATATTGTCATCAGGTTTGCCGTCAAGTGTTGCAAGAGTCCTTATGCTTTTATATCACCTCTGGTCAGCGTGCTCTACATACTCCTTGTCGTTTGTTCGAACACGAATACCATCCGATGAAAAGACACCCGCCACCCCGGAGCTCCTCGCCCTTCGTCTCCCTGAAATTTCCACTGTTCCCAACACTGTTCCGTAGTCAGAAATGTCCCAATAGATTGATGCTGCTGTTAGCGCTCGCTCGGTGGTATTTGGTCAATTTCCATCCGTGGCACGGTTCTGCTCCTCCAGAATGGTAAGTACGCCTTATGGCTGAGACTGACCACAGTTGACTTCATGAACATCGTTCCATGTCCTCTTCAATCTTGGTATTCTCTCAAAAAAGTTGGCGAATCTGGATGAGCTTTGGATGGTTGGGATCGATAGCATCCACATCGCGCTCCCTCATTGGAATCTTGTCGAGAGTGCCTGCTGGCGTGAGCTTGATCATTTCTCGTTCATTTTGGCTGTGCTATAGAAGCGCAAATCAGCAGGTGATATCACAAGAGGGTTCCGAACATACATTCGTTGTAGACAAGGTCCCTATCTCTTGCCATTTTCTGGAACTGGTCTTGATACTTTGTGTCCTCTTTTAGTTGGCCTTCCATGACTCCATCGTTCCGCTGGTTGCGAAATATCAAAGCTATCAGTTGGCTTTCCATGAATCCTGCTGTATTATCGTCATAAAGATGAAAGGCATGCTCGTTGTGGTCTAACGCATTCAATGAAGACGTCATCGTACCAAATACGGCAATGGCTGGGAATCTCAATGAGGTCCACTCTTGGGGAGCTCATCGTTGAGGTTCCAATGGACTTGGTAACTCACCATTCAGGGATTTGGACGCTTGATAGATCGCCTTGAACCTATACATAGCGCGGTCGAAATTATAAGCCTCATCCCAAGACTTGACAAAGTTCGGAACATGAATTCATACTTTGATCCATGCAAGCGTATTCTTTCTCAGTCTCGTGAGTAATGAACTGTACTATTTCTATTGGATTCGCGCTGTCTGCGAGAATTCGAGCCGCTTGAAAGGAAGTACGAGGCTTGCCAAGCTTGGTGGCAGGTGAGTCTTTTCCGCGTTCGTTACTTTCTGCTACGTTGAGACCCTCAGTATTAATACCGAATTGTCTAAGTCGATGCCTGTACACAGATGTGTCCGAATGTACTGAATTGCCAATGAAATCCTCAGCAACAGGAGGCAATTGTCGGCTGCCAAGGGACTTTTAGAGCGAGTGATCATGTTATTTTCTATATTGACCAAGGCTACATTGATCCGGAAGGCAGATGCTATGGGAAGGTCATTCGAAGCCGGGACGATCCGCTAATCGTAAGCCTTCCCGTGAGTACCCCGAGTGCGGAAAATCCTATGCTCCTCGATGAGTTTGCAGCAGAGATAGCAAGTCTTTTTGCTACAGCTAATATAGTCAAACACCCCCGCCGCGTTGAAGTTTTTTCTGGGAGGACGCTCGAGCTGCATCAGCAGCTGCACTCCGGCATGTACGAAGCAAGGCTGTGCCAATCTGATATCGCACGCTATCCGCTGGCGCGCCTTTTAGCCTTTGGAAGTAGACCGAAGCTATTGGTGGCAGGGAATGGGACAATTGATGAGCCACTTCCTCGAGGACACCCGCATCGTTGGCTACAATGTTTACCTTTTTGAAGATCGCAAAGTGCCAAGCGCCTTCAATGATAGTCTCATAGGACACACGAAGATGGCCAGGAAGCGTGATGCATTGCCACAGCTTCCGGGAAGCATCTTTTGCGGTTTCATCTAATTCTGACTTCGTACTCTTGTCATACTGCAGCTCATACGCGGCATAGACGATCTCGTGCCACTCCTTTCTGACAGCTCCGATAGAAGAACGCAATTCAAAGAGTCTGCGGAACCTTTTTTTGTGGGGTATACGGTGTCAGTTGTTGTCATGTATGGCTCGAGACTTTGTGTGAGTCTCTGCCGATAGAACTCCAATCGCTTCTGATAGTACTCAACTAATTTCTTGAGCGTAGCGTCCTCGGTGATATCTCGATGGCGACCATTAGCCATAATGGTTCTCACCCAGATCGGAAGTACGTGCGACATCGAGCTATCAACCTCATCGAGCCCACCATTCTTGGCAACGTATATGGTTGCTTCATCGTCTCTTTCAACCATCGCAGCAGCAGCAATGTGCTTGGCCTTGGCCTTCTCGCCTGGCTGTGGCTTTTCTCGGGACAGCACCTCTGCGAGTTTGTCCAGGAAGGTCTCTTTCAGTTTCGCTTTCCCAGAAGTTCTGACTAAGTCTCTTGGAACATTGGTATCGGCGTCAGAGCCGTCATCCAATCTATCGTGCTTCTCTTTTGTATTGCCTTCTCATGAACTGGGATTCTGCTGTTTACCTACTACAGCCGACAAGCAAGAGCGAACATGAAAACGAGCTTCGTCGAGCGGTTCGCCATCCCAAGCAAATAAGGTTTCCGTAGCTTTTGGGTGGATCGCTGGGGAAGACATGGTGTTTTGACTGCGCATAGAATACAGGTCATAGATTCTCCGCCCCTATGCCCGCTGTGTGGACTGAGGCGTGATTGCAGTGGTCAAGACTCACAACAGACATTGAGTACAGAAATCGTGGTGCACAGGCTTCGATCTGCAAATCTGACTGTTAAGCCGTTCGGTCGGGACAAGCTGCTGCTGGTCCGTCTGCGCAATTAGGCATCTTCCCGTTCGCAAGAGCGCCCTATACAGGCGACACCTCCTCCCGCTTCATCCTCGCCGGACAAACCCGCGCACCAAAGGGTCCAGCGACGACGACTTGCGGCACATCTATCTGTCTCACTGCTAATGCTACAGCTGCTATTATAGGCACCAGCACTTTCCCAAGAATCCACGGCCCTGCGATTGGTATTTTTAATATAGCACCAGTGGTAACATTCACCGACTCAACCCTCACAGCAGACCCGCGTCCACTTTTGTCATCGACGATCAGATGATGACGCCCGGTGCCAGTCTTTCAGCGCGCGGAACGGGGATTACCTGTCCTGCGAGAGGAAGCGAGATGGTAATCGGTAGCAGGACGAGATCCTAACTTTTGCAACCGTCACACCTCCCACAGTCGTGGCTCCTGTGTCCAAATGGGGCGGACCGCTGCGGATGCTTCACCGGATATCGCCATCGATAGTCAGATCTTAAGACCCAGTGGCATCATCACGGCGCCTATACCGTATCCCTCTGGTAGCAGCGAGTCTGTGATAGGTAGCAGTACTCTTTCAGCATCCCTGTGCTAACCATCACACCCGCTACTGCTGCTGCTGCCGTTCTATCATTCGACGGAAGTTCATACACCGCCGACGCATCCAAAGACTTCGTCATCGCCGGTCAGACTCTCGCACCAGATGGCACCATCGCCGTATCCGGCACGCCCCGTATCCCACGCTGCAGCCGGTACAGCCGTGGTCATCGGCGCGAGCACTGAAGCAGTATCCTACGCTACCATCACCGCAGCTGTACTCACAGTCGCATTTGATGGAAGCACTTACACTGCCGAGGCGTCTATGGACTTCATCATGGACGGTCAGACTCTGTCACCTGGCGGTGTTGTTACCGTATCTGGGACGCCGACCTCGTATGCTGCGGCCGGGACGGATGTGGGAGTTGGTACGAGTACGGAAGCTGTGGGTATTGGAGGGCTGATTGTGAGCGGGTTTGGTAGTGTTTCGGCGAGTACGAGGGTGGTTGGGTCTACTGGCGGCGCTGTGGAGGGGGGGAAATGGTTAGGAGTGGTTTTGGCAGTTGCGCTGGGGGTATCACTATTTATGAGGATACAGGCATTTGAAAAACCCATAAGGTATGTTGCACGGAGATTTCCGAAACCTTGCATGATCCAAAATTGCGCAAAGAGATTACTCATATATGTGCATTATAAGATTAGACATTGCCATAGCCTATGTTCTGCCGGTCATCATCCACCAATCGGCCATACCTGCAATAAAAGTCAGTCAAGTTCTCCAGATGCAGATCCAGGAGACCCACTCTATCAACAACCTGAACAACCAGACCTCAAAGTCCTCATTCCTGAGCACTTTCCCCGCCCACTCCCTCCCCTGGATCGCCAATTTGGGCGCTTGTATCTTCCCATCCGGCTCACTGTTGAAATATCTCACGCTCTCCACATACTCATCCCCTTTCAAGCCCAAAGGTATGTAATGGACCCAAGGCCATAGCCACTCTTCATGCCACTCTCGAAACACCGCCATCTTATATACTAAACTCATACTCTTCAAAAAGGCGTAAAAGCGGCCGCTGAAGGCATTTCCATCAATATCGAGGAGGTATTTGTACCGCCAGGCATCGTGCTGCTTATCTGGCTTAGCAATTTCGAAAAATTCTTTCTGGGCATCGCAATCTCCCGCGTCGCATTGGCCGACGTGGGCGAAGTGGACATCCATGAGGTCTTTGAAATCTGTTCTAGGTCTTTCTTTGAGCTTCCATTCGACGAAAGAACCTGGCTCGGGACTCTGGTTCTCCAGGACCATGGTATTATCTAAGGCATTGATCTTTTCGACGAATAGTTGACGGTGCTGACGTCTCCAACCCCCGTTCCTGGAAAAGCCACCAGTTGTAGAGCCACGCCAGTAAAGCTTGTCTTTCTTGCTGTCCCAGGGATAATCGTCGCTCTGGTCGTAGGCTACTTTATTGGACCAGTACCATGGCGATGGGTACAGGATATCTTGAAAGCTGCTGATCTTGCTCTGAGAAAAGACTGGGAAGAGGTCATGGACGATGTTGAAAGCGTTCGGGCGGTTGAAGAAACCGTAGCGCTCTTTTAAAGAAGGTGACAAGCAGATGTCAGAGAATGCGGTCTTGTTAAAGATGAAGCCGAGCTGGGAAAAGGCGAAGGCACTGCTGTCGTCTTGTATACTTTCGTCCAAGGTTCGCGCGGGGCTTTCAGGCGAGCATGACATTCGAGAATTTGTCCAGGTGGGTTGATGAGCAAAAACATTAAATCTCGTAAACTTGACCTCGTTTGGCCTTGTACCATCATCCATATCCGCGGCTCGAGCTGACCATGAGTTCTTCGGCATTTTATTTTGGAAGGCAGCAGGCATTGCCACGTCTTTTGCCGTGGTTACTAGCCTGCTCAAATCGTCATGTGGCACAACCACTCGCGGTTCATCGTGGATGTTGAAAGGTAGATCCATGTCAGGCAGATATTGGACGAAGTCTTTGACCATACCCACGGTTGACTTCTGCTGCCATTCAGACCCGCCTGCCGCGCTAACGACTTTTCCATCCCGTATGATTACACCCAGCAGCGCATTGTCGAAACCGAGTGCCTCACGTGCCCTTCCCCGAATGACGGATGGTTGTAGAGCCCAGAATGGCAGTAAAGAGTTGTAGATAGTGTCATATTCGTCGATCAATGCCACATTCCTAGCTTTTGCGAATTCGTACCACTTATCGAAGTTCGGAGGCGGAGGTATTTGGTATCTCCGTCTGTACTCTGCGACAGCCTTCTCTAGGGTATCCGATTGCCTGTTTATGACCTCGTTGAAAGCGTTCTCAGACCTTGTTATGAGCTGCCGTATGGGATGAGAGGCATCGGTCGAAGGGGGCAGAGCTGTTGTAAGCTCTGGGGGCGTAATGTCGATAGGGGCTGAAGGTCTGGATGTGCCTAGGAGGTAGAGCGTGGTGCCCACAAAAACGCACAGAACGAGGAACGTGGCCGCTTGTGGTCTTCTCATGGTCCTCCTGAGGTTTGATCTAGCATAGGTGCGGATCTCAAAAGATGAACGAGGTATCATTGGCCGTTCATTGCCTGGGGTCAGAAGAGGAGGAAGAGCACTGGTATTGGGATTCTTAGGGTTTGTTTTGACTTTGACTGTCGTTACATGCCGTAGAAGCTCCTCGTAGTCGCGGCCCAGCGCCGCTCAGAAGTTATATTTGGCCGTATCCGACTATCAGATATATGTTTTCCCCATCTTGGAGGGTCGAAATTGTAAGCGCGCTTGGCGCCGTCTACTCGTGGATCCCTGCCATTGCCAAGCCCAAAGAGATGTACCGCAAATCTACCGAAGTTGAACCTAACCGCGGAAACCCTACTTTAGGCCCGGACTGGGAATAGCGTCAGAGGACTGAGGCAATGATCATCTAAAATGGATGCAGGGTATCATGGTCATTAGCAGCTTTAATCAAAGCGCCAATCGTAACATTTTAACAAGCCAGCTCCTCTGCGTCGATGCTGACGAGGTTGATGCTCTAAGCCGGCATACGAAATTGTTCCCGGAGAACAAGAAGAGTCTTCGAATCCACCTACGGTAACCAAAAACCGGACCTCCATGGATTCGGCAGCACAAAGAGCATTCTGGATAAAAACGCGAACAGGGAAGAGTATGTCTTCCCTTCGTGCCATGCTCGGGCTGACCTGACAGTGTCAAGCAAATGGCCACAAGATGAGGTGGATGACTTGGTAACAGTACCGGAACGGGACTTGATGACGACTTGAGTGAGAACGAAACCAGGCATCTGATCTTTGAGGAGACCAGGCTGGTCCTCATTCAGCAGTAGTACCCACACGGATTATTGGATTCTCGTGCGACCTTGTTCTACGAACTTCACTCTAATAGACAACGCCCACCCAGCAATCAAGTAAGCTAAAGTTTAGGCCATTCTCATATGAACACTGGGCTCATCTCAGCTCTGAAAGAAATTGTGGCGGCTTCTTTCCATTTCCTTGTAGACATTGAGAGGCTTTACGATCTCAGCTTCCGACAGGCCCGGCGAGATGACAAATTCCATATACATCGACGCGTAACTCGAATGTGCAAGCTCACGCTGCCAAGCGTTAAGACGAGTATGAGAAGGGACTCGGCCCATTATCCCGCAAACAGACTTCCCAGCAGCTGGCCTTTCAACAAACGCTTCGGAACCTTTCCTTGTCGTTACAACCTCACTAAAGTCTGATATGACGCGTGGAATCTGAGGACTTTCGGAAATTGGGGTTGGAGGTAATGACCGGTCCAAATTTACCGTCTTTGGCTTCTGAGAGCAGATGGTTGTTCCGACGCATGGAATGTCAGTCGATGTGCCGATACTAGTCCAGCTTTGGCTTGACATATTGGTGGATACGAAGATCGTGTATTTACTCCTCGCGCCGTGATTCTGAATCGTGGATCTTTCATCCGCAGTGCCGTGATTCATGAGCTCATAAGCCACAGGTGCAAAGGTCTCTGCAAGCTCATGCGCAACCGGTTCGGAAGGCCCAGACAGCTCCAAGACTTCTTTCCCGGATCCTGAAGGTGTTGCCGCGTCGAGAAGCTCAGATTTCTCAGTGGCAGAAAGCTCCCGGGGTGGACCAATGAAGCCATTCATGGCAATTTCCCAGGCTGGTTGTTGTTATAGGTCTGTAAGATCTATAGTGTCATGATCCCGTTCTCCGTATTGATGGTTGCGCCTTTTCTTCTTCTTCTTCGTCTTCTTCTTCACAGCCAATACGACGGCGACGAGGCTCAACAAGAAGATAGCTATGACTCCAAGGCTTACGCCTATTTCAGTGGTACGACTGCTGTGCTTGCTAGAGGTATTGCTACGATATCTGGCTTGGCCCCATCCTCGAACTTGCTCTGGAAGACAGAGAAATTGGACTGCTCGTAATTGGTAATGACATAGCTAATAGTGATTAGCCCCAGAATTCGAGAAGCGTGATGTTGTAGATAGCTTACGCTTCCTGCAAGAATGTTCTACCAAGCGTATACTGAGATTGGTTTGCAGCCCTCATGAGCGGGAAATACCGTATACCGCTAAGACTGCTGGGGACTAAAGGGTCGTCCATCACAAGATCGAAACTCGAATAAGGTAGACAGATATCAACGGTTGATCCTCCAATCTCAGAAGTCCCCAATGTGAATGTAATGTTACTGCTTTCTTCTACAAGATTTTCATGCAGAATATCGTCGACGAAGTACTTCTGATGTGTCGTATTCCAGATCAGACCGAACGTTTTTTCAGATAATTTACACGCATCGAGCGGCAAATAAATGTAAGGGATGGTTGAATCAATGAAGGTCCAGATTGGCTCTGACTGAAGCGATACTGCGGAGCCGTTCGCATATTTGGCGGTTATTGATTGCAGGCCAACAACAAGGTCCCGTGAGACGTTGGGGGCTAGAGAAAAGGAGACATTACTAAGAACAAGTCGTGATGAGTCGTAGCTTCCAAGTGTCAGAGATCTGACCACTCCAGTCGATTCTGGGGGCCCAAGATTAGTAGGAAAATGATGGTAAGGGCAACACAGTGGGAATTCAAGTTTGCGGCTAAAGGTGTCGGGTCAGATAAGAACGCGAACATAAGATTCACGGTAGATTACACCGGCGGTGTAACCCCATGACAGACTTGGAATCATGTTTCGCGCCTTTAACGTTGTCAGAAAGGTTGCATTTGATTTGCTGGTGTTCACTAGATCCTGTTCATTGATGGCCCATGCCAAACAAGCCGACGTAATAGTCATCGTTACCGAAAGTAGCAACAACTTGAGAGTCTAGGTTAGGAGATCCAGTGGCTTCACTAACTCCGAGAGCTACTGTGTCATGTCCATAAGTAGCATTGTCGCTGTAGCCCAGGTTCATCTCGAGTCCCATTGAATAATTGCCAATATTGCTCCACGAGCTCGAATCAGATGAGTTGAATAGTCCGCCACGAGACATTAAGTGATGTCCCAAACAATACTCTGCCCCGCAGGCTGTCACCGTAATTATGTCCCTCACTGCACTATATTAATTCTAGGACTGATTAACCTATATTCTTTTGTAGGACATGGCCGAGTATATATGCCGTTGTCGTCTCTTTTACTGCAACGGACGGCTGTAAGCAAATCGGCAGCGCTTTCGATATCTTTACAGCGACTTTTTCTTCGGAGGAGCTCTCGACATTTACCTGGGCGGCTGGTCAAACAGCAGTCAACTCCTTCGCTTTAATCGTAGTCCGACTATTCGCTTCGCTCATAGTAGTCCTCAACTCAAAGACGCACTAGTCTCAAAGACGCGAAAATCCATTATTCCTTCCTAATTCTACATAGATCTCATCCTATAACTCAAATCCTAATAAATACATCCCAATATATATACACTAACTTCCATAGACCATAATCCAGCTTTCAAATATAAGCCTTAATAGCCTTATCAGCCTTTTCTTACTAAATTTCCTCAGCCTAAGTAACTCGCTTCAGAGCCTTCTCCGCCTTTTCTATAGCTATTTCTTTCATTATAATTAAAGATTTACGTATTTAATCTATTAATATCTATTCTTCCTTCTAGATAACCATTCTAGAAAATATCTTATATACTCGCTTAATTACGGCCTCTTTATAAATAATCTTAATATCTCGCTTAGCAATTTATCTCGAGTAATTATTAGTAATAAATTCTTTTACAAATTAAGCTAATAACTATTATATATTTTTTGAAATAATAAAAGCCTAAATAGCAAGTAATTTTTTAAACTATTAATTATATTTAATAACATCTTCGGCTTTATAGAGAGTTCTAGTAAGTATAAAAGATATAAACTTATCTAGAGTTATAGCGCGGAGTATTAGATTTCTAATTTTTTCAAGTACTATTTCAAGCTTATAAAGTATAAAATTAGTCTTT
Source organism: Letharia lupina (assembly GCF_014066315.1). Classification (NCBI taxonomy): domain Eukaryota; kingdom Fungi; phylum Ascomycota; class Lecanoromycetes; order Lecanorales; family Parmeliaceae; genus Letharia; species Letharia lupina. The sequence continues at coordinate 504,999 of NW_023502980.1, forward strand.
TAAAAGATTAAATATATAATATTAAGCGTAAAGATTTAGATTCTTATTTAATTAAATACTACGAGAAAGTTAAGCCTATTAAAATCACTACTCTTAAGATATATAGTCGAATCTATAATCTTTATATAATAATATTTAAATAATTAAAAGTATCTTATATTTAATAACTATATAATATATATAGAATATGAGGAAAGTATAAATAAGTCGATCTTTAATTGCTAGATAAATATATGAAATTCGTAAATATAATAAGATCCGAAGCCATTTAGAATTGAGATCCTCTATTCTCTCACTTAACGATAATAAGAAAATATATCAAAATATAATAACTAGTCATATACCAGTCGATTATTTAAATATTTAATAGGTAAAACGACTAATATAGTATTCGAAGATAAGTCATTTTTATCCCATTTATATAGAATATAAATATCTTTTAGAATTATAAATAAAAATACACTTTAGCCTTTAACGCTAATATATTTTACGAATGTAATATAATTATAATTATCTAGATTTATAAATTATAGAGACTTACTTTTATTTAAAGTAATAATATAATAAACGATTTTATAGTCAATTCGAAAGTCAGTCTCGTCTATATTCTAAATATTCTAATATTATATACTCTTCTCTTTATAGCTCTATCGAAATTTCTTATACGCCACGCGTATACTCTTAACATTGTACGTATTCTTACACTCGGCACTAAAAATTTTTTACTTTTATTTATAATATTTAAGATATCATTTTATAAATTATATAATCTAATCTTTATCGAGTAATTTAAGAAAATAATACGAATTTAAAGCGATTTTTAGAATATACTTAATAGCACTCTAAATATAATTTAGTCGAAATAAATACTCGATATTATTTAAACGATTAATATAATTATATAGCGATTATTCTTAAACCGTAGTAAGACGTATATAAATAGATATTCGAGTACTTCTAGAAGCTTATCCCCGAAGCCGTCTTTACACCCATCGCGATTTAAGACTATAATACTCTACGACCGCTATAACGCTACGAAAATAACCATCCTTATACTCATTAATAGCCTTCTAGACAAGTTCCTCTTACTTAGAATAAGATATAGATATAATATAATAGAATAATAATGGATTACAATATAGAGTATCAAATCGCGAAAAAACGCGTCTTTAAGACTAGTGCGTCTTTGAGTTGCGGACTACTATAAGCGAAGCGAATAGTCGGACTACGATTAGCGCCATGTGGGCCACCAAACTACAATCTGAACGGGAAACCATATCAGCCATGGTTTGCGCCGCCACATGCCCTTTTCGATCGAATGGGCGGTGAAGGCTACGGCGGCTGCGAATTCGGCTGGCGGAAAGATCCTGTATACAGTCTTGTCAGCGACAATGGTGCAATCAACGGGCTCAATCCTCCACCAACGGCAAGACTTCGCCGGGATCAGAGAGCGGAGATAGAAACGAGGCCTGGTATCGCCATGGGTGTGCATTCGGTTGATAATGGTCCGATCAACGGGCCTAATCTTTCACAGCATAGGAGAATTGCAGCAACAGCTCATGGAGGACCTCAGATGCCTGCAACAACTCCAGATCCGACTTAGAATTGAGGCTTCTTTGAGAGGATGTAAAAGTTTTCGTATGCTTCCATTTCTCCTATAGTTGAGGACACCTTGGAATCAGTCTTGGTCGAGAGCAGTGGGATTGAAGCAGAAGAACTAGGGATCGTCGCGGTATTGCTCTATCTTCCAAAGCTAAATTATTTTTAAGCAGCAATCAAGTTGATTTCAGCACTGAACCTGAAAGGGAAAAACGTTGAAAATTCAGACCTCTACGTAATCCACAGGGCCAGGAGACGCGCTCGTGTGCACCCTATGTTGTACTTTGTCTACAATGCAACGTGACTTCCTCCACACATACACACCGATAATGCGTAGGATTCACGAACCTCTCCACGCCTGAAACCGCTCTTTCTCCGACGGTGGCACACACGACAGAGAACCTTCCAGTACCTGCCTGTTGCAGACATCAGAATCAGACCCGTCACGCATACAACACTGCCTGTTCCCCCCCCCTCACGGCCGACGCAGCTTCAGTTTCCGGCTCCATTTCAAAGATTGCGTTACGTGCTAACGAATCAGCCACGCTGCGAGCTGGAGGCGAGCCGACCGACGGAAGAGAGAGGCGTAGCGGGTTCGGCGCCGTGGGATGCCAGCCCTTTGGAGCGACGAGCGCTGCATACGTTGCTGAAAGGTGTTGAGATTTGCTGCAGCACCTGTGTTGAAGCTACCCCGCATGGTGGCAAATACGGGTATAAGTAGCCCACTCAGCACTCTCATAGCTACCTAATCAATCAATCCTTCATATCCATTTCCAACAGGTTATGAGGCCCTCGCGCAACTGCTACGCAGCTGCAGTCAATCATTGATTCAATCTTCAAGTACCAAGTCCAGCTCAGTTGTGGCAACTCCGACGACTTTTACCACCATTTCCACTGTTTCCAGTGTTACCACTATTCCCTTACTTTTCTACTACGGCTACTACCCAACCAAGAGGTCAGAGCACGCAGAGATTACCACTTTTCTACTACGGCTACTACCCAATCAAGAGGTCAGAGCACGCAGAGATTACCACTTTTCTACTACGGCTACTACCCAATCAAGAGGTCAGAGCACGCAGAGATTACCACTTTTCTACTACGGCTACTACCCAATCAAGAGGTCAGAGCACGCAGAGATTACCACTTTTCTACTACGACTACTACCCAATCAAGAGGTCAGAGCACGCAGAGATTACCACTTTTCTACTACGGCTACTACCCAATCAAGAGGTCAGAGCACGCAGAGATTACCACTTTTCTACTACGACTACTACCCAATCAAGAGGTCAGAGCACGCAGAGATTACCACTTTTCTACTACGGCTACTACCCAATCAAGAGGTCAGAGCACGCAGAGATTACTACTATTCCACTACTACTTTTCTACTACGACTACTACCCAAGCAAGAGGTCAGAGCACGCAGAGATTACCACTATTCCATTACAGATTCTACTACGGCTACTACCCAAGAAGAGGTCAGAGTACGCAGAGATTACCACTATTCCATTACAGATTCTACTACGGCTACTACCCAAGAAGAGGTCAGAGCACGCAGAGGTCATTCAACTACAAACTTCAAGCCCGTGCCCAAGCAGTGGCCAGAGCTTTACCAGTCTTCCAACTAGCCAGTGCCCAAGAAGTGGCCAGAGTATTCAGTATTCAAATCATCAGTGAGCCTGCTACAAGGCAATCAAATTCGATCTCTTCGTTGAGCAAGTCGACTTTCTTTCGATATCAGTCACCAGGTTCTCAGTCGTGCTCGTGTCACGTAAAGGGAGGATCGGGTCTATGCTCGTGTCACAATTAGTTATTAGAGAGCCATTCTGCAGCATGGGGGTGTGGCCGATGGTGCTGCATCATGGGGGTGTGTTGAGATTTGCTGCAGCACCTGTGTTGAAGCTACCCCGCATGGTGGCAAATACGGGTATAAGTAGCCCACTCAGCACTCTCATAGCTACCTAATCAATCAATCCTTCATACCATTTCCAACAAAAGGGAACGGACACTCGTCGAACGAGGCATCTTTCAGCCTCGTGCCCGTGCTTTGGGGCTGGGAGATTAGACACAGAATCGATCGAATGGTCGCTCGTTAAGTACGTGGCGCATACGCGGCGTGTGAAAACGTTTTTCATTCACAAATCACGAGCACTACCTGCTGCGAAGTTGCTTAGGGTTTTGTATGCCAAGTTTCACATCATTTTTGGTATCGTTGGTGCAGTTGATATGTAACCATCAGCCTCGACACTACACCCTTAGGCCGAAGGAGGATTATGTATGACAGATCATGTCTCAGGGGTACACATTCTACTTGCGTAGACTTTGTGGGTGATACGTTTTGAAGTCCTCGAACGGTGCCATTTATCATCTTGTCAGATGATCAGATGATAGACAGGCAGATATCAGTCGCCTAAGCTACATCCTGGTATTCTCTTACCGATGTAAAGGTCGTTAATAAGACATCTGCATCAGCGTCTAAAATTCTGTATAATTCTCCATACGTATCGATACGACTCTTCGCTATCTAGCCGATTAAGAAACTCGTGGTTGCGAAAGTACAGCCATAAAGAGAACATAAGTCTCCTTGGATATCATTTGAAGGCAATCATTACTCAGATGGGGAATCCCAATGCTATCAGCTTGGCGATAGTGGAGATAGTTGATGTTGAGGCTCGAACTGCACCAATTGCGACTTTGGACCCTTGCACTACACCAATCATCATGCATACAGCTCTGCTGGCTCAAGCTCGTCAATGATTATATGACAACAGGCGCGATGACCTTCAAGATGCGATGTTGTTTGACAGAGTACTCAGTGGTATGCTGGGTTTAGGGCTGTGGTGGCGCAAATGCATTGCTTAATGCGTGCTCTGCAGAGGATGTTTGTGTTCTGTGGAGATTGATATGGCGATGGTGCTTATCAATTAAGGACATAGTCCTTACCAGCAAGTTTGCCTTTCCGTTATAAAATATCCTCAACCGCTGACATCCCCTCTCCCATTCGTCAGCCTACTCTCATTGTCTACCTCAGAATCCCACCCACACGTTTGATGTCTTTGATTTTCCTACTGCTGTTACTGTGTAGTTTCTAGTCTTGTCAGCTATTTACACACTACTGCTGTGCCATCGCCCAAAGCGTACGTGCATTCCATCGTTAACAGGATTTCACCACTCAGCATAGACAATCGCCGTGTCAGTATCGAATCCGCAAGGCTGTACCGTGTTTTTTCCCAAAGGAGTTGTGCATTCCATGTCAACACCATCGTTACACTTCAGCCTCCCAATAACACTGTTAGTGCCATTGTAGACGCAATTCTCTAGATTGTGGGGACTGAATGGCCCAAGATTTATTGGGTAGTCGGTAGTGACGCCACCTTCGTACTTAGGGTATTCCTGTTCGTAAGTTGGGGTCACTCTCTCGCAAGTGCTGAATTCCCAGTCGTTCGGCGTGGTGTCATATTCAAGTGCCCAGCTCGTGCGTACCGGCGTATAACGGCTGTTGTCGACGGCGTCACGGCGGTAGATGATGAGCGCCAGTGAGGGTCGGGCAAGGGCAGCGGTGGATGTGGCAGCAGTGGATAGGTGTGGCGCTGGTGATGATGAAGTCCCCGTGGTGAAGGAGGTTGACGGAGAGGACAAATCGTTACCCTCATTCACAGCCAGAACAGAGCGGTACGCTACAGGATAGTCTGATGCCGGGATAAGGGCGGAGGGGATTGCGGGTATGACGGGTTGCGCAGGGTCGGAAACCACAGCATCACCAGAGACGGAAGTGTTGACGGATTGGCCGTTGACAGATCTGTCATTGTCGTATTGCTCTCGCACGCTATTTTCCGCTTTGCTGAGATAGCGTAGCCAGGCTCGAGGGTACTGGGGATATCTGGGGATGTAAGTGATGTTCTTGTCTTGGCTCAGGGAAGAAGGCTTGGCTCAAATGTGGGCACGGAAGGGTTGGGTGCTTACGATCCAAAATTCTTGTAGATCAAGTTCGCTAGTGTATAATAGACATAATTATCATCTTTAGAAGTGTTCAGCGCTTGCTTCCTCGATGACCTGAACTCGACGGACGTAATGTAACAGGGACTCACTGTTTTTGCTGGCAAGCTCAAGACCTTGGGGCTCTATCTCCGCTAGGAGCTTACCCAACCCTGACCCGTAGACCTTAACCTGCTCTGGTGCTCTCGGCCAGCCGACCTCGATAACTTGGTCATCGCCTGAACGAGTGCGTCAGAAAGAGATCGCCCCGTTCCAAGATGTTCCTAACAGGATCAGACGCACAGCCATGAGAACAAACCACAGCAGAGCTCCAGCTCATATGCAGCCATTCATGAAGCATGACTGAGGCTAGATTGCGGATCAGCCTTGTCATGTATGAACATATAATGCTCGCACATTGGAAGACCCTAGAAGGCGTACCTTTACTTCGCAGATTTGAGACGTTGTCTTGATACTCTTGATTGTTCTTCACGTAAGTCCACAGGCTTCTATGCGATGGCAGAGCAAACCAGTTAGGACAAAACGCGATCATTGGGTAGAGATATCCGCGTTTCTGCACTCCGTAATAAGCGGTGACAGTTTCCGAGCACGTAGCTTCAATATCTTTACAGCTGAGAATCACATATCGGTTGTTCCACCAATCTCCGACACCCAAACCGGGATAGGCTAGTGCGGCCTTTTGAAGAGTGGCTAACTGAATTAGCGAAGTGACTGTGTCACTATAAGGGAGGAATATATCATACCTTGAATGTTTGATTGAAACGGCTGATTGAGACCTGGAGGCCCGAAATAGTCGATCGCGGCTTGAGAAGTGAAGTCAACGGTGCCACTTGCGTCTCTCTTCAGTTCGCCTTTGCTAAGTGATTCCGAGGCCAAAGATACTGCGTCATTGAGCGCTTGGAGCAATTGCGAGGTCTGCGTGTTGTTGCATTCGACGTAACTGATGTAGCCTGTGGTGACGTTGTAGGTCCCATCGGCGTTGTACACTTTGCCAGTGGCATTGACAGGATTGGACAGATTGAGACTTGTCGTTACAGTGAAGCCGCCGGAAGAATCAGGAACATCTACGATGCTGCTAATGCTGTGAATATTGTTGTCTCGCTTCTGCACAGCAAATGCAAGTCCGAAAAAGGTGTGGAAACCTAGGGAACAGGCAGCCTTGAAGGTCATACCTGTAATCAGAGGTCAATCGCGATAGAGATTTGATATTGTCACAAGGGAATCGCGAGGATATAATGACCTGGACAGAGATTTCCCGAAGCTTGACCCTGTATTTTGTCGGGCGGCGCAGTCCAAGTTTCATCTTGCTGTCTCTCTTGACCAGTACAACGGATCCGAGCCGTGAACAATTAGTGAAAGTGTATTTGCAGAGTAACGAGGACATGAAACGAATGATTACCATCGGCCAAAGGGTTAAAAGAAAAGGTAGGGTAGAAAAAATCGAAAAATAAGGTCGCGCTTCTTGTAGAGTAACAACCCTTCGCAGATAGACCATATCCTGATGGGCTTCTTGTTTCTAGGGTAAGAGGTCGCATTACCAAAATCAACTCTTCAAACATCATCACAGAAAATAAAAAGCACCGCAACACCATTGTACCAGCGCCATTAGGAATCGAACCGAATACGAACCAAATACCCCCAACAACACGACCACAACCAACAGGCGTCCGCCCCGGACGGTAATCGTATGGGATACACGCTACACTTAAGCGTGTATCCCATACGATTAAGCCAACCAACGAACATTTTCCAGGCATGAATACCTCCAACAACACATCACAACTCAACAACAAGCCGAATTACGAAGAGTCATCATCCTGTGGTGCACTTATTATCCATAACTAGTCTTTGAACTTTGCAACCAAGAATTTCGGTGTAAGATTTCATTTTCGAAATCATCGCTCTGCGAAGACTAGCAATATTATCTTGCGATACTTCTTCGTAAAGGACAATATTTCTTCGCTGTACTCGCAGGATTCGTGAAGCTTGTGTGTCATGTCACGCGGACGATTTGACTAACACGCTGAGGTTCTCGACATCGAGTTCGTCAAGTGATAGCATACGAGGTGTGAAGAAGGGCACGTTTCGGGCAAGCTGAAAACGCGCATTTTTCAGTGGCCATGCGATAGAACGATTTCGCTCCTCAATCGCCGCCGTGACTCTGGATTCCTTTACCTGGACCAGGATACCAGAGTTGCTTCTAATAGCGCTTCAGGATCAAGCCTTGACTCTGATATCTGGCCGGTACCGCTATTGATTGTTGCAAACGTCTGCTATGAACGGGTGACTGCTTCATGGTCCCATTCTACTAACACATAAATTCTATCCTAGTTCAGATATTACAGGAGGCAAACGATAGGTGTGTGATCGTGTGTGAAAATCCTTGCTTGGGTCGCTGTCTCAACTTACTGCTTGCGGAGTGCTTGCCTTTTTTCGTTGCACACGGAATCTTCAGCAAAGTGCAATGCGTTCGTGAAAGCCTTTAGGGTACGCATCGTTCCGCTTTGGCTAGGCGCTGCGCGAGTGAGCGAATATCCAGCTGGTCGCAAATGTTTCAGGCTTACAATTTCCCAATGATACGACCTGTCAGGGACTCCGTCTTGACCCAGTAACTATTCTCACTCTACTTATCGAGCAGTAGGGTGTACTGATCTGAATATTGCCGGTAAAGTGATAGAGCAGATACCCTTTTTCCCCTTTTAAAATTGTCCAACCCCTATCCTGTCACCATGTCACTCCACCTGTCGAGAACATTTCACACATTGGTTATCTTGTCATGGCTTTTCCAGCGTTCATGCACGCAGCTTATAGGCTACATAAAGAATCTAGGCAGATCCGTAAATCGTTAGCTTACAGATTAGCAATCCCACTGGAGATATAATATCAGTGCTTCAGAAGAACAATACCCTCGACGACGCAACGCAACTTCCGGTCGCATTTACCGTCAAAGATGCTCAAGGCGCAGAGGTGCAGATAGCTTCGACATATGCGTTGTGTGCTGGCGTGTCCAACAGCGATCTGTATAGCCTGGAACCTGTATAGCCCGGAACCTGGCTAGTTGGACGGCCGGCAATTTCTTCAAAGCATACCAAGTGGACCAACTGGATCGCACCATAAGGTGATCCAACTAATCTTTACCATTTTCCTTCAAAGGCGGCCGCGGCATGGTCTCTATCGCCTCCGAAGCTGCAGCAAGTCTGAGCTCTCTGCCTCCAACGCTGGGTGATTTTGCTTCGTACGGACTCACAGACATCTCTCGTCGTCGGCCAGCACCAACAATCTTGGTGGTGTTGCTTTGGTTCGGCTACTTGAAAATTGAGATACAGTAGCAAAGAAGTTCATACGCATTGAAGAAAACGCGTCACTCCCTTCTTGATTCTTCAGGCTGTAGAATCCTGTACCTGCAAGGTTGCTTTGAAACACAGGCAATCTGACATGCATCGTAGTATCATCCTGTTTCTGCAAGCCTGTACCGGCTGAAATGTTGGTCGTGACTGATGTTGGTGGACTCTCGACTGGCATTTATGGTCGGGAAAGTCCGTTTTCTTGGCCAAGTAAGTTAGCGATCCTGAGGGCGGGTGGTTCTTTCCTCAGTCAATGCAATCTTCGGTATCATATTACGAGTATGGAAAGGCATTGAGTCTGCCGTCGGATGAGGATCCTTGTACGGAGGTGCAGTACAAGTTTGTTGCTTTTGAGGCTCTGCAGTGCAAATGCGCGCAACATTTAGCATACCTTGCGGCGTATCATTAGTTGCATACTCCTGTCACCGTCGAAATATGGTTTCGTGATGCTCTGCTACTCTCTGTCTTGCCCGTCTTTGTTTCTGGCCAACTAGCAAGACATGGGAGCCTCCGCGCAAGCAAACACAGCAGCTGCGCCCATGGTGCTTTCTGCGAGCGGTTCGTGGTGAGTACGCCATTTCTCAGTTTTGATCTCACCATATACAACCACTGTTCGTATCAATCGTATGCTAATGATTATGATCTTAGGGACGGCAATGATGGGTCCGTGGTCTACCTTCGACATCCACGTTGGCAGCACTCCTCAGCCTGTTCGAGTCTTGATTTCAATCGCCGTAGGACAGAACTTCGTCATCTACGCGAACCAATCTCAAGGGTGCTGCATCGGTGCTGACCCTCCGACCTGTCCACAGTCACGAGATGAGCTGTTCAACCTCAATGCATCGAGCATTTGGCATGACCAAGGAATATTGGTCTCGAACGAAACCTTCCGGACTATCAAGACGAGTACGACAGTGGCGACTCCGGCTTCGACGCCTTGAGTTTCGGCTCGGCAGGCTCTTCCTGTGTCAGATTTGATGCTCAGGGATTGGCTGCCTTAGCCACGAAAAATTACTACCTCGGCATGCTAGGTATTAATCCGCATCCCACCAACTTCACCACATTCTACGAGCCGCAGGTTAGTCCCTGTCTTCTCTGAAACAGTCAAATGATACACCGAGCTTCTCATATGGACATTCGGCTGAGGCAAAGTACCGTAAGGACAAGAGACGCGATCGATAGCTTATTTCCCGCTGAACGATGCCAGGCTCGAACCAATCATTTGGAAGACTGACCTTCCGGCTACGATGCTTCGAAACTCGCCCCTTCTAACGTCTCTGTTCAAATGGGGTCTGATATATCACGTGACCTGGTGGTTTCAGCGACAAAACTCTGAAGACCAACACGGTCCTTTCAGAAAGCATTCCGACTTTCGTTGATTCCTCGATCCCACACATCGGGTTGCCTTGCGAATCTTGCACGCTTTTTTAAGACGCCTTTGGAATCACCTATGGTGGGAAAATAGTATCTCATCGCCAATTACGACAACGCCAACTCCTCCATCTCTCAGAGTGTCTGGACAGAAGACAGCGTCAACGCCATATCGCCACCAGCGCAAGTCGTGGCGATTGCTCCAGTCAACGGCATATCCGGATAGGCAACGGCCACAGGCACTATTACACCACACCCAGGTCTCAAAATCTCGACTGGAGCGAGTTCAGGCATCGTCATGTCTGCCGCCTTTCTTCGCATCATCGCAGCGAGCACGTCTTTTGTCATTGCACGAAAACGCCGCAGAAGGAAGAGAAAGGCGGACTCGAAAAACAGAAAAAGACGTCGACCCTTTCAAAAGCCGAACTGGACGGGAAGGGCAAAATCCTGGGGGAACTTAATAGTCCAGACAAAGAAGTGCCCGAAGTAGACCTTTCATCAAAGATGGAGATGCAAGGCGGTGATGTCTGCCTATCAGCGTTCGACAAATAAAGAGCCGAAGTCGAAGGGAGCAACGTAAGTGCTGGGTTGAAAGGAGATGCGCTTGTCGCGGTGGACGTGTGTACGAGACCAGTAGGACTGGCCGATTTGGATTAAATCAGGGCATGCAAATTTGGACGCCAGCCTCAGTAAAAATAAAGCGGGCTCGGCTGTGGATATATATTGGCTATTTTTCGTTACCGAAGGCGTGAAGTATCGCCACCTAGCTGATTGACAGTTTTGAAAATCACATCGGTGTCGTGAGGATAGTGTGCTTAGCTATTAGCATAAGGTAGCAGTTTTCCGTAGGGGTGCTATGGCCGGTTCACGAATGGAGAAACAGAGGTAGAGATAGAGATAGAAGTAGTAATAGAAGTAGAAGTAGTAGTAGTAGTAGTAGTAGTAGTAGTAGTAGTAGTAGTAGTAGTAGTAGTAGTAGTAGTAGTAGTAGTAGTAGTAGAAGTAATAGTAGTAGAAGTAGAAGTAGTAATAATAATAGTAGAAGTAGAAGTAATAGTAGTAGTAGTAATAATAGTAGTAGAAGTAGAAGTAGTAGTAGTAGTAGTAGTAGTAGTAGTAATAGAAGTAGAAGTAGTAATAGTAATAATAATAGTAATAGTAGTAGAAGTAATAGTAGTAGTAGTAGTAATAGTAGTAGAAGTAGAAGTAGTAATAATAATAATAGAAGTAGAAGTAATAGTAGTAATAGTAATAATAGTAATAGAAGTAGAAGTAATAATAGTAATAGTAGTAGTAATAATAATAATAATAGAAGTAATAGTAATAATAGTAGAAGTAGAAGTAGAAGTAGTAGTAGTAATAGTAGTAGAAGTAATAATAGTAATAGTAATAGTAGAAGTAGAAGTAATAGTAGTAGTAGTAATAATAGTAGTAGAAGTAGAAGTAGTAGTAATAGTAGTAGTAGTAATAGTAATAGTAATAGTAATAATAATAATAGAAGTAGAAGTAATAGTAGTAGTAGTAATAGTAGTAATAGTAGTAGAAGTAGTAGTAGTAATAGTAATAGTAGTAATAGTAGTAGTAATAATAGTAGTACTCGTACTATTTAGAAGTAAGTTCTTTAATAGAGCGAGGATATTAATAGATTAATCGATATTCGGCTAAGTGAAAGGATTTATTAATATTCTCGCTCTATTAAAGAACTTACTTCTAGATAATATAAATAGAAGTAAAAGTAGAAGTAGAAGTAGTAATAATAGTAGAAGTAGAAGTAGAAGTAGAAGTAGTAATAGTAATAGTAATAGTAATAGTAGTAATAGTAGTAGAAGTAGAAGTAATAATAATAATAATAGAAGTAGAAGTAATAGTAATAGTAGTAATAATAGTAATAGAAGTAGAAGTAGTAATAATAGTAGTAGTAGTAATAATATAAGTAGAAGTAGTAATAATAATAGTAGAAGTAGAAGTAATAATAGTAGTAGTAATAGTAGTAATAATAGTAGAAGTAATAGTAGTAGTAGTAATAGTAGTAGTAATAGTAGTAGTAGTAATAGTAGTACTCGTATTATTTAGAAGTAAGTTCTTTAATAAAGCGAGAATATTAATAGATTAATCGATATTCGACTAAGTAAAAGAATTTATTAATATTCTCGCTTTATTAAAGAACTTACTTCTAGATAATATAAGTAGAAATAGAAGTAGAAGTAGAAGTAGAAGTAATAATAATAATAGAAGTAGAAGTAGAAGTAATAGTAGTAATAGTAGTAGTAATAGTAATAGTAGAAGTAGAAGTAGAAGTAATAATAGTAATAGTAGAAGTAGAAGTAATAGTAGTAATAGTAATAGTAATAATAAAAGTAGAAGTAATAGTAGTAATAGTAGTAATAGTAATAGTAATAAAAGTAATAGTAGTAGTAGTAATAATAGTAGTAATAGTAGTAGTAGTAATAGTAGTACTCGTATTATTTAGAAGTAAGTTCTTTAATAAAGCGAGAATATTAATAGATTAACCGATATTCGACTAAGTAAAAGAATTTATTAATATTCTCGCTCTATTAAAGAACTTACTTCTAAATAATACGAGTAGAAATAGAAGTAGAAGTAGAAGTAGAAGTAGAAGTAGAAGTAGAAGTAGTAATAGTAGTAGAAGTAGAAGTAGAAGTAGTAGTAGTAATAATAGATAAAGTAGTAGTAATAATAGTAGAAGTAGAAGTAGTAATAATAATAATAGAAGTAAAAGTAATAGTAGTAGTAGTAATAATAGTAATAGAAGTAGAAGTAGTAATAGTAATAGTAATAATAATAGTAATAGTAGTAGAAGTAATAGTAGTAGTAGTAGTAATAGTAGTAGAAGTAGAAGTAGTAATAATAATAGTAGAAGTAGAAGTAATAGTAGTAATAGTAATAATAGTAATAGAAGTAGAAGTAATAATAGTAATAATAGTAGTAATAATAATAATAATAGAAGTAATAGTAATAATAGTAGAAGTAGAAGTAGAAGTAGTAGTAGTAATAGTAGTAGAAGTAATAATAGTAATAGTAATAGTAATAATAGTAGTAGTAATAGTAATAATAATAATAATAGTAATAGTAGTAGTAATAGTAATAATAGTAATAGTAGTAATAGTAGTAGTAATAGAAGTAGAAGTAGTAATAGTAATAATAGAAGTAGAAGTAATAGTAGTAGTAGTAATAATAGTAATAGAAATAAAAGTAGAAGTAATAGTAGTAATAGAAGTAGAGATAGAAGTAGAAGTAGAAATAAAAGTAGAGGTAGAAGTAAGAGCTGAGTAAAAAGAAAGTAAAAAGCACCGTAATATCATTAGAAACTATTAAAATTACTTCTGATTATCGAATAATCCACTTATTTACCCCTGTAGCCCTATTTTCAGCCCTACCATAAGTAGAATCACATCGACTTATGACTTGCTACTCTGAACCAGCAAGTACACTCCATAAGTCACTTATTTCGTATCATATACACGCTCTAGAGTAGCCTCTTATACATATAACGCGCTATCCTTTATCAAGCCCAATCCTCCAGTAACGCCATGGCCAGAAAGACGCCTAAACGCGCCCTTACAGACGCCTGCGTCAGACATCAGACATCTATTTACCAAGCAGATGATCGAGGCCCTAGACAGCAGCGACTCCAGCACCTCTAACTCGGAGGAGGATCTCGTGATGCAGACATTGTTGAATACGACCGGGAAACGCACTAGGCATGGTCGCTATAATAAGGAAGAGGAAGATATAACGGCCGACCCCTCTTCAAGAATATCTTCAAGTTAAGAATCTAGTAGCCCTAGATCGAATGTAGTTAGCACGGTATTCCAGTTACGAGTCTATTACTCAATGGATTCAGAAAGTTACTATCTAATAGTAGGGTGCTATCAAACAACAAGTAGCTTATTAGACTTTTAGAAAGTCCATTATTCGATAATCAGAAGTAATTTTGATAGTCCCTATTGTATCAGCGCCATTAGAAATCGAATCTAATACGAACTAGGTAAATGCCTCTAATAACATAAAGTAAGGTACCTTACCTTAGGTACGTGTAATGCGTTAGTCCCAAGTTGTCCTAGTGCATCAGCAAGATTTTTTTGGTCAAATTGATCTTGCCAAGCCATGCCAAGATCCTCCGAAAGTCCTTCACGAAGCCCTCGATATTCCCTGGAATGGCTGCGTATGATTTCTCTTCTTATGTAGCGCTGTTGAAGATATAAAAATTGCTCGAAGATCAGGCTTTGTCTAAGGAACCATCGAGAGATGAAAGGCTGGACCGAGCTTTTATGCCAAGGTTGCATAAATGAGACATTGTCCAATCACCCAAAGTACTTCCAAGACCCTTCGTTGCTTTTGCAGGCATTCTTCATTCTGTCTGCTTCTACGGTAAAGGGTCTATTCCACAGGCGTACTTCATCTCTGATGTTTACATGTCCAGGTCTTGTTGCTGAACAGCATTCCTGCTGTCAGGGCACGCTACATTGCATACGGTTCGCGAGCAATACCAGTCAAGAATAGTGATCAGTGTCAGCATGAAACCAACAAACCTGCTGAGAAACTTAACGCAAACGCGAGTAAGACACTGGAATGGCTTCTCGAGCGTTTAGATGCTATACAGGTGCCTCATAGATGGTTCCAACATTTCTATATTATCTCCGTGTGCTCTTCCCTGTTCTGGGGGGTGCAAATTCTTGCGAAAGGTTCTGTGCTGGAGATGCTATGTCGGAGCGTAAGGCCCAACACTCAAGCCAACGGCATGACAGTGGATCAGGTTGTCTTGACTTGGTCTCTTGTGACCGTACAAGGAATTCGGAGGCTTCTCGAGACTAGTTTTCCCGTCAAGTCATCCAGGTCGAAGATGTGGTTCGTCCATTGGCTGCTTGGCATAGCATTTTATCTGGCTCTAGGTGTTTCGTGTTGGATCGAAGGAGCAGGTATGTCGCATCACCCTGTAGTATCATTCGCGAAGCACTGATGGCTTTCATCAATCTTGACTAAGCAACCGTCTCCAGACGCCTTGCTCTCCGCAGAACCGATCACCTCCAACATCTCCCTCTCCGCACTATCTCTAAAAGCAATCATCGGCATTCCAATCTTTATACTGGCGTCCGGTGTACAGCATGACTGCCATGCTTATCTCGCTTCGTTACCAAAGTACACACTCCCGGTACACCCTATATTTCAGAGCTTTATCTGCCCTCATTACACAATGGAATGTCTGATCTATTTGTCTTTGGCTTTCGTAGCTGCGCCTAAGGGTGCTTTGATCAACAGGACAATGTTTACTGCATTTGTCTTTGTATCAGCTAACTTGACGGTGAGTGCGACGACGAGTAAAAAGTGGTATGAGCGGAAATTTGGGAAAAATGCGGTGGCTCACAGATGGATCATAGTACCTGGCCTGTACTGAGATGCATTCAACGAGCTTGGGCCAAATATTCCGCCAAGTCTTATGTAAGGAAGAGCAGAAAGTTTCCCATTCCGACCAGTTGGTGCCCTTGTGTCTTCACCTGTTTAGAATGCCGAAAGCTTTCCCAAGCTTCTTAACCCGTATCACATCCCTGAAAGTCAAACTAACCCTCGGCTCCCTAGCCGCCTGGCCTCCTGCAAAAGGCGTCCTGTCTCCCAACAAATTCCAGTTGGCAATGCTGCTCTCGCCCAGAACCTCGTCAATCTTCACCTCGCTGATACCGTGCAAACAGTCAGTGTAAAGCTCTCCAGTCGTAATCAGTAGACTTCTTGGCTCTTGCAATACCCTCCAGCGTGGCATATCCTGCGACTTTTCGCCCATTGTATTGTTCTTCTTCGCCTTGATATCCAGAATAATATGCGACCCCAAGCTCACAGTTGCTACAACAGGGTAGTAGGCGTCGCCATCCTCGTGGGCGTGGATGCCTTGACCGGGCAAATACTCATTGATCAAGCAATGATTTGGTGTGCCGTGTGGAGAATTATGGAAAATGCTGTCGATTAAATCGACAGGCAGGGACAGTAGGCGCGGTACTACAGGATCTCGCAGCCATGTGGGGAGGGGGGCGGCGAGGAGGGTGTTCGTGGGCGAGAGGGGCGATGGGTGGGCTTGAAGACGGCGATGGGCGAGGGTTTTCCAAGTTGGCAAGGGAGCATTGTTGATCTGGCAAGGTCAGGAGCTGCTAGTGTCGTAGAAATGAGAAGCCAAAAGCCGGAGAACTTACTTTCTGTAGGAGATGTGCCTCTTCAGTCTCCGTGATGAAGTTGGGAACGTAGTAGCCCGAGGCTGGCAGTGAGGGGATCAGAACCTCTTGGAGGCTGGCTGGTAGAGAACAGTCATACATGCTGACTGGTGAAGCGTCCTGTGGCATCTTGTCAGCATGATCACGGAGAGCATGGAGTGTGGCATGTCACAGTACACAGATGGTCGGTGTTTTGAGCTTCGAGCCGAGGATATTCGCACAGCCCTAGGCTATTTCAACACCCTACTAGCCACAACGATAGAGACTCACCCTCGAGTAGACAGTCTCCTTTTAAGTAGATTGATAGTCTCAGTATAAGTTATGTTCTTTGGCCTTTCAGACTGCTGAGTCCTGGATGACCTCTACTGCGAAGACAGTCATTCTCTACAAAGGGTTGTCAAGCATCAGCATCTTTGGGCGAGTGGTATTTGCCTACGTCTGGAGTTCCGCCCACTTCCTCGACGACTCGTTCTGTTTGGAGGATTCGCCACTATGCAGCGTGCATCACCGAGTCGCTTATTCCTCTCTGCTCACTGGCTTGATTCACCGCCAGCACAGTCGATTTGCAGCCACACATCTTAAGACAAGTCGAAAAGAGTTTCCCCCAAAACTCACGACGAGCATCGCCGCACCTCACCCCCATCAGGCTGTGATACGATGCGGCACATGGCTCGTGACACATATTGGGTTGGCCCCCTAAAATTGTTTGTGAGTAGACGATGCTGCGGTCGCAGATATTTACTGACCATTTCTTCAACCATTACAGCTATCCTTTATGGTCACTGCAGTCGGACTTGGTTCTCTCATCACTCAAGCGAGTGCTATCCAGGACCGTTTAGACCCATACCATACCTCTCGGACTGAGGAGCACTTGGGAAATTGGATCAAGCGTCAGCCCAAGAAGGCATGGAATCGACTTGCGCAGCCCACACCGATCGGTCCTTTCATGTATGCAAAGCTCACTGATGGGTTCCGTGGTTTCAATGTCATCGGCGTTAGCAGACTCCCGCTGGAGAAGCCTGGAAAAGCCAGCTGGACCGCTCTTCTTGCGATTTTTCACCAGCGAGCACCGTCTCCAGTCTACGGGGCAGACACTAAGACCGAACTTGCTACTGAGCATTGGAGAAAAGGCCGACTTCCTGCACAATTACTATTGAACCCGATTTGTGCCCCCGTCAAGAACTACAGTCATGGGCATCTCTGCAGGCTCGTCCTCTCACACGTCATGGTTCGACAACGTGCATCGTGATCTCCCGCACTACGCTGATCACGATCCTTGCTCTCTGCAATGGCCGAACAATGTTCCGCTACAGTGACGCTAGCGGTCACCGGGCCTCGTATGCCTCATATTGTGGGCACTTCTATATCGAATGGCCTCTGGGTGCCGCTGCCGTCGTGCAATTCCACCCTCACGACTCTCATGACACATCGACAGACGTCTATCCTTTGACGTTCCGGGTGCGAGTGAGCAAATGTGTCCAGATGATGGCCGGAGTCATCACCTCGGCCGACGGGACGTCATTCCAATGTGATTTCCCAGGTCGAAAGCCACCTGCAACCTGGATCTTAGAGTATCAGCGCAAAGGATTTCCAGGCGCACATGGAAGCCGGCATCTATACAATCTTATGGGCGGCAAGGTCTACGACGCCGACTTTCTCTTGGCCCGACGAATGGATGAAGAGCGTCCGTCTGGTGCCATTGATCTTCGTTTGCCGAGTACAGAGCAAAACATTCAAGTATCAATGCTTGTTCCAACGATGGAACAAGAAATACTGGAACATACATTGGATTGCTTGCCTTGGTCTTCTCTGTCGTGGTCTATCCACCGCGGTCTTCGCGACATTCTTGTTGCCTACGCAAAACCGACAATGGACGAACTCCGTCCAAACATAGCATCAAGGCTTCGTGAATTTATCAACGAGCAGCCACAGCGGCTTGAAGCAAATGGATGGTCGGCGGAGTTCGTCAGAGGGGCTATGGCTGAACTCGCTGCCAGCTCTGTTCTCGCCGGTAGTGGGAACTCTGGAGATTCCGTGAGAGTGGTGACAGATGCCGCGTTACTTCTCTCAGACAAAGATTCGTCAGTACTAGACGAGACGAATTTTTGGAGAAAGTTGACACAGTTTGAGCAAAGGATCGGCGCTATCAACGAGTGCAATCATCGCGCTTACGAAGTTTTTTGTGTTGGAATGGAGCAATGAATTCGATTATCAGATGTACCATGACTACCTCCGGAGCTACTATTTCATTAACCTTGACCCAAGACATCTGCTCTTTCTTTGGCGCCAGCATTCACTCATCCTGCTTTGCAAATATGATGATGAATGAGGATCTACCTACTAGAAAGCAAGGGTTCCGACTTGTGTTCACGCCGAAGTTCCCAATCGTGGACACGTCCGACCTACTTTACGTCTTACATCTCATGGCTCCACTGCGGGCACTGTGATCTCTCGTGTACACTTTCATTAGGATCGAATGATGTTCCGTAGCCATAATGCCAGCGTGTAGGTTCCAATCATGGCGCGAAGAGCGTCGAGACCCACCATCTCCGTACCATGTGGCTCAATCAGTATCCCTCATACGCAATTTCAACTCATCGTCCCCATCACAATGACCAAGGCACACTTATTGCCTCGAATCTCTAGCCTACGGCAAAATTCGCTGAGGTCGGGGTCCAGATCCATCACAGCTCGCTAATTTGCTTGAGGCTGGCCTGTCTTATGAAACCATCCACAAGCTTCAGAATTCTTTATTACGTATCTCTTCCCAGCATTTGAACATGCTCAGGTTTGCTTCATGACATTGAGATTTCCAAAAGAGCGCACGTGATTCATGACACGGTAGGATCCCAATATCAGTAACGGTACAAGGTATTGACTGTTCTATCTGTCTGCCATATCATACTATGCCGAACCGACTGACTAGAGCCTGATAAGATGGTGCAAGGCTGGCGATCTTGTTATCGAGCTACCATCCTTCTGGATCCAACCCGTGACAATCCAGCTCGTTGAGACGCGTTCTCGGACAATATTCAGTCTTTGTAGAGAGACCTATGATGGTCTGAGCCAAATAGGATCGTGACCGCAGGTACTATTGTATGCCTTCTCAGGAGAAGGCTAGGATGCATACACTTCTCTTTTGCGCCTTCCCCAATACTTTCTCTCGCTGATCTTTTCCCCCACATTCTTTCGATGCTAGGCTGGATGTCTAATCAGGTCTAATTCCTGAGAGCATGGATATACATCAGCTCCTCCATCTCCGCTATTGAAGATCAACATGAGCCCAGAGGCATCTTGGATCTCCCGTCAAAACGCTACTCTTTCCAAAAAGATTTCATCTCCAAAGTGGTCAAGATCTCGTCTCTCAAAAGACGATGTCCGCCCCATTCAAGCGGTCTCATCGAATCTTCACAGCGGTATCCTCTGGGCGCAGTCCCGCAACATGCAGCACTCTGTAGTCAAAAAACTTCATAATCGATTATGCATTTTCATGACTGCAGCATATGTATTTCTCCACGTCTAAGCGAGAGGCTAAATTCTTCAAAAACATTGTCAAGTCAACGATAGACTGGATCCTACCCTTCCGCGTCTTTGCTGACGATTTCACGATGGCTTGCATGAGGCACGGCGTAGAGTCTTATGTGTCCTATATTACAATGAGTTGAAGGGCGCAGACCAGGTGAACTTTCAAAAATAATTCTGAGATGCACCTTTCTTTGACTACTTTCTCAGCGTATCTGAACTAAGCTACCGCTCTTGTAAAGATGGCCAGTCTAACGCATAGCGAAATGCAATATCTACTTGCTCACGCCTCAAAGGAGCGGCGTGCAAATGTCATCGCCGCCGCTGCAACACGCCTTTGCCTTACGCTCATCGCGGTTGGGTTCAGATTGTTCGCTAGGAGACTGAACAAAACTCCTTTGAGAGCGGATGATAGGATGATGCTTGTCGTGTTGGTAAGAGCGCACCCACGAGATCTTTGAAGCAGCATTAAGTGCTAAAATGTGCCCCCATCTCTCAGCCGTCTACGCAACCTCAAATCTACTCTTGGTCCACTTCGGATTGGGACGTCACTCAATCACACTCAAACACCCAGTGTGTCAACCGCGAACCTCGAAACAGCCTCCGAAGTCCTCTACGACCCGGCGATGATCACCGTTGAGTTCTCTATTTTCCTTCTCTACCACCGCTATTTTCCCAAGTCAAAAGTTTAAGATCGTCCTCTGGACCGTTGCCGCTTTCACCTTGTGCTAAACTATTGCGGGTACTCTCGTCGTCATCTTCCAATGTTTACCAATACGCTCAGATTGGGATTCGAGTATCGAGCCCCGTTGCGTCAATCTCAATGCCGAGCTCATCGCCATTGGTGTGCTGAACTCCATTACGGATTTTTGTACTTCAGGTTTGCCCATCCCGTTTCTGTGGCGGTTGCAAAGCTCCGTGATACATAAAATCCAGCTTGCGGGTATGTTCTCGCCCAGGAAGACTGTAAGTATCAAACACTTCCTTACAGTCCCAAATGGAGACGAAAGAAGCGCGAACCATCATCCCCTCACCACAGATTCCAAATCCAAAGACCCTCAATGACTACCGCTTTGACGCCCCACCCCCTCAGCGTCTGCATAACCAGTATCGTCCGCGTCATCGCCGTCAGCAGCATCTTCCCCACAGACGGCAGCTGGGTAAACACCTACCCGGCCATCTGGGCCTTTCTCGGAACCCCCATCGTCATCGTCAGCGCCTACCTGCCCAGCACTCCGTCGAGCATACAAGTACGCGATCTAAGGCCTCAAATGGCTCATCAAGTACCCTTCCGACCAGATCTCTGGCGATTCGAATGGGGTCGGGCTGACGAAGTCGACATCGCCTTGGCGGAATGGGCAGGTGGCGAAGGAGGGAAAAATTAGCAGGTTGGAGTCCGGTGGGGAGGGTGGGGAGAGGTTGACGTCTCCTATCCTTTGACGCAAGATCCAAGATCAGACCTGCAGGGATGTTACGTTCAAATCAGTTTTATTGTCAAAGTTGCCATGGTTCTCTACTTTCTTTTGATCGTCTACTCGTACCCACTTAGCAAGTCCTCAAATACCTAACATGCATAGGTTGGCAAAGTCTATTCTGGTATGAAAGTCCTTACGTAGACCGTACTCAGAAATTTCGGTGCCACTTCGGCAGAACCAAAGCAATTCAATTAGTACGTCTTCCCCACATAACGACCAATCCTCCGGGTAAACCACTGCCGCCGGTCGGTCTCTTATTCGCTCTCTTCTCTGCGCCTTGCGGGCCAGAGCATGTTCTGGGAAGTATGCCACTTCTCAGGGTCTTTGAGGCTCCAATAAAATTTGCCAGGCAACTCAGGGTCTTTTGAAGGGATCCACAGCCTCGCTGCGTCGCCAGCTAGGATCTGCATGCGGAGAGGCCCATGGCAAATGGAACGCCAATGATTGGCCCCACCACATACATAAATACCGCACGAGCCGCTGAATCAGGGCAAAGTCGATGTGTCCTCGCGTGCTTTGCCTCTCTTAGTGGACGATGCAGTACTGAAGTGGGGGAGTACCCCGCTCGGTGAATCTACTTCCACACCCACACCACAAGACCCCATTCTAGCGAATGCGTCGATCTTATTTGAGTGTATCTGGGGTGATACAGGAGGGAATGCTTTCAGCCAAGCAGGTGCAGGTAGATTATCAAGATGCAACGAGTCTTGCAGAAGTCGGAGGCAAGGCTCTTCTTTCGAACAGCGTCAAACTTGTAGTTTGAAGATGGCAATGCATGCAAGTAGCCAGAAGCTATCGGTGACCTTGGCAGCAAGTACCTATCTTAGACAATGCAGCCTCGTTCCAGGCCCTTGCAGGGAAGCTCCACCACTCTACTTTACCTAGTGAGACTTGGCATCCCATTTTACCCGCAATCCGTAGTCAGCTCTCTCGAATCTCAGCTCTGCTTCTTCTTCTTCTTCTTCTTCTTTTCCTCCTGCTGCAAACCCTCCGTCGTTATTCAAGTTCCCTCCATTCGGGTCATTGCCGATCAAAGGGACTGCGTCGTGTGCTTTTTTGGTCATCTTCCCAATTCACCACGTCCTTCTGCGGGGTCATCTGCACCCTTTATCGATAGCGATAGACGATAACGGAAACGCCAAGCCCGGCATGACCGCGAGACAGCTACCAACACACCCAAGGCTGAGATAAAGGACAGCGAAGATCTTGTGATTTCGCCTGCTGGCATCTCCCAATCGCTCATGGGCCCCCGTTGAGTTGTGAGTGTGCCTGTTTTGCTTTCATGTGCCCATTCTTGAGTCTGTCAGACGGATGCACGGCTGACCCGCTTTTACCCCGCCAGGCCCACACTGTAAGCAGCGAGTACTCAACGGCTTTCAACGTTGGCGAGAAACGCTCGTTGACAGACGAACACATTGCGAGCTTCGCAACTGCGCTAAGAGAAGCGATTGGCCGGCAGTGAATACATCGGAGCTCCAGCAGCTACAGGTGCAAAGGGTGCCAAGGCTGACCGGACCACTTCATTAAACACATCTTCGTTATCGGAGCTCTACAAGATATCTCAGGTGATTTGGGACGAGATGACCGAATCGTCTGGGACGATGACCTCTATCAGCACAAATGGATCACCACTGCCAGGGGGACCGCTTCCGTTCGAGCAGCCACCCAAGCTCAAGGGTCGCAGGCGTCTCTTGCAGAGCCTGCAAAGGATGTCATCCTCTCAGTCGCTGGCTTCGATGCGCCGAGCTCCTCCCACTTCCTATCCAGGTGGAAGCAAAGGTTCAATGTCCTGCGTATCCTTATCATCCTCCAACTCCAGACACGGCCATTCGTATGGGAACTCGTATTCTTCCACCCGTTCCGGTGCTTTCTCGACCGCACCAACTTCAGTAGCAAGTACTCCTGGTCCAGAGAATCAGAACTTCGATTCCGGAACTCGGATTCGATGTCTGGACAGTGAGCTTGCTGGTCATGCTTCACCTATGCCGAAAAGTGTACCTTTACCGGCAGACATGCGGGCGGGCACAAAAGAAGCAATGTCCGCTGTCACATCAGGGATGGCCGGTGTATTTGAGGATTATTTCTCGAAGCCGATAGTCCGTGTAAAGGAGCTTCGCAAGAGGAGGAATATCAACTTTTGGGGTGAGATGCCTCAAGAATTAGCAATGCACATACTCCAATTCCTGAGACCAAGGGAGATCGTCAAGTGCTCGGCGGTCTCAAGAAGGTGGCATAAGATGTGCTTTGATGGACAGCTCTGGAGTAATCTCGACACCCAGGAATACTACCAAGACATACCTGCGGCTTCGTTGAGCAAAATCATGGAAAGAGCTGGACCTTTTGTAAGAGATCTCAACCTGCGAGGCTGTGCACAGATGCCGGAAAGCTGGGGCAAAGACGGCCAAAATATAACAGACGCTTGCAGAAACTTGGAATACTTCTCTCTCGAGGGCTGCCGTATTGACAGGAGCTCAGTGCATTACTTCCTTCTTCGGAACCCACGGCTCATGCACATCAACCTCTCAGGCATGAAAGGTCTCAGTAATTCCGCACTTAGGATCATCGCTCAAAATTGTCCACAGTTGGAGCATCTCAACATATCTTGGTGCCAGAATGTTGATTCAAGAGGTCTGATCAGGATCGTACAGTCATGCTCTCGACTCAAGGACCTACGAGCCGGAGAGGTCAAAGGCTTCAACGATCAAGCACTCCTTCTTGAGCTATTCACTCGCAACACTCTTGAAAGATTATTCCTTGATCATTGTGTCGAGCTTGACGATGAGGCCCTTCAGGTACTGATTCAAGGTGTCGACCCTGAAATCGATCCTTTGACTGAACGGGCTGTGGTTTCGCCTCGAAACTTTCGTCATCTCGATCTCAGCCGATGTTCGCAACTCACCGACAAAGGCGTCAAATGCCTGGCAGGCAACATGCCGAGTCTCTGTGGTCTTCAGCTCTCTTTTTGTGAAGAATTGACCGATGATGCCCTTACGGGAATACTCGATTCAACTCCACATATGACCCACCTGAATCTGGAGGAAGTTGACCACCTTTCCAATAGCACCCTCCAGAACCTTGCTAAATCTCCATGTGCTCCACAACTTCAGCACCTCAACGTCAGCTATTGCGAAAATCTAGGCGATAGCGGCATGCTCCAAGTCATAAAGTCTTGCCCCAAGCTTCGTACTGTCTTTATGGACAACACCCGCGTCTCGGACCTCGTCCTGACAGAAGCCGCAGCGCAAATCCGCATCCGTGACCGTATCAACCCTTTGGCCACGAATGCTCCCCCAACCATCGGTCTCCGTCTAGTCGTCTACGACTGCCAAAATGTCACGTGGACCGGCGTCCGCGAGGTTCTCTCCCGCAACACCGAGCCCAACAGACGAGAAGTTGTCTCTCTGAAATGCTTTTACGGGTATCAAGATACTGTCAATGAGCATATGAAGAGGGTGCTGAAGGGTGAAGCGAAGGCCGCAAGTAGGTTGGAAAGAAAATGGGCGGATTACATGGTTGCGAGTGAGGAGGCTGGTGCACAAGGAGCTGGGGCCAGGAGAAGAAGGCGGAGGTTAAGGGAGGCGGCAATGGTGCATGCGGATGAGGAGGAGGGAGGACCCAGGAATGGAAGGAGAAGGGCGAGGAGTGGAGGGTGTGCTATTATGTGAGAAGAGAGGAATGCTGCAGTAGGGTTTGATGGTACATGTTGAGAATAACGGAACGAAACGACTATACGCATTGATGGTTATGGACATGCATGGACGGATGGCTGGTGGAATACTGGCGTATCGAGTACAACAATTTCCCATTCTCTTTTGCTTTCTGTTGACAGCTAGGAGATTGATAACGGGACTTCATCAAGGTACATTCACCGGCGCACCTGTCTCCACATCGTTTCATAGACAACGTCACTTTCAAGTCTTAGAAATCATGCTCATGACATACAGATGTTTCTTGCAAGCTTGAAGATCTCGTGATGTTGGAGAGCCAGGCGATAGAGGCGAGGCGGTCAATTCGCCTCGGCTAGCCCCCCAAAATTAGGGTTGGATGCGGGGCAGTTTTGACTTGCATGTGACGCTCGAATCCAACCGCTCGAGGCGGGGCAGAAAGCTGGTTTTTCTTCCGCCAATTTTTCTACTTGATAACGTCTGACAGGACTCGTTATGAGCGGAAATCTGTAAGAATGGCGGCAACAAGGCAAGAAACATTTTGCACGGTCAGTCAACCCCCTTCCTCGACCATTGGGCGAACATCGCGTCTGGGAACAGAATTGACGTTCTCTAGCTGCTCACGAGCGATGCATACCTGCCTGGTAAGACTGTCAAACCTCTTCAACACATTCAATACTGAAACGTCGTGTCAGGTGCCATGGTTCTTGCACATTCTTTACGAGACAATGGTACTACGAAGCAATTGGCTATCCTCGTCACTCTCGATTCTCTATCTGCCTCAACGCTTGAGGAGCTCAAAGTACATCCCTAAGTCGCTTCCAATGCAGATAACCTTGCTAACCCTTGTTTGCAGACAGCATACGACCACGTCATACCCGTCGACCGTATCACAAACAAGTCTCCGCAAAACCTTTACCTCATGAACCGACCAGACCTCGTCTCCACCTTCACCAAGATAGCCCTCTGGCGGCAGACCCAATTCGACCACATCGTGTACATAGACGCAGATGTCGTAACGCTACGAGCACCTGATGAGCTGTTCAGTAATCCTCCAAGCTTTGCAGCTGTACCGGACATAGGATGGCCGGATTGCTTCAACAGCGGTGTCCTCTCGCTGAAACCCAACATGGGCGATTACTACGCTCTACTGGCTCTGGCACAACGAGGAATAAGCTTCGATGGAGCAG
Organism: Letharia lupina; assembly: GCF_014066315.1. Taxonomy (NCBI): domain Eukaryota; kingdom Fungi; phylum Ascomycota; class Lecanoromycetes; order Lecanorales; family Parmeliaceae; genus Letharia; species Letharia lupina. The sequence goes on from NW_023502980.1 coordinate 531,376, forward strand.
ATCAAGGGCTGATGAATACGCACTTCCGGGATTGGCAGAGATTGAGCTTCACGTATAATTGCACGCCCAATGGGAACTATCAATATGTGCCAGCTTACAGGCACTTTCAGAGTCAAATAAATATCGTGCACTACATTGGGAGTAACAAGCCGTGGTTGATTGGGAGGGAGCCAAAAGAAGCGAGTGGAGTGTATGAGGAGTTGCTGGGACGATGGTGGGCGGTCTATGACAAGCATTACAGGACCCCAGTAAGTTGTTCTTGACCTGTGTGAACTGCACGCCGTTAACGAGCTTCAATAGACAACAGCATATATATCAGGCCAAGCACCGAAGCAGTCAAGGACCGTACAGCAATACGTGAAGGGCGAAATGTCTAGCACGGACTACGGTTTCTCCTCGGTACGGTCGCAGGTGGACGGACTTGAGGAGCCAGAAGCTCCTGTCCATACTACCGAGCCGTCGCTGACCGATAAGACCAATCTAGCTGAAGCTATACAGCGAGGAGAGGTCACGCCAACACCTACTGTACAGCAACGACGCTTCTCAGTCGACTGGGACCCCATACAGTGAGCAAGACCAGCACAGTGACCGCTGAAAGGATACTGGCGATACTGACGATGCACAGCAACGCTCCACCGGCTCATTCCCGACCTGAAGCCGCCAACTTCCCCACTGAAACTTACGAAATGTCCGCAGATCGCAAGCTATTTCAAGCACCCAAGAATCCTGAGCCACCAAAGGACATGTACTATCAAATTCCCCCAACCGCGTCAGCGAATGAACGTCCTAAGCCCATCTTCCCTTGGGAAACCACCGCACCCAAACCTACCCGTGTATTTGCAGATGACGCTCCTCGGCCCGCAGCACCCTCAGAAGCCACTCCCTCAGTAACTACCGACGATGACGACGACGAAACCCAAACTGAAACAATGTCTCCCCTAACCCCTACCATGGATTCCAACGACACCGAACCATTCGCTAGCTACACTCGAACCAACGCCTGGGACGACGTGCCTGAAATCGAACGATACATATCTCAATTACCGCAAAATCGACGCGCCAAAGTACAAGTACTCCTAAACAACCCTACTCCCACCGGTGGCCACCAAAGAAACGTAAGCGGCGACGAACCTATGTTCTCCCCTAGTATCCAAGATCCATCACAGCAGCGTCGCCCTAGCATGAAATTAACAGACTTCCCATCCGAAATCGAACGCCCCTCCCTCCCCGTGACCCCAGCTCCAATACGTCGTCCCTCATTCTGGGGCTCGGAGCGCGATGCTGCTGGCGACCTCCCAGGCGCAGAAGGCGTGCCCGACCAGAGCGTGTGGGATCCTGCTGCCAAGCTCGCCGAGCTCCAGCGCCGGCAGTCGGAGATGCTGGCAGAAGGCCCAGCAAGCCCTGGGCGGTTTATTCCGGACAGAGAGTTACTTGGATCGTCAAGTGCGCCGTTGACCGAGGTCGAGGAAGAGGAGAAAGCAGAGGGGGTACCTACAGCTGGATCAACCCAGGGTGCGATGCCAACAGCTTTCCGGACTGTGGACTTTAGCAGGGGAAGTGTATCCCGAGCCCGTGAGGTTGGTGAAGAGACGGTGACGGCGGTACCGGCTGAGTCCTGAGAGCCCTAGACACCGCCAGCCTTTGGTGTTTCATTTCATCTGCATCATTTGTTGTCATCCGAGCTGGTCTGCGCAGATTCCGTCTTCGCTCTCCATCCTCTGCCCATGCAATTATCCTGTTCTCCGCCCTGCTTTTATTACTTTGGCCGAGGCGTGGGCTTTCGTGAGCGACTCACATATGAGCATCTGTTATCATATAGGTTCAGTTTGGCTGGTGATTCTTTTGAAGATACCCTAATTAGCAGCAATGAAGACAGATCGATCCACGCATGTGATGCCTCTGTGATACCTATTTCGTGTGAGTAAAGGATGTCGCGGGGCGATCCAGGCTTCTTAGCAATTAGACGATGAGTCGCTTTCTATATGCAGGGAAGTTTGGTATCGATTTCGCCCTTGCCACATCCATCAAAGGAAGACCTCGATGTTGATCTCCAACGTACTAACGGGATACCTCAACTCGAATTTCTCCAACACACTCGGATGCAGAATGCCAAAGGTCCCAATCACCCTCTCCTTCCCTCCCATCCTCAAATGTATCGCCGCCGCATGCCCAGGCAAGAATGTCTTATCGTCCACCTCGCTAATCCAATACGCGCTATCGCCCAACCCTTTGCCCTCCAACCCCTCCTCACTAGTCATGAAAGCGGACTTCAACATGAGCATGACGCGATCCATGAGCCCGTGTACGATTTCGAAGCCGCTGTTTTTGGAAAGGAAGGCGGCCGCGAAGTGGCGCTCGTTGCGGCTTTTGCGCTCGAGGGCCATGTCTTTGAAGGCTACATCGCTGACTTCGAAAATTTTGATGGGGACGCTGTGGTGTTTGTTTTCCCGTAACGTCTTGAGGAGACCGGGGAGGAGGGATGTGCGCACGACTTGGTATTCCGCCGTTTTAGGGTTGGCCAGTCTGACGGCAGTGGTACCGTCATCGACGCGATTCAAGTGCGCAAAGTTCTCAGCGTGGGAGCAGAGAATGAGAGGTAACACTTCTGACCAGCCTGCCATGGCTGCCTCGAGCCGTACGATATCGCTGAGTTTGTTGATAGCGAGGGGTTGGGCGACGGTGCCTGAGATATTGGGGAAAGCTCGCGGGAGATTGTTGAAGCCATACGCAATGGCGACGTCTTCCATTATATCGGCTTGATGCAGAACATCTGCGCGAGTGGGTGGAACGTGCACGTCTATTAGGTCTTCGGAGGCGGAAGACGGAGAAGCGGTGTAGCACATCTTCCTCAGTAGGGAGCAGATGTCGGAGGCAGAGAGAGAAAGGCCGCAGCAGGAGTTTATATATGAAATTGAGGCTTGTGTTTCGCGTGGAGTGAGGTCGGGAACTTGGCGGGTTTGATGGTTGTGTGGGGATCTAATCTGAATGGGTTCGACCGTGAAGGGCTCCGAGGTGTACTGGGAGAACATGGTAACGATGATGTTGTTCACTATCTCGGCTTTCGTCTTGTCGGTGGCTGTTATGTCGATGAAGACGTTGCGCGTTTTGAGGCTGATTTTGGAGTGGTTGGAATTGATTATTGGAGGCATGGAGCAGACTGTTCGGTTTGCGTCAAGGATGACTGGGTAAACCGGGGAGTCTTTGATTATGTGTAGGTACCGCGAGAGATGTTTGTCGTTCTAATAATGACGATCAGGTCTTATGGTCTAGATCAGTCCATGCCGTACATACCTCATAGAACTTGATCATTTCCACCGCGTTCATGGACTTGGTTTGGTTCAGAGGCACAAACTGTATTTGTTCAGGCGGCAACGCCTCGTACGTGAACGGCCCTCGTATAGTGTCCAGGTCATGCGTCCCGATTGCAACAAGCGTCCTTTGTCGAGCTAAATTCTGGTGTAGCTTATCTTGCAAAGCAATGAAGGACTCATATCGTGCTTGTGTGAATTTGATATTGCGTAGGATGGCCCCGGAAACGTAAGGTCTTATTCTTGACGTCTATTTTGGATTCAGCACTACGTTCTTAAACTCCACCAAAATTCGAACACTGACCTGCTTATGTGCTGTGAGACATTCCAGCTGTCCACCTGCTGGCGCCGCCAGCGCGTACTGAGGCGCATCTCGCTTTCCACGGAAGATGTTGAGCATCAGAGATATCCCCTCAAAACATAGCATGTCATATCTAGGCAAGAAATTCAGCCAAAGATGTTGAGTGAGAGCCCTGCTGCCACTCTGACCTGTTCGCGGGTATCTCGATCTTGAGCTGCGCCGGTTCTTGTTTGCCATTGATCACTGGCCGGTCACTCATTGAAGTCTGATCGAAAGCTTAGCTCAGGATATCGTAGCAGTGATAAAAGTGCGTTTTTACATCTTCATCGAGTTCAATCCCTGAGAGTTGTCAGCAAAAAGTCTCCATTGTGCCCCATGGCTCTGCCTACCAAATTCAAAACAAAGCTCGTCGAACTCTTCTGTGGTGTAACTAGAAATATATTGTATCAGCATCCAGGTGTACAGTCAATTAGTTGACTGAGGTGATTTACCTACTCTTGACCAAGAGCTTCGAAGAGCGCTGCCTTGTCGACAGCTATGGTAGGCATATTGGCGCTACCTGGAAGAAACCGAAGCCTCAACAGTGAATAGGTACTTATGCGGCAGCTCTTGGATTATGCAGCGGGCTCTTCTTGTTGAGCTTGAGTCATGGCCGTGCACAAAAGTCCAGACACTACCTACGGGTAAACGAAATCCATTTGGCGGTAGGGCTGGAATTGCTTGGCGGCAAAGCCTCGTTCACAACATCCAGATTCTGTGCTCAGGGCCAGAACAAGCACAAGCACAAGCCCATGAATAAACACGCTGCAGACAACATTTCCTACACCAATTGCCTGCGACCTGAACTGAAGCTTGGGTATGATACAAGCTCTCAATCCAAAAGGTCAGCGCGAACTCTTTGATCTTGCAGAGCATATACATCGCCCAAGTCTTTTCGACGAACAAGTCCATTCATGAGCTTCCGAATGGGAACAGAGCTAAGCCAGAGCTGACGCTGCGTCCCATGTCCCTAGAATCGTTTTTAATGCCTACACCTAGCAGCAAGTAATCCCATATTCGATAGCCCGAGCAATCACCAGATTGACACGACCTGTCACGAAGACTCGGCCACCCCACTCAGCGATCAGGACTGTAGATCGGGTTATACAACAGTATGGAGGACCAAGGGCAGAACGATCCTCTCTTTCCAATCGCAGTTTTGATCGATGAGCTTAAGGTAAATCGTCTACCTACTACATCTCTTGTCATGGCACCTAAACGTATAACCGTCACCAGCACGACGATGTTCTTCTCCGTCTCAACGCCATACACCGGCTCTCAACCATAGCTCTAGCTCTAGGCGCCGAACGCACAAGAGATGAGCTCATACCATTCCTTGACGGTCAGTGTCCTTAGAGGTTGAGACCGTCGCTCTCACCCAACGCCTTACTGACTTTGCTATAGAATCGGTAGAGGACGAAGACGAGGTCCTTACAGCGCTGAGTGAAGAGCTCGGAGGTTTTGTGGAATACGTTGGCGGTCCAGAATATGGGCACGTGCTCCTATCACCTTTAGAGAACCTCGCCGCAATCGAAGAGCCTCTGGTGCGAGAAAAAGCTGTCGAATCTCTCAACAAGATATGTAAAGAGCTCTCACAGTCCCAAGTTGAAGACCACTTCATTCCTCTCACTGTGCGCCTCTCGAAAGCCGACTGGTTCACCTCAAAGATCTCGGCAACTGGACTTTATAATGTTCCCTACAGCAAAGCAACACCGCCGTCTCAGGAAGGACTTCGCCAGCAATATGGACAGCTGGTACATGATGAAACTCCTATGGTTCGACGGCAGGCCGCGAACAATCTCGCGAAGTTCGTAAAGGAGATGTCACCACAGATAGTCATTGAAGAGATGATACCCCTATTTCAGCATTTGGCCGGTGATGATCAGGATAGCGTTCGGTTGTTGACAGTGGAAATATTGATTTCGATTGCGGAAGTTATACCCAAGGAGCAACAGACGAGTCATGGAACACTTCTAACAGCTTTACGGAGTCTATTTGAGGACAAGAGCTGGAGAGTGCGATACATGGTCGCAGACCGCTTTGAGAAGGTATCAATCATTGATGCCCAAGATGTGAAAGAGAAGGCTGACTTTGACTCGCCACAGATTGCAAAAGCTGTAGATGAAGAAACCGTGACCCGCGATTTGGTCCCTGCATTCGTAAAGCTCCTCAAAGATACCGAAGCTGAGGTCCGCACTGCTATTGCTGGGCAGATTCCAGGTCAATGAATCGATGTTCTATGCCCCGGATATGACGTGCTAATGCGGCCCAGGCTTCTGTCGATTACTTGATCGAGAGACGCTGCTTAACGAAATAATGACTAGCATCGAAGACTTGGTGTCAGACACCTCGCAACATGTACGTGCGGCATTAGGAACGCAGATTAGTGGTTTGGCCCCTATCTTGGGCAAGGAAGAGTAAGCAATCTGTGGATGGCGCCTTCAAATCATAATTGACAAACCTTAAGGACCATTGCACATCTTCTGCCAATGTTTTTGCAAATGCTGAAAGATGAATTCCCTGACGTTCGCCTTCACATAATCTCGAAGCTCGAGCTAGTCAACAAAGGTCTGTCTTCTGTTACCGACCAGTATCTATTACTGGTGCTGATATTTTCTAGTCATCGGTATTGAGCTTCTGTCTCAGTCACTACTTCCGGCCATTGTACAATTAGCCGAAGACAAGCAATGGCGCGTTCGCTTAGCCATTATTGAGTACATCCCATTGCTCGCAGGCCAACTCGGACAGGATTTCTTCGACGATAAGCTGAGCACGCTTTGCATGAGCTGGCTGGGTGACACTGTTTTCTCGATACGGGAAGCAGCTACCAAAAACCTGAAGAAGCTGACTGAAGTCTTCGGAGTTGGGTGGGCGAGCAACGCCATTATCCCAAAGGTCATCGTGATGGGCAAACATCCGAATTATCTCTACCGAATGACCACATGCTTCGCCATCTCGGTATGCATACCTTAAAAACATCTCACTCTCGATCAATGCGGCTAACCTCTTCTATATAGACACTCGCACCAGCTATAGATCTAGAGGTCATCGAAAAGTCCATTCTGCCAATGATGGACAAACTCGTATCCGACGACATTCCAAACATCCGCTTTAATGTCGCCAAATCCTACACGGTCCTCATCGACGTCCTTAAGCATTTGCCCGCCCATGGTACTATCTTCGATCTCGAAAAGTCAGGTCAGACGCTACAACCCTCTTCCGCCGGTCAACATCTTATCCAGCAGCAAATCTTACCGAATCTGGAGAAATTACAACAAGACGAGGACGTGGATGTGAGATATTTTGCGACGACTGCGGCAGGGAGCGTGGGTGATGCTATGGCAACGTCACCTTAGTTAAGGAATGCGAGGTAGCTTGTTTTTCAGGGCAGGCAGGGTTCTTTAGACGCATTGAGGAGATACCTACATAAAATATTGATCGGATTGTTCTGTGCACCGTGATTTGTGCACTTGCAAGGGTGTTTTACCCGTGAGAATAATTGCACTGACTGCTTGACCATAAAAGTGGCCATTTTACGGGATGTTTACCGTTGCATTTACATGTTGCAATCCATCACGAGGGGCATACTGTTTTTCACTATTTCCAGCGTTGATGGGCTAGCTTCTTCTGTGGCTGTTTTGCCTTGAACACCCAAGTACTCTACTAGCATATTACTACCAGAAGCTCGGCCTTAATGCGCCTTCTCTTGCGCATTTACCAAGGCTTTGAAATGTTCGAATGGGTCTTTACTCTTCAAAATCCCTTTTCGTTGATGCAGCTCTATGACAGTGGCAACAGCAATTGAATATTGGTTCCAGCATTCAACTCTGACGGTAACATACCAGCATGCTAAGGTACAAGACCACGACTTCTCCATCTGCTCCTCTACTCCTGACCATAGTCTTCCTTCCCCTCTTCTGTTCCCTGCTCCTGCTGCTCCTGCATCCTCTGCTGCTCCGCTGCCTGTTGCGCTGCAACTGCCTTCGCACCATAGTCCTGGCTCATGGGCTGCACAACCGTCTGTTCTTCCTTTGGCTCGATGATAGTGACGGAGTCTGGCAGGGACTTCTGAGGACCAGACTTGCCTTCGGGATCGGATCCCCGCATGATCTTGACCTTGATACCCAACACACCTTGGCGGAGAAGAACGTGGCGAGTAGCAGAATCGATGAAGTCTTTGGCAGGTTGACCGGAGTGGATCATGAAGCCATCCTATCCTCCCATTAGCATGATTCCTCGTCACCATACAAGACAAAGCATACTGTAAACTTCATGCTCTTAGCCCTGGCAGCCCTCAGCTTCCCCGAAACCACGACCTCACAACCCTTCGCTCCACTCTCCATGATGAACCGCAGCACACCATAGCAAGCTCTCCTCACAGCCAATCCATTGAGCAACTTGTAACGGAGAGATTCGCACTGAGCGACAGCGGAAAGACCACGATTTTGAACCTTGGCGGCGTAGAGGGAGACAGAGTTCTCAGGGAACTTGAAGCGTTTTTGGATAAGAGAGGTCAGTTCGCGGATGCGGCGCCCTTGCTCGCCGAGGACTTCTTGGGTGTGTGTTGCGCGGATGACTATAACTTGGTCAGAAGGAGAGTGGAAAGGCAAGGGACGGGGACAAGGGCGTACTGATGTCAGTCACAGTAGGCGTGACGCGAACCTCGACACCAGAGTATCCTTCCTCTGCCAGCTCACGCTGGAAGAATTCGTTCAATTCGGCGTAGAAAACACCATCTGCCACGAACTTCCTACGCTTGGAAACAGAGGCCCCTGGTACAGAAGTCATGATTGCGGTGCTGTCGGAAAGTTGAGGTTGACCGAGGACGCTGTCGTTGAAGTGTATCGAAATTGTTAGTGGGGTTGCCGTTGTGGAAACTCTCGCTTGGGAGCCAAGCCGCCGCTAAGAACTTCCCTTTTTAAGACCAAGGCTCAAAGGGAAAGGGAATCGCGAACTACGTATGGAATACTTATAATTCGTTTGAAGCCGGCTATTTGAATCAGAGGTTCTTTGTCTTAAGTCTCTCCTTTTCCCAACATTCTAATTGGTGCAGTAAACTTCTCCAATCCCACAAGCTCCACTGTACTATAATGGACAGGCAACCTTAGGTTGAGATGGAGAGAACGCGAATTGCGAAGGTGGCCTTCAGCTTTATAACCTTGCTGGAGACAAAGCTTACCATCTCCAGGTAGACGACGTCAGACTCGTCCGCAGGGGCGAGCAAGTTGAAGGGAATCTACATCTGACACCCCACCACCTCATCTTCTCGCATACGCCTCCTACCGCAGAGGAAGCTAACGCTAGACCTCGAGAACTATGGATCACATATCCAATCATCCATACATGTACTCTACGCCCAGCTCCACCAGCATCCCATCTACCATCTTCGATACGGCTACGATGTAGGGACTTGACTTTTGTCTGCTTCTGCTTCGCAGATGAGAAGAAGGCACGAGACGTATATGATAGCATCAAGGCGTGGACGTGCAAACTGGGAAGGATAGAAAAGTTGTACGCATTCAGCTACCAGCCGCAGCGGCCAGAGAAGGAGGTTAATGGGTGGAATGTGTACGACGCAAGAAGGGAATGGAGAAGATTAGGTGTCAGTGAGAAGAGTACGGATAAAGGGTGGAGGATATCGAACATCAATACAGATTACGCGGTATGTTGGTAGTATCTGGGGAACCCTGAGCCGAGTCTCACAACTGTCTAGTTCTCATCAACATATCCTGCTCTTCTCGCTGTGCCGACATCAATCTCCGACAATACCCTCAATTACGCAGGCAGATATCGCTCGCGTGTACGTCTACCTGTATTAACATACCTACATCCAGTCAACAATTGCTCCATCACAAGATGTGCTCAGCCGCTGGTGGGAGTTCGAGGGAACCGAAGCATCCAAGATGAGAAGCTTTTGCTTGCGATATTCTCCACTTCGCATTCAGATCCCAATTCTTCAGAGCCGCCTTCCAGACCTCGGAGTCCTCAGTCTCTTCGATCGAGCGAAGGTGACATTGGATCACAAGGGTCGGACCCTCCTCCCACAGATCCCGAAACGCTGGAAGATCAGATGATAAATCGGACAGCAAGCGAGGACAAGGATGAGCCAAAAGTGTACGGAGCGCAGCAGCATAATCTTATAGTCGACGCTCGGCCCACTGTGAACGCTTTGGCGATGCAAGCTGTAGGATTAGGCTCGGAAAACATGGACAATTACCGCTTCGCAACGAAGATCTATTTGGGAATTGACAACATTCACGTTATGAGAGACTCGCTGAACAAGGTTGTCGATACACTGAAGGAGTCGGACGTGACGCCCTTGGCACCAAATCGAGAAGCCCTGGCGAAAAGCCATTGGCTTAAGCATATCGGCGGTCTACTTGATGGGGCGGGAATTATTGCTAGACAGGTGGCTCTTCAACATTCGCACGTCCTCATACACTGCTCCGATGGATGGGATCGAACAAGCCAGCTCAGTGCTCTAGGTCAGCTCTGTCTTGATCCTTACTACCGTACTCTCGAAGGCTTCATCGTTCTTGTAGAGAAGGACTGGTTATCATTCGGTCACCAATTCAATCATCGATCTGGGTTCCTGTCGAGCGAAAAATGGTTTCACATCGAGAATGAACGAGTAGGCGGAGATAGCAACAAGCAGCCGAGCTTAGTCGGACACAACAGCGGCGCGGGTCAGGCTCTGGAGAATGCCTTGTTGAGCGCCAAAGGTTTCTTCAACAAGGACAACAAGAGCAAAGACTCTATCGTCGATTCAGATGGCGAAATGCAGCCATACGACGTGTCTCCGACCTCTAAGAGAAGCGCTGCTCCAGGCAAAGGAAGTGGAAGCGACAAAAGCACCACTAAGGTCAAAGAGACTAGCCCAGTCTTCCACCAATTCCTTGACGCTACTTACCAACTGCTCCACCGCCATCCTACTCGGTTCGAGTTCAATGAACGCTTTCTCCGTCGCTTGCTTTACCACCTTTATTCTTGCCAATATGGCACTTTCCTGTACAACAATGAGAAAGAGCGTGTTGACGCCCGTGTCAGTGAGAAGACCCGAAGCGTTTGGGACTATTTTTTATCCCGAAAAGAACAATTCATAAACGAAATATACGATGCAACGATTGACGATAATGTCCGAGGTCAAGAACGACTGGTTCTGCCAGGGACTGGTGAGCTTAGATGGTGGCATGAACTATTTGGCCGGACTGATGCTGAAATGAATGGTCCTACGAGGACCACGAGAAACCGCGCTCAGGGTGACATCCTTGTCGATCCCACAGTGCTCACTGGGATTGAAACAGCTGATAATTCTGTGGGGGCCGGAGCACCAGGGAGAGCATTACCAAATGAAGATGCTTCCTCTTTGTCAGTCTTGGCTGCTGGACTTGGAGGGTTGGGCATAAGCAAGAGCAGAGGGAATGAGCCATCGAGCCTGAAGCGCGAGATGGAAGTTGAGATGCAGTGATGGCTCTCGCAAGTCGCAACTCAACGAGACTATGGTATTCCGAAGCATTTTAGCATTCATAGCGTGCCACTTTACTTCTACGTTGGGATCCCCAATTTAACCAAATGACCAGAATTGAAAATGTGCTTTCCAAGTCAATCGTGATGCCGTAAGGAGAGAGTGAGCGGCCCCTTGAAGGCTCGTTGTATCATTAAACACTAGCGGTAATTTTACTCGAAATTTTAGCGAGCTTGGCGCACACGACAATTCAGAACTCGTGCTTGCTCAAGCATGAACTCAACTACTTTTCTTCTCAAACCATTACGCTCTTTGAGGATCTCCGACAATTCAAACTGAACAAGAACACTCAGTCAAGATGGTACACCTTCCTCCATCCTTCCTTGCATCATGGGGAGAATGATGTGTGTGACGTACAATGGCACAAACCCGTAGCTAACTCCTCCTCACCCTTCCAGTCGGACGGAGAAGAGCCCACCTCGCCCACCCCGGCCGAAGACCCCGAGACCGTCGATGTCGCCGCCGACGCGCCTGCCGCCGGTGGCAGCTCTCAGATGGTGAGTTCCGACTTCCCCAATCATCCTCTCCTACTGGACACCCGAAACCAACTTCGCCCTTCCTTCCCTTCCCTTCCCTTCCCTCCCTCCACCCCGTCACGTCCCAACTACCCACCTCCAATCCCGCCCCGAAAGAAATCCTCCAAACTAACCCCCAAACCCAACCCCGCAGACCACCCTCGAAGCCCTCAAAGGCGCCCTGAAGCTCGCCCTCATCCACGACGGCCTCGCCCGCGGCCTCCGCGAAGCCTCCAAAGCGCTCGACCGGCGCCAGGCGCACATGTGCGTGCTGAACGAAGGGTGCGAGGAGGAGGCCTACAAGAAGCTGGTGGTGGCGCTGTGCGGGGAGCACGGGATCCCGCTGATCAAGGTGCCCGACGGGAAGATGTTGGGGGAGTGGGCCGGCTTGTGTGAGTGGTCTTCCCGCTGTCTCTTGGCTCCGTGACGAAAAAATGGGGCATCGAGGCTGATTGCGGTTCGGGGGGGAACACAGGCGTGCTCGACCGCGAAGGCAACGCCCGGAAAGTCGTCAATTGCTCTTGCGTCGTGGTGCGGGATTGGGGCGAGGAGAGTCAGGAGCGGTCCATCTTGATCAATTACTTCGCGACCGAGCAATAGAGAGGCATCCATAGACTCTTTGACGGTTGGTTGGTTGGTTGGTTGATTGGTCATCGAAGGAGATAAAAGGCCAGTCGCCAATGGAGATGGTCTGAGATGGAGACAAATCTGGTGGATGGGTTGAAGTGGTTGAGAAAAAAAAATGCAAAGTCTTTGAGATTTGAGATTTGAAGGAGGTTTTTCTAGATCATTTCTCTTCTTCGATGATGCTTTACCGAGGCTGCCTGCATAGATGGCAAGTAAAATGGACTTTGTATTCTACTTTCTTGAAATACAGCTCGCTGTAGCCTGAGGTCATTTTACAGATCATGCGTCTGGCTTTGCGCTTACACCTACAGATGGACCTAGTTTGACATGACCTAGTTACTCTTCACTGATTATGAAAGAACAAGGCTTCTTCTAATGGGAAAGCAAGTCATCATGGCAATCGTCAATTACCGGCATTGGATTCGAGAGAGCTTCAGAAAGCATGGCTAAGGTATAGAGCAATATGTACAGCACTCGTGCCCGAGCTCAAGCGAGAGCATGATGTACATAAACGATACGGTATCACAGGAGCCACAGCCATCCAACGCTGACACGTACGTCATAACCAGCAACGCAAGCGTAGTACCAGCGTAGCATTCCCCATACCATCATTTCACGCCTCATCCATCCTCACCGATACCTCTTCCTCAGCGATGCCCGTTCGTCATATTTCCGTTCATAATCGGACTCGCCGCCGCTTCCTGCTTCACAACCTCTTCTCCACCACTGACACCAGGTCTATCCCATGTACCTCCTCTCCCGAATGGGAATTCATGTAATACCATTGCTCTTGTACCCAGTTTTATGCCAGCGAGGTGCTGATGTCTCGGTACAATATCCATGAACTCAGATAGCTTGATCCAGAAGACGTGTTTCAGGTCAAAGAACTTAGGGCGTGTTTCTTCGTCAAAGCTGTAGACTTCGGTAGGGGAGAGAAGAGAGGGAGGGATAGCTTGGGACATAGGATTGCGTAATTGGCGCCAGAGGGAGCCTTGGTGGTTCATGGTGGCAGGGAAGCGGGTCCAAGCGGTGTCTGCGGTGTGTATTAGGCTGGCTGCAAGTGTGAGATTAGATACGAGACTTACATTGCGAAAGCTCCAGATCCTTGATGGCCAATATTGGCGCAGCCTGGATATTCGCAATCCACCTCTCCTCCGCCATCTGTGGCTCACAACCAGGATCCAGCTCCTGAGTCGTGACTGTCCGCAACGGTAGCCATTTGGCAACCTCCTTCGCAGTCCTTGTATCCTCCGGACTTAGCTCGGCGGCTCTCCTCAAGCCATTGGGTAGGGATTGTCGACGAAGTCGCTCAGCCTCCTCTTGTGCTTGCATGCGACGTTTGCTCTCACGTTCTTCGAACTCTCGGCGCTTACGTTCTTCATTTTCTTTGCGTAATCGGTCCTGCTCCACTTTCCGTTGCTGCATCTCATCGTCCCGCTTCTTCTTGGCGATACGGTTCTCCTCCTCTTCTCGCTCCATTTGTTGTTGTCGCTGGTCCTCTTCAGCTTGACGTTGAGCCTCGAGGCGGGCGTCCTCTTCATCCCGGGCAACGCGGGCTTTTCGTTCAGCTTCCTCCACCTCAGCTCGAGCTTTCCGTTCGAGCTCGGCTTCAGCCTGCCGTCGCTTCTCAGACTCTATTTCTTCAAGTCGCTCCTCCTCTTCCTGTGCAGCTTGGCGCTCACGCTCACGGTCTAGCCTTTCTTGACGCAACATATCTTCTTCCACTTGTTTCTGTGCTCGCATATCGTCTAGATCTGGTTGTTGTTGTTGTGAAAGCGCTTGATCTATACTGTTCACAGGCGAGATAAGTGTGGAATGTATTCTAGACTCGATTGGAGATTTTGTCACAGGCGAAGCAGTATTGCTACCCATAAATGCTACCGGCGCCGTACCTTGAGACACAGTAGGAGATGGGCCAGCTGTAGGGCTCGCGATCATGTTTGCTACCATCGCCGGCCCCGGTCGAAATGAGCGATCACGATCTTGGTCGATTGCGTTGCCTTGGGAGTCAACTCGTCGTTTCTTCTTTCTGACCGCCTCTGTCGTCCCAGGTAGATCGGTCTTGCTGGCTCGTGGGCTAACACTCATACGATGACGCTTCTTCCCAAGTTCGCTCTTGACATTTGTCGGCTCTTCGGACGATGCCTTGCTGATCTTCGCGGTAGATTCGGAGGCGTCACTCGACTTCCTCTGTCGCCCTGAGATGGAGTCACCTGAAATGCGTCTGGTTGAATCATCCCTTGCTTCGGCAACTTGACTTGCCCTCTGTTTTAGATCTTGATCAGTCTTGAAATCGTTGCCAGACATCAATCTGCGCTTAGGTTTTAGACTGTCTGCACGATTGATTGCAGGACGTGCAATGTCACTATTTGATTTCCTCTCTTTGTGCTTAGGCTTCGGAAGTCCCAAAGCATCTGAGTCTCGATCCGACGCGATGGCTGAGTCTTGTTGCTTTTTGAGATCATCTCCCAGATGTCTTGATCCTGTTCCCTTGTGTGAAGAATCCTTTCTGACCCCTTCCATTGGATCATCGTCTGGTGAAGGCTTAGTCTTCCGTACCTTTCTCGAGTCACGCGGAGAAGAGGACGGCTCAGAAGAATGCTTATTCGAGTCGGCTCGCTTCGGGCGGACCTTGCGTGGCGAGTTGTTGTTGCTTCTACGGCCTCCATTTGGTCTGTAGTTGTCATACGCCTCTTTCAGAATATCGTTTTCTTCTTGCCATTCTGAGCCCTGTCTCTCTTTCGATATCTCGTAGTATGTAAGATCTCTAAAACGCCGACGAGTTGGATCGAAGCCAGGCTGGCTCAACAGCAACTGTATCACGCTGATATTGCCCCGGCCAATCGCCGCCAACATTGGAGTGCTATAAGCAGGCTTATACTCTCCTGAGCGTAAAGGTTCAGGGTCCGGATCCAGGTTCCCAATAGCCATCATCAAATTGAGTACCCCATCGTGTCCACCTCGCGCTGCCGCAAGGACCGCTTCAGTGTCGACCTTGGGACGCATCTTGAGAATGTGATCCACGATAGTCAGATCTCCTTTTCCAGCGGCATCGCGAAGTCTCTCTGGGGTTGGGTTGACCCATAAAAGTGCATCGTCGGTCGGTTGGCTCCTTGCCGTCCTTCTTCTTACTCCTAGGGCCGGGGGAGGTGGGCTCCTCGTGGGACTGGCACCTGAAGCACCCGTCGAAGATATTTCAACATCTCTTGAGCCCGTACTATGCCTGTGGTGGTCCTCTGAGGGTCTTCGTAAAGATTCTTTCTCCCTTTTGCTTGCCATCAGGGTTTCCCGTATGTCCTCCGCTTCCTCATCCTCGGCTGGGATCAATTCCAAAGGCTCTTGTCCCTTCGCATTCTTTTGTCTTGGGTCCAGTCCCGCCTTGAGCAGTAGCCTTACCACCTCTAGATGTCCGTTCTCAACCGCGTCGATGAGAGGCGTGTCTTTGTCGATATTCTTGGAAGTGGTGTCGCAGCCAGCGTTCAAGAGAAGTTGGACGACCTCAACATCTCCCTCGAGGGCGGCAATCTGTAATGGTGTGTTTCCGGCGTTGTCGGGAACATCAATATCCTGCGGTCTTTCCTTCAACCATTTCTCTGCTTCACAAGCATCCTGGGCACAGGCCCTGGCAAGTAAAGTCCGCCCACTCCGGTCCCGGTTCTTCTTACTTGATATTGGCATCTTAGCTGGTGACATTGCGTGGCCGTCGGCGGAAGTGATCTTCTGCAGGTGATGACGACTGTGAACGGAGCTGCTATCATCAGAATCAGGGTGAGTATCTTCAGAGGCCTTTCTTCGACGCTCCACGTGTAAAGGCGCTGGGACTTTTCTTCGCTTGGTCACGCCGTTGGGGTGAGAGATTGTTGATTGTATAGATTGTGCCCTGTGGTTGTTACGTGCAGGTGGAGATTCAGATCGATGAGCGGGTCCGTCATAATGTGTTGCACTTCGAGTTTCGCGTCGCTTTCGTGAATTCGCCAGTCCAGCTTCTCGATCACTCTTCCCTGCTTGGTGACGACTGTGGCCGCTGTCACTCCCACTCCTTTGTTTCTTAACCCGTTCTTCCAGCTGTGGAGCGACCTCTTCAAACGGAGGAGATGATCGCGATCGATCGGACGCACTTTCAGTTGCCTTAGAGGAATGGACTGCTTGAACTGGTGATGAAATGGTAGAGCTGAGGTTGCTCGAATTTCCGGTATCTGGAACATCACCACTCCCATTTGTTGGTATCGTTCTTTTCCGTTTCAACGATGGCGTACGACCATTGTTTTCTCTACGTCCTTCACGCTGGTCTTCTCGTATTGTTGGGAGGTTGTCCGATGGCCCATTGGCTACAGGATCTGCTACGCTGGCCTCTTCCAGCTTGATAGCCTTCCTCGTCATTTGTTCCTCACCCTCCTCTTTTCCAGACAAAACCACCGTCTCTGCTTCGGAATCGCTCTTGTCCATTGCCGAATTTCCATTACTGCGATTGATAGGCGTTCCATTGATATGTGCAATAACAGGAGACGGTGCGTTATCTCGAGGGTCCAAAGCCGCTGGAGCCGCTGCTACATTGTGGGATTGCTCAGCCTGGTCTGTTTGTGTCACAACCTCACCAGAGTCAACAGGCTTCGATATCGCCAATGGATCATCGTTCATATCGATCTCTCTCTGTATCTCGCCAGAATGAATCTCATGTTGGGCCGTTGTGCCTTCGAGTCCCTGTTGCCTTGTCCTATGCGCAGACAAGCAACCAACCGGTTTTCCCTTTCCAACGTGAGGCTATCGATACGCTCAACCGACAGTAATCTTTTCTTCGATCCTAGCTTCGAATGGGTTTGGCGACTATGGAAGTTGTTCCTTTCAAGGCTGCTTTGAGGTTGTGATGTTTGCAATTGATTGTTGAGATTCTCCGGTCGCAATTCTTTGGGGACTTGCCTCTGGCGGAATGGGGGCGGCAACTTTTGCCGAGTTTTTAGCATGAAACTGAGGGGCTGCTCCCCCTTTACTTTGCCAATACAAGCTGGATCGCAGCACTCTAACACTCCTACGACAAAATCATTACTAACATCACGCCTCGATCTTCTTACGCGGGCAGTCACTTCCTGTTCGACCGGGATACCCGAAATGCACGACTCTCTCCAATACTGGACTCAGACAGCGCACACCGAACCAGAAGCCCAAGCCCAAGCTCTTGCAGCTAGGATTGGCCTCGAAATTCCCCAAGGCACCACGCGTGGCTTTCAATCGGGCCTGGGAAGAGGAAGCTCTAAGAAAAATCCGAGATCTCAATAGGATGTGCGAGGAGCAGGGCATTTGAATAGCATTCGGAACATAAAGTGGAATGCATAGGATCTTCGGCATCGAATGCTCTCCTGGTATCAAGCACCAAGCGAGAATGACTCCCCGCTAGATCTGAATTCTTGCCAGTCGAATGGAGAATTGGAACAGCCGGACAAGAAGTTGCAGTCAAGTCGGTACAACCTAATTGGACATTAGGTATTTAATGCATTCCAGAGCAATGAACAGTCCCGCTAGAACAACGGAACAGACGTGTGTCGAATGGTCACTCTGTTTCGCAACACCACTCCAAGGTCCAACAATATCCTGAGAATCTCAGCTTGCTCTACACTCAAGGCCCCATTACACTTTGTCCGCATGTTTTCCCTCACTTCAGCCTTTGACCCATCTCGGAATAAAGGTCATACTGGATCACATGCTTCGCTCTTCCTGTCTCCTCATCAAAGACCTGACACCCTTCTGTCGCAGCGTTCGGGGGAGCATACACTTGGCGTGTCAGCTCCGCACACAAGTGCAAAAAGCACAGCGTCTGGACTTACGATGCAGAGATACGGCATATTCCTCGGGGTCAGGATTCATGATTTTGTGAAGCCCGTGCTATATCCTGTATCAGCCGGCTTCATCAGAATGTTCCCAGCCGACACGACTGACATTGTCCGAGATATAGGCCACATCATCTCGACTCAACAGTGTTGATTTTTGAACCTGCAGAGGCGAATGCTGCCGTTCTTCGGTCACCTTTCGCTCTGGCCACTTGTATTGTGTCTCTTTCAATGATCCTTGAAGGATTTTCATCACGCAATGTGAACCAGTATGATCATGTACCGGGCTTTCCTTGCCTGGAGTCCAGACTAAAATGAGCTGCAACATCATAGTCAGATCTGCTACGCCTGTCATCCCACGTGCCAACGTACGATGTTACACTTGCCGGCACCGCGTTCAACCATGTTCCTCGTGAAACACAGACCCCCATCCCCATGAGCGTATTTCGCCCAATCCAAACGTTCTGAGCGATACTCTTCCATCCGTTGGATTACGGCGTTCGGATCGCAGATTTCCGAGAAAGCTAAACTTTGTGCTGTATCCATGTACCCGCTGAGCTCCTGGACGAGGCTTTGGAATCCATCAAGCTTTCGACCTTGTGCGTTCGTTGAGGGCTTTTCGGCGCTCTTGATGATATCAGTCATGTTGAAGTCGTACAATCTGTCGATAATGCAGTTCAGCAGCTCGGCAGATTGGAATAGCGCTGCAATAGTGCTATGAAAGGACCAGGAGTAACTCTGTTATTATATCACTGATCATTTGCGAGTAAAGTGCATTGGTGCGCCTATGTGCATAATATAGGTTCCAGCCAGCAGATGCGCTGTGCAGGATGGAAGGGGGAGATTAGCAGCAGGGTTTCCAACAGGCAAGAGCCGCGGGTACTCGTATTCACTAGGATTTGCAATCTTTAAAACCTAATTCCTATAATTTATTATTTCACAACAATATAATTAAAAACTAGAAAAAAAAATACAAAATATACAAAATATAATTATTAGAATTTTAATTTTTTCTATAGTCGAGCTTAGATTGATAAAGTTATATAATAGTATATTGAGATATAATTATTAAAGTTTATTACGCTATTATATAAATTAATTATTATTACCTCTATTTTAAAAACTCTTAAAACTATAAAAATTGTATTTTATATTCTCGTAGGGTTTTTTTCAAGTCTTTTATCATTATGTTATAGAATAATGAATTATAAAGATTAAGTTTTAGAGAATGTAAATCCTAGTAGACTGCAAACCCTAGTGAATACGAGTACTCGTATATACCCGGAAGTGCCCGATACCTGATAATGCATGGTCTAAAATCCACTTATAAAAAACCCAAAAAATTAAATGATAGAATGTGAGATAAGGTTTCTAGAGCTTCAAGAATCTTGTAAATCGCAGTTGTATTGATAACGCTGTATATTAGTGTAATAAAATCTATCTGAATCCTGTAAGCCCTACGCCGCGGTAAGCCCGGGGTGAGTTTTCGGGAGGGTATCCCCCAAAACTCACCCCCGGATTCGTCGGATTTAAGACCGTGCATTACCAGGTATCGGGCACTTCCGGGTATATACGAGTACCCGTTGCCAATCTCGGGGATAATGCCTTGATGCTGTCAATAATTAGGTAGCACGGGTAGGTACAGTAGGCACGCTGGACATGAAGAGTTACCCATTCTTTACATTCCCTACAGTCAAACATCGATATTGGAATCTTGCTCTATCTCCTGGCTACATAAACAAAATTCTTGAGATGGGAGCTTGGCTTGTCGCTTGGAGGAAACGGTTTGCGTTTTATGCCAAGCCTGTCAGCAGGAAGTAGCTTATGGTATATGATGACTGTATGAGGCAGCTGCACTATATAGCTGGCCCATGCGTATTCGCAAAAGATGATACAATTCGAGGATCACATCACTTACTCGTGTACTCAATGCGTTGCCTCTTTCTCGCGTCCTGGCAAATGTATGTAATACTCACTAGTCGCTCAACTCGGCGATAGGAGTTCAATCACTAACAAAAATGAAAACCTCCATCCTCGAACCCATCCCAAATATGCAAAAAAGCTCAGGCAGCAAGCTTGGGGATCTTTTTAAGGACGAAAACCCCATTCATACCACGTTTCCCAGGGCACCACTTCCCAAGGACAATGAGTTGCGTGGATGCTCTCGAAGTCGTTCTTTCCATAGGCGTTTCGAGTACGGAGATCGAGACCATCATTTCACAATCTCAACCACTCCCTTCGTCGTCCCATTCCTCGTCCACCGGACCGTCCCATTCCTCCCTCCACCAGCGTGCACCGCATCAGCCCCCATCTCCCCAACCCCGACCAAGCCCACCACTCCATCCCAGATCCGGAACTCGCTCGCTCTATACCTACCCCTCAGGTAGAGCCCATTGTACAGCCCCGCCGCGGCGCCTTCCAGGAAGCTCCAGGTCAGATGCCGCCCTTGGGCCGAGCGGGCCGCGATGAAAGCGCCGTAGCCCTGGTTGTACACGAACGGGTCCTGGGATGCCGGGAGCACGCAGTCGCCTGTGGAGGCGATGGTGGAAGTGATGTGGTCGTAAGCCGAGAGGATGGTGACGGACATGACGGCCGGAGGGAGGGGGGGACCGAGGATGAAGTGGATGGTGGTGCTGCGGTCTTGTCAGTCGTTTGCTACGTAGGTTCCTCACGTGGTTACGTGTGGTGCTTACGTCGTGCCGGGGATCGGGTAGTCGACGATCTCTACGGCATCAGGTCGAAGGTCGCTGGAGGGTTGAGGATGCCTGTGAATTTGTAAGGTAAATGATTCAGCGGTCGTGTTTGCTGAAGCTGGGGCTGCCGAGCCTGTTGGAAGGTTTCGGAGCCAGAGGAGAGTTAGGAGCACGATGAAAACGTCCATAGCAGAGGTTGACGGTTTATTGAAGTTTGCAAAGGTTTTAGTATTGGCGGCATTTTCAAATAGGTTGGTAACATAATTGGAACAAATTGATAAGAGACTTTGTCGGCAAAACAGGTGGACACGCGGCTGAAAATTGAAGCTTTAGAAATCAGGTTACAGCACATTCGAGACGTAGGGAATGGTGCAGATGAGAACTTGGCAAGAACTTTTGCGCTTGATTAGTATTTAAAGAGAAATGGAGGACGCGGGACAGTGCCATGCATCAGGTGAAGTGCGACGGCAGAATTGTTCCCGAGGCGGTTGGTTTTCGCGCTCCACCAGAAGAGGCAGGGCTCTCCCTCTGGCGAGCCGCTCCAGATATGTCATAATAAGAAGACCAGTCGCATTTGTGGGGGCGCATATGGTACAGCGAACACTGACATCCGCACTCCAAATGCACAATGAAGCATAGAAACTCGTCGGTTGAGCATGTGCTAGTCAAAGCCTATTGATATCCGTAATCTAGCGAGCACAGCGAGTGATGAGCACCTGAGCCTTTTGCCTTGGAACATCGGCCATCAGCCATGAAGCCTGCAGCATTCTTGATGAATGAAGGGAACAAGAAGTGGTGGCTGCATCACTCGAGGTATTTCCAGCGGTCGCGAGGGTGCTCCGGGCATGCATTGCGCATAGAGACAAGCCTCGCTCAACCTCCGTGGCACCTTTCTCGAGCCATACAATCTTTCATTGCCTCACTCGTAGCTACCATTTCCAGCGAAATGCCACGAAACTTCCGCAAGAACCAGCTCTCAGCAACGTCAACGCGAGCGCAACCATCTTCCAATTTTTCTACCATTGGCTTCCGCGAGGCGTGGGTCTTCAGCTGGACCTGTCCTCCATGACTGAATGTTTTCACCACAACAGATGCAGCAAGGTCACTCTTGAACACTACATCGGCAATACAGATATATGCAGGGTCAGCCTCTGGCATATTGGAATGCTGTAAAAAATTCAACTGGCATCACTTGTATTTCTGACTGTTTGAGCAACTCTAAATTTTCACCTGAAGCAGACTGTATGGTTGGACACTCTGCCATGGAGACACTTAACAGATCTTTGAGGAGAGTGGCGCGACGCGTGTGCATGGACACATAATCGAGATGCTTTTGCAGCTCATCATCTCAAAGCGCATGCCAGAGCACGGAGAGAAGCTGCGCTAAGGTGATCTTCTTGGTTTTGGCCCACTGTTCGCAGATCAGTGCAAAAGGATCGCCACTCCCAATCTTGGTGGCTGCGGAGGTGATGACTGCATCCAGATTATCGACCGCGAGATTGGCATGGGTGTCCAATTGACAGTACTGTCCACGAAAATGGCTGTACAGAGGGTAAATCCTCTCAGTATTCCTTTCGCTTACAATTTCTTTGGCTATGTAAAGCCTGCTGGATCTTTTATTGGGGGCAACTTCGAGACGCTGATTCCAGATGTGAGACGGAACCACTTCAAGCAGTCTTCAGGTGTGGTGGGTAGGCCCTCAACGAAAAGAGTTGGTGGGTTGTGGACCGAGATCAAGTACTCCATGTCCCGCCACGCTACCGGTAGAAGGTTGGACTTCCTTGCTGCGTTGTATAGGTGGGCGGTTGACAATATGGTCTTGTAGGTCATTGCAAGGGCGACCCCCAACTATCGACTTTCGATTTCACTTCAGTAAGTCAGTAAGCCGCAAAGGATGGTATGATGTTTGAGTAGGTAGAATGGTGGCACATCAATTCCTTCGTCTTGGGCGTTTATTTCGATAGCTTTTTGACCGTCTTCGTAATGAAATGTTTTTGACCCAGTCGTTCACGAGGCTAACGAATGTCACAGTCCCACCGTTTTGTTTCTGGTGCCAGCCCTCTCGTCGACTATGACACTTCCTTGATGATATCTGAGGCAGCAAAACTCTTTCGGGAGGAATTCTAAGTCGCGAGACATGTCTTTAGGAGCAGAGAAATCTTGAAACATGTCTGATGGCCCACAAAACAGCATGAATGGGGAAGAATGGCCTCGGAAAGTATAACGTACTCGATTCTCGGAGGTATTGCCAAACAGTATCCGTCCCCTGACTACTTGCGGCGGTGAGATCCTGAAGTCCGTGATGCATGTGTGCTCACAGAAGCCACTTGATATCCACCATAAGCTGGATAGCAAACACAAGCCACAATGAGATGTGTTGATTGGTCTCAAAGTCTCTGAAGTAGCGGGTGATCTCGTGCGTCGTCGAAGGCTGGATTGTTATAACCTTGTTGAACACAGACGACACCGAGCACGCAAGGCTGATGAATCTTCGGTCCTCTTCGAGCTTGTCTTTCGCCAACATCTCCTCGCGCGCTCTGCTCCAGTCTCAGGTATCGTACCCGTACCAAATCATCTTACGGGCCTAGAGACTGTACAAATCCTCTTCAGGAAAACAGGAAACAGGCCAACTGATTCTCTAGGTTTGCTCGTAAGTCTTCATGTGAATATAGTTCCCTGGATTTCGCGATCCGTGATACCTTCCTCGCAGATAGGCGCCTGAAAGCAGTAGATGAAGTCCATTTCGTCAGGGGCATCAGGCCAATGCTTGATCGAATCTAGGTGCTCTTTTGTGCTACACTGAACCATGTAGATAGCCATATTAGTCAATAACGAAGCAGAAGAAAAATCCGTGCGCACTGCTCGGTACTCTGACCATGTCTTGCGTATGACTTCAAAAATTGCTTCGAGATCTCAGAAAAATACAATGGATGAAAACAGAACCTCATCGTAGAGAGATGCCTTGGTGTGATGGATACCGACAATGATGGACTCGGGCTGTCGACCGCATCGTTGGGCTCTTCGAGGCTCAAGGCTTCGAAGATTTTGGCTGCTACCTTTCCCTTTGGATCTCTGTTCTCCTTTTCATCGCGCTTCTCTTTTGGCACTTCACGGTCTTGTTGGCGTAGGATGTCTTTGACTTGCTGAAGGACGTTGACAAAATGAAGGTGGCTTCCATTCTAGGCCCGTGATACCCCAGCTCCTTGATCCACCCAGTGGGAATACTCCTTGCGAAGTGAGATGACATTATCAAGAAGAGCAAGAATGTTAGAGGGCGCCTGGATCGTTTGCTTTGTAGACTTG
This sequence comes from Letharia lupina, assembly GCF_014066315.1. NCBI lineage: Eukaryota > Fungi > Ascomycota > Lecanoromycetes > Lecanorales > Parmeliaceae > Letharia > Letharia lupina. The sequence goes on from NW_023502980.1 coordinate 555,509, forward strand.
ACAACGATCTCTGCTAGTTAATAGAGTCTCGGATTGGTATAAGGTACATACTCTCTTCTGTCTAGGCCGAGGCGTTCACAGCGGCTTTACCCGCCTTCTTCTTGGCCATGTTAAGGAGACTTTGCCCACAATTCTGTACAGCTTCAATAAGCCATGTTGTGAACTTTGTGATTCCCGACTTATAACGCTTGTAAGGTAAGTATTAAATCAGAGGTCTGCATCCATGATGATCCTTAGCTCGCCCCAGCAAGTAGGCTCATTGGCTATCGTGGTTGGTCGCCGTTAGAACGTCGAGCTAGAGTCACAACTAAAGTGACCAGGAGAACAAGTCTGATGGATGAACTTCGGGGTTTTCAGCAAGGCTAACTATTCGGCTCTTGGCAGCGGACATAGTTTACCCCCCCCACCCCACATTCTTCAACCTTCTCCAGACTTTTTCGAGAAGATTCGTAGAGAAGTATTACTTGCAGCAGATACTCAAAATGGCGACCACTGTGGATAAGGTGCATCTCATTTTTGTGAGAAGGCGAGCCCCTTTGCTAACAGGCTCTTGCACAGATCAAGGACATCGAGGCCGAGATGGCCAAGACGCAAAAGAACAAGGCTACGAGCTACCATTTGGGTCAACTGAAGGCCAAGCTCGCCAAACTAAAGCGGGAGCTTCTTACACCACAGTCCAGCGGAGGTGGTGGAGGCTGTAAGGAACACCAAAGGTCTGAAGAGGAAGCACGGTTCTAACTGCTGACAGCTGGATTCGACGTTGCCCGGACGGGCGTTGCTAGTGTTGGGTTTATAGGCTTTCCATCCGTTGGCAAGAGTACGCTCATGAGTAAATTGACGGGGCAATTTTCAGAAGGTCGGGCGTGCTGCGAGATGAAGGGAGTGCGGGCATGCTAACGCTTCTGCAGCGGCTGCATACGAGTTCACTACCCTGACCACTGTACCTGGCCAAGTCCAATACAACGGCGCTGCTATTCAAATGCTCGATCTACCGGGTATCATCCAAGGAGCCAAGGATGGCAAAGGTCGAGGTCGTCAGGTCATTGCTGTTGCCAAGACGTGCCATCTTATTTTCATTGTCCTCGACGTCAACAAACCCCTCACTGACAAAAGAGTCATCGAGAACGAGCTCGAGGGTTTCGGTATCCGAATCAACAAGGATCCGCCAAACATTGTCTTCAAGAAGAAAGACAAGGGTGGCGTCAGCATCACGAACACGGTCCCGTTGACCCATATCAGCCATGAGGTTGCTCTTCCTTCGCACGCTGATAGAGCCAAGCTGACGTTGTCGGGTAGGAAATCAAGGCAGTGATGGGCGAGTACAAGATCTCATCCGCTGATATTGCCATTCGCTGCGATGCCGAGATCGATGACCTGATTGATATTTTGGAGGCGAAGAGCAGGAGCTATATCCCTGTAATATATGCCCTCAACAAGATCGACTCCATATCGATCGAGGAGCTCGACCTAATATACAGGATCCCCAACGCGTGTCCCATCAGCGCTGAGCACGGCTGGAATGTCGACGAGCTGTTGCAGCAAATGTGGGAGAAGCTTCAGCTCCGGCGTATCTATACGAAGCCGAAGGGCAAGTCTCCGGACTATAACACGCCTGTCGTATTGAGGAAGAACGCTTGTAGCGTCGAGGATTTTGTAGGTGATGCTGTCTTGTTCATCGGTCTGTGCTGATAACAAGTCAGTGCAATGCTATTCACAAGACTATCGTGGAGCAGTTCAAGCACGCGATCGTGTATGGACAGTCGGTGAAGCATCAACCGCAGAGGGTGGGTCTATCCCACGAGCTTGCCGATGAGGATATCAGTAAGTGTCCAAAAGAGCCATCCGTGTCTCATTCTCATAGTTGCAGTCACGATCATAAAACGATAATAGTACTGAATGAGACAATCGGACGGGGGATTCGCAGTCCAGGAGAATAGTGCCACAGTCCTCCTATTGCCCTCATTGCCGAGTCAACAAGATTCAGAACCATGAATCTAAGACGAGCGTGGCAAGGGCTGGGCTTACGCTCCGGAAAGTTGCCACCCTCGCCGAGTGGCTCTTACACCCAAGGATGATGCCAACATAGAACAAGACTCCAGATCGAGAGTACCGAGAATGTGAGCATTCATTCAGGAAAATGGAGCGCTTTGACCGTCCAAGATTACATGATCCCTGAAAAAGGAGATGGCATCAATCATAGTCTCACTGCAAGACCCCCTAGGATAGGAAATGAAAAGATCGAGATCTACTTGTCAGGTCAGTATTGATGCTGACGCAAGACCAAAAAGCCGTTTCCACAGATTCGAGGTCTGCGTTTAGCGATGTTGAAGCCCAATGTTCGTCATCATGATCCGAAGTCATGCTGTTTCAGAGCGAGGATTAAGATGGGCATTTCATTAGAAGGAGCCTCATCTTCTCTACGATCATTGCAATCTCCGCACGATCTCCGCATGATCATCATTTCCGATGTACAGGCAACCGCGAATGACCTCCATTTGAAGCATTGCACGACATACAATTCGACACGAGGCAGGGAAGGGAGCACTGACGTTTTATGTAGTCAAGCGGAGCAGAAGACCATTTCGAGGCAGTGGATTTTGATAGCGGGATGGGCAATAATATCGACCACTCGGCAGATATGGACACCCTGTTCTGTTGCTGAGTGGCTTTTGAGCAACAATAGCGGTATTTCGTACTGTGAAATGTGGCTTGCCTAGGTTGGACTCTGAGACCGCATGGTAATAATGCCTCTAACGGCTCGACCGCTAGGTGCGGATCAGCAAAAATCAGGTGCCGCATCACGGCCGTTCAGCAGGCTTTGACGCCCAAGTCCTCCCGTTATTCGCCTGAAAAAAAGTCACCTGGCCAGAAAAGACGGAGCATTCAATCCGAACCCATGGAGAGGATCAGATGACAGTCTTTTGGCGATGGCCTATGGAGTCTCTACCAATCTACCAACGCGCGAGTTTAAAATGCAAGTGCGAATTTTCTTTTTGCGAGGCACATCCCACGCCTTATCCCAGAAAATTGCGAGAATGATAACGAAAAGGATTTAGCAAATCGATTTTGAATTCGTTCGATTTTGACTAAGAAATATCGCATTAATCCCATTCGCCCAAGAGAAAAGAAGGCTGGCCAACGGACAGGGCTGGATAACCCAGTCGAAGGCAGGGCTTTGGTAGATCATTTTTTCCAGATCTTCACCTTAAACCGTAACGAGCCGTCAGACTGACGGCTTTTCCCCCTGTTGGACACTCTTGACCATTTTGACTTTATTGAGTCCCGCAATTTATTGAGGTTTATGGGAGTGGAAAGGAAGAAGTGAAGAAATGAAGCTCAGAAGAATAGAAAGAAAAGCCGGTCAGATAGCCATAGCAGCTGAAGGAGAGGGATATTGCGAGTTGGGGGTTGCTCCTTGCTGTTATACTTACTTGGGACACGGGGTATTTCTGGTACTAGCAAGGTATGTTAGGATGCAATGAAAATGTCGGGGGGGGGGCAGGCAAAAAGACCAAATACATAAGTAGGTAACAATAATGATCCAGGTAAAAAAGGGTAAAAAAAAAAGGTAACGAGGGAAATAACATGAAGCGATTTTAGGAGGGCCGAAAAGTGTTCGATTATTACCCGCCCAGTTGCATATAACCTACCGGTGGTACTAAACGTCAAACCGCTGCTAAACAAGTTAATCAAGTACTTAGGCACGTAGCCTCCCATCCCCCACAACCTCAATATTTACTGCTGCATAAAGGGATACACCAACACGTCGATATTTGTGTCAATCTTTTGAAAGAATTCAGGATTCTTGATTTCTGACTTTTGATTGCAATTTCACGGGATATTGCGGTTGGTAAGCCAAGATACAGACAGCCCGAACTGCCCCGCCATCCGCAATCTTTTGGGGGAGAGGGGGGGGGTGTTTCTTTCGGTCAAGTATTCGCGCATGGGCATGAATACTTGAATTGGACTTGTACTGCACTGAGAGACCTGGACTGACTTTGAAACACATCCAGGTACCAGCGTAGAACATTCATTCATATCCATGTCCATCTTCGCATTCACATCCACATCCACATTCATTCATTCATCATTCATTTAATCTTTGCCCTGGACTATCATCATCATCATCACTATCATTCTCTTCCTGCTGGATTTCTTACTGTTCCTGACCTTGACCGCTCACACGGCCTTTTCCATACGGATGCCGGCAAAGGTTCGCGTTCGCCTTACTATCAAAGTACCCCTGGTGCTGCATTAAAGGAATCCAAAGGAACACCTCGGCTGCATGCCCCGCCAAACCGGACGTACTCGCGACAGAACAACTCAACCTACGCTCCGACTGCCCGCCATATCAACATGCACGACTCTTACGCCGTCGATATCAAAATGGAACAGCATTATGGCCTTCACCACGACGATGATTTTGCCACCGCTGCAATGGTCCAAGTTGCCCCCGACTCCCCGCATCACTCTCCGCCAAATGATTACGGCGACTTCGACTTCTCAACTTCGGTACATGCTCAACTGGATTCAATGTACAACCGGCCCTTGCAATCGGCATTTCCCACTCCCCAGCCTTTGCATCCCCTAATCACCATGCCGCAATGGCCTAGTCAGATCACCAGTCCATCGGAAACCAGCAGCCCTCCACCTGTGGTACATCTACAGCCCAGGCCCATCCTGCCACTTTCCAAAACCGTTCCGACCATCCCGAAGCTTGCCACTGTATCACCCAAAGAGAAACCAACGCAGTCCTCATCACGAAGAACACTCACAGATAGCGATCGTCGGAAGATGTGCGAGTATCATAATGAGAACCCCAATGTAAAGCAGACAGAAATAGGCGGTGAGTCCAAATAGATGGAACAAACGGATTTAGCTGATTATTCCTCCAGCCATGTTTGGTGTCGAGAGGAGGTTTGTCAATACATTGCTCTGTCATGAGCGAACCGTGATGCTAATTCATTCCCTTTCAAGTACCGTCTCCAAAGTCTTACGAAATAAAGACAAGTATCTCGTTCAAGAAGAAGGCAATCGATCTCCAATACGAAGATCCAAAAGCAAATTTCCAGATATTGAGCGAACGTTATCCCAATGGGTAAAGAACCGCATCAGTCAGCGACTACCCCTAGACGATAGCACCATCAGAGACCAAGCGCGGATATTCGCGACGACAGTAGGCAGCTCGGAGTGTCATAATCAAGTAAACGATCCTGCTTGGCTGGAACTATTCAAACAAAAGAACCATCTGCCAGGTGCAAAACCAAGCGAGATCAAGGACGAGAACGATGCGCTTTGCCCGGAGACGAAATCTGGCTCGCAGACACCCAATGGCATCTCACCTGTCGGATGGGATGGTCTGCCCATAAGTCCGCCAAAGGAGGAGTTCAACGCCCACAGCCCAGACAACTACATCGACTCGAACAACAACTACGGCCACGCGCATTCGCAAAGCGCAACATCTCTTGGCAGCTGCTTCTCAGAGATCTCCTCTTTCGCCGGCGACTTCCGCAGTCCCACCTCACCTTACTTCTCCCCAATGTCAAGCTGCGGCCCTTCGCCATCCATGCCCGCTCAAAAAATGGCCCGTCTCCCACCTTTAGCACCTGCAGGCGCGTTGCGACGTCGACAGACGGTCCCACTGATCTCGTCGGACTCCTCCCCGGACTCGACAGCCTCCAAACCTCTCCCCCAGTCAATGGCATCCTCCACCCTCGACTCCCCCCACGACGAAATGGACATCTCCCCCCTGAGCGCCACGGACCCCTCCCTGCACCCCTCTCGCTCGTCCACCTCGAACCCGTCCCCCCTCTCCATGGCGCCCCCCTCCAGCATGACGCTCGGCTCCAGCAACCCCAGTTCCGCCGTCAGCGCCAGTCCCCTCACCTCCAACAACTCTCCCTCGTCTCCCCCTTCGCAAGACGAAGCGCGCGCCGCCCTGTCCACGCTCATGACGTTCATCAAGCACCAACCGAACGGCGCGGTCGATCCGCACGATTATCTCGTCATGGGCAAATGGATGCACATGCTCAAGCTGGAAACGGGAGAACTGCCGGGGGGCATGCAGGCGATCCATCAGCAACACCCGATGCAAGGCAGCGAGAGGGCGGACGGGACGGTGCCTATTGGGAGGAAGAGGAGCGAGCATTCGCTGTCGTGATGATCTCTGCGGGGGAAATGTTGGGGCGGGGGGGGGTGTGTGTCGATGGTTTGTTCTATCATAATTGGGAGGAAGTGAGCATTCGCTCGTCTTGACTATACGTTTTCGGAAGGATGTATTGTCGCGTCTTCTATCATGTTCGGGAAGGACGGTCCTCGCATATCTCGCATCGGTATATTTCGCATCTGCAGCACTCTCGCTAAAAAATTTCTTTCGTCTCCCTTTTTTTCTTTTCTTTTTCGGGGGATCATGTCCTCAGCATCGCCATGGATGTCTCGGCGAAGGGAGGATCAGGACCGGAGGGGATCCCAATTCAGCAACACTGGTTGTTCCCCGAGGCAACGGAACGGAAGGAAGGATGGGAGGAAGGAAGGAAGGAAGGATATATTTTTCCAACAGGCAAGGGGACAGACGGGAAGGACATTATACACACACACGGCAGGCCGAAGTTCACTTATCATTATCATTCTTCCGGGACGGGGGGGGCGGCATCATCGATGGCAAGCAAGCAAGCAAGGACGAAAGAAACACAGAGAGGAGAAGAAAAAGACCTAGAAATACCCTAGCCTCACGGCTTGACACGACCGAGTCGAGGAGCCCCACGGCTGGATCTTGCGCTGTATGTGGAGGAGGCGGCATTATTTAAGTCGAACCATATCATATTCGTTTATTTCTTGGGTGTGGGGGGAGGGGGGGAGGGAAATGGGGGAGGCATATTGTAATTACGCGAGGGCGGGCACCGTGTATGTAGCCGCGAGCTTGGCTGAGACAGAAGTGACTGTATGACTTGATCGAGAGATGCATCGGTGGTATTTGTCATGAATTTGGATTTTGGATTCCCATCGTGGTGATGTCTATATCTCGCTCCCGAGCCTCTCCTGCCGCAGCTCCTCTACCCGTCGCTCGCTAAGCTCGGGCAGGAGGCGGACCACGATCAATTCGAGAATTGCATACCCAAGGTGCTTGTTCAGATACCCGTCTCCCCAGACATCCAGCTCGCCTTCCACCTCGGCAACCCAGTCCTCCGTGTCCTCACCACCGAAGAATCGCTTCCAGACGGCAGTCGGCAGCAGGGAGAGTAGGGAAATGGCGCAGGTGCGTTTGATCTTGCTGATGTCGCTGGCGGAAGGAGCTGGAGGAGCGGGCGGCGGGAGACAAGAATTGGGAAAAATGGTTGGGCGGAGAGTGCGAAGCAAAGTCGGCAATAGTTGTGATGGTTGAAAGTACGTGTGGAGGGAGTGGTGCATATACCTGTCAAAGCCAACGAGCGTCAGAAAGTACCGATCAGGAACATTGAAAGCTCGGTTAGACGGAGAGTCGTTAAGACCGAGATGAACGCAGGGGACGGATTAGTGATGATGCAAAGATGACTGAAACAGGCAGGCGCAAGACGTGGGAAATTGAGGTCTGAACTCGAGACGGGGAAAGGGTCGGGCAGCCTTGCAGAATGCGTGCTGCGCAGGATTGCTTTCTGACCGCCTTCTCCTTGCCTTGCACTTGGCGCCGAAATGCAGATGGCTTGAAGATGATGAGCGGTTGGCGGCGGGGGGGGGGAAGTGATGCGAAATTAGGACTCTTTTTGCTGACGGGCCCCTTCGGCCGATCATTGTTGATCATTCGGCAGTGGTTGTCTCGTTAAGCTGCCGAGCGATTGAATCAAGCTTGCCCTGATTGACACGCCAAGCAACAAGAACAACAACAACTTTTGTTTTTTGGTTGCAAGGAAGAGTGCATCAATGGTGGAGATACTTTATCGAGACAGTATATCTAATCAAACAAGAGAAACTCAAGGGGTGTGAAATGAGGAGAAAAAAGATATAATATTCTAATGTCAAAAGGATAAAATAAAATAAAAAAAGCACAAAAAATAAAAAAGAGGCTAAAGGGAAAAGGGAAAAGGTGTGGTAGCGAAAGCGGTAAGTGCGGGAAGAGTGGGGAAAGTCTAGGCTCTGCTTTCGCTCGCCCTGTGTCTTGGCACCTTGGTAGGGAAAAAAAGAGGAAAAAGGGAAAAAAGGGGAAAACGCACGACGAGGGAAAGAGGACCGAAAGGGGGACTGAAGGAGGACTGGAGAAGGACTGGAGGAGGACTAGAATGCAGGCCTGATTTTAGCTTTGCATCGTCTGTCCTCAACTCCTGCAACACGATAACGGGGCGAGTGTGCTACCATTCCCCGCGCATCTTAGCTTCACCTCAAAGGGTAGGCCAAAGCAATCCAATGCCTCCATACATGCGCGTTATGTCCGGATGCAACCACAACGAAGTCAGATGACTGAAAACGCATGCGGACTCATATGCGCTTCGGCGAATTGCAGGGATCCACGAGCCAACGACAACGCAGAAGAGACTTGTACTGCACTTACTGGTCGAGGATGCCGTCGGTGGCGGCCAGTCCAAGGGGACCGTGGATCAGCTGGTATTGAAGCAATGCCAGAGATCCAGAGAGCCAGGGCATCCGTGAACGGAGATCGAGCAGAACGGAGATGACGGAGAGCACTTGGAAACTCAGCATCGGCTGGGGCCGGTCCGATTTCTCTTCCATGCGCCATGATTCGCTCCACCCTGATGTCTTTGCTGTCGATTTCGTGCGCATTGGTCGCGAGGATGCGGTAATGAAGCCGAGCATGACAAAACGTATTGTCATGAACGTCAAGAAGCCGTATTGTAAGATTCGCCAGAACGCAGACGAGAACGGGGATCGTCTGTCGTCCTTAGTAGCTTCCTCGCTCTGGCCTTTCTCCGCAAGGAGGCCAAATTTCTCAAGACGGCTCCTGGTATCAACCTTGATCTCTTCACCCGTAGCTTTTGGCTCTATCCTCGCTTTGACCGCGTCGACAAGCGTGGTGATGCCGCCCCATAAGAACCAGCCTTCGCAGACCTTGCCGCCGATGGAATTGCCCAGGATGCTGTCTGCAATGACATCGGCAACAAGGGTCCGTAGACACGCATTCTCGAGGTCTTCCGTAGGTAGTAGCACGGCTAGTGCGCCCTGCACCAAAAGCTGCCTGTATGCTGCTTCATGCTCCTGCTGCTCGCTCGCGGTCGATGGGACAGCCGGGTCAGGCACCGGCGAAAGTGCTGGGTGAGGAATCAAGCTGTGGTATATGACATGAGGGTCCGTATGTAGGGGTGGTAGATGTTGCGATCGATGACTGACTCGGTATGCTGTTGCCCTGTTAGCTGGAGCTCTTGCGCATCGAGCCTGGACCTGCCGACCATGGATATGACCTTCAATCAACTCTGGTATCTCATCGAGTATCAAGCCCTCAAGGTCGACGGTCCTTAATCTGCTCTCCAACGCTCTTGTGCAATGAGCCACTATCCGTACCACCTCCTCCACGAAGCCTTGATCCGGGGTGATCTTCCCATACCAGCTGTAGACCAAATCCTTGACAACGACGGCAATAATGGCGTAGAGCTGCAGATCCACATCGTTGCTGCTCGTCAACGGAGGTAAGAGCTCGTCGATGGGACGAGGCTCCGCGTGACTCTGGGGGCAGAGCACGCGTCTTACCAAGGCGGCCGTCGCTTTGTCCGAGACATCAGAGGGCCCTGTTGACCGAGCCGGGGACGACTGTCGACTTCTCGAGGAGGGCCTTGAGCGTGGAGGCGGTGTTGAGGTGGATTTTGCCGCTATCGAAGTGCTACTGAATGTAGGGATGGCTTTGGGGCGCGGCTGAAGATTCGATGGGGGCCGGAGAGAAGGTTGAGTCATCATGGGGCATGAAGATGTGTACGAGGCATGCTGAATGGCTTGAGTAGTTTAGCCAGAGACCAGAGACTTTCCCATTGACCGGCCTTGGGAGTGAGAAATCTTCTCTCAACCGAATCGCAGCTTCCCTGGATTTAATCTTGGCACTCGCTTAGTCATAAAATTGAAACCATTTTGCCCAACCTCCATCAATGCCAACTGCTCTTCTATACAAGATAGCATTATACGAATTGTGTATATTTAAATCAAGCTAGAAATCAAAGCATGTTGTGGTTCCTGGAGTGTCGTCTTCGCATGACAACAAAAACAAGGGCAACACTTCAATTGCACAGACCCATATTATTGGCGCTATGTCTCCAAGAATTTGTGATTGGGATTAGAGACTACCTTGGCTATGCTACGAAGTGAGAGATATAGCTATCTAGCTGTAAGCTTTGTCTGACCAGAATACGGTCCTGTATGCCGTCTCTCTTCTTTCACCACTACCAAATACCGACCCCATCGACCGCCACCGGGCCCTGCTGGAAAGGCGATGTGCGCCCATGCGTTACCCCAACGCCCACCATCGGCACTCCGGTTTCGTCTGACACAAGCTGGAGTTGTAGCAACACTCTTGGCGCAGATAGAACGTGAGTGTATCTGCTTCTCCATTTTTGCCTATCTCCTTGACCCGGACCTTGGCCGTGGGGTAGTTTGGAAGCGGTCACGATGCCGTTTACAGCAGCAAGACATTAATGTCGAAGTCGTGGTTTTCAGTGAAAGCCCCAGCAGCTCCTTCTCCTCCTCTAAAAACAACATTGTCAGAAGCGGCGAGATCTTACTTAACAACAGCAACAGCGCCTTTCTCATGGACTTGCTTTGCTATTTTTTTGATAGCAGGAAAATGTGTGGGTGGCTTGTGGAAATTCGTGTTGACATTGATTATGCGGTGATTGAACTTGAGCTATCTGAAACTTGGACGACTTTTTGCTTGGGTTTGTCGGTTTTTCCAGGTGGACCGCAGGGCAAGTACTACTATACGCTAGCGCGCGAAAAGCTTGATCCATCAAGTCCCAACAGGGCTCGACGTTGCTCTGCTTTTGACTTTAGTTGATGGTAGCCATAAGAGAGCGGGCTTCGCGCTATTCACATCGTGCTTCTCTCAAAACCTGCTTGCGCCAAAGGCTATGATTGATATCCTGGGGATGAAATACATGTCATCGGGTCCTCGAAGACTCTTGTGACATTTAGTATTGCAGGCTTTATTCAAGCTTATGACTCCAGGGACGAATCCTACCACCGGACCAGAGAAAGCCAATCGAGCGGCAAGAACGAGAAAAATGGTCCCGGTGTCACAGTAGCTATGGTCCTTGACAATGTCTCTTCGTCCCAAATGTACACGGCCCAGTGGTAGTTCAGGACCGGATGGCCTAGGGTATCGTAGTGGTAGAGGGGAAACGCCTGCTTTGGACTGCTTGATAGGAAGCGACACCGGTGTTGACTTCCCACTGGAAAACCTCCTTGCAGGGATCGTTGTTTCGTCACTGTCCTATACTTGAGATCCTGGTCTGGGCCCTGATAAATGTCGAGCCAAGATTTCACATCGTCAAACCTCAACCAGTCTTGGTATTCTTTTCTGAAGGCCGCCTCTCTGCTGTCAGGGCATGAAGTCATTGCGGTTGGAAGAACGGCGCCCTTGGGGATCTGGACAGGAGACCGAGAATGCACATGGTCCGATACATGTACAGCTCCTTCCTTCCCCACCCTCGGCAACAGCAATCTCCAGCCCAATATTCCCTGTAGTATAGTCAGGGTTAGCTCGCCTATTGTAGCGCAAGCCAGAGCTGATTCTGTAGGCCAGCCACCACGACGAAGGTTTGCGTTGATACTCTCCGACGTGGCTGACAGCGATGGGATGCTGGATACTGGGCTCTCTACTCTTCGTACCGATATTACTGTCCAAAAGCCTCACAACTCCTTCTCTACAACCGTTCAAGATAACATTTGTACACAGCCAATCCACGACTGCAGCTTCTCACAGGCCATAGGCATTTATTGGACTGGCCGCGACTCGTAGATGCATTCGACTTGGCTTTCTCTCGGTAGCGGACAGTCATTGGATGCGGCGACAGCAAGGGTGCAAAATGGAGGATTCTCGGAAGAGGCTCGGTATGTCACTCGCGTGGGGTACATAAAGTGAGAGGGGTTTCTTAGCAAACTCGTAAAATGGCAATGAAGAGAGGGCAGATGCTCTGCCAAGTGTTGATGCCAGCAGCACGCGAGAAGGGAAGACACTCATGAAGGTCGCCATCGACTCCTGACATGGTCGTTTTCTGAACGGAGCGTACGATTGGTGACAATGGCATCACTTCCATGTCTTTTTTCATATCCACTCAAGACGAGTATGATGCTCCGAGTAACTTCGTCAGCAAAATCTACACCAGAACCATCTATTTCCCTCCTTTATTATTTTTGATATCCCAATTTCCGTATCACCATCTTTTGGTCTGAGAGATCATCCGCTATCCTTCCTTTGTCTTCTCTGATATCCTAGTTTCCGTCTCAACCTCTCATGGTCTCTTCTCCCCCGAAGCCCCTGCTTGCCTCAGGACCGCTGGGGACGCTGGGGAGACTTGCTGTAGTCTTGGCCCTTCTTCCTTCTAGTTCTCCGTGTTTGTAGATCACAGTTCGTCCGTCTGCAGCATCGGTAACCTTTCCACTATTGTTTCCGGAAAAGTGCTTATCTACATCTTCCTCCTCCTCGTCGGTTCCTTCTCCGTTCCCATCCTCAGACCCAGTGGTTCTGGAGACGATGCAAGGGATTGAGGTGCATCTCGGAGATCTTTGTGCGGTATCTATCGGGTCAAGGGTCCAAGATCAACGTACACAGCTTGCTCAAGGGTGGTGAGATCGGCGCACGTCTTGAAAATGTCAAGCTTCATGTAATAATCGAAGAGCTTCTTCGAGTTCGAAGGCGCCTCAGGATAGCGTGTTTCAGTGGCTGATAGGACCCAAGACAGCAGCTTTTGAAGTTAGAAACCCCTTAGAATGTGTCATTTTCACATAATCTTGCCCAATTGACTGTGGCATCTCATTGGACTATTATCCCACATCTCTTCCAAAAGACCGGTGGTTTCTCCGAGGACAGCAGCATCTTTCCGCAACGCCCCGTTGATCTCTAGAATACCATGGCACTTCCGGGGGGCTATTCCTCCAACGCCTTAGGCAGAAGACGGGTAGTATGATCTGTAGGAGATAGAAGACACGTTGGCCTTCTCCTTGTGGCTCGACCCACGAGTGTGGGATTCGACGGAGCAGTCGATCAGGGCACTGCGGAATATAGCAGAGAACACAGTATCACGATGGCCTTTTCGCCAAGGACTGCGATGCTTCGCCTTGCGTTTCATGATAAAGTGGCTCGAGCGAATCGTGTCGCCGTCGTCGATCGCTAAGGGCACTTCTCGTAGCACTAAAACAACACTCCCGTGGTCTTAACAGTTTTCAGTTGCAACTCCGCCTCCCATCCCGCTCCATCTCTTCCTCCATACTGTTGAAATGGAAACCACAGCCCCAATGCACGTTCGTGAAGGATAGTCCGCATCATCCCACCTCGATGAATGCAACATTCTGACTGTGTTACGTTCTAAAAGAATCTGGCCTCTGTTACAGGTATTCCCACGGATCAAGATCAGTCTCATTACTTCCGGATCTAGTCACCAGATATCTCAGGAACCTCAGGAACCCAGGAATTTCCGCCGTTCATGTAGGATAAAACATCGACTTGTGTAATGATAGCAGACATCCGACTCTCTTGTTTCGGTTGCCACAGAAGCGGATTTATGCAAAGGAGTTTACTATGCGTCAAACATTATGAATCACTGCAGCTATGTTCCCTCACTGTCGTCATTGATTTGATGTTTAGAAATCATTAACGGGGAAATATAGTTAGGGTGGTGGGCGGCGTCATCTAATGCTTGTTGCTTAAACAGTGCTTCGAAGACAGATCGCAAGGCCACTTGTCAGCTTCGATCTTGGGTCACGGACAGTGAACGTAGGAAATCGACACTCTTGCGTACACTATTTGCTTACTCTGGGCCGCAATGCAGAAATGGCGAAGTGATGGACCCATCCTTTGAGATCCTTCACCAGCCTCGGAAACGACCTCGAATGTCTCATGTTTCTATTTCTGCCTGGTGAGGATTCAAGGTGAGAATATAAGTATCTGTAGATTTCCTCTGGTCTTTCTCATAGAAGAGCATATACATAAATGAAGATATCGAGTATTCACGAGAACCAAGACACCCTCAATCAAAGCTTTCAGAACCAAAGCAAGCAGAACCAGCACAGCCCAGAACCCAAACGCCCAAAACCGAAAGCCAAACCCCAACACCACAAAATGTCTTACACCATCGTATCAGGCGACAACTTCTGGTCCATCGCTCAAGCCCACGGTACCACCGTCGCTGCCATCGAGGCCGCAAACCCTGGAGTAAACCCCAGCTCCCTTCAAGTCGGCCAAGTTATCAACCTCCCTGGCGGTGGAAGCTCGGCACCCAGCAACGGCGGCGGTTCCAGTGTCGGTGGTGGCTATGTTGCGTACAGCGGCCCCGCTTCCAACTTCCCTGACCCAAGCACCTGGGCCAGCTACGACACCCTCTGGTCCCAGAACTCCACCCTGATGGCCCTTAACGACAGCCCCAGCGAAGTCGGCTTCATCAAGGCTGCCATCGACCAAGTCGCCCCCGAGTCCGGCATCGATGCCCGCGCTATCCTTTGCGTCATTATGCAAGAATCCGGCGGCAACGTCCGTGTCGGTACCACCAACAACGGTGTCGGAAACCCTGGTATCATGCAGTCCCACGCTGGTGTCGCTTTCAACCCTAGCGACCCCCAAGGCAGCATTCTCCAAATGGTTCGCGACGGTACTGAAGGTACCGCGTCCGGAGATGGCTTGAAGCAGTTGTATGCGAGGTACAACAACTACTACGAGGTTTTCCGCGGCTACAACTCTGGGTCTGTGGACCAGAACGATCTCAACGACCCCGTTGGTGCTACGGCTACCTATGTTCAGTCCGTTGCCAACAGGCTCATGGGTCATCAGTGGGCTGGCATGTAAGGGTTCCCGAGTGTTCATCATTCTGCGCGACAGGGCGAAATTGTGAGGGTAATTGAAGGGGTAGGGCGGGAGTATGTGGGTCGTTTGTATTGTATCAGGTTTGGATAGGAGCATAGTGTTGTTTAGCAATCTTGTAGATCCGTCTTGCATTATTTGTCATTTCAACATTGATCTTCTTGACCTCACGATTGAACTGTGAAGAGAAGGAGAGTGAATAAAGACGGAGAAAGAACTATAGAAATGTTTTTGGCGAAAGTGAAAAAAGGCCCACCCCTTTGCTGCAGCCGCAGCGTGGGCTGCGTTTGCCGCGGGTGGGACCATTGAAGGGTGAGGCCCTCAAAACCCTAGGCCATCGGCCCAAACTTCGAGCAACCAGGTTTTTGTTGGGGGTGGAGGTGGGGGGCTCGCTCGCTGCGTGGGCAGCGCCTGCGGCGGGTGGGGGCGGTGGGGAGTGAGGCGCCCAAAACCCTCGGGCTTTGGGCCAGACAAATAGAAACACCAATGGCCTGCAGACAACCAGGGTTCTCTTGGGGGAGGGGGGGGGTGAATGGGGGGAACGCTGGAAGGGACGGTGGGGAGACCACTGTGGTAGACCAGACCTAAGATACGAGGGTTCAGTACGTGCTACTGACTTTGCACGCACCAGAGCCACACATATCACGGGAGGATATCTACATATTTGCGGACCGGATCAAGCGAGTCACCGCACTACGTGGTCACGGATTAGCTCAATCAAATCAAAGCCTGTCATTCAGAAGTGCAGCGAAGGCTTGATACGAAGTAGAGCTTAATTACAGCGGTAAGGCTACCATTTGTGAGGCACCAAGCATACAAACTTGATTTGACGAGATGGTTCAGCGCTACAGGCCAGCACCAGCCCTCATGCTTTAGCAATTGAAATAAACTCACTACGCACGTTCCGATGCAGATGTTAAGCGAGCTGCCTCCACGAAACTCTAGAACTTACAAGTCACGACGACAGACCCGAGGCTGAGCGAACCACTGTTGGAAAATGTATGAAGGATTGATTGATTAAGTAGCTATGAGAGTGCTGAGAGAAGGCTACTTATACCCCCATTTGCCACCTGATTGCCACCATGAAGGGGTAGCTACAACACAGGTGCTGCAGCAAATCTCAACAACCACAATTACATACAGACATTTCCAACCACATCTTCGTATTAATCTCAATGCGCCTCACGGAGCCACTGGTATACAGAAATTCATTAAGCAATTGAAGGCTAAGAAGCGTGCATGATTCGAGGCATACCAGTACTTCGGGAGGCGAAGAGACCCTTATCCCAGCGATGTCACACTAAATCGCCAGTCTTGTGAGCGGAGAGCTCCTCAGTTCAGCCGCCAGCAGCATCTATTCCCGCCTTGTAACTCCGCTACGTCTCAAAAGACTCCACAGCCCAAGGCGCTCCTAGATCCATAAGCACGGACCGCGTTCGCTATTTACGATACTCCCATCCCCCATGACTACCACGAGGCGCTAGATGCCTCCCAAGGCGAAGGAAAGGGATGACTGTGATTATGATGACGACTACGATCACGATGACACCAAGTGACGAAGCATAGTGTTAGGTAAATGGCCTGCAAATCATGAAGAAGGAACTAGAGAACCAAGGCTATTATATGCGGCAAATCTCCCGCATCTCCCGCATCTCCCGCATCTCCAATGGCCTGTGCAGCGAGGACGCTGGCTTTTTTCTCGTTTTGTGGGCACTATTACGAAAATCCGCTGGACATTGCATTAGACTTCTACTACTGTAGCCAGTACTTCTTCTTATTGTACACAGATTACATCCGCCATACACACGAATTGACTCCGTCTCGAAATTTCACATTATTCATAGGCATTAGAAACCAGTGTCTAGCCCTCCACGCGAGCGACCGCCCTGGTCAGGGTGGATAGGGTAGTAGGCGGTTTAGCAGATGTGGACGAAGATTTGGCCCGCGTAGGAGTCTCCGCGCCTGCCGCCACCGCCGCGTTCCGCTGAACTCTCCGCGTGGTAACAGAGCTCGAGGTGTGGACCGTCGAACTCGAGGAAGTACTTGAAGAGAACGCCAGAGGTTGGACTCTTCGTGATGTGATGGTGGTCGTCGACACAGAGACCGTGTGACTTGGGACTGTGCTCAGAGTCACCAGTACGGTTTGGACTTTCAGTGAAGTGACAGTGCTCGACACGGGCACCGTGGAAACGGTAGTCGTGCTTGACGATACCACTAGGGGTTGGACTCTCCGTGAGTATATGCTTGTACTGGAACTCGACCTGGGGACTGTGGAGCTTGAAGAGGGTGGTGCTGTTGCTGTTGTTGTTGGCTTTGTACTGGAACTCGACCTGGGGACTGTGGAGCTTGAAGAGGGTGCTGCTGTTGCTGTTGTTGTTGGCTTTGTACTGGAACTTGACCCGAGGACTGTGGAGCTTGAAGAGGGTGCTGCTGTTGCTGTTGTTGTTGGCTTTGTACTGGAACTTGACCCGAGGACTGTGGAGCTTGAAGAGGGTGCTGCTGTTGCTGTTGTTGTTGGCTTTGTACTGGAACTTGACCCGAGGACTGTGGAGCTTGAAGAGGGTGTTGCTGTTGCTGTTGCTGTTGTTGTTGGCTTTGTACTGGACCTTGACCCGAGGACTGTGGAGCTTGAAAGGGCGGCGCTGGAAGAGGGCGTAGAGGGGACCACGAGCGGTTGAACCTTTCTTGAGTATATACTCGTACTGGAAGTCGATCCCGGGACCGAAGACGCTGTTGAAGAAGGCGTGGGGGTTACCACCAGAAGTTGTACTCTTCGTGAGTATATGCTCGTGCTCGAAATTGAAGATGAGCTCGAAGATTGCGCAGAGGTTGTTGCCGCATAAAGCTGAACTCTTCGTGAGTAGATACTCGAACTCGAACTTGAACTCGACTCGGTGTTCGTGGAGCTTGGAGTTGGGCTCGAAGAGGGTATAGATGGTTCCACGTAGGGTCGAACTTTTCGTGAGTACGTACTTGTACTGGAGCTTAAACCCGATTCCGTGGAACTTGAGGATCCGCTTGAAAAGGAGGAGGAATTTGCAGAGACCGAGGATGAGCTAGAGGTCGGTATATCGTTGGACGAAGGCGCGCTGGAGGAAATAGTAGACGATGTGATGGATGCTGCAGCGCTTCGAGATGCGCTTGATGATGACATAGACGCCGGGATAGCTGAAGCACTAGTCGATAGAGGTGAAATTGTGCTGCTCGGAAACGTGCTGGACGGAGTCAAAAAGCTTGCAGTTGATGTCGAGCTTGCAGAAGCCAAGGACGTGCCGGATATCGGCATCGATGTTGCAGGAGTTGAAGATGTGCTGAGAATAGACGTAGAGCTCAAAGGAGTTGAAACTATGATGGATGAAGGCGTGGAGCCTACAGCAGCGGAATACGTGCTTGACGTTGGTGTTGAAGTCGCCGGACTCGGACCAGCGCTGGAAGAGAACGTGAAGGTAGCAGCAGCTGATGAGGTGCTGGCAGGCGTAGAACTTCCAGGTGTTGAGGACGAACTGGCAGACGCGGAGGTTTGCGGCACCGCGATCTCTACATTTATGTTGCGATATTGAGAGCTTGAAGACACCTTTGATGTCGACGTAGAGACTGAAAAGTTCGCAGACGTGCTGGTAGTCGCAGAATACCCAATTTCTGAAGACGAGCTCGATATGGGGATGGATGTGCTCGAATCACCAGAATTTGGTGTCGAGCTGGGAGATGTACCAGACAAAATGGTATTTCCTAATGAGAGAGTGGATATAGGCGCACTGGAAACGGGAGAGACGGCAGAGGATGAGGACGTACTCAAATCCCTTGGATAGGGTGTAGATGTTGTAGAACCAAGAGACGCGCTGAACGGAGCTGCGTTGCCTGCTAATAGGGTGGAATTAGATGTGGCGGCAGAAGACGTCTCCGAAGGAACAGTACTATCCGGGAACGTAATAGAGCCAGAAGATGCGCTAGGAGAAAGGTCGTTATCCAGTAAGATAGTGGTCGTAAGTGTGAAGGTTGCAGAAGCCGAAGAAGTCTCGGGAGAAGAAATTGCAGAGGAACCACCAGATGTAGGGGCGTCGGCCGGAGGGTCCGCGGATACATCGGAGGATGAGATGGCGTTGGGGTCGCTGTATGCGAGGACAACGACCTCAGGAATCCGAGACGTGCTGAATGTTGACGTAGTATCTGAAGTTGAGCTAGGGTCTGTACTAGTCAGATACGTGTTATATGTTGAGCTAAGATATGTACTTGAGACTGAGCTGCTCGAGCTGAAACTTGACGTCAAGGTTGCAAAGTCTGTACTCGAAACCGATATGACGAGATTTGTGCTTGACGACAGACTGAGCTCTGATTTTGATACCAGGCTGCTGAAATCTGTGCTCGAAGTCGAGCTAGAATTTATCTTGGATGACAGGCTGCTTAGGCCTGTGCTAAAAGTCAGACTAGAGTTTGCACTTAACGTTAGGCTGTTAGAGCCTGTATTCGAAGTTGAACTAGAGTCTGAACTTGATGTTGAACTGCTAGCAATTGTGTTTGACGTGGAGCTAGAAGAGGGGCTTGGTGCTGACGTGCCAGCGTCTGTGTTTGATGTGGAGCTAAAAGCATTGTTACTCGAAGTCGAGTCGAGGCTTGTGCTTAATGTTGAGCTGTTGGTGTCCGTAGTCGAAGTTGTGGTGCCGGGGTCAACACTCAGAGTGGAGCTGATAGAATCTGTACTCGCGGTCGAGCTAAAAGCAAAGGCAAGGGCAAATCCAACCGCCATAGCAGCATCTGCACTTGATGTTGAGCTGCTAGAAATTGTGCTTGAGAGCGGACTAGAGCCTGCTAGATCCGAGGTCGAACTAGATCCAGTAGTGGTAATTGAGGAGGACCCATTTGAAGAAAGGATACTCAGGGTCGACGACGTAATGGAAACAAATTTTGTGCTAGAAGAGGTGCTTCCTGGGTCTGTTGTAGAAGAAGTGCTCAATCCAAGGCCTGAGCTAGAAGCAATGCTCCCCAAGCCGGTACTCAATGACGTACTTCCCTGGTCAGCATCGGAGGTGCTTGAAGAACTGCTAGAAAGGGTTCCCGAGTCCATGCTAGAGGTGCTGTTCTTCAAGGTTGGGCCGGACATAGGAATAATGCTCGATGCAGAACCAATGCTAGAAAAAGCAGTGGTTTCGAGAGCGGTACTAGAAGAGATGCTCATGGGCATTGTAGTATAACTCGATCCGGAATCTGTATTGGAAGAAGACGAGATGCTCTGGCCGAGATCCGTGCTGGTAGAGGAAGAAACGCCCGAAATAGGGTTCATACTGCTAGAGGCCGATGTGGTCGAGCCAGGATCCGGAGTGGAGGAATTATTTGTGCTAGGAGCTATCGCTTTGCTCAAATTAGGGTCTGCACTCATCGATGACTTACTCGTGCCAACACTCATACTAGGAGTGGAGGGAGAAAAGGTGCTGGATACTGATGTTATGTTTATTCCGGGACCTGGATTCGCCAGGGTACTAGAGAATAATAAAGTACTCGGTGTATCGCCCGTAGTAGAAGCGGTGCTTGAACTGAGACCTGTGCTCGAGCTTGATGAGCTTGACCCATTTTTTGTACTCGCGAAAGAGCCGGAAGAACTCGATATAAAATTCATGCTAGAAGCACTACTTGATGCTAGACTTGCGCTGGAATTCGATGGACCTAATCCAGTATTAGTACTTGCGTTAGTACTCGAAGGTGATAGAGTAGTCGATATAGGATATGCGCCAGAAGTGCTGTTGAACGCGACAGTTGCGCTGGAAGCTGATGTGCTTGATCCAATGTTTAGGCTTGATGGGGCTACCGACGAGCTAATGCACCAAGGGTCATCACGTTTGCAGAGGCTCGCCGAAGCATTGCTGGACGTCGATATGATGGATCCAGGATCCATGCTGGAGGCGATGCTAGAGGATAATATGCTTGATATATGGTCAGTACTGGTAGAAGTACCGGCGATCGAGAGTCCTGTGCTAATCAAAGTACTCGTTGCTTGGCCTAAGCTCGAGGAAGGAGTACTAGAGATCGAGCTAACGCTTGATCCTAGATCCGAAACTGAGGAGCTGGAATTCGAAGAACCCGTGCCAGAAGAAGCACTCGATGCAGGAACCGAACTAGAAGAAGTTATGGAAAGTGCCGTGGAGCTAGATTCTAGGTTCACATTGGAAGTAGAGCTACTGGAACTTGTAGCGGCGCTAGACCCGGGGTCCGTGCTCGAAATAGTGCTGGAGGAAGTGTTGGACGAATGGCTGCCATAGATGCTAAAACTGGAGCTAATAAGTGATGCAGCGCTAGATCCGGGACCTGTGCTCGAAGAACTGCTGGGGGTAGCACTAGAAGGAGCGTTGGAACTAGTACTTGGAGAAGTAACCGAAGAGGTGCCCGAGGAAGTTTTCGATTCCGGATCCGCGTTGGAGGTGGTGCTGGGAGTAGTGCTTGGAGCAGCGTCGAAGAAAAGACCATTGATAGTCTGGGTAACAGCGGCAGAACTAGCGCTTAATCCAGGGTTCGTAGTAGACGATGAGCTTGGTTGAGAACCGGAAGAACTGCTCAAAAAGGTGGTAGATCCTGGGCTTGTACAAGATGATGAATTGGACAAACCGGTCGGAAAACTGGACGACGAGGTGGAAGAAAAGCTCGAGAAAGCTGTTATTCCAAGATCAATGTGGGAAGATGTACCCGATATCGATAACGAAGAGGTCATCAACGGAGAGCTGCCAATTGAAGAAAAGCTGCTCGTGGACAAGAGGCTACTACTCGACACAAAAGACGAATAACCACTGCTAGTCACAGACCCCGATGTTATGGGAGAAGTTGTTGAAGAAAAGCTAGCGCTGCTACTGCTACTGCTTGAAGGTTGACTGCTTGTTGACAAAATACTGCCGCTTGATGGAAGGCTACTTGACGGAAGGCTGCTCGACGGAAGACTGCTTGACAAAAAGCTGCTTGATAGTACGGTGTTTGACGGTACGGTGCTTGACGGTACGGTGCTTGACGGTACGGTGCTTGACGGTACGGTGCTTGACGGTACGGTGCTTGATGGAACGCTGTTTGACGGAACGCTGCTCGACAGTACGGACGGAAGGTTGCTCGATAGTACGCTGCTTGACAGTACACTGCTTGATGAAAGGCTGCTTGACGGAAGGCTGCTTGATGGAAGGCTGTTTGACGGAAGGCTGTTTGACAGAACGCTACTCGACAGTACGCTGCTCGACAGTACGCTGCTTGATAGGACGCTGCTTGATGAAAGGCTATTGGACGGAAGACTGCTTGATAGTACGCTGCTTGACAGTACGTTGCTTGATGAAAGGCTATTGAACGGAAGGCTGCTCGACAGTACGCTGCTTGATAGGACGCTGCTTGATGAAAGGCTGTTGGACGGAAGGCTGCTCGATAGTACGCTGCTTGACAGTACGCTGCTTGACAGTACGCTGCTTGACAGGACGCTGCTTGACAGTACGCTGCTTGATAGTATGCTGCTTGATAGGACGCTGCTTGATGAAAGGCTGTTGGACGAAAAACTGCTCGATAGTATGCTGTTTGACGGTACGCTGCTTGATAGTACGCTGCTTGACAGTATACTGCTTGATAGGACGCTGCTTGATGAAAGGCTGTTGGACGGAAAACTGCTCGATAGTATGCTGTTTGACGGTACGCTGCTTGATAGGACGCTGCTTGACAGTACGCTGCTTGACAGTATACTGCTTGATAGGACGCTGCTTGATGAAAGGCTGTTGGACGAAAAACTGCTCGATAGTATGCTGTTTGACGGTACGCTGCTTGATGAAAGGCTGTTGGACGGAAGGCTGCTCGATAGTACGCTGCTTGACGGTACGCTGCTTGACGATAAAACGCTTATGCTGCTACTGCTTGATGACGAAGAGATTGCTGAGGAAGAGCTGCTGCTTATGGCGCTTGATAATATGCTGGAGGACTGACCATTCGTCGAAGATAAAGAAATTGTTGGGGATGGAGTACTGGAGCTTATTGAAGAGCTTATTGAAGAGCTTATTGCAGAGCTTATTGAAGAGCTTATTGAAGAGATTGGCGATGAACTCGGCGGGTTGCTGGAAGACGTACTCGAGGAGAGAATTGATGCGGCAACTGAATATGTACTTGATGTACTTGGAGGTGTGCTCGAAGAAGTGCTAAAGGAAGTCCCCAAGTAGGTACTTATTACCGTGCTTGAGGACGTAGTTAAAGAGGTGCTTGAGGAGATGACTGTGAATACACTAGATGAAACGATAGACGGTGATGACGACAAGCTTGAGGAACCCGACGATAGAGTCGACAGTGATGATGAACTAGTTATTACTGAGGAAGGCATTGAAGACGAAGGCGTCGCTGTGGTGGAACTTGACGTGCCAGAACTTGACGTGCCAGAACTTGCCGGCGTGCTAGAACTTATCACCGTAGTATGAATTCCCTTAACAATACCTGCCGGCGGGGTAGAAGAACTTGCAAGTCCACTCGACAATGAGCTGATAGTAGATGATATTGTTGAAGACGAGGGGCCGCTGGGTGACAGTGTGGACGAAGGCGTTACTATGGTGGAACTTGAGGTGCCAGAACTTGAGGTGCCAGAACTTGAGGTGCCAGAATTTGCCGGCGTGCTAGAACTTACTGACGTAACATAATTTGCCATCTTAACAGCATTTGCCGACGTGCTAGAAGAACTTGCAAGTCCACTTGACGATGAGCTGATAATAGATGATTTTGTTGAAGACGACGAGCCGCTAGATAACGTGCTTGAAAGAGCGCTGGTGGTGGAAGATGCGGTTATTGATAAGGGACTAATGGGCGAGGTGGTTGAAGAAGAGCTGCCAGCCGTTGTAGTGACAGAGCAAACAGTAGAAGAACCCGATGTCGAACAGGAGGTGTTGGTAAAAGAACCTTGCCGGACACCCAAGAGACGATCATTATAATTGTTGCTGGAAATCTTCGCGGTTGAGTTCTTCAAGTTGCAAAGATCATTTTCAGTAGCCCAGGCCCATGCTGTACACGTAGTTCCATCGGTGAAAGTATAACCATCACAAAGAGATGCGCAGCCCGTTGCACTTGCCTCGTTGATTTGTATGTGGTAAGCACTGCCATCATCTTCAACACTGGCATCACCACAATAGATCAAGTAACTGTCATAGATTGTACCGGCCGCTGCTGGACATACAAGACCGCTGGAGGAGGCCGTGCCGGATGATGATGTGCTCGAAGTAGTAATACTTGAAACGATTGTGCTCGATGCTGTTGTTGCCGAAAGTACAGGCAGGGCCACGGCGGCGAGGGCAAGAAGAAAGCTGAGCTTCATATCGAGTCGCACCCAATATCAAACCCGAGGGTCTTGAGTAATCTCTTACGGTACAGTCGTAGCCTGAGAAGATGAACCACGCTTGAAGAGCGCCTTACTCTTAAGAAAGGCGGACGGCTATCACGGAAGTGGCCAAAACACCCCAACATCATCATAATTGATAGAGCACGGTGCGGTTAGAACGCCGACACTAAAATACCATGGATAGATTCGAAGCTTTCCTGTCAAGGATCTGTGTCACTGAGAAGAGAAACATCAATGTCTACCAGAGACGAACGCCACTCGAAAAGGTAGAAGCCACATCAAACTTTATAACCGCCTCAAATGGCCGAAGTCTAGAAGGTGAGAACTCACCAAAAGTCTATTGTGAAGCTCACTCAATATGATGGACACTAGGAAGGAAACAGTGGACAGGCTCGAGACGATGTTTAGACGCACATGTTTGACACCGACGTTCAACCCCTCGTCTTTGTCAGCGGAGACGAGAAACGCAGGTACAAGCAGTGTTTTACAGGCGCATTGGTTTCGTCTTCAAAACTCCATGTCCCTTTACGCAGGTCATGCAGAGATTCTCATCCAGAGATACAAGTACCCTCTATGCACCAATACCATGTACCGAGGCTTTCCGAAGAAGTGAGAACAACACTTACAGTTGTTTTTAGAAGAACCCTGTCTATCCACAGCAACTTTGTCGTCTAAATCAACAAGTACGACAGAGCAACGATAAGCGCCACAATCTGGGCGTCACTGAGATGGTGACCACTAGAACAATCCCGCTGTGGGGACGCTTCGGGGCGCGAAGGTCCGACACCGCGGAAACCTTCAAAACTTTCCTTGATACCATTTTCCCTATGCGAACATTCTGTGAGACCCGTCGGGAATCGCAAGAACCCTTGGAAGTAAAAGGCAAAAGCTCGTAATTAGGAAGATGTGGCGTGTATCAAGGGACCAGAACCGGTCGAATGACTCAGCTGACGACTTCTTGGTTTCTCAGCGTGCAGAATCTTCTGGTCGGATTAGCATACTTTGACTATTGGTGGAAAGGTGTGAACGTGAACCATGGTAAAAAGATTGCGATGCGTTGGGTATTGTGATGCAAGTGCCAAGAGATATCCAATCTAGCTGTGTTGAGATTAGTTCATGTTTTTTTCCCTCTAAATTGTCCTACACGTACTCGTACGGAGGTATAACGGTGCGCAAAAAGACTGCGTCTAAACATTGGGAATAAACACTTAGTTTGAGTTAAGCTCGATAGGAAGAAAGTAAGATGTATATAACTCCCATGCTTATCTACCTTAGAGAGCCGGACTTTAGCTTCTGGTAGGCCGATGTCCTAGGAAAGAGTATGCATCTCTGTATGAATCCATTGGAGATGAGAAATTATTAGCTCTTGAAACGCTCAGGTTCTCTCTGAAGTCAACCACCTCCACGCCTCTGCCGGCCTTTCCGACGTGCACTAATGGTGTGAGACATAGACGAAGGTATCGTTCAAGTTTGCTTCCTCCATATCCTTGCATCTCTAATTTAAGTCTCAGTTTGTATATTCAATGATCCTCCGTCTTCTTGAAGAGATGGTGGTAGGTTCAAGCTTGGTCAACCGTCTTTATCGAAGTGAAACCTGCCGACATTGCTCACTCCTGGCACCTAAATCTGGTACAGATTACCGCCACCATTAACCCTGAAGCCCAACTGTACTAGCTTGCTCAGGAGTCCCATGAACGTTACCCTCTCGGCATTGTCATACGCGTCATTCACGATACTTGCATACGCAAAGCTTCCGGTGCCCACTTGCCGCAGTGGGCTTGGATAATCTTGTGTCTCGCCACCCTCTCTTGTGTGTGTGAACTCATACAATTCAGTGATATAATATATTCACAATTGACATGGTTTTGAGTGCGTGCATACTTTCCGAGGCCCATAAGCTCTTAAGTCTTCTAAAATTGTCTTGGAGTTCAAGTCAATGCCCCCAAGAAGCCATGCTGACCTCGAAGTCTGCGTAGCTGGACGGTTAGATCACACACAATCTGCATAAAGCCCAAAGATATTCTTACGAGATATGATGGCCAACTCGTCACCGAGGCTTTTCCAGAGACATATACAGAATACACGTCATCTTCAACCCCAAGAACGAGCAGTGAAGCCATTGTCACTACCACTACATCAGCAATCGCTACGAGCTCAGTGCCCGCCGCGACCCTGTCACAGGCGATGATCATCTACCGTCGCGACATCTGTGTTTCAGATCACGGTGCGTCCGAACGCTCAAGCACGGCCTTCGAATACGACATCATGCCCGGCCAGTCCGTAGAGACATGCGAGGGCAAAGCCAGTTACCAAGCCCCAAGATACCAGCACCGGTACCCGCAGTAGAATTGTGGCGTCAAGAGCAACTATCCGATCAACATCGGCCCCTTTCAACCCCCACTGTCTTCAAGGCTGCTCGTACAATGGCAATTACCAAGTAGTCGGGAAGCTGAACTGCCCTCTTTTGGGGGCGTCATGCAGTGTTCCCACAGCAACTGCAGGGATATGCGATCTAGGTACTGACACTCCGGTAGTGTACGCGGAATGGTGATCCGGTGCCTTAGATGTCTATCCACCAGTTGCATGTATCTTCCCATGAATAAGCCATCACTTATGGAACCCAGCGGCACCGTCGCCACACCAATGTAGCACTATTCAAGACCGTACAAAAATGATTTCTTCAGACTTGTAATTGTAAGAGGTAGAAAGGGTTTGAGGAAAGAGTGTAAGGCTTTCTTAATGGCTGTGCTGCTTCGACCCAAGGTCTATCTTCCTCGTCACTCACCTCTCCCAACAAAGAATAATTGCCCGGCAACCTCACATGATTTGCTTCGATTAAGATGTCTCGAGCAAATCATGGGTGTTGAAGAGACAGAAAAATTGGTGCAAATATGCGCAGAATGATACATGCCAAGGCTCACTTTTCTTCGTGACTCTCGTGCTCTATATGCATTACTTGGAATCACAATCGGACCTTAGTTTTCCAATTTATTCCATTATCTCGGAATGTCGAGGACAAAAGCCCTCCCCTCTTCCGAGAAATTCCATCCCTTTAACAACGCACACGCTCTGAATCTACACAGACACACACAGTCAATTCCACGTATCTCCTACCAAGTTTCCAAAATACTACAACCACCTCTACAGGTATGTTCCACAAACACCTCGACCAAGCCTCCAAGAGGTACAAGGAGCATCCCAACGTTGCCGCGATGTACACCAGCCTCCCCAAAGACAAAGCACACAGACCACAGCGGTAAGTCCTGTTACTAACCATCATTAAACTCCTTCTCCTGACAGACACAAGAGCCCCAACCCAAGACTACCCTCCCAAAATCCGGGATTTCGCCTACGATAAACATGAATCGGAAACAAATACCCGCGACTTCATCGCCAAATTCGCCGACTTCGGCTTCCGAAGCCATCACAGGAGAGTGAACAACGGAGATCTGCTCTCGAAAGCCGGCGTTCTCGGCTACGAAAAAAAGAGGCAACTCCAGGATCCTTCTGTCGGTCTCAAGGCACAGTTTCCCGGCTGTTTCGACATGGACTACCATCCACCGCAACGCCAGGAGCGTCCAGTCTCGGAGACGACCACCACAACGGCCACGAATTCGGTATCCTCGGACCTCTCCGGTACTACTGACACACCTTCTCTCGCCACTAGCGCTACCATGGAGTCTCTCGAGGAGGGAAGCAACGGCAGAAGACCCCGAGGCATTCGTGACAACCCGCTGATACTTGCTGTCGCTGTTTGTATGTTGGAGTATATGAATTGATGGGGTTCAGACATGGTAGTGCCGTGCCTCTGAAGCTGATTGGCAACAATCGTCCATTTTAGAGTATTTTGATGGCGTGCAATGCTCATGTACTTGGAAAGACAATAATGAAATGATTTTTTCCCCATCGACGCGCATACATGAACCACCTGACTCGAATGAACCTAACAATGGGGCATGGTTGCAGAACATTGCCAAGAGTTCACTTATTTATTGCAGAAATTTAATTGCAATATTATGTTGTGTGCTTTAATAATCCAATTTAGAGAAGATTTTCACACAGAACCACTCGCCTCCAGGTCCACACAATCATCCCCAGACACTCTCACACACAAACCGCAACTCCAAACTCTCACCATCCAACGAACCATCGTGCCTTTTTCGGATCCCTCCAGCAGCTATTCCCAATACGAGAGCTGCTCATCCGGGGATCCAACGCCTGTCCAGTCCATGCTCAACTCTGAGATCTCCAATACCACAAACGATTCAATAACGGAGGCGCTGACTCCGGAACTGTGCAAAAGCGATGGAGATATTCAGATCCCGGAGGACAAGTTTGCACACAGGATACAACCCTTTTCCGAACCATGTCTGATCCTCTGTCACTGGATGCTCTACACGTGGGGTGCCGTGGTAACTCTTGGATGTCTGTATGCA
Source organism: Letharia lupina (assembly GCF_014066315.1). Taxonomy (NCBI): domain Eukaryota; kingdom Fungi; phylum Ascomycota; class Lecanoromycetes; order Lecanorales; family Parmeliaceae; genus Letharia; species Letharia lupina. The sequence goes on from NW_023502980.1 coordinate 584,247, forward strand.
TTGGGGCTTGGAGAGGGTCAGATGCGGGGGCGAAAGAATGTGTGGGTCGATATGGGTGTTGGTTTGGCTCGTTGTCTTCGATTCGGTTTTCTTCCAGTGGGACTAGATCCAGGCCATGATATCTTGCATAATTGATGAACTTTGAAAATTCCTTCCATTTCTTCTCTTTGCGCACCAAGCCTGCCTTTTCTTTCCCTGAAGACTTCAAAACCGTCTAGTAGCGATGACTCTATTCCAGTAGCTTCACACGCACGCTGGGAAGCTGTTCATTTTCTTCTGCGTCATAGCTTTCCTCTCGTTCTCCCATCTTAACGGCCTACCCTCAACAACTCTGGCCAATGGCAGGCGGGGATGTCGACTCTCTCAGTCTCGGTTCCCCAGGCTCGACGAGCGGCCAAATACACCCAATTGAGATGATGGCTGAGGATGCCAGGCGAAAGTATACTCACATGATCGAGAGTCAATCCAAGTCATTGGAAGATGCCATTGCGTGCTATAGAAAGAGATATAACAGATAGCCATCCGGGTTTGATGATTGGTATCATGTCGCCGTCAGACTGAACGCTACTGTCATCGACGAATACGATACTGTCATGGCCATGTTTGAGCCCTACTGGGGTACCTCTGCACGTGAGTTGGGTGCGAGAGTACGAAAAGCATTAGATCTAAGGTTTTGTTGAAGAGAAAATGTTTGGTCTTCGTGTCAAAGACCATCAATTTTTAGCTGTCAACAAGTAAACTGGGTCGAATCGTATGCCACAGTCGAGGCATAGGTCCTGAGATCATGTAGACTGATTCTTAGTATGAAGTTCAACTATGACCTACTGAAAGACAGAATGCAACCGTTCCTACCGTTCCTTCCGGAATGAAGTACGCTTTGAACGCCCTCGAACAACCGAGAGTATTTGTGGTTTCTACTCTCGAATAATTTTTCGAAGATTCGATGGGCTCTTCCCTTTCAGATAAGCAATACCGACGGCGAAGCGATCTAGTATGCCCCCTCGGCTCTCCAGTATGTATTTTCGGAACCCAGATTTTTCCTTTGGGAATAAACCTTGAGTCTTGAGACATCTCGGGAGCCTATGCTCTCGATACATGTCCCAAGGTTCGATATCCCTCCTCGAATGGGCAACACTGACTGCGAAATTGTAATCTAGGCTCGCTTGCGCCTCTCCTCCAGTTCATTACAACTCCAGTTTATTACAGGAGAACGCGACCGACGAAGAAGATCAGCTTTCATTCCCACAAGATGTCACCCACACCAGGAATGTCTGCGAGCTACCGACAAAGAAAGCTAATTCTCGGTAGACATGTATCTCCCGTGGACGGTGGCGGTACGATTTTTAGAGTGAATTGCGCTGATAAGCGTGACCTGAGCCGAGTCGGGTTGAAGAAAGGGGCAGTGTTTGCCTGACTGGAAGGGATGATGGCGGTTAAAAGCACAGCTATCTACGAGAGGATAGATAGAATTGTACAGGGATAGGAGAGATGGAAGAATACCCATTTTCTTAACATGTTGAAGACCTTTACGAGTCGCGAGTACGGTATATGGAACGATATGTCAAATACTGAGTCAGATATAGAGAGATCCAAATCTGGTACGTGATGTCGTCTGAATTTTCCTCGTGTTGAATCGTAAATGGACCTCGAGTGATATCGGGGATATTCCATCCATGTATTCGAAGTACAGTTCACTAGAAAACCATGCCACACTCTTCCACGACTTGGAACAATTGACTGTGAAATTCAACGCAGAGCTCTGGCAAACACAAAGGCGTCAAAGAAAAGGCAGACTGCTCTTTTTTCCCCCGGCCCCTGCTATGCCTCATTGCGGTTTTGCACGAGAGATTCTAGGGGGAAGTAGCACTCGGCACCAAGCTGACGCGTGCGACGTAAATAAGCAGCAACGACAAACGAAATTAGCTTAAAGAAGGTCCTTCTGATTGGACAGTAGAGCAAATTTCGCAGCTGGTGGCAATCATTGCACAACAATCACACTATTTGTAGCCTCTGGGTACCTACGCAGCCGAGAGATATTCAATATTGTTTGAAAGAGCACATCGCGCGGAAATTGTGCGTCGTTTCGATTATTCCACAATCCCAACGGCAATAGCATTGCTCAAGATTTCCCTGGATCATCAACCTGCTCCTCATGAACAGTGGACGGCACCATGTTTTTTCTCGTGTTCTCAAGTCATCCTCATCTCAGAATGCAATTGTAAGGGTATGAAGAATAACGGAAGTGGCACGAAGAAATTGCTTTGGCCCAATGCGATGTTCCAAACAAGTCCACCGCTCAGTCACGATTGTCGATTTTCAATAACGCATTTATATTTCTTGGTGGAAGGTAGAACGTACGTTATCCACCTCAGAATATTCTCCTTGCTTTCTAAGTGTCTTTCTCCCCTCGTTTCGCGGTTTTCACTTCTTTAGAATGCAATGCTCTTTTGTCCCGCTGTTGGGCTCCTGTTTAGTACTCCATACTGCAAACGGTTTCCTCGTTAGCATTTACCTCGCCGCCAGCCAGAGCACATTGACTCAAGCGAATGCTACTGCGGTTTCCTCTCTCGCCGCTGGCGTATCCTCCTTGCTTGCAAATTAAACAAAAGTGAACGTTTGAGAGTCGTCCTTGTTGATATTTCATGGCTACTCCTCAATGGTTGCAAACTCCACAAGCATGAAATCTGATGCATATGCAGTATAAGAACGCACCACTTACGATATCTGGAATGTAATTCCACAGGACGTTAATGGTAATAACGAAATTTTCAGCCAACTCTTGAGTATTGGCCTTGATGAGTCCGAGATCTTTGTCGTGGGCGTGGATTCCGGGCTGTCCGATGTCGATTTACTTGACAGTAAAAATGACGGAGGGAATGCGTGTCAACTTCAATCCAGACGTAGATGCTTCATCGTTGCGTTTCGTTCTCTCCACTTCTCACGGTTCTCCTTGAAGATATATGTCGACTTGGTGGGTACAGCTTATTTGACAGGCTGCCTACTGTTGCCGCCTTACCAAGCCGTTTGCGGCTATGTCAGCCCGGGGAGTCAGAATCAAAAACGTGACGCCACTTGCGCGTATGGAGTTTCGTCCAACGGCAGGGTCTCCTCTCCTTCGCTATCGCCAGCATCGGCTTCACGAGCACCGAGGCTCGTAACCCCATGTTCGCTTTTATGGCGACATTCATGAAAGGGTTGGTGGCGGAGGATCTCTGTCAGACGCACTCGGCCTTGCATATCACCGACGACTGCCAGCCGCTAAAAAGGAAGAGCATCGAGCCTGGCGGCGGATCGGGTTCGGGCGGCAGGCCGGTGTGGCAGGGGGGACCGCCATGCGAGCCAATCGCGATGACTTATTGTACTATGCCTGGGGATGTACAGCTTGAGGTTGCGCAGGATGATAATGTCCCGGATTGGCTGGTGAGTTTCTGACTCTCTCCTGATCTCCACCTTTTGTCCTACTTCCTACTTCCTGTCTCCTGCCTCCCGCCTTCCCTCTCCCTTCAACAGCCACCCATGAGTACAATATCTCCCCAAACATAACACAGTGAGAAAGGGGAAAGAAAGGAAAACAGAGAGAACAAGGGAGAGAACAAGAAGATGAGGAACGAAAGAAAAACAAGGAAACGAAGAAGGCAGATTGGCTAACACTCATCACCATCTATCCACAGACGATCGGAATCTCCTACGAAGTTCTCGGCACGGGATTGGCCGAGTTTCTATGCGATGCGCTGGACGACCTTGTCGAAGACTTTCTGGCCAAGGAGGCGCCGGAGCTGGCGGCCGAGTATCCGCAGGTGATTACGTTCACCAACAGTACATGCAAGGATGTGTTGAACAAGTTTCTTGAGTGAATTTGGATTTTGAGGTTTTAGGATTGGTGGAGGAAGAGTGAGGAGAGAGGGGTAGGATGCATGAGAGGTGAGCAGGCTGGAAGAAGAGTGGAGAAATGTCGTAAGGCGTTGACCCGAGAAGGGGTAGACAAAAGGGGGTAAAAGGCGAGTATTGTAGAGCCATAAACAGAATCCACTTCTGAGAAGAGTGTGTGATAGAAGAGGGAATCAAAGGCATTAGATGTGCTGTTGGACATATGAATAAGTTGAAGAACCGTAGGAGAATGTTCAAGCGTGTTGATAAGATAAAAATGATTGTATCCTCTTGGGGATGTACTGCACTACTCACATCCCAATACCCGCCGGCGATAGAGAGATGCAGTGCTGAACTGAAAGCCCTTATATACTCGCAGCAGGTGTTGAGAGGAATCAACGTTTTCTCGTTTATGCCGGCTCTCCTTTCCGAATCAAAGCATTTTCAACCATTATCCGGAGTGACGAGTAACAAGCTTACGGTAATTTAGAGCTAGATCTGAGTCGTAGCGGCCTGGAATGTCAACATATTCATTCAATCGTGGCGTTGATGAGATTCAATGTCTCGACTTGACACCGGAGCCTAAACACCGAATACTCTTCCCCTGTCAGCACGCTCAAGAAGTCAACACATACGCTCTCGACTGTGGCATCGACACACAAGAAAATTCACTTGAAGCGTACTTAAGAGTGCTTACACCCTTCCCCCCTTTCGAGTACCAACCTTAGTATCAAATCAGTCGGCCATGTTCCACCAACAACCGCCTTCGACGGCTCGCACAACCAACCGAAAGAAAAGTCACCAACATCACGAATCCAAGATATGGGTACGCATTCCAGCCAACGAGCAATGCCTCAAGTGCTATCCAGTCCGAAGGCCGTTCCTTGAGACGGCTTTCGGCAAATTACCGCCAGAAATTCGTGCGAACATCTTCAAAGACGTGCTTACAGTCGGGTCTCTATCACCGCTGAAGGACGGCATATCGGTTCCAATGATCAAGCCCCAACACAGCCCACAACCCCAGCTCCCAGGATGCCCAGCGGGGCCAGCATCATGTCTTGCCCTTCTACAGACATGCAGGCAAATATACCACGAAACTTCGCTCCTATTCTACACTCTCAACAAGATCCATCTCTCCAAACCTCAAGACATGCTCTCATTCCTGTGCCATCTCAGAACAGAGCGTTGCGGAAAACTTAGATGTTTGCACCTCGAAGACATGCTTGTGCCGGTGCTACGATGGTCTCAAAATTACCTGGATTATCTTCGATCTCAGCACGATTTGCCCGAACACACTCTCGTCCAGCGCGCCTCCTTGCGCAGCGATCAGATGCACCCGGACGCCGAGAAAGCAGTGCAGCTGCTCAACAAGCACGGCAACCTCCGGAAGCTGTATCTAGATATGAGACCTTCTCAAGCTCTGGAATACATCAAGCTGTGTACACAGGTACCCGGTTTCAAGAACAGAGAAATTGTATTTGCGTCTCCAACCCGTTGGTCCGTGATGGTTCCGTCTACTTGGGAGGTATCCTGGTTTGATACGTTTCTTGAAAATAGTGTGAAAGATCCACTCCGGAACAAGACTTACTATGCGTACTGGGGAGGGAATGAGAAGTACCGTGTCGAGGTGGACATACTTCCGGAGTTGCCAGAAAGGAGAACCAACGATGATGCTAGCTTGGATTATGATCGCTCTATGGATGGTGAGGTTGGAGACGGCAGCGGTGTGAGTACAGCAATAGAGAGTCTCAGTCTCTCATGAGCTTCATTTGCTCAGCCAATGTCCTTGACGGAATGCGCAGACAATAGAGGTTAGCCAAAACTCTACATCTTAATAAAAATAAGTCCCGCTTACGGTAATCCTGATGCTCGAAGTCGTCAAGACTATCTTTTGTGACACCCACATTGTAGAGGACAGTCAAAGCGAGAGGGAGCCACGGTGGGAGTCCATGTTCACTATTCCATGTATTGTAGGGAATGGACCAATGAGGCTTGGCCCCGCCGCCGAGTCGTGGCTTTTTAGTAGACTACCTTAAAGAACGCACACGCCTCCATTATTCATAATCTTTGAAGAGCGATTGGTTCTTCCTGGGCCCATGGAAATAAAGCGCATGTGTCGCTCTGTTCAAGCCTCATTCTGAGGCAAGAGAAGGCAGGAACGGCCAGGCGCACCTGTGACAGCAACCCCTACAACGTCACGCTGGCCTGAAGACACCAATGCCTTCACGCGTTGTTCAGCACCACATGCGTGAAGTATCTCCGCCATCGGATAGTGAGAGGTCGTTCGTATCAGCAGCATCAGAAAACACGTCGAGTTGCTCTAACAAAGACTCTCCTATTGGCCAATCGGCCGCAGTAGCGCTACCTTCACCACCACGTCACTCAGCAATCGCGCCCGCCAACTTCACATCACTTACTTCGCCTGAGGCTACAACCAACATCTCCGACTCTTTAGCTGGGTTACAAGCACATTCGCCATCCTCCTCGACAGCGCCTCCCCCATTTGCCCCACCGCTTGGATCTTACTTCGCCCAGCAGCCTGGTGCTTCGGGCACCGAAGCTCGATCCCCACAGAATAGAAGGCCACCTGCTTCACGATCTAGCCATGGCATAGAGACGTCCTCAGGTCCTCCGCCAGCTTTGATCACTCGGCGATCCTACAACGCCGAATTTCCGTGGCGGAGTCCTCCAAGCGACTCACGAGCCATACACCCACCTATGGTACACAGCGCGAGCATTGATTCGATTGTCAGACAAACACACCATACTGCAAATGAACGTATCGAACCTAATACCTTGGAGAATGCGCACTCAGCACGACCAGGGAAGTCCTCGATAGTGGAGGGTGGAACAATAGCAATGGACGGACGCTATGAAGTCCAGTCCGGAAGTGAAGAAGATCGAGATTCAACGCTGCGTATCAATGGTAATGAGGCAAAAAGCGGAAGGCATACTAGGAAGGAAAGCGGTCAACAGCAATATCAATCTTCACAAGAAGACCTCTTTTTGAACCTGGCACGGGCAGACTCGGTAGTTGACGATGGGCCAGAGCCGTCCAACAGGAGCGAAAGAAGACGTTCTCGAATTCGAGTTTCAAGTTTGCAACAGCCGCGCGAATCTCGACCATCATCTTCACACAGGCCGAGTACCAGCGTTGGGGGCCTTGGCCAACAGGTCTCACGGATGCAACATGACCACTACGAGTCCTCCTTCAACTCCTCATTCCACCGTTCACCCGAGAAGGACTCGCCCTCCTCTTTCAGAGATTCCTCAGCCAAAAGCCGATCTTATGCGGTATCTGCACATCCCCTCGACCAACCGCACCGCACCAGTAATACCAGAACATCATTCGGAGGTTTAACACGAGACGGCCTGGCGCAAGACCGATCGCCGGAGCTGCCACTGGGATATGGAAGACGACAATCTATACGTGAGCCATCCTCTGGACTGGTGGGCCAGGGCTACAAAAAATCTAATTTGTCCTATCTACCCAATGGCGATGGCGATTACGAGTCTTCATATTTTTCAGGGCTTCAAGACCTGAGCGGAGAAGCAGATGAAGACCCTCAAACGCCCCATGCAGAAGGCACCGAGTCTACAGTGTCCACAACAGCACCCTCAACTGTCTGGGATGAGCTGGAAGACATGAAGTCCAGAATACGCAAGCTTGAGATCACTGGGAAATTACCTGCCTCATCAAATGCAGCGATATCCAACACTTTTCGCGAACGTCCGCCGACTGCAACAACAACCATGACTACCAATTCCTTGTCACCAAAACGTCGCCACGGGAAAAATGTCTCCCCAGAAGCCTCTACGGTCAAAGTACCCGAAGTTGCGAACGTACATCCACTCCTGCATGCCGCTTTGGCAAAGACTGAACACGCAATCAATGCGAACCTCTACCAAGCTCTGGAGGCTACAGCATCAGACGCGCTAGCATTGGCGGCCATGGCAGGAAGTGCAAGCACACAAGGTGTCTCTCCTAGCGGAGCATCGATGGCTGGCATCTCCGGTGGAATCGACCGGCAATTGCGCAGAAAGGCAGACAACATGTGTCGAAGTCTTACCGAACTATGCATTGCGTTGGCAGAAGAGACCCCAGAGACTGAAATTGCCGTCAGCAAAATTCGATCGGGAAGTAAGGACGCCAACACGGCAGCACAACGTAATGAACCCGCTGTGCAGGACCTGAGGTCTTTTCGTGCCACCAGCGATGAACCAGAATTCAGATCAAGCTCCAGGGTCATGAGCCGACTGGAAGCTCGACGTACGAGCCTTGCGCTTGGCTCCAGTCCCCTTGGTCGCATGGAGTCTCCACAGGAAGCTCCTACGCCCACTCAAGCAGTGCCGCCTGCATCAACCAGATTGGATAGGATGTCTTCGGTGATCCACAGCGGTCTCGCTACTGATGATCAAGGGGATACTACAAGCAGCAGGAGGCCGCTGTCTCGAGCCACGACGGAAATCAGGCAGATAAGACATTCGCCGCAGACAAGAACACCTCGGGAATACACATCCCAGCATCCAATGCCCAACCACGCGCAACGATCTCCATCCGTCCAATCATCTCTACCTACACGGAAAAGCTACTTTCCTCCGAGCTCACAGTCTCCACTCACGCCTCACGTGCAGCCGGGAAACAGAACATACCTTGATCGTTCAACACCGCCGTCCTCGGCAGATAGCAGCCGTTTGGCAGAAGCGAGGCAACGGAGGATCGCCTCGCTTGGCCAGCATACGTCTGCAAGTCAATCGAGGATAGGCATTGCCTCCGGAAGGTTGCGGCAGCCTAAGGTAGAGCAGTAAGGGTACGACTCTCGGTTTAGACGGGTAGCCTCCTCTTCTTGCTCGTAGCAATTGGAGTAGGGGGTTCAACGGAAACGGAATGCGAGCGCGGTGTCCAGGTGTCGGGAATACGAATCATTATGGTATTAGCGTCTAGAGAGGAAGCTAAGGCTGGCGAGGCCAAATGCAAGAACGGGGTTGCCTGGAAGGCAGAAAAGCGATATATCGGTATCAGGTCGTGAAGCCTTGGCGGATTTGCTTTTGATCTTACCGAACAGATTATTGAGATATCTGATACAATATAGAGCTACACTAAGACCTTCTAGTCGCAGCCTTTGGTTTTCGATGATCAATGATCATGCAGGCCTGCTCAATGCTCATGCGCTTATCCCGGTATCTGCAAGCTTGGTAATCTGAACCCAGGACATGTAGCCCCTGCAGTAGTTTCGATGTTTCGCAAGTGCCTGCATAAAAGTCCGGCATCATAGACTACTCATGCGCCAGGAAATGTGTTGTGACTTGTGAAGAATCGGAAAGGAGTCCTGTCACAGGACTCGTTGGGTTACCGAAAATATGGCTAGGGCTACATCAGATTTTGACTCGTACTCTACTCTTCACCGCCTACAGTCACATTCCCATTTTCCATTACCAGAATGTTACCAGAACCTCATATGCAACACCCACACCGAATCTTCACCCTCCCTTCTTTCATTCCGAGAACCTGTCAAAAAACGACACGAGGCTGCAAGGTGTCGCTCTTTCCCCACCTTGACACCACCACGCAAATATTTAACATACCAGCCTTTTCTCTTTACGATTCCTTCTCTCCCTTCAGTTCCTCTTCTTCCCCATACCCAAAGAGGCTCCGTCAATCCAGAACCTCGTCGTCTGCTGGTCGTTTCCATTCAACCAAAGCGGGCACTTTCCGCGACATGTCCAGCAGCCGAAAAGGCAAAGGCGCCTCACGGGAGGTTGATATTTCGAAGAGTCTTAGTTATCTGCTTAGGCATGGGGCGAAGACTGAGGGCATTCAGCTGGATGAGGCGGGGTGGGCTAATGTAGCTGATGTGGTGCGTCTTTGATGGTCTTCTTTTTTTTGTGCAAATTATATGGTTTCTGTTGAAAGGTCCTTCTTGTATCTCATCTATGTATCTGCATCTTTTTCGCTCGAACCATTGAATCATGTTGTCCGTTACGATTGTTCCCTTTGGTCTATTACAACAGAAACGAAAAGCTGCCAATAGCATCTTGGCATTTCTCCTCATGTGTGCTATCTGTCTCCCCTCATACTCGAGAACCTCTACCATCTTCACAGATGCCTCAGAAATACTAGTACTCGTTCCTACAATTTCCCGAAGCCCTATCTATCTCCATGCATCCCAACTGACCAACCCGTCCAGCTCCTCTGGCGCCGCATTGCCTCCTTGAAAGTCGACCTCGCCGAACTGCAATCCGTCGTCGCCACCAATGACAAAAAGCGCTACCAAATCGAACCCGACCCCGCCGGTCCCCTCCGCGCACCCTCCGCCACAGCCAGCACCGCTTCCATCTCCGACTTGTCAAACTGGCGGATCCGCGCCACCCAAGGTCATTCCATAGCGACCGTCTCCAGTGAGCAGATTTTCAAACCCATCCTGCTGACCGATCCGGACTGTCCGGAATTCGTCGTGCACGGAACGGATAATCGGCCCTGGAAGGAGATTGAACGCAGCGGCGGGTTAAAGCCGATGGGAAGGAAGCATATCCACTTCGCAACCAGGTTGCCCGATAAGATGCCGCCGCTCAATCGGGATTTTCAGTCCCGGAGTAAACCGAATAAGGAGCCGGTGGATAAGGTTGTTTCTGGTATTAGGAATACGAGTACGGTTGTGATTTGGGTCGATGTGAAGAAGTCTTTGGAGGGCGGGGTGAAGTGGTGGAGAAGTGAGAATGGCGTTATATTGACTGAAGGTGTGGGGGAGCCGAAGATGTTGGGGTTTGAATGGGTCAAGTGGGTGGAGGTGAGAGGGGAGGGGAAGATTTTGTACGGGGAAAAGGTGGAGAGTGAGGAGGTGGGGGAGATGGAGGAGAGAATGGATAGGTTGGGTGTTGGGTTGGGGGATGGGGAAGAGGGGTCTCGAGACAAGGTGGATGGGGCGAAGGCGCCTCAAGGAGAATTGAATGGAGAGAAGGTGCTCCGAGAAAAGGAAGCCAATGGGAATGAGAAGCTTGAGCCGGCTGCCCCGGTGAAGGATAAATGGGATGATTGAGATCAGTGATATTGTGATATTGGTTTACATTCCTGGCTTTTTGTACCTTTACCCCCATTATATGAATGGATACAGCTACGGACCATGCTTCTTCAAGAAACCTTTCTAGTCGGTTGAATAGTATACCTGAGGATGAATCTGCTAAAAACGGCGAAGTCAGCGTATACGTAAACCAAGATCGCCTTAATGTACCTTATAATTCTGGCTGTCGCAAGTCTGGAAGAAGTCAGGAAAGAGGTCCCCATTTCAGGGCTTGTGATCAAGGCATTGGCACACTGGCATGGCTACAGTCCTCTTGATCTGCGTGATTAGAGCAACATCATCCGGATGGTAGATAAGATCATCCTTTGGCCTTCACGGAGGTTGGAGAATACCCTAGGGTTCAGTCTTTCCGCTTCGGCAGTCTCCGGCTCTCGAATGGCGATTCGGATGATATTGCTACTGGGTTCGTTCCAGGCTTTCAGTACGATCATTCTTCAAAGAATCCACCGTCACTCTCCTCATCCTGCTCCTGCAGCGGTGCGCTCTTGGACGATTTAGATTCGGCGCGACCTTTCTTGCCTTCGCGTTCCGGCCTGGGTTTCTCCAGGGCAAGTTTGGTATTGCCTACGGGTACACCGGTCGCCAATTTCCCGTCTCGTAACGCCTCCAGTGTTCCGTCTGCCGTACATCGTTCGACCACCTTCCAGATAGCTGGTTTCTCTGTCACCAATTTTTTCGCTGCTGTTTCCACACCACCGGCATCCTCTCGGCGTGGAAACAGGCTCTGATATTTCTCGGTCAGAGGGTAGTAGATTGTATAATTGACATCGATCTCCGCATCATGCACCTCCCTTTCGAGCTGCTTGTGTTCGGCCGCATCGGGCGAGGAGGCATCAAGACGTTTCGTGAGCCTTTTGTGGGCCCTGGTGGCTTTCTGGCGCTCTTGAAACATCGGCGTGATCAGCAAACTATTTCGCCAAGCGGACGCGGCTTGCTCAGAGCTAGGAGTGACCCACCAAAGAACCGCACCATGTGGTATTTCTTGATGAGCTCGTTCTTCCGCTTGTCTTCGTGAATCTTCTCTACGTCTTGCTTGTAACCAGCCAACGCCCGCTCCTTCTCTATTCGAACGCCAGCGGGCAGGTGGTCGGAATGCTCGAGTGCACGGGTCAGGTCTCGTATCTTCGACTTGAGCTGGTTGACAGAGGCGGATTTGATGGCGGGGATTGCGAAGTCGTTGGATTTTCGACGCTTGGAAGGGTGATTGGGGGTGCGTGGAGACGCTGACTCTGATGGCATAGAGTCATCGTGAAGGGGGCGTTTGATTCCCATGTCCGTACTTGTTATGATAATCTGAGTCCAGGTGAATGGAATTTGCTGCAGGAGATTGGAGTTTTTGGTGGGGCTTGCCGTAACATACTTGACGCTAAACAAAAATACGACCACTTCATAGTTCACCTCTTGACGGTCAACAAGCCCTAACACATCATGCGGCTGCATCGTCCGGTTGATGCTACCAATGATAACACGAGTCTACGGAACTAATGTTTCTAGGTAATGGCCTAACCAATGCATCATGTTAGCCTCACGGCTTTGCCAGACCGACCACCTTCTGGGATCCGGCGAATAGTGTCTAGGTACAGATGCAGAGTTGACAAGCAGCGTATGCCGAGATGGAGACTGCGATAAGATGGTCTGAAAGCTCGACTTTGTCAGAGCAGCGTTTCCTCATTGCAGATGTTAACGGTCGCTCTTTCAAACGCTGTAAAATCGATAGTTATGATCGCACAAAACTTCAGCATCAGGAATTCTCTACGTATAGTAAGGTCCCTCCCTTTCGTGCTTTTGATTGGGCGCCACACGATGAGAGACTTGCGGCTGTGGGACAATGGTCTGGAGAAGTCACAATCTTGCGGATTGATGACGCGGTGGCCAACATTCCTCTACCTGCAAAGCATCAACGTCTTTGCAATGCTGTCGCTTTTAGTAGGACGGGGCTTCTGGCTGCTGGCTTAGAAAGGGTGAGGAACGATTTCAGTCTCAACATATGGGACGTCAATCAACGTCTCCCAGCAGTCATGTCTCCAGGAAGCAGGAACTCAAAAGGATTTGTCGAACCTTATCGTAAATTTGCGAGCTCGGAAGCAATTTCAAGCATCAAATTCTACTCTTCACAGCCTGAGGTCTTAGTTGCTGGGATTAAGGGAAGAGGCATTCGAATCTATGACTTACGGGAGAATACCGGGAGCCCTTCGCTGCTTTTTCAGACTTCATGTGTCTTCAATATTGCTATTGATCCTTTGGATGAAAATTACTTCGCTTGTGCTGGGGTCCCAAAAGACACGACCATTCAGATATGGGACCTTCGTCATGGCTCGCCGTATACTGCAGCATCTCTAGGATCAGGTTCAGATCTCAGCACACCAGCGGAAGGCCCAGTGCTTGAATACAAGGAGGTGTTCAGTACCGCGAACGCATCAACTAAAGTGCCAGTCGATCCCACAGGTGTAATGGTATCAAGTATTTGGAGTCTGCGATATTGCAAAGGTAAAACCGGCTGCCTCGGCGCTCTTGCAAGCAATGGAGAGTTCAAAGTCTTCGAAACCAAACACGAATATTCTTTGTCGATGAACCACTATGATTCACGACCGCACCCAGACTATGACGTGCCAAATAAGAATGACCGATCCATCCTGACCAAGCGCATTCACCATGTCGAGCTTGCATGGGATAATAAGCGAAAAGGCTGTCCGGAGAAGGAGAGAATTGTCGCCTTTGACTTCACCAATTTGGCTGGCTTCAAGGGTACGCCTTGTGCAGTTGTCCTTCGTGGCGATCATAGTGTTGGTATTGTTGAGCTCAACGGCGCTGCCTCAGCTCTTGCGATCTCGCCGTTTGGCAACGTTGTTGTCAGTAAAGACAACTCTTCAAGTTCCACTAGCGAATCGACTCCTGAGGCTCGTTTCTTGAAAAATACAATACGCAGACTAGAGCCTCCAAATGAGGATACAATGTCCAATTCCTTGTTTTCAAATCGAGGCAAACACGGCATTTCCAAGGCGGGAGAAGCGACCGATACTGCAAACACGAACGGTCGAGCCGCCGTTGCTAGGAAACCTCAGTCAAGCCGCGAGGCCCATGAGCAGCGTCTTGAAACTCATACAGCCGACACGAAACTCAGGATAGAGGAAGCCTTGGCTCTCTTCACCATTGCTCGTCGCCGTGGCGTCGAGGGCTACCTGTTCGATTGCAAAAAGAACATCGAAATCTTGCGGGATGACCGCTGGCTTCAGAGACTCTGGGTTTGGATTGACCGTAGGTAAGCTATTCGTAGAACCGAGTTGTCGCTGATTCGAAGTAGGAGCAAAGAGCAGTGCTGAAGACAACGGCATGAGCACAGAGGCGCTGGACCTCAGCTTCTTTGGTGTTGCCAGCATCTGGAACAACGATCTGGGTAAGTTAATTGACGGCTAATGATAGTGGCCTTTCTAACTTTCGATCAAGATTCCCAAAGAGGTCCTAATAAGCTTAGCAAGCCAACATACCCCAAAGACGTCGCTGATGCTGTCGAAACACTGTGCGATAAGCTCGATCTGCCCGAATTCCGAATGGTACAGTCCGCCGCTCCTAACCACCGCCGGTTGTGTCTGTATAATTGTGGCCTGGGGCTTCCATACCAAAAGCTCGAAGCTACAGTTAAAGACTTCGTGCGTCAAGGACAAAATACCAAAGCAGCTGCTCTCGCAATCATCCACGACCAAGCCAAGCTAGCTTTTCAAGCATTGAGGAGTGGTAACGCTTCTCCGGCGCAAAGAGAACTCTCTCTTGCACTGGCTGGATACAATAAAGGAGTAATCGATGACACATGGGAAGAGACTGTCCGTGACATCAAGAGTGATCTTGATGATCCTTACGCTCGTGCCATCCTTGCACTGGTCAGCTATGGCGACTGGCATGACGTCCTAGCAGAAACTTCACTTCCACTCCGGGACAGAGTTGGAATTGCTTTAATGTACTTGGATGACGATGAGCTTACACACTACATCACTGATAATGCAGCAGAGTGCATCCAAGAAGGCGACATCGAGGGCGTCGTCCTAACAGGTCTTACGGAGCAAGCAGTTCCCCTCTTCGAAAATTACATTCGCAAATTCTCCGACCTTCAAACCGCAATCCTAGCCATGTCCTTTACCTGCCCGAGCTACTTTACAGATCCTCGCGTCGACCTCTGGCGGCAGACTTATCGCTCCCAACTCAACAGTTGGGGCATGTTCATTCAGCGCGTCCATCTTGATGTTCAATCTACCAGGCTCTCCATATCGCTAGGTGGCAAACCAGAGATACGGCCACCATCACGCCAGGTCAGCATTCGTTGCAACAACTGCGACCAAGCACTGCACCGCAAGTCCAGTCGTGTCCTCCCACCAGGCTCCTTTGACAGCTTCGGTACCCACCAAGGCTCCATCTTCGGCGACTCCAAATCTGGCACCGTCTGCCCGAAATGTGGGCGTCATATGCCTAGCTGCGTAATATGTATGCAATGGCTCGGCATGCCAGACCCGCACTCCCGCGGCGCTGTCGAAGAGGTCAAGAAGAATGCAGAATCAAAGAAAGATGGGATTGCAGAGAGAGATCCATTGGAAAAGTTTTTGACGGTTTGCAGACGGTGCTGGCATATGTCTCACGGTGCGCATTCTCGGGAGTGGTTTGAGGGGCGATTCAATGAAAGGACGCAAGAGTGGATTGGAGGCCATGATAAGTGTCCAGTGCCAGGCTGCGATTGTACGTGCAAGGCGATTGATGTTGGAGTCGCACCAGGCAGAAAAAGGAACATGATCGACCTGAACATCTCGGAGAATTGGTCATAGGGGAAGCGAACGAATACGAGTCTCTAGGCGCCTTTACGCATTATTCACCAGTCTGTCAAATGCCTTTCATATGACTACTACAGCGTGGCTGAAATCTGAGACCTCCCTGAACAATGATACTCTGGGCGCCAAGATGGCGTTGAAGCGGCCATAAGAAAGAGCGCTTGATAAATTCATGACGATCATCATGGTGATGGCAAGAGATCGTGAATCCATCCCATATGAAATGGAGCCCATGCCACCCATGAGTTCTGGCAGCTGTGTGAAGATTGGTTCATGCCATCCACTTACCTCCGTGCTAGTGACAGAAAACGACCAAAAGTCCAAGCTATGGAGAAGCTTGAACCCATCGACCGACCATCTCTGCATTACAGCGAATAGGTTCAGAGCAATGTGATGATGCACACTCGATCCATCACCACCAGGATATTGGAGCTGAGCACGACTTTCCACATCAGGAGCTGCAAAAGCCACTCAGTAATGACATGAACAAGGATTTAGAAAAGCAGAAGCCACAACCTAGAGAAGAGAGAAAAGATGCAGAAGGAGGAACACGAAGAGTCCTTGAGAGAGACAAGCCTGGTGTGCATGGTCCTGCGCTGACAGAGCGTAAGTAATGAGGCTGACGAGCCAATATTGAGATGATTTGGTTCGGTCGAGACGACCCTGAGAACCCTAAGGAATAGACGAGCAGGCAGCAATCGGAAGCCACGCTTGTCGTATGTTCCTTCACCTTCATCTCGCGGGTATTGTTCTCAATGATAGCGTCAGCGCTTGGCAAGATGGACAAAGTCCTCGGCATAACCTTTGAAGTTGAGGCACAAATGACCTTCTCTATCTTCGTCCTAGCATACGCTATTACCCACTTGGATTTTTGGCCGGTTTTATGCCCTACGGCTGAGCAATATGTGGTCGAATAGCTCGCATGAATATTGGGATGCAGATTTGCCCAGACGGTCTTTCGATTTCTCAGCGGAATAGGCAGAAACATGCCCTTGGCTATCGGCGGTGGTGTCTTGGGGTGAGAGATTTATGATCGTAATGCCTTGCTCCTGTAACCAATACTGACCAGGGATTGCTGGCATGCGGATCGGCGAGGAAAAGCAGTTGGTATGTATAGCCTCGCCCCACTACTTGGACCCGCTGCTGGACCGAAAGCTGGAGGTTTCATTGCCTAAAACATGATTTGGCGATGGGGCTTTTGGAGTACTCGCATCGCCGCTGCTCTCATCCTGGCCTCCGGTATCTTGCTTCCTCCAAGAAACCTATCAGGCCACTCTCCGAAGAGAAGGTCAGACCGCTTGCGAAATGAGACAGGCGCATTGCTTTTGTGAGTATCGCGTAACTCCAATATCGCCTTATTGTCACACGCACTGCCCGTAATCACAGCACCAGCCGAATTGGAATAATTTCTGATCCAGGATTTTCCGTGTCGCTAGCCGGTGGGGTCTTGCCTTGAGGGATGGAAGGGGCTTCAGAGGCTCCGGCTTCGGGAGACATGATGACATGGATTACAGTAATTGTTCAGGGGGGGAAGAGTGCATTGAGATGAAGTAATTCACCTTGATACTCGGGTAGGAGACTTGCTTTGACGGCTGTAGCAACGACCGGCGACTTGCCGCAGAGGATAACGAGGATAGATTCAGACATATTGTATGCGGGACTGTGCAGGAAATTGCAGTATGGTGGCAGGAACGGTGTACTGCAGAGCCAATGGATTATCAGGAGAAAAGAGTGATTTCCGTGCGATTCCCTTGAACCGAGCAACTCCGAAGGTGACGAATCTTTCTTCTCGGTACCTGATAGCAAGCGACAGTCTGCGATTCAAACGGATTTAGCCCAAGGCATGTCAGTTACTGGGCCACTGGCAAGGCACTCAATAGACAATGCTGCCAACGTCTTGTTCCAGGAGTTTTATCTTCAATATAGCTTACTGCGAAATGAAATGAAACGAGAGGCACTCAATCGTGGACTAAAGTAATATGCATGCGTGGCCGTGGCTTAAGGTAGTACTAGTAGGGATCAGAATAGGCAAAGCGGGATGTCGAGTGGCGCTAGAAAGGGCGGCTCAACTATAAATAAATCTGAAACTGGTACTAGTACCCGTGCGATCTAGCTCCGGCATTTCTCTTTTGGGGGGGGGATTCTTTGTTCTGTTCGCTGCAGGGCAGGTACAATCAGCTGGACGGCTGCATCTTTTGCATCTTTGGACAGTCATTTACACGGCAGCTCCAAAGCAGACAATGATGCCACCGACTTTTGAGGATTATCATTGTTCTGCCGTCGCCAGAAAGCATGATGGCTTGGGACATGATGGGAGAGAATTGAAATGACTGGCATGAATAGTCGGAGACTCGAGACGAATATCTCAAACATCACCATCCTTGGACATTATTCACTACTTTACGAGACCCCCTATTGTATCCCAATAGGTATCCCATAATCCCACTCGGTTGCCATTTGCCATTTGCAGTTAGTTACTAATAATATACGGTAATAAGTGAATATTGTTTGAGATATCGGCGCCGTGACCAGGCTCGCCACTCATCTTCCCCCCTCTTAAATTTGTTTAAATCCTGCCCTTGGACTCGACCGTTGGACATGGACGTCACTGCTCCACCTCCTTCTCCAGATCACCACCTTCTCAAGTAGGTAAAAGATCGCTTCTCCCATCCTCCAAAGCCTTTCCGCTCGACTTTCTTTCATAGTAAGGTATGGAATGTCGAAAAGTGATAGGGTGCATCTTGTCTGGGCGGCTAAAGGGACAAGGCGCAGTGATTGGTTAAAGCCGAAAAGGACGAAAGCGCTGACTTCCCCACCAACAGACCTTCAATCCTCATTGGCCAGCTGGAAACCACACGGCGACAAGAACCTCGCCCTCGCCCTCTCACTTCCACCGAGCCTCTCCATCCTCATAAATTCACACTCCACTAGCTGGTGCGCCCATTGACGATTGGTACACCAAGAACTCATCGCAATCGACCCCAGGCGCTTAGGCATCATCAACACTCCGCCTCAGAACGAACCCCACAAGACTCCCAGCGTAGGAGGGTGAAGAGCAGATCAAGGGTGGGAGCCCAAAGGCAGACACAACTCAAGTCGCCAATCACACATCCAGGGAGAGAGGGAAAGCCAGCGCTTCGCTGATAGTCTAGGGTTAGTCTTTCATCTCATGCCTTTGGACATCTGATTGGCTTGCCTACACTGGACTGTTCTTTATGCAAGACACACCATTCTAGATCAGCGGCAAACCTCCCATTTCTAATATTCACATCTTCATCCACTTTCCCAGGCTTGCTTGCGATTTCACTCGTCTGGCATGGCCCCATCACCATGATGGCCTCTGTGATCTGTACTGACGTTGTGTCTGTAGTCGACGGCCTTCATACTTCGCTTCCCGACTTTCAAACGAGCCGTAATAGTAATGTCTTTCCCTCCAAGGGAGCCCTTGGTCTTGAGGTAGCATATGGGTCTCACCAACACTATTCGTCAGCAAAGAGGTGCTCACCGACAAACTCACCAGGCTCAAGTATGCCGGTGGCAACAAGCTCACAGTCGCTTCTGGCATCCTTACCTTCGTTTATGTCTGTGTTTGGAAACGGCCCGGACAGGTTAGAAACAAATGAAGGTGACGCCGCGGCGACCACTTCACAGGGCAGGACTCCAAAAAGGCCCCTAAACATCGCCCAACCTGCTCCTCCTACAATTCGTCGAGACTCCACCTCGACCTTTGAATCCACAGAGTCCTCTCCTACAACTACGATATCGACAGTGGGGTCTTCTCTCACAGAGCCTTCGCCTCGTTCGCCTCCCGAGACACCAGACTCCTCCTCACCTCTTACATCATTCAAAAACCTGAGAACGAACTCGGTACCGAATAATCAAGCAGAAATGGAGTGCAGAGACCCTTTCTCGAGCTCATTTCCAACCTTACCCGGAGTGGAGCGCGCAGATTCACCGAACAAGAAAATGCGCAACATGAAGAACTTGTCGGTGAATACATCTGCGTCAAATCGCACAGGGCTCCAGCTTCCAAAATTAGGACCCTCGAACCCGCCACAAGCATCCACCAATGCATTCTCCGCTCCACCTACACCAGCATTCATTGTTCCGCCCAAATTGCCTAGAAAAAAGCCAAGCACTCTCCCGCTCATGATCACTACCCCCGATTCAAGCACTTCTGGCCAGGATCGGCCGAGCGCAGCCCTTCAAAGCCCATCAGATCCACAGATTCGGACTTTGCGGTTGCTACAAACCTCGTTAAATGGCGCGCTATTCTCTCCAACCGTCGCCCCTGAGGGCGGCATGCGATTACCGCCGTTCGCCGCTCCGGCGACGTCTAGCCGCCCCTCTACTACCGGTGGCCGGATAGGCAAAGTACGACCGCCGCTCAGTGTTTCGCCTCTGTCTTCGTTCGATAATTCAACATCCTCTCCAATCACAAGGCAGACACTCGATCATGTGCAAGAAGAGACAGACTATGAGCCTCCGCTCTCTCAAGAAGTCAAGTCGCCCGCATATCCACAAGGGCCCGTGTGCATCTATGATCCGCACGTGTACCTTTATCTCGAACCCAGCCATGTCGAAGCGCGAGAATTCGACGTCATTCTGAACGTTGCGCGAGAAGTATTGAACCCTTTCTTGGCAGCAGTAGAAAAGGACGCACAACCTCGAAAAGAAGGAGCAGAGATACAAGGAGCTCCGAATGCAGACAACGCCTACCTCGCTGGCCGAGATAGCGTTCCAGAACCGCAGACTGCGGTCTCGGAGAAGTCCTTCGCCTCTGCACTTGAGGCGCAAATAGAAGATGCTTCAACGACGGCGCCGGGCACACCAAAGGCATTCAGGCCGGAGCCTGAATACATCCATGTTCCTTGGGACCACAACACTAATGTAGTGGATGATTTGCTGAGGTTATGTGAGCTCATCGACAATCGAGTACGGCAAAATAAGAGAGTATTAGTGCATTGCCAGTGCGGAGTTAGCCGATCAGCAAGTCTTGTTGTTGCATACGGACTATACAAGAATCCGCAGCTCACTGTGCAAGAAGCCTATGATGCAGTCAAATTTCGAAGTAGATGGATCGGGCCAAATATGAATCTAATATATCAATTATCGGAGTTCAAGGCCAAATTGATCAGGACGCATCCCATGGGAACAGCAGCTTGGCATGCATGGCGAGCTCTGGGATCTGGGCGCTCAAACCCAAACGCCACTGTGAATCCTAACTCAGACTCTGGCCTACCGTCCTCTTCTGGACTTCGAAGTCCGCCACAAAAGTCATTGAGTGCACCATCCCAGATAGGACGTGATACACGGTCCAGCTCATTCAGTCCACCCAGCTCAGCTCAGCTTATGCCAACCTCTTCAGGCGACATCACACCAGGTCCGTCATCAGCGCCGCCAGATATGCAATGGTCTCCAGGCCAGAGGTCGCCTGCGCCCGAAAGTGACGCCGTTTCCTCTTATGCTCAACCTCTCCCTACCTCGGCATCCCCCCCAAACATCTCGGATCCAGATACCGAAATGGTACTTTCGCCTTCAACAATGGAACGCGAAGGCATCGAAGAGAAAGAAGCACCAGCGCCTGTGGGAGGGGTGGCCAATGACCTGCAGGAAGTTGCCAAGGATCTAGCCAACAATGAACGCAATCCCACTGACATGTCTCTGCCGAAGATGAACTTTGGTCCTGAGATTACAATGTCACTGCCGTCGTTCGATGAATCATTCGGTGAGAAAGGGGCAGTACCTGTGGCAGGGATGAAACAGGAACTACAGCATGAAGCAAGCGATTCGGACAAAACTTCGGACAACAAAGAAGAATCTGCTCTAATTTCTCCGCCAAGGTTCTTGGAATTGGTTACCGAAAATTTACGCTTCCAATCACCCACTAGTCCTGCAATCAAGGAGACAGAAATGACGCTCTCACACATCCTGCCAACAGCCACTGTATCAACACCCTCCCCCACCCTCCCAGCAGGCTTCAGCAGCCTCTTAAGCCGACGCCAAGGCCCTCTCGGACTACGCCAGTTACCTCTCCGCCAGGGCCAATCTCCACCACAATTGACCAATGCCCAGCCATCACCGCGAGCAATCGATCCCGACGTCCCCCAGACTCCCTCGCTCCTCTCTCCCCGAGCTGCAGAGTTCACAGCTAGTCCCTTCCACCGCACTTCTGCTGGCGATCTAGCGGGCTCGTCGGTCTTCGAACAAGGTCTCATGAGCCCGGGGCTAAAGGAGGAGGATCCTAGGAGTCCGCATCCGATTGGCGAGGCCCCGATTACGAGGAGTATCTTCGATATGATATGAAGATCGCTCAGGTTGCATCAACATTTTTCTCACCACCACCACCACCACCACCATAGGCGGCTGGGGGCACGCTACACAATGTGCCTATGAAAGATCACGCATGAGACATGATGCTCTACTACCGGGACATCATGACTACGAAGCCAGCTGTCGACAGCTCCAAGGACTGTCACCGCAGCTTTCACGATCCAGAGGGGTCATCATTCGGCACACTCGAGCCCAGCTCGAGGGCCGTCTTCCCTGCGATCAGGTGCATCTTGTCTCCGCTATATAGATTCAACCGGCATCAATTAGCCAGCATGGCCAGCCCTAGCACCACAATTTTGCGGAAATACCCGGGATGAAATGCATACGAGCGGCTAAATCCACCCTCTATCATCCCCCTAGCTGTTCCGTGGACGTTTCCGCTGAGAGATGAGAGGCCGGCGAGCAGACGTGGGGGGATGGAGGTGGGATGAGGATGTCCCGCAACAAAGTGACAGTGTTTTGGCCCGATTCAAACATGAAGCGCATTGACGATACCTGCCCATGGTCGGGACATCATCATGACCCTCGAATGCATACAGCGTTCTACATATGTTTGCATAGTTCAATGCCATTTGTTTTTTTTTAAAACAGCATCAAAAGGTGCAGCAAGCGCATTATGATGGTGACTGATGTAACATTCCAATCCGGTTTAAATCGTCCACCGGAGAATTGACCAATCATCTTTTGTTTTATCTTGTGCCGTGGGTATCGATGTAAACGTCTAATATGCCAATGCCGAAGCCCCAAAATATCCCGAGAGGCCCAAATTCGCTGTCGCTTCAGAGGAAATGAAAATGCCAAAGATTCTCTGCACCAGTGTGCAAAGCAGCAGAACGTTCGTATCACCGGCCATGCAATCACGTTCGCCCTCTTCCCAATCCATCTATCGCCTATGCCAAAAACCCACACGTCCCATCACCATTCTCCTGAACCATTACAGGTCCCCAACCTCCCTACACCATCCGGCATCCCTAACCTGACTAATGGTCAGCCTCCTGTCGACATCTCTATCCAACATCTGTTTTATTAATTCAATATTCGCGGCCGACATGATCCACGGTATGCGTAATTCGTGATCCAGTATTTCGTCAATGCTGTAGAAGGGGTTTTCTTTGTAGACGAGTGTATAGAGGAGGATGCCGAGGGCCCAGATGTCTTGTTCTTTGCCGCGGTAGGATTTACCTTGGAGGACTTCGGGCGCTGCGTAATCTAAAGCCACCGTTAGCCATGTGGGATAGGAGCAGGTCGAAACGGAGAAAGAACTTACCAATTGTCCCAACAAAGACATCAAAGGGGCCGTTCTTGATGTATGCCGCGCTACCGAAATCGATGAGCTTGACTTTTCCTTCGCCATCCAGAATAATGTTCTCGTCTTTAATATCGCGGTGTACAACGAGTGCTTTGGTGTGTAAATGATGCAATGCGTCCACCACCTGCAAGAAAATATTTCGGCATTCAGCCTCATCCATTGTTGATCGCATCTCAATGTAATCAAAGAGATCCATGCCTGGCAAGCCGTGCGGTACCATTTCGATATAGTAGTTGACATCATCTTCGAAAAAGTCTGTCATTTCGACAATGTTGGGGTGTCGTAACTCGTCTCTTCGCAGGTAGTCGAGGACGTGGATTTCCAGTGGAACTGTTCCAAGGCGGCGGTCTCGGGTCCATGTATCGACGAGGATGCGGCGCTTGGTCACGTATTTGAGGACGACTTTCTTGCCATTGGCTTTGGCGTAGCGGGCCAATTTGACCTGGCCATACGCGCCTTGGCCCATATCTTCGAGAACGACGAAATCTGATATCTTCTTCTTCTTCTTGGGCAGATCCTTCGCCTTGGAAGTGGAGACACGAGGTACTGGCTCTATCACGACATGCTTGGACGGACTCTCGGAGATAGGCTGGGATGCCGCTTCTTTGATTTGTTGTGTGAGTGACGTTGTGGGTAAAGTTTCTGGCTTGATGTCTTCTCGGTCAATCTGCTCTGGAGTAATCGACCGGCTATTTTGACCAGGAGAGGGTTGGTGTGGCGTACCAGGTCGCGAGAGGTTTGGTGTAGCTGAGCCACCAGGAAGAAGTGCGGAGTGAAGCTGCCGCGAATAGGTAATCCATAGAGCATATACAATCTCCGAAGGATCAAACTCCTCGCTCGCCGAATCGCTGTCTTCGCTCTTTTCCTCGATAACAACATCATTGACCGTGGATCTCTCGCTTCGTACAACACGCATTTGCACGTCAACGTTAATCTCTGACCCATCTCGATGACGAGCTATCAGTCCTTGTGGCCGTAGAAATATGGCTGCAGCATCTTCGTTGCCTTCACGTAGAGCCACCAGGGCTCGCGCTCTTCGGAAGCTGTGCTCTGGTACGACAATACCATCAACCAAGTTCACGTTGTCCTCCTCGATCAATATTTCAAGGATTTTCTCAAACTGCGGTATCAGCTCGCTGATCTTTTGACCGCTGGGTTCGGCTTCGCCAAAAAGGGCCGCTGAGAAGACTGAGTTGGAGCTCATGACCGTTAGGTTCGAAGCAGAGACGACCACGATACCGGCGATGTGTGGGAAGCTCGAGACCCGCAGTGTTTCGTGGTCAGGCTCCATGGTGACCGAAATAGGGATGTTTATGCTGTCATCACTTCTAGCCGCAAAATACTGAACGGTTGTATTACTCGCAAAGCCTGTTCTACTCGTGATTGTTGAGCCGTTTGAGCTGCTTTTTGTAGGCATGTGTGGCATCAGATGCTGTAGTTCTGTTCCAGCAGAAACGTCTGACTTTCCCCAAATCACGTTTGTAGCTCCTTTGGATCCCGTCACACGCAAATCCGCATCAAGCTTCAGGGTGGCAATATCTTCCGCAATTTCCTCCAGCACCCATATGAGACCGCCTCGCTTCTCTTTGACCCACAGGCTTGCAGCTCCCGTGGCTCCGTTGCGCTTTCGTATCGGCACAATATCCCCACACAATAGAACACCGCGGGATTTATTCGCAGGATGATACGGTGCACCTCTTGACGTCTTCGTCTTCCATTCGTCAGTCTGAGCCCTTTGCTGCCGCCATGGAGGCTTGCTGAGAAGCTGTGCAGTTACACCCCTACCCATCTTGACGGAGGTTGTTGATTTCGGACTTGTCCTTGCGCTTTTGCTACCGGCTTGACGCGCCTTGGCCGTCGCCTCTGCGCCCGGAGACTTGAGTTTCTCTTCCAGCCACGCCCTTCGATCTTCCCTCACGACCTCGAGCATGCTCAATTTTTTAAACTCAACTTTCGTCACTCCAAAGACTAGGCATGCAAGGTCGTTTGCGAGGAGAATCGTCCAGGGGGAGGAAGTCTCTGTAGTGAACACAGCCTGCGCAGCGGGTACCCATCGGTTGTTATGCCCGTGCACCAAGGAAGGGGTGTTCATGCCAGTGTTAAGAGCGTTGACGAAGCCTGCCAATGGCGTTGGAGATACAAGGCTTTCATGAGCACTGTCGCTCGCCTTATACGGCTTTGCAAGCGTCTCCACAAGCCTCGTTTGTAGGTTCAAGAGTGACAGGTCTGTGTATGTACGCTTCATGCCGGTTGTTGGAACCTGAGATGTTTCTAGAATGGGTGAAGCACTAGATGGTGATTCAGGTTCCACTGGATCAGCAGCTGAGGCTGCACTAGCTAGTGAAGGCTCTGGTTGGCTTGATCCAGGTCTTAAGATTTCATTGTCTCCCGTTTGCTGTGAGCTCTTATCTACAGATGACCGTATTCTAAGTGCTTCTGGACTCGTAGACCGCGCGAGAAAGGCGTTGTCGAACACATTCTTTTCCACATCAGCTGGTCCGGTCATTGGGCCATGGAGTTGCCGAGCATTCTGATTGTTTTGTGAGTCAGAACCGAGAATGTTCGCCCGCACCAAGAGATCCACCATGCTCTGAATTTCCACATCACCACTGACTTTGGCCTGCGCGGTCATGACACCCGGATGGTTTACACCAAAGCCTAGTCGATCACGCATAAAATCTATAGCTCTTTTCAACACACTCTGACGATTGTGGAGCGCACCTTCGGACTGGTGGGTGAAGGAGAATGAATGCAGAGATTCGGAAGGAAACCGTGACAGGTCTTCTCCGAAGTTCAGCGTGGGTGAAGAAGGTGCACCCCCTGTAAATCCTCGAGAGGTGGACGAATCCACTGTCATGGAGGAAGACCTTGGAGGGAGTGTATAAGAAGTGGATGGTGATGAAGGGTGCGATGGTGCTCGAGAAGCAGGCTGCTGGCGTATTCGCCGCAGTCCTGATATCCCAAGTCCACGCTCGTGATCTGACATGATGGGGGATCTGGCCGTTGGGTCACCAATGGCAGATCCGGCATCAAAGGAGACCCGTAGTTTCCCATCTTCTGTTGGTCTTCTTGCACCTGTGAGCAGGTCCCCAGTACTTCTGTTCTTTGGAAGCTTCAGTACATCCAGTGCTTGTTCTGTTCTTTCCTCCTGTGAGACGACGTGTCGTATGCCCGAGTCCGCTAGAAAAGACAAAAGCGTTAGTGAACAGAACGAACGAAGGTGGTAAGCTTCGTAAGCAAACTGAGAAGGTAGTTGAATGTGCCGATTTGTTGCTCCTTCTCATCTAGCATATGTAAGCTGAGAGACGTACCATCAAGGTGCAAGTCCAGCTCGGTCATGCTTCAAAAGATAAAAAGTGCGTCCC
Source organism: Letharia lupina (assembly GCF_014066315.1). Lineage (NCBI taxonomy): Eukaryota > Fungi > Ascomycota > Lecanoromycetes > Lecanorales > Parmeliaceae > Letharia > Letharia lupina. The sequence goes on from NW_023502980.1 coordinate 611,011, forward strand.
CTCTGGCTCAGATGGTACGCGAGCGCTGCTTGCATACAGCGTCCGCTACCTTGGCCAGAGAGATGCAGATTTTTTAAGGTTGCATGAATCCCAGACGGGCAGGCGCGTGTATGCAGGAAGAGACAGCTCTTAAGCTCGCGTCAATGGAGAGTGGGGCTTGTGAGGCGTTAAGCATACACCAGCTGGTGCATAGAAACAAGCGTACAAGGTATCTATTTATTTCGCATATTATCTATATGTTTGAGTATTGGGCGATTGTATATCGACAAAAACATTGAAAACCATAAATCGTTGGGCGGAGGGTCTCCGATACGTCAGCGGTTCCATATAGCTTGGCGTTGTTTGCTCTACAGCATGACGATTCAAAAGGCAATGTCCTTGTGAGAACTGAGAACCCCGGTTATGCAGCACTTTTACGGCTTGTTATTTTCTTTTACATAGAGAAGTGCAGTCATGATGTTGGGTAGCATTCCCTCTGGTAGCAATTGGGTCGATTGCCACGTGAAAAGTAGGATTTAATGCCTATCTAATTGCCAGCTTTGCAGCTTTCTAGCCAGCTCCCTTGCCACCGGACGAGGTCGATAGAGAAAAAGGTACAGGCTAGTCAAGCAGGTGAGGAAGACAATCCTGGCTGTATCAAAGCATGGCTGTCGAGGAGGTCTCATAGAGGCTGCTTGTGGAGCTTGGGTGTGTGAAAGGAGTGGAGGAGCATAGATGAAATTGGTATCATCGCATTGAAAGGACGTAGAGTCGGAAAGATTGGTGTTGAGCAAGCGAATTCATCAGTCGTCAAAGCACGCTGTGAAAGCCATGATGATTCGTGAAGGTAGTAAAGGATCATGAGGTCGTAATAGTGTGTCGTGAAAGGACGTGTCCATGGCAGAGAGTGAAGCGAGTCAACTTTTGGTAGGGATGGATAGAAGTGTAATGGAAAGGAACTGTCGAGTCGGAGACGTGGGATGCGAGGGTCGGAGCGTGGCGGATGTGCACCTGGCTATATGCAAACCAGAGCAACCTTGATGTTCACGGTGGAGATGACAGCTCCAGTACTGGATCTAGTCCTGAGGCTGTTGGCTTCTACGCATCTTCTCGGCCTCAAGGTTCTCATAAAGCAGATACAGAGCTTTTTCATTGGCTGCGGCGCTGCCCATGATCGTGAACATGCGCTCTCCGGTCTCGTCGTGAGGGGCTTTGGCAATGGATATGCGGGCACCAGAACTCTTTCTGATTTCGCTAATCTTGCTTCCAGCGCGTCCAATTATGCAACCGACCATGTCGGAAGGAATGCTGATGTTTTGCGTCTGAATCTCTTCGCCGTCTTCTGTCGTAGTAGGAGGTCCACGATTTGCCGCATCAGAGTTTGAACGGCGGTTGTATGAGCCTCCAGCGTTGTTATCGCTAAAGTCGGCACCGTTACCAGTGCGATTGAACGAGCGATTGCCATTGTAGGGTGGCGGTGCACCGACGGGAGCACCGGCCAAAGGACCTCCACGACCGGCCTCTGCTCTCACGACAGGGTTGTAGAGAACAGTCCCTGTCCCGCGTTGCCAGTCATCGACCAAGCATTTTCCAATCTCCCAAGTAGCCTTTTGAATGCCATCTGGCGTGCCTTGAACCTCAACAATTCGCTCGGTTGACTGTGGTAGCATCTCTTTCTGGGCAACCATTCGGACACCGGAGGCATCTTGGATTTGCTTGATCTTGAGCCCTTGTCGACCAATGATTGTACCCATTTGATGGTGAGAGATGAGCAGACGAATGGCTGTAGAAACGATCATTAGCTATCATGGTAGAGATATAGAACAGCCAGTGTACGAGGTGACAGTGGCGGTATAGCATCGATATGGGGGAGCCTTACGATGTGTTCCGTTCGAAGAAATGACTCCACCCATCCCCATCTGTGGAGCACCTTCCAGCAAACCCTTGGCAACAATAGCGTATGCCTTTGAAATGGAATCTAATCCGCCAGTGACCGTGAGCACACGATCATGCACACCCTGCACCACCTTGCTAACGCCGGCTTTGACACCAGTCTCATCTCGAAGGTCCGCCACATTCTTTCCTGCTTTACCTATGATGACCCCGGCTTCTTTCGAGGACACAATGGCACGGAGAGTGAGTTGAGACTGGGCATACTCTTCATCAGTTCTTGGTGCTGGCTCTCCATCCGATCCGAGACGGTTTTCGTCCCCATTCTCAGGGCTGATGCCGACACGGCCCATGGAGTCGGCGATATCTGTCTCGGTGCGGGTTTCGGTTGCCATTTTGAAGGTGGATGGACAGAGGAAGGGTATTGAGTTCGGTGCTTTCGCTCGAGCTCGAGGGTGACTGAAATTGAAGTGATCTTGAGTGAGCAGTCACAACGGGTGGACTGCGTGCATATAGGTCAGCAACCGTACTTGTGCTGTTAGGGTCTTTATCGCCAGCTGTTGCAGGGAAGCAAACAATCGTTGATGATGAAATACCTACAGAGAGAGATGGAAGAGGGTTCCGTAGGACGAGGTGGGTATCAGACTGCGGACTCGAGAATAACTAGACCGGGCAGCTAAGGAAAGAGGATATGACAACAGTCTGAGGAAACATGAAGCTGTCGTGGGAGAGATGTTCGTACGCTCAGAATTTTTTTTGGGCAAGGACGCTATTTTTCCCCCGCCAAACAACCATTATTTTTCATGCACAATCCCTGTCGCCAGTCACATTTTTTGGCAGCTGCATTCGAGACTTACCGTTCCTCAAGGGCATTTGCTCTACAATGCGTCGCTACGTTGATGATTTGACCTTTAACATGCCTCAAGCAAATAGGATGGGACTTGTTCGACACACTTCACTGGGCAGGCATGAAATTATTCAACCATCTTATGATATGAGGCTTGCATGCACATGAAAAGAGCCACTCGATGAAGAGAGGCCATTTCGAGTCAGTCTTATTGGGTAGTACTCGATGTCAACTTCGTTACAAATACATCGAAGTCATGCTTGTACAAAACTTTCCGTCTCTCGTGCAACAATGGAGCTCGTGTCACTTCTGTGCTTCGAAAACCACTAGGTCTTGTAAGCCCAGTCAGAGATCGTGACTTTGATTATGGGCGACATACCTTTCTGTACTTTCATCTTGTCAAAAAGATCGTAACCTTCTACAGCCTCGGACATGGGCATGATCTTGTCAGACATAAACCTGGATCATGGTCAGTGGGCGCTACTCGGTCGTTGAGCTTCAATAATAATATCTGACCCCAAAAGATGTTGCTTCTGCTTTAGCATATCCAGAGCTTGAGGGAATATCGATCGCACGGGGCATCGGCCCATTTGAATACGCAGATTCTTGCCATATGCTTGGTTGCCAGACCTGTCAAATCGTCAGCGCTGACTCCTATCATCGAGATAAGCAAGCAGGTTGTCCCAGTACCAGGGGATCTGCAACGCGTCAGTACAGTGCATGGGTGGAGGCAAATGATCCTTCGGGCTTACCTCCGCATTATGCACGCCAACGCTGGAAATAATGCCCCAGGGTCTTAGCAACTCAAATCCCATCATCAAAGCATGACTCATGCCAACGACCTCTGTTCAAACAAATCAGCTCCTAGCCCGGCTCCACGCTCAAATCAAGGCAAGAGATATACCCATGACTACATCGGCACCTCGACCGTCTGTCAAGTCCTTTACTCGTTTGTCGAGTCCTTCTCGATCAGTCTGGAAATTCCACGGCTCCGCACCCAAAGACTCGGCCAAATCCAATCTCGACTGTATCGAGTCCACTGCAAGCAGATGCTTTGGCTTGTAATTCTCGGCGTTGATGAGAGCACAGAGGCCGACAGGTCCGCAGCCAACCAGCACTACAGTTGCCTCAGAAATTTGCTCCTTCGTCAAGTCTTTGAAGGCATTGTGGGCTGCAAAGAATCCAGTAGGAAATATGTCTGCCATTAGAACCAACGCATTATCTGCAATGCCTTCTGGAGCCTTCATAGCAGTACTGTCCGCTAGCGGCACTCTCACATATTCGGCTTGAGCTCCATCAAGACCGGCTGTACCGAAGAGGGCACCCTTGGCACATCTTGAAGAGTGTCCTTGCTTGCAATAAAAGCATTCCCCGCAGGAGACGGTGAAAGGCGAGACTATCTGATCGCCCTTCTTAAAATTCTTCACGTCGGATCCGGTCTCCTCAACAGTACCAGTGAACTCATGGCCCATGATAAAGCCCGTTGGGCTGGTTTGATGGCCCTGTTACTATAAGTTTCCTCGTTGGAGCAGGACAACAGGGCGGTACAGACTCTGAAGACATGGAGCTCACTGAAGCGTTGACGTTAGATCCGCCTTGTACAGGTCAAAATACTTCCTCTACTTACCTGCCGCACAAAGCTGTATATATCACTCTCACAATAACATCTGTCGGTTCTTTGATCTTAGGAATAGGTCGATCTTCTATGGCTACGACGTGGGGTTCCTTGAAGATGACGGCTTTCATTGTGTCTTTGGCCATTGCTTTTCCGGTTCCTCCCTTGATTCTTGGGATTCTTAGGTTCAAAAAACGTAAAGATGCAATAATTGAATCTGATGAGGCTCGCCATATTTGCGTGGCAGTTCACTGCTAAAGTATGAAGTAATGGCTTCTTGGACAGCCGTTCTACCCCACACCTGGTGCCTTTCCGAGCTCTTCTACCCCGCAATCTAGGTCTGGGCCGAGGAGCTTGCGTGTATGTCCGCAGAGAAGGAAACAGTCTGAAGCTCTGCTACTTCATGAGGTCCTGCTATAACATTCAAGAATATTCTGTCGTCCATTGCTGAACACATTGGTAGCCATTCGATAATCTGCATGTTTGGGTTCATGTCTCGATACTTTGTTTCGAGATGGCTTACCCGAATGCGAAATGATCCCCACGAGCTTTCCAAACACCATGCTCAACGTAAGCTCGTGATTGAACGCCTGATTCGCTGGCCCCCGATGTATGCTTTCTCAACTCTCGCAATCCAATCTCGCCCTCCACTCTCCGCTCTCTTGTGTATGCCCCACAGCCTAGTACACCGTACACAGCAACTCTGCCTCCAGTATGAACTTCCCCTCCTTATACTTCTCACTCGGCTCGTACGCCTTGTCGTACTTCCACCCCACCGTCTCCTTACACTGTCGGCACATTATATCCCGTACAATATGCCGGCCGGTGGTCATATTCCGTTCCGTGGCTTCTGATTGAGAGATATTTACAACGGCGTTGAAGAGGTAGGCTTTGCCGTGTTGGCCACGGAAATTCTGTTGATTAAGATTGAATATCAGCATGTCCAGCTTACAAGGATGCGAACTGCGGCTAGGGAAGACATGGTGGAAAGCCCGGGTACGGTTGAAGCGGAGAAAGAGAGTATGCGTAGAAAATGGAAGGCAATGTGGGCCAGAAGAACGTACGCGTGAAATAATAGCATCGTGGCTTGCGAGATGCGTCTTGCAGTTTTTGCAGCCAAAGATTTTGTCGGAGTTGAGGTAGGTATTGTAGACGAGGCCCATGCTCACCGCCCTGGTGGCCTGTGGCCGGAGAGCGCAAGGTTGCTCGACTCGACCGGCGCAGGTAATGCAAGGGTTTTCGTGAGGCTTGGGCAAGATGCTGAGGTTGTAAGGTGGTGTGGTGATCGATTGAGGCCCGAGAAGTGATGACGGGGTCGGAAGGCGGAAACGTTGGTGCTCTCCTGAACGTACGGGTCTGGCACTGAGCACTCGACTTGCTGTTTTGTACCGTGTTTGGGATTCCGGGCAAGACGTGCCTGAGAGACGTTCGGTGATTCAAGGATGCGTTTGGTTCGGCAATCAGGCTCTTTGGAGTATAAACTGGTAGGACGGTGCGCTTCTTCGATGTTTTGCTGGCTCAGATCATTCGCAGAGTGGTTTGCTGGGCCGATGATGTTTAGTGACCCGTGTGAGGTCGGTCTGAGAGTGTCAGCTGGTTGATGCAGAAGAGGAAATGAGTACCTGGAAGGGATTTTATGCAACAATTTACGCAGGTGCACTAAATCCTGCATAAGTTTCGATGTCTCCAGCTCAAGCATCTCCGTTGAGACAGGAAACATATCAGCCGCAACTCCTGTCTCTCTACTTTGGTGCTTGACGCGAGGAGCAGGTCGTAGTGATAGAATTTCTGGCGTACCTGTTTTCAACATCTCACAAATAAGGGGTATGAATATTGCCAATGCGTCTATTTGATCTATATTTCAACTTGTACCTATCTGTACATGCAAGACACACTCGTAGGCAGCACAATGGCGTGAAAAGCTCGTGAATCAGAGCCCTTTCTCCTGCTTTTCTCTCTCCTTCGCCACTTTCTCCCTCCTTTGCATCACGCCTTCTGCCCCCACACCCCCAAACACTAACCCCACGCCCACCCACTGCATCCCACTTAACCGATGTCCAAACCAAAGCACACTCAGCATCATTGTCAACATCTTCCTCGTCACTGTCACCGTGACTAGCAAAAGGCTGCTGAAATGGCTAAGAGTGTAGTAGATGAATATCTGGCCAATAGCGCCGCAAGCAGCGAAGGAGAGTATAGCAGATAGGATTGCCGGGTTGCGTTGTATGAAGGCTAGAGCAGCTGAGAATTCGGAAGAGCCGCCCGTTTTAGGTGATAGGGGTGTTGGAGGAATTAGAGGCGAAATGCATAAGTAAAGTGTCGTGAGGAGGGTGGAAAGGACATTCTGAGCTACCATCATCTGGGGGCCAGAATAAGGGCGGTACGAGGTAAAGATATGGTCTTGAGTGCTGTTTGTAAGGCCGTCTAAGAGAAGATTGACGCTTAGCAGCATCAGTCCCCAAGCTGAGTTGTTATTCTGTGGAGATGACTTCTTGCTCGATGAGGAGGGATGGTAGACTGTGAAAACGGCCACGCCCGCGGTCACCAGGGCCACGACAAAATATTTGTAGAGGGGGTATGATTTCCTGAATATTGTGAGGTGGAGGAACATGACAGGAAGGAGCTTGCAAGATTTGGCAAGGATAAAAGTTATATAATCGATGTGAGCGAGCGAAGCATATCCGAAAGGGGAGGCCAGTGAAGAAGTTACTGCCACCAGGACGAGGGGAAAAAGGATTGAGCGAGTAGGGAAGACAGCAGGGATTGAACCGGACTTGGGAGCGGAGTAAAGGAGGTAAAAGTAGCCAACTAGTGCTGCAAATGTGGACTGAATGGTGTTCAGAAAGACTGAATAGGTGAATCGTTCGGGGGATGTTAAAGGGCCATAGCTGGTCGCTGTTATGCGTTCTTGAAGGAGCGCCCAAGAAAGACTAAATATAGTCAGATGGCTTTGAAATGGTGGCAAATAAGTCATTCTCTCTTACAATGAAGCGTAGATGCCAGCAACGCATATGACGAGTTGAGCAAGTCCGGCTTCCTCTTGGATCGCGGGACGAGAGAGCCCCTTAGGTTTGCCATTGCTCACGGCGGCAGGGGAGGCATTGCCATTCGCCTTGGTATTCATATGCTTCCAGCCGTATTTTGGGGTGTCTGGAGGTCCTTGTTCGAAGTCTGAAGGCTCTCGTCGTAAGGGAGATGCTTTGGTTCGCGCCATGCTGAGGAGCGGAACCACGCAGGTAAGAGATGTACTTAGAGATCAGATTTGCATAGAAATGGCACCTTGTCTTAATGCATAAGAGGCTGTGAAATTGAGAAGACAGGATAGAAAGGAAAGCAAGGAAAGAAAGAAAGAAAGGTAAAGTGACTCTCGAACTTCGATGTCGTCGTCGGCAGTAGCAAGTGAGATTGCGATGTGTCCATATCGGCAGCCAGGAGCTGCCCAAAAAGATGCTTGCAGGGATGCGGGTAGAACCGGATCTGCGCGCAAACGCTCAAAGCTCTCCGTAGCTCCCGGTGTTTATGCTGGTGACGGAGCTCTCCTTCGAGCGGTGGAAAAGTCTCTCATTTCCCTCTTGCTTTTTTTCTTTCCTTACATTACTAATAAGTTATCTGATGTTTGTCCATGACACTAAGAGTCTTTACCCTCTCAACTCTCCTTAATTGTATCCATTGAACATTCCTTTTCAATAGCAACACCGAAAGTACCTTCATACGCGCCTGTACATATACCATACTCCTTCAAAAAAAAATCTAGTATGTCCGAGGATGGTACTGACGCAAATGCAAAATCTGGTACGTGAAAGATAGTGGGCTATCGGGGTCTTCGCCTCCTTCCATCCGGTCTCAGGTCTTACACTGATATTATGTACCTAGAAAATCCCAATTTGACTAATAGTAAAGAAACAAACGGCCATGAAGATTCCTCCACGCCACTTGCAAATGGAGAGACCACTGTTTCGAAGCAAGACGGAGCGAAGGAGGAGCAGACCGCTGACAGTACGTCCCAGAATGGCGTTTGATGGAAAGAGCTAACGTCTGCAAAAGATGTCTTCCAAGTCACCATCAAACTACCTCATCAACCCTACCAGATCCAGATCATGGTCTCCACACAAGAGCAGGTCCAAGACCTTCGACAATCCATAGTTGAAACCCCAGGCACTTTTCAGTACTCATGTTTTCACCTGGAACATAAAGGCGAACGGATCAATGACTATCTTGAGCTATCAGAGGTCAAAGGGTTTACTGCCGACTCAGAATTGAAGCTGGTGGAAGACCCATATACAGAGAAAGAGGCTCGGATGCACTTAATACGGATTCGGGATCTTATTGGGGCCGCCGGGAATCGGGTCGACACGCTGCACGGCATTTCAGCTGGTCTGTCACTTCACGACACAGTATCACCATGGAAAGATCCTGCCGCACCCTCTGCTCCCACGGACAAACCAGCGAATGCAGGCCCATCCGGAGCTTCACATGCTCTTGCAGACTACACCCTCGACGGTCCTCCCTCAATGCGTACAATTGTTCCTACAGACCAGGAGCAATCCCCGAAAACAATCAAATCTCTTGGTGTTTCGGCTTGGAATCCTCCACCACCGTTTCTCCGTCAACAAGGCCATCTCCTCTATCTACAGCTCACCACGAATGAAGGCGAGCAATACCAGATCACTTCCCATATCTCAGGGTTCTTCGTGAACAAATCTTCCAACAGCAGATTCGATCCCTTCCCAAGACCACCACCAAAGAATGCAGCCGCACACTCACTCTTCTCTCTGATCTCCGTTTTGTCACAGTCGTTCAGCAAGTCCTTTGACACGTTATTAGATGCGAACAACAAGCGGGATCCATTGGCGAATTTTCAACTTACCAATGCCATACCTTCCAGTCCCTGGCTTGTGGCTCCTACAGCAACATCCCTCTCGTCTCATCAACCAGATCTTACGAGGACTCAAGAAACCTTTCTGCTGTCTGGAGTTGAGAATACAGAGACATTGCGAGACTGGAATGAGGAAATACAGTCCACTCGAGAGCTACCCAGAGAGACGGTCCAGGATCGAGTCTTCAGAGAGCGGTTGATATTTAAGATATTCGCCGAATTCAATGAGGCGGCTGCTCGTGGTGCAATGATGGTCGCACGTGGGGAAGTTGCGCCCCTGAATCCTACGGAAAGCAAAGACGCACAGATCTTTGTATACAACAATGTATTCTATTCATTCGGAGCCGACGGCGTTGGTACTTTTACCTCAGAAGGCGGTGATGAGGCTGCTCGAGTAGCTGTAGGAAAGGATGTCTGTGGTGTGAAAGCCGTCAATCAGCTGGATATAGCAGGCTTGGCAACCCCTGGCACCATCATTGTAGACTACCTGGGCAAGCGGTTGGTCGCGCAGAGCATTGTTCCTGGTATCTTCAAGCAGCGAGAACCCGAGGAACATCAAGTTGACTATGGTGGAGTGGAAGGTCGAGACGTCGTCGCTGAGAACGAGGCATTTGTACCAACATTCTCTCAAGTTTCCAAAGCTTTGAAAGTGAAGAAGCATGCTGTTTGGGACAAAGAAGGCAAAAAGCACGTGCTCGAGGGCAGCGTTGAAACGAAAGGCCTGCTTGGTACAGACGGCCGCAAGTACATCCTCGACCTGTATAGACTTACGCCGCTGGATGTTACTTGGCTCGAGGAACATTGCAAAGATGGCAAGGTACCTACTACTGAGTCTCAATCGCGGGATTATCCTCACCGTATGACCACTCTCCGACCAGAGCTTGTGGAGGCGTACTGGAGACTTAAAATGAGTGAATATGTCCAAGAACAAGTGGAGAGTCGGAAGACCAGTGCTAAAGCGGATGGGCCAGCTGCAATAACAAGCGGTACAAAGGAAAGCCAAGTGAACGGTGTGGAGGACATGCACGGCGAACACCAGACTGAAACGGACAAGTCGTCCGAACCGAAAGACAACACCACGGAACAGAGTCCAGAAGAAGATCGTGTAGACATTTCGGCTTTCTCTCTAACTCTCAATCCTGACGTCTTCTGCGGACAGGTTCCACAGACAGACGCAGAGAAGGATGAGTGGGCGAAGGATGAGCGCGAAGTAAGGGCTGTTTGCGCACACCTTCACGAGAAAGTCATCCCCGAAATGATACAAGACCTCAGGGAGGGAGAGGTCGGATTTCCAATGGACGGCCAATCTTTGAGTCGATTGATGCATAGGCGGGGGGTCAACTTGCGCTACCTGGGTAAACTCGCTACTCTCACTGAGAATGAGGATGCACGACTACGAGCTCTCAAGGCACTGACTGTACAAGAGATGCTCGCAAGGGCTTTCAAGCACGTTGCCAATCGATACCTGACCCATCTACCAATGGCCTTCGCTACGAATTGCCTATGCCACCTTCTCAACTGCTTTTTGGGCACAGGTCTCAACGAGATACCGAAAGCACAGATTGATGACGATCTCCGAGAATTCTACAGGGACGCTGATTATTCATTTGCAAAAGTCACACCTCACAGTTTGAAAGGAGAAGTGAAGACTCAGGTCCAGATTCGGTATCAGTACGTGTTAGATGATGCCTGGACACACGAATTAAGACACATTCAACTTTTGCGAAGCATAGCGCTCAAGCTTGGATTGCAGCTGACCGCCCGGGAATACCATTTCACTTCAGAGACCCAAACGAACACTGAGCAGTCGAAGCCACAGGCCAATGGAGTTGTGGATGGGACCGCGAATCATTCTGGAATGAACGGTCATGCTCATGGCAACGCCAATGGGAAGAAAAAGAAGAAAACCGGTGGTCGCACCTCTCCAGTAACAAACGGCTCGGACACCCCAAGCCAAGAATCGACGTTCAGCCCGGGAGACATAGCAAACATGGTACCGATCATCAAAGATGCCTGCCCAAAGAGCATCCTTGCCGAAGAAGCTTTAGAAGCCGGCAAAATCTCAATGATGCAGAATCAAAAAGAAATTGGTCAGGAGCTACTTCTCGAGTCGCTAACTTTGCATGAACAGATATATGGCATTTTGCACCCGGAAGTGGCTCGAGTATACCATCAATTGGCGATGCTCTACTACCAGCTTGACGAAAAGAGCGCTGCTATCGAGTTGGCCCACAAAGCGGTGATCATCTCAGAACGTACCCTTGGCATAGATTCAAATGAGACGATCCTGAGCTACCTCAACCTCGCTCTTTTCGAACACGGTAACCGCAATACAACCGTTGCATTAGCATGCGTAAGACACGCTTTAGAGCTTTGGAAAATCATCTACGGCTCCAAACATCCTGACTCCATCACCACACTCAATAATGCAGCTGTCATGCTTCAGCAATTGCAATTCTACCCAGAGTCACGCCAATGGTTTGAAACATCGCTTGCCATAAGCGAGGAAGTGTCAGGAAAACAATCGGTCAATACTGCCACGCTCCTCTTCCAACTAGCGCAAGCCTTGGTCCTAGACCAAGACCACAAAGGCGCTGTTCACCGTATGCGCGAAGCTTACAGTATATTCCTGGTCAAACTCGGCCCCAATGATCCGAATACCAAAGAATCGGAGAAATGGCTCGAACAGCTCACCCAAAACGCCGTGTCTATGGCCAAGCATGCAAAGGACGTGCAAGCTCGACGAATGCGAAGAGTGGTTTTCAACCCGCGCGTGACCACCATGGGAGCCCGCCCGCAGCCTCCAGTCGGCCAGTCTAATTCGGATTTGGCTAGCGGTCGTGATATCAGTTCAAGGAGTAGCAACACCTTTGATTCTCGAAGCATCGACGAGCTGGTGAAAATCGTTGAGGGTGGTGGTGAAATTTCCAAATCATCAACAGGAAAGAAGCGGACGACTCGCAGCAATCCGAAGCGCCGTGGCGGAGCAGCTCAGGCCTGAGAGTCCGCTTTGACAGTATCCCTCGGGCATAGGAGTTTCACATGCACAACAGTCGTCCTTGGAGGATGTGAAAAGTTTGCACAGCGTGATTGTTTTGCTTTTCTTTATGTACTCTACGAAATAGCGTCCCATCTTTCTGTACAGGATCAGCCCCTTTGTGTACAGAGCCATTATCGCTTTTCAAAGATATTGTATATGCACACGTTCTTCCCCAATCGAGCTTTATGGGTTGGATTTCCATAGAAACGCTTTCTCGCATCAAGATTCGGAGGCATGTACCATAGCCGGGAGCACATACATAGCATTTCCTCCCGCGCAAATACCACTCATAATTTCACCCATAATTGGTTCACTGGACTAGGGAAGGTGTGACTCTGACTACCAGTTTGAGTGAGTTCTCACTGGGTTCCACGGAAGGTGTTCGCACTTGCCTGCCGGGAAACTCGCCGGCAATTGACCTTCGTGACGGCGTCACCACGACGCAACGAAGCGCTATACCCATTCGAGGTTTCTCTCCTTGTTTCCTTTGAACATCGGGTAAACAAATGCCCAGAAAATTAATGGTTTCCAGCTCGCTAGAAGACTTACGCTAGGGGCCGTGTTCCACCTATACAATCTCGTTACCTCATGTTGTTTGAATTCAGCAGGGGCTTGGATGGTAGTGATTCGTGCACTCGGAGATGTAGAAGCTGCTGCAAGTTGTTGTGCAAGGTTCATGCGTCTGTGCTGTTTGGCTATAGCTAGCTACGTCGCATACGAGTGGCTGTACTTCTGACGTTCGACGAGGTACTAGTACTAGTTGATTCTGACACTTATCGGCCTTACTATATATTCAAATCTTTCTGCAACGAGAGCCTGGGTACATGTGTGGAGAATGATGGCCTGTGAAACTCTAGAGCCTCTTTAGATCTCCAAGTCCTAGTGTCACAATGTTACTCTGAAATGGCGCGTCGCTACAACTTCAGCGATTTGAACAAAAGCGGGTTCTAGCTAGCGGCTGAGATTACATGTTTTGAGTTGAAAAAAACCGCCGTGACCCCACTGCATTTGACCACCTTCCTTCACTTCGGCGCAAGTTTCGGTGACTGCTTCGGAGACGACTTACGGCGTCCCCTTCGGTGTGCCCCCCTCAATCGTGCACGAGTACCCACATGCCGCCTGATTCCCCAACGACACCATTTCCTCCGGCGTCGCGACCCGTGAGTGCCGCAAGCCGGTCTCCTCGAACTTCCCGAGCTGCTGCACCCTTGCGGCGGAAAAGGGAGAGGGCGGCCGATCCAGGGATAAGGGGGAGACCATGCTCAGCCTTCTGTTGTTCGGGCTGTATGCCTTGTCCGCGGATGATGTTTTCTTATGGCCCCAGGACGGGGCCACCATGCTGAGTCTTAATTTTTCCCTCGATGAGGGTTTGCGTTCCACGAAGGTCGGGGTTGGAGACACGCGGCTCATCTCTACCGTTTCGGCTGAGGAGATTTTGCGGTCGGTCCAGAGGGGCGGGGAGACCATGCTGAGACTTATCAGGCTCGCTCTTGTGTCGCGGTAGCTTTCGATATCGCTCATCTTTGGCGTTAGAGTTGACAATTCCTCGCGGCTGCTGGTTTCAGTGGAGGAAACATCGTTGGGGAGGCGGATACGATCGCTGTCTGAGATCATGGCGAAGGCATTGAGAGGGGGGCGGGTGTTGTGGTGGTGGTGGTTGCAGAATCCTTCGGACGAACGGGATGGATATGGCTGTTTGCGGATGTTGAGGAGTTGGGGCAGGGCTGGCAAGGAGGCGACGCTTACGCCGATGTTTTGTTCGAGGCTTTTGGGGTGGATTAGTGGTGTTGGAAGGAATGAGAAAAGAAACGCAAGGGGTAAAGAGTATTAAAGGGTGAAGGGGTGGGTGTCCAATAGAGGACGGGAGAATTTACCAAGACCAAATGGCAACGGGAATGAGATCCCCTAAGCTGTACTTAGATACCTGCGTTAAAGATTTGCGGGATCAATTGCTTACAAGTAGGGTTCTTGCTTGTAAAATCAACGAGTGAAGTTCTAGCAATGGCGGTTGCGGCGGTACTAGTCAGAGATCAGTCTGACGGAAGAGGCTCACGAGCAACTCTTTTCGGCTTACAAGAATCCAAATCCTATGACAACGAAGATAGCTATTTTTTCCCGTTGACTGACCTGTAGATTTCGGAGGACCAACATGGGCAACAGTACGCAGAGGATGTCCGTTATGACAGCCGAACCTACGTTTGTGTGAGTCCATGAGACCGTGGAATCGGCTCGAAGTTACACACCGCCCTGAAACTTGGTGATCTGGGTCATATGAGCTGGCGCGAAGCATCGTGCTTTCACGCTTTTGTTCCACAATCCTGGAAGCGGTACGCATTGAAAACATTGGGCAAGGAAATCCGCAAGTGTGACGATGGCGCAGTATGCCAACAGTCCCCAATTCCACCTGCGATAGGCCATCTTGGTGGCAGGCAGGAGACGGAGGACGAACAGACACACTGAAATCCTGACCAACCCTGTGCCGATAATGAGAAGCATGATAAGTATGTCGGTGTATAGTCCGAAGTGTTGTATCTGGACTGGAGTGAGATAGTGGATGTTTCGACCGAACCCGCTCTGAACCTGGAGGCAAGAGAATATGCTCTGAGCAATGGCACATGCCTAAGCGCAGCTGTCAGTGAAAGGTTACTGGTATACTCCAAACTGAAGGTAGCTAACAATGGCTAGCAAAATTGTGAAGTCATCCCAGCCTAGGTTCTTGCGAATGATGCCTCGAATATAGAAACGCAGAGACACGAGCAATACCGCAATGGACAGAGTCAGCCATCTGACAACGAGAAGCTCAGATGCACGACTGATATCCGGCGGGAACGGCCCTGGGGTTGATGTAGAAGACATTGCGGTGCGTTATGTTTGTCTAGAAGAGAATGAAGAGCGGTGATATAGAAGGAAGAGAAACACTGAGGGTCATAGCAATGAATAGTCATGGGTACATGTAGACAAAGCCCGTTCGGCACTTGAATAAAAATCAGAGGCGCAGATTTCAAGGCATTTCCCAGAAGGTATGATGTGCTGAAGGCGTCACAAGCTGGTATATTTGCCTCTTGTGGGAAAGCTAATCTTTGTAGCCATGGTTCCAACCACCCTCAAGCTTTTCACAACATGCTTAAGCAACTATCTTTGATGATGAAGGCATTGCTCAATATCTTGCTTCTACATGGAAAATCAGAGGATGATAAAAGGACGAGCAGCAGAAAGGGAGACACTCAATGACGAACTTGAGACGGCGTCAGGAGAGGCACGGGCCGTGAGATACACAAACATACATGTACCATCATAGCAGGATCTGCTTGAGTTCAGGGTAAGCGAAGGCGCCACGGGCCAAGTCTGGATGATGGAGGATGGAGAGTCGGTTCTTGTCTCTTCATACAAGCTTCCAATGCTCCACATCGCCACCACATTTGCTTGCCTCTGGAATGTTTCCTCACAGAATCACATTTGGGTCTGGGTAATCGGGTAAGAAGTTACCAAAGGATCGGGTGTAAGAGTTATGAACACTCGCTGACCAAAGGGATTAGAAGTATCGCTAAGGAGGAGGCCCATCTCGTTCTGCTGCAAAGATGACGGGTTAGCGGGCTTGGCATTACCGCCGGGCGGAAGAACTTTACCCCGCGTTGTTTACCCGACACCCAAACACAGAAGTGAGACCGGTAGACTCCTTCAACATACTTGCCAGCTCCATAACAGCATTGCTTTAGCTTTTTCCTTTGATGTGACTACACAGTTCTAGTTGTATTACTTTAGCTGCAGACCTCGCTACAGTTGCTACAGACAGCTTGGTGCTGGAATACCTTTGCGATCCTGGAGAAACTATATCTTGGTTGAAACTCGGGAACAGCAGAGCATGAACGAAAGTGAGCTTGGATAGATAGCCTATTGATCTTCTGTGTACTGATGTCTTACAGGTGCAAAAGCCCCATGGACTTCTGCTCGATGCAATCGGCTTCTTCGCCCTCTCTCCTCCAAGATTGCTCTCTTGCGCAAGGCTACACTTTCTGAACTCAGGCATGATGAACGGAACTCTGGGATCGCCCCATCATCATCCTACCAGAATTCAGCTACTGCGACGAAAGTTGACGTTGAATGGGAGAATAGTCCAAGACCTTGGAAGAAGATTAGGCGTACATATTCATCAAAAACGAAGGTTCGGTCGTTTCGAGAATTCGTGGACATCGATAAAGACCGGGCATTTGCAGAATCAACGGATGCTGCAATACGATTGCCTCTTTGTTTGACGGCAGGCCAAGTCAGAGGCAATGACGAGGACTTGGCCGCCAAAGACGGTCAACATGATATACCAGGTCAAAGAGCACTGCCTAGAGACCCTCGCGGTACATCGAAGAACGTGCAAGTCTTCCACAATTCTCAAGTTCTGGGCTCCGATGGTTCGGCTGGACTGGGTAATCGAAGACTCATAGAGGGGATATGCAAGGCACTCGAAGCATTACTAAGGGCTACTACTTGCGAAAAGACCAGTGACCATCGTGGATGTCGCTCACTTTACTCTATCTGCTTAAGGCAGATTCCTAGTTACATCGCCGAGGATCAACGCCTGACCAATGATGAGGATCTCGAAAATCACATTGACGTCGCATCAGAAGTCTACACCGACCTCGAAGCTTTTGGTTCAGTGCCAGACGGTGGTTGGGAGTCTCTCCGAGAAGTGGTAAGAGCCCACGGGGTCAGCCTAGTCGGAGAAGCAATCCAGGAGGGTCTGATTGAGATTTCTCTCTCCTGCCACATCCTTTCTTTATGTCTTGGGCTCGCCGCCTACGACGAAGCCGAATGCGTAATTGAATGCATGATCACTCTACTAAAATATCGGCCTCTTTCACCGGAGAAGAGTACAGTATTTTGCGCGGGACTCTCTCACCCTATTAACAAGTCGGCCACATCGCACCGACTTCAAACCACTCTCCTGACAGATGAGGCTTCTCGGGTTGCGGGTGCATTGAAGTATTGTGCCTCACAAACTGGCAGGCATGGCTTTATGTATCGCCAAACGGCAGTGATGCTAGAAGATGGCATACTCCCAGTAGGCTGGATATCGAGTAAGGCCATGATCGAATGTTGGAATGGCGCGATCCGTTCGATTACACAGCAAGACGATCATGCTCGATCTGCCGCCTTGCTTCTTCAAATTGCAATCTCGAAATCATACAGGCGAGGGGTCTCGAATGCGAAAGCTAGCCCTCAAGTTCACGATCTGAGGCTCCACGCCTGCGAACCCTTTGCTGTCCGTCCCACTCTCAGATCCTACAAGTCAAGCCGAGCAGTGGAGACGGTCGCGGAAAGTCAGCCCACTGGATCAGGAGAAGCCGGGGCGCGACTGGACGACGTAGACAACGCTTTACAATCTACTTTCTCCAATGTTCTGACAGTGCTTTCAGCTATCAACATTCTTCGATCGGCTAAGTCGGGAATGGACTCAAGTCATCCTAACCTTTTGAGCGTGGCGATACTGCGGGATGTGGCTTTAGAGATACGTCAAGTCCTTGAATTATCTAACGCCACCTCGTGTGCCAATCGCAGCTGGTCTGTGCCAGAAAAATGGTTACATCTGCCTCTACTCTCAGCTGGACTGGTCTCGGTTACATCGAGAAAACCTGGCACGGGGATCGCTCCGAATGACGTGCTTGACCTGGCTGCACTGGCCAGCCTGCCGTCCAGCAAGGAGTCGTTGAGCAATGCGGGCTCATTTCTCGGCGAAGTTGCACGATGTTGCGATGAACCAGGATCAGGCGATGGCTTCCGCTTCGTACAGGTCATGGTCCAAGATCTAATCTCTGTCGCCACTTCCAATATCTACGATAAGCCAACTCGAAGATTCTGTTGCGGTATCGCTCATGCGGCAGCATTTGCATTCTCGGAAGATACGGGTCAGCCCAAACATCTTGAATGGGCTTTAGACGTGGAGGGTACAATCACACGCACGGTCGACGACTCACCCAGTATTGTCGTAGACAAAACCCCAGCTCGAGATGTCATGCGGAACAAAAGTGAATACAAATGGGAGGAGGGCATATGCGAATGGATTGCGAAGACTCCAGCTTTAGCACTGCAACGGCCTATCGCCGTGGAAGATGTCGATCGTGACAGCACCTACGGGGAGGCACCGAAGTTGACGCTAGTGCAAGCATTGCCTCTTCTCTCCGGAAAATCACAATCACCTTGCGTCACAGACCGGCGGCTCCCTCGGCCAAAACGTAGACATTTAGGGCGAGGGGCTTCCTGTGACTCCTGTGAAATTGGGAACGTAGAAGGAAGCTACGGCAATTCCAATTCAACGGAGAAGCTACTTTTCATCAGGGAATCCCCACGTCCCCAGAAGGTCCCTCGCCCGCAAATTCTCTCGAAAGTGCACGCCGCAAATGACCTCGATGAGCTTTCCACGCCAGAATCATCACAAGAAAAGCCTATTGCGCTGCGAGAGATACCAAATCTACCATCTGGTGGTAAGAAGGGAATTCCAGACCGAAAGCATGATAACAAAGTCATTGAAAGCTATAGTTTAGATATGCCACGGACGAATAGGCATCGACTGGATACGGAGACTTTCTCCCAATACATGGACGATGAATTGGGCTTCCCATGAAACTCGCAATGTCTGATTATGGCACTGTGGCGTTTATGGGTCTGTGCGATATGTGTGATGATGTTCATCAATGGTGAGACCGGTGCGACTACAATCAGGCCATGTATTAGGGGTTCTTTCGATGCTTCGAAGAGGCTGTGGATAGATATCAAAGTCGTGACTTTTTGATACGCGTCGACGTTCTTGAAAGATTAATGTCGCAACCTTGTCCATGTATGGACGGTGAGAAGTCAGAGGCTTGGATTTTCTGCAGGGCTCACGAGACGGTTTACGGTGTAATTGGGCCAATCGCAATTCAAGATCTGGGTTCAAGCTTCACTAAGGTTTCAGCCAGTATTGACCTGCAGGAAGGGAGGGTCCGCGCGGGCGCTAGGGCCTGCACGGGGGGCGTCTAGGAGTATCTCCTACCCTATCTTCATCTCCTGGGACGTCAACTCCCTGATTGTTGACGATGGTGGTCCGGTGGGGCAATATGGACCGACGAGTACGACAGATTGCCAGCCACCGTGGGCTCAAGCCTGCAGATATCTTTTGGTCTCTTTTCCAAGACACTTCTCTTACACCTTCGTCTCCGTCGCTCGTTCAACTCCTTGCGGTCCAACGACGCAAGCAGTGCATGAGCCGGCCCTCCTGCCTCTATTTTTCTAACACACGATGCGCTCTCCTTAGCAACGTAGTGTCTTACACGTCTTTCTGTTCTTTTACTCCTCTGATAAAGGGTAAATAGTCCAGTCCGGACACCTGTTCTTTTCGTTCCAATTAGACTAGCCATCGCACTTCTTGCCTCAAGAGTACTTTCTTCCGAGCTCCCTTGCCTCCGCTCTTGTTAAGCGCCTAATACGTGCCCACTAACATTACATGAACAGGACTAGAAGCTTCCTTGAAGCAACGCTCCTTATATTTATAAGACCGACCTGTGGCCGCGGGTCGACCTCTCTTCTAGGCGTGTTTGTTTTCGAGAAACAGAGCTGGTCCTTTGTCGAAGTGGAATTTTCAAGTCGTCACTGAGGAGGAAGCGTCGTCGCCTACGTAATATCCTATTCGACAATTGATCCTTTCGCACGCTTGCGGCTGGTACTTGCGGCCGTTGACCTCCGTTGGCCCCCAGACAGAGGAGACATCCAAGGCCTCACTGTTTCACAAACGACCTATACAGACGGTGATCGCCCCCCCGTAGCCAGCAATGCGCTCATGGTCGTCCTCAGAGAGTTTTAATTGAAAGGAAGAGTCTCTTGCCAGAAGCCGTTATTCATATAGTCGTTACCCGAGAAGGCTACCTCAACATTAGATCGGGAAGTTGTTACAGCGCAAGGTCCTTCACGGAAAGCCAATACTGGTCTATCCTCGTCGAAGATCACCCCTGCGCAAGGGCGTTTGCCATTGAAAAGTCTCATATGCAAGAATCTACAATCAGGAAGGGATCTTAGCCGTTCACACTGTGTAATCTCGTCTTGACCTGAAACCCATCACAAGAGGTCACTGTCCCTTGAACCTCGTAATACCCCAGGCCCGTGCCTCTCGAAAGAAATCATCATCCAAAGTCCTTTTCCACGCAATTTCTCCTCCGGAAGCGAGGATGGATGGAATTGATCCGCCAGCTGTGGCTGCGGCCATCGTGGTCAACAATATGCTGTTTTCATATTACATTTTAATCGTCCTTGGAGGAATCGTCATCAGCATGATCATATATCGAATCGCCATTCATTCTGTGCAGTATATTCGAACTCTGACATGCCTCAATAACGACAGTCAACGATATTTCAAGATGCCGAATAGGCAATTCGGTTGGATCAAACAACATCTCCTCTATGCGCCATTATTTCGCCGTCGTCATCAAAAGCAGATGCGAATCGGACCCGTGGAAACTGGTATCCTGCCGACCCGATTCCAGTGTTTGCTACTTGTGTCAATCATCACCATGAACGTCATCCTCTGGGCCCACGGTATTGAGTGGAATGGCCCCATAATCACCAAGCTGGAGCACCTCCGTAATCGCTCCGGAACTCTTGCAGTCGTCAACATGATTCCGTTGGTAATCATGAGCGGACGGAATAACCCTCTAATCGGCTGGCTTAATATCTCGTACAATACGTTCAACCTGATGCACCGCTGGTTTGGTCGCATCGTCGCCTCCCTTGCAGTTTCTCACGGCGTAGTGGAAATAACATCGATTGTTATCAGAGGCCAGGAGACCCATACCCCTGGATGGGAGTCGTTCTCGGAGACCCTGAAGGAGGTTAGGTTCATCACCTTCGGATTGGTTGTGAGTCACGGCCAGCATTCACTTTTCACCTAATCTTCCCACGTTTGCTGATAGGTGGATTAGGCGCTTGTTTCAATCTGCACCATAATCCTGACGAGCTGGACGGCTTTCCGCCATGCTTTCTACGAGACCTTCCTGCACATCCACATTGCTCTCGTCTCTCTAGTCATGGCCGCTCTATGGATCCATCTGGGTGGTCTCCAGCAGATGACCTACCTGAAAGCCGTCATCTCAACCTGGGTCATCGAACGTCTCATCCGCCTCTCCTCCCTCATCTACCGCAACGTCGGCCGCGGCGGCACCAACGCCGACGTCGAAATCCTCCCCGGCGACGCCATGCGCATCACCCTGCGACCCGCCCGCCCCTGGACCTTCAAACCAGGCCAACACGTCTTCCTCACCATCCCCTCCGTCGGCCTCTGGACCTCCCACCCCTTCTCCGTCGCCTGGTCCGACGCCCCGCCCCGACCCCTCCGCCCCGGCGACCTCGAAAAAGGCATCCGCACCTCCCAACCCACCGCCCAAACCACCGACACCCTCGCCCTCCCCCCAACCTCCGTCTCCCTCATCATCCGCCGCCGCGCCGGCTTCACCGACCGCCTCCACCGCAAAGCCCTCGACGGCCCCCACCGGCGCGTCTCCCTCCCCGCCCTCGTCGAAGGCCCCTACGGCGGCACGCACCAAGCCCTCCACTCCTACGGCACCGTCGTGCTCTTCGCCGCCGGCGTCGGCATCACGCACCAGGTGGCCCTGGCGCGGGACCTCGTCGCGGGCCACGCCGCCGGCACCGTCGCCGCCCGGCGCGTCCTCCTCGCCTGGGTCGTCCGCGCGCCCGACCACCTCGAGTGGATCCGGCCCTGGATGGCGGCCGTGCTCGGCATGCCGGGCCGGCGCGACGTCCTGCGCGTCCAGCTCTTCGTCACGCGCCCGCGCTGCACGGCGGAGATCCACAGCCCCAGCTCCACGGTCCGGATGTTCCCGGGCAAGCCCGACGTGGACGCCTTGCTGGGCATGGAGGCGCGGGCCCAGGTCGGCGCCATGGCGGTCTGCGTGTGCGGGCCCGGCGGGCTGGGGGACGACGTCAGGGCCGCGGTGAGGCGGAGGCAGGGGGGTGGGAATGTGGATTTCGTGGAGGAAGGGTTCGGATGGTGATGGGGGTGCTTTCTTTTTTCTTTCCTTCTTTTAATATATAACAAATCTATCCTATCCCATCCCATCCCATCCCATCCCATCCTATCTATCTATCTACCCACCATTTCAAACTTAAAACAAGCCCTCTTTAGGCGCACACACTTGGGGTTCCTTCTGTCTCTGCCGGAGGGGATGGAGTCGGTGTCCGATTTCCAATCCCATCTCCATTCTTTTTCCGTATTCTACAAGTATTCTCCCACTTTCAACCGCGGCGACATCTCAACAACGACACCTCAATCTTCTCCATCCGCCTCCCTAAATTCTTTGCCTTTCCACCTATGTAGCAAGCAACCTATCGGCGAAACACGGAATAACCTGATTCTTAGCAGCGGCGACCTTGTATGTGCCCTTCTTCTTCTTCTCGTGAGTTCCAGTCTCCACCCCCAACAAAGCCTGGCGTGGAGCTGCGGAGAGTATGTTGTAGGCGGCGTTGGAAAGTCGTCAAGCTGTTGCTACCTCTCCCACGCTGTAAGAGTAACCACTCACACGGAAAGCAAGTGATGATACTGTACAAAGTATTGTGATAGATCCAAGCATCTCTGCCTTCGTCTCAAAAGCTTCTTTCATGAACTATATACAGTCGCCGCGACCTCGCTGGCTTTGTCGAATGTAATAGTAACTATTCAGTGGGAGTAGAGATATAAAGTTGTGTAGTTGTGGGGTATTTCGTGTGATAACAGAATTGAAAGACGCATAAACCAGCCCCGAATGTAGAGGCATTATAAGATATATCAAAGGCCCGAAACCAGAGAACCCCATGACCGACCGAGCTGAAACGACAACCGACGTATGTGTTTTCAACAGTCGTGCGTGCTCAAAGTCCGCGTCACTCCCATCCGTCATTCCCCCTCCAGGTTCCATTCCAGGTCCAGAACGCCCGACCCCGATTTGATCACACACTGCTGAGCTTCAGCAACGCCTCCACGGCCTCCCTATCCTGGGCGTCGCTGCTTTCCAGCATAGGCGAGAATCCCATCAAGGCATGAGCAGCTTGCTGCTGCTGCTGTTTATTATTATACATTAATCTGTTTGTAGTCGGCATACTCTTCGCCATTGTAGCCGGTGGCCGACCCGCTGCTCCTCTGCCTCTGCTCTTCGGATTAAAGCGTTGAGCGTATCGTTGGTGATTCGTAGGGATCAGGCCGCCGCTTAATGGGTATGAGCCTTGCCGTAATGCAGCGGCGCCGATCGAGGCCCAGTCTTCTTCGTCGGTGACGTCGCCAAGGTCGTGGTCTGGGATTTGCCTCGTGTCCGGAGGAGAAGAAGAGGAACAGGAGTCATCCAAGCCATCAAGGGACATCTTGTCTGCTTCGTGTTCAAGCACGCTGACGTCTTCCATTGGGGTGTCATACTCCTTCTCGGCATCATATGAGGCAGCAAAAGTCTGTTCTCGCGTTCGGTCTTGCCGCGTGCTGGTGACTGGTATGCGGAGACTGCCTTGGGGGTATGGTGGTTGGTGTTGGCGAGCTTCTCGGGCTTCTCGGGAGGGTTGTCCTCGTCTCCGAGCATCCCATCTGCCCCAGCCGACTTTTTCAAACATCACGTTCCCATCGATACCACCCTGCTGGCCGTCGCTGCCGCGGCCTTCTAGAGCTCCCACTACCAGCCTTCTTGCTTTCGCAGGAGGAATACCAGAGAAGCCTGGGACGGAGGTGGTCAAGTAGCCCATGACGTGACGGATGGCGAGGGGACCGTTTTCGAGGAGGATGGCGGGAAGGTGGTGCTTGGCAAGCAGGCCAGGAGTGATGGCTCCAACCGCATCCAAGTCATCCAGTTTACTGAGACCGCGAGCTGTGAGACCACGCCGGGGGGTGTCTTGGGCCTTGGCGTGCTCGACAGCATCTTCAAGATCGATATCGGAGTCCACATGGGTGGGAGCGGGAGGAGTGAGAGGTCCAGTAGAAGCGCGGCCCTTGTAGGCCTGGGGAGGAAGGGAAGGAGAGATGGAGTTGGGAGGCGTGGGAAGACCGGCGGTGTTCTTCTTGACCGGCAAAGATCTCGCGGCCACGGTAGCGAAGCTGTCTTTGCCGGCCCAGAAGTTGTCGCACGGCTTGAGGATGTCGACGGACTCCGTCATTCCAGCCAAGGCCAAAGCGATGCTAGAGTTGGTGTTGGTACTGGTAGGAGCCATGTCGTTGATAGGTTTGGGATGGTTGTATCTCTGCTAGATCACGGCGTGTGAGTCAGGCTCGGTATTGATGGAATTGGGCGGATGATGTGATTGAGAATGGTGAATGATGAATCGCGTTGGAGTCGAGAGCGATATCGGATTGAGTGAAATTACTCACGAGGTACAAAGAAGGTCCGGTGACAATAAGACTTGCTTATTGTGGTGTGGTGTGGTGTGGTAATTGTTTGGGTAGCTCGGCTGATGATCCGCGAAGGCGAATTGGAGCTCTGGAGGCGAATGGATTGTTTGTTGAAGCTGGATGTGTTTGGAAGCTGTATTGAAGATGATGTTGTTAGAAGAGAAAGATGGCATTTTTTTGAAGGTGGGGATGGGTGGGAAGTGTTGATGGACGTACCTGCTGCAGGTTCGACTGCTTGTTGTGGAACCTGTGATTAGGTATTTAGTTGAGGAGATGGAGAAGTCGGTCGCGAATGATTTGGGAGGCAGCTGCAACGTGGAGCCGAGAAAAGCCCTAAACAATCCGGGATCAGCTCCTACCCTCTTCTTACTCCTCTGCGTTTTACACCCCTTTGTGCAACAAATGATACAAAAATAATAATGATAATAATAATAATAATAATGATAATCAATCATTCTTTAAAAATCTTGTTTCTCATGTCTGCAAGCGATCAACTTTCTATCCTTGCGCATCGTAAATCATTCATTTGCTGTAGAGTACTCCGTTTGCAGGCTTCAATCTCAGGTCTCATCTTGTCTCTCTACACCCACCCCCCCCCCACCCCCGGGCCAAAAAACACCCTTATTCCCCATGCGTAAAAAGACCGCTGTCATCCGTCGGTAAGGTCCCCATGATAGGAACATCTCGGTGGTACCTTTATCGACCAATGCTTGGCTTAGATCCTCAGTACCTTAGTGCTTATCGGCGCTTCTCGCTTGCTCTAACATATTTTTTCCAATCTCGCTCTGCTCAAACTGTTTTACACGGCTATTCTGCAATTTTAGCCCCTGATCGAGCGGAGATTATGCAAGACACTGGATCACTGGATTGTCTGCATGAACTGGTGCCATGCTATGTAACACTTTTTACCAGCTTGCTGATCATGTCGGGACCGCCAGCATTCCAACAACCTCCCGTTTCCATATGAAAATCAACGGGAAAGGCTCCATTCAGAAGCGTAAGCCACACGGGCTCCGCTGGCTTATGAGATTGGCGGGAGAAATTGAATATGGTGCAAACCAGTGTCCAAAAAGTCATTCCCGGCATGGAGACATCTTTCCGCATGACTATTTGGGCATGGTATCTATAGACAATGTCTATGATGAGAGCAGACCTTCTCCGAATTCTACCAACTATGAACAGGCAAGTAGCCGAAACAACCGGCCAGGAAGAAAGGGAACGAGGTGTCTTCACCTCAGCTTTCCTCCCTTGAGGTTTCCCATAGTAAATACATCCCCATCATCATCGCTATTATCGCCGTTACCATTCGGTCTTGAGCCTCTCCGGTTCCTGCTGCCTTCCCGCTTCTCATCTCCAAATAGCTGGACCCCTTTCCGCCGCCTGTCTGATCTCTCCGATGAAAATGGCGACGCAGAGACGAAGCCGGACTTTTGCTGATCTTCACCTAGCATCCAGGAGAAAGACGACTGGGCAAGCGCTGGGCGAGGCTGCGAGAATGGTGATAGACCAGAGGTTTTGGACGGACTGGCGACATTGGGCGTAGATGGAAGGGGTTTAACCGGAGCGGGTGCCGACCGCTGGACAGAGGAATCGACTGTTTCAGCTGTGTGGATACCTTCGCTGCCACTCTTTTCATCAGTCGCTCC
Source organism: Letharia lupina (assembly GCF_014066315.1). Taxonomy (NCBI): domain Eukaryota; kingdom Fungi; phylum Ascomycota; class Lecanoromycetes; order Lecanorales; family Parmeliaceae; genus Letharia; species Letharia lupina. The sequence continues at coordinate 637,280 of NW_023502980.1, forward strand.
GTCGCTCTGGATCTGACATGATGGCGATCCAGGAGTTGATGAAGTCAATCCCGCGTCCGTTTCAACAGCGGCGTCGTCTTTTGTCTCTTCGCGCGAAAGGTTCTCGGAAGGCAGTGGCATTGTCGGATTCTCAAGGTAGACTTGCACAAATTGCACTTTCGCTATGGCTAAGCTCAAGACATCTGCCGTCGTCTCATTTGGCTCCTGGTTAATTTCCCTCTGCTGAGTCCAAAGTTCCTCCATGGCCTTCTCCAGCAACTTTGCTAATGATTTGTTGCGTCCTTCAAGATAGTGAATCTTTGTAATCAAGTCTTTTGGACTGTCAGAAATAATTTTGCCACTGTCGAGGGACCATCGAGACTTCTCCGGTAGTCGCCTAGGCGAGTTATTGCCGGACTGGAGGCCTTGCACAGCGCCACGTAACGCTTTAGCCACTCCCCATCTCTCACCTTGATTATAAACACCTTTAGCCGCTTCGTGAATCATGCCTTCGATTCCACCCTGATGTTGCAGAATTCTAGCAGGCGATAGTCGCGGACTTAAAGCCTTCTGGGGAGGCAGCGTCTTTTGAGCCGCTGTCTGCTCCGCAGTCCTTGCGCGTCTAACTTTCTTCGGAAGCTTGCGTGTCACTGTAGTCTCAGGTGCCCTCCTAGAGTACTTAGAAATAATGTAGTCGCCTCCGTCAAGCAGGAGGTTCTCGCGCAGATACAAAGCATCTCCAACGAAAGTAGACGGTCCGCAGGGAGCTGTGGGAACAGGATACCGTAGTAGCAGTGTCAACGCTGCAGAATAGTCTGCTTCAAGGACTAGAATAGTCAGCAACACTGATCTTCATAGTCTGCATCAGGTAGAACCTACGCTGCCATCGTATACGCAGAAGCATGCTTACGGAGATCATGTCTACCAAATCCAGTGCTGGGTCTTCGGCAAACAAAATGTCCCAAAGAGCAAGAACGTCTTCAAAGGGGAATTCTCTCCCAAACAAGAGTCGAACCCATCTGATCAGAAATATCTGCGGGAGAATCTCAATGGCTGTCAAATGCTCCGCAAGCTCAGGGTCCGCGTGGTGTAAATAATTCTCGTGTATACGTTTACTTCGCTCCACTATGGGCGAATTGTTGAGTAAGCCTGCTGTTGCCGGCTCGTTGTTGCTACCCATCTCGTAGAACGTCTTGACGGTCTGCATGATGGCCGCAAAAAGCGTGAAAGCATCATGTTCGACGTATCTGTTGTCTAGAGATGCCAACGTCAGACCATCAAGGTCGGCGTGGTCCGGCCCTAGGCTTTGGGAATCGATAGCATCACGTGAGACGACCCAGAGAATAGGCGCTAGGACCTCATGCATGCCTTGTCGGTAGCCAATATCTCGATTGAGCTTGCAATATATGAATAGAATATCAAGTAGCATTTTTTGAGTGTTCGGCTCCCGAAAGTACAGGTTTTCCGGCATACATCGCTCCACATCTTGAAAAATCTCGGCTCGAAGTTCCTCATCCAGGCGTAGAGTATTCCAAGGAGACTTTCAAGGTCTTAGTGAGAGGTCAGACGACTTCGTTGGTGTCGTTGCTATAACCGCAGAGCTGAAGGACAGTATGGCTTACCGTCTCGGTATCTGTCAAAGGGTCTTCGGCTGATAGATCATCGGGGTTCTCGATATTTGTAAGGAAATGTTCTCTCAGAGATATATATGCACTTCTGGAGTCGGAGAGAGGTTTGGCCCATGCTGACTTTTCGAGACTCTTGAACAGAAGGAACGCCTGTATTCATCGTATTGTTAATAATACCCTTGTCTTGAAGGTCTAGGATCTCTTGCCTTCCAGCATATTGAACGTAGCCCAATGGCGCAAGGGCTACTCGAGCCCCCATCTTTTATCGCAGTCCTGAGGTCTGATAAGCTGGCATTGTTGGCGAGAGTTGCTTCCCATCGAGTCCTTGTGCTATCTCAGCTGTCTGTTCCCACTGTTGGAGCTCAACTACCTACTTTGTCTCTGGGATGGGCCGCATTCCTACATGTTACCAAGTCTTCAGCGAGGACTGCTCGAAGAGACCGGCACATAGGCAGCAGCGATCACATGTTGGACTTGTTGTGGGAGAGCAACAGCGTTTCAACTGTCATTTCCAAACAGAGGGCGGCCCGAAGGTTTAATCTTAGCGTATTCAATACCGTGGCAAATGCTTGGCACCAGGATTTCCTGCGCACCCTCAAAGATGTGAATTATCAACTGAACAACTATAATTTGCATTGTAAAAGTTTCTATACATAAAATTAAAATCCTTGTCACTGCGACTTCAGCGCTGTTAAAACCAAAAAAATTATTAAAAATAAATCAACTTACAAATTTATAAAATATGTTAGAATCGTCCTGATGCCAAGCATTTGCATCCATTCTGAATACGCTAAGTTCGCCGACGGGCACTGCAGAACCTCCTATCATGTTTCCATGAAAGAAACCGGCGCCAGCAGATCGCAGAGAATGAGGCTCACTGTCTAATTACTAGACATGCTAACATCAAAATCCTAATTGGTTAAGATACTGCTTGAGGAATATCACCAATGATACCCCAGCCATGTTGGCTTGAAGCCAGGGACTGCTAGGTGTGGCAGCACCTTTCTGTGCCGGGTGATGGACACCGCGACATGTCGTCGGATCTACAAAAAGAATTTGGATACCCTGAGGTGAATCCATGGCGCGGAGCTGCAAGTCAAAGCCCCGCAAATAAGGCCTCTGCGGATGAAGATGATTTTGGGGATTTTGAAGACCCAGAGAATGAGGAGAATGTCACACATACACCTCGAAATTCTTCACCACCGTACCATACTGTCAGATATCCCGTGGGTTCAGAATGGAGTGGAACGCAACGGTTATCAATGGACCAAGAATATTTGCAATCGTTTATTCATTCATCCACAACGGAGGTTCAAGAAGTCCCGAGCAACCACGATGACTGGGGAGACTTTTCTCAGCAGTCAGTCATGTTTGATGCCGATATGGAAGCTACAAGGCAGAAGCAAGAGGCAGACCGGACGTCTGTCGATCAACGTAGACGACTTGAGGCGCCTACGAATACCCAGCTTCATCCAAAGACTAGTACAAAAGCATTTACTCCTCCATCTCCGATCCCCGCTATAACCGGGGCGAATATTAGCCAACGGTCACAGGGGTCTGGAAAAGCTCGACACCAATCCTCGACAGATGATTCCAAGCGCCGAGTCGAAACAACAAAAGCAACAAATCTTGAACATCCGACCATTGATGACGAACCATGGGTTGACTTCGAAGCAGCGGAAGCAGCAAAGTCTGGGCCGAAACCCTCAAATGGTCCAATTTCGCGTGGTTTCGGAGCAACAGAAGCCTCGAACCTTGGGCCTCCACCCTCAAACATCCCACCACCGTCCATTCTTCTCTCCGCCATCGCAACAATTTTTGGGTCTCTGGCCACAAATCTGAAAAAATCCACATCATATCAGCCTTTAGATCAGCCTAGCACACTCTCACAGCTCCGCGCCTTGCTATCCACTCTGCGAGCAGCAGCTCGCATCCTCGCCGGTCGCAAGCTCCGCTGGAAACGTGATAATCTGCTTTCCCAAAGCATGAAGATTGGACCGGCCCACTCTGGCAAAGCAGGCGGCATGAAGCTCGCCGGTGTGGACAAAGCTGAAAGCCGGCGCGAAGATCAAGAAGCTGCCGAAGCGCTGCAGGTTTGGAAGCAGCAGGCTGGGCCGTTGAGGTCTATGATTGCCACCGCGAACGGCCAAATGTCGGAGATTGAGCGCTTCAAGATCCCTGAGATCGCGGACAACATGCTTATCCGACAAGGGAAACCTAGCGAGGGGATAGTGACTGCGCCCAAATGTTGCTTCCTGTGTGGCATCAAGAGAGATGAGAGAGTAGTGAAGGTAGATTTTGATGTGGAGGATAGTTTCGGAGAGTGGTGGGTAGAGCATTGGGGCCATTTTGACTGTGTCGCCTTTTGGGAGAACCTCAAGGCTTTTCTACAACAGCGTTGACTTGACCGTATCTTCGCTACCACCACTGTCATGCGGGCGAGCATCAGTCCTCCCAGTTGCTACAGCAATCTAATCCTCGGTAGTCACCACCACAAGCGAAATATTGGACGAATTTCCATGCTCAGACATGGATGGGTTGCAAAATGTGAGTGATTTCATCATTTGGTCGAACCTCGAATAAAAAATCCATCAAACATGGCAAATGGTGTATACCTTGTCTATCAGTTCGATTCACGTGCCGGCCTGCGATGGATCAAAAAATTCGACTCTCAGTCTTCCAGCAAGGCATGTGAGAAATTGACCGCAAATGAGCTTCCATAAGCCCAAAGTCGAAGACCGGCCTCGCCGAGGAACTTAGAGGAACGTATAGTGAAAGGTATTTCGAATATTAGATCTATGCAAGGAGATGTGGATAATGGAAAGGAGTGAAGGGAGTTGCTAGTGCTGAATGGGCTCAAGTCTACCTTACTCACAAGGCCGGGTCAGCGGGCACCTTTCTACTCTCAATTCTGAAAAGACTATAAATGCTCCATAAAAGAGGCTTCTGCGGGGGAGAAGTTATGTTGTACTCTCCGAATCAATCCTTTTTCCCAGACCTGAAACCCTGCAACTGTGCACACTGTCCTCATGCCTGCCTCAAGAAGTCATCGTCGATGTGGGAGATTCTGTGGTGTTCCAAGGGATGTCACGCCGGACCTGTGCAAAGCTGCAAGGTAATGAATGTGATATTCTAACTATAGACAGGCAACAAGCCTTGATGCAGTGCGTGAATCCACACCCCAACTCGATCATCATTAAACAACGCCCAACCAAGGAGTAGGTAGGCTTAGCCGCAGTCTAGGTATACTCTCGTCATAGTAGATTGTATATACCTTTGAAACAAATAAATATCCAATCCGATGCCTTACACAAGGAGACCCTCACTGGACACCGACCTCGGGTGCTGAATCCTTCTCCCCTGCCACCGGCTTATCCTTCCTCTTGCTCTTCTTCTCTCCGCCGACAACATCCCTCTCCACATCCCCCAGAGTCTCGTTTTCCTTTACGGGTATACCTTCGAAATTCTTCACCCTCTTGCCCTCCTGAAAGGACATCAATCCTCCCAGTCCGGCAACGATACACGCTAATGCCACGAACGTTCCCGTGCTCCAACTCGGTCGCTTGTACCTGTTGAACCCCCACATAAAGCCGGAAAGCACGCCTTGGAGGAAAGTGTTGAGCACGAATGCCCAGATCACATAGTCGAGTTTCCACATGCGGGTGGCAGGTGCACGGATGCCGGTCAGAGGGACGTCGGGGATTTTGGAAGGTGGTAGTGGGACCGCGGGGTTGTTCGCTGGATCGTCGACGGGGGCGTCAGGATCAATGGGGAGGTTCTCGCTCCCTGCAAGACGGAACCAGCCTCTGTTGATGCCGGCCAGTCTACGCAGCGCAGATTGGTCGTGGCGGAGACGAAATTTCATTAGATAGTAGAAGTCGCGGAAGCGCCAGGGAATGAGACCGAAGCCTGTGACGCAGAAAAGAGCATTGAGGATTTGAGAGTCGATCTCGATCCAGATACGGCGGGGGCTGTTGATGTTGTTGCACTCTTTCTTGCCATGTGATCCAGGTGGGTAGCACATGAATTCTTGACCCCCGCCAATAAGCAGTAAGAATAGCATACCACCCCAGGCTACAACATTTAAGCCGTATAGGACGATGAGGAAACCGAGTGGTGTGATAGTGAATTTCCAGAAGGCTTTGAGGCCGATTTTTGTGGCTTCACCCCAGGTGTGTTTGGGGGGGAATTTGTAGCCATTAGGATAGACGCCGTCGGCGTTGGGCCCTGGCTCTTTGGAAGTTGATGAGGAGGATGAGGGACGGGCAGTGCCAGTGGTGATTGTGGTCAGCTTCTCGCCTTTCTCGCCGGTCACGGACACCGATTCACCTGCGGGATCTTGAAACTTCTTCGGCAGGCGTTTGGTACTGTCTCGTTCATCAAGTGGGTCAACATCTTCATCGTCGTCGTTGGGAATAGCGTACGGATCAGCAGAACTCTTCGATTGAGCAGCCTTTCCGGAAATGGTCGTCTTCGATTTCGGGACGTAGGATTGGTTATCGATTTTGCCTCGCCCAACGAACTTCGAAAATGGATCATCATCATCATCGTCTGTGGCGGTGGGTCTTTGAGGACCCTTCATTTTTTGTGTAGTGGTACCCTGGCTAGATGCTGTCCCTTCTTGGACAGTGGGAAATATCGGACTACCCTCGTCTGCCGCCTCCGTATGTGCGTCCAATGGGTTTGTATTTGTCTGCTGTTTTTGCAAACTCCCAGGCGTCTGCGCTGAATTCGATCTGGACAACCGCCTTATACTTTCTTCACTGACTGTACTATTCCTCCGTTGCATGTCTCGATCCCATCCATCATGGGAAAAACTTCCACTTCGAATCTCTCCTGGCGTTGGTGCTTGTGCGAGAGCAATACCGGTGGCTTGCCACATGCCAACCGGTGGGCTTGACTCTAGAAACCTGAGCGAAGCGCTTCTTACTCTGCCCGAGCTAGCAGTCGAGGATCTATTCCTTGTCGTTGAATCGTCCATGCCTCCGAGGGCGGACAAGGGAGTTTGAGGCGTAGGCGAATTTGCCCCATAATCTCTCGCCACCGTTGAAGTGAGATCAGAGCTCGCCATCACTGTAGTGCGATCGCAGCCACCCTAGGGATACCGTTTTGGTATTGACTGCAGCTGGTGGTGTTCTGTAGATCTGGAGTTGTCAGACGAGGGACATTGTTGGGAACCGGGTCTCGGCGGTAGCAGAACAAGAGCTAGTTTGCGACGCTCAGTCACTTTGTCTCACAAAGTCTCAACTCCAAACAGTGGTTTTGATGGAATAAATGCAGTATTGAAGAGCAATGGACAGGGACGTGGCGATTGTAGAACTTCTATCCCTATAACATTTCCCAAATTAGCCTGGACCCTGCATTGAGGCTCAGCCCTGATTGGCTACAGTTCTTCACCAAGGTTTATATACGAGGTCAAGGTGCTATATCAACAACGACCCCGCTGTTGTTGGGGGTATTTAGTTCGTATTAGGTTCGATGCCTAATGGCGCTGGTACAATGGTGTTGCGGTGCTTTTTATTTTCTCCCGCTTGACTCGACAAATCAATTGGTCCCGTTTAATTCAGCTGCGAGCTTAACAAAGTATTTCTGCTGCTCCACACAAAACATTCCGGGGCTACGTTGATTCTCCATGACGGCGGTCATACCTCCACCTTCCGCCCTCACCTCCTTCATCTCCTCCCACTCCCCTCCATCCCCTCACTCCCCTCACCACTACAACCTCGCCCTCCAAATCCTCCACAACCTCCAATATCAGCATTCGTGGACGTCCCTCCGTATCCATACGCACTCGCATCTCACCAATGCGTCGCTCCCACGGCCGCTGATATCGGGAATGCCTCCGAAGAGGATATATGTACATCCCGATCAGCAGGTGGAAGAGCTGAAGGCTGGAGTGAAGGATGACGAGGTCGAGGTAGAGAGGGAGTGGGTGCTGCCGACGCACCTGCAGGAAAAGTGGTCACTGAGGAGGTTTGCGGAGGTTGTTGATGCGGTAGGGGAGGAACCGTCTGAGGATCATGGAGGGCAGATAACCGAAGAGGCGAAGGGAAAGAGGAGGGGTGGGAAGAGAGTACTGTTGGCTACGTTGGGGGATGACAGCACTGTTGTGTACTATATCGTGCATGATGGGATTGTGAAACCTAGACAGAATTGATACCTCATGAAGCAAGAACAGATGAAGAAAGCTCCTGACAGTACATGGTTTTGCTCCGCATGTAAGACATGTTGGGATTCGAAGAAGCTTCGGAAGGCTAAAACTGCGGAAGACATGGTACTGGTGACGCCGAAAGTTTGGATCTGAAGGCAACACTTCAAAGAAGATACTGCTCTCGTGGTATATCCTGCCGAACGCCAGCTCCTCAAATCGGCTTCATGTCAGACTTCTTCCACCCTCCACCATCGAATCTCTCCCCAAATCATGCGCTTTTCCACTGAGAGCCTCGCAGCCTTACACACCATCAACGTCTCCCACCCATAGGAATGCTGCGCCGGTCAGGGTCGCTGCCAGACCCCAGACACTCGACCACCCTGCAGCACCCAAGAGTTCTGCGCCTTCCAGAGACCCGTATGTTTGGAGCATGGTGTGCACTCCGCCGACGGTAACCAGTGTGGCAGTCCTCTTGATTAGCGTTCTCGCCCTATGTGAATACCCCCAGAGATTGTACACAATGGTATCTCCAAGTGTAGCAGTCTCTGGATTGAACGCCGCTGTTTCTTTGTCGTATTTGTCAGCTTTCGCAGCTGTAGCCGGCGTGAAGAGGAACACCTTTGCTGCAAAGCCAGTCGGCAGGAACGATAGGATGAGCCATGGAAAGTTCGGGCTGTACGCTGCAGAAATGTCGCGCATGCCATCAAAATGGGTCACGAGATACACCGGCAGCCAGGTGCCATAGCTGCCAAAGACGACCACGGTGTAAATGCCTGCTGCGAGAAGGCTCGTGTATACCTGAACCCCGGTGTCGTTGATCACTGAACGGTTCGCGGCGACACCTTTGGGAGTCTTGATGCTGTGAATGCTGGAGGAGACTTTGAGACTGTAAAACGGGACATAGGCTGCCAAGGTATCAATGGCGATGCAGTAAGCTGAGGTCGTCGGCCTGATCAGGTAGAAGGTTGAGAGGAAATAGTGATATGGCACGTGCGTTAGGAAAGTCAGAGCAGCGAAGTCAGTACCTATAGACCACAGTCAAATTTGGGTCGCCACCATAGAATGCCGGATCCATACTATCGAAGCCTCCGTACCACCCAACAGCCAGCTCAGTAGCCTTCCAACCGAGTAATCCAGCTATTTCCCACCAGTTGTCGCGACTCCTGCTGACAGTGGCGAGATCGCCGCTGGTGAAGGGCGAGACGAGAGAATAGAGTAGGGAGGAGATTGTCAGGCTGAGGACCAGGAGAAGAGGAAAGCGAACTCGAGGAGGGAGCTTGGAAGTTGCCGCAGGGGATGCAGCTGGTATGGTAGCTGGTGGTTTTGAAGGGCGTCTCCGGCGATCGCTTTGTACTGTCCTTGCCATGCTTCTAGATTCTGGCGAACTTGGGAGAAGGTGAAGGGGTGAAGAGTGAAATGAAACAGAAATAATGATCATGCGAAAGGAGATTTCGCGTCTTTTGTTATGACGTGAAGCGAGAAGCTGATTGGCTCAGATGTGCCAAGAAAATGTTTCCGGCCAACTTTCTAAAAGTCACTACCACCCGAGCCACCTTGACCAAGCTCACTTACAGTTTCGATGGGTAAATACGTTCAATGAATCACTCGATTGACATTGTACTTAGTCGGAGGATTTGACCCCAGATATGACTTGGCCGATGTGATCTTTACGTTCTGCATAGTCTACTTCTTGGCTGCATTCCTTTCACTTTGGCAGAATCTAGATCTCTGCGAGATGGCATATGCCATGTCTTCTTGCTTTCGTTCAGACATTCTTAATCGCTACAGCCAACAAAACACAATATTTTATTCATTCCTTGGGCTCAATGGGACACGTTCGCCCACAAAGATCTCCTTCTGTCTGCGTTCAAAGCGTTATGCTGGTGGGATTGGCGGACCCACGCCCGGGCAGATCCAGCTGCAGGAGGAAGATGCCAACGAAAGTACGCAGACTGAGCGAAGGAAGACCCGACTCACCTGGAGTCCAACGCTTTTCAAGATGTTTGAAAGCGCAGCCACAACATTAGCCTCAATCCTCGTACTGGGGCTGGCAGGGTATGGCTATCATCGGGTATGTAAATCCTTGAAACTAAACGTTTCCATGTCGGACTACTTTTCGACCTACAAACCATGATTCTCGAGCAAAAGCTTGTTGATGCCTATTCGAGCTGTCCCATCATTTGGGTCTTTGCCTTCGAGAGGGGACGCTGACCCCGAAATGTTCGCAGTACTATAAATACCTGGTTCTAAAGAAGATGACGAAAGCATTTGAACCAGGCGACCCAGTTCTCGAACTAGCCGCTCTGGGAAAGGGAGTGCCTAGTACAGTGCTGGAAGAAGACGACCAGCCGTGGATACGAAAGGCCGAGCAACTCAAAATAGACCAGGTATGTATGTTCGGAAGTAATATCTTGGTAATGCGTACCATTGTCTGGCTCGTAAGCCATGTTCGGGGAGCATAAATTTCCCTCTTGGTCTTGAGGCTCGTGCAACGGCTCGGACCTTTAATTTGAAGGTGTACTACTGACTCCTAAAATTTACTGTAGATTGTCAGTGGTACGCACCGCGGACATTATCATCTCATCATTGGCGAGAAAGGCACAGGGAAGTCATCGATGCTACTAGATGCCATGCAGAAAGTGGGTGGGGAGGGCATCTCTATGTTTGAAGCGCATGCAGACCTTGAAATCTTTCGTATACGACTCGGTAAAGCCCTTGACTACGAATTTCACGAGGATTACATTGGCAGCCTTTTTAGCATCAAAGGCCCCCGAGAGGGAAATACAGCTTTGCTCGACATCGAACGAGCTTTCAATAAGCTGGAAAAAGTTGCTTTAAGGCGTCGTGAAATTGCTGGAAAACCTTTAGTGCTCATCATCAACAGTACTCACTTGTTACGGGATGACGAGGATGGTCGTGATCTTCTGGAGCTTATCCAGCAACGTGCCGAGCAATGGGCCGCCAGCAACCTGGTCACCGTGGTCTTCAACAGCGATGACTACTGGGTTTACGAGCGCCTTAAGCAATACTCCACGCGAATGGATGTCCTTCCTGTGCTTGATTTGCCAAAAGACCAAGCTGTGTCCGCCTTGAGACAGTATCGTGTGAGAAACTTCAAAGAAGAACCCTCGACCCAGGTTCTTGAGGAGATCTTCGACCAAGTTGGTGGGCGGCTGACTTTCCTTAACCGTGTTGCGAAATCGGTGGACATGCTAGAGACTTGTGATCACATTTGTGGAACAGAGAAGACCTGGTTCCTGAACAAGTGTTGGATCTTAGGCGAAGACATGGATGACGATGTAATGGATCAACAAAAATACGCGGCAGCAGCTATGGTATTGGCCAAAGCTCTTGTCGACCAGGAGAAAGAGATCCTCGGCAAAGGGACCAACCATCCAGGTCAGGGCCAACTGCTACCGCAATTACCTCTGCATATAGCCAGGGAGATCATGACAAGAGCAGATTTCATCCGGAGCTACGACCACATCAACATATTCACCATCGATGCGCAAGCCATGGTACGAGCTGACTCTGTTCCTATGCAGAATGCTTTTCGTCAGATCTGCAGCGAGCCTGGATTTGAGAAACATTTGCAAGCTACGCTCGACCGGATCTCTGCTATTGAGAGCTTAGGAAGGACACGAGAGCTTGTAGCCAAGGACTTGATCGCAGGGCAATACAAGATCAGCGGAAGATCAGATCGAGGACAGGGTATTACTGTGGAGATTTCGCCACCAGGAGACTCAAAGAAATGATCCCCACTCACCAGAAATGACACCCCAAACAATCCGGAAAGACATAGCCGGAGACCAAGGCACCGGGCAGGCTATTCAACGTAAATGACACTTGCAACGGTTCAGATCCCGATATTGATGAAGGTTAACCGCAAGAGAAGGAATATCTGCAATCGAAAACCTTCACAGGGCTCACCGTTTCAAAAAAGTGGCCAACTGGACAGGTGCGGTTCTTTGCTCGTATACAAAGTAACTTATGCCAGCGACCCAAAATGCCGAGGCTTTCTGACGGTGACGACCATTTCTCGCCACTCATCAACAATGACAAGTTAGACAATTTAAAATAAAGATTTTATTTTCGCGGTTTCATGGCTGTTGCTAAACCGGTCGTCCCGCCTGGTCGTTTCCAGCAGAAATCTACCTACGACTTTCGAAAACTAAGATGCTTCATTTCCTAACCGAAGTCTCTCGCACAAGATGACACAAGATTGTGGGTCTTTCAAGGGTGTGCTAAGGTCTTCTGGAGGCCCTCCAATTTGTGCGCTTCTCACCATCCGCTACCTGAGCATTCCGATCAATTGATTCTTTCTTGTGAGCAGACATTGTCCGTGTCTCAGAGTGGCTGTCTGCCATGGTGCATCCGACCAAAGAGATCATGGAAAGCTGGCCAGCACCCAACTTCGTCGATCCCGCGACAAGAGGCCCCGGGCTCACAGTCGTGAACATTATTTTCATAATACTTGTATTCGTCGTTGTGGGATTGAGATACTACACGCGCCTGCGGATCACAAAAAGCTTTGGTCTCGACGACTGGGTAATGGCATTTCTCTGGTAAACAGCCTAGATTCTGATGCCATTCCCCTTTTAACGTGCTCCACTAGGTGCCCACGTTCGCCTCAACATGCGTTGTCCTAGTCGCTGATAACAATTTCGGCTGGAATCGACACTCATGGGATTTACATTCATCAAAAGGCCCCCCTGGATATAAGCTCTGTTTGGCAGCGCAGATACTGTTCTTCTGGGCGGCAACGTTGAACAAAATGTCTCTTCTGGCCTTTTATAAGCGGCTCACAGGCCCTGTCACCCCTTTGTGGTATAGATGGTGTATAGTACTGGGTTTGGCTTTCCATACAGCAATGCTTCTCGCTTACTTTATTGTGGCTGTCAGCGCATGCAAGTCAGTCAATCTCGGAAATATGGCCAGCTGCAAAGCTACTTGTCGAGTTTCTTGACACAATTTTAGACCATTATCAGCCTTCTGGACCCCTTTAGCAACGTACTCCCACACTTGCATCAACGAAGGCGTTTATATGCTGTCCTTCAGCATCATTACCATCTTTTTACATTTCTTACTCCTTCTGATGCCTATTCCCATTGTCTGGACCCTTCAACTATCTCTGAAACAGCGCATAGCCGTCCTTACACTCTTCGCGATGGGCTTCATCGTGTGTATAGCGGGCATTTGGCAGGCAGTATACGTGAATGAGGCGCTTGGAAAGAGCTATGATGAGACGTGGGTTGGGTGGCCACTTTGGATTGCGAGTGCTATCGAGGTGGATTTGGGGATTGTGCGTACCATTATGTGTTATTCTTTGGGCAAGAGACCGCTAACGGATCTCAGTTGTGTGTCTCGATTCCGGCCATTCGTCCCCTGCTTGCCATCTATCTACCACGACTCCTTGATTCACAGCGTCCATTAACTAGGGAACTGAAAGAAGTCTATGATTCGAATGAGTTGTCAGACGCATCGCCTTATCCGGCGAACCTACACATCCCAGAGAAAGAGATACCAGGGTACTCCTCTAAGTGCACCAACCGACTGCCAGAGATCTTGAGCGTGGGGTAAATACTGGGCACGATGATGAGGATGAAGTCACGTTGGGAATTCATTGAACGAAAGAATGCAAGATTGTTGCTCCCACCTTGAAAGAACCAGCCAACCCAATAGACTATCTGACGGGTCGCTTTTTCATGGGTGATACTCAGTGTGGGTCGATTCGTTATCCTTGCCTAGTTACCATATTCTCAATTTCCATATACAAAAAAGAACAAAGCGGCGCAGCTCCAGGAAAGTACGCTGCTCAAATTGCGCCTCCTCATTTGTTCATCGAATTCCAATCCCTTGTCACTTGCTCTTACTTTTCAAAGACCATTGTTTGGATACCGAATTTGTTCAAGACTCATTGTAAGTCCAGTTCCATCACCAACATGCCGTCCTGCGGAGTTTAGATGGCAGTGAAGGTCGACCGCCTCAGACGCGAGCTGGCCTCGCGCGATCTACCCAGGGAGGGACTCAAAAAGGATGTTACTCTCCGACCAGCCAGTTCCGACCATGTTTACGCTTTGCGTCCCTTGAGGTTGCCTCATCCCACTAGCGCTCTTACGTCCGTGACCAGCACTGAAGAAGTCATGCTTGGGAAGATATGGGGTTACAACGTACCAGCCGTCGACGTCAGAAGTAGTGGTCCCAAGCGGTCATCACCATCTTGTATCAACTCGTCTTCCCCATCCATTCATGATCAACCACGGCGAAAAGGAGCGGCGGATTAGAAGCTTGGCCCGGATCTCAACTTAAACTACCCCAACCACTACAAAATGCTCATCGTACCGAAAGACGCCTCCGACACTACTATTTCGATAGCGTACAACCTGAAAATCAGCAGATGGCAGAATGAGAACGTTGCAAAAAACAGTGTAAGTGAAGGGATTCCGGTAGTGGCGGGTTATATCACGCTCAAAGCAATGGCTCGGAAGCAGAAAATTTGCATTCACGATTACAATACCATGTATGCTCAGCCAGGTCTCTATGAGTAAGTCAAGGTTGTCCGGGCGCTTTTACTATGGCAGGCTAGAATCCTTCACAGGTACATCGTCCACGAACTGCTAGCATTCGAGTCTCCGCGAACCCTGATGCAATTTCTGAACCAGCATCTCGCATCTTCTGCTGTTTCCGAAAAACTCGTCGGTCCTTCAGACGTTTTGGACGTAGCAGCCGGCAACGATATCGTCAGCGCGGAGCTCCGGAAGCAGCTCCCAGGCAAGCCTGGAATCCGAAGTCTCATCGATACCAATCTTCTAGAATGAGCCCGGTCAGCTGCCTTAAGGAATCGACCAAACGTCTACCACGGTTTTGTGGCCGCTGATCTGACTCAACCACGGGAATCGCAACTCCCCTCGTCGTCGGATGTAGTGATCATTTGTGCCGCTTTGGGTCCCGGAGATGGTGACTTGCCGCTCGAGGCTGTGGATAGAGCCATTGCTTTTTTGCAGGAGGGTGAATTGCTTGCGTTTACTGTCAATGCGGGGAGTCACAGAGCTGGTAGCTCGCCTCGATGGGAAACCTTCATGGCAAGTGTCAATGAAAGCGGTGGAAGTCACTGGGGGAGATTTGGAGGAGGTTGCACGGCAGAGGTATAAGCATCGGAAGAATGTGCAAGCTCATTGGATTGAGTATACGGCGACCATTTACAAGAATCTGACGCCTGAGACTGCCGGTACTGGAGCACATTGGTAGAGGCTGATAGAGAGGGTGGAGGTTGACGTACCGAAGAGCTTAAGGTAAGGTCATTTACCTTGGCTACCAATATCCTTGTCTCGCAGAGTGTCGATATCCACGCCGTAATAACTAGAGCGTCTGAAGAATCCTAAGGACTCGTGTAGATGTTAACGACCCCAAGATGTGCACAAGTGCAAGGATTTCAAGCCGTAAATTCTTATATGCCGAGACTGCTGTAATTTACACATGTGGACCTCATTAAAGTACCCATAGTCAGTCAGCCCTACGCAAAGACGCAAGCCGAGTCAACCCTTCCACTCTTCACGTCTCCTCCCCCCCCCCCTCCAATCATCTGCAACAACTCGAAACAATACATCAACTCTCGTCCCTAATTCATGAAGAAGGACTTCAACATCACACTACCGTCTCCTGTCCCAAATAACACGCTGAGCTCTATGGTGCCAATAATGCCACGTATCCCATGCCCTACCGATGTTTAATATTCACCCGCCACACGGCTGTCTCTCGCCACTAAACTTCTCGCAACGACATATCCCGAGAACTTTCAAACGCCTGCTACGTCTTCGGCATGTGCGATAAGTGTTCCTGTTAGGCATTTGCGGCATCTCTTGAGTCGCTCGGTCTTGAGGCTTCAACAAGATTAGGTTGAGTGTAGATCTCGACAGCGACCACCATCCTTCCTACTAAAGATTCATGCATACTAGTTGGGGATGTATAACTCGTGCTCAATTTTTCATCTTCTCGCGGTGCTATTTTGGACTTTGTTTGTTTTTTTGTTGTGCATTTCGGGTCATACTCTGCAGCGCTTGCGGTCAACTCTCCGTAGCAATCAATCTATTTCTACTTCATTCATATGCAAGAACGAGCAGATCTGCCTCATCACTGCGCAATCTGTGGTCGATGGAGTACAGCTCATTGCGCAAAGATTAATTTTTCTTTAAGCGATAACGATCAAGATGGTTCAGAGTGCATACAGTTTGTGGCAAGTACTTGATAGTATTTTGTATGGATGTTATCTTGATTGGTTGTTCTTCTAGTTATCTATGTACAAGGTTGTGAAATGAATTAGAAGAGTAGGAGATTGGTCTTGTTGGCAATGGAGATCCATTGAACCCTAGTGCCACGTCATGGCCAAACCCATACTAGGGTACATCGAGACATATACAATGATATATTCAGATAGGTGATCGACGATGGAAGAGACGTGGGCTGAGCTGGGCTGGCATGGTGGGAATGGGACTTGAAGGGATGGGGATGCAAGGCATGGAATTCGATGGAAGGCATAGGATAGAGGCGAGAAAAAGAGAGGAAGGGTAGGCAGAAGATGAAGGAGGAAGATGGAGAGAAGTGAGAAGAGAGAAGAGAGACCAGCACCCAAAGAGAGACAAAGGAGATGAATCTTGTTAGCAACCCGAAGGTTGAGCTGCGGGGCCGCGTCAAGGCCAAGATTCTTCCCGCAGTACATCGGAAGATATAGCCATACATTCAGATAGATGTTCGCATGGAGGAGAGACACGGGCTTATGGGATGCCAAGGGATGGGATGGGATGGGAAGGGATGGGAAGGGATGGGAAGGGAAGGGATGGGAAGGGAAGGGATGGGATGGGATGGGATGGGATGGGATGGGATGGGATGAGATGGGATGGGATGAGATGGGATGGGATGGGATGGGATGGGATGGGATGGGATGGGATGGGATGGGATGGGATGGGATGGGATGGGATGGGATGGATGGAATGGATGGAGGCAGATAGGTAGGGAGGGAGGGGTAAGTAAGATGAGGGAAGGTTGGGATGGTGTTGGGATGGTGTTGGGATGGAAGAGGATAGCGTAGGAGAGGTTGGTATGAGAGGGTGGCGTGGGATAGGTTGGGATGGTATGGAGAAGAAGGTAGGTGAGGTGAGGTGAGGTGAGATCAGGCTGGAATAGTATAGGATAGAGCGAAGGGCAGCGTGGTAAGAGGCGGCGAGGGGATGGGCGACAAAGTTGAAAGTCGTGAGTTCGAGGCGACGAAGTCAGAGGCAGCGAGGTCAGAGGCAGCGAGGTCAGAGGCAGCGAGGTCAGAGGCAGCGAGGTCAGAGGCAGCGAGGTCAGAGGCAGGAGTAGAAGGGGAAGGAGAAGCAGAAAGATGAGAAGAGGAAGAAGACAGGAGAAGAGAGTAAGGAGATGGTCTTAGTTAGCAACCCCGAAAGGTTGAGCCCCAGCGCTGCGACAAAGCCCAAGACCGTGCTGAGGTACTAGATCGGAACAGATAGCAAGATAAATTCAGATATATGGCCGATAAGGAAGGGAGGGAAGGAAGAGAAGAAGAGATGGTAGGGAAGGGAAGGAAGGCAAGGGAAGGATGAGAAGGGATGAGGAGAGAGAAAGAGAGAGAGAGAGAGAGAGAGAGAGAGAGGATGAAAAGAGTAGGAGTGAGAAGGAAGAAGAAGTAAGATAAAGGAAAGAAAGGAGAAGAGCTGCGTCAGTTACCCCGAAGGGAATTAACAGGACTCGCCACAAGAAGGCCCAGCTCAGGAGTCCCCCTAAGTGGCAATTATATGGCTCCTAACATCATCCGGCACGCTGGGACTTTGCCCAGAGGGAAGGGGGTAGGGCCGGGGTGAAGGTAGTCTGCGACAGCGTCAGCGAGGTCACTGACCCAAGTGAGTGTGAGGAAGGAATAGGAAATGTTAGGAGGTAAAGGAAGGGAGACTTAGCGAAGTGAAGAGAGGGTGCTTGGGGGGCCTCAACCGGTGAGTCCCCAGTCCTGTGGAAGGTGATGTTGAAAAAAGAAGAAATATTGGGAGAAAACCCAGATACTTATACCTGAGGGGCCTCCGTTAGCGCAATCACCAGATCACCCAGATCAACTCTCTGGGCATTGCCAAGGACCAAAATCCCAAAAGCCTGCCGAAATGCTGTCTCGATTTATGGCATCACGACCACAGCATCGGAGAATTCCATCAGAACGGGGAAAGATGGAGCAAAAATCGTCTGATTTTTGGACCAAGTTTCAGAGGCTGAAAGGGTGGATTGCTTTCGCTGAAACAAATGCTTCAAACGTTCTAGGTGGCAACTCTAGGGAAAAAAAGGGTAAGCGAACGCTTTTCGTCCTGTCTCTTCTTCGATTTATTGCACCAACGCCAGATTTTTGTTTGGACTCCAGAAAACGGGAGGAGCGAGAGCAAAAATAGTCCCAAATTTTGGCCGAAGCATCCGATCAGAGAAGGTGCGGTGCTCTTGCTGTAAACTATATTGCAATATTCTCCCTATTCTTGGCCCTGATTTAAAGGCTTAGCGAGCTTGTTAGGTGACTTATTCTTTTCCTGCGGGGCACACTAGTGATATCTCACCTACGAACTGAAGAGCAGCCGAATCGGGTAGGCAATGTGTGTGGATATTGAGGCCTGCACGCAGAGGGACGATGCGCAGGAGCGAGGGCAGCCTCTACGTATCTGCAGGATTCCAGAGGAGGGAAACAGTCGAAGGGTGATACCGATGCCTCGATGATGATCTCCAAACGAACTCCCTGGATGCTGAAGTTGCAGGAACGTGTTCGTGGAAAGAGCTTAGGAAGCGGCGAGGCATACTGGCAGCGGACCTGCGACCGTGACACCGAACCCTGACCTCCCTTGCGTTCCTCAGGCTCCTGCTTACGTCTACAAAGATGGGATACTGGTGAAGGGAGGCACTACAATCATGTACGAACGGGGATGCAGACCAATTTGGTGGAATTCTGTATCTCTGCTACAACGGGTTGGTGAAGAAGAACGAGCGAACACTGTTCCCCTACATAGCTACACAAACGTCAATAGAAGGTAGTCTACACAAGCTTTCTGCTTCCATGGGCTCAATGTAAATGGCAAGATACGGCGACGCCGTTGACAATGTGCTCAGCGGCTTTGACAGAAAGCTTGTAAGACGGAGTGGCGAAAAAAGGGGCATTGGTGTATACTACATATGGTCTGTTTGCCAGATGTGTAGGTAGGACGAAGCGCAGATCTTGTCTCAAGCATTGTCGATACACAGCTATTAGTGATCGTAGTACACGGCACCATCTGCATCGATGTGGCAGGCGCGATGCGTGAAGGAATCCGCCAGGCTCTCCACCAAGATCCTTCGCTCACGACTCCTCAATGTCTTTGACCTTTCGAAGTTCGATCACCGATTGTGCTCTCTAAGATTACCTACCCATCAGCAATGCTCCCAGCAAGAACGCCTGAGCGCGCAGCAACTCGTATGCAAGAGCTGGTCCTCTCGTCTCCACGGGCTCGACGGGGCACCAGAAGAGAGTTCCAAGAAGGAAGGGTATGTATCACCTATACGCTACGCCTTTGTTGGACGCTGAGAAGGTATAGGTAATCCCTACTTAGGTGCATGTTCCCGTCCCCTGCCCAAAATTTCGCTCAAGAGATACAGAAACAAAGGACGAAAAGCTGGGCAATTTTTGAGCGTAACACATACCCGGAGGCCTTCTCCCATAAGCTCGACGCGGTTGACGGATGCTGAGTCTACAAATATCAGTGTAAACGGGAATTGACCCTTTGTTGGCTCTGATGGTGGCTCTGGGTACAGAATGCGATAGTATGATGAGAGGCTTGGGGCCAGTGACAGAGGGGACACCAGGGATATTTGGCCGTTTGAAATTGCGTTCGGATTTGCGACATTGCTGAATGCTGAAGATGCTGAGCCAGTCCAAACTCGGGTACGAGGCCCTTCGTTTCATAAATCCGCTGCTCAATACATACATACATACATACATGCATGCATGCATGGGTCAAAGAGACGGGATACAACGCCTTCAGAAGCCTGCATATCACGGCTGGTCACCAAAGACATACTTCCTGCAAGCGGCTCTTAGTACCCCAACCTGCTGCTGTGTCCTCACAAACACCTCCCTATACTGTTCCAATGTCTCCTGAACAAAGTCATGCCGACTCTTCGTCCCAGCGCAAATTTCTTTCATCTTGATCTCCATCTCCTTACGCAGGAACGGCTTGCCCAGACTCGTCTCCAATCCTATACCATCATACCCTTCGATCAGAGCAACACCAAGAGTAGTTGGGATGAACTGCTGCACAGAGCCTCCACCTCCTCCGTTGCCTGCGTTACTACCACCTTGAGCGCCCCCTCTACCACCTCGACCACCGCGACCTCCTCTGCTGTTAGTGCTATTGGCTTGGGCAGTGCCGCCTGCTCGGGCTTGGGTCATGACATACTCTCGATCCTTGATTTTCGCGATATGCTCGGCCATTGTTGCATCAGTACCTATACCATTGGCGTCCATTAGGCTGATAAGCTCAGGTTCGGTCAAATACCCTGGTGCAGTGGTCTCGCCTTCTGTTATGTTTGCTTCTGTTGGCTCGAAGGTCTCGTGCATGTTGAACCTGGGTAAAGGCTGGCTGCTTGTCCACTTCTCATATGGATAAACGTCCAAGTAGTTGCGCTCCAACACGATCAACCCATTGGTGAAGAACGTCTCATCACCATACTCGATCTCGACAATTGTCGACTCCCCTTTCGCATCTTCCGAGCAGCAAGCGAGGAACCTTCGGACCACAAATTCGTACACTCGGCGATCGTCACCCGAGAGAGCAGCAAGGGAAACATAGTTGACTGGATGGATTGGCGGATGGGCCTGGTCATTGTTACGGCCGCTGCGTGGCCACTTGAAACCTCCAGCCAGGAGTCCTTGCGCGTAGGGGCCCCATGCATTGTCCTGGACTTGCTTCTCAATAAGATTCCTTAGATCAATGCCTTTGTCGAATGAATCGGTTTCGGTGCGTGGGTAACTGATCCAGCCTTTGTTATACAGGTCCTCGGCGATCTATCGAAGATATCAGTGAAATCGTAGAGCGCGGAGGACGGAGAAGAGTACCTTCATCACCCTCTGACTGTCCATACGAAGGTACATGCTTCCAAGTTTCTGCAGCTCCACCGTCGTCAGTGGCAAAGGTCTCCATTTACTGGTTGGCTTCTTCTGTAATTTAGTGACCTTTGCCATTCGTGCTGTGAGACACCTTTCGAAAAGGATCACAACAGATACCCGGTCGAATAAACGATGTCGTCGCCATGAAAATGTCACTTCCATATCGTCACGAAGATGCATGACTTTGATGCTCCAGAATTTTTCGGGCACGAAATTTTTGACTCTGAAATACCTGTCTACGACGAAGCCCAGTGTAGGAAATTGGCAAGATCCTACCCGATGTTAGAGATGATTTTCCACGAAATAGGATCAGGCCTGAAGGCGCACCATAGCTGATGACTCTTTCACTGAGATCTCCACCCATCACCTGCAAAGTCAGCGTGTTAAACCGCGTAAAAGCGTACCCGATGCGTAGATCCAACTCTATTCGTGCTGCGACGGCATTGACTTGTCGCTCGTCCAGGTTGATCGCATTTTGAGCAGCTCTAACCACATGTCTACAACGTTGAGGATTAAATTAGCCAAAAGAGACCGACTCGATAGTGATTACGCATATTTTGACATACGCTCTCTCGGTGTTATTGAATTGCGCTCTTTTTACTTCAAGCGACCTGTTGCCCTGAAAAGCCGCTCGTCGCACCTCTGAACCGATGTGCTCGCCCTCTCGATCGCAGTCAGTCCAAACGAAAAGAGCTCTAGAGTATCGGGCTTGTTGCGCGATATTATCTGCAATAGCTTTCTTGTCCTAAACTCGTTTGAGATTGTGATGTCAGGCAGACCAGCGGAAACCATACCTGGTTTACCACATCCTCAACAGGAGCGTCGAACAAAGACCACGGGGGCGGCGAATGCCATTGATTGTACTGAGCTGGGAATTTGAGCTCAGTGAGATGCCCGAGGACGCTCGTCATTGTCACGGAGCAGTTGCCCCATGGTGGACCAAAGTTGAAATCGAAGTCGTAATTCTTTACGTATGGATTGCCGGTAATGCTTCGCTACAAATTTGTGAGCTACAAACCACTACAAACAATAAAAAATCCACCTACCGTGGTCACTTGTCCTCCGCTCAGATGCTGAGCTACAGATTTGGCAATGGCTGGCTTCTCAGCAACGCAGAGGATCTTGCGTGCCATGCCGTCTTCTCATTCGAACTCTTGCATGACACATAGACTGAGTCACTCCCATGTTTCGAATTCTGTTCCTCGATTCTTGAAGCAATACAGATTGGGGGATACGAGTACGTGGAAGGAACGATTGAGCTTTCCTTGAAGCGCACAGAATGACGCCTTCGGCTCGTGCCGAAAGAAATGGACCCTGCAGCAAGGATCGACAAAGAGTTTGTGACTTTTGATGACGGCAACATTTGACTTCCTGTCGTTGTTTATTCTATATACCTTTCGCATTCTGTCGTCAACGCAGCGCCATGGCTCTACCGGTGATCAGATCCATTGCTGAATGTACTGACTACAGCAAGACGGTCCTGCCTTATATTGCCCAGCTGTACGACCTACCGCAGCAAATATTTGAGAACATCACAAATCTTCAAGCTCTCAAAGTCCTCTATGTCTCCACCAACCCGTTAATATCCGCCTTCGCCTTCTCATTATTCCTCTTTCCCATATTCCTGGTCGTCTCGGAAATCAACAGGAACTACTCGCAAGTTGATCGGTGTTGGAGCATCTTACCTACACTATATAATGCCCACTTCACAGCCTATGCACATGCTACAGGCTTGTCAACTCGACGGCTGGATATGCTGCTGCTTTTTAGTACCTTCTGGAGCGTGAGTCTCCACCTGCAATCGTAACAGGCTTTTACTGACTGGATTAGGCGCGATTGACATACAATTACTGGCGCAAAGGAGGCTACAGCATTGGCTCAGAAGATTATCGATGGGATGTCCTGAAGGAGTATATCAGCCCGCCGTTGTTCTTCATCTTCAACGTCGTCTTCATCTCCTTGGCTCAAAGTGTGAGGAAAATGTGTACATTTCTTCAGGAACCTCGCTGAACGACAGCACAGATCCTCCTTTTCCTTGTGGCGACACCAACCTACGTCCTTTTACTCTCGACGAAAAGCACACCTGCTTGGACAACTGCCGATGTGGTGTTCTCGAGAGCATGGGGATTCCTCGTATTTTTGGCATTCTACGCCGATGGGCAGCAATGGAGTGAGTCATGCTACCTCTCAGTCGGTTTCTGGACCATCATATCACTAACGGCAAGGATTTTAGCCTACCATTCGGCGAAGAAGGAGTACCAAGAGACAGCCAAAGTCCCCAAAGGCTTCGACCAAGAAACCCTTGACCGCGGCTTCAATACCACCGGATTGTGGGCATATAGCCGTCACCCCAACTTCGCAGCAGAGCAGTCTGTCTGGGTTCTGCTCTACGGATGGTCTTGCTGGGTCACGCAGACATACTACAACTGGTCGATTATTGGAGCAGTGGCATACCTAATTCTGTTTCAGGCATCGACGTGGTTCACGGAGCTCATATCGGCGAGGAAGTACCCAGAGTACGAGGAGTATCAAAAGAGGGTTGGGAAATTCCTACCGAAGCTGCCCGGAGGTCCGCCGGGAAATTTCAGCGATCAGCGGGTCTCGAAGCAAGTCGTGAAATGATGAAGAGAAAACGAATGGAGAATCCAAACAATGGACCAATTGACCTGGAGATTTTGCGACATAGGGATGACCAATTCATTGAAAGCATTGAACGAGGATAGCGAAGCATCACGAATACCACTCTATGGCAAAAATGGGACTAATTTGGCTTGAAACTTTGGTCCAAAGATTAGTCTGCAAGGCAGCATTGATTCATTGTTGCGCCTGTCTATATACTACAAACTCATTATGTAGCATTACTCCCACATTCCCTGCCGTTGCAGATGAGGTATCTTGGCGTGAACGGATAACCGAGGTCACAGAACGCACTAACGCGATTGTATAAGCAGAACCCCGAGCTAACTCGAAGGGGTTAAGCGATCTTGGCATGTCCGAGGATTGAGGCAAAAGGCTCGTCACTGAGTATGGAAAGCCCCATCACTGTGGACCCGCCACCTGATCTTCGAATCAGTCTTTACTTCGTTCACATTGCTAGAAGGACCAGAAACAACCCTCAATTGCCGTAGTGGGCTCTACTCTGACGGTCTACAAGCATACAGCTCCTTCCCTGCTCTTTTCCATCCTATCATGACCACGCTCTTCCGGCGATCGAGCAGCCTCGCCAGATTAGCGACGACGCAGATCGACGCGAATGTCTGCCCACTGTCCCGCTCTCTCCGCAGATCCATCGCACGAACAGCGTACCACCCGGCGTCGACGATACGCACATACTCCACCGTCAAGCCTGGGGATCCGAAAGACGGCAAAAATCTGAACGCCAATACAGGTGGAAAGCAGGTGAGGAGAGATGGGAGCAAGCCAGGAAAGCCCGCACGGGGCTTCGAGAGCCTCTACAGCGATGCAGGTCCTTTGTCTCATCGAGGCGCCTCAGATGCCAAACAACAAACAGACTCTCCTCAAATGTCTATGCTCACCAAGGAGGAACAAGAGGCGTTGGACAGCCTGCTGAGTACAATCAGGAAGGGGCTGCCTGCTTCAGACGCGAACGCGGTTGAAAAGTCTTTTGAGGAGTTCAAACGCAAAGGCATACCCTCTGAGGTTCGAGAGGTCATGGAAAATCTGAGAAATCGGCCTCTGGACATTGCAAGTGCTGCGAAGCTAGTTTCTTGGACTGGAAGATTGGCACGTGAACAAGCTTCAAAACGCATTGCAGAGGAGAGTAAAGGCTTCGTCGGCCCAAAGTCAGGAGAGGAAAAGCAGGGAAAGAAGGAAAAGTCCAAGGGAGATGATAAGAAGAAGCCTGGGGAGATGAATTTCAAAGAATTCACAGCGAAACTGGACACAGGAACATTCTTGGCCACTGCTTTCGTAGCCTACCTGCTATACCGTACCGTCATGCCAAGCGAGAACTCGAAGGATATAACGTTCCAAGAATTCAAGACCACATTCTTCGACAAGGGCCTGGTGGACAAGCTTACAGTGATCAATCGCCACAGAGTCCGCGTTGACCTCCACCGGGAGGCTACTGGTAGAATGTACCCCGAAAGCCCAGCACAGCACGGCAATTTCCGTTATTACTTCAGCATTGGATCTGTGGAGGCATTCGAGAGACAATTGGAGGATGTGCAGAACTCGCTAGGCATCCCCAGCTCGGAGCGCATACCAGTATCCTATGTGAATGAGACAGGTTGGATCAACGTCTTGATGCCTCTTGCCCCAACGATCTTGTTTGTCCTCTCAATCTACTGGTTTTCGAGGCGTGCTGGTGGGGGCGGGGCTAGTGGTTCAAGTGGGATATTTGGGATCGGTAAAAGCAAAGCTAAGAAGTTCAACCATGAAACGGAGGTCCAGGTCCGCTTCAAGGACGTAGCTGGTATGGACGAGGCCAAACAAGAGATCATGGAATTTGTCAGCTTCTTGAAAACGCCGGACCAATACCAAAGGTTAGGAGCTAAGATCCCTCGAGGTGCGCTTCTGTCTGGTCCGCCAGGTACCGGTAAGACACTATTGGCGAAGGCTACGGCGGGAGAATCACAAGTACCTTTCTTCAGCATAAGCGGTTCCGAATTCGTGGAGATCTTCGTTGGTGTTGGAGCCTCGCGTGTCAGGGATCTCTTCCAGAACGCTCGCAAAAACGCGCCTTGCATTATCTTCATTGACGAGATTGACGCCGTGGGTAAAGCGAGAGGCAAGGGTGGATTTTCAGGAGGCAACGACGAAAGAGAGGGGACATTAAACCAAATTCTGACGGAAATGGACGGCTTCAACACTACCGAACAGGTCGTCGTGCTGGCAGGTACCAACAGACCAGACGTTTTGGACCAGGCTCTTCTACGTCCTGGTCGCTTTGACAGACATATCGCCATCGACCGCCCAACTACGGAAGGTCGAAAGCAAGTATTCCTGGTGCATCTTGGAAAGATAGTGACGAGCGAGGACATGGATCACTTGACTGGCAGGCTAGCAGCACTCACTCCAGGCTTTTCTGGCGCCGACATTGCCAATTGCGTCAACGAAGCCGCTCTCATCGGTAAGCCTTTGCCTTTTTCCTTTCACAGGAGATTCCGGGCTAATCCTGTCTTCTTTAGCTGCCCGCACAAGCGCCGACAAGGTAACAATGACCCACTTCGAGCAAGCCATCGAGCGCGTCATTGGTGGTCTTGAAAAGAAATCCCTAGTTCTGAATCCTGAGGAGAAACGCACAGTCGCCTACCACGAGGCCGGCCACGCTATCTGCGGCTGGTTCTTCAAATACGCCGATCCTCTCCTCAAAGTCTCCATCATTCCCCGCGGCCGAGGTACTCTCGGCTACGCGCAGTATCTCCCCCAGGGAGACGCCTACTTGATGAATGTCAACCAGCTCATGGACCGTATGGCTATGACACTCGCTGGCCGTGTCAGTGAAGAGTTGCATTTCGACACCGTGACCTCGGGAGCAAGTGACGATTTTAACAAAGTCACACGAATGGCAACGGCTATGGTGACGAAATGGGGTATGTCCTCTAAGATTGGCTACCTCTTCTACGAGGACGATCAGCAGCAGCAGTTGCATAAGCCTTTCTCCGAAGCCACTGCCCAAAACATCGACAGCGAAGTCCGGCGTATTATCGACGATGCGTACAAGCAGTGCCGAGATCTGCTCACCGAGAAAAAGAAGGAAATTGGTCTGGTTGCAGAGGAGTTGCTTAGCAAGGAGGTGATTGGGCGGGATGATCTGGTAAGAATACTGGGGAAGAGACCGTTTGATGACAACAAGGAGTTCTCCAAATACTTTGATGGGACTGGAGGCAAGAGCGCGCCGCCGCCGCCACCGCAAGAGCTGATTGATCCTCCGCCTGTGGGGGCCGGGCCGAATGTACCTACCCCCGGGGTGGCCATTCAGAGGATATGGGACAGGAGGGGAGATTTGTCTTCTTGAACCATTTCTGCTTTAACTTCCTGATCACAGCTAGGAGTTTGATGGTGTGTTTTGTTCATAGCTGGGAGCACATAGGTAGATTTGGGAAAATCATCACTCGTCTACTCTACAGTGCTTGTATTCTAAGGGCTTAGATCTTTGCTCTGTCGTTTATACACCAACCTGCTCATGTAGTTCACATTCCAGTACTAGCACTGGTAAGAACAGGCCAGAATTCTCTCCCGCCCCAGAAGACTTCCGCAAGCGTGGCCAAATCCTTGACCCAACGAAGCACCACCACGTCCAATCGGGTACACATTCACATGCTCAACCACCAGCACAACGCTCCCGCACTCATTGCTTCCAGAAACCCCGGTCTTTCACCAGCGGGCCACAAGATGTCCTTCCATTCCCATCGTTCCGAGCTCGGTGCTGCTTGCGGTTTGGATCCGATTGCCGGATTTTTGAGCCAGTGGATGGAAGGAAGGCATTGTTGCCACCGATTCCCGACGTTTCGATATCTATCGCAGTCGCAAGGGAGACGTCTCGTTCACCGACCAGAAAGAGCAGGGGTTTTGGTCCTTTTGTCGAAAGCTTTCCTCGGAGAGCCACTTCTTTACGACGGTCGGGAGCACAGCGTACCCAGGTCTGAAGCGGGCCGCCATAGTTTTCTAAAGTCTTTCGGTGCATCACTCGTTGAATCGCTGACGATGAGACAGATTGACCGTCGTGAATGGAGTCTTTCTGACAAAGAGGTATATATCCTCAAAGTATATCTATATGGGTGGTATCAATACTGACTGCGTCAACGATGCGCATAAGTACTCCCTGCATTCTCCGTCTTTCGCGACGCCAACACGACGCTATTTCCCGAGTACTTTCCCGCTCCCACGCTGCTGCACAGAACAAGGTCGAGTGGCCTTTTCGATAGACCTCGCTTTTCGTGCTGCGTTGCTACTCGGTTCTTGATAGCATCCTTTTCACCCGCGCGCGACAGACCCATTATATCTCATGACGTGGTCAATAGATTGATTCATCGACCGTATCTTTGGGAAACGTACGGCGGAATTCTTCCCACAATGCAGCTCCTGCGGGAACATTCAATACTCGCATGTCGCTTGAGAAAACGTCCGATGGCTGTAATATCCTCTTGGCTGCCTCTGCTCTTTCGGATTGGCCAAGTGCCAGCAATTCCCGGGACTCCGGATCCGTGACCTCGAAGGCCTGTTCAATGATCTCCGAGATACCCTCTTCACCGATATACAAGCTTATGAATTCGTCCACCATCACACCGTGATTGCCACATAGTACTTTTACGCATGGAACAAGGTAGGGTGTGATTTCGCGCCGCCGTGGCCAGCTTCGGGCTCCGCATTAGGCGATCCTGCAGCCATTTTGCGCTTTCTGACGGCTTTCTTGCCTGGGAAAGGAACGTGCTCATTCGCTCGTTCTTCTAACGCTGAATCTTTCATCTCCCGCTTTTCCCACTGTATTCGGCCAAGCCATCCGCCCAATGTTGCTCTCTCTCTTCTTCTCAAGCAGAGCCGATAGGCTTCGTCAGGTGTGGTATTGTGGCCTTTCTCCAAGATTCAAAGGTTCCTGATTCGCACCCTCTATGTTTATAATGCACGTCCATACTGATGTGGATTATGTTGATCCTGCGAATGTCTCGGCTTTCTCGGCCCGTGCACTTCTTTCTTCCCAGACATCTTGCCATCGTCTGAGCTATCCTGAGAGCCAGCGCCGTCTCTGCGCTCCGGGCGGAGCCAACGGCGCTCTCAATATCGCTGCGATCGGAGTCACGCCCACGTCAGCTGCCTTTTCGGGCGGCGCGAACACGGTCATCGTTTCATTCGCGGCCATCTGAATCAGCAAGTCTAAGACGGATGATAACGAATCCGAGCCTCAAGTCTTCACGCAGCAGTTGTCGCCTTAAAATACCCCTCCACATCGCTCCAACAGGATACACGCGCGGGTCTTCGTGACATGGCTGCTTGATCGTAGGAGGACTCATTTCCTACTCGGCAACACATCCGTTCAGATGCTCTTCCAGAGGCGCAGACGATGTCATCTTAATCAAGCGGTCCCATAACAACGTGATGACCTTCCTAGGTAGATAGAGGTGGGCCCGTTGGCTTCAGCGATGTGTCCTCCGACAGTACCTTGGCGACTTCCATCCACAGCGCCACGGAGGGAGGACTCACGGATGAGTCATCAGGCCAAAAGGATCCACAGCGGCCATTGTCCACGAAACCCCGATCTGAGTACGAGTGCCTGTGGAGTAAGTAAGGAAGGCCACCGGCCAAGCAAATGTTCTCTCGACGGGTATGGTTCAGCGCTTGCATAAGCCGGAATTTGTTCCCTCAAGTGACCTCCATGTCGTGTTCGTTGCTGGTTTGGTCGTGGTACCTCGATGCCCAACTCAATCTTCCATTTCCGATCCTCTCAACCTAAACCTATAATTATTCCGGGGCTCCACCTCCAGCGCACTGTCGAATACAGGAGTGTGCTCGATCGTCTCGAAACCAATTTTCTTCCTTACAAAAGAGACCGTCGTTATCGTGTCACCCTTGAATGACAATGGCGAGCGGCTTCCACACTCACACTCGTAATAAACCTGAAACTCCGCCTCCGTGCGAGTGAGATCGACGCACCCATGGCGAATATCCCAGTGCAATTATTTGATCTCGATCGACCATCCTCGAAGACAGCGGGAGTGGATGCGTCGGAAGCAGCAAGGCATTTTACATACGGAGTCGGCCCCAGATATGGACAGGCGCTCACCAACTTGCACATCCTCTCCTCCATGTACCTGCTGCCCATACCGGCCATTCCCAGCTGCAATCAATGAGTCAGTCGGCTATCAGGAGAACCACATAGATAGCAGAAAAGATTCCCTCGCTCTTCAGCAAGATAGGCTGCGTCTGGCTCCATGGGCCCGACATGCGCTTCGCGTCTGAAATATGGGTGAGCGGAGCCCTCGGCCTGTGCCCCGATACCGCCAGCTAGCTGGAACTTGTCCTGCCACCGGCTCCGCAACACGCTGTGACTGACAGATCGTCGCATGTTGCAGCAGCGATCGTACTGCTCCAGACGGTCTTCGCCCGTATGGGTACGAGGGCCGAGCTCTGGAAGCTACACAGTACTCGGTCAGGATTCCCAGAAACACCATACGCGTGGAGATTGTACCAACGCCCCATGTCATAGTGAGTGAGTCAACCACTCCTTGCTGTATATCTGTGGTGGGCAGAACTTCTCAGCACCAACGAATGAACGAGAAGGCAGTGTCTGCGCTTTCCCAGGCTGTATGGAGAGTCTCTCACCGTTCAAGTCGAGGGGATATATAGTGCGAGCGTTTAATACCTCAGTCTCGACGGCCACCACCGGCGTCCGATGCGATGTTAGATACCACGGGTGCATGAGCATCGGGGGTCAGGATCTGATCGTCTCTCTCACAAGCACAAGGGAATGGGTAAACCCTGTGGACGATTGCGTCCGACAGATTCACCCCACAGAAGCTACATATCCGAGTACATATTCTCCAGCTTGTGGAGCGACGCCTCGATGCGGAAATGGACGAGATCGAGCATAGCATTTCCACCTGGCACATATTCCAAAAAGCGGAACCCTATGGCGGGGAGCATGAACCCTCACATGGCGATCAGATTCATACCATAGCCGACAAATGGACCGTAAGATTTCTATCTGCTCTTGTCAAGATGCAGCAGCCGAGGGTGACATACTGAAAAGACGCTTTTTCATTTCTGACAGGAGGGTGTACGGAGTGGCGTGCTGCACTCGACCGTCACAGCCACAGACCCTATAGTCAAATCCTAAGCAGCGGCGTCGTACGCGCCAGCCTGCCTGTTGAACACCACAGCCCTGGCCCGAAAAGATATTGCCTCGCCGGTGAGTTTCTCCCTCGTCAACACGCTTTCCAATGCCTTCCTGGTAGCTTCGACACCCCCCCCTTTTCCCATCTGTAGCTCTCGCCGTTGACAGGAAGGTCCTTTATCTCTGCCCGAGCTGCCCGTGAGCGGGAACGAGGACCGGAAATATTTCTTCGCCGCGGTGGGTTCGGGGAAGGCGCTGCGGCTCCTCTCCGGCCAGCGGAGGGTCAAAGGCCTGATGGGCAACAGCGTCGTGGAGGTCGGCTTTCACTTCGCCAAGGGACTCCTGATGGGAGTCTGCCGCCTTCTCCTTCGCATCCACACTCCCAGGCTCGGAGTCCAAACGAAACAGCGTCCTCCCACTACGATCAACGAACACGAGTCTTTCTCTGAAGTCGACCTTGTCACTCTAGCCAATCCGTCCAGGGCGTCGGTGGCCTTGGATTTTGTAGCCTTGGGCATCTTTCCCCTATTGACAGTGTGAGGGCCTGGGTCCGGCCTCCTCCGCTTTCTTAGCTTTGGCACGCTTATGGGTTTTTGGCATCTCCTCCGGTTGGGCCTCGACTCGAGGTAACGACGGGGAAATCCCATCAGCCAGGACCCCCCGTCCCTCCTTCAGCCACGCAACATTCAACTCCCGGTATCGCAACCTCTTTCCTTCCCATTACCCCCCCGGAAGCGACCCTCACGCCACTGAGCCAACGTCGCCTCGCAGGTCCGTCTCGCCCTCGCTTTCGCCATGAACGAGCTCGATGGGGGTAATCTACGAAAATCGCCGTTGGCGGTTTATCCGTCCTCCGTAAGCACGACCGAATCCCTGCTTCCGGCCGTCGACCGCCGCCTTGCAAGATCCATCGGTGGTGGGGATGGATGGAGCTGTGGAGGCTGAAGCGAACGGGGACCGGGGGATGTGGACTTTGATGTCTTTTTCCATCTAGGGACCATGGGCGGGGAGGGGCTGGTACTGGCGACCGGTATTCAGATGATGTGGTGAGAGCGCCTCGCTTGCATTGAGGAAGATTACTGCCTTGCGGGCCCTTCTCTCGACGACGCGTTCTCGAAGATGTATCAGGTAGACAAGTCTGCTGCCGAAGGTATTGGATCTGAAACACATATATTCAGTTAGGGTATAGGACATCGATGCCACTGATCGAAGACAAGGAGAGTAGAGGGTACATGGTGTTGGTGGCTTTGGGTTGTACATGAGTCGGAAAGGGAAAGAAGTTTTGGAGATTTGGGGGGTTTAAATGGTAGAGGATGCGGTATGGTGAATGTTTCTGAAGGATGTGAATTGGTGGGCAAAGAGTGAGAAATAGAGATTCATAAATTTGTGAAAGGCAGAACGGAAGGAATGGAAAAAATCAACGTGAGTGGTGAATACTTCTGAGGGGTGTAGATTTCAGTAGTGAGGGGAGAAAAGCAAAGAATGAGTGCAAGTCTCAAAAGTAACCAAATTGTGAGTAAGAACTAGTCTACCAGAAAGTCTTCACACGAGTGAGGCAAGAACTTATGTAAATTTGACATGTATTGCTATCATTTGGACAGAATGTATACCCAACACAAGCCCTGGAAACGAAGATACGAGGGGGTGTCTGCTCGACGCTGAAAACCAATCTCCACTTTAACCTCGTGGACTTTACAAGAAGGTCCACTCTTCGGTGCTGGAGGTTGGTCTGCGGAGACAGGATGCACCATGCTTGGGGCGTATAATGCATCGTTACATGGTAATATCCAAAGACAAATGGGACAAACGGGAGTGTCGTGAAAACTCTTGTCTTGAGTGATTTTCATGTCACGGATTTTCTGGGAAGGTCAAGACTTTCTTGGTGTGCGTGGCCGTTTTGGGTCACGCACGGGGAAGGCGCTCGTGAGTTACACCCTCCATTGCCCCGAAAATCCCATCGTCCTCTTCGTCACTTCGCCCGTGAGAGATGGAGTGGTCATCGTAATCGTAGTCCTCGTGAACGTGGACAATGTGGCTGTTCCCCTTCTTCATATCTTGTTCATCGGAGAGCGATTGATAGGATGGGGCTGACAAGGCTAATTCGGGGAGTTGTCCCAAATTGCCGGATAGCCTGTTGACGTTATATTCGCGGTACTTAGCAGGCACAGGGGGCACCGGCGGGACATCATCAGGAAATGGGACAAAGCCATTCCTTGAGGTACCAAAGCTGCACAAGGATTCAACAGCAGCCACCAAGCCCGCCTCTTCCTCATCTACCTCTGCAGATGCAACGCCAGATGAAGATGGTCTTCGTTGCTGGTGGTATTGGCTTAAATTGCTACCAGCGGGCAGCGAGAATGACGGAGCAGATTGGTACGACCTCGAGAATGATGAGCTGTTGCCGCTATGTCGTTTGCTTCGACTGCTGTCTGCATCCTCTACCATGGCGTAATGTTCGTTCATGGGAGGAGGCGTGGTCTCAGCTGAGCTAATATAGTATTCTTCTTCTCTTACGTCCGAGAATCCCGATGCGGCAGGAGAAGCAGATGAGTGGTCGCTCTCTGATGGCTTCGTCGTGTCTTCGGCTGCTGTTGTCTCTTGGTTCATTCCAACCAGTACCGAGGCAGCTTGAAGCAATTGGACTTGCTGATGCTTGGATATAAGAAGCTTTGATGTTAATATCCACTCAGGAGTGTGCTCCCACCTGCAAACAGTAAATGTCAACAACAGAGCTCTTGGACGTCGGAGCGGACCGGATACCAAAGAGTATTCATACTCGGAGAGACCTGGACACAAAGGGAAGAATGGTAAAAGCAAACAGCTGGATGACGGGAAGACCAGGAAATACTGACAGGTGCTTCGTCAAACAGCTGCTATGCTTGTAACCCTTTCCACATTTCTCGCATCTAAGTTCACCACTTGATCTTTTACCCTCGCCCTTTGTGAGGTATGAGCCTTCGCTTGCACGCCTGGCTCTTGCTTTCGATCCGGTGCTCACATTCTCACTTGGTAGAAAGTCATCCTCGATAACGGATCCTTCGTCGTCCATTGCTTCTTCATTGGCATTCTCGTTGTTGCTTGCGAGCCCACCCAGAGGATATCTGTCACCTCTAGAACCACCATATCTGCTAGACTCGACGCCTCGGCTACTTGCAGCGGTCTTCAAGTTCAGGCTTCCGCGTTTCGAGGGAGCGGAACCCTTGTCGTCCATATCATTGAGTGCAGCTGCAATGACGGCGACGTTGTTGAATGTACTTGCATTCATGCTCTTGCGTCTGGTAATTCGGTGGGACGGATTGACAGCCCCGAGAGAGACCGAGTGAGAGTGGTATCTCGATGTAGCATGACGAATTGGCGTATTGGAGGAGGGCGTAGAGGTCACCGAGAGTCTGTGGGAGCTCTGAGGGCGGTTGACCTGTGGTTCCTGCTCGAATAATCATTAGTCGGAGGATTATTTGTCTTTGAGGTGAAGGGGGGAATACCTTGTAGCTGGCCATTGTGGAGTATATTGGCTCTCTTGGTCGATGGCTCTGATCAACAAGCCAGACCTAGAGAGCCACAGATGTAGAAGTTGACCGGATTTAGGTAATAGGCAACATTCGTGATCTCGGGGCTGTTTTCGAGATTGCAGGTGACACACGTCTGAGGATTGCTCGTGTTTCGAAGCAAACAGAGTCGGAGCAGGTGTGGAGTATTGTGCTCTATGATGCAGTAGATTGTATTGTTAGTGGCAATGAGTGAGCACGGTTTCTCATCAGAGAAGGGTAGCTGTCAAAAACCCGCTGGTGGTAGCCTTGTTGATTCCTGATGGAGACGGAGGCGCAGGCTGAGACCAGGGAATCTGCTCTCGGCAATGCAATTGTGCTAAGAGTGATGGACGGAAGGAATGAGAGGCTGATGAATGAGATGGTAGCACAAGGACAATTAAAGAGAGAAGAAGGATTATTCTGGGAAAGAAATAAAATAATAATAATCATAATCATAATAATGAAAGGCTTTCGCAGGTGCACTACCTTAGTGGCAGCCAGCTGCGGGGGTGGTGCACGTAAGGTACTTTAGGAATTGGGAAGAGAGGGCAGGCTAAAGAGGGGGGGGGACCTGCCTAGACTTTGGGGGCGATCCCTACGCTACCTGAGCCGCTAACTGGTGGTTACTTAGGGTCAGCAGATGCTCCGAACCCAATCACGCGCTGCTACTCCTATCAATTGCGCAAGAACCATGGCAATCTTCAATTCCTCCAATGCGGGACATCCCTCCTTCCCAACGCTTTGAATGGTCACGATACATGCTCACGATTCGAATCATAATCATAATCATCATTCATCATCATACTTGTACGTACGTTGTTCCAGTCCTTGTGTCATGTTACTTCTCTCCACCACCACCATGTCATGTTCGTCCGAAGCACAAACCATTTCACCTCGGGTCCTGCTGCCAATCCCCATACCTAAATACGGTACCTGAGGCTAGAACATGATCTGCCTAGCCCGACTTAGGCAGAGCGCCCCACGCTGATCATTCCTCCGTCCTCACAAGTGTCCTGTCTAATGCGGGCAACCCGAAGCTCAAACGGGGAAGTCCAATGAAATCCATCTCATCGTAGTCGTGCAATTCTCCTGCTTCTTGCATGTTTCGCTTCATCAGCATTATTTTTCTCCGTAAAATCTCCCAATGTATGTCTCGATTCAACGCTCTCCACGAAGAACGCTAGGGAGCACGGCCCACAAGTCAAAAACGTGTTGACCAACGAAATCGATTTTTAGGGTGGGTGCTCTCCGCGATTCCTCGGTCACGATGCACGCCATCGCAAGCCATCGCGCTATCGAGTGGAGATCCAATCGCAGCCTCCGAAGCATCTCGCCGTTTTAGCCCTAGATCACGTTTCCTCCTTCCCGTAGATTCCACACTGGGAATCATGATACCACCCTTCAGCAAAGCTCAAGGCTGTGTGGAAATTATGGTGCGCGCTGTGTGGTGGTGAGTGTGGCAGTCGAACACGTATGCAGTAGAATCCGTGAGACAGCAAGATCGAAGCAAATGAACGACGACCCGAGAGACCCATTGGACGTTGCTCAAATAGACAGCGGACGCAATCTCGGCCGAGTCGCCTCGTGATTGATAGTATATTGGAGGACGTATTGAGTCCGCGGCCTTCATCGGTCATTTCCGGCTTTGGCCTCTTCATTCGGAATATTCAGTGACGAATCTATCGCTGTATTGAAGTTGTTGCTGACACGATTTCCGGAAATCGGATTCTGCAAAGTCCCGTCCGTGAGGACCTTCTGGTCGACGGAGATGACATTGGTGGGCCATTGGACAAAGTAGAGCCAATTCTCGTCGAGTTCGCGGTGGATGTTATCGATGATATGCATTGCCCATCCTCTCATCCACCAGTAGTCATCAAGATGGTGGAGAATGACACAGTAGTGAGCCAGTATGACGAGTGCCTCTGGCCTCTTCTCGTTTAACATCATTATATACTCCTGCGGTATCATGACCGGCCATAAGAACGCTATAGAAACTTCACATTCGTAAGGGGGCCTATTGTTCATCCTTACAAACGAGACTCTGAGCGTTTCAAGAGCGGCTTTGTAGGCGTTGACCGCCTCGGGTCCACCGGAAGCGCGATCGCACATGTCCGCAAGGTGTGTGAGTTGCTCACTCAGAACACTCGGTAGCTCGGTCTGAGGCGGCTCCTGGATGTGGTCATGAAGAAGGCCACTTAGCCGACCGTTCTTGATCCAGGGCCAAACGGACATGATAATCGAGTTGACTCCACGGATAAGTGGAAGCCATTCATCAGAATCTTGACCCTTATAGTCGAACATGCCGAGGCTGTGAGAAGCCTTGGGAGACTCGAAGCCGTAAACCACTATCAGTGAAGAGAGTGCAAGGAAAGCATCGCAGTTCGATTCGTCCATGTTTGTCATGATCTTTCGGAAAGAACTTAGCGCAGCGTCTTGCTGCTTGGCGGCTACATGACCCCAATCGGTCTGTCTGTCCGGTCTCAGACAGCCAAGGTGAAGTGCAGATATGGCCAGTATACCTCGCATCAGGAAGTCGTGTTGAAAAGCTACCTGGGGAACAGTGACCCTCCATAGTTCGTGTGATTCAGACCGGTCCGAAAGGGTGTAGCAGGTTTCGGTGGTAAAGTGATGTAAAAGCTCGAGTTCCGCCATCTGTAGGGGCGGCAAATGGGATCTTGGACCATCGAATAGAGACTGCTGAGCCTGAAGCAGTGCCGGAGATTGGTCGGTCGAGCTGCCTTGCACCGACGGTACTGATTTAGCATCCGAATTACGGTGTCGAAGTTCTTGCGGCGAAGATGTTGAAGAGCTCTTAGGCGCGTGTGAGGAGAAGTCGCAGGTTATCGAGTGTTTCTCGCAGTTGGAGCATCGAGGTCTTATTTCGTCACACTGACAGCAGCAAAGATTATAAAGTGTCAGTAACGACAAACGTAGACACTTTTGCAAGGTACGATCAAACATAAGAGAGCCGGGAAGATTGGGGCATTGGGATTGCTTTTACCTTAATTCGCCTCTTCTTGCAATTAGCACAACCATTGCGGCTTTTAGGATGGCTCTTTCGTGAAACCATGCTTGAGAATTTGAAACTCTTTCGCTGAGACTTGATGGGGAATAACAAAGGTAGTCAAAGCAGATATTCTAAAAGGATGGGGAGAATTCAGGAGGTGAGGGAGTAAGGTCCTGAGTCTGCTACGTCTTTGACCAGTGAATGAGATCAGATATTAGAGTCATCGAATCTTGCATGAACTCGGAAAAGTAATATACCAATGAAGAAGGTGGTTGGCAAAACGAGCAAGCGGAGAACAGTGGTAACGGCTCTCTTTGGTTTTCGGAGTCTTCCGCCCTTTGGCAATCCAGAGACCTGGGTCAGTTGACTGGGTTAATATGTACAACTATGGAGATTCTCGGGAAACACTCTACCAATGCGAAAGAGAGATGCGAGGATGTAGTGGCGACCAACGACGGATATTTTCTGCCGCGACTGTCCTATCGGTAAACGGCCTTGGCAACGTTCCCCACGCGCTGCAGCGCAAGGTGACGTTTATACCATATCCGGACCCTAGAAATTCTTCCAATGCATGATGGAATATCAAAAGGTCGGAAGAGGAGGAGCTGGCAACTTTTACACTCCACAAGACGTGGAGAAGGCTTCCAAAGAGACTAGTAAGGTGAGAAAACTCGTCGCCCGTTTCACCACACCGCGTTGACGACTTTCCAGGACGTCGAAGCCCAGCGCAATGCTGCCGGTGGAGGAATTGAAGATCTAGAAAGCCAGGGTCGCAGGTTCTCGACATCCGGTCGTGGTGGTGCTGGAAATTTTACGACGAGAGATATGCTAGCAGCAGGCACTACTGCGAATATTGATGTCACTCCATCGTTGCAGGAAAACAAGCCTCCAGAGCTAGGACACTATGGTCGAGGAGGGGCTGGTAATTACAGAACTCCAGAACCTGAGAAAAGAAGAGGAGAAAAAGATACGTTGGAGGCTCGGGAGAAGGATGTAGAGATTGGATTGACGGAGCCTGAAAAAGCACATCTAGGGAAAGAAGGGTTCGATTATGATGCCCACAATTAGCATCCTAGACAGAACATTTCTATCGTTGTCCGAACGCCACGCTTTGAAATTAGTATCGTAGAGGATCAAGCACCAGCACTTCAGTCTACATCCATGTTGTCCTCCATGCCACCCCCAACCTTCATCCTCTGCTTCACCCTCTTCTTCTCTTTCACCTTTTGCACCGGAACCTCCATCGCCTCGACTTCCAACGGCTCTTCCATCTCTGCAGCCATTGTCTCGCTTGCTCTTTGCCGTGGCAATAGATGTTCGTTCTCAGCCACCAACTTCCTGTTCCTAGCCCTCACCCTCTCTTTATTACCAGCCATGCGGTTCTTGAAGAAGACTCTCTCCCTCCTTGCCCGGATCTCCGAGACTCGTTGCATAGCTTTGAGCGTTGCAGACACAAGGTTGCGATCGTAGCGGACAGGGATGTTGCGGCGGGCAGCAAATTGAAGGGTGGTGTCAACGGTCATTTCCTTGCCAACAGATTTCTGGCGGTAAGGTCAGCTGCTTTTCATGTAAATGGATCGGGACAGGAATAAAGGTTACACGAAACGCCTTGGTCCACTTCAGCTTCCTTGGGTTGCGCTTCATCTTGAACTGTGGGGGTACTTAGCAGGTAAGCAGATTCGTGCTGATGGGCTAATATACGTTCTTGTGGCATTTTGCTATCAAGTGTGTCAGCTGGGCTCGACTTCGTCATGCTTCACACAAGGAGAGGATCAATGAGACTGTACATCTGCAGAATTTGAATTGCTTGGCGTCATTGCGCACGAAGGTTATACCTGCCCCTGTCAGCTCCGAAGGAATCCAGAGAAGAAGACGGCAGATGTACCCTTCTACGCAGATATAGGAGTTAGCATTGGTTTCTTGAGGCTAGGAGTGAAGTTGCAAGACAGATTTCGCGAGTAAGAAGGTCCTCGAAGCATATATTATGACTCCAAACAGGGACGTTCATGTCAGAATTTTGCGTACCGAGGGATAGATAGGCTGCGAACAAAAGTAACCTAACGTACGTATTAGTACCATATCTATAACTTTCATATAGGAGGAGCACTGACAGATTTCGACCCTCATCTTTGCGTGGCTGTGGATTTATGAGAAATATGGAGGCAAATACTGGAAAGTTCGTGCGAATATCTTCAAGACCGAGAGCGGAAGATATTGAAGCCCGGCGCTAGCTTCTTTGAAGCTAGTCTATCATTTGCGGGCAAATCCGACATCGCCGCTCTCTTGAACCAGGTCCTTTCCACTACTGTTCTGGATGTCGAGCTTGGTGACGCAGTGACCTCTCTCGATCTTAAAACCACATTAAAGATAGTGGTTTCCGAAGAAAGGTCCCGCTCAAGCATGGCGACGGTGATAGGAGTGGGAGTAGGAGTTGCTGCTGCTGCGTTCTTAGTAAGCCTCATCCACCTCTTGCGGTAGCGAGCTATCTAGTGACAAGAATGCGCAGGGGCGAGCGGGCCTAGTAGCATTCAGAAAATATCGCGGTGGAGCAGCAGGCGCGCGCGCTTTGGGCAAGGCTTACTACAAAGGCGGCTTTGAGCCTAGGATGAACAGAAGGGAGGCGTCGTTGATATTACAGCTCAAGTACGATGCTTTGCACAGCAAAACATACACTGATGGAGAGCTGACTTTTCGGTGAACAGTGAGCGCATGCTTACAAAAGAGAAAATACGGAAAAATCATCGACAACTTATGCTGCTGAACCATCCAGATAGAGGGGGAAGTCCATATTTGGCTACGAAAGTGAATGAGGCGAAAGAGTTGCTGGAGAAGAGTTCGGGACATTTATGAGATACGCGATTTGGGTTGTAACATATGGGTTGCTGCATAGCGTGGAGTTGAATCTGCCAGTGACACTTTACTGGCGGCTTTGAGCACGACGACAAGGCGGCTTCGACCGATTATATCTGATCAGGGATCTCATTAATGGAGTTGCTGAGGCTTACGGGAGGCGACTTGGAGAGCATCTATGGATATATCCCGGGGATTAGAGTTCAAAATGTCTCCCCTCCTAAACCCAAAATCACGTTTCGCGTTCGCTTCCTTCTCACCATTTCCCTATATTCCACCAAATTGCTTGAAAGCGCAATAGCAGTGGCAGTGGAGCTGGTGAAGGAATGGCGTGGGAAACGATGACTCTAGCCGACCTTGGCGTGACGGCCCAACAAGGATGCGTGGTGTCAATAGTCCACAATCGACCTTTGTGGCTACTTCTCTTGCCCCCTTTTGGTGATCAGTCCAAATCACTGGAGCATCGGGGCTTCTCTGTCCTGTGCAGACTCACACGTCGTTACAATTTCCCCGTCTTCTCCACAAATATCGCAATCACTTTTGTAAGTTCCCTTCTCCATTCCATTGGTAATCCATGGCCCCTTCCCTCCGCCACACACCGCGTCACACCGTTCTCCTCCCCACCAAGCTCCTTCACCAACAAATCGCCGTGCGGCTGCGTGATCATTCGATCTTCTGTCCCATGGATTACCAGAATTCTGTTTCTCCCCACTTGATCCCCTAATTGTTTCAGCTGCGCTGCGCTCTTGTGATGCCAATTGACAGCTATTGCTTGAAGAATGAAGCCCTTTTTCGTGAAACCCTCGACATTTTGTCGTTTTGCCAGTTCTTGGGCAGCCCAGCGGTCGCCGTTCGTGGGAAAATGGCCTTCTGCGTCTGTTTCGTTGAGCCAGGGCTGACTGAATGTGCGTGCTTTTATGGAGTCGAGTTGAACGTCTATGGCTTTTGGTAAACTAAAGGGCAAGTTTGAGTGATTAGGCATCTGCTACAACGGACTAAAAGGAAAGGGTGGCGAACAACATATTTACTCTATCTCTGAGGTTTTGTAACCAGCCCTAGAAGTTTCAGTCTTGTTGAGGCGTGGGAGAGGGGTCACTGACAACTGTACTAAATAGTCTTGGTGCAGTCGATATCAGAATTAACGATGCTATCCTCTCAGGCACCATCAAAGCCTACATCTGGGCTCAGCAAGGAGCTTTCCTTATTAAACTGGAATGAAATTATTACAAGCTCCTGACCAATCATACCACCCAAGCTAATTCCAATAACATGCAATTGACGTTGAGATGTCCATCCAACATGATCGATGAGCTCCAAAGTATCTTTTGCCATTTCAGAAGTAGAGTAACGCACTAGCGGTTTGCCAGATTCTCCAACGCCTCTGTTGTCAAAGATCAAACAGGAATACTTCGTGCTCTGATCTCGATTCGTGTTTTGACCATGGCCAAAGTCTTTGGTTTGCCGTTGCCATGTCGTTTTGAAATTTGCTAAGCCCATAATCCACTAGCAATTGTATCAATTTCCGAGGAAGAAATTCTATTCAAATCATCTGCCACTCGACAATGCAATCTCTACGTTGGTACCAACACTCTTCGACGCAGAAGAGCGCAGGGCTCTTTCTGCTTTGATGGAGAAGTGATGAGAAGACGTAGTACCCACCACAAGCTTCGTCGGACCATTGCCATGAATCTGATAGGATATCTGTATAGGCCCACCTCGACCCTCTGCAACGGCAATTTTCCCCTTTTTTGCTGGATCTAGAGCCCATGTCACATGTTGGAATTCAGGATGCTTCACGAGCTCGGCTGCGCTGAGAGGTGGCCTTCCGAATGTCAATTCCTCCCCATCCAATTACCGGCGTCCTCCTTTGCATAATGCATTTGTGACTTACATAGTCTTATCAAATGGTGGTCTAGAGGATCTGACACTGTGTACTACTCATTCT
Source organism: Letharia lupina (assembly GCF_014066315.1). Classification (NCBI taxonomy): domain Eukaryota; kingdom Fungi; phylum Ascomycota; class Lecanoromycetes; order Lecanorales; family Parmeliaceae; genus Letharia; species Letharia lupina. The sequence goes on from NW_023502980.1 coordinate 679,322, forward strand.
GTTTTCTATGTCAGCAGCACTCGTCAGAAGTCTGAACCCCGAGGTTTACCCGTTAGATGCGCTCTTCTTTCGCCGCCCAGATAGAGTATGGCTTATGGAAAGATAGAAGAAGAGACTCTAAGCTACTCAACTACATCTATTCATTTTGGAAGCTTCAGCGCAGGTTCCGTGGTGATAGTTAAATGCGAAGAGAGGAGTTTAAGCGAGGCTCAGGGTTCAAACTTCTGGCGTGCTGGGCGAGACTCGAACGGGATTGTCGATCATCCTTTGGGCGCGCTTACTGATCATACTCCATTGTGCACGACGCATCATTGCAGCCTACTTTACATGAGTGCATCCTCGCATGTTGTACTCATTTTCTGTCCAATGTCAACAACGCTCCAACCAATCATGATAGAGTGACGAACCCTTCAGTCTCACCGTTCTCGCTTTGTAATCATCACCCACGACAGCTCCGCACTGACCTGCTTGGCAGTCAGCAGAGAGAAAATGTCCTCGCCTTAACCGCAACTCCTATCCTCCACTCCTATCCTATCTCGACTCTTCATAGCCTCACACTACCATTATGGATCAGTATCAACAGCCCCACCATCAGCGCGACTCCTTTGATCTCCCTCCTCTCACAAATCCCCCCCCTCAATACTTCGGTGGGAACGAGAGCAACGACTCGCCAACGGTGCCCAGTTTCGACTTCGCAGACGGTGATGGGCAGGATCACGATGGAGGTCATGACGAGAGTAACGACGCGAAGAGAAGGAGGATAGCTCGAGTGTGTACTTGGCCCCTACTACCAATCTGTCGACCGAGGGCATTGACAACGGTGTCAGGCGTGTGATATGTGCCGAAAGAAGAAAATAAAGTGTGATGGGAAGATGCCGGCATGCTCACACTGTCTCAACTACAAAACAGAGTGTATCTTCACTCAGGTGGAGAAGAAGCGCAATCCTCCCAAAGGGTACGTGGTCCACTTTAATTGCTGGCTTCCTGGACGCTGATCAAAGTGCAGCGCAAAGTACATCGAAGGATTAGAGAACCGTCTTGGTCGGATGGAGTCTCTACTGAAGCTCTCCGGGATACTCAACGAAGAGAGTGAAGATGTGCCTGATCTAGAGAAAATGAAGGAAAGGTTCTTAGCAAATAAGGCAATGGTTGATGGGCCTGATCCAGGTACGCTAGAGAAAAGGTTGGCACACAAGACTTTCAGCCAAAGCAGTGGTGATACACCGACAAGGACCCCGGATGTATCCTCCAAATCTGGGAGTCAGCCGCGAACCTTCGATTCCCCACGCCACACCCCCCAAACGGACAGATTGCCAACATCACGAGAATCTGTAGCCTCTTCTGCAGAAACACCAAAAGAAAATGGGGAGCCGGTTGAGGAGTTATCAGATATGATGTGCTCGCTAGTCACAAATAACTGCGGTGAAACAAGATATATCGGTAGGACCTTGGTTTCGCCAGCCATAGATTGCCACTTACATGTCACAGGATCTTCCTCTGGCTTCTCCATTTTCTCTCCTAAAGGCATACAATGGGTCAACGAAAAGACTGGGGATAGCTCCTTTCAAGACATGATAGCCTCGGCGGATGTGAACGAGGTCAAATGGAATTTTTGGAAGCCTGAGGTTTTCAATGATTTATTCGAGAAAAGGGCGTTCGTTCCACTGCCGCCAGAACACGAGGCACTGTCCTTGCTCAAAGATTTTTTCGGGAACTTCAATTGCATGTTTCCGCTTTTCCACGAACCAACATTCATGCACTTGGTAAGAAAACACTATTCACGGAATCCTTACGAAGGATCAGGGTGGTGGGCTAGTCTTAACGTTGCTCTGGCTATCGGGCATCGACTACGAATAATGAGCAACATGGTGCCACAAGAGGACGATCAGAAGGCGTGGGGCTATCTGAAGAACGCAATGGGACAACTCACCGAGCTTACAATGCGGAATACAGATCTTCTCAGTGTGCAAGCTCTCCTTGGCATGGTACAACTCATCGTAGACATTACAAATTTACGTCGCTGACCTGAAGTACGCAGGCTCTCTTCCTAATGGGCACTCCGAATCCTCAACCTTCTTTTTTTCTGGTCGCCGCCGCAATTCGGCTGGCGAATAGCATAGGCCTGCACAAGCGCGGCTCAGGCTTCAATCTGAATTCAGTCGAGATCGAGCAACGGAAACGGGTATTCTGGATTGCCTACCTCCTCGATAAGGAGTAAGCTTAGCAGAGTGTAATTGATCTCTCATGACTAACGTGAACCAGTATCTGCTTGAGATCGGGTCGACCGCCAGCGCAAGATGACGATGACATGAATGTTGATTTGCCGACAGTCGACCCCGCTGACAATATTGGAAACATACCTCTGGCGGACGGCAAGGGAAAAGCTAATCTTTTCAGGTTCATGTGCACCTTTGCCGTCATTGAGAGCAAGGTTTACAAGCAATTGTACTCTACGAAAGCTTCAAAACAGTCCGACGGTGCTCTACTGAACACTATTGGCGAACTCGACAAAGAACTCGAAGAGTGGAAAGACAGCATACCTCTTGATTTCCGACCAGAGCACGAGATCAAAGCATCTCATACTCCGTTGATCCTCCACGTTGTTGTCCTCCACTTCGCCTACTACAATTGCTTGACGACCATCCATCGCATGTCCGTCCACCACGGATATTGGACGAGCCGGCTATCGAATTACGCAATTCAAGGCTTGAATGCTAGGCCACTAAATCCGAGAGTATTTTCGTCAGCAGCCTTGTGCGTACAAGCTGCAAGGGCTTCCATCCACCTCATACGATACATTCCCAAGGGTGACTACTCTTGCGTCTGGTGAGTCTCGAACACCAAGTCAAAGTTCGTCCAGCTTGCTGATATTTTTCCAGGTTAATACTTTACTTTCCCGTCTCAGCACTGGTCACTCTCTTCGCAAATATTCTCCAAAATCCTCAAGACGCCCGCACCCGCTCTGATGTCAAATTAATGAACCAAGTCGTGAACTTTCTCTCCCTCCTTGCCGTTACCGAAGAACAAGGCGGAGTCAAACGTATGTTAGGCGTATGTGCCGAGTTTGAGCGTATTGCCCGTGTTGTCCTTGAGAGAAGCGACAAGGAATCTCACTCCCGCCGAAAACGAAGAAGCAGCAAGATCAATGACGATGACCCAGCACAACACACTCAACAAATTCCACAGAAACGCAACGCGCCACAAACACCGCAATCAAACAACGCGCCCACACCCCAGAGCGTCTTCACCCCTGGCTTCAACGGCGATCTAAACAGCCAATCCTTTAACCCTAATCTGCAGGGCTTCTCCCCTAGCTTCTCGGACATGAATCTTCCCGTCGATTTCTCAGGCGCTGACTTCCCTAATACGACGTCGCCCTCGAACGGCATGAATGGGTACCAAGACATCAATATGGATGGGCAGCAGTATACTGGTGATTCATTCAATATGGGCTCGTTTCAGCAGCCCTTCGTGCCGCAGGATTTGTGGCAGATGCCGATGACGCTCGAGTGGGACATGGCGCAGCTGGGCGACATGAACGGATTTGCGACTTTTGACCCTGACCAGGGGCAGCACCCGGACGAAATGCATGGCATGAGTGGCCAGTGACCCATGTAAAGGACTGCGGAGGTTAATGCATCTCATAATAGCAATGGAGGACACCGGCTTCAGGCACTATAGGGTGCCAAAGCTTCATTCCTCCGACTTACATAATTCGTGTTCATATGGCTCAACTGTACCTAAGTCTGAGGATATAGAGCGCCTTGCATTGTATGTATGATTCGACCGTGGAACATACTTTAATACAGCGACCGATCACCCCTACGTCCCATACTCCGAAAGCCATCCACTCCGTTGATCACCTCTCCCCTCGCATCGAACCCAAAACCCTCCCTCTTCCGTCACACTCGGCTTCAAAGAACCCGCGCCCCGGGCCCACTTCCATCGCCCCATATGATTTCCCCATTCATATACGTAGCTCACTTACTCAAGATGCTCGCCCGGGCTCTTGGATCATCCAGCCGACGGAATTTTATCAAGGCACTTCACCGAGCCGGTTCGAGCCGAGCTGGGTTCGAGATGCGTCATTGTGCGTGTCTTTTTACGTATCGTGCGCATGGATCCACCGTTTGGACTTGTGTCTCAGGTATGGCAATCCCCGTCCGGAGCGGGGAGAGGAGATGACGGGTGTTGCAGTGTGGTATACGAGAGAGAGAGAGAGAGAGAGGGGAAGCTAGATGTGTTTTGGTTGGTTGGTTGGTCGGTGGAGCTACGGCTTCGAGCGTGACGTAGCCGCTGTTGAGTATGGTCTCGACGCAGATGATGGGATAAATACCCGGCCGGGTCCGTCACTACAATGAATGAATGAATGAATGAATGCTCGCACTTAGCTCGTGCTAACGTCGGCGATGCCGAATCATTCCGTGCGACTGGTCCTCTTCGATCCCAAAGCGGGATGCGTTCGCGGCGCCGTCATCTGGGGATCTTGTTCTCGAGGCTGAGATTGAACGACATGGGCACCGGGGTATCTTTCCGTGCGTTGAGGTCGCAGGACCGAGGTGTGGGTTGCAGGTCCTTTCTCGGTTGATGGCAGCTGGCTGCAAGGGCGCGGTAGTAGGCTGGGCGGCGATCATTGATTGTCGTTGCGACTGGGAGGGAAGAGATGGCGGACTATGTTTTTTTTTCGCTGAGCGAACCTTTACTGTAATCATAGCCTTCGGCTTCCGTGAAGCCGACGACAGAGGAGGAGATGTTGATGTCTTTGATGAGGTCAAAAGCCTCTGGCGTGATGGTCCATTCCTTGGGATCTTTGACTTCTTTGATCAGGCTAAGAGTTTGATGTGAGGGTGAACTTTTGCTTTTTTCGAAGTTCCTGTCTCTGGTGAGGTCCAGTGCCTTTCGGGAGAGCGGCGTGAATTTCCATTCCTTTATTCTTTGGTCGAAATTAATAGACTGGGAGGGAGCTGAGAAACGGAAAATACTTGGTTTGATCGACTGTGATGAGCTCGGAGGGACCTGTAGATCGAAGGTATTCGTATAGTAAAAAACTTCCCTGACCTCCGTATCCACGACTTTTGTCGTATGCAGGGTGGCAATATCCAGGGGAGGGAGATATCTGCAGCTTGCGACCGCAAGCTCTGGATGATGTCAAGCAAAGGAGAGTTCCCAGTCTTTGCGAAGCCTGGAGGGCCCAGCAAGGAGTAGGCAATAGAGGTGGAGCCGGATCTCTGGCGGAATTCTGAAGAAGAAGGCAAGTAGAGATAGTTCTGGGCATAGAATGGGGAAGAGAGGGAAGCTTTGTCAAGAAGCTTCAATGAAAGAGTGTGTTCGAGGATCTGTTGACGAGGTGCGATGCGAAGAGGGATCCCGCGTAGAGTGAGTAGAAGAGGGAGGAGGTTTGTCAAGAGTCTTCATCGTAATGAGGGTTTCTGAAGGATTAGTGGGGAAATTTTCAAGCGAATAGAGGACCAGGCCACAGCGAGAGAAACATTAAGAGCAAGAACATTTGCGTGGAGTATGGGTTCGGAGAGTGGTGCGAGAGAGTGTTGCTCCACCAGCTCGACAGTGGGAGATGGATGAAGTGTTAAGAATGGCTCCGTTGTACAAGACGGCGACTCACCTGGCATGATCTATGCCGGAAAGGCGACACATTAAATAGGCTTGCCCGGTGGCAGTTGTAAGGATTGGATGTCACGGACCAGTTGTTTTCAACAAGATGCTGACCGCAGGTAACCTTGACAAAGCTGCTGGCACTCTCTTTAACACAGCTGGTTATTGTGATGCAGTATCGTAGCATGGTACTCTACAAAGCGTGATAAAAGGCTGTTCGATGAATGTAGAAATAAATTCCATGTCACGTTGACATGACTGGAGCCAATTCATGGTGCCTTGCTCATCATTGTACGTTTAATACCAGTCTTCTCCTACCGGGCCTAGACCCGACAAGGCCATCTCGTAAGCCTTGGACACCGCGAGGACAATATACGCGACGCGACGTTGTCGAGGGACAATACTTTTATATTCAATGGCTTTCGAGGCTCAAATTGCAAAGCTGTTGTACCTTACTCTGTACTCTTAAGGAAAAAGCCATACTCTTTGTAGTCGAAAAGAATAGTTGGAATGGCGTTCTGATAGGCTGTTTGATTCCTGCGCTATTGTTTGAGCGCTTGCATTAGTTCAGGGGTAATCGTCATGTTGGCCTTAGCTAATTCAGGCTAGTCAAGGCTAAAACTTCAACTTCACGCTGCACTTTTCTCCGACAAAATTTGGCATCCGTTTCAACAAAGACAGGGGACCCAGGGGACCCTGCTACTTATTGTACATATGCAGACATGCAGCTGCTGCAATCCGTCATGTTTCACCGCTCTTACACGGCGAAGCAGTATGATTGTGACAGTAACAAATATCGTAAGCTGTTGTTGCAACGCCAAGAGTCAACATGTTTGTTACTCGACCAGACACGAGATGGTTGAAACCTTTTCCCTCTCAAATGAGTCCGATTCAGCCAATCAGCCAATCAGCCAATGACCGCGTACCTGCAGGAAATGACGGTGCTAAGCATGGATCTTCGTTCCCTGCTAATCAAATCTCGCAATGGTGGAGCCGACGTGCATGCAATTTGCGCCGTGCCTAACTTTCTTCCTGGATCCCCTATTACCCATCATCACCTGCAATTTCACTCTTCCTATAAGGATCACTCTTACCGCCGCACAGCCTTGAGTTTTCTCTCTTTCTTCTTTTATCCAACTTCTGTCTCTTCAAACAAATTATCTGCACTTTGCCAGCTTTCAGACTTCGGTCATCCACTCTCTTTAACCAAAGACTACAATACTACACGCTCTCTAATAACTTACCACTTTCTCACTCTCTCAATTACCCCTTCTTTCCCCCCAAAAAACCTCAACACATTTAAATATCACTCAAAATGCGTTACTCATTCGCTCTCGCTGCCTTGAGCGCTGCCACCGCCGTCATGGCTGGTATGGCCAACGAGCTCTCTGACGGCCAGGTCCAAGAGCAGGTCTCCGCACCACCAGCACCGACTCCGGCTGCTGAGGCCACCGCCTTCAGCACCATCGGTGAGATCCTCACCAGCTGTGCTCCCACCGTCAAGAACTGCCCGGCTCACAAGACCCCGTCTGTTGTCCCAGTGCCCTTCGTCTCAAGCCCAACCCCAAGTCCCATCGAGGCTGGTGCATCTTCTACCTACTTGGTCAGCCCTCCCGTTATTGCGACCCCGTCGCCATCCAGCCCAGTTGTCCCTGTCCCAGGACAGGCTGGCGCGACCGGCTCTCCTAAGGCCCCTGCTCCAGTCGTCCCAGTTCCAGTCGTCCCAGTCCCAGCTGTTTCAAGCTCTCCAGCTGTCCCAGCCGAGGTTGGCGCATCCGCATGCCCAACCTGCCCATCTTGCACCCCAGTCACCATCTACTCCACCGTCACCGCTACCCCAACCCCCGCAGCAGCTGGCTCAACTGGCTCTTCAAGCTCTGGCTCCGGCTCTCCATCCAGCGGCGAGTCAGGTTCCTCCGGCTCTGCAAGCTCCGGCTCTGGCTCCCCATCCTCCGGCGAGTCTGGTGCATCTGGATCCGCCTCGCCATCCGGCAAGCTTCCCCCGAGCCCAGGCTCCCCTGTCAGCGTTCCCGCTGGTGGAGCTGCTGGTGCCGCTGCCCCCTCTGGAACCGCTGCTGCCTCGACCGGAGCGTAAGTCATCTCCAAACTCCCTACCCACAAGACTTCCGCATCTAACAAGCACTCTAGTGTCAAGCCACCATCCGCGACCGGCTCCCCCATCGCCTTCAAGGGCGCCGCCAGCACCGTCGGCAGCTCAATCGCCGTCGCCGGTCTCGCCGCCTTCGCTGCCATCTTCCTCGCATAAATCCGTCATACATAAAAAGCATGTTCGTGATGCCTTTCGACCTATCGATACCCATGATGGAGAGAGAAGTGGACATGCGCGCATCGCAGATGACGAGGTCGTTGCTTTCTACAGACGGAGGAGTCTAGTTTCGGGTGCGGGAGAGACCACCGGCTGGCTCGAAAGCATGCTTGTTGCATTTAGCTAGTGGTGTAATCATTAATGGTGGTGCTTTTGACAATGGAAAATGAGAGACTTGGGGAAAGAAAGAAAAAAATCTACTGTGTGTCACACTGACTGATGCGTGCGAGCTCTGTATATACATACCAACCCAGCCGTGACCGCCCGAATCCCGCGCATTCCCATTCCGTCCTTTGTCTCATCACATATGTCCCGTTCCCTCTTCTCCCAACCCCAGCTCCAGAATCCACACCGTACACCGGCGCAAATCGCGCGCTGGCAGTTACCAAATTAGGAACGGAAAAAGACGCGAGAATCCCACCACATCTTGCTTGCTTGGTTCCTTCCGATGCCGGCCCGATTTCCCTAGCACACCTGCCTGCCTGCCCGCCTGTTGTTTGTTTATTCAACAATAGATAATTAGGTAGGTAATCCAATTCCTTCGCAGTCAGGGTCACGGCCAAAAAGGCACGGAAGCGAATGACGATGATGATGATGTTCTGTATGTGCTCAGCTCATCGCTTTTGCCCCGGCTGCGACGTTTGCTTCCGACTTCGGAGATCGTGTTGTCATATTTGATCGGGCGAGAGGAAGGAAGGAAGAGAGGAAGAACGGAAGAACGAACGGAAGAACGGAAGAAAGAAAGAAAGAAAGAACGGAAGGAAGAAAGAACGGAAGGAAGGAAGAGAGGAAGAACGGAAGAACGAACGGAAGAAAGAACGGACGAAAGAGAAGAATAAGCCATTGGCATCGCCGGCATGGGGTTCGCTCTTGGTCGATGGACGGATAGATGGATGGATGGATGGGTGAGTGGATGGGTGCATTGGCTTTGGTATATATATACTCTACCTCCCCCACGCAGGTAGCGGTGCGCAGGTGTGAAATGAAACGGCAGAGAATCACGACCGTGCGACAGAAAAAAAAAACCGGCAGAAGGCGTGTCCGCTTCTCCCTACCTACCTCCCTACCTACCTCCCTACCTACCTACCTACCTACCTACCAACCTACCTCGCCTCCTGCAGGGGTAAAAATTTTCCCATTCCGGTCGGACGGGTGGTTTCGTGCGTATGTATGTATGTATGTATGTATGTATGCTCCGTCTACGGATGAGGGGGATACTAGGTTTCCCTAGGCGCGACCGTGAATCTGCCTCACTCGAAGCTTTTTGCAAAAAGGTCGCTAACGAACGGATCGGGTCGTTTGAGGATGGGTTAGGGCGAGGTTGATTCGGACGTTTTGACGACGACGGCGGATGGGTTGGGTTTTGTTTTCTGGAATTCGTTCGTCGATAATTCGATATCAATGCGCAGCGGGTTTGCGTTCGTCGGGGTGGTTTTTGGAGATGGATCAATGCTAGGTGTGTACATATATACATACGTACATACATACGTACGCGCGCCCTCTAACCCTCGCACGCCCCCTCACGCCTTCCACTGCCCGACCGCCACGACCTGACTCTCCCACAAAATCCGCCACGCGTTCGGCTTCGCCCGGCTTCCCCCCGTCGGGTCGTAGTTGAACAGCATGTGCCCCGCGCCCGTGGTCTCCAGGATCTTCTGCCCGCCGGGCGTCTTGGCGTCCTGCGCGTCGTACGTCCGGACCGTGGGTTCGACGCCGACGAGGGCGTTGACCGTGCTGACCATCTTCGCGATCTTGTCCGGGTACTCTTGGGTGCCGGGCTTCGCTTCGGATTCCGGGGTGTAGATGTAGGCCTGCAGGCCCGGATCGCCTTGGAAGTCGGCGGCGACGGAGGCGAGGGATGGTTGGCCTGGGAGGGGGGGGAAGGGGTTTAGTGTGGTTGTTCGAGGTGGGTGGTTGGAGGGAAGGGGTGGGGGGAAGGGGTGGGGGGAAGAGGTTTGAACGTACCTTTATAACCTGTGGTGAGGAAGTTTGTCACCTGGGTCGCGAATTGCAGTCGGTAGGTTGCTCCTTCCGGTTTCCCAAAGGATAAGCTTTCCCAGTAGTGTCCTGAAAGGTTCCCGGCAAGGTCAGCGGTGCGGATGGAACTGACGCGGACACAGTGGTAAAGATCTTACCGAGATAGACCCGTTTCTGACTTATGACAGCGAGCCAGGTGCATCCGCAAATCCCCCGCATGCCAAACGTGACAGTTGTGGTGCCGAGTGCACCCGTGACAGCTGTTGCGTAGTCGTCCACGTTGTCCTCATATGGAACAATCTCTTGACCCGTTTGGAGTCCGTCAACGTGGGTGATCATGTACTGGTCACGAGCCTTCTGGGTGTTTGGTGTAGGGGGGAACGGCTCGAATACTCGCTTTTGCAGCCAGGAACGATCCTCCAGTTGTCGCTTGCTTGAAGTGCTCGGCGTACCTATGCCACACATCGAGCGGCAACCGAAGCCCGGAGGTGTGTCATCAGCCATAGGACCGTCCGTGTCGCGGGCGAAGAGTAGCGAGGCATTTCTTTTGTTGCATTAGTCGTGAGACTTTGGACGAAAGGCTGGTGTAGGGGGCATACCTTGCCTCGATATCTGCATATTCATCGTAAGAGTTGGCTGATAGCTCCCTGTCGTTGTTTTCAGCTTAGATCCTTTCACATCGACGAGGAGGCTTCAGATCGATACCTCTCTTCGGGTGTAAATCTCTTCGAGTCGAGGACAGAACGAGCAACTGCAACCCATACACAGACCCCGAGCAGGGCTCCGAAGACTTGATGAGTGTGGAACCGCATATTGTGTTGAGGACAGACAATGCTGGCTTTCTCTTGACGACTTCTTTTCCAAGGATATGCGACACTCAATGAGGGCAGGTACTAGTCTTTGAGCCGAAGGAAAGTCAGGGAGGGCACCAAGAGCCTCAAAAGGCCGCATCCTCTCGATATATTTGATTCGCCTCCAGTGCACTTGGTCCTTTCATTTCCACAAGCTGTACCAACACAAGACGCTCGGAGTACGTTGTTGGATAGAATTCAATGACACGACTGGGGCCAGAGCTTGGCACACGGCTGTTTTGAAGCTGTTGGGACAACGGACAAGGCCAAGGCGTGCGGACCAACAGACTGCTATCCAGTAGTGAGAAACAGTTATAGAGCAAACCAGAGTCTAAAGCGTGTGTTCGGCAGATCAATGCATGAAACGATGATCCCAGCCGCAGGTTTGAGATGATCATACTTCCTCGCAAGCCTCACGATGTCGTATGTGGCACGAAAAGACAGCGAGATTAGAGGCACTCTGATCAAGTGTTGGTTATGAGCCACCTTCAGAGCAACACAATGGGACTAGCAGGTACGGGGCCAACATGGAGTGAGGCCGTTATGATGGAAGACGCCGTCGATACTGAGCCTCTTCACGCACGTACTCGCAGGCTGAAGAAAATCACAAATTAAGGAAGGAGAGCACCAACAAGATGTTGGGGTCCTGAAATCTGCAATCGAGGAGCAAGTAAGGCGGCGTAGCTGCATCCCGTAAGAGAAACAAAAGGTCCAGAGGTTGACTCTGTCCAAATAGTGAGATTTAAAGGAGTATAGTATTGGGCTCTCGAAAGACTCATCATCTCGGTGGCAGCCGTGCACTGGCATCAAACCCTGTGCTGGCTAGCGAATTTGCCTAGGTCAAACGATTATACAGGTGTGGATAGGCATTGGGGGCATGAAGCTGCGTCAATGGCATAGGTCCTGTCGACATAACCTCATCGCACTAGCTCCAGGTGAACGGCACACTAGCAGATTCTTTGATGGCATTGTGGAGCTAAAGAGCTGATACGTGTTTCTACTATAGTGATTAATCCGTACCTCCGACATGCACGCCACACACGGTTGCGAAAGGGCTGATGGAGGGTGTCAGAATGATTGTCTCCACTTGAGTGTTGGTGGAATACCTGGACGCCTGATTTCAATGCGCGTATTGGTATCACGGTGCCGATCTGACGAACAGCGAAGGTACCAGCTGAATGTTAGCGTTACAGGTTCGCAAAGCCTGCGATCGTCAGCGGAATTCCGTCGCTGAGCAGTGAGTCAGATGCAAAGTCAACGACTTCACTTCTTTGTGCTCTCTTGAACCAAAGTCGTTTATGATTTGCAGTAAAGCGAAAAAAGAAGGGTTGACATTATGAGTTAGATATCAGAAACACATGTTACAGTATCTGACGCGTCATCGACTTGGACCCACACCCTCTCGATTTGACAATTAATATCCGGCCCTTACGCCTTAGGCAGACGCCGAAGAGTCAGGTAGAGTACCTATGATGGACTTGGAATCGGTTGTCTATTGTTTTGACACCGTGTTCAACTCCCGTGGCTGCATCATCCGGCAATGCGACTGGGACGGTCGGCGGAGATGGTGGTGTGAAAGGAGGAATGATAGGTGCTGAGGTGAGACTAGGTCTACCGAGAGGTTACAGCAGAAAGCAAGCTAGCAGACGGCCCGGGCGGCGAAGCATACTTGTAAGGGACCTTATCTTGTCCCAGTCCCAGTCCCAGTCCCAGTCCCCCACGCTTGCCAACCTTCACCCTTAACCTTCATTTCCCATAGGCCGATGAAAGTATGAGAGTACCTAACCGATGCTGCTTTCAATAATAGTACTGTCATACTGTAATTCCTCAGCCACATTAGCTTGCGACACGAGTCAAATCCACTGGTCAATTTTATCTTACCCAATCGCGAGCTTTTCGCGAGACTAAAACTACTTTATCCTTCTTCTTCATTCTTACCCAACATCCACTTCGGTCTCGACAACCGACCGCTGCGTGTTGGCACATGCATTTCCTAGCCTCCCGTCTGTGCTCCACATCAACCTCATGCTATTGGAGCTACTACACTCACGAGCAGACTCTCAATTTCTCGTGATTGAATCTAAATTTGGTAAGGAATTCAACTTCTCCGTTGTCCATGTTGTCTAGACCCCAACCCGGCTCAGGTAACGCCGCCGCACATAGCAACCTCGAAAATAGACCCACGTTGGTGGGATGAAGCGTGCTCATTTCCATCCTTGTTTCAAGAATTCATCTCTTGTTGGAAGAGTAAAGTAGAGCTTATCCATTGCCATGATGCTCCGGTCTGTAAGAATGAAGTTTTTCTTATCTGTACCTGCATTTGAGCCTCTCCTATTTACATCTTTTGGGCCGGCGCAGCTTCTTTCCTTTGTGCATCCAGTATGTATTACTTTAGGACACTCTCTTGGTCATTGCTACTTCTACTATTGCTGGAGTCTAGCCAAAGCAGCGCTCAGAGTACAGCGTCTGCTGCAACGACAGCTGCATCCTTGTCAGCAATTCCGCCATCTTGTATCCATTCAAGAGCTCCAACAGCCTCGTCTGCAGCTGCAATACAGTCCTCACTTGCCAGCGACGCTACAATCAGCAAGGCCTGCGATCCTTCGATTCAACAATGGGTCAGCGGTAGCGGCACCACACAAACATACTATGCCCTTGACAGCGCCTATTTCTTCAACATCTCCCTTGCAGCGGGCGTCACTAGCCGTCCACCTTCCCAAGATTGTGCAAATAACTTCAATGCTATCCTCTCATCATGCGTGGTGACTCGAGACTATTGGGGAGGGTGGATCGTTTCCAATGGAATGAATTACTCAAGTACGTGAGAGAGGATTATACTCGAACTTTCATGAATACTGATATGCCCTAAAAAGTTAGCTATACACCGCCGAGCCCAATCTCCAGTGCGGCGAGCAGTATATCTGCCAGTACCGTGGGCTCAAGCGCCACTCCGAACTCTGCGTCTTCAGCAATTTCCGTCAGCTCTGCCTCCCCAACAAATGGCGCAGGTATCGCGGGCTCAGCGAGTAGTGTTCGTGCTTCTGGTAAGGCAAGTGGACCGTCGAACTCGAGCTCCAACTTAGGGCTTTCCCCCTCAAAGTCATATTGGGGTACCGGTGTGACAGCGAGCACCGCTTCTCTTGCAACTACTGCCCATTTCGGTTCTTCAGAAAATCCGGCCAGCTCCTCTCCTTCAGCAAGTAGTTTGAGTTCTGTGCCAGGCTCAAGTGTCTATGTCTTCGATGGAGTTACTTTCACAAGTGGACCCTCTGGCCTTGTCGCTGGGACAGCCACGGTCCAACCTGGAGGAAATGCCGTGACAATATCTAGTCATACATTTTCCCTCGGCCCCTCAGGAAGCTCGATGGCGGTCGACGGAACTATCAGCCCTCTGACTCTAGGAATCACGACAATGCTAAATGGTCACCCAAGTACATCAGCAAGCACATCAGTATCATCTCCTACGTCATCAGCGGCAACCCAACCTGGTCCTAGTGTCTATACTTTCGATGGAATCGTCTTTACCAGTGGGGCGTCGGGACTAACTGCTGGGACTGCCACTGTGAAGCCAGGTGGACCCGCCGTCACGATATCTAGCCACACTTTCTCCCTCGGGTCTTTAGGGAGCACAATCGCTGTTGACGGAACATTGTCAGCTCTAACACCACCTCAAGTGCCTAGTACCGCAGGCTCTGTCTCTATGTCAAGTCACAGTGCTAAATTGAATGTCTATACCTTCGATGGGATAGTCTTCACCAGTGGTACATCTGGCCTTGTCGCTGGAACTGCCACCGTACGGCCTGGTGGACCAGCCGTCACTATTTCGAGCCATACTTTCTCTTTAGGACCAGCCGGAAGCACAATCGCTGTCGATGGTACACTGTCGCCTTTAACGCCACCTCAGGTCTTTGCCACCAGCTCTATCTCAAAGTCTAGCGCCAGACTTGGACCGACTTTCACGCCTCCACCTTCCCCAGTCTATACTATCGACGGGATTGCGCTTACGGGAAATCCGAGCTCCGCTCTCACCATCGCAGGCAGCACAATCACACCAGGCGGCCCACCAGCTATTGTTTCAAGTCATACATTCTCAATCCCCGCTGCAGCCACCGGCAACGCAATCAACGTTGACGGAACGGTGACTCATCTTTCGACCCCAACGGCAACCAGTAGCGCCTCTCCAGGATCTACTAAGAGTGCTAGTTCTGCTCCCATGACAACCGGACCGTCTTCTATCTACACCATTGATGGTGTTACACTCACAGGCAATCCAACGAGTCTTGCTACTGCGAATTGGACTCTGACCGCTGGAGGCTCTGCCATGACAATCTCGAGCCATACTTTCCAAATTCCTGCTTTGGCTACGGGAGGTGCAATCAGCGTAGACGGAACACTGACTACTCTATCCTCCCTAGGTGCGATTGGGACAAGGAGCTCAGGGGCCTTGATGGCAAGTTCGAGATCTTCGGCGGGAGACTCAGTACCCTCCACGATGAGCCAAGGATCTTCAGCCAGCTCACAGCCTGCCATTAACCAGTATACTTTCGCGGTCACTGCCACCAATACCGCCATACCCGCCGGTTTCTACGCGCAAGCCAGCAGTAATGCTGATTGGCATTCCAATACGTGGCTCACAACTACCGATAAAAGTGGGCATACAACAATCGTGCCCGTCCTCGTTGGATGCAAAGTATGTGGGGCCATTGGCGCAGGTATCATATTATGGGATCTGCCCCCGATTCCGGATGTTTCTTTCTCATTCCCAAAGTTCAACCTGCCATCGTTCTCACTCCCATGTATTCCGATTCCCTTCATAAAGAGCTGCAGTTCGCCAGGAAACACGCCGGAAACTGGTAGGTAGTGCCCTACTTTTGCAGTACGATGCTAATCTGGACTAGATATTGATGACTCAACTCCGGGCAGCGATCCGAACAAGCCAAATCCCAATGATCCAGATGGAAACCCCGACGATGAAGAGCCGGATGAGGAGAAGAAAACGCAAGAGCAGCAAAGCGAGGAAAAGCAAACCCAGACAAAGCCAAGCAAGAGTACTACTCCATTAAGCACAACGCCTCTGAGTACTATGCCGTCGAGTACTACGCCTTCAAGTTCTATTACAAGTGGATCCTCATGTGTATTAAGTATCTATTCACTTACCCCCTTTACGGACCTCGCCACTCTAGACACGGGCGGAATCACCACATTCGGCAGCATGACTTCGTCAGGAAACGCCACCAGCGCATCCTCATGTGTATTAAGCATCTATTCACTCACTCCATTTACGGACCTCGCCACTCTAGACACAGGCGGAATCACCACATTCGGCAGCATGACCTCCTCCGGAACAACAACAAATGCATCCTCATGTGTATTAACTGTTTACTCCCTGACACCCTTCACGGATCTCGCGACGCTTGTGACGGATGATTCAACAGATACCGCAACAGCCTCTGCAAATGCGACAGCACCAATAACCCAAACCACCACTGACGCATCCTCATGTTTATTAACCGTATACACCCTGACACCCTTCACCGACATTGCAACCCTCGATACCGACGACGCCCCTACCCTAACTGCCACCCCGACCCTAGTTGCCACCCCGACCCTAGTAACCAACCCAACCCTGACCGCCACCCCGACCGAAACTGCCACCCCGACTACCACACCCCGCTCTATCACCCCCGCTCCGACCAGTACCCCCCAACCCGACTGCAGTGCAGTAACCGTCTCCTGGTTCTCACCAACCGTATGGTGCCAATGCGGCGAAGACCAAGCCACTTACGCAGCCCTCTCCTCCTCAAGCGGCGCCTCCGCCAACTGCGACCTCACTGCCCTCCCATCCAAAACCATCAACCCCGTCTCCGTCAAACCTGGCCCCACAAACATCCCCGGCGTCAATGGCCTCGACGGCTGTAACGCCGTCGACGCAGGCGACGAACAAGGTTGCCCCGGTGTCGACTACTGCAACTGCAATGAAGTCTACGTCGGTTTCCTGTCCGCCACTGTCTCCGGCACGGCGTCCCGAAACTGCGATTACACGCTCCAACCCACCGTAAATGACTGCCCCATAAACACACTCGCCCTACTCTCCGCCTCAGTCTCCGCATCAAAAGCCGCCGTTGCCCCAAAGCCTACCCCAACCCCCACAACCAGCTCATTCAACATGGCCAGCACGACCCTATCCTGCGGCGCCAAATTCTCCACCGACTCCGGCGCAATCTACACCTCGATCCCGCGCGCGCAAACGAACCAAATCCTCTCCAACATCGGCGATTTCTGCACCCCATCCGACAACGGCGCCGGCGACACCCTCACTCTCGTCAAAGGGAAACCGGCCTTCCACACCATGCGTTTCGACGCCCCGGGACTCATGCTGTACCAGTTCGAAATGCAGTGGGATCCCCGGCCCGAGTGCGCCAACATCCCGGCGCCGGAGATCCGCGACGCGGTGCCCACGGGCCCGGATTATTGGTGTCAGGTGTATTTCGACGCGATCACGAACGACTGCGATGCGGGGTCGGGCGACGATAAGCATGGCGGGATCATGTACGCTGATTGTGTGATTTGGGGGTGGGAGGCGTATGACGGGTGCAGTGGGGAATTTGCGAAGGTGAACGATTGTTAGTAGTTGATGATGGTACTTGGTAGTGCAGGGGAGGTGGGGAAGGGGAGGTGGTTGATGTATATAGTGTGATTGGAAATACCCTTGAGTAGCGCCATTCATTCCCACCTCGATTTCCATATGTGATGCTCCAGCGCTCACGGCGTCAGAGCAAAGTATCACATTCCGTCCATCGTTGAGATCTCCTTTCATACTAAACAGAGTCTATGTTTGTATCCCATACCCGCCTACACCATCAAACCAACCACTCACCCAGCCTACGACTGCTCCTCCCATCCTCCCAAACACGCCCGTCCGTCTCCTCCTCCCATCCCATCCCGTCACCCCTCCTCCACCACCAACCGCCAACTCCCCAATCTTCGTACCTACCACTCCCGCCCACCCTCCCCACTCATCGCACCACTCCCGCCCACCCTCCTCCCACACCCCCCAATCCGTCAAAAACCCCACCCCCCCTCCCTCACCATCGCCCCCACACCTCCACCCACCCCTTATCAAAAACATCCCCCGATCATCCATCGCCAAAAAGCCACCTCTCCACCTCTCCCGCTTTCCAGTCCTGGGACACATACCCAGCGCCCATCCCGCCGCGAGTAAAAAAAATTCGGTGTCGAAATCATGGAAGTCATTGCTTGTGATCTGAGCGCACGTGGTGCATACTATCCCGACGTCGTCTGACGACGTCGTCTGACGACGTCCAGGTGCCGGAATCCGAGCGCGGGCGGACGGGCATGTTTGGCGGGCGGCGAGACGGAGGTTTGTGTCGCTGCTGTTCATTGGGGGTTCTCTTGCGCTGAGGGTTTAGATCGTGTGGCATGGGGTCGTCTATTTTGTCGCGGTTCGTTCGCGATGAGGTTGCTATTCGC
The DNA here is from genome assembly GCF_014066315.1 of Letharia lupina. Classification (NCBI taxonomy): domain Eukaryota; kingdom Fungi; phylum Ascomycota; class Lecanoromycetes; order Lecanorales; family Parmeliaceae; genus Letharia; species Letharia lupina. Next base: position 697,577 of record NW_023502980.1, read on the forward strand.
TGTGGCCGAGGTTTGGTCTCTGTGCTGTCTGTTCGTACCGATGTGGTAGGGTTCGTGTACGGTGGGTGGGTATATTCGGCTGATTGTGTCATTTGGGAGACGGTGGCGGTTTTGATGTGGATTGGTTGTGTGGTGCTTGGTGAGGTTCTGGGGGTCTGGTGACGAGGTTTGGAAGAGGAGAGGGAGGGTTTGGTCTGTTGGGCTGGGAAGATTTAGGGGGGTCGATCGCCTCTGGGATGTAGAGATTGGTGCGGTGGGTGGTGGATTTTTAGCTAGGGGTTAGCCGAGGTGCGCTCTTCAGGGGGATCCTTAGATCTTCGAGATCGCAGCTCGGAAGGGAAGGACGTCCTCAAGAGGTGTGATGGTACTTTGGTGTTGGTATTTGATTCCGTAGGTATGCCCTGAAATCCGTTACGTCGTCCACCGTCATGAACCTCATATTCCGCCCGCGTTCTTTGAATATCTCACCACGGCTCTCTAGCCCCATCTCTATCAATCCCCAATCGCTATCATTTGAACAGCATGAGCGAATCAAGCTGTCAGTCTTCCCTTCGTTCCACTTTTCAGATATCGATGCAATGCCACGCTCTGTCACCCATTCCTATAGCCTTTCCCGGTCCCCGAGCTTTTGTTATTCGGCTCATCCCTTCATTTCAACATTCCGATACCTGTACATTGCGATCTGTAACGAATCTGACAAAGGGCAAGTCGCTCACAGCCCGAAAATAGTTGCAAATCTCCTGGAGTCTATTTGCTGTACGATCCGCGATCGTCGTTGGTGAGTCTGGTCAGTCTCCAATATCTTGGTCTGCGCTACTCAAGTTCAACCGTTTTTGACGATGACGCCATGTTTGCTCTTCCTTCTATTTTCTTATGGAATATAGTGATCGTAGTACGCAGGTCTATCATGTAAGTGGTGTACCAAATATCCTGAGGCAAGTCGACCGTGTTGAGGTGTCCCATATTTTCTGTGAATTATTTCATCGCGTCGTCCTTAACCACGATGGCCTAGCGGTTATTCATTGCGAGTTTGGTTTGAACACCTGATGTGATGGTGTTCTCGATGGACGGCATGAGATTGTTATCTTCAATCGTTCGGCTTGAAGCTGAAGAGCCTTTCATGTTGGCGAGAAATGAATTTTGAATGTATAACAGACTGTTTGTCTGTTAGATTGATGGAATCGAGTGCCGTACTGTGTCCAGTGAGTTCAAGATATGAGAAATACGCGAATGGAAGAGCCTTGAAAAATGCATAAGTATGGCGGAACAGAGACTCGAATCTCGTTCTGACTCGGCTAAGACCAGACAGAAAAGAGCTTGGCAGGGAGAAGCTTTAGTCCACCTCCTTTCATGAGATTCTATCCCTGAAAGTGCCTCCAATGATTTCCCAGAACATATATCAGCAGCTGAACTGGTTTCTACTCCTGCCAACAAAGCAAATGTCTACACCGTTCTCTTCACTTCCCGAGAACTTGATCTTTCTTCTTTGTGTCGAATTTCAAACACAGCGGGCTGCTCCTCCTCCAGTGAGCCAAAGCATGGGATTTGGTTGTTCAGATCAGCAGTCTTTGGCTTCTTCTCAGCCAGCCTTACAACAGCACCGGGTTACAGCCCAACCACCAGTGTCATAGCAAAGAGTTCAAGCCGATTGGTTTTCTCCACAACGTAGTTCCTCTGTCCAAATGTGCCAACACTTCAGGGCACAATACCCTCAACGTCGGGATCATACTTCTCATTCATCCCTGTTTAGCCCCATCACTCCTTGTGGTCGGCAACGCGGACACCTGTAGCCCCATCCCTATTAGCTCTCCACACACCGCCCTCATCTCCACCAAATTCTTCCAACTTCCACACCTCAACCTTCTCTTTACATTCTTCCAACGCCTCTTCACCTCCCCTCCACGCGTCTTGTCGATGAGGAGCAGACACAGCAATCAGTATACTTTCCTCGCCGATTGGAACAACTCCCAGCCGATGAATCATGCTGATGGCCGTCAAGGAGTGCTTTTCTTTCACGCTACGCGCAATCGAAAGCATAGTTTGGAGAGCTCGTGGCGGGTAGGAAGTATACTCTAGGTGCGTGACGGGCTTGCCGTCGAAGTTGTCGCGTGTAGTACCTGGTAGCTTTTAGATGGATGTGGGGCTGAAGATGGTTTGAAAGCCTACCAGCGAAGAGCACAATTGCGCCAGCTTTGGGGCTCTTGACCTCAGCTATGATAGAGAGAGGGTTGAGGATGTCGTGAGTCAGGGCCACAGATGTGCATTCCTCTTCCTGACGGTGGCCTACGTTCGGACTGTCCGACATCTTCGGAGCAAAGCTGGCGTTCTGAAAGGTCGCAGTCTTCGGAGCCTCTCACTTGCGAGGCCAATTTCCCACCTCGCCTACCTATCCCAACCGCCCATTAGTGTAGCCTGGAGCTCGAAGCTCCAACTTGTGTCTGGCTGCATTGTTGGTGTGATATGAACAGCCTGTAGCAAAAAGGTACCCGAGATAAGTGAAATTCGTCACTGCGAGATGCTGGAAACCGCGCTAGTGTAGATTAGATTAGGGCATTTGACCTGAGGCTCCTCTCAAGACTAGAGAGTGCAAAGTGAGTGCAGTCATGGATAGGCAGTCAAGATGGATTCACCACGCTACGGAGCAGGCAGCACCTCCTTGGTGAGACGAAATTTCAGCCTCCCGAATGAAATCTCTCTTTCCACCGTCCAAAGTCCCATCGACCAAGCTCGACAGCGGTATCTACAACAATGTCTCAAAAGGCTGGGTTGTACCAAGAGCATACCAATATCCCCAAAGCACATCTACCTATCGTCGGCAACTGGGATAGTGCTAACACCACTATTGGCGCTGGCGTGGCTATCTTCCACCTTGCCTCCTCTCGTGTGGTTCTCTGCTACCACAGCACCAAGAATTACTACTTTTTGCCCAAAGGCCGCCGAGATGCTAGCGAGGATACGGGTTCCGGTGCCGAAAGAGAAGGATTCGAAGAAGTGGGTGCCTTGTTCAACTAGGACCTGAACACTACGACTGTGTGTTGACTTGTGCAAAAGTCAGGCTACCGTAACCGTCTTCTCCCTCTTCCAATACCCACTCGCCAACCCAAAGCCCACAATCCCTCTCCATCCAGCGCAGCAACTACGCCCTTTGTGACTGAGCCTGTCTGGACTCAATTGGTTCCAGTCACGAGGACAGCGCAGTATATCCTCTTCTGGTACATAGCCGAGACGGTGCCCCCAGATCTTGAAGTCTCACTGTCAGCGCAGGAGAAGGAGCAAGGCATGGCTTACCAGTATCCGCCCAAATTCAGTCCCGAAATGACTCTCAAGGAAAGGATGGAAATGGAGCGAGAGGGCTACGAGCCAATCAGACACGAAAACACAGGTGTGGATGCCGAGGAGGCGTTGTACGAGAGTTACCTTATGCCTGTAGAAGAAGCTATTGAGAAGTTGGGCAGGGGCATCTCTGCGGACGTGGTGAGAAAGGGATGGGAAGCCATTCAACTGAAACATAAGATGGAAGACGGTCGGTGATAACTCAAGAGCACAGCGCTTGGTACCTGGGGATCGCAGTGTTGGAGTCGTATTCATACCTGACTCAACAGGCAATGGTCTGAGTGAGATAAGGGACTTTCTGTGTGAAACCCCTTACACACAGCAGTAGAGGACAAGAATGGGCGGAAAGTACCCTTACGTCTTTGCACACCCTGTGAACAACCTGTAGATTTAGCAGTGCATAGTTCAGTACCTTCCTAAAGCCCCTGTTGATAGACTCGCTGCCTTTTATATGCGGCCATAGTGAGTCGTTCTACGTTTATAGCCGATGAAACTTTAGAAGCAGGCCCAATGATTCGCACATTTGAGAGGGGGATGGTTCCGCTTGTCAACAAGGTTGTAATCCTCGACTCGAAGAGATAGGCTCAGCAGGAAGTGAGAATGAGTTGAAACTAAAAGCAGGGCAGTCACGGTAGCTCGTTTAGAAAAGATACAATTTTTGTTTTTTCACCTACGTCCGTACACTCTGCATTCATCGGAACACTTATGGTAAACGTGATTTGCCCTTCGCACCCGTCCAACCCTCTTCTCCCATCTGCTTACAAGCACCGGTTTCAAACACCTCAGAAACCACCTATGGCGGACGAGTAGACCAGAGTTCGAAAGGCCCACCCAATATGTAAGAATGCTATTCACAGCCGTCAAAGTATGATTGGGACTGTCTGAGCGCGAAACGTAAAACACAGATCGGCAGGGGAATGACGGAGTGAACGCAGCACACGAGATGTTCACAAAGTATTGAACACCCATAGTACTCTGTTATCAGAGCTGCAGATAGTATGAGCCGCACACACATAATACTCGGGGTGCACTATCCGAATCGGCATTCTATACCGAACCGTCTCGGATCAGGGTTGCATCTCGATGGAACGAAAGATTGACAGAACATTGCGGCTCAAAGTGTTGCTCAATATGTGATTTGGTTCGCATTTGGCACGGATTTGGCCCGCAGCACTCTCGAATGCAGCAAGATGATTGCCTACTACACACGGGACAACTTAGATTGGAAGTGCTATTTTTTCTTTATCAAAAAAAGTGGAAAGGCGCAGAAATTCGAAAACCTATGATTTTTTTGCAGCTGTATCCTACACCACTCTTCAAATCAGCTCATCTCGCTCTTGACCGGTCTATCATTCGACAAGAAAAAAACGCCACTTACCAAATACACCTGATAGAACTTCATCCTCCAGCCTCCCAAGCCGCCCACTCCGCCCTCTGAGCCACCATTCACCAGGAGCGCTCTAGCAGCCCAGTCTTTGCCATCACTACCGCCTTCTTTAAACCCGTACTCTACAGTACCGTAGAGCATGACCTCCGCTTCAGACTCCGACACCGGAGCAAAGGGGAAAATCTTTGTCGGGTGGTGGGAACGGGACGAGACTGCTGACCACATGTTCTGGCGGAGGGAGAGGATTCCTGATGTTTTGCACGCGTCAAAAGCAAGCAGAGTATACAACACAATACAAAAGCGGTTTTTCAAGCCTTTGGAGCAGGCTCGTTTTCTATATGGAATGCAAGTAGAGCAATTCGGAATAAGCGAAGAGACCTCCTTACCATCAGACCCTTCCACCTTGGCACTTGCCATTACTAACACGGCATCTTTCGTAAAGCAATCTACGTACTTTTCATGTGCCTCAGGCGTGTCGGAAATCTTGTAAAAGGTTTTAAAGAACAGGCGGAGCGAAGAAGGGACTTCGGGGGTGGGGGGATATAATGATTCATATTGGTCCATTGTGCTTTGCTCTGCTTGGGTAGCTGCTCAAAACAGAGGGTGATAAAGGGAGGATAAAAGTAAGGAAGGTCGAAAACCTAAAATCGGAAGCCATTCTAATGAGATACTTGAGGAGAATCGCGGAGGGAGAAGCCGAAGGGTTGGGAGTGACGTTTGAGGTGCCAAGCCATTTAGCGTATTCAAAAACATCTGGAATGCTTGGCACCGGAGATCTTTCACACCACACACCCAAATTCGTACTGTAGCATAGAAATCTCTCCGCAAAATTATTCAATAACACTACTATCGTTAATATAGGTCCCAAATGAAAAGATAAAGCTATACTGAAGTCTTGGTATATTCCTCAGTGTTAGCAACTCAGCTAAAAAAGCCTGGTCCCGGGGTGTCTGCGCTTGACAGTCAGACACCCCTATTTGGACCCAAATACTTGGCCGCAGGGCCTTCGTAGGGCCCCCGTAGGGCCCCCGTAGGGGCTGCTGCTAACACTCAGCCCCCCATTTATCTGTTTCTGAGCTTCTTAAGCAGAGGCTATTTCAGTAGTTATGGGGGGGTAGTTCTTACTGCGACGGCGACTGAGGGGCGGCGACGGCGGCGGTTTGGTGGCTGCTGCGTTATTGGTGCGTTTGGGAGGTATAGCTGAGGTTATATAGCTTCAAAATTGATTAAATGCGACTATTTGCGATGTGGCTACTTGATTTGAATGATTTTGCGGAGAGATTTCTATGCTACATTACGAATTTGGGTGTGTGGTGTGAAATATCTCCGGTGCCAAGCATTCCAGATGTTTTTGAATACGCTAAATCGGAAATGTACCCGTCCATACCTGCTTTAGGGTCTGCGCCGCTTTTGATTCGCGTACAATGGTACAATACAGCGTAACGCGGGTACTTGTAAGGATTGCGCGAGCTGACTCGGGAACTATCAACCCTTATGTAGCTGTTCCAGGACAGAGCAAGAGCTCGAAGCTACAATTCAGCGCTTGGAGGAGAAGATGTTCGACAAACGCCTGGCGACCATGATCTGTGAGACCTAGCTAAAGATGTTCGAAGGAGATCTTTGGCTGCAGATAGATGTAGATCTTCCAGAGAACGAATACCCACGTCAGAGAATCCGTCACGCAACAGAGGACGGTTTGCGCCAAGCAGCTAGGGAGCATTGTCAGACCTGCACGTTGATCTGGCGCGCACTGTTAGATAATGAGGCGAGAGCTCCGCAGAGAGGCTCGAGCTTCACGCAATATAGATTTCGGGATATCGTTCAAAGTTTTTTCTGGGCACGGAAAATCGTGTCGACGACGGAGACCCGTTGCTACATATATGTGTGTGGTACCTCTTTATTCATTAGAGTGTTCTGCTCCGTTTTTGAATGACACTGAAACTGGGCTGATAAACGTGTAGTTCTCCTAAGTCCTTCGTCGTCAGGCTTACATCCAATTCCGCAAGAACGAGAGGTAGCTGTATCGGACAATACTGCATCTACTGATTGTTTCATTCAAGTCAGAAGCTGGATGTCGAATTGTCTTAGATATCATCAACGTTGTGGACGATCTGATCACCGAGCACTATACGACTTTTATCCGACACGACTACTTGACCTGCAGCCACAACGCACTGACGTCGAACTTTGCCTGTGCATAACCCATCAAAATCCACCAGAGACACCTTACATGACCCTTGGTCGTTACTAGTACGACATTGAATACCTCAAGGCGGGCTTCAAACTCAGAGAGCTTCCTAGAAGTTTTCGAGAGGCTATCCAAGTTACAAGGGAGCTTAACATTCGCTATTTATGGATGGATGCTCTATGCATTCTTCGACTCGACGGAGGACTGTCGTTACGAATCCGCTACGATGATGGAAGTTTATCAAAATTCGCACTGTAATATTGCAGCAGCGGGTGCTTCTGACAGCGAGCAAGCTTGCTTCTTCTATCGCGATCTTTCACTCATACCTCCAATAACGTTTTAAACGCGGTGGAACAACTTCGCACATAACGGATCCTACCATGTGCACCCTAGTACTTTTTGGAAACTTTATCTTGAAAAGTCGCCGTTGAATCGAAGAGCATGGGTGGTCCAAGAGCGTGTTTTAGCTCCTCGTTTTATACATTACAATCAAGAGCAGTTGTTTTGAGAGTGTCTCCATCTCGATGCGTGCGAAATCTACCCAGATGGCTTTCCACGACCCACGTCAATCCTACGACTGAAGAGCTTTGATTTGGACACAGAAGTCTCAAGTGATAGAAAGCGCGCTCTGGGATCCCGCCGCAATGTTGTGGCAGCTTGTAGTGGCCGCAATTTGACCAGAGCCGAGGAGGATAAGTTGGAAGTCTCAAGTGATAACAAGTACGTTCTGAGATACTGGCACAAGATTGTGGAAGCTTACAGTGGCTGCAAGTTGACCAGAGCCGAGGACAAGTTGGTGGCGATATCGGGCCTTGCAAAGCGAGTGCAATCGTTCTTGGGCGATGAGTACTTAGCCGGTCTATGGGAGAAGGCTCTGCTATATGGACTTTTGTGGAGAGCTCAGTGGGAGGATCTCAAAGAAGAATACGCTTCCTTTCAAGCGCCCACCTGGAGCTGGGCAAGTGTAGATGGTTTCATATTCTATGACGACCTCATGATTCTCTGGGACGATGAAGAAGACCTATCCATTAAAATTGTCACCATCTTGGCTTCGGGTGTTATATCTGTTGCGGCTGATGTCACTGGACAAATCAAAGTCGGTTTCATCCGCTTGAGCAGCACTTTGATTGCAGCCCGTATCAGAGGAAAACAATCTAGCCTTTCCCCAAATTTTGATTGTATCCTCGATTTGCCGGTTTTCAGGCACGGTGGCTACTGGTACCCACTTTTTCATTTTGAGACAATTGAACGCCGAGCAGGGATTTTCGTCTTGCCAATTTGGATAGTAATAATTGATGGGGAGGGAAATCGAAGTCTAGCACTCAAAACTGTGGATCCCGTAAACAACATCTACAAGCGAATTGGCTGCTTATTTCTCCGGGAAAGGGGGACCAGATACGATGACATTCGCTGGCCCGATGTGGTGGCAAGGTTCGATAAGCAGACTTTGACTCTGTTCTGAATGAGTCCAAGCCTCCAGTTCATGCTATTTGACCTCGATATTGTGGTAAGGCGCAAATCGCACAATCTCTGATGTAATGCAGAGGTTGTACCTAGCACACAAGCACAAGTCTACTGTTCCTCGTCAAGGCCCCGAGAACGAAATTCTCAAGCACTTTGGCATTGGTTTTCGAAGACCGCAGAAGTCAACATTTCGGTTTGAGATTATACCGAACGTTCGGTCGCGAATGATTGATATTTCACAATGGCATCACACTCGGCAAGTCGCATCTCTTTGCATCTTCATGCTAGCTCTGGGTGTTTCAAAACTGCCTGCCTGTATGTACCTGTATGCAATCCGAGACACCCATTCACCTCGCCCGCTTATTTTTAGACCTTCCCGGGTGCAGCTGTTGACGAAGTATCATAGGTGGGAAAAGCTGTTGGATCGCCAAGACAGAGAAGACCGGTTCGATTGCTCTTGACTCATCCTATCGAAGTTTTACCATACGGCATTTGCAGGTTTAGTACCATGATTGAAAGCTTGGCATCAAAAATTCCTGCGCACGATGAACATTATTAATTGCACAACTATAATTTGAATCGTAAAGATTTCTATATATAAAACAAAACACTTATCGCTGCGACCTCAAAGCTGTTACAATACATCCAATCTACAAGGAATCAAGTAACCTATAGGATTGCAAATATACTAGAATTGCGAGCGAGGTCAATCGAGAATAACTTCATTTTTCTTTTAGTCTCTAGATACTACTAAACCAGTAATCTGAATCTAAACATTTTCTATTGAGAATTCTAGTCAATTCTCTTACGATTTCAACTCCGCTAGAAATAACAAAATTCGAATTAAAATTATAAAATTCATAATCGGATCTGCGTAGGAATCTCTGATGCCAAGCATTTGCAACGGTTTTGAATACGCTAAATACAGTGCGTGGCCGCCCCGGGAGAGGTCCGCTTAGCGATCTCGGGGCTGATCATGTGGCCCGACCGGCGGTCAGCTCGGGGCAGCTTTCCGGCCTCCAGACAACGAGCAAGAGAAGCGCCCGGGTGAGAATAGTACGCCATTCATAACCGCCCTCTTCCGCGCTATATTGTCGTCGTCGAAACTCGCGCGGCGACGTGGCAGCGCTAGACGGTCGACTGCATCCTTACAGCTGCCGAGGTAGGTATGAGCGGGGCAAGATAGCTCTGAGGGGAGCGCACGTTGCGCCAGGCTGTTGTCCTTCTTCTGCACGCTTCTGAAGCGTGGATAATGAATCCGAGGGATCGGTGACCGTGGAAATTGGCTCCCATTGATTGGTAGCATATCTCAATGGAAGACGTATGCCAAGTATGGTTTCTGAGAGAAGAAGCCTATCAAGTTCTGTTGCCCTATACCCTAAATGCAACGCCTATCGTGACTGATACAAAAAGGGCTGGCTGCATTTGCCCCAGCTGAGCTTATTTGTTATAAAGCACAGACGTTTCTAGAGTCCATTCAATTCTTCACATCTAGGGATCAAGTAGAATCACAAGCAAATGGCTGATCGTTATCAAAAACTCGAAGGTCAAGAACCTTCTTACAGCAATGCACATCTCCAGGAGCTGAACACAGCTTTTGGCGAGTCCGAGAAGACTCGTACGCCCCTCATCCGGCAAGGGTTTTGGTGGCTCGTGACAGCGATTTCCTGCGCTTCCATCCTTGTAACGATCAGGATCTTTGAACAGAAGGGTAATATCACCAATGTTCAGAAGCATACCTTCAACACAATCATTACAGGATTGATTCTAGGGCTGGGACTGAACTTCTTTGTCCGTCATCACTCTCATATCCTCTACGAGATGCACAGAAGCTCATCAAGTCATGGCCTTCCAGGAGGTGTTCAAGTCCTTCGCTATAGCCTCGAGAGAGAGAATTCTAGCGCAGCCGTACCTCAGCGATCAAGAAAAGGATTTGATTAGAGATATTGATAGCCTGACCATTGTTTGCGTACTTGCGTGGACATCCCGTAAAAAAAGGATTATGCTGTTCTGTGTCGCTTGGGTAAGTCACTCCTCAGCCTCCTGAATCGAAACTTTATACGTTCAACATGGCATAAGCTTTTGCTTAGACTCACTTCCTACAAGCGAATAGAGTTTTCTAAGTTTGCATCTTGCTTGCTTTGCGTGCACGCGTGTTGGCTTCGAGCATGCCAGATCAAGACCCCAAATCGTGCAGTAGACATCTGATGTCGAAGGAAATTGCTAACAAGGGTCCTAGATCTTTGTGAACATAGTGAGCGTACCGATTCTCTCGCAAGATCATCTAGCTGATGTGGCATGATCAAGCTCGCGCAAACATCCGTCGCAATCATCAGTCTAACGTTCTCGATAGATGATGGCACAAGCTACAATGGTACCTACGTAAGACCAGGTGTTGTAGATGCAACTAACCTCACATGCTATTTCGACTGGTTCAATCATGGGGGGTGTGGTGGGGCTATTGCAACTCAGTCTTTAGCACACGCATACGGAGACATAGCCTTGAGTTCACGTTCAGACTGCGGCATTTATACCGATATTTCGGACGTTCTGCAATCCAAGAACAATTATGGATATTATTGCAGACGGATTCCTCACCAATAGGAATTTGCCTATCGGTTCAATGAGTACAATCCTAGAGATAGGACGAGAGCCTACCCGCGGTTCATGAACCGGACAATTACAGCGTCCGCTGGCGAATGTTTGAACTACTCAATGGTCGGTGTCCCTTCAAGTCAGCCGAATGGAGACTTGCTTTACAAATACACGAATGGTACATTCAGCGACAATATTACCATTCCAGCAGCCTACGGGGCTTATGACGGGACCACCTATGTATATCGAGGCATCGACATCCCACAACAGGAGAAGAGATATGCTTGTGGTCCTCGATGCATAAAGGTATGGGCTCATAGGTCCATAGGTCAAGGCGAGAGTTCTACCTTTTTTGAGTGTCCCATCACCGTCAACGACGTCACCAACGTCACCAAGACGACGACAAACTCTCAAAGCCTCCCAAACGACATGGCTCGATTTGCTGCCGCGTCAATTGCGCTACAAGGTCGTCCGACACTCCTCAACGGCTAAAACATTCGGATACAATACCAGTTCATTGCTTTCGGTGAGTCACAACCACTTTACTTATGTCCTGGAGCAGAAGCCACTGTGCTGAGTCCGGCCATAGCACTGCTTATGAAACGCACTTCATAAAGGCTGACCAAGTCGGCGCCGATATGGCTGAATTTGCAATCGGCTCGCTCTCCACGATGGCGTCTACCAATCACCAAATCCAAGTTGAGAGTCTGGTGCCTCATCTTGGTAGTCGTCTGACAGTGCATTGGTACTATGTTACACTTTTGCTTGCTGGTATTGCTGGTGTCCATCTGGCGCTCTTCATCGCAACTGTTGTTTTTGAGGCTGGGCGATCTTGAAAGAAGACTAGTATGCTCGCTTTTACTGTGAGAGGACTAAATTTTGTTTCATTGGCAAAGAGCATCGTGTATAGCTGCTCTACATTCGCTAGGTTGAAGATGTATCTAATAGAACTAACCTTATTTTTTCAAAAACATCGTAAGTCAAGCATTTGAGATACAGCGATCTTAAAGCGCACTACGCAACTTACTAAGGACTACCTCTCCATTAGACCTCCTCGAACTACCTTTGCATCACCACAGCTGAACCCTTAGCGATGCCGGAACCAGCAAATTAAAAAACAGCGCGAAATGAGTCCGTAGTGACGTTGTGATTGACCACCGCCTTTTCCGTGCATGATCAAAAAGTGCTTTCGTCGCAAGTAGCGGAAATATCAAAGCCGTGAATAGTACCGGGGACTGTATTGATATCTTTGAGGCTTTAGAATTTGTTCTCACGAACATTAACGGAACCAAGAAGCTCACGCAATCTAAACGTGTCTGGTTAACATAAATTTTCAGCAAACTCCCTTCTACTTTTCTACTAAATCGCGCGATGCTGCACCGAACTTACCAAAAGTAAGTACCCATCGGTCCCTTCCTACAGCTTGAACGTGGTATTCACTCCAGTACCGAGCGACGTGAGAGAGACCTCGAAGATAATGGTTAGATGGGACGTTACTGTGAAGCTTCCTCAATTAGCAATCGGCCATCGAAGATAGGCTACCAGGAGAAAATCTTCACAACAAATATCAACACCAAGTTCGCAAGTCAAACACTCATGCAAATGCCCTCGACGTCCGCTTAAAACGTCAGTCAGAAACTTAGACCCCGATATCACTTCCATCTCCTAGCAATTCTTCCCTGGCCAATAAAGTAAGTTGAAAGAGATGCCCCTTTCTAAGCACAAACAACAACTCGCTCCAAAATCTCCGCTCCATTTACGTTGACACAAAGTCTGCACTCAGAAAAGGCTAGGAGAAACGCGGAGGGAGAAGCCGAAGGTTTGGCAGTGACGTTGGAAATGCCAAGAAGACGGAAATCTGCTCCAACAGGAAACGGTGCAAAGGCTACACAGCGGCTGCCGCGCTGCCTCGAAAAGGAAGGCAAGATACGTACGCTGTGAGCCTCACAACTGAGATCGTACAGAACCCGTGTAAGGCAACCTGTGAAACTGTTTTATGTCGCAATCTAACCGTTATATACTCTCAAAAAGTAAGACGCTTTGTTTCGTTGTGATACCTGAGACTAAGAACACGTTTGTCCGAGGTCAGCTTGCGTCTTTTATTCTCAATGTAATTTGTCGGCCTCTGACCGTCTCGACGAATCTCACTATGATCGGGGAGTACGCCTGAGCTTACTGCGTTCCAGCGAGACTGGAAGGGGAGAGGTGGGGTGGAGGACCTCTCTATTAGCTGGTACTTATGCAGGGTCTCAGCGGGCTCTCAGCCTTTCACACACAATGCCTCAAGCCTTACTTTGAAGTGGTCCCGCAAAAGTCGTGGACACCCACTACCATCGTTGGCCCAGCTATCAAAGGTTGCCATAGATCACAATCTCTTCGAAGTATAATTGCGCCGCGGCGTTGATTTTATCAAAGGGTCTACAATACATCTCAGTATCTTCACGGTATGGCTGACCCGCTCTCCGCCAACGCTAGTGCTGCATCCATTGCTGGCCTTGCGGACGTCAGCTGTCGTCTCGCAGGCTCGGTCTATAAGTCTTCTCAAGCGTTCAAGGAGGCACCTCGGAACCTCAAGAGACCTTCGGAGGAACTCGAACAGCTTCACAGTCTACTCCAGGAAGTTCATAGCCTTGTGAAGCGTTGAACAATTCCCTACTCGTCGGCAAGAATGGACTGTCTATCGCAACAGTGCACTCGTAATTGCAGGACTGCAAAACAGAGCTCGATGAAGTCGAGAAAATCACTGCTCCGTTCCAGAAAGAATCGAGTACACTGAAAGATGCTGCAAAACGTATTAAGTGCGTTATGGAACTGCAAGAAATCGATACACCCGTCAGGCTGTCGATGAACTGGGGCAGCGCATTGTTGTCGCAATCTCAGTAGTCGGACGGTATGGACATCCATGAGGATGATACGGTCTATACTGACTCTTTACAGCCAACACGATGTAATAGCCAGGGAGGAACGGAGGGTCTTACAAACCCAAGTAACAGGCGCACGGGACGTTCTCCAAGCCTCCCCCCCGAGACCAGGGGCCTGGTCTCTACCGAACTGAGTATCGTTCGAAATGGCATCGAGCAATTTGCTTCCAAGTTGACTCTGGGCCAAGATGAGATACAAACGAGCTTGCGGATGGGTCATGACCATCTCCGTTGGGAAGTCTAACAGACTGAAAGCAGAAGCTCCGGCGGACTGAGAACAATACGAAACGAGGTCCAGGTCGTCAGTCTCCTCACACGCAGAGCTCAGCGGCAGAGCAGTCAGCACCAACGTAGATTTAGTCAGGGCATCAATCAGTTGGAATCGACGCTGTCACAACTTTCATCATTACGGCTGGAACCCCAAGTTAACCATTCGGAGTCCGCCTCGGCACAGTATCCCCGCCTTGACTCGCTAATGCTCTCGTTGGTGCTAATGAGATCAAGCCTTTGTTCTGCGGTTTCCCAGCTCCATTCAGCGGTTCCTGCGAAAGTTTCCGAAGAAGCAGTGAAGTTCTTGCTAGACGAGTTTGAACGATGGGTCGCTTTTAGCCATGACGCTTTGGCATTTAGCAATCGTCAAAGCCTCAAAAATTCCGACCGCGACAATGGACGACTACCAGGGTTGAAAACATGTACCTCGGCATTGCGCAATTACTCTCTCGACGATGACATCTTCTTGACCAAAAACGTGACTCCAAGGAAGCATTGGCGGACATAATCTCACTTCAATACCTCCTTGACTATATAAATCTAGATCACGACCAGGACTAACAAAACACAAGGCCAGATTGCTCAATAATCGATAGCGATGGTGAGTCTTGTTGCTCTGGCATCTTGGAAGAAGAGGAGACAGACGACGAAAAAGTGGTCATGATTGAAGACGGCGAGACGGTCTCCAAGGGAGAAAATCATTACATGAAGACTGCTCTCCAATCCAAGACCTCAGGGGCTACTGAGTCACAACCTATTCTCGAAACGGATGTCCCACCAGCAAGCCTTGGGCTTCACGATAACGGCGTCATTACCCTAGGTCAGCACCATATTTGGATGTGAGTTGAAGAGTGACAAGGTAACGATGGCTCACGATATGCCCGAGCAAAACAGGGTTTGGCAAGTTTTGGATGGAGCAGGACAGGTGGCAAAGCAAACATACGGGCCCATGCGATACTATCGTGTTTGTCGGCCATGATGTCTTTAGCAAGGGTATTCTCGGGATATAAATGATGGTCTAAGGCTGGCGGGAATTTGTACGAGTAGCGGGATCTGCCATGGTCAAATGGATTTTTTTTGGGTTGTAGAAGATCATAAAACTATCGACATGAATCATCAATGCTAGAGATGAGGGTATCAGCATACATTGCCGGCACTAAGTACAAACGTTTAAGTCCGCCTTACCTATAAGCACTGGCTTGGAAGGAGGTCCCTCTTTCCGGTCCCAGGCGTCCGCGTGGATTTCTAGATTAGCGACTGTCTTATGGATGTAGGTATCCCGTTTCGCGACTTTCAGCTGGCTTTATTTGTTCAACACCATTAAGAAATAGCAGGCCGCAGGTCCTGAACAGTGGTGCCAATGATTCGGCTCCGTGTGTTTGACATCTACCCAGAGCTTCCAACAACGTCTGCGCCCCCTTTCGCCGGACACATCGATATCAGGCTCTTCTGATATTCCTACCTTGTTGAATCTACACCTTACGCCTCCGCCTCATGTCAAGCCATCCTTATACCGAAATTTTCCTCGTACCAGAGAAGCACTCAGGCCAGTCGGGCCCGTTCTCCGAGCGAGCAAGACCGCAGCTGCTTTTTCCTTAACGGCTGCGTCCGGAAGCACTACGCGTGCGGCCGAGAAGTCTATCTTCTTGGCAAGTCCGGCGCGAGGAGCCTATGTCCTGGCAGGTAGTAGGATCCAAGGGGGCTGCCGACCGAATATATGAAACCCATTGCTTTCAACATGGACGAGTCGACAATGACGCAACCTATATATAGTAAATAGATTTCTTAATGTTAGGATTACTTTTTCTTAGACAGGTAGGTCTGTGGATTCGTAGTAAAAATTGGTTGTAAACCTGGTCAGCCAAAATTGATTGCGTCGCGTCAAAAAACAAGAGTCAATATTCTGAATCCCTGGGCGCTGACAAATGCTTACGAGAATTCCAAGAATCTCCCTGCACCGTAGACAGTTTTGGAATATGTCGCAAGATAGTAAATTCTCGATTGAATTCCGACTCCCGTGGCGCAGTGGTAGCGCGTCGTTCTTATATGTGGTCGTTGCACCAATATGGCATCATTTGCAATGCGAATGTCGTGGGTTCGACCCCCACCGGGAGTATGTGTTTCTTTTTGGGTTTTGCTAACAACTACCTACCTACCTGATGTTTTTGTTTGTTTGGTTTTTGGGGGGTTGGAAAAAAAAATTGGTTTGGGTTTGGGGTGTGGAACCATGAAAAGGTATCGATTGGTCGGTACTTCCGTGCCAAGAAGACAAATTTTCGGCTGCACAAGTAGGTATCATGAGTCTCAATGATAGGTAGTCAATCAATACAGCATCTTCGCGCACGTCCTTTCAAATTCGTTGGCGCAGCCCAATGCCGAAAGAGACTGCATACAGCAACAAGCTGGTCTAATCCTCTATGCAGGGACAGAACCGGCTCATCAACGCATGCATCATTGCATGCATGAGCATCTGCAACACCAGCGCACCCTGAAGGTCTACCGATCCTGATTCTCCCAGTCGCTTAAGGGTTCTAGCCGGGCCCGATTATTTATCACCAATGGTTGAAATTGAGCTCCGCGCAATCTCTTCAGGTGCGTTACTGGCTCAGAGGTCAGCAGTCAGAGCTGCCCTATCACAGCACCCCGCAGCCATCTGTTTCGTCGGCCGAGCAAATACAGTGATACATCCGGGTTAATTGTCATATAAGATACTACCATATAGCCGAAGCGTCCATCTGATCATCGTTTGGAACCGTATTTTATATGTAAAGGGGCCTTATAACACTGTGGTATCGTATGGCCTGAGGCGCTAGTCTACGGTCTTACTAAGGGCCAGTTCGGTAACCACATATTTTGAAAATAACCCCTACTTATTTTCAACTTAGCGTATCGTTCGGTTACCATATTTTCAGAATATATTTTCAAAATACCTGAAAACAAGCCTCGAGCCTTGTTTTTTGGCAAAATAAGGCTAAGCACGCTAAAATAATGGACATCCATGATCAATATATATATGTTAGGGTTACCCTAACCCTAACTCCGCCAGCAGGGACACCAGTAGGGACACCAGCAGGGACATCAATGGCAATAACGGGGGCAATAGAAGGATTAATGATAGTCAAAGCCTATGCAGCAGTAGCAGCAGGTGTCTCCGCCATAATAACGTGGAATGGTAGAAATTCAATGATCACTGATGGAGAAGATGATTTTCTCAATTTTTTGCGACGATTCTGACTCAGCCTCAGAAACAGGGTTACCGAACGGAACCGTATATATATTTTACATATTTTGAATATAAATTAGTGTCATATTTTCATTTGCCAAGAGGTGGCGTTATTTAGTGAAAATAAGTAGGGGTTATTTTCAAAATATGTGGTTACCGAACTGGCCCTAAGCTCGAAGAGGCGTACGGGAGAATACCTCTGAAAGGGAGATGATACCTGATTTGGGGGCGTAGAATACCGCAAATGGCCTGTACCTACTCCGACTACTCATTATTTTACTTGCCTCGCTATTGAGGTTTTACTTAATTGATTATCGATAGATTTAAATGCTGCGGAGAGGGCTACGGAGAGGGTACTTATGATTTTATTTTAGGGGCCTAGTACAATTAAGTATCATTACTCAGCAGGCTACTGGGATCCCTATCTTACAGTCTAATTATGGCCTACGTCTGAAAACCGTTATTTTGAACGGTATCTTATATGCAAAGGGGCCTTATAACGATGTGGTCTTTTATATGCTAATTAATTCGGTATTCTTTAGCAAGACTGGCTTTGGAAACAATAAACCCACCAATGAATATCCCTCAGCATGATCTGGACGAACCCTGAACCCGTTGCAGACGTCTCCCTGGACTTACATATCCAGGTCCCGCAGAAGTTCGCTGCGCGTTTCGAAACCCAGTACGTACTGCTTCGCGATCTCATATTTGAGAGGACGAGTGCGGTGAAAGACGATGTACTAATTCATGTCCGAACCAAAGCGATGGAGGGAGTGAAACTCCTTGACTTGACCTGAACTCTTCTTTCAGAGACTGGTGGCCATGAAGCCATAGCATACAGCATAAAATCTATCTCCATGACATCCTCTGCGCCGTCAGGGAATTCCTGAGTATTCGCAAATGGTTGGGTCTTGCAGGTGCTAGTGCTGGATTTTGGGGAATTTAAGTTGCATTCACATTCGTCTCGAATAGCATGTTTTGTTTAAGCTGGAGGATTGTGGAACACGGTTGCTGTTTTGGTTTCCATATATATGCCGCTCTTCGCTTCTAAAGCTTTTCCGCACTCCAACGAGCCGGGAAAGTAAACCCCTCTCATTTCCGATATGCATGTCTTCTTGGTGGTTGTCTTAGCCGCCATTACACTTGTCGCAGGCGAAGTCCCAGGCTACTCAATCGGTGTTGCGAATCGTAATGCAACCTTTGACTACATTGTAATCGGTGGTGGCACAGCAGGCCCACGGTTGCTGCGCGTCTCGCTGAGGGCACATCGGATAAGTTTGCGATCATTGAAGCAGGCGGCTTCTACGAGGTCGATGGTGGTGAAGCAAGTGTGATTCCAGACGAGGCCTTTGTAGGAATTAACACAGACCCCAACGACATTCCATCTAAGATTGATTGGGGTTTTGTGACAACCCCTCAGCCGGCCTTAGGCGGTCGAAAGCTAGATTACACACGTGGCAAAACTTTGGGAGGCAGCTCTGCAAGAAAATACCTTGGTTATTAAAGGGATGCTATATCTCATCAATACCTATCTTTACGCAGCCGACCAGAATAGATGCAGGGGTACCAAAGAATCATTTCAGAAGTGGGCTGATATTGCTGGGGATGATACCTACGCGTCCGATAATGTTTTGCCATACTATAAGAAAAGTGCGACATTCACACCTTCAAACTACTCAAAGCGATACACCAACACCACCCTCAATTAGAACCCCTAATCTTTTGATGATGCTTCGCAAGGGCCGCTCCAGTTCTCGTATTTTAATTGGGCTTCTCCATTTGCCTCTTGGTGTCACAAAGGCCTGTTAGCCATCGGGCGTCATGCTCAATGACGGTTCCATTGATGGTAGTCTTTTCGGATTCATGTGGTACAAAGCAACTATCAATCTGCCAGGCGAAATTTGTTCGTCATCACAAGCTGCCTTTTTAAGCCAGGAGATACAGGGTCCCTCATTACAGGTATATACATGAACGTTGGCGAAAAGGATTTTGTTCAACAGAAACGAAATAACAACTGGTGTCGTAGTTACAAGCAACAGCTTTGAGTATACACTCAGTGCGCGGAAAGAGGTTATCCTATCTGCAGGCGGCTTCCAGTCTCCCCAGCTACTGATGGTGTCTGGCATCGGGCCCTCGGATACTTTGAAGCAATACAACATCTCTCTCATCGCAAACCTATCAGGCTTCGGCCAAAATATGTGGGATAGTCTCATCCTTGGGCCATCATACCGAGTCAATGTAGTCACAGACTTACTGATTTCACAAAATTCCGAGTATGCCGCTCCGATAGCAGCCCAGTATATCAACAACCAAAGCGGACCGCTCACCTATGCAGCCGGCTATGCAGCGTGTGAAAAGCTGCCCTATCGATCCACCTTCCGAGCCTCAACCAACGCTTCCCTTGCCTTTTTTCCCTCGGACTGGCCCGAATTAGGCTACCTCCCGGTAGACACCTACACAGGCTACCCCTCCCAGCCATCGACCTCCATGCTCAACGACAGCTTCAACTGCGAAACCATATTCACCGCCCACGTCGCTCCTTTATCGCGCGGCAACGTCACCATCAAATCCACCGACACATCCGACCTGCCCATCATCAATTCCAACTGGCTCTCACGCCCTGCAGACGCAGAATTCGCAGTCGCGGGCTTCAAGCGCGCTCGTTGAATTTTTCAAAATATGAGCGACATCACCATCGACCCCGAGAAGCTCCCTGGGCCCGCCGTGCAGACGGACGAGGATATTCTCGCTTTCATCCGGCAGAGCGGCTCCCAGCTGTATCATGCGTCAGCGACCTGTGCCGTGGGCAAGGCGGGGGATGCGAACGCGGTGGTGGATTCGCGGGCTAGGTTTTCGGCGTCCGCGGATTGAGAGTCGTGGATGTGAGTGCTTTTCCCTGTTTGCCCCCGGTCCTGCCGCAAAGTACGGTTTATATCTGTTGGAAAAGATCGCGGACGATATTAAACGTCGGCGATGATAGGATTCTGATTGCAGAGGGAGACAGACAGATACTTCGCTATCGTAAAAGCAGATGCAGCCTTTGGAATTAGTCTGTACTATATATAATCTGCAATGCTGCAAAATCTATTTGAAATGTCCCATCCCCAAACCCTCTTCTCGATTTTTCTGCAGGCTATGTATGACACCGGCACCTATCATCCTCTCATCCTTTGCCCAATAGCAGGACGAGAACGAGAACGAGGACGAGAACGAGGTAATCGATCTCTCTCATGGTGCTCCGATCGGCGGTAGTATGCAAGTTCACTCTAATAAGCCTAATCCTCCTTTACTAACCACATAATTGCTTCCGCGATAGCAAGCCGATTCCATAGTAGCATCCGTCCAACCGATCCCTAATGAACTATCTTTCCCCTTCCCCAGCTACACCCAGGCCCAAGTCCGGCTGCCCAGGATTCAAAAACCATGCAGCTTCTTGCACCCAGACCGACGAAACTTTGACGGCCTGTCGATCATCAAACAAAGAATTCCAAACGCTCATTCATGCGCCCGAGCGCCGAAGTCCATGTCTCTGCTGTCGCGAAGATAGACGAACGATCGCTCCTCAAAAGTCACATATATCCAGAGGCGGAAAGACACGAAGCCAATGAAAGAAAGAAAGAAAGAAAGAAAGAGAAAGGGCAAGGTTCACGGCAGATCTACTATAACAAAGCTCTCGGAGAAGGCTTGTACGAAATGTACAGAGAGGGTATCAAGCTCATTTCCATGTCTATCGGAAGATTCGCCCGAGCGAGCATCGACAGATATCTTAGAGAGTATGCGCAAGCAATCACATCAACATAGCCAACACTCATTTAACTTTGACCGGCTCCAACGGTCGACCGAAAGGGTGCGTATACCGGAAAGCACAGACAGCCGCAACAGCGTCATCTCAACCTTTTCAGCTGGAGTACCTCGCTCCTTGGATATACACTCATGCCGCGTCAAAGACCTGCTTGCCTTTTTGATCTTATCTCACAACCAGGCCTTCTTCAAGCCAAAATGATCCCTCGTCCACCGTGGACGTTTCTTGATCCGGCTCTGACGACGTCCTAATGGAATTCGAAAAACTCGGTTCCATCGTAAGATACGTATAGGGCACATCCGTCTTCCTGGTTGCTAACAAGGCTGTCGACGGTTTGAGCAGTTCCGGCAAAGCAACAGCTGCGCAGAAGTGTTCACCGGATCGACGGTGATTCAATGCTTCCTCGACTGATGGCAGCCCGTGAAGGTAAAGGGAAATCCTTCCATGATGACAAGATCCAGAGGAGGGACGTCTTCTGCAAAGCGTTAGGGCTCGATCGCGTTATAGACGTCCTCATTTCTTCTCTTTCTTACCCTTAATCGAAGTTTGGTTTGAAAAAGGTGATTAAACGATTGAACATCTTTGTTTTCGAATTTACATCTACTGTCTAACTCCCACCTGAAGGAAAAACCACCAGAGATATTTATCCGCAGCATTACCCATAAGGCTTGTCAATCTCCGACGCCCGATACCCAGCCGTAGGTGTTTTGTCACCGAAGAGAATCTTAACGTCCTCCTGGCTCGCAGTAGCACCCGATGTAGGTAGAGACATCACACGCACCTGCGTGCTCATGGTCCGGTATCGCTCGATGCCCGCGGATGCATTCTTGAACACATCGACGGCCCCGGAAGCCCCCGGCATACCCGACCTGGCGGTCAGGACTATAAGGTCAACAAACGAGTCCCATGCGTCGCAGCAGACGCGGGTTCAAAGCACGTATGCCACGTGGCCAAGTGCGAGCGCTGCGTGCACGAACAGCACCGTCAGCGCAAGGTAGTATGCGAGGCTGTCAGCGCGGTAGGCGTAGCCGCTGACAACGACGGACCAATGCAGCGGGGTAGCTGTGCCTACGGAAGGTGGGAACGCGTACGTGCCCGCCAGAAGGCTCTGCTGGCTCTATACCGAATTATCCCACGGCAGCAGGTTCGACGCGTCGGAGATGTGCGTCGAGGAGCCCCCGTTGGCGGCGTACCCCTGACGCGACATGCCGTCTGCGACGAGGGTTGCAATGATGGTTTCTAGCACTGGAGGCACGTCATCCCAGTTGATGATGATGCCCGTACTGTTGTCCATGCCCATGTCTGTAAGAAGGGCGGCGAGGCTGGTCCAGCCGGACGTGCTGCGCCCGGGGGGAAGGAGTCAGGGTGTTGAGCCAGTCTACGTCTATCTGGACTCGTCGCCAGGAGCCGTCATCGACAGGGAGGAAGTTGTATTGGTAGCCTGGGAGATCAGGGTCAAAGGGTCTCGTGTTCTGGATTGTAGCTGTTTGGACGTAGTCTGCGTCCAGATCTCCCACGGGCCCGCCAGAGTAGGTCCCCATGGCCCATCTGGCGTCGACGGAGCAGGTAAAAGTTGTTCCCGTGTTGTTGGATTCGCTATAAGGTATCTGCACAATCAGAACGCGCTGGGCACATCGGCCGTGTATGAGTTGTCGCTCAATTGAGCGGTCTCCGGGACTGCTATCCATTGTGCACTCATGTTAGACGAAATGGAGAAACTGGTTTCAATCCAGTAATTGAGATCGAGGCGAACACCGTATTCTGGGAGATCAGGGTACTTGATTGAAATCAGCGCCATTGTCTTAGGATAAATAGTGGGCCAAGGTAAGAAGAACATACCCCCAACTCTAAGCCCGAAATATTATAGAAGAGCGACTTGGTTATACCACAATCTGCTCGTACTGCTGGAACCCAGCTCTGAACGGAACCTAGGGTCGCGTTGTGGGTTCGATACCGAAGCGTATGGTGCCAGCTTGACGTAGAGATTTCTGTTAGAGCCTGGTACCAAGCTCCAGCGAGATTTCTGGAAAGAACTCCAACGGCCATATGAATTGCAAGGACCCAAGTCTCTGCCACTTCGCCTCTTGGTCGTATAACAAAATCACGTTTGAGTACGCCGTCATCAAGGACTAGGTCAATCCCATTACTAAAGTGCCTTTGTTTGAAAGCTTCGGCAAGCGAGGAATAGCCAGCCCAGATACACCCTGAGGAGTTCAAGGTCTCAGTGCTCAGTTCTTGCATAGTAAGGGATTCGCAATCGAATTCTCCTATAGACGAGGCTGTCACCTTAGAGGGCCAGAGAATCTCGTCACCACCTGCAAGCCAAAAAGAAGCACCTCCTGCTGGCCAGTTTGACCGCTGAGTCGGAATCAATAACAAGGCGGCAGAAGGGCCAGCAAAGAGTGAAATAAGGCTCGATGCGAGAATGAGTAGGCCGGACAGCAATCGCTTACGGCGGTGGGCGAAGCCTGCAAGACCAAATCGAAACTCGGGAGATATGAGATACTCCATCTCGGTGAATTGTTGTTTGGAGGCCAAGATCCCCAAAGGTAGGCCTTCGCGTGAGAATAACAGTTGGTGGCGCATAGCGTCCATGAGAATCGTTCCCAGAGAGGCGACGATAAGCAGTTCCTTTCACAAACAAATTCGTGAGCTAGCAGGAAATCAAAAAGGAGGATACAATTACCAGGAGCTTTGCTGTCACCTGCAGGCATAGTGTATCAAGAGCCTGGTATACTCCACCTGTCAAGCCTTGCAACTCTGACCCAATAAAATAACCGGCGAGGTTGAAATATGCTACAGTCGTGGTCGCAGACACTGCCAAGAGATGAACCGAGCATCGGAACAGAGCACGCTTGAGGCCTCTTTCAAGAACAATCTTCTTCTTTTCGTCCACATCTCCACGCCACAAGCGCTTAAAGAATTTCCCTGTGGCATCACGTAGCCTTCGCGGACATTCCCAATGCCTTTGCCGCAAGATTCGAACTTGGTGCGGATCCGTTTGCTCAGCGCAGACCGCGAAGCATTTCTGCGGGTTGCTCCTGCTTTAGCGGCAGGAGAGGGTACCTGAGACATTCTGTAGTGATTATAGAGGGCTCACTTCTAAAGAAGCAACACTCTCTGCTTTTATGGTTGCGTGGGGGCCGAGGCCGAGACCTCCACCACCTCGTGCTTCTAGCTTGCCCCTCGAGCCTCATTCTTACATGCATTATGCACCTTATCGCAACTGGACCCAAGTGCCGATTAGGCCCGCTGAAGAAGTAACCCAGGTAATATACTCGTTTATAGGGTAGGTAAATGGAAGGAAGAAAGTTACTGTCCTCACACGGACGGACTGCTGATTACCTGTCGGGAGTGCTAATTTTCTACCTTGATTACGCGCTAAAGCTTAGCGGGGATGCAATGAAGCCGAGAAATGTTGGACGGCTATATGGTCCGCGTCTAGGACCCCGGACAATGTCCCAGACACTTGTACGCCTTCCCCAACAGCGTTCTCTTCCCCTTGTCGATCTACTTCCCCTGGACCCCATTACTCTCAATTCTCCTTCAACATTCAACCTCCTCATGAGTCTCCTTTTGCTTCCACTTTTTCTACCGTTGAGGATTTGCGGAATACATGTCATCACGATCATGAAGTCCTCAAGCAAAATTTAGTAAGCATCTAAACAAAATAACCATGAGCAATATGTTCTGTTTATTGCTGTTGTTCCTGTTCTGAGGTGACATCTGATCATATCAACATCGTTACTGCGAACTAGGTATTCATCCCATAACAGCGTGGAGAAGGGAGACCAAGTACGTGCCAAGGAAGCACGGCTAGGCGGCTGAGAGCAGCCAGCTACTGTTAAAAGGAGAACAAGTGAGAACCGAACCCCGATCCCGATGGTAGAGTACAACGGTAAAGTAGCTCAAGCGTTCCCTGGCACAGTACTCAGCTCCCTGCTCTTCTTCATAGCCTGCTCTAATTTCGATGGTGAAGTGAGTCCATGTCTTCTCTTAAGATGGCCCCCCAGGTTATCCGATCTCTTGGGCCTCGCGTGGCAATCCAGTTCGGGACACTTGAGACCTGCATCTTTGTTGTGTTTTGGCGATGTCCGCAAGTGACGAGCCAAGTTCGATCTTGCGTTTGCTGGTGTACCTGTGAACCTTTCTCCGCAGAGATGACATATTTCCACATTTGATGTCGAGATATTGCAACCTGACGACGTAGGTGGAGTGGAAGCCTGAGACGCCGCGCTTGGGGAGGTCGTCTGAGTGCTGACATCGTCCATTTTGGATAAATTCATAGATGTCCCAGTTGTAAGACTGGTCGGTGAGGAGCCGACAGTAAGACCTCCAGTACTCCTCGAAGACAGCGAGGTAGGGGACCCGACGGATATCCCATGAGTGCAGTTGACTGCAAGGACACTAGTATTCAGCGGATATCTTGAAGCAAAACCGAAGCCCTGGTGCCTCTCCGGTTCTCCCAATATATCCATGATGTCCTTCAGATCCGCGATATAGTACTGATTACGCCACATTCGATTTGATGAGCCCATAGCTGTGTCGCACTGAGTCATCACGTCATTTTGAAATCTTTCAAAGACTTCGAGAGCTTGGGAGCTCCACTAAAACCGGTAAGTACAGGATTTGAGAGTACAGACGGTGGTTTGTAACCCACTCGGGCACTGGAGACCAACACGACCTCTACTTCACGGATCTCACGTAGAGTTCCGCCACATATACCGAAGCTAGCACTCGCTAGATTGGCTTGAAAAGCCTCAATACCTTTTCTCTGTTCAAGAGGTCTGATGATCTTCTTAACCAGTTCGCCAATCCTAGGAAGGTCGGTTCTTGCAGCCACTGCAGCGCCAGGGAATGAAATGTTTTTCTCCATGATAGTGGCCTCCTCAAAACCTAAGATTACAGTTAGAGAGGCCTTGTGACTGCTTCAGCGACAGACTTGCCATCGAGAAAGCCGGTGCAGACCCTGAAAACTTTGCTATTCCTCAGTTCCTGAAGCAATGCTGCCTGATCGCCTCCAATCGAGAGTTCCTGAGACGGATTCCAGATAACTGGCGAATGAGGATTGGCGTTGGAAGTCGGTACTATGGAGGATTTGGAGTCAGTTTTGCAAAGCAAGAACCCGAGTAACATGATAAATCTGGAAAGCAGGTACAGTCTTCTGTTGCCCAACCATGACCAGTGGAACGATCTCTTTGCTGCCAGAATATGGCTCGAAATTCAGGTCTGTTAGCAGTCAAGAGAAAGTAAGATTGAAATGCTCGTACTATGTTGACCAGGTAGCCACCACCAACGATCGATAGCCGTCACGAACATGAGTTTACCATCTCTGTCGACCATTGCGTGCTGCAGCTGAAGTGCATCTTGGATGAAAGCATCCCAACAGTGCGACTCATCCTTATGGTGCAAGATAAAGGCAGCGGCAAAGGCTATGTGCATGAACGAAAATACTTCCTCGAAATTACTTTCAAGTTTTCCACAAAGCCAATTCTTCAAAGTGTAAATGCCCTTTGCGAGCAATGTACGAGCGGACAGTGATGAGCATCGTATGTGTAGCTCAGGGCTTGGGAGCAACCTCTGCATCCACTCATTGTTGACAATACTTACCAGTCCTAGAAGCTCTTCGACTTGGGTTCGAATTTGTGCTCGGTTGGCCCCTAGATGGGGTCCATGGTCGTAGTCGACCTCTGTGCCAAGATTTTGGGTCTGAATGGGGATTGGCTGGCGCTCACTGCTTGAGTACCGATGGTACCCAGTCGAATCGCTGGCTGGTATGGTGTTGGCTCTTAGCTTAGCAAGACGGGCCTGTGACTGCGTTTCCTCAAAATTTGGCGGTGGAAGCGTTGAGCTTTGTGACCTCCAAGCATTGATGCCATCTTCCAAAATTGCTACCGCATTGACGGCTGGGACTTGTCGGGTCCGTGAATCTTGAGAGTCAAGGTTTGACGTGGGAGATATGAGTGTCGAGGTTCGACTACTTAGTGACACTGCGCTGGACAGCTGGGAGATCAGACTTGGACTCGGGGTGCTTGGAGAGGCAGTTTGTGGCACTGGAAAATCAAGTCCTAGAGAGGGCATACTTGGATAAATGTTTGCAATTCCTTCATGAAGATTGTGGAATGGACTACTGGCACAATCCGCGTCCGCGTCCGCGTCCAAGAAATGAGAAAATTTGGTAAAGCTTTCTCCAAGAGTGTCAGCACTTGGGTGGTTTTGGCCGTAAACGTTGTCAGCTTGCAGATCCTGCGAAGTCGTAAATGAGGTCACGGTGTGAGCATCAGCGATGTTGAAGCTAGCGCGATCTCGTAATTCTGCCGTCCAATAGACTGGATCGAGGGTTGGCAATTCTAGGTCAATTGGAACAGAAGCATCAAACATATCAATCAACGGCGGTGTCACCAACGCTTGCAGACCAAGCTCTCTATCGTCGATGCTGTCACTGCCTGCTTCAGACGTATCAAACGGAGTTGAGCCGAGCATCTCGTGCAGCGACCGCACATTGACTCGTTGTGGTGATGGGAGCTCTGATCTAGACACATCGCCACCAGTGATCTCAGCCGCGCTTGACCGATCCCCAGGGTATTTCGCTTTCTCATTCACCCATCCAGCATAGACAGCGTCAGCTCTGGTGTTCAACTCGTGCGCTAATGAGGAATTCGACATTAGCACTCCATTCTCAAGAGACAAAACTAATTCATAAATCAGCCATAGAGAGCACAAAAGGGGCAAGAAATGCTTTCGAAGACTCGAAGCCACAATGTGAGACGAGTGCTGGTAGAACAAAATAGGGAAATGACCTTCTGTCGCTCACAAACCACACACCAAGACTCAGATCAAGGTCTTATGGCGCTGAAAGGTACATACCATGCGAGGAACCTTGGCTGAGATTTGATGGACAGAGGCCATGCTTCTCTGTGTCAAGTGCTATGGTCTGACGGCCTTTGCCAAGCTCTGCCTTGTAGCTGCCCCGTCGAATGCGTTCATCTCGAGCAGTATCCTCTAACTCGACTTTTCTAGGAGTATCTACTGAGAACAATGCGTGAGTCTGTGGAGATTCGGCATCAGTAGGATATAGACCACGCACCTGTCCTTTTCAGAGAGCGTCTGCGACCCAGCCACCTGAAGAATGTAACGGCCAGCTTTGTTCCCCTCTTTTGCAGCCTGGGTCTAAGTATGATATCGCATCCCTTGTCGCACTCCAAAAATCGTTCGGGACGCTTGCAGTACGGGCACCAGTACCATCCATTGGAAAGGCGAGGGCACGTAAAAACGTGACATACAGTCGCATCAACATCTTTGAAAGTGTTGCGACACCACAGCATTGGACACATCAAAAGCTCTTCTTTCTCTATGACTGGATCGTCACCTCGGAAATTTTTGACCCAGTCAAGAAAGCTCCGCTGGCATCCATGTTGAGAGAGGAAACCAAGGACCTTCCTGCCGACACCTTCGTTGAGATGAGGTTTCAGTCTGACGGGTAAGCGTCAGCATGGGCATGTCAGGGAAAGTGGTCGCTGGAAACTCACGCGCAAGGCACTCCACGAACATCGATTGGATTCGTTGTCCCACACATCCTGATTAGCGAATCCAATGCCGTCTGGTACTTTTCGCAGTAAGCGGCGGATGGGCATAGATCGAGAGTTCGTTGGGGAAAGTGGGAGTTTTTAGGCCCAAGCCCACCAGGGAAGATTGAGGATGAGGTGACATGGTTTAGAACTTGGAGCACTGGATGTTGCGATTACACTAAAGACTGCGTGCCATCATCTGGGACGCCCATTCATTGGCGCAGAGGAAAGGGAACCAAATTTGTTGCGAGGACTTGCGCGCATAGAACGCCTGCCGTGTTGCATTTGCTGAATATATTAGCTGAAAATTTTGGAGGGGTAGAAAGTAGATTGAGGACTGGAGGAAGTAGGTAACAAATGACCGATCTCGTGATGCAATAGCTCGCGATGAAGCAAAGACTCACGTACCGAGCCACTGAAGAGCGTATATTGAATCGACGTTTCCGGAAAGAGTGTCCCACGAGGAAATTGTTCCATGATCATGCAAGCCTCCGACCGGGTGGCCGAACAAGGGCCTGCGAGGCCGCATTGCATGACCCCGTGTACGGCTCAAAGCGACCTTCGAGTGTGTCATTGTTGTTAGGTGCAGTCGGCCTCTCCAGACCAACCTATGGCACCAGTACCAGTCCTCAATTCTCGGTCTCTCCTGTATCTCACAGGACCGGCGGCCCAGCTTGGCCAGGCACAAGCAACCTAATGCAGCCCATGGTCATCTCCTGATCCAATTGTCGCCTTATCTTTTTCAAACAGATCTGAAGCGCTCCATAGGAGACCAACAAGGACTGGAAAGAAGGCAACCGGCTAGCGGAGTAGCCGAGCAATGTGTTGTCCATCGCTGGTATCTGTGCGGATCGTGCAGGGTCGTCACGCAAGCCCTTGGCCTTTAACGCCCTATTTTGTAGAGAGCTATAGGCAAAGGAAATCGGAATGGAACCGAAAGAAGTTTGATCGAAGGATTGCGGTAAGGACGAAAACAGGTGATCCGTGAGATCCCCACAATTGCTAGAGAGTCCGGGGAGGCCCGGCCAGTCCTGAAAATGTTAGTGGGAATTGTTGCCTTAACAATTCGTATGCACTCACCAACATAGGTCTGCTTTCGCTTGGCGGGACTTTGGGAGCTAAAACAGACCGCAAGTAAGGACTTAGGAAGCGATGCCAGGCAATGGTCCAGAGCTTTGAAGGGCGACAATTGTCGTTGTGAGACGTTGGGCAATCGATTGATTAGTATGCGGGGTTGGCATTAACAGATAGGATCTCCTAGCCATCCTGGCGGCCTCGCGATTCTCCGTTCCAGCCAAAGCAGCCTAAGAGATGATACACTCCGTGAGAAACGAAAGCAGCAGAAGGGGCACGTTATAGAGATTTGAAAACCCGATCCTCTTTTCTTCTGCGCCGCAACTTCCGAATGTAACATTGTTAGGGCTGCGATGGTAGACGGGCTTTTGAGTGGTAGCAATGCTTGTCTTGGTTTTCTCCATATCTTGTACATGGCCAGTAAGAATAGACCCGACCCCTACTTGACAACGAGCATGCAGCCACGGCCTCGGTTTATGAGCAATTTACAGGTGTGTCACGCTCTCATAGCTAAATCCGCGTTGACTCCCAAACTGCTTCGCGATAGCAGCCTTATCAAACGTCTCGCCAATACCTGGGATCAGACGGGGTCGCATGCGACTAGCAGTCTAATGAGTTCCCGAACATCTCCAATCACTCATTATTCATCTGGATACATGTTGATTGTATTAGGCTGGCCAAGGAATGCCTTATCGGACGTCATGTAGCTCTGTTAGCAAGGTCGGTTCAATGTGTGTATGTGTAGTTTTCTTATGTGGGGGGTGCGATCCTCTAGAGTACATAAGTAGTCTAAGTAAATAATATAAGATTTCACGGTCCCTAAAAGCGGCAGCCTCGGGAGAGCGCCAACTTTAGTGCCAAGACTTGAAACGCGCTGGACTTGAGCTCGTACTAAACAGCTTCCGATCCTCAACGACTGGGACTTCTAATGTGCAAACATTGGCGGGTTTGAAGGGCCCGAGGAGCTGTGTCTCAGCAATCGAAAGGACGGTGTACACGCTGGTCGCAGGCTTGTCAGTGAAGCAGGAAAACACTCTTCCGCCTACATGATCTAAAGAGAGAGTCAGCCCAACACGCTCAACAATTACCCGCCTTCCAACCTTCGAGAACCTTCGACCAGAAGCTGCTCGCAACTCACTATCCACCAGGTAAGGCGCCCGTTTAGTCAGCTCCACTCCAGACACTGACTGCTTTGGGCTCCACAGCATCTAACCACCATGGCCGGACGGTACATTCCCCCTCACATGCGTGGGTCAACCGGCTCTTCCTCAGCCGAAAAGCCCATGGTGAAGGCCGAGCGTAAGCCTGAAGATGGCTATACCCTCGAGGAAATAGCCAACCAATTCTCCTTCGATCACAAAAAGAAGCTGGGGACTCTGAACCGCGCTTCGATATCTGTCGAAGAAGAGGAGACACCTAATCTTGGCTTCGTCATTGTGTTCAAGGACCAGCACCCAAAATGGCCGCCTAAGATCTTCTGCAAGACGTATCTGTTCTTGTTGCCGAAGACGGAGACCCTTCCAAGTACGTACATTTCAAGAATGATCAAGATCGTGTTTCAGGAGCCAACGGTTTCTTGGAACCCCAATATCCGGCTCAGTACTCGAGTCTGTTCGCCGGAAAAGAGATGCTGACTTCGTGGTAGGTACTCCAATCACGGTCTTCACGGAAATCTCCAACCTCCGCACCTCGGAGAACCATAATCATCATGAGCAGAGATTCCTCTACGCAGGCGCGCATACCATTACAAGGATCCAATACCTCATGCCTCGCAGTCCTCTACTGGTCAAGATGCTGGAGAGCAAGTTTACGGGGCCCAAGAACGAGAGGTCCGAGGAAGCGTGGAACAAGAGCTTGAACATGAAGTGGGCGGTTGTGGATCTGAACAAAGTGGAGGAAGAAGAGCAGGGGAGCAGTCCTATGGAGCCGTTGAAAGAGATCAAGAAGAAGAGTGTTAGTGAGATGTTGGAAGAGATGCGATTAAGGGAGAGTAGTGGGGAAAAGGAGAATGGAAAACCAGGAGGTGGAGATGATAGGGAGGAGGCCCTGCACGGGGATGAGGATCGATGAGTCCGGCTTCAACCGGGGATCCTACGATTGCACATGGCTTGACATGAGCTGAAAAGCTGGAGTTTCCGAGCTTGATGTAAGCAGCCTCTCTTCGGCTAAGAACCGTATCACCTAGCTCTGCTAACGGGCGAAGCACAACCTTGCAGTCACAGCTGCTTAAATGGATCTGCTCATTGCAAAGTTCTTGCACTCACTGCTCCCTAAGACCTATGGCCATGCTTACCAGCCTTTTCCGAAGCACCAGCGAGGACAGAACTCCTTTGGCGAGACTGATCAGCGAAGTACCATAGCTCTCTAGCGTGCGAGTGTGTTCTAGAAGATATACACATTACAAACAAAAACATCACACTCAAACCTTTTCAAGCATTTGGGCTCCCATTGACAGCATCGATGATTTCCCCGCGGAGATCTTCGGCCACTGACGTAACTGACATGTCAATCCTGGGTATACAAACACCATCAGCCATCACCTCCACTCCAACCCCTGACCGCCGCTGCCACTGCTCAACATCTTCCTTCCACAATGCCCCTCTACGAAATCGAGCACATAACCCCGCTCTCCTCCTCCCAAAAAGATGCCCTGGCCCGCTCCATCACCCAAATCCACTCCCACCTCTTCACCACCCCCTCTCTGTTCGTCAACGTCCGCTTCACAGACACGGCAAGCCATGATGTGTACGTTGGCGGTAAGAAGGTAAGCTACAATGACGGCCTCACAGAACGGAACGATTTCTTTACCCGCGGAAAAAGCCCACTCCGTCTCCCATCGGCATGGAATGAAATGACATGATATAAACGGGAAGATAAATCCTCTACCCAGCAACTCACTCGACCAACCACGCGTTGAAAAGCCCCCACCCTGATCCCAGAGCCACTTACACACCTCAACAGAAATCCGCCAACCGCATCCTCGCGCACGTCCGCCCGGGCGGCGGCCGCTCCGTCGACGACTTCAACACCCTCTGCGCTCGGATCACGGACTCGTGGGGCCTTATCGTCGTCGGCGATGACGCCAGAGGCGACCGAGGTCGAGAGCGAGAGCTCCGCGCCGTTTTCATCCTCGGGACCATCGTTGCGGGAAGCGAGGCCGGGTTCACGCTGCCGGCTGTAAGTCCGCCCGCTCGTACTGATCTTCTTGTTGTTGTTGTTGTGGTGGTAGATAGAGAGGAAGATGATTTTTCCATCGTATCATGTCAAGTAGGTTTGTTGGCGGAGAAGGCTTGCTGATTGGGATATGTGTGTTTGGTGTAGGCGGGCGAGGATAGGAAGTGGTTGAGGGAGAATGTGGGGGAGTTTGAGAAGAGGGCGGAGGCTGGGGATGGGGACTTTGGGGATCTGGTGGAAGAGATGAGGTGGAGGGAGGATTTGAAGGAGCTGTTGTAGCGGGGTCTGCGATGGAGGATTTGGACATAGTGGATCAAGGAGATCGATAACTAATGGGGTATATCTAATAGCCCACGCGTGAAGGTTCATCAGCATATCATCAATCATACTCCAGTTCTCCTCGCTCCTTTAATGACGTATATTTGATTCGGCACTGCCCATACCGATTTCGGTGGCAACGACTTGGACTTCACTGCGTCTGGTACGCTGTTCCCCCGCGACTCTTTATTCCTCACCCTGCTGCTGCTCCTTCTCGTGGTGGACTCTCGTACGCCGTCCCCATTAATGGGCCGTCGCCATCGATGGACAATCTAGCACTGCGACTTCCACCGAATTTTTGGAAGAGATTTAAGAAGAGTGTCCTGCAAGCGGCGCGCGAGGTCGTGACGTAGATGACTGAGTTCCAGAAGCCCATAAGGGAAAGTACAATGCCAGCTGCGTACGCGTAGGGAACGGAGATGGACTCGGGGTAGATGAGAGAGTAGACGCGGTTGATGGAGGAGGGCACCCAGGTGACGAGCAGGGAGACGAAGAATAGAGAAGCCACTTTCGTGTAACCGAAAGCCGCTCTGTTGGCTTCCAGAGCTGCCCTGTTCTTCTTTTGTTGCTTGTATTCGATACTGGTATGGTGCAGTATCGAGGGTCGAGGCGCAGCCGAGATTTTGACATTATATTTTGGGTAGCTGACATGAGACGGGTCGCTAGGGTTGCTGCTCTTGCGGTCGGCAGGGGAAATGAAGGCTTCGGAGATGTTTTTGAGGGGGAGGCTCTCAAAGTCGCTAGTCACTTGATAATCTGTGGTTTTGTAGGCATAATTGTGGTCATCTGAGGGATTGCTGAATGCTCTTAGTTGGTGACGTTTCTTGAAGATCTCGCGGCCGGCCATGATGTAGATTGCAAAAGAAGCGATGATGCAGACCCTATGATAATATCAGTAAGTGTACAGGATCCGACAGGTTTCTTTCATTTGCGTACCATGCTGGACCATAGCACACAGCGATACGCAAGAAATCCCAGTCATGGGATAGCCAACACCATAGCTAACGTTCACTGTCAGCTTGCAATCGTGCCTTGCCTTGAGCTGGTTCTCTTACCACTGCTGGGCCATAGATCTTGCCTCTTTCCTCATTTTCAACGAAGATGAAAATGAAGGCGATGACAAATGGGGCTCCATAGGCCATCAAGTGGTATTTCCACTCCAACGCTTTGAGTTGCTGGGCATTGTACTTCTTGAACAACGTCAAGTAAACATTAATTGCCATGGCCAGATTCCAAAGGGCATCGGCAGGAACAAACCTGCAGTACGTTAGCTGATGCGTTGCACGACGGCCTGGACACAGTTTTACATCTGAATGAGGAAGCCTTGGAATTGACACAGATGTGAATCGGCACCGGCGCGAATGGGTGACTCTGACATCAGGGTTCCGATGTTGCAAAGAGTGTTCCCCCATGAAGCGTAGAAAACCAGCCGGTTGATAGGTTTTCGGAAGTTTGGGGAGGACACAAAGGTGACGAAAATGAAGATTGTACCGATGAGCGAGAAGCAAGAAGCAACTCGCTCTGTGGTCTCGAGCGCATGCGATTCGTCTGCCGTCAACGTTGCCATATTCGATCGGCGTGCACTGAGGGTCTCGAAGAGCGTTCAATGTTCCTGTTGACAAAGGACACAGCATATATAGCAGCGCAATGAGAGTCCTGGCGGTAGGGCTAGGGAGGGGTAACAGCAGCAGACTTATCGCAGTAGGTACCAATTCTTTCGATAATCGAAAGGGTACCTTGGAGGTAACCAGTCCTTGAGGAGAGAATGATCTACATGCGGGAGACATGGGATACTAGTCAAGAAGCACGATTAAATGACTGATGTGTCATCGTGATGCACGAGATCATGTATAAGCAGTGCCTACCGTGACTTACCTGCATAATGATGATAAGTAAATAAAATTCACATATACTGGCCGCGCTGCTTGGGTCATCAGCGAATGATACGGAGCTGGTGGGGGTTGCAGCATCGCAAAGCCCGGCCGTCTGCGGGCTAACAGGCCGTCCTGATGGTCTGACCAACGGCAGCGCTCGAAACAGCGGAGCATTCGGATAAGCACGTCAACAATACAGGCGGTCGAATGGGCGAGACCGACATGCGAAGCTGTACAAAGTTGGAAACCCCCTATTATTGAAGTTGGGGGGAATATCAAGGGTACATGCAATGATGCAGCGTAAACAGGAAGTGTGGGGACCCGAGGGCACGGGAGATCGTCGGGGATTGACACTAAGGCAGTGACAGAGCCTAGCGTTCATTGCACGGCACTCAGGTAGGTGGGCGAGGTAGATAGCTGCATACTGGCTTGGAAGTCGCCGAAAGTCGACGCGAGAGCCAATCTGGAACGTCAACAGAGACATCTGGAGTATTGTTGCTTGCTATGAAGCATCGTTGATCATCTCGTCATCGTCGCTTTGTTCCATCACGCAGGATCCCTTAACAATTCTTGTTTTTCAATTCATTGGATCGGGAGAATTTTGGGTCACACTGTTCGAATGAAGACCACTGCTCCGGTGACCATATGGGCATTTGATTGCTCTAGATCCTCATGCAAGTCGGAAGATTAAAAGAAGCTTGCCGAGCATATCTTCCCTCATACTTGAATTAAAACGGGACGGATCTCGTTACGGCTTTCCCGAGAGAACTAAGCATGGCGACAAATCAGGAGACCTCGAAAGAGGGCTGGATTGCGTATTCGCGATCCTGATGATATTGATATGGCCTGTAAGCTTGGGTGCAGAGACGGTGATTAGGGCTCTCTCACGTTAGAAGAACGGGTTTCGCTTACGTAGGAAGTTGCTTTTGTCATCAAATGTCGTCCAAAGAAGTATGAACGAGTAGAATTAAAGCGTGAGTCAGCCACACACATTCTATTGTATGCTAGCCTGAGCCACAGCCGTATGTGACTGTTCGCACGTCCATAACGGCCGCTTGCGTCTGCGAATTCATAAGACGGAAGCTCGCAAGGATTTCTAATCCTAAAGGATTACAGTGCATTGCACACATTAGTATGGATTTGGTCCTTGGAACATGAAACCTCTTCGTTCGAAATTTTTACCAGAACGAACGAACCCCTTTTAAGAACAAGAACATGCACCTCACTGCCGGTAGCCGAGCAGCTGGAGGATCGTTTGCGTAGTGGCGGTGTCGACCTGCCAATTTTGGATAGCCAGGAACATGCGGGCTCTGGGCCCACCCGAGAGCCTTTATCTGAAGGACAATGTACCTGAATATACTCACCTCGATTGGACGATCGACGGTGGGAACAGCAGTCCATGACGATATGAGTGAAGGTCTACTCAACAGAATGAGAGCGTGTTTTTGAAAGGACTGGATGACCCTGTAATGATACTAGTCCTCACTAATCAGAAAGAGGCAATAGAAGCCGACAGTGCAGCGTTCGGTAAAGCCGGGGAAATTTGTATGTGCGGTGTGCCCCAGCCAGCGGTAAAGGAAAAGGAGTCGCAATCGACCCTGTTCCATCGGGGGTAACATTTTGATCGCAGAATCTTCGTATGAAAAAGGCTAAGCTTGGGTTAGCACACGGCATGCGGACTATCGAACGAACTGGCGATCTCGTTCACTGGTATCTATTGGTGCACACATGGAGGTATCCGATCGGCTGGCAAATTCTCCCTGTTAAAGGGGCCATCAAAGCAGTCGGCGTTGTGCAGCCTCCTCGGCGTTGCTGTTGTATTTCAACGTTCTGAGAGTCTCAACAAGTACAACTCCCACTTGACCGATGGCTTGCCAGAACATCTACCCTTTGAGGGGCGCGACTCTGAAAATGCTCTCAGCACTGCCACAAGGCTTTCGTCGACCAATGGCCATCCTAACGCTGTAATTCTTTTGTGGGAAATTTTCGAGCGTTTCCTCAGTTCTTGACATCAGCGTCTGATGTCCCACAGAGCTATAGTCTTCTGGGATAAAAGAGAGGTATGGCACTGGTTGATGGTGCCCAAAGCAATCAATCTGTTGCCGTAAATATGATCTGATTGGACGATTGTATATTGCTGTGATCCGATTCAGGCGGCTACCGAAACATGTGTGAACTAGCAGGCTGGCTGTCAGAATAAGTGGCAGTTCCGCCAAGAAGGGCAACGAGAACATTAAAGGCTAAATCAACAATGAAAGGATTTGTAAACTTACTTTTGCTTGTAGGAATATAGGAAATACTAATCGTAGCAACTTTATAATTGAAATAATCTTCTTGAAACCTCTTCTTGTTGAGTTCTCGTCGATAACTCGAAGCGCCAAGACTGCCACTTATTCTGACAGCCAGCCTGCTAGACACTTTTGAAACAAGCTTGGCACGGATCAATATTTTGCCGAGCGGCGTGTACCAAATTCGTGGACAGTTGGAGGAGCATTCACGCTGATGCCATCTTCACTACGCTCGTTCCCCTTCCATTCTACACCTCCTTTACGTACTTACTGCCATTTTCGTAACGCTCGTTCGTCCTTCGACTGCCGGATTTTGCAGATCGAACCGCTCGAACAGTGACACTACAAGCTGATGACATCGCACCCCACTCGACTCCATTCAAAAGTTGCCTTTGCGGGACCTCGCTGGACGTCTTTTAACGACTAAGTCCACAGCGAAGCACATCCCTCGAGCCCGGAAACATATGCAGCAGGCCATTTGAGTGGCACACTTATGTCACAGGGCACGCCCACGATCCCGGACTCGCTCGGGCAAGCCTACAACTTTCCCTAGCAGTTTCAAAGTCAATTCGGGCGAAATGAACGAGGAATATGGAAAGAGAAACTCTGGGGATATCTCATCTTCACCAGCACCTCCTCTCCTGAGACCACCCATCCCAGGCAACAGAAGCAATGGAGGGCCACGGACTCCCCGCCTCGGGCTTGCTATACCCCCTTCTCCAAGTCAGAAGCCTGTGTCCAACAATGACACTGTACCTAATCTGCCTCCACTCGCCTCCATCCAGCGACCCTCCGCCCGACCCGCACCTCCTCAACTAAGACTAGCCACACCAATGGGAAGCAATACCACACCACAAGAAGGGCACTCCATGGCGAATGCCCGGCCGCCGCCGCAACCGCATCCAGTCAGTGGGGTAAGCGATGGTAGTGGGCACTCAAGATCGGATAGCTTTACCGTAGTAGATGGCAAGAATAGCAATCCTACATCGGCTTCGTCATCCGGCTTCTCGGCTCTATCATACCCCACAAGCACACATCGACACCCAAGCGGGACCCCAGATCCAGCTTCTGCAATCAGCTCAGCCTACTCGGAAGCAGGAGGTGCAGCTATGGAAAGAGAAGGAAGCAACCATATACTGCCGGATCTGGAGAAATTGAGCTTGGAGAAGGGGAGGAACTTCGATGTGGAGGATCTGGACGATGATGGTTGGAGGGCAGCGAGTGAGCAGAAGAAGATCATCGAGATTGGAAGCTTGGGAGAAGGAGCTGGAGGTGCCGTTACGCGGTGCAAGCTCGTCGGTGGGAAGACGGAGTTCGCACTGAAGGTGAAGTCATCATTGGATTTTCGATGATAAGTTGCTTACAAATCTGCAGATAATAACCACAGATCCCAATCCAGATGTCAAGAAACAGATAGTACGAGAGCTAGCCTTCAACAAGGATTGCTCCTCGGAACACATTTGTCAGTACTACGGAGCATTCATGGACGATTCTAGCGGTACAATATCAATTGCTATGGAGTACTGTGAAGGAGGAAGTCTCTACGGCGTCTACCGGGAGGTCAAGAAACTTGGAGGCAGGACCGGCGAGAAAGTACTCGGGAAAGTAGCCGAAGGCGTCCTGAACGGCTTAACATATCTACATGGCCGCAAGATTATTCACAGAGGTACCTGCGGTCCTGTTGCGTTCTCCTCAACGCCTACTGACATATCCTTAGATATTAAACCTTCCAACATCCTCCTGACTCGTTCCGGTCAAGTCCGCCTTTGCGACTTTGGCGTTAGTGGCGAATTCGGCACCAAAGGAGACGCCAATACCTTCATTGGCACCTCCTACTACATGGCCCCTGAGCGCATCACTGGTAAATCCTACACAATCACCTCCGACGTCTGGTCCCTCGGTGTCACTCTTCTGGAAGTGGCCCAACACCGCTTTCCATTCCCCGCCGATGGCACGGAAATGCAACCGAAGGCGGGTTTGATTGATCTGCTTACTTATATAGTAAGGCAGTCGATCCCGAAGTTGAAGGATGAGGAGGAGAATGGGATCAAGTGGAGCGAGAACTTTAAATATTTCATTGAGTGCTGGTACGTACCCAAGCTGCGCAGCTTTCAGATGAATTGATATGAAGCGGATATTAATGGTGGCGCAGTTTGGAAAAGGAACCATCACGAAGAGCAACGCCATGGCGCATGCTCGAACATCCCTGGATGGTTGAGATGCGCGGCAAGAAAGTCAATATGGAGCATTTCTTGCGACAAGTTTGGGACTGGAAGGATTAAGGATAGGAGCTAAAGGTCTCTCAATTGATCATGGCTTAAAAGGTTTCCAGTTTGAAACGACTTTAATAATGCGTTATGGAAATGTTGCAGGCATAAATAAGCAGGTGAACAACATGCGGGCGATGAGCGGGCCTGGCGTTGAATGATGTGGAATAAGCGTGAATCTTTACCAAGCATCCGGTCAGTGTTTACTTGCATTACTATGTAGGTATAACAGTTCACCAGTTGGATTCAGACCGCCCCAAAGAGCATGATTCTGGCGCCTGGCTCTCTGCACGACGAAACGAGCGTCCATATTTTCCACCGCTGGATTCCTGACAATCAAAACCTCTGCTGACCTGGTCAAGAAACCACTGCTCACCAGGAAAAAGCACAGAACCCCCCCCCCCTTCCAAACCATCCCGCATCTAAGTGATAGTATATACTCCATTACCAACCCGGTACCAGAGGTGCTAGACGCACTTCAAGTCAACCACACTTCCCAGTCCCAAAAAGTCCTCCCTCACAATACTCTCACGCTGACAACCTCCCCCCCCCCATCCTCCCTCCACCGGCCCCGACCACAACCATGCTGTGCTGCGCTATGCTGAACTAGAACACAAGATAAGAAAACGTCCACCTACCAAAGACAGCCACGGCAGCTTTATCAGACGATCGATCTAAACCACCCCGTCATCACCAACCATCGTCCTCGACCTCTCCGATCCGTCTTGGAGTGTACGTAGCAAGGTAGAACAATAAGTAGGCTTCGCACACGCAGCACAGCCGGCCTCGCCTTTTCAAACACAAAAACAGCTATCAAGTATACAGGAAAACCCACATAAACAAAACATCTTACAAGCGAGATGCCGGTGTTTCCGTCGACGACGTTGCATGTCGTCACGGGTCCTCCGTCATGACCCACCTAGACTTGTCGGTCGCGCCGAGTTCGTCGCTGTGTTCGTGAGCGTCCGGACTCGCGGGTGCGCACCCCTGGTTTGTGACTGAGGATCTTGCAGCGAGGTGAATGATGGGCTGCTGCGCGCAGCCGTGCTCGGGTTTGATGATTTGATTGATTTATTTGATTGGTTAGTTAATTGGTGAGTTGGTTAGGTGAGAAGGGGGGGTTAGCGAGCGGGTGGGGTTCTGTGATTAGATGCGTGCGTGCGTGCATGCATGCAGTGTTTTTGTTGTTGGAGTTGTTGAGGGTGGAGGAAGGATGGAAGGATGGAAGGAAGGAAGGAAGGAAGGGTGGATGGAGGGAAGGGGATCAAGTGGTGTGTAGAGTAGGATACAATCGTATGTCTTCCAGTGGGTCCGTGATATTATCATCGCTATTGACGGTATTCAAGCTGGTATATAAAATTCCACCTCACACAACATGAAGCCTGCCGACCACAACGCGATCGACGATGATTCTCTCCTCCATCAACGTCCCAAAAACTGGCTTCGGCTCTTTTCTTTCCCCGCTGCCCGGCATTCCTCGTCTGAAGATACGAAAGTGATCAGATACAAAGGTATCTGCAAATCTGGCACAGAATCGAAGATAGATATAGTATGACTTGACAAGACCGAATGGGCCGCACTTTTGCGCAGCTAGCTCCCCGCCGTTGTCCCCTCCATCAGCCGTTATGCCGTCGCGAAAGGTGTTTGTAACATCTCGGCGAAAACGGGGCGTATCGCTTCGACGCTTCTGACGCACTTTTCCCTTTCACAGCCCCCTGTACGGGGGTTTTAGTTTCAGATCATGTGTCATGAGCGCCCAATTGTGTGTGAGACGGACGTAGGATACGTCTGAGCGAGGATTTGCTTTCCGCGCTGCGATTTTGTTTCCCAGCGCTTGTTGTACATGCTAGCCCTCTGAAGGACATTGATGGTAGATCGGAGATAGGTTGAGAAGTAGTAACACATTGTTTCAAAGAGCTACTGATACAGTGTCATGCGAAAATGTAATACAATGTCATGAGAAAGTCGTGTAAACTTAGTAGACAGTGCACAAGTCCAAAGCCTCGCAATTTCCTGTTAAGAGAGGATCCAAACACCCAGTACTCCCTGATCACAATATCCAATGCTATCGTTGATGGCCGACATCACGCCCTCAATCCCCATGATCACACTGCGTATTTGGCGAGCACTTTGTTTCCAAAGCTTCAGCCGATGTTGATGGCTACACTGCGCTTGCCTCTTGCAACATAATGGACCAACCAATGTTCTCTGTATAGTATATATATTAACGAGGGTAATGTCTCGTTTTTGTCGATGTGCTCTTGAAAGGCTATGCTCGTACGACATAGCATGCTTGTGGTCTTTTGTTATTGCTTCTGGGTGATAGCCATGAGAGCAAGCAGTGTGAAGCGAAGCGCCGAAAAGCCACAACAAAGGTGCGCGCGTATTCTGGGAGTTGCTCCGTCCGGTGTTAGACCAATGACGCAATTGGGGGTGCTGGCACGTTGAATGCCAAGACGTTGCATTCGCTTCGTAATCCCGGGATGCTCACTTGTAGAGGCCAGACTGGTAGTGGAGACATTTTGATGATCGAGTCCTAGTATCTGGCTGTGTGATTGAGAGAGACAGGACGGGGGTTGGCGATTGCTCCGATGAGCAGGCTCTTCTTCCATCTTATCACCTTATGCAATGTATAATCATCTCATCGAGTCCCTGGGTGCTCATGATGATGGAGACTTGATGACAAAGCGAGCATTCAACGTGTCGCAGACGCCGGTCTCGCAATCTTCCTAGCTAAACCAATCCACGACCGTGGAGCAGAATTGGCGTCTCCATTTAAGTCCTCCACAGCGCTATGAAAGCTGTTGGTGCTCGATGAAATGTTCCTCGAATGAGCAGCTTGCCTATCCACAGACAGAGATCTTGATCTCGGGTCTATCGCGGTCGAGTTCTGCGACCGCAAAGCTGGAGTGCCCGCAGTACGTGGTCTATCTTTCCCTGCTGGATTCGAGAATAAAGACGGAGGAGCGAGCTCCGCCGGATCCAGCATCGGGACGGAGTTCATGGCTTCCTGGAACAATGGTGAAAATCTCTCCTCGTCTCGTAGGATTGA
Source organism: Letharia lupina (assembly GCF_014066315.1). Lineage (NCBI taxonomy): Eukaryota > Fungi > Ascomycota > Lecanoromycetes > Lecanorales > Parmeliaceae > Letharia > Letharia lupina. The sequence continues at coordinate 740,375 of NW_023502980.1, forward strand.
TGGCGGCTGGGGAAGTGGCTCTCGTCGTTGTTGCTCGAGGAGACGTTCAAGCTGGACCTGGACGGGAGTCATAGGCGGTGTGAGGTCATGATGAGACCGAATGGTAGGAGACGGTTCAGAGCGGGTGCAATTCCTCGGTATGTAAGTTGGTGTGTAAGCTGGCGGCGCTGGTTGCGGTTCATGACTCGAGATGACATCTCGCTGCATCTCACCAGCGATAAGCCACATCTGTTCCTCTGGCATCCAGACCATTGCAGAAGCCGTACTGAGGCTTCGAGAGTTCGACTGTGGAGCTGACAGGGTGAGTTGGGGAGCTGGCGAAGTTGGGTTTCGCCGTTGCAATATGGTATTCTCTTGGTAAGCTGAAAAGCCGACCTGGGGAGTTGGCGAGGTCAGATTGCGTCGTCGAGGTAAGTTTGTGTTCTGGGTAGGAGGCTGGTCATTGCTTCTGGCCCTCTTGATCTTGTTAATTATACAATGAGACTCGATGTCGCAACGCTTTGGTGTCGGACATCTTGGTGTCGGGCACATTCGTCGTCGAGGAAGAGGTGGGAGGGGTTTTGATGAGTAGTCTCTCGGCAGAGGTCGACTGGAATTCCTCAGAGGATAGGCATCTGGTTGAAAACTATGCTGTTGCCCAGGTGCATCGGGTAAAGCGAAATGGCGGTCAAAATTTGGTGAAGTTGCGAAGAGTGACAGATCGACCAATTCTTCGGTGCCAGCCATGTTGATACTTGCCAAGTGTAAAGGCCAATGGCAATTGTTATGTAAGTGAGGGCAGCGACGGCAGCGACGGCAAGGTTGGAGACGTATCTCAAATATAGATGGAAGGATTAAGGGCGCAAGCAACCCCAAAAGAGGGAATGCGAATCCTGAGTTAGAGTAAGGTAATACAAACTACCGGCCTCATAAGGTGGGTGTGGGATCTGGTGGAGCGCTCGGCGCCAGGTACCCGCCCAAAGGGGCGGAGTTCTTTTTGCAGATAATCAGTAAGCTATTTCAACATGCTTTGGCATGTATTGCGCCTCTCGGCCGCAGAGAAGATGCAGACTTGGCCAGGGTACAAGGAAACTTAATGGTACGTAAAGACCAAGGCAAATTATATGGTGTGGTTCAGTGATAAGGATTGTAGTTGATCAACATACTGATAATGAATGTAGTAATAATGTATGACGGTATGGATCTTCTATATATTAGTCCCTTACTTCGGCTGATCAATCTCAGCATATCTCAATTCCAACCAAAGGATAGATCTCGGCTCATGTCATCTTAGATTTTATGTTTGTATGCTTGCTCTATCATTTACGCACACTTCTCGTACTTTCAATGTAATTTACTCTCACCAGGGATAACCGCTGCGAGCTGCAGTCTTCACCTACGTGATCAATCATAATCATTTGTTGGTGTATAGGATTCTCGTGGCATGAGGGGCTGTGCAATAATTAGAAGAAGGTGAGATGATGAAGGCTGTGTTCGAGGTTCGATGTTGGTGTTCCGGCAGTGAAACCATGTCTCTAAGACCTAAGTCCGTTAGGGGCCGCATCCCTGGGTGACTAAGCCTAAGCGAGCCTGATGGGGGGGTGGGGTGGGGAACGGGGGACGGGATGCTCGGCCTCCTTCTGGGCGGGCTTCTGGGCGGTCTCCACCAATCAGCAAATCACTTTAAAAAGTAAACCTTACCTTACTCGTACTTCATAAGTAAGTAGCTGTGTTCGCTGTCTACATTACCTTATGGCAGATAACGTGCCACAACAAAGTAATTTGCTGGACGTGCTTCGACAAGGCTGAGCCTCTATCACGCAGGATGCCCCCAAAGTCATCATGCCGTTGGGATGCGAGTTGTCCATTGGCCCACTGCCACTTCCATCACAGCTAGCCAGCCTCATTTCCTTTCATCCGTTCCTTCCATCCTTCTACAACGCACCGAAAACACTTCGTATTGCTCATCGCTTTGAGATTACAAGAAGAAAACAGTGTTGGCACCGGAGCAGCTCCTCTTTGGTTTTAAAATAATTGAATTCGTCTTCTCTGTGCCATGGCTGTTGCTGATCGATCGTGAATTTTCTCCCATACCGTATCCTTTTTCGCACGGGATTCCTGTACCCTTTTCTCAATCGTCTTTGGTTGGCAGCGTGCTCCTGAGACTCTCCGCTACGATTGGAGTCGCCTTTGCGTCGCGAGTCGCATACATCCAACACCAAAAGCAGCCGCCATGGAGGCGACGCGACCTTCAAGTGAAGGTAATGAGTTCTTTTCCCTCTACAATTTCTGCAGAGCCTTTAGGCCCATCCCTCATTTTTACTTTGACACCTTGATCCATCAATATGCACCAATTCAATGCAGCGTGTTTGCTTCTCCTATACGCAATGCAATCTGCCTCGCTCGTACTAGCCAACACCAACATACCAAGATCCAACCCCATTAATCAGGGCACACCACAAATTCTCCCACCAGCCAATCTAATCCAACCTCAAAAAAACCAAACTGGTCGGCTTACATGGGGAACAGACCACGACATCGGCTCCAATCTCACCATCTACATCTCCCTCGGAGACCCTTGCCCCCCTCAATCCCTCTATGATCTCCTCATCCTAGCCAAGGAGCAAGTCCGCGACCGCGCCGTCCTCTTCGGTCCCACGACTCGCGTCCCCCATCGCAAAGCGAACCCAGAGCTCACGCAAACAACCCACGCAGGGCTCGAATACTTCATCGAACCGGGCCGGGTTTTGAACCCCCGGCATCCGGGCCTCGAGTGGGGAGAGTTCGAAGTATTGACCTCCTGGCTGTACGAGTACCTCTGGATACTGTTCAATCATCGGTATTGTAACTATGTGCTGTATAGGAAGAACGTGACGACGGGCATGGAGCTGAATCTGGCTTTCGGGGAGATAAAGCCCCTTGAGACCACGGTGGCGGTCGACACCACTTCGAGCGGCACTGCGAGGCTGCCTGCAGAGTCGTTGTCGCAGGGTAGCGTTGATACTATCTGATCCGCAAGGCAAATCCAGCCCGCATCTTTCTTTTCTCACAACTAGACGGCGCATATAACAAGTGCTTGCTCCTTTCGCAACCTTACCAATACGGATCTCTCCCTTGCTATGAGAAAACCCCGAGTGGGCGGGAGAAACGCTACCGTACCTGCTTACTAGCTAGCTGTCAAATTGGCAGATCCTAAGGAAGCCGCCCTGATTGCGATCCACCCCGAGCTCGAAAATCAAGCTACACCACCTTCCCAGCTCGCTCTCCCATGTATTTCCCTTTCCACACACGACCCTACCTACCCGTTCTCTGAAGATCTCCGCTTTCCTCTCCACCCCACCGTACTAGTACGTCTGACAGTGTGATCTCCGAAGTCGCCTTTTCTTACACCTTCCTCTTCTCCTCTGCTACGCATCGCATTGCATTGCATTGCATTCCCGCCATCCATTCTGCTGCAAGCTCCACCACCTCCGCCAACCGTAGTGACCCCAAACCCAGACAAGGCCCCACGCCGCTCCCGCCCTGACGCCGCGCCACTGTCCTCAGTACCCATCAACAAGAAGCAACGAGACCCCCCCTCCCCGGTCAACGAAGCACGCACGTGGCACTGCGGTAGCGGCTGTCGGATGCCCCAAAGCTGTAGACGTAAGTGCAAAGGAAGAAGGAAAGGAAGGAAGATCCGTCCGTCCGTCCGTCTGTCTATCCGTCTCATCAACCATCACATCACGACCACGGGGCCGTTCGGTAGCTGAAACCCAGACAGACAGACAGACAGACAGACAGACAGACAGACAGACAGACAGACTTTAATTGGAGTGGGTCATCCCGACACTGCTCCGGCAAAGCACGCACGAACGGATCCAGACCTGCACCGTTCGCGGCGCATGGTCACGGCGATTCGCGTTCGAGAGGACTACATTCTGAAAGGGGACGTGGGGGGCAAGGGGCAAATTTCCTGATACGCATAGTACGTACGTACGTATATGGCCACTGTTCCGTCATCGTCATCGTTGTTCGTTGTCCTTGCTGTGTTCCTGTCCTCGTTCCCGATCCCGATCCCCCCCTTTCCGGCGGATATCGTGCCGCAAGCGAGCGAGTCTGCCGATACGAACGCACGCACGCACGCACGCACGAGGTTGGTTGATGATGTATTTATTTATTTATTTATTCCTTCATTGGATCCCGTGACGAGGGTTGTGTTTCCTCGTGCGAGGACAGAGACTGGCGAGCCGTTTAGAAGAATTAGAGAAAAAGAAAATGATATCAATCGCACGGAATGTCATTCATTCGTAGAGAGCGGCGCCAGCTGCGTGATAACGAGAGTCAACCCAGCGGCAACGGGGTCATCAATCCCATGATAGAGAATGCTTCATCGCACGCACAGCTATCCCTACGCTCCATCTCCATCTCCATCACAGCCAACTCGAGGTGCAACAAAAAGAAAGGCATCGCTACGACCACGCCCACTTGCACCCACTCCGCCTCCACTAACCCCCCTCCTCCGCCTCAAAGACGTCCGGAGCGGCCTCGAGTTCCTCCGCGAGCATGCGCTCCAGCCTGACGACTTCCTGTTTCGTCTTCATGACCTGCTCTTCGAGCTGGCGCTTGACGCCGGCCTCCGACGCCGCGGTCTGGTCGACGTGGTGCTCCACGTCCCGGAGGGCGGTTTTGATGGTTTGCTGGAGACGGTCGGGTCAACGTGTGTGTGTGTGTGGGTGAGGGAAGGAAGGGAGGGGGGAAAGAAGGGAAATGGAAAGAGAAAATCGGGGGCGGGGGCGGGGTGACGACTTACGACGACCTCGAGCGTCTCCTTGAGGCTCTTGGACGGGCCCTGGTGTTCCTCCGTCGTTTGCCTTTCCGGCTCGAGGAAGGTGACCTTGTTCAACTTTTTCAAAGACATGGTCGCCAACGGGGGGGGGTTTTTTTCGCCGAGGAAATGTGAATAGAGACGTTGTTGGTCTGTGAGATGTGAACGACAAACAACAACAACAACGGCAGCAAAGGCGAAAAAAAGAAGGCGTCGGGGGGCCCTTTTTGTATCCCTCGAAACACGGGGGGAACATTCTCATGGATGGTGGGGGGAAACACGTGGCGGGTTGAGACGGAGCCAAGGGGTGGATTCGAAGCAAACATTGAAAACTCGACATGGCGATTCGATCCCATCTTCGGCACGCTTTTTCGACAGGCGCATACGAGAGCCATCCGGGAAGCCTCCCTCCACGTGCACATGCGTTGGCCCATTCTCCCTCGAGGAGCCAAATCCACATCCCGAGCCGTCAGAGATCCAGCTGTTCCCTGCGAACTGGACTTTCTAGGCATGGAGCTGCCAGAAACCAGGTCAGGATGACGACAGTTGGAGAAGGTAGACCTGTCGGTCCATTGATGCGCTGTCCGGCTTCAGATCGGTGGCCACATCAAAGAATGCTGATACCCGATTGGCACCAAGCCCTGCGAATGAAGGTGTCGCATTTCATAGCATCAAACAGGACGACAAGGGGACCCGACGGGAGAATGCTCCTTTACCCCTTTTCTCTAGAGATCTCCGGACGATATCTACGATTCCGTCATCGATGCTTCGAGTTTTCATCCTTGGTATCCCGCCGTGGAAATTGGAACCATTCGATGGCATTCATCACCACGCTGGGGGGGGACTTAGTTTGCGCCGTTCCGTTGCGGAAGCTTCACACAAGTCGAAGTGCCCATCCTTCTCCGCTCGTCCCCAAACGGAACATCCGTCATTACCCTTGACGTCGACGTTCGCTCGGCCCTCAACCATGATCCCAACAACATCGTAATGGCCACGGATCGCTGCTCGCATCATCGCCGTCCGGCCCGAATCGCCAAGGGCTCCAGAACCGGCTCTTTCCGTGTCAGCGCCGCTGTCCAGCAACAGCTCCACTGTACCCAGATTTGCGTGACGGCATGCGTCTGTGAGCGGCGTCCAACCATGGTCATGCCAGTCAGTCATACTCGGCGCTGCGATATTGACTCCACACTGCCGCTCTAAGCCGCTCGGCACAAAACGTGTAGTTCAGATGATCTCTCGTCGCAATGTATACGGGGTTAAGTTTTTGCCGTGGTAACATGTTTGCGATATAAGTCCAACCGCGAGCACATACTTCCGCCGATGGCCTGCTTCCATCCCTGTTGAGGGTATGGGCATTCGCTTTGGCTTCTAAGAGAACCCGAGCTGTCTCACGGTGGCCGTTTCTGACTGCCGGAAGCAGAGCTGTGTCCCCATCACGGTCCCGCACCTCCGTGACGGCTCCTTGGTCCATGAGGAAGCGAACAGTTACGTCGTGAACTCCGCTACTGGCCTGGCTTGAAGAACAGTCCGGCCCACATCATCCTGAGCCTGAGCATATCTTTGCTTTCGCGTTGAGAGGCCGGGAAAGCCTTTTTGATTCTTCCATCCGCTGCAGCGTGATTGAGAGCCGCGTTTCTAGCTTTGCCAACAACATCGGCCGATGCACCAGCCTCAATGTAACGTCTGCAACACCGAAATGATCATTGCATAATGCTTTCAACAAAGTAGTATGAACTTTGGTAATGTCTTTTGGCGGTTGTATTTGGTTGTACTTTATTAATATCTCAACGATCGCCAGCTTGCCTTGAGATGCAGTTTTAATTTACGAGGTGTAACCATTTTCGTCATGAGCTTCGGGATATTGCCCCATACAACAAAAACTGATCGAAAACTTTGGCACTGTCCTTGGCACTTGCCTGCGTTGAAGCGGTATATTTGTGAATATTCGTTGCCTCTATCTTCGCACCGTAGTCCAACCCAAGGCATACCGTAGTTACATATCCCAATCTGGAGAGCCGGATCAAGACTGTCTCCTGGGATATCGGATCAAGCCTTTCCACATCAACACCGTGTGTTAGAATTCAAGTAATAAAATGATCCATCGTACATCCCACAGCAAGCTCGCCGTCATCCTCGTCCTTTAACTTGTCGGCCCCTTGGGATAATAGGAGCCAGATAATGGGAACGTGGTTATTGCTGGCAGCGCAGTGTGATGCGGTCTTTGAATTGGCGCCGTCATTATTGATTGATGCGCCTATCTCACAAAGATGCTTGTATGCTTTGAGATGGCCAGCACTTGCAGCAAGATGAAGTAGTGTCTCTCTATCGGCATCGCGAGCTCTAACATCTATTCCCTGAGTCGGTAACAACTGCCGCAGACTCCGTATATCTTTTGACTGCGCGGTCTTGTCCGGGAAGACAGCAGTCTAACCTCAATAATTTTCCTTTTAGGTCCGCAATCTTGGAGCGCTGGATGCTGCGAGGATCGTCGATCTTGATCGAGAATCATCCGGAAGCATTAGGGAGATACTACTCACTTGGCGCTTCTGGCGACGATTGTACACTCAAACGCTTGCAAGACCCTTGACTGCCTGCTGGCTGGTCGAAATTGGCATCAGTCTTTAGAAAGCGCTCTAGCAACAGCAGTCTTGGTTGGTCAAACCGTTCATCCAATATTATAGCATGGTTCATCAGTGTCTCTAGGATCTGCCCCAGCGATGCGATCGAGCTTGTTGGATTGAGGGATAGAGCGTGCCCTAAATAGAATATTGTTCCGGACTATGAGTGCTCAGCTGACGGACTTGGAGTGTGCCTTGGGTGATGGAGGGTGGGGGGAAGACTGCATGGCCTAAAGTTAAAGAGACAAGGATGTGAGTGTCCATCTCCTCCCGGTAGCTCTTCCAGCTCTGGACTAAATTGTCGATCTCATCTTTCTTCCACGCCGTCTCGAGGACTTATCTGATGTTAGCCCATTCTCGATGCTTTGCCTCGTCTTGGCTTCAGCAAGTCCCATTTCCCCCAAAGGTTGCCCGCAATCTCGTTGCACGCAAACGTAGATTGTCGGTGATGATGGTTCTCTGGGAGCAAAGGTCTATCTCCATGCTGATTGGTAGGGCGGGAGAGAGGAAAGGTTAGTCTCTCATGAGGCATTTTTTTCTTCACAGATGGATGTTGTCGCCTATGGCGCCTTGAGCGTTTCGGTAGATCTGGCGGCCTTGGATTACAGTTGTCGAGTCGAAAACTAAAGTAGCTAAAAGTAAGTAAAGTCAAAGAAGGAGTGAAGCTAGCAGCTACGTTAAGCCTAAGGTACTTTTAATGCACTTGACGGGATCTAAAATATGACTAAAAAGTACCTTTACCTTAGGTACTTTTTACAAAGTGCAGGGTCGGTAATTGACTTTTGAATTATCTTACTTACTTTAGTTATGGATGACACTTTGACTTTGGAGACTCTTCGACTCGTGTTCTGACTGCTATCTGTGCAACTGTGGAGCAATTTCGAATATCTGTGTGAGAAAAAGTTAAAACGTGAAAAAGCTAAAAAAACACTCGTACTAAAGTACATTAAGTGCTTTTCTTTAGCCTTGCTCCTTCTTGCTCGGGTCATGTCGGTCTCGCAAGTGAAGAGGGAGCCGCTACCGAGACTGACTAACCTCGTTAGGCTTAAATCCCGAGTCTCAACCTGCCTTCGCTTTACACTGCTTCCTGCGCCTTCCGAGTTGAATGACGAGCAGATCAAGAAAAGAACAGAAAAGAAAATGAAAATGAAAATGAAAATGAAAATGAAAATGAAAATGAAAATGAAAATGAAAATGAAAAGAAAATGAATAAAAGAAAAGAAAAGAAGAGAAAAACAAAAACAAAAAGAAAAGAAAAGAAATCAAACCATGGGGCCGGGTCTGTCAAGAATTAAGCTTTGTCCGCCCGCATGTCAGGAACGAAGTCAATCCCCACCATGATCACCATCGCTTTGGCGTCCCCTGTGGCTGCATGCCCGCGGTAGCTACCTTAGTCCTCCTCTTGCCATCTTAGTCTGCACGCCCGAAACCACCATCGTAGCCCCCCCTCGAATCCCCTCTGTACCTACTTTGCCCGAGCGAACCAGCCCACCTGAGCAAGCCGCTTCAGTCTGACCGTCGGCTCCGAAAGACACACCAAACCGTCAGAAGGCGCGAGAGAAGAGACCGACACCGATATCCCCCTTCTCCCCCGCCAGCCAAAACCGTTCGATACCTGCCTGCCTGCTCCCTTCGAGGCCTGCCTCTGCCCTTACCTGGCCCCCCCCAACCAACCCCCCGAACCCCTCCGAAAAACTCGGACCTTCTGCCATGGTGGTTTTGATTGGCGACACCGGTCCCCTAGGAGGTCCAATCGGTGCGATGGTGATGGGGTGACCGTGGATTTTTTCTGGCCACCAGAGGCCGTCCGTCCTGCCTTGTCCCCCCCCCCAACGTCCCATATCCATCTTAGCAGAGCGGTCTGGTCTTCTGGAGTACGTGTACCGAAAAGCGACAAAGTGGCGATGAACTACTTCTGAGAAGTCTACTGTACTGTATCCCCCCCTGCCAGCGGCGGACTGGTTGAGCCGTTTTGCTCTTTCGAAACCCTGGGGGATTTCATTTTGGGGTTGTTGGTATCGGCCCTCCATTCGTCGCTTGGTATGAGCCCTAGCTGCGAGCACAAGCATCTCACTTGTCGTAATCTTTCACGAAGGCCAAAAGGGTGTCGTGATGTATCTCGTGCCAGAAGTTGACCAAGAGGGGGGGGAGGGTGGTGATTTGGGGGCGGGTGAAGGTTCGTCGCGACGGCGGGCCGCCTCTGCTTCTCCACCTTAGCTGCCTGCTGCTATATGACAGACCATCTAATCACATAACTAGCTCATAGTGGCGCCTGCAGATACATTGACCGCATCTGCTGTGAAGGTGAATCCTTCTATTTCCATTCGCGGCTTCGTGACCATCGAATGCTGGCTTCGAGGGCGACTCGTATGGGTTTGATATTGTGTTGCCTGGCTGTTATCGATGACGCTGGCAGGGTTAAAGGAGATAGGATGTTCGACTGAGAATGGAGTAAGCGAATAGGAAGAAGAACAACCTTGAATATCGAAGCCCTGAGTGCAGCAGAGGAACTGGGGCAATCGGGTCAGGATCCGTCGACGTGATTGGAGAGGGAAGGGAAGGGAAGGGAAGGGGGATGAAAGATCGCGTGGAGGTGTAGGTGTAAGGTAATAGCACATCGTAAAGATGGCAGGGAAAACAGAGAGCGAGAGAGAGAGTGTAGGCGCAATTAGAATAGACGAAGGGAAGAAAAAAGGGTATTTGAAAAGGATCAGAAACTGGACGGGGTTCATACGCAAGTCAGCAGCGAAGCACGTATTATTTGCTACTTTCCTTTATGTACTCCATCCATATCTCAACCTCGGTATACACTGGTAGGGAATTGTAGCATGGGCACCTAGGAGCGAACATCTGGCATCGTCGTACACATGTTGCAGGCAAGGGGTACCATGGCCTCGTTGCCTTGTTTACGCCAATCGATGCCCGACACCTGTGTCTCCGACTCACATCCCGCCCTGTAAATGCCCGTCGTAGCGGCCCACCCCATTGCGTAGCCCCATCTTATCATTGTAGCGCACACCCTTCGCCGTCGGCATCTTCCTCGTCTCCAAAACAGGTGTCTTCAAATGTCCCTTTTCCAATGCGCTCTTGATATTCTCGCAAACCAGCACCTCCATCTTCCGCTGCGTCTCCAATGTCCCCGTGCCCACATGCGGCAAGAGAACGCAGTTCTCATTTTCAATCAGCTCGGGATGGATCTTCGGCTCATGCTCATGCACGTCCAAACCCGCACCCCACACTTTCCCACTCTCCAAAGCCTCAACGAGCGCATCTTCGTTGACAATGGGACCTCGGGCAGTGTTGATGAGAACGACGCCGTCTTTCATCGTGGCAAATTGATCTCGTGAGATCATCCCACGTGTGCTGGCGTTGAGGGGAAGATGAACGCTGATGATGTCGCTTGTTCTGAGCAACTCTTCGAAGCTCACGTATTTTGCTCCCACGGGGTTCTGCGATGCAGGCACACGGGACCGATTGTGGTATTGAATGCGCATGCCAAATGGTACCGCGCGCCGGGCGACTGCTGTCCCAATGCCACCCATTCCCAGTATACCCAATGTTTTCCCCTCGGGCTCGTGCGTCAAGCACATGCGTCCGCGCCATTTGCCTGCTCGTAGGGCGGTGGTGGGTATGTGGATTCTGCGAAGCGCACCGATTATGAGGAAGAGGGTCGTGTCGGCTGTGGATGCGTCGACGGCACCGGGGGTGTTTGAGACGGAAATGCCACGGGTTGCGCAGGCGGAGGCGTCGATTGAGTCGTAGCCGGCGCCATTGTGGGAGACGAATCTTAGGCTGGAGGGGAGGACGTCGATGAGTTCTTGGTCGAAGCGGCCAGTCATCTGGGGAGCAATGTGTCGTCAGCTTCGGGTAGGAGAATTGGTCTCTGGCCTCATGACTGGGGACTCGCCTGAGTTGAATCATACGTTCGGGAGATTGCTACTACCCCATCATAGACACCCGCTTTACAATCGATGAGGAATCGATCCCTGGTACCCTCATTGACTTGCTGCACCAGCCCCTTGTCAGCGCTCTGCCAATTGTGTCTCCCAAATTCGTCTTACACGTAGTTCCGCAAGCGCTCCCAAGTCATTCCACTCTGCTTGGGCGAGAATCACCTCGCCCAGAAGCAGAACAATGGGCTTCTTACCCTCCCACAGCAGCATCTTGAATGCAGCAGCGAAAAGGTGGTCGACCACATAAGAGGAAAAGGAGTGTTGGGTTTGCCCCTTCCGATTGCGCAGGAGAAGAAGGGCGCGTGATGAATCGCCTGTTCATGTTGCGCTGCCTGTGCATGTTAAATACCCGAACCCAGAAGCCCAGTCTGGCCCCGATAGAGAGGTTAGTGTTGTGACTGGTTTCCAAAAATCAGGATCGAAGCCCAGCGACAACGGAGACACCTGAAAGGGCAGTCATTCGCTGATGCTCTCCCGGCAATTGCTGGCAACGCATCGAACCGTGGGGGTGTAGCCGTTAGCCAAGGACGCCCAAGTGTTCATGCCGCGTCCAAAGTGGGCTGTAGTGGATGGGGCTTCGTAGACTGATTGGGGGGAGTTGATGGTGGGCAAGAAGAGCTGACTGACCATCCGGACCCTAAAGTGGGGCGCTTGTCCGGGGAGCTCTGACTTTGAAGATCGGCGGCACGGCGGCCCTAAGGAGTGCTAAGTAAGATTCGGCAATACTCGTGCCAATATGACTGACCCATCATGATGGGATTATACAACTTTGCGACGGCTCATCCGCTTCCCCCCCGCTGTAAAAGAAAAGAGAAAATCCCAGAAATGCATGAACTACAAGTTGACGTCTGTCAGACCCTGGACCCAACAAGTGGGCGCCGATGGCGTTGATGGCCATGCCTGGGTCTGGACCCCCAAACTTTCTGACGCCTTCAGCCGCAGCCCATCCACCATCTTCCTTCATCTCACCGTCCCATCCACCCTCCATCCACCACTAAGCACTCGCCCGACACGTATTGAGAAGCTGCACTTGCCAGGAACAGGACAGGTCCCTTAAAATCCTTAGGTGTCCCCCATCTTCCGGCCGGGATCCTACCCAGGATGCTCTTCGCCCGCTTTTCGTCCTCCATCAACGCCGTATTCATCTCCGTAGCCACGTACCCAGGGGCAATTGCATTGACTGAAATGCCTTTCTCTGCCCATTCGTTTGATAGAGCTTTGGTGAGCTGTGATACACCTCCTTTGGAGGCTGCGTAGGCTGGGACTGTCATCCCTCCTCTGCCATATTTCCTTGTAGTCAGCATTTCCTCTTGGACTTCGTTCAAGGGCGTAGAAGTCAGACGGATTGTTGGGAACCCCAAGGTTCGAAACGAAATCCCGGGGCTCTCATCTGTGTTCGATTCAGGAGATAATAGGCTGGAGAAAGACCCACTGAAAAGATAGGAGGGAGGCGACGTTGATTATGCTTCCTCGACGGCCTGCAACATTGGGTTCCTGCCCAAGCATGTGGGCACCGACATCGCGGCAGAGGGTAAATACTGTAGTCAGATTGACTTGAAGGATCTGTAGATGTGGTTCAGCCTTTAGGGAAATGAGGTCAAAGCGTACTTACCCACCTCGTTCCACTCCCGGCTGGGAAATTCATGACTCGGATGTCTTCTCTGGACGCCAGCACAGTTCAACAGGATGTCAATCCTATGGCCGTCATGTAAAATAGCAGGAACAAGGGCCGCGACGCTTTCTTCTGAAGAAAGATCAGCCTCGTAGATGCCGGCTTTCCGATCCAGCTTCTCAATAGCAGTCTTGGTCTCCGTGTGGGTGGTATTGCGCTGTAAAAAGTTAAGAAGGAAGTTCGATGCGGACTCGGCTTACGGTGACTATGCACTTGGACCAGGAGAATATCTGCGCCCGCTTCAGCCAGAGCTAGCGCCATGGCTTGTCCGATCCCTCGGGTGCCGCCCGTGACCAGGGCGGTCTGTCCCTCGAGCGAAAACATTGACGGTAGCGCCGAGGACGTCATGCCGTTCAACCGTTTGCAATTGATGGCAGTTTAAACTGTGAAGAAAGGTTAAGGATGTAGGGTGGAGCAAAGCTGCACGGCCGAGGAGATACGTGACGTGCTCCCTCCCGTGGGAAGAGTGAAGCAAACATCTTGGTGGCGTCGAGGCCAACGTTCACATTCTCATGGTTCCAAAAAACTCCAGAAGATTGGCTGTTTGCACATTTATCACGTAAATCTGTGTGGTTATAATTAATTTTCGACGACCATATTTCCTTACTAACTACCAATCTGCTATGGCCAAGCCACGATGCAGAACGCGAAGCCCATGATGCTAGATCGAACCCTACCGTAGGCCTACTGTTACCCAGGTATTGACCCAATCGAGATGCCACCATCCTTGATATCAGCAATATGCAAGCCCCACAAGCAAAGATCTAGCAGAGATATAAATGCAACGTCGGAGCTAGCCTCCACCCCGTCCGCCATATGCAGCCCTGTGGCGATAAGAAGCAAATATTTGAACAAGATTCGCATCTCCAACTTCTCTCCCTGCATCATGATTTCGTTCCTCAGGAAACCATGACAAATTGTCCATAACCCGGCACGCCCCCACAAGTCACATAGATCACATACGGCCCTGGCTGTGCAAGATTTCGATTTGGTGGCATCGTAGCGGTCAGTTTTTGGCCCGTCGCACCAGCCACGTAACCAGTGGTGTCAAGGAACAGCATGCGGTGATTCATGTGCAAGCTATGCGTCACATAACCCCCATGATACAGCACGACCGCACAAGCCGTGTTCCCGCCAGGCGCTGTAAATGAGACTGCGAATTCACTGCCGTCTGCTGTAAGGGTGGTGGAGGACAGGATGATATCTGTTGGGCGGGTGGGATTGTTTTGCAAGTAGGGAGGCGTGTAGATCTCCACACGGAACTCTGTCACGTAGTCTTCCGACGGGGTTTGGTTGGGGACTGGGGTTAGAACCGGCTGTTGGACTGGGTTCGAGCCGGCAACCATGAGAGTACCGTCGAGCAGGAGAAGAGCCACAGAGTGATACAGACGTGCAATTGTGGACTTGGCACCGGTCGAAAAGCGTGAACCCACGGGCTTGGAAGGATCATAGATTAGAGCTTCGAGGGTTGGGTCAGTGGCCAGACCGAATCCTTGGGCTCCTTGACCGCAACCATTGACCCAGACGACAGTTCCGTCGGGAAGCAGAGTGCCTTCTACCATACCTCGGCCTTCGGGCATTGACTCCATCTCCCACGTAGGATTGGTTGACAGGGGCTGAATGACACCGCAGCTGGGGTCTGTTGGACTTGTAATATCTTGATAAGCTCCTCCACCGCAGACCACGATCTCGGGTGCCCATCCATTCGAGCTTGATAATGGGAGAAGCACACTGCCACCTGTGTTTGGATACGTGCGGAATTCTCCTTCCAGATCTGGGAGGATAGTGACAGTCTGGTTACCGGCCACGTTAAAGATCTCAGCAGACTTAGAGACGAAGATGAACAAGTTGCCATTGTTCAAGAGGTGGACAAACGGATACATGTAGTAAGGCTGATTCTTCTCTAAGATAGCCAACGGAATGCTTTCACCGCTCGAAAAGCCGTCGGCATTCAAAATCTCGTAAGTCGGGTTATTGTTGGCAGGAACTGTAGGGTCAAGTCCATTGAGGCTTCCAGAAGCCACGAATATACTGCTATCGGGCATGGTCTGTGCTGTGGCATACCATCTCGCACTCGACAACTTGTTGCCAGGCTCGGCCCAATTTGCTCCATTCAAACTTGCATCAGTCGCAGAGCGCGTGAGATATCGAATGGCTGTGAACCCATCTCCAACGGTGGGATCAATGAAACTGAGAGGTGCATTGCCACCGAGGGACACCCAACGTCCATCAGCTAGGAAAGCGCCGCCGGAGCAGAAAGCATTGGTCTGAATGTGCGGTTAGCCACCATGATGTTGATCAAGGGTGATTGTACCCACGTAGTACTGAAGCCCTACAGCTTTATTCGTTTCAGGGTCATATTCTGCGGAGTAGGCATATTGGCCGTCAGGAAGCTTAAGCTGAGTGTAATTTTCCACCTTGTCAAGGAAAATCACTCGCCCGTTCGGCATCAGACCTGCATGCATAGCTGGCACGCCGGATTCACCAACAATATTGAAGAAACCTGCATTCGGAGACGCGGGAGCAGGAGATGGGCCTGGTGCAGGGACTTCGGCAGGACCTGAGCACGGCCCGCTTTGACATCCACTGCCGCAATGAGCAGTTGTGTTCCCACAGAACTAGAAAATGTTAGCGATAGAGCAATGAGAACGGCAGACTTGAGCAGTTACCCCGTAAAGAGAACAACAAGGACCGTTTGGCCAGTCACCACAAACGGTGTTCCCATTCCCAGCGCCACAAGTACCATCAGTAGTATCACCGCCATTTGCAGGCGCACTCGAAGGCGAGCCCAGCACAGGCTCTTGGGTACCTGACGCCGCTGCAGCCGTAGTGGACGTTCCAGTGTCGCCCCCAGTACCACCGGCAGCGCCATCACATCCACTTTGGCAGCCATCCCCACAATAAACAGTGGTGTTACCACACCATCCGTACTGGGAGCAGCAAGTTCCGTGATAGTTGGCGGCGTCAGGATCGCAAAGGAGGCCACCGTGCGATGGTCCACAGCTGCCGTCAGTAGAATAAGCTCGAGGAACAAGGTCTTGAAGGGAACGAGGTTTGTAGTGCTGCATCAGCTTATGAGCATCGTGTCTGAAGAACTCTGGAGACGAATGGAGAGGCGCTTTGACGCAGCTGCAACAAGTCAGTACCACGGCTGGCATGCCATGCGACTGTTGGTAGATAGCTCACGTCATATCATCGGCGCAGGACATGCCGCTCAAACATGCAACCGAGCCAGGAAGAGAAGCGTCACAGGATAAGTCAACTTTGTAATTGACGGGGATATTGGCCATGACTTGCCGGAGGCAGAGGCCGATCGAGAGGGCAAGTGACGTCTTCATAGTGAATGACCTTTTGTTCTTTTGGATGTGCGGTTTGATGGCAGATTATCAAGGTGAAGGTGAAGATGTAGAATGATTGTCAATTGGAAGTGAACATGAATTATAAGGTCCGAACGAAACACCTCGGTCTACTTTACTCCGAATTTTGGCCAAGTATCGGCAATGTGGTATCAGATCTGGTCGCTCGTCCTCGAGGTAATTATTACTTTATAGTCCCTCGTGGCCGGGTAAGATCCGGATTTGGAACGGATGTGAATTAGATACTACCTCGTTCCCTTCCAAAGAGCAAATCAAGATCCCCTTTCGATGCAGCAGGTAGAATCTCAATCAAACGAGTGTCGGCTTCTCAAATGATATAGTACCGCCTAGGTCTCAATTTCTTGCAAAGAGCGGATGGTGACCAAAGATGCCAAAAGTGAGGAAAAGGAACGGATCATACCTACATAAGTAAAAAGGATAGCTCAACCTCCTAAGGTATCATTAAGTGCATCTTCATTACTGGCTCGACTGGATAGAGATTGCCATGGGCAACACATGCTCCCACACATTGATTCAGTGGCTATTTTGTGCTCACCGCTTCCCTGTTTTTTGGCGCGGCTGCATGCACTCGAGAAAAGCCCGCCGTGGCAAATACGAGGGGGTGCAGATTTCAACGTCCAATAGGCGTTTACCTGAATCATCGTTTAGCCTATAGATGCGTGTTCGCGCTCCTCTCGAATGCACAGGCATGTCGCATCTAACGGCATCTGCTGCCGCGCGACTGAAATAGCTTCGTAGCGAGACTTGGAATTGCTCCTTCAAGTCAACAGCATGTCTGTCTAAAGGTTTCAATTACGTACGTTAGAGTGTGACCGTTATGATTCAACGCTCCGTGCCGGCCTCCTTTTGCGCTGATTTTGGGGACGGCATCGCATGCTGTATCGTGCGCTTCACATCAGGCTTGAGTGCCTCAGGAACGAGAATGCCCTGCATGCATCTCCATCATTCGGAGCAGGGTTCTCCACAAATGATCTACAGCGTATGACGTCCTGCAGCAGTGCATGAACGAATCAGCGTGCTGAGGTACCTGGGCTCCCAAGGTTGCAGGAGAAGAGATCAAAGTAAGTGATGCTGGGAAACCTGCCGTAATCAACCAATCAACCGCTTGGAATACGCCGATCCCTATTTTTAGCTCACAGAGCCTTGTAACGGGTCGCTTGAGACGCTGATTGCATCGTCGCTCTTCATGCCCCCTTGATGCAGGCCTCTATTTACACTACTGCGTATCTACTCATGTGCTCGAATAGGCTGGCCATTGATTCGGCTCAAGATTGTTGCTGTGGCAAAATTACCATCCTTTCGGACCAATTCAAACATCCCGTCTATGTACACCCCAACATGATTTAGTTTCTATCCCCACTCCCAAGCCTCCAAGCTCTCAGAGGCAGCGCCTGCAATTTCAACGCGGCAGGCCTGATATATAACGCAAATGTAATCGCACCAACGATCACGCAAACAACATTGGTGATGTAGTATCCATCTCGCAAGATATCGCATGTGCCGCCACCGTCGAGACAGCGGTGCTTCTCTACTTCGGCGACGCAGTTGAAGGAGGATGTAATGAGGCCGCCCTTGAGATCTTTTTCTAGGGGAGGAGAGGTGGGTGGGTGGCAAGTTGCGACGGTGAAATAGTCGACGAATTTGAGGATGAAGAAGCGGGGGAATGTACCGCCCAGGTTCGAGACACTGACATGAATGTTAGAAGGTGGTTCTGAAAAGATGGCATAAGGAGAGGGTGGGAACGTACGTTGCGAGCAGGGTCATATAGGTGCCGCCAATGGCTGGATCGGCGATCTTTGCATGGAAAGCTGAGATGGCGACGAACATGACTGTGCTCGTGAAAGTGGAGAAGATGTGTGAGGCGATTACCGTGAGCAAATACCAAGGCTGTACGCCGTCGGCGGGGAAAATCATGACGACCAGTTGGGCTAGGCAAGCTGCGGCAAGGCGGCCAATGAAGGCCCAGCACCAGACGTGGATTGGGGGATTGGAGGTGGACCAGCGGCCAGCGTAGTAGCCTAGACTGATTTCGAAAGGGAAGTCAATAAGGACTGTGAGAGCCATGTCTTCTTGACTGAACCCCTTGTCGATGAGCTTGAGGTTTGTGACGGCATCGTTGGCTTGGAAGCCAATTTTGGCGATGAGATGGATTATGATGATGCTTTGTATATTCCTGAGTTTAAGGACGCCGAGCATGCTTTTATAGACTTCGAGGATGCCGTCCCTTTCTTTGGTTTTGTCTTCTTTTTTCAGGATGGCGAGACCGAGGGTTACGAGCAGGTAGCCCCAGCCCCAGAAGGTGAGGTAGCCGCCTAAGGTCATGACGCCTTCAGTGCTGGGCGTAGAGCGGAACCAGCGATTGGCGAAGTGAGGGGAGTTGAAGGCAAGGAAGACGGTGTAGGAGAGGAAGTGGCCAGCAGTAAGACCGACAGTTTGCGCGGTGGAAGCGTAGGAGAGGTTTTGGGGGGATAGCAGTGTGAGAGCCCACCCATCGACGGCAATATCTTGTGTCGCGCACAGGAAGACCAGGAAGAACCACCACCATGTAAATGACCACACGCCTGAGCCATCGCTTGCACCGGCAGCAACCATCATTTCTTTGACCCTCCCCCCAAGATATATCATCCCTATACCTGAGCACACCTGAATAGGCATGATCCAACTTTTTCTCCTTCCCAGCCTCGGACTCCATACTGCATCCACAATTGGACTCCATAGTAGCTTCAACGAATATGGGTACGACGCCAATGTGAAGACCCCTATTTGTCCGTACGAGAGATGTTGTTTTAGAAGAAAAGGCACAGATCCAGAAGCCAATCCCATGGGTATCCCTTGTAGAAAGTATAGAAGCACTAAGAGTAGGAAATTCCGTCTATCTTGTCGCGGCAGGTCAAAGAAACTTGAATTCGGATTCGGCGTTATGGGTGTCTGTGGTGGCTCGTTGTCGAGGGTGAAGCTCTCCCTGCTCATAAGATGGGCGGTTTGCGAGGCTGCGGTTGGGGACTCGAGGGACGGGTGCTTCCGCCGCATCTCGAGGTGAGAATCCATATTCCCGTTGGTGTGGCCGTTCTGGCCACCCGACGACGTCGACGAGGGCTGGTCTGGCTCTTGGAGAGAAGGCTTCTGAGATTTGCGTCCCATTTGAGAGTCGTCTGAGTCTAAGTCGAAGTTCGATGGGGAAGTCAATGCTCGAGCTTCTTCGCCGTCAAGATTGGCTGTTGAGATAGGTTGCGGAAGTCTTCGGGAGCTCGATCCTGTGCGTGTGTCTGTTCCCTGCTCTTCACTATTGACCTGGGAGATCTGGCGGCTTGGTTCAGTGAGATCTGGCTCTCGGAAAGATGGTCTGAGCAGCTCTAGTTCTATGTTATTGTGCGACTGGTGAAATGGTAAAGTAGTAAGTTCCTGTTCCTGGACCTCCGGTTGTAGGATGTTGTAGAGAAGAGTATCGCCTGATGGAGTAGGCATTCACGTAGCCAGAGAGATAACCTTTTCGAGCCAGCTCGAAAAGACTCGTGTCTTAGTCATAGCATCTAAAACGGACGGTGAGTGGAGCAAAGGGGCTCTCCAATGCCGTCACAGACAAGGTTAATGGCGGATAAGTAGTTGTGGACACGATTCTTTTTCCTTCATCACATGACTTCGCGATGCCAAGAAACTAAACGCGCTTACCCTATCGAGAATGGTTACATGTAAGTAAGAACCTCTTATCTCATATAGTCTCCACCTTGTACACATACATCAGCCTGAATGATCTACATATGTTCGAGGTCTACAGACCCTGCCAAACTGACATTACGACGCCCAGTTGCAATCCAAGTGCTACTTGCCAACGCAAAGTGACTCCAGAATAGTGACTGCAATCTTTACCCGTAACCAACTTCACGCTAGGAGTTACCCGCTACTTCAGGTGTCCAAGTCAATCACTCTCACAGCTAAAAATCAACTCTCATTCGCTATCAAGGGATGAACCATGGATCACTTTCAAGGCATCACTGCTCAGATCATTTCGAACGGACAGGTCCTGGACTTTTACGATGATCCTGACGCACCTGAAATTCCAGAGAGTCGTGCGCGCCACCACTACGTTGAAGCGGTAGCTGGGTCCACTTTTCAGGTGAAAGTGAACCTGACACCCCAATTCAACTCCTACAGAATGAAGGCTGAGGATGCTGTCAAAATCTCGGTCGTACCTGATGGTAACATTGGCGGCGGCGGGCGGGCAGTTAAATATACCAAGAAACTTCTTCAGGAGAGTTTCTCACGGGTGTATCGCTGCAGTCATACTTTCACGGGTCCCAAGCACTTCTGCAAAGAGATTGGACAATGGATGCGGAGTGACTATTCCTTTGGCAATCTCGTTTTAAGTATACTATGTCTTTCAGTCTCGATTAAATATCACAGTTAGTCTGACGCGACCCCTAGAAGAGACCCCAGATCCTGGGTTTTCCGTCAAACAAGCTGAGGACCTCGGCAAAATACAAATTACTATCCAACGCGTCAAGATGGAAAAGCGCCAAGTGGCGTACGTCCCGAGTACGATACCTATTGAAACGATAAACGAGGTTCCAGAGAAAGCATTGAAAGGACGGTCCATTGAGACTACCGTCAGGTAAGGCGGGCCAGGGAAACCTCTACGGTGTTGACACTGAGAAGACCTAATTTAGATTGGCAAATGCCCGTCCTACTTCGGCTTCCGTTCATTCTCACATTTCTAAAAGCATCAGTGGGGAAGCGGGAAAGCCTGTGGTATTCAACATATACTACAGATCAAGACGTAGGTATCATCTCTTGGGTTGTAAGATGCCCAATCCTGATCTTCAAAGGTGCCTTGCAGATGATTGGATGCATTCCACGAAGCCCTTCCCCGGAATCCCAATCCCCCGATGATGATGCCACCGCTCCCGAACATGTACTCCAAGAAGTGCGAGACCTCCGCGTGAGTACAATGTCTGAGCTTCGAATCGAACGGGAACTGATACGGCTACCCTTGTACAGGCTCGGCTTGCTCTCTTAGAACGTGGCCTCAACGTCAAGTCCGAATCGTCGAGTGCTGCCACGGGAGTCAAAAGGGAACGCGAGGAAGAAGGCAACAAAGGGTCCCGTCAAAGACGTCGGACTACCGTCAAGATCGAGCATGTCGATCTTACTGACGACTAGATCGCGTTCGAGAGAGTTGCATCCATATGATATGATACAACGTGAACTTCGCATTACGTCGTTGGGCGTCGATGGCATACCCAATCCAAGGCGTGTAGATGGGTAGCAGAGCTCAGCGAACGATCGCGGCGAGCGTGAGATACCCAATCCGTAGCATCTAGATGGGCAGCAGAGTTTGACAAATGGATCTGCATATCGGTGGCATACCCAGTCAATTGCGTGTTAGACAGGCAACAGAGCTTAGCTGTTCATCAGTGCAAGGGAAATGTCATACGACTAGTGAATAAATGGTGATTCCTTAATATGTTGAAGATGTTCAAGACAATATCGTGACTGGCATTACTCACTGACGCCCCAATAAATTTATAGATACCTCGATCTCAGAGCCTGACTAATCGTACTCATCCTACTCGCCACACTTCCATGCGTCATCTCATTCGCCAAATGTTCCTCCAACGCACTCTGTGTCACGCTCGCCTCATCTAATTCGCTAAAACTGCTTCCCATACTTGGCGTCCCTTCACTCCCTTCCTTCGCCATACGTCTCTGCCTAGGCGAGAGCGTTGAGAGAGGGTTATGCTGTGGCGGTCGGTTCTGCGATTGGGACTGTGATTGCACAGATGATGAGGATGAGTGGGCAGTCTGTGGTAGGTTTGAGGCTTTGGGTTTTGTAAGGGTTGCGGGCGGCGACCGGCGTGAGGTTGGTCGCTTTGGAGATATTTTAAGGGTGGAGCTGGGGTCTGTAGGCAGTGGTGGTGTAATGGGACGAGCGTCTGAGAAGGGAAGAAAGGGTGGAGAGTCCTCGTCTTCCTCATCTGCAACGGACAGAGGGTTGAGGGGAGCTTTGGAGGAGGAGTACCGTGGTCGACGGGCAAAGGCTCGGCTGCGAGACAACGGGTGGGGAGCATCATCGGATGAAGAAGAGGAAGACGAGTCGCTGGCTATGGCCGAAGGGCTAGCTTCTCTGCCAATCGGACGCTGCTGTTGTTTTGGAGATGCTTCAATAGATCTGCCAGGATTTTCGCGACTCCGGGCTCGCTGGGCAAAAGAAGAATGTCTTTCAGTAGGCGTTCGTGGCGAAGCAGGGATTTGAGTGACAGTATGGGTTGAGGCTGTTCGAGACATTGGACCTAGGAACTCAATGAGCAACGGTAGTGATGGGGAGAACAAGGAAACATACGTCGTGCTGCTCGTGGAAATTCTGTACTTGCTTCACCATGAGAGGTTGTACGCTCTTTCGCTCTATGTGATAGTGAAGACGGTACTCGCGATCCTGTGCGGGATCAGCAAGAGTGAAGCTGCAAGTCGAACGGTCCATACCTCCACTGCCTCCTCTGGTCATGGCGTATCCTCCTGCCGTACCGCTACCCGATACAGAGCCGGGTGTTGGTGACGCACCCGACGAGAGCCTATTCGCTTTTTGCAAACCAGCTCTGACCTGGGACAGCTGTCTTTCGTAGAGCAGTGCTGCCTGTTGCGATAGGAAGGTAAGGGATACATTGAATCGCTCGGCGCTAAAACAACAAATCAGTATTGGCCCTTTCGATGGTGTCTTGAGGCTTAGGTTGACACACGTTGCGTGCCCTTCATTACCAGTCAGCACCCGCCAAACGCATTTGCATATCCACAAATCTCACAGTCTATGTCTCGCCCCTTGGCTGTAGCTTTTGATAGCAGATCAGAGAGCTCTCGATCTTTCTTCCCGTTCCAGTCCACCTGCTATGCGTTAACCCTGTTTGTGCCATATCGCGAGACTGGGAAGCTCACGCTTGGTGGATCAACAAAGTCGCCTCGCGGGAATGGAAGGCGAACGAAGACTGTGTAATGGACATAATCTGGTTCGGTTGGTGATTGTGGCAGGTCTTGATCTAAGTGTTGAGCCATATGTCGCGAGGAAGAACCATATGTGTGCCTGAATCGACATGAAGGATGGAAGGGATGGAAGTGAAGCATCGAAGGATGCATGGGCTCGGGACCAGATCCCTGCAGCAGCAGCTGCCTTCGGCTCCACACGGGAGCTAAACTCAAATTGTAGCCTAGCTAGTGGCTATCTGTTCATTTTAGCAACAATCGAAGTTATAATAAGTTGGGGGCCTAGTACTCCATAAGAGCATCTGCTTGTATCCACTCAGCTACATACCTTCGAGCTCAAAACACGAGACGAAGACTTCTGATCCAATTCGCACTAAAGTGACAGTCACTAAGGCTACCTTTTGGGTAAATTATGCTGTGGTGGCACAACATTTGGACCTACGCATCTGTAACATATAACGCTAAATCTTGAAATGGAGCATATGATTTCGAGAGCCCGTTCTGGTTATCATTGGGCTGCCCGATGAGACTTCTCGCCAAATGAGACTCATTAACAGCGCGATTGTTGTACTTTGTCTTCTACAAGATCGGCATTCTAGAGTTGTCTGAGCTCGGCGTTCGACGACCGGATTTGTAGTTGACGTATCCTAAAAAAAGCTTCATTGATACAAATGTTTACAGTTACATCACAGGGGCGACATGGATGAGAACGACGAGGAAGATATCGAGCCACTGCGATACCAGCCCGGAACCTATGAGTATGGGGAAAGAAATCAGGCAACACGCAAAACCATATAAACGCCAAAGCTTCTTGCTTCTCTGCCGTATGAAAGCAATCAAATCTTCTCCGAGGGCGAGACTTCCCGAGTCTGACCATGCTCAAGATCCCCAAGTACACCAATGTGCGCAAATTTCCTCGACTGACTTGGGTCAGAGGGGGTCTGCTGTAGGTTCAAGCTTGGATCAGAACCCGGACTGGTCTTCATTCCGCTTTCTCCTGACCCGGAGCCAAATTTGCCAGTGGCACGACTAAATAGAGGACGCATCGTAGGCAAGCAGGCGCTGGCTATGGCAGTGCATAGTTCGACCATTGTCCAGATGTTGACAGGGACGTCGGACCCTTACGAATGTGTCAGAGTAGAGTACACATTGAGATCGAGGAATGCAGAGCTTACAGCTGGGGTCTGCATGTGAAAGCTCATGGATGACAATGCACCTATAAATGCTGGCAAAACAGACGCTGTGCGCCATTAGCCTGCTTTCGTAAAAGGCATCAAATCTGTACTTACAAACCACCAAGAAGGAACATGCCCATGATTTGGATCTTCTGCTTCGTGGGCTTTCGCAGCGCATACAGTAAGGGCATTGGCAAAATCAAGATTGCAAAGTCAGTCAGGACGTTGAAGGCCGCGATGATGGTCGCTCCGATATCAGTATTGATGCAATAGTGTTTGACCAAAGGGTTCCAGTTGGAGTCAATCGGCATACACTGGAAGATGGCTGCAAAGACCTGCGTGATACTGTAGCAAGCAACGAAGATGCCGACTACCCATAGAATGATGACGAAGTTGCGGCTGACGAAGAAAACTCTTTTGTACAAGTACAAGATTGAAGCTTTGATGGTGAACATAGCAAAGTTATAGATCACTTCGGCGGAAATAAGCACCTTTGGAGATATCAACATCCGACATTTGCCCGATTCTGATACTCAGTACGAGATTCTGATGGCATACCTGAGCGAAGCCTGCGGGATCTTTAAGAAGGATCAGATGTTTCCCAGACCCGAAACGTAAACCTAATCCAGAGATTCAACACATGTCTATAGAAGTAGTACAGGGAATTGCCCACCAACGCAATCACATATGAGAATGCCGAGCGTAAAGAGCTGCAGATTGCTACCATCAGTGAACGGCTTTTGATACAGGTAGCCCTTAAGGCGAGATTGAGAGCTCGACGAAATGGGTATAGTCTTACCAGCCCAGCAACAATTAGCCAATCATCTGCTTCATATTTGATCTTGCTCGACCGACGAGAAACGAATCTTAAGAGAACAGCAGTACAAGCAATGGGAAAGCAAATGGCATTCGTTGCAATGATATTCGGGACTTTGTTATCAGAGATGTGCTTTTCCTGATACAGGATTTCTGCTGGGGAGGGCATAGAAGCCATATTTTGGGAGACTGGGTGGTCAACGCTCGACAGTGAAATGGGCTGTGGTAAGCAACTTGTACAGTGTATTACTTTAGGCACGTAACAAGCGCATGGGACAAACATTAGAATGAGAGGCCTGACCTTGACTTTAACATTACTAACATGTCCGGGAATTTGGATAAATCTCCTCGCTTCTGCCCGGGTGCAAGCACGAAAGCAGCGAAAGGTCCAAGCGATGTTGAACATCTGCACCATGATCCTAGTGGTGTTTCCAGGAACGCAGGTCAGGGTGTTTACAAACAGTAAGATGCACAGCCTCGGTTACGATTGGTCGGATCCCCTTAATCAGAGCGGGAGTTCCCAAACCAGCCACGCGAGCATCATCGTACCACACTGTTGCATATCTAAGGGCGCTGATCTGCGAGGTTTGATTGGAGCGCGAGGTCAGTCCCCACAAACAGATGGTGTCAATTTGTTAGGGTGGAAACCTTCTTCTTCCATGAGCTTTGAGTTTTGACGGGATCAAAAGTTCCGATCCGATAAATAGGAGCTCGAGGAACATTCTCCGATCTGACCCTTGAGGCTCGCATCAACATCCGTGCGCCATGCAGCTCGAGACGAGATCGCCCCTTGGTGGAGCCGGTCTGAGGAAGGAGCCGTCAGGACTGAGTTACGAGGTACCGAGAGAGCATTGCAGTCTCGGCTTTCCTTCTCCGAACATCTGTCTCCATCCTTCACAAACACTCGGCCCCCTCTTCAGTTTCACAAGCTGATGAAGCTTTCAGAACCGTTTTCTGGCCTCATTTGCTGCGATGGAGAATTCAGATGAGATGATTACGCGGCAGGTTGATGTGGACGTTGATTGGAGCGCGAGAAGCGCATAAAGAGATCCCACTAGTCATATAAGGTAGCTAGCCTTGAACGCGGACTCTGCACTACCATTCTCCGCATATCCGTATCTTTGATGCGAATTCAAATCCTGGTGCAGGACGCGGAAGATAACCTAAGAGTCGAGGTCTGCGTTCCTTGAGAAGCTCCCACCTCCATTTCAGGTCCAGATCTGGAGAAGTATGAGCTTCGTGGCGGATCCGAATCTGAGTATCCCGTAGTTTTGATAATTGGTTCGTAATATCCAAAACGTTACTGCACGACGTATTTTCATTAAAGGTGTTCCTGGACAAAAAAGAGAAAACAAGTCAGCCTAGTTAGAGGTATCGGGAACAACGGTCATGAAGTGTCGTGAATGTATGCGGTAGTAGACAGGTTTAGCAACGAATTTCAAAAGAATGATTTAAAGCGGGAACAGCCCTACCCTTCTACCGCTAACCCGATTAAGTAATATCATAGACTTCGGTAAAACCTTTACCGAAGAATCACAAATCTCTTTGAATTTCACTTATTCTTCTTCTTTTACTATATATATATCTTATAAACTCCTTCAATAATGGGACCCTCGTTATAACGATCTTTATAATTATATTGCTAGGCTATTAGGCTGTGATCGCCACTATACCACGTTATAAATATATCCCCTTAGTGAAGTATAAATAGACCGATATTAAGAAATTATTATGGTTTAATTTATATATGCGTGTGGTATAAAAGATATTGATTAATCTATATGCCCGCAGGTATCTTATAACAATTACCTACAAAAAATAGAGAAATGCCATATCCTTATGGCAAGAAGTATATATGTATGGTTTTTCGAATGCCGGAAAGAAATGGACACACCGGGCTAATTAGTGGTGTGTATCTCACGAAATCTCCTGCTGAAATAGCTATCGAAATAAGATATCGGACGGTTTCAATTCGTCTAAATATGCATCGTTCGATAGGTGACCTCTGCCTATAGAGGTCTAATTAGCTGTGATCGACGTAGTAGATCCTTCTCTTATGTGCTTATTGCAGTGATATACTATAATGTAATATTGCCTAGGCACGCGGATATAGTAAGCTAAATTATAATGTCGTTCTCCGCCTGCTGAGTGGTAATTTGACGTGGGATCGTGGAGAGTATATGACGTGGGATCTTGGAGAGCTGAGCCGTGTTTTTGATGATGGTGGCCTTATTGTCGCTTGGTCTCTCCGCAGTGTTCTCCGCATTTGCCTACTGCGGTGATCCCTTCTCTTACTTAACTGAGTGCTCTGGCTAAGTGGCTGACTGAGTGAATAACTGAGTGGATTAATGTGAGACTGTGGAGAGTAAACCTGTTGTGTTATTGCTGCTGCTGACTATCTCCGCAATTCTCTTCGTAATGCATTATTCCTCCTCTTATTGAGTGATTGGCTGAGTGATTGACTGAGTAGCTGACTAAGTAAATTGGTGTGAGATCGTAGAGAGTAGGCCTGTTGTGTCACTACTGCTGCTAACTATCTTCGCAATATTCTTCGCATTTGCCTACTGCAGTGGTTTCTCCTCTTACTAAGTATCGGGCTAATATAAGATCGTGGAGAGCAGGTCTGTTATATTACTACTGCTGCTACTGTCTTCGCAATTCTCTCCGTAATACATTATTCCTCCTCTTGCAGAATATTAGACTGAGTGATTAACTGAGTAGCTGACTGAGTGGATTGATGTGAGACCGTGGAGAGTAGAGCTATTGTGTTACTGCTGCTGGCGCTGCTGACTAATTTTGTATGTCTAAATAAGCAGTTACGCTAACGCCGTATAGGGTAACTTTGCAATTGAATCACTGTTTTATAATATAAAATAGTGATTTAATTTGTGGGTGATCGACGAGGCTAATAACTACTCTATATGGTTAGTCTATTGGATTATTACCCTTTTCGTTTTGAATTATTCTTTTGAATCACATTGCTAAACCTGTCTAGTCAGTTCATTCTGACCCAGCAGTAGCATCCACCTCCGTATGGAAATCATCGCCCATCATTTTCGGTGCCTTATTGACTACTGCCTGCAGCGCTGCCTTCTGCTCGGCCTCTGTTAGTCGTTTATCTTGCCACTGTCCAATTCGATAAAGTAACACACCCGTCACTGAAGAAATTAGGTCTTCAGCAACTGCAATTCCAGATTCGATGGCGGGACTAAGAGTCTTGGATATCCTCAAAGCAGGTGCCTCAGCTTGGACTGCGACAGAGGTAGAGCTTACGAGTATACAAAGAGAAATTGAAATTGTCTCTAAAATAGGTGTGCTTGTCAAAAAGCCCACTATTGAGGTTGGTATCGAGTAATCCGCCTCGTTGTAATTCGCACTCGAAACAATTTTCGCGGTCGGCATGAGCGCCGTATTACGGAAAGTGATCTCCTTGACACTTTTGCTATCAGAACAGCAGGTCTGATTATCTGGGTACAGGCCAAATGTTCCATTGCCGCAAGTGGTGCCATTCAATCTATATTCGAAATCATTGTCCACGATAGGGCCTGCAATGTCACATCATGAATAATGCGGATCTTAGCTGTCGACAAGAAACAAGAGAAAGAGATCACGGAATAGCTAGTAGATATAAAGAAAGGACAATCAGGACTTCGCCAGCTTTTGTCTGAACAGTCTCCCATCCAACTCAAACCATTGTCTCCTGAGCAGTAAAGGTTTGTCTCGCATCTAGATGCCGGGTTGCAACATACGCTGAAGTTGGCGGAGGGGTCGCAAGGAACAATGTCGGAAATCTGCACACTTTGAAGGGAGTAACAGGGTCGTAGTTGAGCAGAATTAACCGAATTGAGACAACATACTCGTGCTGTCCAGAAGTGAGTTCTTTGATAGAGCGAGGACACCAATAGATTAACCGATATTCGGCTAAGTGAAAGGATTTATTGGTGTCCTCGCTCTATCAAAGAACTCACTTCTGGACAGCACGAGTATTGACAAGAAGATGAGTAGGAGCTTACGCATTGCGTCGACCAAAAAATGGCCTTGTCGAAAGCTTAATTAAATGCTCTTGGAAGATAGGAAGCCCGTGACGGACTGTTGCGGCAAGCAAACCAGTTTTTGTGATCAGGCTGTGCTGCTGAAAGACGATTCTAGGGAAGCATTCGTATGGGGCCTCCAGATGACTCGACAGAGGAAAATCAATCTTACGATAATCTTCAGTCTAGGATCCATGTATGTGCTCGCACTCGTATTATCCTTATGATCAACTGTTGGAAAATGGTATGAAGGATTGATTGATTAGGTAGCTATGAGGGTGCTGAGTGGGCTACTTATACCCCTATTTGCCACCATGCGGGGTAGCTTTAACACAGGTGCTGCAGCAAATCTCAACATCAACTAACCTGTGTCACCTGCAGTGTCTGTGTAATTACCATCCTTCGAATCGCGTTCGCAGCTCAATTCGATGCCAACGACCTCACCTATGATTACATAAAAATCTCAATAACCACAGTACTTGAGCCCACACTTGGCATAATAGTGGCTTCCCTACCCATGTTCCCGCCGGCTTTCAAGAATTTGCTGGGCGGTGAGAGCGAGCATGACTCCCTAAAGGTGCGCTCTAGCAGTACAATCCGGCTTCGCTCGAACGGCATGGATCCATCCCCGGGAATTCCCAGGCTTGATGACTCCTACCCTCTTGCGGACTTGGAGACGGATAGAACAACTGAGAGCAAAGCCACTAGCTCCGATGGTAGAGCGAATTCTTGCGGTATTGAATATAGCACGGACTCAAGGGGTGAGACACACCCGTATTCTAAGATCAATGTTCAAAAATGGTGGGAGGTTCGGTCTGAGTAAGCGATCAAATAGCTAAGCCACGAATGCTATGAAACTTTTTCTAGGTTTCTCTACACTTTGAACGGGAAGTCTTTCGTAGTAATAACATAAGCAAAACCGACAGCGTCACACATTCAGGCAACTCTTTCATAGCTGATCGACCACACCATACCAAAATATAGGCGACCACCAAAGGTAGTTGATGATCAAGATGGTGGCCAGAAGATAAGGCTGTCATTATTCTGCAAGGCTGCAGGCCTGCATATGAGGCTACCTTATGCAGCATGGTAGCCGACTTCCTCAATCTGTTCGAGTTCGCAACCTTTTCCAAGAGCGAATTCCCATTCAAACTGGGCACGGCTCCGCATACACCCCCCCCCCCCTTTTTTTGTCACCGTTTGGTACACGCTAGGGACTCCACAAAACGAATAGGCGGGACTGATAAGGGAAAATGTATCGGAAAATTATTTCCTTCCTCTGGTTCGAGGAGTCCGGGACTGCAAGCCATGTGTCATCGACCATGTAGCGCTTCTCTCATGGAGAGTCGCTTGGCCTAGAACGTCCATATCACAGATCGATGAAGCCACAAAGGACCGTTCTTCGGTCGCTTTCTGGCTGCGATTACTCCGTAAGGCTTCAGACGATGGTAAAGATGCAGCTCGAGCTGCGCCCTTGTGACGAAAAGCATGGGAAGATAAAGGTCAGCCTGGTAAGGACGATGGCTGGAGCGCGAAACAAGGCTGAGTGATGATGCCTCCCAAATTTCCTCTTTCTCGACATCAAATACCACTCTTTTGACCCGGAAGGAGTGTGAGCACCGCCTTCCGTGAAGACAGCAGAAGGCTACAAAACGGGCGTCTGGCCTAATGCTACCAAAAACACCAGGCTTTGCTCGGCCGCGCGTCACCTTGTCAATCTTGGACAGACCAAGAAATGTCTATTCCCCACGCAATGGTCAAGGTCAGACAGACGGGGCATTGTGCCTTGCATTACATGCCGAGCTGAGAGCAACTGGAGAATCGAAAAGGCTGACAAATCGATCATCGCATGACTGGGTAAGAAGATTGCACAGCTCATGTAGCTGCACACAGCCTTGCAGAAGCGAGACCGCAAGCTCTCTCTGCCCACCATCGTTGTCACTGCCTAAAATAGCACCACAATTACTGGCTCTTGTTGGCCGTCGCATCTCATCCAGAATGGTAGGACCGGATTGAAATCGGACATCTGCTTGTGGCATCTCCGCACGGACGTATCTCTGGCGTACATGATCATTATTTCGCTTTTTTTGACCATTGACTTGCTGAGTTCTTGGCAAGAAGACAAAGTTCTTGACTCTTCTTCACAATAGCTGGATCGACGGTTTCCTACAAAGATGCCTGTAATGATAATGTACGCCTTTGTCTGGAGCATTTTCGTCGCTGGCCTAGCCACTGCAGGGCCTGGGTATTCGATACAATGCTGTAACATAGCGTTACAGACATTTGCTTATCTTAATAAGAGTATACCCCAGGACGACTACAAATGTGGTCAGGTCTACGAAGCCGCCCTTCCACCTGCTCCACCTCTTCTGGTTCCCACCTCGTGGTGTCGCCAAAAATGCTCTGGGTATGGAGTATCGGCTCCTGGCGACACAAATGCTTGGGCGGCACCCCTGATTCAATACATTCTACCAGCGGTCATTTTCAGTATGACCATCCCTCGAAGATTGGTGCTTGAACCGCCCAGATGGTTCTTCGACTTCAATGTCAACCATATGAGTGGCCTCGTCAAGGCTCTTTTCTCTTTGTGCGTTGCGGGTATAATCGTGACTCTCGACACCGCAGTCTGGGTTTTCATAATCATGGTAGCGCCGGCACCGTTCATCTTCAGTGGACTCGTGGAAATTGTGCTCGACTATAGGATTATACGGAATCTGAATAGTAGCAACACAATTCAAGGCAAAGATCAGCCCGAGGGACTGGACAGGGCTCAAAGAGTTCAGCTTTTGACTGCCGTTCTGGCCGGGAACCTTGGGATAGACGGTGTCCCAGCTGATCCTCAAAAAGAATTAGGGACGGTCTTGGATATCTATAAGCACCCCGAAGAAGTGGCATTGCGTTTGGGGGCAATGCTAGATTGCCAATATCCGTTCGGAGCCGCTGTAGGAGCTCCCATTCTGCTCTATATCGGGTCTTTTGTATATACGCTTGCCACGATCCGCAGTTCCAATGGAGACAGGGAAACATCAAGGGCACTGGCTTTCGGTATTTGGTGGATGAACATTGTGCATGTCTCAGCCATCAGTGGATGCTTGTTGGCTAGCAACAATCCAAATACAGCAGGAGCGATCGTCAAGCGGAGACGAGAGAAAGTCGGACTACAGGAACGGCTAAATTACGCCAACCAGCGATCTGAGATGGAAGACAAGATCCAAGCTCGGTTAGAGGCATGGTCGAGGCTCCCGCTGAGCTATAAGGCTCGTTATGAGCCTGTCTGGATGTGGACGAGAGGAAAAAGCAAGGCTGGCTGGGTTCGACGAACTTCTGCCTGGAAAAATCCTTGGTTCCGCGAGAAAGTCGAGATGACCGTCCCCGGCTGGATTTCCCTCGCTTGTGTGGCTTTTGGGCTTGTCTTATTCCCATGTGCACTCGCCTTTTGGGTTGAGTATTTGACGCCAACGAAAGGCGTGGGCTGCCGGTCATTAACGATTTTGGGTACGTATACCTCTAAGACGACCCTATCTTTTCTACATAACGTTCCGACTTGCGAGACATGTTGTGGGAATGGAAGTCTTTGCTTTATTCCTTGAGGCTGTCTCACCATCTGGAATTCGCTACAGAAAAGCAATGCTAACTCTGAAACAACCCCAAAGTCTACGCCTCCACTCAATTGACTTTCACCGTCCTCTCAGCTTGGAGCCATTTCAAAGCGTCCCACAACCAGAATTATTGGGATAACCACCGTTGGCTTGGTCGCTTGAGGCGCACATGGGTCGGCGTGTCTGTTTTGGTCATCTTCCTCTTTCCCGCTTGGGTAGCCGCAGTGTTTACGACCTTTGCTGGAACCCTCATACAAATTACAGGCATCTACCGAAATTGCCTATGCGCTTCGAGTGGATACTGGTCTTGGGGTCCTACCTCCACCGTTCAACTCGCAGCGGACACCGAAGCCGATAGACATGCTAGTCTGCATTGGCAGAAAGCTGGTTACACAGCTCTCATTTTCTTGGCTGTTGTGACGTATTTAGCATGGTGGTGCCAATGCTATCTGCGCCAGAAGTTCATCGAGCGCGTGAAGCACCTCATCCCTGAGAATCCTACTGGACATGACATTCATACCAAAGCACAAGTCGATCTAGGAAGGCAGCGAATTGCGGAGACTATCAAGAGTTCTGAGATCAGCACCCTCCGCAATCTGAGTGGCGCCTCTGGTGAGTGCCTTTTTTCATATTGGCCTAGCAACCGCAAATACTTACCGACATCCAGTTGAAAACAATTCATCGTATATGTAAAGTCGAAGATCATATTGCCTTTCATCTAATTTTTCTATGGTTCAACGGGCTCCAACCTACGTATGGTACGTCAAGAAAAATCCATTTACACGTCGTTCGAAGAAACTCGCGCGACGCATTAACAGGTTTATACGTTCTCTCTGCTCTTCTGGTCTCGGACTTGACTGTCACAGGGGCGACATAAAACCCATGGGAATCTTGATCTTAGTGTTTGCTAGCTGACACCGGGCTCTGCACGCCATTTTGATGACAGATTTCGCTTGCTCCAAGAGTTCTTCTACGGCAACCAGGAATCCTGATCCCAAGGTTTGCACGCTTACACTGGTCACTGCTCACTATTTAGACGTCATTTTTGAGCTCGTTGATCCGTGGTCTATGATGATCGAAGACTAGTACTCCTAGAGCTTGGGGTTGAGATCAAATCTTTGTACGCGAAGTCTCTCTTTCCGGCCGAAGCTACTACTCATTCTTGACAATTTGTACAGGCCTCCAACTTTATCTATGGCTCAAAAGATCTGTGCTGCGCTGCCAAAGTGCGCCAAGAATTTGGTCCGGACCCTGTTCTCCCAAGAAAGTAAATACTTGCTCAATTCGAGACCGTTGGACCCAAAAGAAAAATTATCGAGAGGTGCGAAAATCTCTCACTGTCGGATCACATCATCGAAAGACACAATCCTCAACCTATCCTTCATCATCAATCGACAACTATCTCCTCGAACAGCCAAAACCCAGACCAATTTCAATTTTA
Organism: Letharia lupina; assembly: GCF_014066315.1. NCBI lineage: Eukaryota > Fungi > Ascomycota > Lecanoromycetes > Lecanorales > Parmeliaceae > Letharia > Letharia lupina. The sequence goes on from NW_023502980.1 coordinate 774,812, forward strand.
ATCACCATTCTCCGTAATGAAGATCTCCACTACCATCCTCCTCACTACCACCTTTACATTCGCCGCCCCTCACCTTACTTCAAACCAGCACCTGGGACCCAACCCAGCAATCTGCTCGCCGATATTGAGACTTCAGTTCTACATCAACGACCTGAACACCTACCCGACCCAAGGCGACATCTATATGGCGCAAGCGCAAGCGCTGACCGTAGACGATGAGTTGCAATGTCCTACGAAAAACGGGATACTGGATAGTGAAGAACCGGCTAGCGACACTTGCAAGAAAAATCAGGAGATCAAGGACGCAGTTGAAGAGCTCATAATTTCTTCTTCCGAAGACAAGCGTCTCCGGTTGAATGGGCTCAATGCTGCTTGTGTGGAGTTGTATGAGATGATTGGTTGTCCTACTAAGTAACTGGAAAGGCTGTTGGGAGGGTTACAGCCACTGAATGCATGCAAATGAACCCCGTAAGACGATCTTCCTTGGCCACCCGGATACATCACCCACCTTGCAAGATCGACGCCCGATCCACTGCAGTCTGAGCACGGAATTACGTCGCCGTTACCGTGCACCTCAGTATTACGGTCGTTTGTTGCAAGTTTCCCTGTTATAGTCATCGCGTCGGCCGTTACAGATACTGCACGGAATTGGCATGACGCCGCTGTCATTGTAGTAATTTGTTGGAAATGTATGAAGGATTGATTTATTAAGTAGCTATCAGAGTGCTGAGAGAAGACTACTTATACCCCTATTTGCCACCTGATTGCCACCATGAGGGGTAGCTACAACATAGGTGCTGCAGCAAATCTTAACATAATTACAATGAGCCATCCCTTGATGTAGTCCGATGTATACTTAGCTGGATCAGCAATGCATAGAGACCCACTTGCTTCTATCAACATCGTGTCGTTTGTTCCGATTTCTTTATCCGAAGGAGGAAAGTATCGTGAATTCACAAAAAGTGACCCCAAAAATTCTTCACTGATTCTTCTTAAAACGGAGAGCAGGAAATCAGGTCAAGACAGAGAAGAGAATTTTGTACTTAAGTTCGGAAAATCTATGTTTGTCCACACAAAGCAAGCCATTTCTCGAGCCATTCGTGTTTATCGTTGATGTGTTTGCTATTTTTCGGTCAAAGATTTTCGCGCCTGCTTTCATCAGATCAAGACCCCCTTTTGAGTGCCAATTGTACCGTCCCTGCGGTCCAATCGAGTCATGTACAGTTCCGGCAAGCTACAATTATCCACCTTAGAATCGATCTTACTGAAAACGTTATTTTCTTGCCGGGAACGAACTACATATGCGCAGTGAAGACGCCCGCACTACCGCAGCTTTGACACTGAGTCACTGTGCCCCAGCTCGCTCGATAGCCATCCCCGCTACAGGAATCTCAAGTTGCCTGGGCATTTGCGCCCCCTTACCGTGATAGCCGTTGCAGTTACCAGTCTCTACGAAACGCCAGATTGTCAACTCGTCACTCTCTACGCCGCGGTTAAGACGTGGTGAGGAAGAGGTTTCAGACTTGGATAAGATATTAAACACACGGCTAGGAGTACGAAAGTCTTCAGGGCTACGTACAATGCAATATGGTTGACTCCGCATTGGTTCAGTTGAAGACGAGTTCAATTCACAACGGTTTTCCACGCTTGAATTTAGATCGGCTGCCAACGTACCAATTCTACCCTCAAGTGGCGGTCAAGAAAGCAGTCTACCATTTTCCCCAAGCACAGACAACCAGCTAACGACATTGCTTCAGGTTGCGAACGGTCAGGCCTGTCATTGCTCTCCTGGCCAGGGTATCGGCGACAAAGAGGCCCTTTGCATGACTACACCCTGCAGCGCTTGCACCACGCAGTTACTGTCCCTACTCCACGGCAGTGCCAACAGATCTGCCGCGTTGGAATCCTGCCCGTTCCGTCGCAGGCTTGGCACGTCAGACTGTTGTCGAACACCACTCGGCCACTCCCGCCACAGGGACTGCAAACGACGGGGGCGCCCTGGTTGCCGCCTGCGCCATCACAGGCACTGCACCGCTCCGTCACCCGGCCGCAGGAGTTGCAGTGTTTACAAGGAGGCGAAGACATTCTTCGGTTGTGGAGTCAGGTGGATGTGTAGAGGCCTGGACTCTTTTGTCGATTCCTTGTCGTTTGTTCAGGTTCTTCTTTTGGGAGGGAGATTCTGGTGTGCTTTTACGGAGGGTAACTCTTGGAGCCTTCCACCGATCCTTCTTGATATCTGGGAAGGAAATGATTTGAAGAGCAAGAATCTTGATCAATGAATGAGAGGGGGTTGTTTTATACTTGGAGTTGGAATCTCCATGTTTGTTCACGAGAATCAAGCCTTTTCGGACCTTTCATGTTTATCGTTGAAGTATTCACTGGCTTCCGGTACACGTATGTACCCCCAAATGTAATTTCCTGAGATAATGGGAGATATTTGTGTTTCGGGAAATTGTGAAGAACCTGGCGGTAAGGCAAGGTAGTGTTCGTCCACACAAACATTCAAGAGTGAGGATTCTTTGAGCTATGATACCACTTTGCGCTAACCACCGCAAGTAACGGCATTATTATCGAAACGGAGTCTGAGATTGAAAATCAGGGGTCGAAGGATTGACATCAGTAAAGCTCTGGTCTCCGCATAGAATGTGTATGGTAAAAGCGCAAAAAGGCTTAGATGGAGGGATCTGGAAGGTTTATGGTCTCAACGTGGTTTCGCCTATATCCATACCCGTTGCACACACACAGTGACTGCCGCCACCTTGAATGGAACTCTATACTATCATACTCGCGAACAATACGACATCCACGGTCTCCTAAAACAAGACCCCCCGTTCATCCAACAAGATCCCAATCCGTCCGGAAGCGGGCTAGGTTTGGACCCAGTCAACATTGGCCACGACGTGCCTCATGACAACCACTTCTTTGAGGCGACTCCCAAAAAATTCAAGGCCTCCAATTTTGGCGCGCCATACGCCGACTGGATCAAGGAAGTCGACAAGAACTCGACCGCTTGGGAGGAGCGGTTGTCAGAACCGGACTTCTTTGCAAAGAGTGTTCTCGAGTGGCCTGAAGACGTCAACTGTGGTGCTGCATATAACGGCTGTGATGGGAGACCCTTGTGTGACGACATCAGCGAGAGAATCGAGAACAGGACGAGAGCTCGGCAGATATGTTATGTCTTTGATTCATTCCATCACGTGAGCTTGATCAGTGCCCAAGTACACGTAGGTGTCCATGTCCTCTTCGACGTCTTGATGAAGCTGACAGTTTCCGCGGGAACAAAGCAAAGCAGCCCAAGCCGCCGGTGATGCCAAGTGTAGTGAGTTTGCCTCAACGTTCCTTTGGCAATTCGATCCGAGCGTTCAGAAGAAGTGCGAGTTGTTTACTAACTTGGTGAAAGCTGGAATCACAGCAGTCATGTTCGGTGCCTTCGCTTCAGCGCCACCGGCGGCGCTGGCGGCGCTTGCAGTCTTTGGAGCCGTAGCGGCGGCGGAAGCGGAGGTTGCAGTTGCTTTGGAGGCCGGCATTGGGGAAGCTGCTTCCATTGTTGAGTGAAGCTGGTGAGATCAAGGTAGAGGTTAAGGAAGGGGTTGGGGAAGCTGCTTCACTTACTAAAACTAAAGCTAGTGAAATCAAGGTAAAAGTTAAGGAAGAAATTGGGAAAACTGCTTCACTTACTGAGACTGAAGCTAGCGAGATCGGAGTAGAAGTTGGGGAAGAGGTTGGGGAAGGGGTCGGGCAGGGTTCGACGGAAACCGCCTTCGGTGAAGCTGGTGAGGGTGGAAGTGTCCCAGGGACGGATGGTACTGAAGCTGGTGAGGGCGGAAATGTCCCGGGGACGGATGGTGGTGATAGCCCAAGGAGTGGAAATGAAGGCGGAGAAGGTACACCTGGGTCTCCAACCAACAGTGGCGATGGCGGGCCTGGGTCCACAGGAGATAGCACAAATGAAGGCGCTGATTCCACAGCAACAGGCGGAAAGAACGTAGCTGGCGTCAAGACGCCGTGGAAATGGCAACGCTCTTACGACAAAAATGACAATGTTAAACAAAGGGGCTGGCATAGAGTAGGGGGGAAAAGACTGGAGTCGCGACTAATATGCTAGTAGCATTGCCAGTTACGGTAAGCCAATATCATGATAATCAGACTAAAACATTGCGTTACTAACCTTCATAGATTGCTGGCCCGGCTATGCAGGACGGCATTTGTTCAGGATTCCCAAATGCCGGTCCGGAGGATCTCGAGAAGTTGACGAACGTAATATCGGACAAAATCCTCTCTGCCGCAGAGGACTACCGGGCGACCATCCATAGTCACTTGAAGGAAGTAAAGAAAGGGGACGGATTCGGGGATGACGGTACGACGTGCAGGCGTGCAAAGATCCTAGAGCTAGAGAGACGCTGATCATTTCCTATAGGCACATTCGTCCAACCTTTCACCAGTATTATGGCGGAAACAATTTTCAGAAGAGATTACGTGCGATTGACGAAGTATGAGCGCGATTTCTTCGTAGAAGAAACATCGAAGCTTGAGATGTAAGCAGCTAATTCCACTGCTATTTTGTGTCGGGGCTGACTGCTAGTAACAATAGGGCCATGACAGCTCATTTCCTAAATGCGGCGATCTCAGTCTCACTGAAAAGCTCAATGTGCTACTTGCATTGTACGACCAATATCGATGGATCGGATAGGGATTCAGGAACATTCACCATTGAACCCGAACCTGGGACTACTTGCCAGGCTCAATGCTGGAAAAATTGGGACCAAACCAAGCAGCTGGAGATGTTCGGTTTAGACAAGCTGATGAAGAATGATAACCACTGGGGCTGGTGGGGCGCTAATGCCGAAGAATTTCTCACCCATTCCTACAACCATTGGCAACGGTCGCAATTTCGCCCAGACGTCCTGTTCCCAACTATCGATCAAGTTCGAGAAGGGACATCCTCCAACTCTAGTTCAGGTGCCGCTGTGCCTGTTTGTTATTCTCCTCAGCCTATTCAAAGCTACAAGCAGACGCACAATCGAGACAAAGCACTTCCATGCATCTGTGGCAATGAGATCGGCAACGAGACGGTGAGCTTTTTCCGTGAGGCCAATTTCCAGTCCTGGATCGCCGTGAACGAGGGAAAAGGGCTTGCCGAAGCACGCCAGACGAGCTTTCAGATCGACAAGACTTGGCCTGTCCAAGCGTATCTGGCCTTCTGTCACCTTGGCTGGCATTTCCCGGTTCAAAGCGACCAATACTCGGATAATAGTACTAACGGAGGGAAGCACCGCTTCGGCATGGGCGCGGACGTCATGTGCGAACAGGCGGAAAAGGAAGCGCAAGAGGTGATCAAGAGAGGAGGTAGCATCACAGATGTCAACTGTAACCTGTGCTGGCTAAGCAAAACTGGAAAGACTATCAAGGAAAACCAGAGACACTATGTTCACCACGACACCATGGACCATCGGAACAAGTATCACTTCCAAAAGGCATGTGAAGAACAAATGGGGAACAAGGAGGTTTGTAAGCTAGAAACGTGATCGAGTACTCATAGTGTGACATAGAGTGATAGTATCCTTTGCTTATTGGATAGCTGAAAAGAGATTGCAGATTCTCCCTAAGCATAAAAAATCCTTGAGGACGAAGCTCGGACTTGGCGCTGATATGTTCAACATTAATGATTCAATGAATTTCTTTCTTCCACTGCAATTGCCACCTTTTCTCTATCGCAGCCAGCCTACGCCAGCTGACCAGCTCAACGGGGTGGCGCGGTTGCCCCTGACGAGCGGGATCTGCCGTTTTGACAGAACTCTAATAAAGGCGCGTCCGGCGAGTTGCAATTTTCACAACGGCTTTTCATGCGACATGTATTTTGATAAGTCACTACCTAGTAGAACCGTCTTGCATCATGTCACTCGCGGTCCTTGCTTGCGAAAATTTGTAAACATTGGGCCCCAAGCGATGCCCAATTGTGTATGGTGGTTCGGGAAGCTCCGACGTCTTGCGCGCTCTGGGTATTTATTTACAAGACTCTCGCGACGTGCAGCACCGGCGAGCCATCACCGCCTCTAGCACTTGAGATGAATTGCAAGGTGCACTGCCAGCTCACACCCAAAGCTAGGCTGCTCCGGAGTATTCAAACTACGTGACCATTCGAGCCGCCCGTACTGCTGTAAAGGTTCCTATTCGCTGAGCTAAGCCGAGGTGCCGCAGGTTCATCACAAGATTTGCTGTCTGCTATTGGTCTATTCCCCACTATGTTGAATAGTTGGTAGCTGCACGTATGAGGTCAAGCTGCGATGGATCACGTAACATTAATGACTACTGTAAGTCCGGTGTAGGGTGGTGGCAGGACGAGCGGTACCAAGATGTAATCAAAACAACCAAAAGTCTTAGTAAGGATGTCCGTGCTCCCCCCAGACCAAAAGTCGCATCAATCTGAGGACGTGGATTTTGCTCCTCCATTAATTTCCGTATCAGCAATTATTATATTGAAAAAGGTTCAAGGACAATTACGATTCCATCATCTTGCTTTATCTTGCAGGGTCTGCGGTAGCGTGCCGGGCGGCAGCGTACCCCGGAGGCCGGCCTGTCAAAGAAATTTCTCGCCAACACGCGGTAAACAAAGCAAAAACCTTCAACGGTACCAACCACCACAGCGAACGTTGACCATTATTACTGCTCTACTTACCTATAGCCTCATCATCGAAGATTCTCCGACTATATGCACCTCCGCTAATATCGGCCAAAATAGCACGACCAGGACCGCGGCAAACAACCTGCGGTAACATGAAGCACTCACCCGAAATATCATCCCTGCGGTACCGACGTGTGGAGAAGCCACTGCAAGCCCAAATAATTCGATAAAGCCTTTGTGGGCTCCTTCATTGTTTCAACCCAGTGATCGGAGCCACGGCGAGAGAGGTCTACCATGAACCCTCCCCCTCCTCCTCCCCCTCCACCCCCACCGCCTCATGGGCACAGTGCTGGCAATCGAAGTGGTCTTCCCGAGGGCAACTACGACATCTTCATAATACCGCCACACTCGTCCGGCGGTGGCTTCATATACCTACCATCTCTGCAGCCTCATCTGAACAGCTTCCTGGCTGGCGTTGCCTGCACTCTGCTGGGTGTTACCTTTTGGATCATTGTCTTACCAGTGTTCAAAGAGTGGTTCTCAACCATAGTGGCTGGTGGTGGGATGTCCGTCATGATACTCTTACTAGCAGTGGGAGTTGCGGGCTGGGCTTGGGGGAAGACCCAGATACAAGCTGGAGGTCCCGGACAAGGAGGTACTGGTGGGGCGCCCAAGGCGCATATGCCTGGACACTCAGCTGGAGGTCCCGCCCCTGGTCCCACTCCTGGATTCACTCCTGGTCCCACTCCTGGATTCACTCCAGGTGCAACTCCCGGGTTCACTCACGGTCCAAATCCTGGCTTCACCCCGGGCCCTGGATTCACTCCAGGATATACTCCCCCTCCGGAACCGCGACCGCCACCCAAGCCTACGTGGCAACGAGCTAATCCTGCACCAAATGGAACAGCGAAGTCAGTGTGGGAGAAGGCCAGGGAGGAGACAAGGAAAAAGGAGGAGGAGCGGAAGAAAGCCGAAGAGTTGCGGAAAAAGAGGGAGGAGGATGAGAAAGAGCGAATTAAACAAAGGGAAAAAGACGCACGAGAACGGGAGGCCCGAGAGGCACGAGAGAAGAGAGAAAAAGAAAGAGCACAGGAAAGAGCACAGGAGCGAGCACAGGAGCGAGCACAGGAACGAGCACAGGAGCGAGCACAGGAGCGAGCACAGGAGAGACCACGACCAGCATCTCCCACCAAAGAACACCGACATCCAACCGCAAAGACCGCAACAGACGATGATGCCTATTCGTACAGGCCTTACGACGAGCCGAAACGATCTACAAAGACAGCTACCGCTTCGTCAATATATTCTGAGTCCTCATACGCACCCTCACAGTCGACCAGTCGGACAACACCACCACCTTCTCATCGAGGCCCATATCGTTGCAAAGATCCCGATAAGATTGTCCTCAAGGCAGTTTATTCATTCAATAACACATTCACCAAAGTTCCAATTTCCAAATTGGTCTCTGGAGTGGGCGCCGTAACAGATGGTCTCATTCTCCGAATTACAACCGAAGGTCTCTTTATTGACGACGACGTGAGAGGCGTTCCCCAGCGGGAATGGGATGTCAAGGCATGGACTTTGAAATTGGTAGAGGTATGGTGTCCCCACCTACACGCGTTGGGAGCAATTTCTGGCTCCACTACCGCAACGCGCAATGCTCCAACTGGTTCTTCTGGATTGTTTTCCAAGAAATGGGCTTCCAAAACTCCTTCTGCCGAAGAGTCTGAGTCTTTCGTTGAAGCGTCTTCGCGTGCTTGCAAACCCTACCTGTCTGGATCTTCAGGTGCTTCTTCTTCATCGATACGAACGAAATCTGACGGCAGTGTTCTATCACAGAGCGGCGAGTTCAAAGGGCTGCACGTCCTCAGAGCAAATATAAGAGATCAGGAAGGCAAAAAATATGTATTCGTCCTGCAAGAAGAAGAAGGTTGGAAGGTCGCAGTTGGGCTGCAACGACTCCGGAGAGGGACGCAAGTCAGAGCATTAGGAGTGAGTGGTATGGCCATCAACGAGACGAAGGCAATCTTGGAAAACATGGGGTGGGCATGAAGAGGACCTGTTGTTGACCAATAAGCAGCAAGGGGTCGCTTGGAATGCAAACTCTACCACGATACACCATCTTCACTTTTACGGAAATCTCTTTCTGCATGTCATCTCTGAACGGGTAAACACCTACTTTTCGAAAATTTTGAGCCCAGGCGGAGCGCAGCATCAGCATAGCATGAGCGATGGAGTTCACATTCGATTGTAGGCATTTGGACGCATCTCTCATACCCCACATATTTGGCGCAGCGCGTTTGATGTACATACAAGATTGTTTGATGGACCGAAGCCAATCGTTCGAGATTTGGACACTTAAGGGGGGAGAGCAGACATACACCAATACATATATTTGGAAAACATGTCCTTGTTGTACTCAGTCACTCAAAGTGTTTCCAGCTTCAATACCACACCAGACCTTTGTATCGCATTAGTTACATGATTATCTAGTCGAGCCATTAATTTGGGTTTGGGTTTTGAAAGGAGTAAGTGACGCCAAGGCTTTTCTCAGCCCTACGATGATTTCGTTTTCCAGCCTCCCTCGTCCAGTCTCTTCCTGCCACCTCACCAGCGCGCCAGCCTCCGCCGACAGCAAATATGTATCTACTCCTCGCTACCAGCTCCAGCAGGATGTCATTCAAACTGTGTTCTACATTCCAACGGCTTTACGGCAGACATGAATTTTGGTGATTCCAAGCTCCGCTATGTCAATACCAGCACTCCTCGACTAGTACATACAAACTCCAAACAATCTATCACGGCATCTGATGACTACTATTCGCTCACCTCCGAGGGATCGAGCAATAATGATGATCGAAACATCGTCCAGCGATACCAGACCCCGCCATTGCGTATGCGATCCGCTGATCCAAGTCGAGACGCCCTACAATCAGAAGCAACCATTCCCACCGTCCGGCCGGTAAAGCACCAGGACCCAGGTGACGATGAGAAACCGGAGGTACCGATCAGAAATGAACAACATCGGATTCCCAGAAAGCCTGTGTCTTCGTCTTCATCAGATGGTACAATCGTCCGAAGACCAGTCAGCGAGATTATTAGCCCACCAACCCCTGGAGTCGACGACACACCATATATTCAATTCGCAATCGACCAATTGACTCGGGATGAGGAAGTGGCAGGCTTGCGACATCCAGGTAATTCGTCAACCTATCCTGTCGAAAGGATCATACCCGATGAAGGTTTGGGATACTATGGTACCAGACAGCAAGGGCAACCTCTTCGCCCACAAGACACGCGAACGGAATCACCTCGTAAGTTGTGGTCGATCTATCCTCAACCTACACGAGCCTTTTCTAAAGGTACCACAGCAACAGAGAATATACTACACTCTACAAAACCTACGACTGAAACTTTCAGACACCCCAAGCTCAACTTTGTCCCTCACTCTCTACAATTCGTATCCCTCGGTGCCCTCATCTTCTGCTGCCTCTTCATGATCGCGGGCCTCCTCTTCTGCGCCATCTATCCCTACAGTCACCTCGGCTTATGGCAATACGACGGCACGGGTACAAGCCGTTACTTCGTCTTCGAATACTTGCCTACGCTTCTTGCGAGCTTCATTATCATCTGGCTTCAAATCATTCAATCTGCAATGCATCGAGTTGTCCCATTTATGATATTATCATCTGGACGGAGCATCGGAAATTCTGGAGTTCTACACGACATGACGCTTTTTCCTGTTACTTATCTGATACCCAATTTGTCTTTTTTCAGCTACCAAGAGCCTCTGCTAGGCCTGTGCTCTATAATCTTTTGGCTCGAGATTTTTACATTACCACTGCAGAGCTGCTTATTCCAAACGCGATACTACAACTCAGAGAACATTTGGAGGTGGACAGCGGTCCAGCCGATAGCGTGGACATTGTTTGTTCTCTATCTGCTACTGCTCGTCGCACTTCTACTTCTACTCGTCCGATTCGTACCTCGCCAAACCGGACTAAAGTGGGATCCGGTCTCCCTAGCAGACATCCTGTCACTCTTCCATCGATCGAACTTCCTCTCGGACTTTGCGCGTTCCGAAATGCATACTTCTTCTATTCGCCAACACACAGCGAAGCATCTCAGGCTCGGCTACTGGAATACATCGAAACAGGCAAACGAAGCATTCTACGGCATCGGAGAGGAGAACGCACCTGTTCCACGATTCTCACTAGAACAGGGCAAAATTGCACCAAACACGGGCCATGATCTGGAAGCACAGGAGCCCATGAAGGCCTCCACATTCGACACTCTGAAGGACGTCCATGATCTGGCTTTAAGATACAGATGGACACCTTGGTTTCTCAGAGACGGCATGGTGGTCGCCTGGATCGTCATCGCCATCGTCTTAATGATCGCCTTCATTGTGGTCAGCTTCGTCAACCACGCCGTCCAACGGGGCTTTCTTCCTCTCCTCCCCGCTCCAACGACGACTGAAGGCTTCTCTCCGGCCGACTTCCTCTACAGCTTTATACCCTCCTTAATTGGCATGCTACTCTTCCTCCTCTGGCAGCCCGTCGATCTCTACTTCCGAGCGCTCCAACCATTCGCTTCCCTCGCCCACCGCGACGGTGCTTCAGCTGAACAATCCCTCCTCCTGGACTACACGGCATGCCTACCAATCGAAGTCACCATCAAAGCCCTTCTCAATCGCCACTACAAACTTGCCTACATATCATTCATCAGCCTCCTCTCCCTCACCTTGCCCGTCCTAGCAGGCGGGATATTTACTGCCCAATTCGTCGTTGAAAGGCAAGACATCCGAGTCATAGCCAGTATGCCAGGCTACTACGCTCTCGTTCTCTTCGTCGTCATCTACGCCGTCTCATTCATCGTCATCTGGCCCACGCGGAAACGCCGTTTGCCGCACGATATCAGCACGCTCGGACAGCTCGTCAGCTTCGTCTATCAGAGCCCGCTTCTCATGGAAACGGCGTTTGCAGAGCCGACGAGCAAGACCGATCTGGTGACCAAGTTGTTAGGGACGCCAGCTGGGGAGAAGGAGACACCGAGGTATGCGTTTAAAGTGTATGTGGGTAGAGATGCGAAAGAACACCTGGGTATCGATAGGCTGGAGAGATTCACGAGATTTACGGCAAGGGGGAGGATAGACCATTTGAGAACCGGCAGCCCGAGACATGGTGACTTGGCTTGATAAGGGGTGAACTTGGGTTGACGCCTTTTTGTCACGACTGAATTCATGACGATTATAGATGGCTTACGTTTCACGACACTTATTTGGCTGGATGGCCGAGACCAATTTAATCATGCAGCCAGATAGATAGATACCTTATAATCTACAACACATAATTCTACCTCATAGCTCTTCCACGAATATGCCTCGATCCCGATGTGACAGCACCTTCAAAGATCTTGTGGAAATGGAGCGTGAATAGTTCATTGATTATCCTTGCCCACTACCTACCCCATTCAATCAAAATGCTATCCCCAAAAATCTGGAGGCATGATGCGAGTCCTCTCTTCCCATACTATACACACTATCACTATCCATTCCGAAAAGGAAAAATACATCATGCGAACAGTAAAAGTATCCGTACCCGGGAAGTGCGCGCGACAATCGCTCTATACAATGACTCGGTCGCCCTAGAAAACAAGAGGCAACAGCTCGTGATATCACCAAGAGCGACGGTGGAATTATGGAAGCCAAATGAGGCGATATAGCGTTGCTTTTAGAAAGCCTGTCCCTGCTGTCCTCTGACACCAGCCGGTATCCTACCATGGGGCCCACTACCACCGGGCAACTCGAAATCGGGGTTCGAACTCAACAGCATATCCCTTTGCTGCTGCTGGTGTCTCTGTTCTCTTCTCCCGGGCACGCCTAGGTTAGCCTGTCCGCTTCTCTGGCCACCAGCTCCTTCCGTTCCCGGCCTCCAATTAGGATTGACCCCTCTTTGGCTGATCGATGTCATATCACTTGCCGGACTCATTTGACCATCCTGCAATTCCTCATATGATGAGCTGGGATCAATTGTCTCAATAGTCGGATGCTGGGCTTGCGGTAGGTCCGACGGTGCTTGTGAGATGCCGGGCATTAGAGATGAGGGAACGGCAGCAGAAGACTGGGTCGCTTGCGTTTGGCGGGCGGTATCGATTTCAGGGGTGACGAAGCGAGGATCGACGTCTTCGTAATAGGCATCGGCGGAAGACTGATTACGGCCGTGGCCCGGAGCGTGGGCTTGAGGTAACGAGGAGGTGCGGGGTCTGCGCATTGTGTTTTGGTTGGAAGTGGGAAGTTCGACGGGGTCGAGGGCAATAGTGTTGGGAGGTGGGGTGACACCGCGGGTCACACCAGCCCACACAGAGCGGGGTGGGACGTATGGTCTGGAGATGATTTAGGACGTGAGAGGAAATGGGTTAACAGGGGGTTTGGCTTACTGTTCACCGCTGTAGACGCTCGTGAGGCTCATAGGCGAATCTCTGTGCTCTTTATTCGCTCCTTGGTTTTGGAGACCCACAAGGCCTTGCACGTCGCCATCGCGGTCATGCAGCTGCGTTCGGGGAAATTGAGGAGACGCGAGTCCCGGACTCCCTGTCCTCGCGTCCATCTCGATAGCTTGCCCTATTATCTCACCGTCACCAGGATGCTGGAACGGCAGTGGCGGAGAAGGCTCATTTCTGTAAGAGTCTATTGGCTGTTGGCCTGGCGGAGCTTCTTGTCTCGCATACGCGTATTCTCCACCTGGCGAAGGGCCTCTGCCATAGCCTCCGGGAATTGTCTGTTGAGGTGGTGATGGCCCTCTCCCATATCCTCCAGGTGAGGGTCCTCTGTGGCCTCCTGGTGCCGATGGAGGCCCGGGAGATTGTCTTCTATACCCTCCAGGTGCAGATGGAGGCCCAGGAGATTGTCTTCCATATCCTCCAGGTGCAGATGGCGGTCCTGGTGAAGGTCGTCTTCCATAGCCTGGAGCGGAAGGACTTCTTCCATATCCAGCAGGCCCACCTAGGCCGTCGTATTGCCCAGGACGACCTTCTGGAGGATAGCCGTTAGCATATCCAGGCGGTGGCCATTGCCCTCGCCCGTATTCGTCTGCCATCATGCCGGCGCCTGCTCCGGCTGCCATCGCACCCATCGGTATTCCTCCCCTTCCGTTGCCAGGTCCGTAGGCGCCTCTGCCGGGTCCGTAGGGTCCACCTCTCCCAGGGCCGTAGGGTCCGCCCCTGCCGTATCCCCGAGGTGCGTATCCTCCTCTTCCCCTACCACGTGAGCTTTGGGAATTCATCGTCTCATTGGAGTACTGACGTCTCATCGGCGGCTCGGACATGTCCCTCCTCCGTTCGGCGGGCGGTATTGGACCGAAAGCGTTTGACGGTGGTAAAAGATTCCCATACTCGTCCCTTGGTCCATTGTAACGTCCACCATGCCCCCCTCGTATGTTATTAGGTCCTCCTCTCCGCGGCCCGCCATATCTGTTGAATCCATCATCTGAATATGCTTGTCCCCCACTGCTGGGCATGCTTGGTAATGTTTTGTTGGATGGTGTCCTTGTGTTCAAAGGTATCCTATCCTCGTCGCCGCCATTCTTTGTCTCAAAAGTAGCGAATGCTGGCAATTTGTTATCATCCATACTACCGCTCACAGCGGGTTGGTTTGTCAACGGAGGCGGCGACTCTGCCCTATCCATGGCCATAACTGGAGGCGCGGCTTGGCGAGCATAGAAGTTCTCTCCATTCATTTCCGCATTCTCAGCTATCCTCTTCTTTCGAGCTTTCCTGCTCACTAGGGTTCTCCGCATTGCGCATGTGACAATAGCACTTGCCAGGATGAGAATTGTAGCTGCCAGCACAATCCATCCTCCCCACGCTAGATGTGGGATAAACAGCAAGATGTCTACCAAGAATGCCAGTAGAGTGATTAAAAGCGTTGGTACGGATAGGATGATCAGACCAAGGAGATAGCGAGGCGAATGTGATGGCGAGTGTAGATGAGAGGTAGCAGCTAGTATGAAGCATATAAGTGTGAGGAGAGCAGCGATTGGGTGAACTATGAGGATCGAAGAGAGATCGTGTCGCGTATTAGAGGAGAGGGAGAAATTGGTTTTATCGTTACTCGGATCTGTGGAGGCAGGCTTAGTATCTCGCCTCACAAGAACAATGTTGTAGAACAAGTCATGGCTTGGAGAAACAGCCGTCTCCCCATAACTTTCCATGTCTGCTCACTCCAATTCAGGTGTTCACGTACTTTTATATCCGATCTGTATTTTGCTGCATCCACTCGCCTGGCAAGTTCCAAACACTCCATATGTGATTCCATTGTAGGATGCAAGAGGTATGCCTTTGACGATAGGTGTCGATATGGTGGAAAGAAGCAGTAGAACGAAGGCCACGAAGAAAAGAATTGTCAACGGTGTCGCCGGTCGGAGCATTGTGAAAAGTGTTCTCTGAGCACAGCGATGATTAACTTGAGTTTATAGTTGATGCTGTTGAAGTGTGGTGGTGTCTTTGCGCCTAAATGGGGTTTGGATGTAGGAGGAGGCTTAGAGAGCTCCTACGAGCCCCTTGCGAGCGCATTGGCGATTGCGCACTAGATATAACCTCAACAGTACGACACAGATGGTTTAAGTTCCATTGTGGAATGCCTTTTGTTTGTAAACGAGTGTGCCAGCGTAGGTCGCTGTCAGAGGCGGGCTGCTCTGATGTGGAGGTTGGAGCACTTGGGGGTGTTTTTTGGCTAAGATTGAAGCTAGACCTTTCTACTCTAGTCTCGGGCGATCGGGTACTCTAAGGGTACCTAGTCAATTGGCCCAAACCTTTGGACGGTTACTTTACAGTGTTTCAAAAGAATGACTTAAGTATCAGAATGAGCGGTGTGAGTGAGTTAAGAGTGGTGAACACAGACACGCTCTATAGAAATAATGAAGCAATTTAGACGTCCGAATGTCACGACAATGGAATGATGCTTTAGAAGGGAACCATAGAACTAACTTTTTTCTAAGATTGGATTTTCTCGCGTCCGATTGCTTTCACCCAATTCACGCGTGAAGAGATTCAGGGTCTTCGTAAGTGCCGAAGTTTATCCGGCGTTACATTCAAGTCTCGGCGTCACTAGGAAGACATAGCTTGCACATATATCAATGTATCAAATATAACCATACTGAGGCCTTGACTTTTGACCCCCTGAGATGATTCGCTCTATCTTCGGGCTATCTGCACATTGCCTAAAAATTTCTAAACACTCCAGTATAAATAGTCGAAAAAGACTATTCCCTCACTTGCCTGTCAGGTCCCTCCAAACCCAGCAGTTCCAACCATTCGCTCCTCCTTCCCCCAGCTCTTTGGGCAGACCAACTCCAGCAAAGACTTATCGTCGAACGAGAAGATGGGTTCGACGTCTCATGTATCTCGCTCTGGGCACAGGTGTGCTGTACGGCGTCGACAGACAATTCTATGCCTCTTCCATAACCCGCAGTGCTCGCACTTTCGGTTTAGGTCTCATCGTAGCCCTAGATTACAAGATCAACTTTCGACCGAACCCTCTCCTCGCAGCCTCGATACCCGCGCTTCATGCTCGCAATGCAGAACGCCTGGCCGACCTTCTCCAGTCAAATGGAGGCTTGTACCTCAAAATCGGTCAGGCCATTGCCATGCAGTCTGCCGTTTTACCCCCAGAATTCCAGAAGATGTTTGCCAAGATGTTCGATGACGCCCCTCAAAACGACTGGAAAGACGTTGAGCAAGTAATAAGGGAGGACTTTGGGAAGTCTCCGGAAGAGGTGTTCGGCGTTAGCTTTAGTGGAGATCCAAATAAGGGTGTAATGGAGAGGACTGCCAGAGCCAGTGCTAGCGTTGCTCAAGTCCACTGGGCAAGATTACAAGATGGAACAGAAGTCGCTGTAAAAATACAGAAAAGGGAGATTGCTCACCAAGTGGGCTGGGATCTTTGGTCTTTCAAGTAGGCTACCCTTGTCAGCAATCCAACATAATATGAGTGCAGTAAGACGCTAACGGGATACTTTCTATTAGGGTAGTGACAAAGATATATACCTATTGGTTCGATCTTCCTCTGTACAGTCTTGTACCCTTCATAACAGAGCGACTGATGCTGGAGACGGACTTTGTCAACGAAGCCGACAACGCTGAGAGAATGGGGCAGCTCGTGGCTGGGGAGCCTCGTCTGCGAGACAAAGTCTACGTTCCCAAAGTGTATCGAGATCTAAGCTCGACGCGTGTCATGACTGCAGAATGGATTGAGGGAGTACGACTGTGGGACAAAGAACACCTGACAAAACCCTGGGAAGGCAGATGGAGACAAGGTAGTCCTGGGTGTCATGGAGCCGCTCTTGATCCTCCTAAACACCTGGAAGTCGCAGATTTTGTTCGTAGTAACCTCATTGACGAGAGACTCAAGCCTGATCGGGATTGGTGGAAGGGCAAAGATGGCCAAGGTGGACTCGGTCTGTCTTTGAAAGATGTCATGACCACAATGATAGACCTGTTCTCCGCACAGATGTTCCTCTGGGGATGGGTACATTGCGATCCGCATCCCGGAAATATCTTCATCCGACGCTTGCCTTCCGGGAAACCAGAGCTCGTGCTCATCGACCATGGGCTCTATGTGCACATGAAACCAGATTTCCGGCATCAGTATTGTCTCTTCTGGAAAAGTTTGATGACTTTTGACAATAAGACCTTGGGCGAAATTGTCCAAAGCTGGGGCATCAATAATGCCGATATCTTTGCTTCCGCGACATTGATGAGACCTTATACTGGCGGCGATAACAGCACGTCAGCAGAGATCAGGAAAGGCTTGACTGGTAAGGAGCAGCAAGAACGCGCGTATGAAATGCAGCAGAAGATGCGGAAAGGCATCAAAGATATCCTAGCAGACGAGAAGAAATGGCCCCAGGAACTTATTTTCATCGGTCGAAATCTTCGCATCGTCCAGGGAAACAATCAATTCCTAGGCTCGCCGGTCAACCGTATAAAAATAACAGGCAATTGGGCATCGCGTAGTCTGGTCGATAGCCCTGATCTTAGCCTGAGCCAGAGGTTCAAGAATCTTGGAAATCATCTGCTCTTCAAGTTCGTTCTCTTCGGCAGCGACGTGTATTTTTATGCTGCCAAGGTCAAGCAATTCTTTGGCGCAGGTGGAGGCATGGAGGATGACATGGAACTGCAGATGAAGAAGATTGCCAAGGACTTCGGGGTGGAGTTGAACCACGGCGTCTTTGAGGGGTGAGTTGCTGTCGCAGGCATGCTTATCACATAGCTCACACGACACTCCACTCTCGCTCCGTGATGGACAAACGATCACAATATTTCTGCTTTACGATGTGTTTATTTATGCTTCGTGGTCTGACCTGCTGTTACCGACTATCACCTCAAGTCAACAACGATCGATTCAACCATCCTTGACTCTTACCTTTCCTGCTTTTCACTCTACGAATTTGATACCGCAAACCTCGCACCACTGTTGTGGTTTCTATCGCATCCTTTCTACACATCCTTGCTGCATCGCATATCTTCTATACCATACCTTCGAGCCTGCTACATCTCACGACCAAACGTCAACTTTTCTCAACATGACCGATTTCAAAACACGCATCAATAACATCATCCATGCTCGCAACCTCCCGAACAGCTACTTGAACTTCCCCAACCCAGCCACAATGCCAACCCACTGCTCTGTCGTGGTAAGTAACGTCTCTGTTGCGATTCTTCCATCTATCTCACTGCCCCCCTAGGACCGTACCCGCGTGACCGGGCACCCGGTCAACGAAGTCGTGCCTGCAATCCAAGATCTGCCGGCTCCCAACATCATGAATCCGGCCCTCCAATCCGGTCTTTACAACCCAAATGCGTACGTTCGCGGGGCTGCAGTGGAGGCGATGGGGAAAATGTATGGGTCCAAGGTGATGAAGCAGGCGAGGAAGGAGGAGAGCGACGCAAAGGCTCGTGTGAAGTGTCATGTATCGGATAAGGCGGATGTGCCTTACGAGTCGGTGCCTTACAACCCGGGAATGTTGACCGATGAGGAGCTGGCCTCTTTCGAGGAGTTGATTGAGGAGAAGGTTTTGGAGGAGGAGGAGGAGGAGGAGGAGGAAGCCGCTACTGCTGAGGAGGACGCCACTACTGCTGAGGAGGACGCCGCTGCTGCTGAGGAGAATGAAGGTGAAAGGGAGCCTGCTGGGTTGGAGAAGGAGGGGAAGAGTCCCGCTGTTGGTGCTGCTGTGATGGAGATTGAGGGGATGGAGCCCGTTACTGGTGCTGTTATGGTAGAGATTGAGGGGGAAAAGCTTGTTGCTGATGCTGCTGTGATGGAGATTGAGGGAACGGAGCCTATTTCTGATGCTGCTGCGGTGGAGACAGAGGGCAAGGAGCCTGTTTCTGATGCTGCTGCGATGGAGGTGGAGGGCAATGAGTCTGTTTCTGATGCTGCTGCGGTGGAGACAGAGGGCAAGGAGCCTGTTTCTGATGCTGCTGCGATGGAGGTGGAGGGCAATGAGTCTGTTACTGATGCTGCGGCAGTGGAGATGGATGGCAATGAGCCTGTTACTGATGCTGCTGTGATGGAGATTGAGGGAATGGAGCCTGTTTCTATTGTTGCTGTGATGGAGATTGAGGGAATGGAGCCTGTTTCTAATGCTACTGCGGTGGAAATGGAGGGCAAGGAGCCCGTTACTGGTGCTGCTGCTGGGGAGACAGGGGAAAAGAAGCCTGCTGAACAGCAGAAGAAGAAGAAGGTCTGTTATCGTTGCACCAAGAGTTTAGATGACTGCTAATCCTTCACACAGCAAGCGAAGCCGGCGCCATCAGGTACTGCCTGGTTCTTGCAGCGAGGGAAGGCGCTGGATAGCAAACGTTTCTATTAGGCTCGGTCCCATTCGGTCTATTAGTCCTTGTGGATTAGGACCCGTCGGGATTGGCGGCACTGCGACTGCTAAAGTTTAATCTACAGGCTTCTCTTGATACTGTCACGTGGTATCGTGGCATCGTGTTGTCCTTTTCATGACTTGATACCCCTAGAAGCGGTTTTTTAGACAGCGGTAGCGAATCAAGACTCAGTTTTGTCTACGTTGACGACCCCAGAAATTTGCTACAACATGTACCATCCTAGTGGCACACAGGCTGTGAACTTTGACAACGTTAGGGCACTCTTGCCCGTCCGGAAGTATTCCCGGAGACTGTTGATGTATCTTTTCGCCGCCAATCACTATCACATAGAGGGCATATTGTCCCTTGAGCTTGTCGAGTAGTATGCGTGGATACCAATATTTCCGTCGTCAACGGAGTCTGGCATCCCTCGAGAGGATTTTAGCGATGGCCCAATGCCTGTCTAATCGATTTATATCTAACTTACAACCCAGCCATCTCCCTTACCAACCCAGCCCTCACCCAACCCCTTGCAAAATTCCTACCCATATACAAAAGTACACAGACCCACCAGACGCGGCCTATAACCCCATCATACCATCTCTCCAGACCGACCTCATCCTTCCCATCCCCTGCTCCCTGCCGCTTCTGCCACCTCCTATAACGTACCACCGCCATCCTCACGCCTTCTTCAACTACGACAGCAACGCCATTACCGGCAAAGAACCAAGCTTCCCCAAACGCGCCCTCCCATCCGCCCATGACAGTGTGCGCCGCGAAGCTGTGCACGAACGCGCTGCTCACGAAACCGCCGAGCACCTTGCCCATGTCCGCCGCCTCCTCGTCGGGCTTCCCCGTCAGTTTCCGCTCGAGCCATTCGCCGGGCCAGACACCGTAGACGAGGAAAAGGCGGGAGAAGAGACGATGCCAGCCGTAGCTCCAGAAGTCCCGGACGCTCGTGAGCTCCCAGACACGCGCGGTGTAGAGGGGTGGGAAGTAAGAGAGCGGATGCGGTGCCAGCGGCGCCAACATGATGGCGAATGTACTGTGACCCAAGGAAAATGCACTCATCAGAAAGGCGCCCAATGCAGCGGTCAGAACCAACTGCAACCCGATTGGTAGATCGTCAAACGGCTCCCCGTTTGCTAGATTGAGACTGTAGATGTCGCGGATCACCGCCCAACTGACCACCAAAATTGGCAACACGTGAACGAGTATGGAATGGGTCCTGTCTCTGATGGACGGTCGCCAAGTCGATTTTGTATGCCTCACGTCAGCACTCGACCACGTGAAGCCAGCGCCGCGCATGGAGAGCTCGAGCTCCAAGGCCCAGCTTATTCTGTCTTTCCAGCCGTGAGGCCATCCTTCATCCGTGGTTGCCGTTTCCGTGACCGCTTCTCCATCGCCTGGGGTCAGAAAGTGCAAGCTGGAACAGCTCTTCGCATCGGCGCCCAGCGGAGTGCTAGGCGCAAGGGTGCGAGGAGCATGATGGTATTTCACTCTTCGTGGTATATGTTGAAATAGGTAGGGGGATATGAAGAATGCGTCCAATACCCTGCAGCCACCGTACAATCCGACGAGCGCGAGCTGGTATGTTAAGCCTACGGAAAAAGGGACGTGGTATTTGAGAGGTAGGCGGAAAAAGAGAATGCCGGAAAGGAGGGCGAGGGAGTTGCGAAGGAATGGGATGACGCGTGCAGTGGGCTCAGAGGAGGTATTGGGGAATGGTGGGAGGAGGAGTAGGGCGAGGTAGTATGTCAACGGTGGTGCGAGGGCAGGCAGAAGTGTCAGGGTTGTTGTTCCTGACAGGGGTTTCAGGTCGGAGCGGGGTGGGGGAAGCAGGGTGGAAAGACTGGGCAGGATGGCCATTAGGGATGAGGCGGATGTATCTGTAAGCAATACAAGTAATGCTGGCCACTGAAAGGGTGAGATCTACAATTTCAAAAGTTCGCAGTAGTTCGAGCAATGAAAGGGCCTCGGAGCTAGGGGAGTACATAGGTAAAGGTACTGGTACGTCACAACACAGGAACCCTAGGCTTAGTCCGTATTCGATCAGTCTAACAATCGTGGGTCCATGAACACGGTACAATCATTACTCGTACCCATGGCATGCGTCAAATCCCACAACAATAGATTCCATAAGACTATCTCCGACGTACGACAGTATCAACCCCAACGACTGCGCTTGAAGAGGTAGGCTTTCCATATTCTTCGGGTCAGGACAACATTGCGATAACAGAAGGCAAATTCGATCATCTTGTCTCCTTCTTTGTTTCTCCTTGGCCGAAGACTGACGATCGAAGCAGGAGCATTCCATCAATTGTGGGAGGAGAGGAGAGGTCTAGCCTCGATCGATGCAAGAATACGGTTTGGATGGGGGCTGGAGATGTTGCATACATATGGACTGCCGTTGAAATAGGGTGCATGAATGGCGTACGACACTACTCATCCTCGTCGGTCGGTATTGCCGCACGTTGTACATAAGTCGGAAGGTACCTGATTTTAGCGCCTTGGGATGAGAGGGCCATGTGCTGACCGCAGAAATCCTTATCGACCTGCCTTTCTTAGACCGAGTTATATCTCCTCTCAGTATAGAGCAAGTGAGTCATCAAGTTTGCGCCTGGTGATCGACAGCAACCGGACCCAGATGCAGCTGGAAGAATCGAGAACGCATCCCACTTTCTTGGACCATCCAGACATGACTTTGCATAAAATTGTTGTGTACGTGGATGAACAGCAGAAAGCAGCGAAAGCGTCCGGAAGCTGCTCCGGGTAAGGAAGATAAAGTTATTTAGGACGGGATATCGCCGCTGGGGTGCAAAAGCCCTGCATGATGGCGTCGCCATATGGCGTCGAATCCCTGTAGAAAATCAACCTGCAAGCTGAGGTAGCGAATCGCCATCACACTTCCATGACTCGAGTCATGTTGGGTACGCTATGACTTCTAGCATATCTCCTCGGTGCAGCGTACTCGAGCGGAGACTGGGAAATTTTTTGCAAATTTGTGAATGTTGAAGAAGTCCGAAGACGAAAAAGGCGTCGGCGGCTGTTGGGTTTTGAGGTATGACATCACTATCTTGGCATTTATCAATTTTTCCTTCACAGCAACAACAGCGTGCCACGCGGAAAAGATAAAATTCTAAGTAAGAATTGCGATGCTATCTGTACGTGATACTGTATCAAGGAGAAAGAAAACGGTCGAGGAAAGGGCGGGAGAGGATCCTATCCGGAGCGCCAGTAAAGGGTACTCCAAACGCTGATCCTCTGCAAAGATTTACCCAGTTTGTTTGATTCCTGCATCCGTTAAATCCGACACACATACCGACCTGCACTCATACGCCTCACCATCTTTAATATTTTCGATTCCCTTTCGCACCCAAGTCAACAAATTCTCCGCGTAAAAGGGACCCTCAAGACGGCGCGCTTCCCATAGTCCATACCATGTTCTCTGTCATCCAGCCATAATGTCCCGTTCCCAAAGCCGCTCGGCCTCCTCAGAAGATGACTACGAGGATGACGCGGCCATGCCTGAAGCGCAGTGGCAGTCGCAACAGCAAAGCTCCGCGAATGCAACTACAAGCAGCGTGCTTTCTTCAACTCAGCCCTCCCAAATCTCATTGCCAATGCAGAAGCGTAGGCGCGTGACCAGGGCCTGCGATGAGTGCAGAAGGAAGAAAATCAAGTGCGATGGCAAGCAACCATGTACACACTGCACCGTGTATAGTTACGGTCCGTAAAATCGCGCTACTCGAAAGGCGCACCGGCACCTTTTCAATGCACGGGGCTGACTATTTTTTGACGCAGATTGCACCTATGACCAACCATCGAATCGAAGACGCAATCCAGCCCCTCAGTATGTCGAAGCACTGGAAAATAGGCTCCAGCGCGCCGAAGCTCTCCTGAGAAACGTCCTTCCCAATGTTGACCTCGACGACCCTAATGCTGACCTTGGTGTCACTCAACGCATGCACCTTCCCCCCAACCAAGGGCTCCAGCCTCATCCTGGCCAAGCGAGACCTTGGGTACCTCTGGGGGTATCCCAGCAAGAGAATGAGGGAGAGAAAGATTCGGTGCTTGAGTCGATGGTGACCAACACTGGCTCCCTGGACTTGGACGATCAAGGTAATTGGGACTTCTATGGTCACTCTTCAGGCCGTGTTTTCTTGAGAAAGATGCGCGAGCAGTTCGGCGACTTGATGGGGCAAACGACCGATGGGCAACATGCAATGCCATTCCTGAGGTTCAAAAGTACTTCACAGCCATTCGAATCTCCAAAATCTTCAGCAGACCGTTCCCAAGACCCAAATCTACCAAATACACGTGATCTTTGCGCCAAGGACTGTGCCTTGATGTTGACCTCAAACGCGCTGGATGACGCCTGTGCAATATTGCGACTTGTGCATCGGCCAACATTTGACGCTATGCTTCATCGAATATATGATACACCACCGGAAAAATTTGGAGATGAAGAAAAGAATTTCCTGCCACAATTGTACGCAGTAATTGCTCTGGGTACCTTGTTTGCGAGAGCGGAGCAAAGCGAATTACAAAAGTCCGGCTATGACAATGCTTTTGAGCAAGGGTGACTACTGGGAACTCATCCAAGTATGCAAAACATGCTAACGTGTACATAGCTTCAACTGGTTCAGGATAGCCCGGTCGATGGTCGACGTGACTGACTGTCGAGATTTGACATCATTGCAAACAATGCTCTTCATCGTCTTGTTCCTCCAATCTTCTGTACGCCTCAGTACATGCTATTCGTACATAGGCATAGTTCTCAGATCGGCAATACGCATGGGCCTGCATCGCTCTGTTTCCAACACCTTCAATCCCATCGAAACGGAGCTTCGGAAACGTATATGGTGGATCGTCCGGAAGTTGGACACATATGTCGGAGCATTACTGGGTCTGCCGCAAATGTTAAGTAACGATGACATCGACCAGGGAATGCCTGAGGAAATAGACGATGAATACATTACTAAGGAAGGAATACTACCAATGCCGCCCGGGCGATTGTCGGTCAACGTGGCATTGAATGCTCATACCAGACTGGTTAATATCCTAGCCAAAACCGTGAAATACGTTTATCCTATTAAGGGAACGACGCATGTGCATGGGAAAGGCAGTCATTCGTACGTGGTGAGTCATGCAAAAATTCGTGAAATTGAAGCAGATCTGCAAAAATGGATGAACAATCTGCCGGAGGAATTCAAACCTGGCGACGGGGCTTCGCCAGAATTCATGAGGCAAGATTATTGTTCCGAGATTAGTCATGTTTAGACTGACTCTTCTGTCAGGATACGGCATCTGCTACGAATGGCCTATGCACACTGCGAGATGTTCCTCTATCGTCCTTTTCTCCATTACGTTTCTCAAACTCTCCAGGCCAAGAACATCGACAAGCGTTCTTATGCCTGCGCTGCAGCCTGTGTCAGTGTCTCTCGAAACATTGTTCACTTGACGACTGAGATGAAGAAGCAAGGACTATTAGTCGGCTCGTATTGGTTCTACATGTACACAACGTTCTTCTCCATCATCTCCTTGGTATTCTTCGTGCTCGAGAACCCACGAAGCCAAATGAGTGAAAGCATTTTAAAAGATGCATATGAGGGAAAGGATACTCTTGCTGGACTGGCAGCAAAAAGTCATGCCGCCGATAGGTGCTCAAAGGTCTTAGCGGTACGAGCAACTCACGTTCGGACTAGGAAAGCATTCCCGCATACTGACGTTTACGTTTATCACAGGATATGTTTGAACAACTTCCTGGAAAGCTCCAAGGAGCGCTCGATTCTGCCCCACAACCACAGAAGAAGAGGTCAGCACCCTCGCAGCTACCTGTGTCACAAATGCTACAACGAGCGCCAGAAATCAGTTCGAGAGGCCAGAACGTAAATAACTCTGCGCGTCGGTCAAACATGTCCCCCAATCAACAGGGATCGTTGAAACGTTCATCAATCGCACAGGACTCTTCGCCACTGCGCGATCAGATCACCAACCTTGATCCAATCTATCGAAGGGGTTCGCAGGATCCTTACAGCGCCTCAAACAACAGCCCAAGCAGCTCTATACCCTCAAGCGCGGCTTCATCTGGTATGCAGAACAACTATGTGCCTGATCTCTCTTCCATGATGTTTCCTTCAGCCGACCCTTTCGCTTACCCCAATCAACCTATGACCACGCTCGAAAATCGGCAGTCAATTAAACAAGAGAACCCAGTAGACCGCGGCATGTTCAGCCCACCGACTACCTCAGGCGCCCCTTATGACAACCTAGACTACGGTTCGCTGCCATACATGATGCAAAGCCAGCAGCTTGGCTTTGGAATGCAGAGCATGAACCCTTCAATGGACATGAGTAACATAGACTCCACACCGACTACGATGCCTATGCAAGGAAATGAAGGCGGTGGATGGCCACAAAAGCAGCAGCAGCAGCAGCAAAGACCGGGTGGCACACCTGGCGTGAATATCGACCAATTGTTCGGCGAGGACTGGGGCGGATGGATGAATCAAGGATACAGGCAGTACCCATAACAGGTCGTGTCCGGAAGATTCAGCATCCGATCTTCGTTTGGACATCTCTAATAAGGTCACGTTTCAATGACGCCTCTTTGTAAATAGACACTTGGCACGGCATGCGGTGTATCTGCTTAGCCAGGAGGGACGCGTCCTATGAAGCACAAGGCGCTGGGACCATTTGCTCGAAGGACCCTTAGCTGTACAAGATGCATTTAGGTGAACGATAATGCAAATACAGAAACATACGAGCAGATGGCTTCGTATATTTCTTTATTAATAGACCAAATGTATCTGCTACAAGAGTGCCGACAAATATGATGCCGAGCTGATCCTAGTGTCACCAGTGTTGTCCAATAACTCGATTTGAGCAAATTAGCGGACCGCTTGCATGATACTATGAAGTAATACAGATGCTACTGCCGAGAAGTACTACCACCACGGTTTGATCCATTTTTAGATAACCCTCTTGGCTTCTAGATAACGACGGGGGACCTGAGGAAACAAGGAGGTTTCATTTTCTTCATGGCGGAAATGCTTGGTACTTTAACTTGGCAAGAGAGCGGGATTTTTGCCAAGATGTCTAGCGGCTTGGCGTATTTATACTATCGCTTGTCATTACTCGGATAGAGGCAACATGCGAGAATAGAACGGAATTGTGCATAATTCGTGCGTCCCAAGAGAGAAACATGCTCACTAGTACCACATCGGACAGTGTTGAGCTCAGCTTTCGAAGTTTTCTTCTTCACCAGCCGAGGAAGCCAAGGCCCCGCTCTTGGCGTCTTGGCAAATTAGCGGCTTTTTCACTTTCCTGCTCACTCGAGTAACCCGCTCACTTGCTCCTTCTCTCATCCACCTCTTGACCAAGACTTACAATCTAGGC
Source organism: Letharia lupina (assembly GCF_014066315.1). NCBI lineage: Eukaryota > Fungi > Ascomycota > Lecanoromycetes > Lecanorales > Parmeliaceae > Letharia > Letharia lupina. The sequence goes on from NW_023502980.1 coordinate 801,708, forward strand.
CACTTATTCATACCAAGCTTCCACCACCAAGTTGTTGCAAAAGACGTGGTGTTTTCATCAATATAAATCTCATCCTTGGGGAATATTCATCTCCGCTCCACTGCCAAGAATGTCGAGCCAAGAAGAAGGCCAAGGCGGCCTCCACACTGAAAGCCATCAAAATCATCAGCAGGGACAGCAGCCCGTCCAACATCAACATCCAGCACCGATAGCACCCCTGCAGAGCTCTGACAGCCAGTTCCAATGTCAGTGGGTAGGGTGCGCTGATAGAGCGCCCAACGCTGAGTCGCTCTATGTGAGTAACACGGTCCCCGAATCCTTGAAAGGCTTGAATAGATCTTGACTCAATAGGAACACGTTTGCGAAAGCCACATCGGTCGCAAAAGTACCAACAACCTCAATCTGACTTGTGCCTGGGGTACCTGTCGCGTCACTGTTGTGAAACGCGACCACATCACATCACACATTCGTGTTCATGTACCTTTAAAGCCACACCGATGCGACTTTTGTGGCAAGGCCTTCAAGAGGCCTCAGGATTTGAAGAAGCACGTTAAGACTCATGCCGACGACTCAAACCTCGGACAAAACGCTGGGACCAATGGAGCCAATCGTGGCCATCAGAATGGGCAAAATGGAGGATACAATGCACAGGCTCAGAACAAGAGTAAGTAGCTCAAATTACACCACATGTCTCCTTGAATTCTCATGAGCACTCCCTCAACCTGACATACTTTAGACATGGTCACTGACTTGCAAACCCTCGCTTCTACAGCGGCAGGATTCTTCCCTGAGCACCAGCAACCCCTTCACTCGAATATGCCTATGGGATATCCTCAGCAACCAGTTCAAAATGGCTCACAGTATTCGTATGCACCCACACAGCAAGCGTCTTACTCCTATGGCAACGTCTCTTACGCTGTCGACCATGAAGGAAACAGCCACCCTGTTGAGACTCATAAGCAAGGTCTCGAGTCCATCAAAAATCTGGTAGTAGATACTCAACGTGGCTCATTCGATCCGACCTCTTACCCCCAGATCGGAGCGCGTCTGTCAGCTATTCAAGGTAGTCAGTTACCTTTCCTTCCAGGCCAATCCATAGGCGATTACCAATCTATCCAGTCTGGGGATGGGCCGGAAGCAAGTGTCTATGCACCGACAGCGCAGTATTCCCTGCCGATGGTCCCAAATTTGAGGACTAAGGATGACCTCTTGAATGCCGACCATGTCTTCCAAGCCATGCAATCAACTATCTACGACAACGCCAACAATGTTGCTGCAGCTGGGCTCGGTCAGCCTGGTGCTCATTACGTCCAGCGTCAAAGCCACTCCCCCCCGGGATTGCAACTACCAACTGCACACAATGCAAGCTTTGCACCCAACATGCGTGCCTCACCAACGCATTCCAACCACGATGCCACCCCTGCCTTGACGCCGCCCTCAAGCGCTGGTTCACATGACTCAGACCACTCACCACATTCAGTTCATAGCAACAGCGGAATTTCTAGGGCCCCACGTGCAGGCATGTACCCTACGTTGCCAGGATCGACCTCAGATACAGTGTCCCATCCTTCGAGCATGGCGCCAACATCTACACTCCGATCTCAACCAGAGCATCAACACCGACATGGGGGAGGAAGACTCCAGAAAGCTGCTCCTTCTCGTACCCCCAGGCATGGAGATGTGATGGACACTTCGGATGACAGCCCTAAGAGAGCTTTCTCTAGCTCATCCTCGGCGGCGAGCCCGGTTTCGAAGCCGGTGACTCGCCGCAACATCGACTTCTCCTCTTCTAACCTTGATCCGGCTCTGGGAGGTGTGGCATCCCCATCATCCGGCGAACTGGATGAGGGAGCAATCAAAGATAACGAGGAGTGGGTTGGCAATGCTCGTACTATCGAGGCCTTGAGGACGTGGATCAAGATGAGACTTGAGAATCATGAGTATGCTAGTAATGAAGAGGAAGAAACCGCGGTGAAGGAGGAAACACCCAGCTTATACCCTGTCCTTGCCGGGGTATAGGCGATGGATTGCGTGAAAGACGGATAAGATGGTCGGCTTGATACAGTCATTATTCCCATGTTGAGGAGGCGTTGCGAGATATTACGGATCCCCACTGGCTTGCATTTTCTACCAGAGGTTCGCTTTCATTTCGTTTCGTGTATGCAAGCAGACTCTGAATGGCCAGAGCCTTTACTTTTACAATGGTACATTCAATGAAACAATTCCTTATGAACAACCAGTGCACTCCGCTGTACCCCGAGATCACCCCTCATCAGGTCTAGAGTGACCGCCGCCCTATTGTCGCACGATCTAGGTGATTGTCACACCAAAGGAGCGGAGTTGTCCCTGCGCAGATAAGCTGCTACCGTATCCTACTCGTACACCTGCTGGTATCAGAAACGATTACGTAGGAAACCTCTAGCGCCTATGTCGCATTTGACACAAGAGGTTGCATTACCGGGTAGATTGCATTTCCAGGTGGATACGAGTGTGGTACTAGGATAACTCACGGGCCACCAGGGCTGGATTGTATTGTAAGGCTGAGTTTTTCCCAAAATCTGCCCCTGGGGAAGAGTGGAGTAGCGTGTGGAGGACAAGAGTACCGCGGGGCGAGGGATGAGTGTAGGGAGATGAGTTCACCGCGAGGTTGGGATCTATACTGGGGTTGGATAACTGATCTTTGGATGACCATATGTTGCTGCCATTTGTCACGGAACAGTATGATATGACTCAGAAGTATGGTGTGGGTCCGAAGTGCCTCTCGCCGTCACGGAGCCCTCGAGTCTACCCTCATCACTCTCTTTCTCTGCTTTCCGTGCTGCCCGTCCTGCTCGGATTTGCCCCTGTGTTTCCATGTCCCACGACTTAGATTGATGTCTTGATTCTTTTGAAATCCCCTCTGCTTCTTCTTGATATTCTTTGCCTGAGGGTCCGACCGTTTGGGTATAGAAACATTTGTGATTGCCTTTAGCGCGGTCAGAATCTCTTGATGTTTGCTATCAACCACTTCATCTGTGTGGTTTCTTATTGCTAATAGCAGGGATACCCGTGAAGTAAATTAGGCGTCATTTCCAGCAACGTGGAGATTTTGAAAAGGACATTGAAGCTCGCTCAGGATGCTGCTAAGTGTGATAGGAATGTTTGGTGATATTGTGGAGACAATCTTTCCTGTGTCTGGAATACCCACGATCGACGTATGTAGTGCAAAATGAAGAAGTTGTAAGACTTTCAGATCATTTCTAAACTCATGACCGACAAGAACGATACTCCGAGTTCGCGGAACTAAACATTCCAGATTGAGAAGGATATCTCGCTGATGTATCGTAATCGTCTCACCGAAAAGATATTCCATCGTGGTAGCGGCACAACAAGGTGACCCAGTGACAAATTCATACGTTGATATGGCAGTTTGAGGTGGCGACGAGATTGGATCCCTTGCTATCCAGAATGGCAATACCTATTTAACTATTAAAACTTCAATTAGGATCCTGTTTGAGATTCGATAGATACTCCAAATCAATCGCAATAAAGACGGCTTCGTCTAGACCTCGAGACTCTGGAGGCTTAAGCCCGAGGAATTGTTAAAGAAGTTGAAGATCGTTATCTGAGATGGTGTATTGGAGTGCTATGCTAACGATGGTGAGGTAAATTTGTCGTAGATTTCACGATAGATTATGATATCTGGCATAATTCCTCAGAGGAAGTCACTGGTAATCATTGGTCGCCACGTGTGCTTTATCTGAAATGGGAAATATGTAGTCGCTTCTGATAATTGTTCATGGTAGTGGAGGTAGAGCGGACTTTTTGAGGCGATCAAACGTCATTCAGAGGCGAAGTATCCGAAGTATCCAGGTGCGCGGCATCCACTCTACATTTCCACACATGTCTCTGTAATTCACCTACTTATCCTCATTGAATCTGCACTATTTTGTCAGTGGAAGTGGGGTTTAACCTTGAAGGTACATCGTCTTGCCATGTCATTAGCAGACGTGGATTTATAGAGATTATAATAGAATCTAGAGAGCTAGAAACTTTTTGGAGTCTTTCGCTGTCTATAGTTAGAGCTATACTCTCGCGACAGCTGGCGTATTGGGAATTTAGCAACTTTGTTTTCAAGAGAATTGATACCGGTCCTTACGGAGTAGGGTGTGTGACTCGTAATGTGCGCGAGCAGTCTCACGATGCTCACTCGCTAGAGCGGCGACGCTTGCGCGGGTGGGGGGTACATTTCTCATGTCTTGTCTCGCCAAGAGATAGTTTGATGGCCGCACTTCGAGCCTTGGCGTCTGTCAAGGCTTCTAAAGAGTCGCTCGCTGAGAATCTTTGATTTTCAGTTCGGTTTGTGGAGATCGAACATCGCTGCGAGCAGCCATGCCACCACTGATCCGGCGGAAAGCCCCTTCCTCGCACACTTCTTCAAGCTCAGACAGCGAAGCCTCAGAAGTCTTTTCAGGCAGCAGTCCTCCGTCATACGAAGCCATCGAGGATAATGTATCCAGAAAGAGGCGACGGCTGTCTTCAGGGCCAGACACAGAATCAGATAGCTCAGCAGCAGAAGAAGCGCCAGCGCCAGTACCTTCAACAGCGTCTCGCATCAAGCCTAAGCAGGCCACCCCACCCTTCAATAACCCTGCAGGCATCGAGCACCCTACTGTCAGCAATGGTAAAGTCGTTGATTCGAGAGCAAGCTTCGCAACATTGGATGTTGCACCATGGCTCATTGCATCCTTGGCGGCGATGGAGATTAAGAGGCCCACGGGCATTCAGAAAGGTTGTATACCGAAAATTTTGGAAGGAAGGGACGTTATAGGAGGAAGCAGGACAGGTAGTGGGAAGACTGTGGCTTTTGCGGTGCCTATACTACAAAGATGGTCGGAGGATCCAGTGGGAATATATGCCGTTATACTCACGCCAACGAGGGAACTTGCGTTACAAATATTCGAGCAGATCAAGGCTATTTCTGCTCCTGAGTCGCTCAAGCCGATATTGATTACAGGCGGTACCGAGATGCGGCCACAAGCTCTTGCGCTCTCGAGACGACCGCATGTGGTCATTGCTACTCCAGGACGATTGGCCGACCACATTCTCACATCTGGCGTAGACACAACGATTGGACTACGGCGTGTAAAAGTTGTTGTTCTCGATGAAGCAGACAGACTACTAGCTTCTGGGCCTGGTAGTATGCTCTCAGACGTTGAGACCTGCCTGACCGCACTTCCACCCTCGCACGAGCGACAAACATGTCTATTCACAGCGACCCTGACACCAGAAGTCATAGCCCTGAATTCGCTCCCCAGAACCAATGGCCGCCCACCAATCTTTGTCTGTGAGACCGACACAGCTGATCTTGCAGTTCCCGAAACACTGAAGCAAACATACCTCCAAGTCCCCCTCACCTACCGCGAAGCCTACCTGCACATCTTGCTCCTCACAGCTGGTAACGCTGTGAAGAAGTCAGTCATGGTATTTTGCAACCGCACCGCTACCACCAACCTACTTGAGCGACTCCTCAGATCGCTAGATCACCGTGTTACATCCCTTCACTCACTGCTTCCTCAGAAAGATCGAACAGACAATCTCGCCCGCTTCCGTGCCTCAGCCGCACGAATTCTAGTGGCGACAGACGTCGCATCTCGCGGTCTCGATATCCCAGAAGTCGACCTTGTAATAAACTACGACGTCCCGCGCAACCCGGACGATTATATTCACCGGGTTGGGCGTACGGCACGAGCTGGGAAGAAAGGGGAGGCGGTTACGCTGGTTGGGCAGAGGGATGTGAGTCTATTTTTGGCGATTGAAGGCAGGGTTGGGGCAAAGATGAAGGAGTGGAAAGAGGAGGGTGTGAATGTGGAGACGAGAGTTGTGAGGGATGGGTTGAAGGATGTGGGGGAGAGGAAGAGGGTGGCGTTGTTGGATATCGAGGAGGGAAGGGATGTGAAGGGAAATAGGACGAGGGGGAAGATTCGGAGGCTAGAGTAATGGGGAGAATCCAGTATAGGAGAGGACCACGGCGCTTTACACGTTAATTCTCGTCCAACGACGATTTAAACAAAGAACAGATACTTTGCTCCAGTACTTAATCGTATCTACCCCCATTCGCGCCATACCCCCATTTGCGCCATCTTAAATCCGATAAATCCGACATAGATAGCTACCACTACCATAGCTACCACTACCATAGCTATCACTACCACTCATTCAAATAGCCTACTACCACAGTCTACCATAATGGCCAATACTACGGTACCATAGTCGCCGTCTGTAGGCCTGGCATAGTAGGTATCCCTACCCTAGACTCAAATGTGGCCTACTTAAGCCCAATTAAGAAAAAGACTACTACATCTCTTATATTAGGTCTACTACTACTATTAAACCTCGCTCTATTACAGTAATAATAGCGAGATAGAAGAGATAAAAGAGGTAAGAAAATAGTAGAAAAGAAGAGATAGAAGAAGAAGAGGTAGTAGAAGAAGAGGTAGTGTCGGTTTTTTCAAGACATGGACCATGGTAGGCCGATAAGGCCCAAAAAAGGTGATTTAGGCTCTCCGATATAGAAGCCTTGATAGCAATAACAGATCAACATTATTGTGCTAGTTTGCCATACAAATTTGGTGAAAGGTAGGCATTTTGGTGTTGCGTCGGGATTATCGGATTTAAGATGGCGCGAATGGGGGTATGGCGCGAATGGGGGTAGATACGATTACAGGGAAACTCTTCGAGGCCGTTTTCCGTCAAGCCAGCTCTCCCGAAATGACACAAGAGTCCCTTGATCTCGGGACTCTCAAGGTCTACGCTTTCACTCAACCTCATCTAGGAATGGTGCAAGAAGACATGGACAGCCCCTACGGCAAATCCCCTCAACCAAACCACGGCCCTAGGTCGTGCTAGTGAAGAATTTTTTAATGGTGCCACGACAGTAAAGCCCCGGGCAATTCACTTACTCAAGCATGTTCGAGCGAGTCGCAAAAGGACACCGGCCTTTGCAGAGTCAGGCTCGCCCTACCTAGTCAGATTCTGCCCACTCATCAACGGTCAATATTTATTTTGAGCGGCCGAAGTGGCAAAAATTGTAGTCCCCGAGGCATTACGCCCTTTGGTTAACTTGCTCAATTAGAGTCATAATGCGAAATAGGTACAAGGAATGGTGAATTTTCGGGTCTTGGCGACTGTTTATTGAAGATTGGAGCCAATCAGGCTAGTGCCAGTACAGAAATTCACGGCAAACCCACGAAACGCTTGACCCAAACATATATGACTGTAGAGTTCTTCGAAGTCTACGAACAAGTGCGAGCATCTTTTCGAACGGCATACAGGCTTTCATCTATCCAGCGAACCTACTGCGACGGCGAACAAGGTCATCAGTATTGAAAGTGACTCAGCTCGCGTACGGCACGCGTTCTTTACTTTTTTCCACTCCCTTGACGAAGGGACCAAATTCCCAACCACCGCCAACGAGTATCATTACCAATCTGCACATCTTACCCTCCTCCACCAAGTACACTATCCTTACACCGACAGCAACAACAAAAACAACAACATCATCCGACATCATCCTGCGCAGGCGCTGGGCAGTGGTATTTGTTTTATTTACGGTACGTTCCTCCGATCGATTCTGACGTATGCGAGACGCCGAGAGGTGCATTCGGCTTTGTCAACACATCAACGCATTGCGCATTCCGTGGCTCGGCGTTGCAGCACCCTCCATTCAATATTATGCTGACTGGATATTCTTACTAGAATTGAATTGAGGTAACCATGTCGACCCCCGCCACACGGCGGAGCGAGCGCAAGCGGGCACCCAATCCCCGGATTGCTGATCTCGACTCTTCACCCACGCAAAGGGCGCCACCTGCCTCGAAGAAACGAAAGGTGAGCTCATAAACGGAATACACACCGTCCAGGCCAGTCTGCTAACTTTGACTGCAGGCAAGCGGTCAAGCCGCCCCTCGAGCTCCACGGCGCCAGCGAACACCGGAGGATGAAGTCACCGATGTCTCAGACGAGGCCTCGGATGATGAGACCGCCGTGGATGATGAGCCCGAAGATACCGCCGATCTTATCATACCTTATCTAAAGACCGCCTCCGATTCTGTCGCCGTTACTGAAGAGTATCCAAACCATAGAACAGAAGAGAGGTATGGCAAAGGAAACATCAACGCATTCGCAAAGATATGCGGTAGGGAGTGGACATACTATGTCCTTTCCTCTCATATCTTCTTTGGACGAGCGCCGGATGGGTTTCATGCTCGACAAGCTCGAGAGGAAACGGCTGCGCAGGAAAGCGGCGATGACCAGCCACCGATCGATATTGATCTGGGGCCAAGCAAAGTGGTATCGAGGACGCATGCCGAGCTGAGATATAGCCAGTCGGATGACGGATGGCACGTTCATGCGTACGGGCGCAATGGCGTCAGGGTGGATGAGGCCAATCTTAAAAAAGGGCAGAACACAAAAATCAAGAGTGGCACTATTATCACCATCGCAGGGACTGAGATGCTCTTCCAATCAGCAAGCGGCAAGACTGAAGTTCATCCTTCGTTCCTTGATAGAGTGCTTGAGCATCAGAACAATGAAGGGTTAGATGCCGAACTCGGGACTGGGTACCATCAGCCTCTTCCAGACCGTGCCATACGGGCGCTTCCAAGTGGCCCACCACCGTCTTACCCTCAACAGTACGCGTACACAAGACCGAATCTCAGCCAACAGACTACAATTGCTCCTGGGCCATCCGACCTTGCACGACCCGTTACACCAGAACCTTCGCCATCAAAACGGCCAGCGACGGGCTCAGCGAAGAAGCGATCGCCTAACTCATATAAACGTGGAATCATGATGGAGTCGACTGAGCAGATCGACTATTCATTGGACTCCTCGAAGGATCTGAAGCCTGGCTGCAGCTATGCGTCGATGATTACCTGGGCAATCATTTCCACAGATGAGCAGGCTCTTAGCCTGAATGGTATTTACACTTGGATCAAAGCGCATTACGCATACTATCGACTTGTCAATTCGGGGTGGCAAGTATGTGAAGCATGTAATCCATTGCAAGACATCGAAGCTGACATTTATTAGAACTCGATCAGGCATAACCTTTCCCTGAATCCTGCATTCGACAAGGTCCCTCGACGTCCTGACGAGCCGGGAAAAGGCATGAAATGGCGCCTAGTACCCGAACACCGCCAGGCGACACTCAACTTAGCAAGTAAGAACGTCAGCAAAGGCGGAGGTCGGGTCTCATCTGCGCCTGGCACTCCAGCCGGAGCTCCAAAAACCGGCGGCTTCCTCCCACCTCTTACTAATGGCATGAAGACATCTCCAACAGATCGTAGTACACCGCCTCTGTCCTCGTATCCACCAGCACAGCAAGAGTCATATACACCAACCCGCGGCCCTCAAATGCCAATCTACGCCCCTACCCAAGGCGGACTGCCGGTGCTATCTGACGAGACTTCACCAATGCCCAGACGCCGCCCAAATGGACACCTCACAGCCATTGACTCTTCTCCAACGCTCACATCTGGCGCTTGGGCTCACGACGCACCGATGATGCGTACACCAGCACCCAGACCACACAACCTCAACATGCCGCAGCCCAATACGGTCAAGCTTCCCACCAGCCATCTTGCGGACAGCAGTCCTGCACCATTCTGGCGTTTCGAAAACTTTGGTAGCACGCCTACTCAACCATGGCCAGAGATCAGCCCGATGAGGAACGGAACTGGTGGTGCAGTAGCGATACAGAGTAGTAGTCCACCACCAGTTGCGAATGGGGCCGAGAGCCCGACGAGGAGGGCGAAGCCGCCTGTGGGACCTTACGGACCAACTGCGTATGGAGGAAATGGAATGAAGGATGATGAGGACGGGGAAATTGATATCACGAGGTGAGATAGCCTTTGATTTCTAGGGAAGTAGCAGCATAACGCTGACTGATCAAGCAGGGGTTTTACTAAAATCAGCTCTTACCATCAGCAACGCAGCAATGTTGCCTCGAACGGCATCCAATCTTAAATCATGAGTTCTTCAAGACGCTATGAAAAAAGCATCCAAAAAGCTTACTACAACAACACACAAACGCCAGTCTACCCAGCTACATCTACGCCCATTCTCACGAATTGATCTTTCTTACCTTCATTTCACTGTACATATTCACTGCGTCTGGCTTGCAAGATCGAGTTCATTGTTTGCGTTTCACTCACGACCACTGTCCCGCTGGTGGTTACCGTTCTCTGTCGAAAATGCTTACCGTTCTTTGAGGGCGGTGGTGGCCATGGTTCCTTGAGATTGGCGGCTATTGTTCTGCGAGAAGCGGTGGACTTTCTTTATTTTAGAATTCTTCAAGGGTGCAATTAAAGAGGGTTACGAACGATGAGACTGGATACACTCGGGTTGGGGTCTGAATTTAAAACCCGGGGGAGGGAGGTCATCATCAATGCCTGCTGTTGCTAGATTCAATGACAGTCGCTTTAACAAAACCCGTCCACTCGTTGCTCGGAGATTCGTAGGGGCGGTTCGTACAACTAAGCTGCCTACTGCGTTACTCAAAAGCCATTCAGCGTGAGCTCGCGTGTGCAAAGCTGGCGGGTGCACCGTTAGTTTCAAGAAGATAACTGTTTGCTCTGCCTATCTGGAGTATGTAGGACCGATCAAGATCCATAGCCCATGGCAATCTGCTGACATTCGAAACCCATCGCCGTCTGCAGATAGAACCAAGCCAGATCCTCGGTCGCCACCGGGACAAAGTAGATGAGGTGAAGCCGCCATCCTCGTCAGACAATGCAAGCTTTTCCATGCTTGCCATTCGACCAATGCATGCCAATCTCCACCGCCACATAGCAAACATCGGGAGCGTTCGCCAACCTCATACGAACGATCCATCATAATCACACTTGCTGTTTCATGCTGAAACGCATCGTCCAGCTAATCTTGCCTACTCCATGAATGCAACGCCAAGCCTCAGGTGAGCGGCACGCCCCCGTCAACATCGTCCCCGTACGCGTCCAGCAGCTTCATCCTCGCCATTAGACGCTGCGGCGGCAAAGGTGTCTCTTTCGGCTTGTCTTCTAGAACGATCGAATCCTCATCCGTGTCGTCTTTGACATTTTTTTTCGGCTCCTTTGGAGTTCGGTTCTGCACAGGTCGCTTGTGGGGTGGAATATAGTTTGGATCTCTCTTGGAATGGCTGTTCTGGGGTGAAGTGTTGCCATTCTGAGATATGGTGTTGCTATTTCGATTTTGAGTGTTTCCATTCTCCTCATCGGCCCCGTCATTCTGTGAAACAGCCTTGCCATCGTCTTCTCCAATCCAGCCCCATCCGTCTTCGTCGAAGTACTGTGCAGTTCTCTCTCTCGTTTTCTTTTCGTTGGCGGCATGGTATTGAATCTCGCCCTTTCTCTCGATGCTAGGTTTCAGCGCAGGGTAATGCTTGTCATATCCGTTCGTACCCTTGCCACTACGACGGTCTCCTCTCTGTATATCCCTCGCGTCACTCCTCGAATAGTTTCGATTGAACTTTTCTTCCGCTTTCACGGCTCGGTTGAGTCCTTGTTGGAAAGCACGAGCTTCGGCCATCTCGGCCGCGGGAAGAAGCTTGACGGCGGAGCCACCATCGCCGCCTTCTTCGTCTGCTATTTCCCATTCCTCCGTCTCTTCGATGACGCGAGCTTGAGCCTCAGCTGCCGCGGCAGAGAGTCTTTCCGGGTCGGGTGCTTTGGGGTGCTCATAGTTTAGAGCTTTGAAGGAGATACCAATGAGGGCTTCCACGGTGTATCCTGCGTCATTACCCTGGATGGTTTGTCAGCTGTTAGTGGACAACGCTTTGCTCCTAGGTGACTTACGGCATTGTGGAGGTTCCAACCAACCAAACCAAGATCCATGAGGACGGATCCGAGACTGCTTGGGTTCTGCCCATGCTTCATAGCACGAAAAAGATCGACTGTATCAATCGCTTCGAGGAGATTTGATAGATTGCTGACGTCGTAGCCAATACTTCGAAGGTATTGGATATCGGCACTAATCTCATGGCCAAGTAGAATCATATTGCGTTTTGGTGCGTTGTAATTAACTGGAGATAAGTACTGGCTGCCAGATCCGTACCTTCCGACCACGCGTGCATCAGCTGGATATGAAGGGTACTGGCCTGGTGCAGAGAAGGGGTGACGGAAGCAGGAGGCAATGACTTGTGGTGCTTCATTGATTGAGATCCATTCGCTTTTCCCAAATTTCTCTTCAAATTTATCTGCACAGCCGGCGATGAACTCAGTGTTGTTGAGATGAGCGTATTCTGCGATCCTGAAATGGCGTCCCCGAATCTTCTTCATCCAGTCAAGCCCGCCTTCTCCAGGTGAAGTATTCACAAGGTCAAGTGTATCAAGCGTCGAGATGCCTATCTCTGTAACCTTCTTGTGGTCTTTCTCGTATGATTCAACATCCACGCACACAAAGACCACGTTACTTTCGAAAGGGTACGGGGCAGGCAAAGTCGGCATTAGCGTTGGTAGCTTTAGACCAGCAGCCTCTTCATACGCAGCTTGAGCGGCTTGACTCTCCTCGTAGGTGTGGTTCGGGTCGTTATGGAAGTCCTCCTTTCTAGCGGTCCCACGAGGTCTGATACCGAGATAGCATTGAGCACGCTTCAGTTGCGCGCACCATCCCCGCTTCTGGACCACACGATCTTGCTTCTTCCTGGACTTTGCGTTCTTCTGCCTATTCTTACCTGCTAGAATCGCGGCCTCCATTTTGCGCCGGAACGCTGGAAAGGTGCGGTCTTCCAAAACCTGTGGCCCTCCTAGCTCCGTGCCTGGCTCAGGCATCATTTCTTCGAGATCTAGAAGACTCATCTGATCTGTCAGTCGGCCAAGGTAGCGCGGACGTGGACTCCCTTCTTCTTCAAAGCCGATGTCGAAGCCTGGATGACGGGTCACGTCGGGGAAGTCGGCAGGAATCCTGAAATGAGCATAGATCTCTTTGAAGAGGTCCAGCACTTCCTCTCGTGGAATGAGTAGAAGAGGTTTGGTATTTTCCAGCAGTGTTTGAATATAGTATCTACGTGATATGTTAGCTGGATCGTGTTGAGCAATTACATAAATTGTGGAAGAGTGACACTTGAAGCACAGAGAGTGTGGAATTCGTCGGAAGAGTGATGGGCTCAACGAAAGATGAGGTAGTCGAGGTCCAATAAGAAATATTGAAAGAGCATCCCGTCGACTTACATTGTCCATCCCCTGGATCGAAATTGCCCAGCTGCGAAATATCTAACCGACACTTTTTCAGAATCTTCCGTGTTGTACAAGTGTCGATATGGCCACTTTGTGACTGCCCCTACGGGACAGAACCGGTCCCGAGGACCAGCCAGCTGACCAACTTGCATTTTAGCTGTGTCGAATAAGGAAGGAGAGAAAATGAAATGTCTGCGATGGATCCAAGAAGCTCTAGCTTGGTAGATGCCCAAATGAACCTACGATGCTGACAACGTCGCAAGGTAAGACGAGAGAGAGGATGAATTTAAAGCGATGAAGTTGTAGTCTCAATGGCCGAGATGATAGAGAAGATGAGCGTGCTGAGGTCCCTTCAGCGAGTATTGAAGGAAGTCGTCACAGTTCCTGAAACAATGTATTTGAGTGAGAATGACGGAGAATGCGAAGCTGACCGGATAACATGAGGCCTTTCGGAAGTAACAACCAGACGTCCTCGATAATGCAAGTAAATAGATGCCCTCGAAACGGATTGAAATTGAGTGAGAGTTACAGAGTCAACACTCAACGGTGAATATGGAAAGCTCTGCCAAGGGTTTGATTTACATCTACGAGATCGTGCACGCCATGTTTGGCAAGTGACAGAGGTTTCTGCACCTCAGATCAGTCACTTTGGCTCCTATTACTTTTCCTTGAGCCAACCGCTGATGTAGATACTCGTAGTAACAGGCAAAAGAGAGATTGAAGGGTTTATGCTCCTCCCCCCGAGGGTCCATTGCCATCAGCCCTACCAATATACCGCGCTAGACCTTCCATCGCTTGGCACGTGTGGCACTTACCGCAGTACGATCTCAAGCCCAGAACCTCACTTACGCGACAAGTCAACTTCAGAGCTCGAACTCCATATCTCAGACAGTGACCAGATGGAGGTCATGATAGAGGATACCCCAGCGGATCCTGACGCTCAAGCTACAGTCACCGACTTCCTCGACTACACCGAATACCTGCCCTCGGACCTCGCTCGGTCACTGACTCTCATTCGCAAGCTTGACGATGTCTACGTTACAGCCGCCGACACAGTACATGAGCTTACGAAAGAGTATGGGTCACTACCAAGCATGCCTCCTAACAAGCGGCCGAGCTCTCATGATCTTCGACAGGACATATCCTACAATCTGGACCACGCAATCAGCTGCCGCGAGTCATCCTATGGCGAAGCATCACGTCTGTCTGAAATGGTGGATCGTCACTACAATCGGTTGACCAGTATCATATCCAAATTACACATATTGCCGAAACCTCCATCAAGAGATCCTACACCCGTGCCAAGATCTCCCCAAGCCAGCCGCAAGACTCCCCCTCCTCGTATCACTCTGCGTTTCGATGGCGCGAGAGCAGCAAAGGCTGCTGGTAGAACTCCGGAGAAAGCTCAGAAACGGATTCGAAGTCGAAAGGTTACAGTACCTGGTGAGGTGCTACCACCTCCAAACCCAGACTCTCCACTCCACTTTACCGACTCAGACTGGGAATCCGTACCTCCGTCGCCCATACCAATGCCTACGTCGCGTGTTGGAGGGTCTCGTAAACCAGGGCGAATCAGACCACCAAAGGCCCCCAAGGTGCCCAAGCTGAAACTTCCCAAGCAGCCTCGACCACCGAGACCGCCAGGCACCATGGGAACGAATGTGCATAGCGCCGTTGCTGGGATTTCGACAAGCAATGCTCTATCATTACTGAGTCCTCCGCCAGCAGATGCCAAGCCTGGGAGCATACACGCACCATGGATGCGTCTTACTGAGTGGGAGATGGCGAAGCTGAGGAAGAGAATGAAGAAGAACGCTATCTGGACACCAAGCGAGACTATGATCAGGCGCGAACTGTCGCTTGCCGGTCGAGGTCCTGACAATTACAAAAGTACGAAATCGAAATGCGATGCTGCGGGCGAAGATTTTATTGATGATGACAATATTGCGAACGCTCCACGAGGGAAGGCACTAGTACCAGGCGAGATAAGTGCCGATTCTCTTGGGCTGGCAGACACAAATTTGAGTAACAGGGGAATGGCGCTGAACATTGCCAAGAAGGAGAAGAGGGAGAAGATGGCCCGCGAACAAGCTGATATCCTGGCTTCAGAAGCTCAGAAGCTGGGTCATCGTCTGGATTCCCTCAAGAACATATTTGCCCCACCTCCCGAGAAACTGATCGAGGGCCCGACCCCTAGCACTAAAATGCTCAAGGCTAAGGAAGCCCCGAAGAAGAAGACGGCTTCAGAGGAAAAGCCGAAAGAAGTTACTAAGACTCCTGCAAAGAAGCGAAAACGAGAAGAGTCCCCCAAACCAGAGCCTCCTCCCAAGCAGTTGGATATTGTTACTTCACCTGTCAAACCGTCTTCAGGGACTGCGACTTCACCTATCAAATCTCCGAAGAAGCGTAAGACTGAACAAGCCCAACCGGAGCCTCTGAAGATCACGACCAATACAGTAACAACGACAGTACCCCTTGCAGCTCCAGCTCCTTCTCCGTCAAAACCATCACGACGGTCTACGCCCGCGACACCCGCCACGCCTGTCATGGCAGCCCCTGAAAAGCCAACAGCCGCTACAACTCCCAGACCAACTGCAACCTCTACACGGCCTCGCCGCATCTCTTTAACACTGAAAGGGCCCGCGGAACCTCCTCCAGAACCCGTCCTTGCTTCTTCATGCACTAGTAGCCGTGTACACTCCCGCCGCAGCTCTGCTGGCCCTCCTTCTGCTACCACCCCCCGCGACCATCTTCGCCGCAAGAGCACTACGCCAGCTCCACCACAGAGTCCAGTGCCGATTGTTACTGCTGCTGGTAGACGAAGTAAGCGTCCCGCGCCTGGTCCAGTGATTGAAAGTCAAGAAGGTGGTGCTGCGGTCAGTGTAGGCAAGAGGCAGCATGCGCCGAAGAAGAAGGGCGGAGTGGCTGTATCCAATGCAAAAAGAGCGGCCGAAAATGCGAGCGCAAAGGAGAAAGAGTACGCGGTAAAGTTAGAGGATGAAGCGGCAGGTGAGGAGATCGATGCAGATGAAGCTAGGTACTGTTACTGCGAAGACGTAAGCTATGGGGAAATGGTTGCCTGTGAGAACGAAAATGTAAGTCCATCTCTCTTGTGGCTTCCGAACCTCTTTGTGCATTTACTTACCTTCTGTAAGTGCGAACGCGAGTGGTTCCACTTCGAATGTGTAGGTTTGAAGGAACCTCCTGGAAGAAGGGTCAAGTGGTTCTGCCCTGATTGCAAGAAAATACTGGGCAAGAAATGATCACATCGAGGCACTGAAGCTCCCGAGCCGGTCAAGTGTGGTAGATCTCAACAGGAACTTTACAGGCACGACAAGGCAAGGTACTTAAGTGGGGGACATTTCACTTCTTGTATGCATGATTTACGAGGGCTACGGCCACAGAAGACTTCATACCCTGGGGGAAGTCGCTTCTTGCTGACACCGCTCATGAGGGCTGTCTGCTCGGACTATGTACGATAATGAGGATAGAGCTAGGATGTCGACTGAGGATCAATGATTCAACAGTCATAATATTTTCTAGCGATACGCAAGGCTCTCGGCGTATCAAAAAGATAAGGTAGCTAGCTTAATGGAACTACCTTTTTTATGCCAAATTATAACGCGCCTCACACCGGTTGCTAAGCTACTTTGTGTACTATGATATATGTCGAAGATGATGTTGACGTGCATGACTCGGAGTATTTCCACAGAAGTATGAGGCTCAATTCTAACTCGACAAAGGTACTTTAGAGTGCGGGTCGGCAGAGCTGCCATGGTCCTTTGCGCAATTCAATTGGATGCAGGGTCATCAATCCTGCGGCACAGAGCTCTCGATGTGAGTCTGGACCTTGACTCGTTTCAGATGCTAGAGTATCTGTGGTAATCGAGAGATGGGATCTCCGTCTTCCAACGAGACTACTCAGAGCTGAGATGATTGTTTCCATGTATTCCCTATCATTGATTGGACCATCTTCAGGTCTTTAGTCAAGCCTCCACTTTGATTTTTGATCTTGCGATTGGTGAAAAAGCACTCGCAGGATAAAAAGAAATCATTGTCAGCGGAAATGAGATGAAATCTAGTGTCGTTTAGACTTGTCCTAGTTTCTGTTAAAGCCAGGAACGTGTGCCGACTATAACATCGCGTTATGCCGTATTGCGTAAGGCGTGTGCACTATAGCGGCGGCAGTCGGAATCTAAATGATTAAATCCTTGTTGGCCGAGGGGGGCCAATCTCCACCCACAACCACCCTTTTCTTCTGCTCTGATTCCTCTCTTCTATCCACGCCTGCGCAACAAGGTGAACCCCCCGAGACACGCCCGAGCTGTTGTCGGCGGCGTCGTGGATGCAAGTGCTGTGAGGTGTGGATCAATCAGAGGACCAGTGGAGTTCGAACCAAAATTCGCGAAATTCCACGGTCGCAGTTCAAGGGGGTGGAGCTCTCTTGCACAACAAACAGCAACAGCAAACATCACACTCATTACACATTCGATACTCGATACTCGATTCTCGGCGACTTTTTCTTGTCACCAGAAGCAGAATATCATAATAATGCAAATATAGAGGACAGGTGGGTGCCTAACGGACTGTGGCTATGGACAGCCAGCAGGATCAAATGGAGTACTGACTCCAAACAGCTCAAACAGTCTTAATCCGTCGGTCTATGACTGGCAGCCATTCATTACAAGACCCATAATTCTTTTTATCAATAACACCACCGACGAAGCTGATCTTCGACCGCAACAACGAGCGAAAAACGTCCGCGCAAAGACGTTGTCCCATCTTTACACAATTAAACACAAAGTCATTCAGAAACACTACGCCATCCATTCGCATACATTTAGTTGCCAGCTTCTTCCTCCAGCATAGCCTTTTACACTCGAACACCTATGCCTTTGGGGCAGAATTGGAATCGAATATTTAATCAACACAATCAGCCTACCAGTTGCTGATAACTACACTCATTCATCAAGCACATCTATATTTTACATCTATCGCGGATCAAAGGTCCAATGGAGCACCCGTCCAAGAGACGGAGAATCGAGCGAAATCTGGGAGGACCGGTCGAAGGTCTCAATCTCAACAATGGCAGAGAACGAGCGGTCAGTTTGGGTGGCTCAAGCAAGAACGAGAAGCCAATAATGCCCAAGCTTGTGCTCCCTCCGCACGGAGCGCCAGGACATCCTGCGCATGGGGATCAAGCCGTGGGTGCTTCTAGCCAAGGTGTTGACCGTCCTCACTACCCTCTGGAGTCTGCAGACACGAAGCCCACGAGGGTTCATGCCCGACAAATCGTGCAACCCTCCGAGCCCACAGTACCAAACACCGGCGAAGCGATGTCTTATCCGAGCGGTAATCCAACCTCAAATCCATACCCAGGTCAAGTGGTACCTCCAGCAGGTGTCGCTGCTGCAGATGCAAGAAACCAGGCACTCGAATCACAGCAGGCTCAAGCTCAGGCTGTTGCCGTCAAGCAATTGGATGCTATACCGCAGGCGCCAGCTCCTGCCCCAGCAACTCATGCAGCAGCCAGCGCCAGCTCAAATGCTATGAAAGTCCCCAACTCTTCGTCACAGCAAATAGTCAAGGCACCTTCAACGCCTCCGCCATCCAATCCGTCGCCAACACCAGAGTCCTCTGCATCATATTTTTCCGCCTCACCTGCATCATCACCTAGTCCGAGTCCGCAACTTACATCAAGCCCTTCCGCTCCATCACCTACATTTACTCCGAACAAACACGAATTCGCTACTAATCATAATGGTACTATGTCAGGTAAGCCGCTTTTCGATCCATCCCACTTTCTCTTATACTGATTGATTTTCTAGCTTCTACCACAACATCCTCAAATCTGAGTAGGCTAAGTTCAGAGTCAGGGACCTTGCCTCCCTCTCTCTCCGCACTGCCGACGGCATCGCAGTCTTCATTAGCAAGCATCTCTACTATGATGACTTTCATCTCTGATGCAACGAATCCTAGTGCATCCCTCCAGACCCAAGCCTCTGGCACAAGCTCTGATCAAACAACATTCACACCTGCTACACTCGCTACATCAGGATCTGCACCAGCATCGTCACAGCTCTCGAGCCAAGCATCATTAGCATCCGTAATGTCCAGCGCCAGTGCCGCAGGTGCTGGAGGAAGTGGCAATTCGGGCAACACAGCCCCGACTCCTTCACCTTCATCAAGCTCAAATGGCGGCGCGGGAGGCAATGGTGCACCACCTACACAGGACCTCGTCGGTGGTATCGTCGGTGGCGTCGCAGGCTTGGCCATGATCTTCGTTATACTTCTCCTGTTGTTCCGTTGGCGACGAGGCAGGCTTGGCAATCGGAGAACTATATCTCCGCCTGTCCCTCAGACCATAGGCCACGGAGGTGTGCCGGAATCCGGTAATATGACCCAACGATCCAGCACCGCTCCTATAGCCGCCGCTGGCTTCTTTCGAAGTCTAAGACCTGCTTCATCTCAAACAGCGACCACTGCCGACACCGTTCCTAGTGAACGAGGCTTCCAGAAGATCTCTGGAAGAAAGCTCCCATCTGTACTGGCGTCTGGTGGTGATGGCTGGGGTGACCCTCCTGCTGCCGGTCCTAGTGCTGGACCTACTGGAGCCGCAGCTGGGCTAGGTATGGCTGCAGGCGTGGCCAAAGGCCGAAGCCCTTTCGATGATCCCCCGCCTGGTCAGCGACCTTCTCCATCCCATTCACTATCAGGTTCATCCTTTTATCGTGACTCCCACGGTTTCTACGGCGGTGTCGTGCCAGAAGAACAGACCGAAGCATCCAGCTCTCCTGGATCTTCATCGTCACCAACATATTTTGCACCTCTAGGGGCTGCCGCCGGTCGTTCGAATGTCCCACTAGGTCATGGAAGCCCGAGCCGTCGGGATGAAGCAGCACAGATGCGACCCGGTCCTGCTCGTACGCCTGTCATAAACCAGCCCGGATTTGGCTCAATCCGTGGCGGTGCACCTCCAAGGCCTGTTCGCGCTACACCGCCACCAGCTGGACTCATTCCTGTTCGAGATGGTCTTGGCCGGAGTCATCCTAGCCAAGATGGCTCTCGCGGGTCTAGATTCAGAGAGGACACTACACCACCTTGAGTTATGACCCCCAATTTCTCAAACATCAACTTCACTTCTACTGTCAATATTTAACCATAGTCGTGGTTTTGGTTCATCGCCTCTAACCGCGCTTTCTTGTGTAATTAATCGACTAGCAACGGAGGAACTTTCAACGATTCCGCCACCACCAACGACCTATCACCGGCCGCTGTAACAATATTATCGAGGCTCTGGAGAGTCTTACGCCACGTCTTTTCCTATACGGTTGATCATAATGAATGGGGGTGAATGTGGGTAATGTACCAGTCGGTCGATCCGTCCGTCAGCCTTCTTGTCACCTCATCAGCCGGTACCCTTCAGCTAGAGAGTATCTTGAACAGACACATCGTGGACAGCAAGAGCTATCCATCTTGTGCGATCTCACCGCGCTTCAGCAGGCCTGCCTCATCCTGCAAGTCGCAGGGCATCACTGTCGAATTAAGTCTTTTTTACGATGAGAAGGGGACGCTGCCAGTATTGGGGCTGGATAATTTGCGTGGAGTGGGTTCTTGTGATAGAAATGTGTAACAATGAGGAGATCCTATGTCGCGTTGTCTCGAACGGGGGAGTGTTGTGGGACGGAACAGGCCGTGAGGGCCAGCTTTTGTCAGTGCTAGATACCATGCTGCGAGTGTTATACGGAATTCGATCTGTCAATCATCTTCATGTGCCTTCCAAGATACTGAAATTTCTTTCGGGTGACTTCCCTTCTACTCCGTGCTCGTAAATTTCCCTCCGCTACCCGGCACAACCCCAATATTTACCTTCGTCCCAACCAGGTGCTGTCACAGCACGAAGCGATCATGGGTTACAAACATGATCAAACTCTATTCTCAGGGACTCACCGGCCTCCATCTGTAAACGAGCATCTAGAAGAGCAACCACCTCCCTTCCAGCGCCGCCCACCCCCTCCTCTACCACCCCGCGTTACCCCCAACTCACTTCCAGACCACCCCCCAGACGCCCCTCCTCCCTACACTGAGACTGCACCAATCTATCACTCCCAACCGTTGACCAATTCCTGGACCGCACAAGACCCTCGCTCTTCGTCTACTCAATCGCTCGTACCCCACAATGATTCTCACACGGATGGAGATGGAAATAGGACAGATGGAAAAAGAACGCTGTTACTGGTGTACATACACGGTTTCATGGGAAACGAAACCAGTTTCCAGAGTTTTCCGGCTCACGTGCATAACCTGGTTACGGTCAAGCTGGAGGGAAGCCATGTGGTGCACACAAAGATTTATCCAAAGTATAAGAGTAGGAAGGCGATTGAATACGCGAGGGATGCGTTTGGAGAATGGCTAAGCCCGCATGAGGGGCGGGATACGGATGTCGTGCTGCTAGGGCATAGTATGGGAGGATTGCTATCTGCGGAGGTGGCTTTACTGGAAGGACATCGAGTCTTGGGGACGATCAATTTTGATACTCCGTTTCTGGGAATGCATCCTGGTGTCATAGCTAGTGGGCTTGGGAGTCTGTTCAGACCAGCGCCAGATTCTCCTGCCCCAAAATCTGCAGAGACCAGTGCTGGAAGCCAGGACGTCACTCGAACGTCGACCAACGAAGCCATACAGTCTTCTGCGTCGTCTTCTTACTTTGGTTCAGAGGCTACTGGATCTACGTTGATGCCAACGGAGTCAAGTTCCAATACCTCAATACCACTATCCGCTGCTCCTGATCTGCCGACCAAAGATCCAAACTTCGACCCTCCTTTTGTCAATGATGTGCGGTTACCGCAGCGTACTGGTTGGAGCAATGCCTGGCATTTCCTCAACAAACATTCTGACGATTTGCGTAAAGCTACACAGTCGTATGTGAAGTCTCATCTTGAATTCGGCGGAGCTATGGCGGATTATAATGGTTTAAAGAATCGGTATGGCAAGATCAGGGCCCTCGAGGATGTTAAACCACCACAGAGAACAAGATTTGTGAACTACTACACTGCAAGTACGGGGCGGCCGAAGAAGCCAAAGGAGCCATCGCCTCTTGCATCTCGGACTCAAACTGGTCAACTGGATGGAGAATCGTCACGCATGGCACTGCAGATACACGAGACAAGCCTCGACACTCTCGAGGGTCATTCGCCAGACACGAGTCCTAGGATTTCCATCGAGAAACCGAACGACGAAGAAATAGCCGAAGAAGACACTCAAGACCATGACAAAGCCTTCCTCACTGCTAGCGAAGGCATCAGCGACGATGAAGGCGCAATGTCTGACGTTAGCCAAGCAATGGACCACTTGCACCCGGCTCCTGTTACAAGTGATGAGCGGGAAGAAGAACTCGACGACCATGATAAGCTTGCAGCGCTCAAGCCTAGCAATTCCGATGCCAACTCACGCCCCAGCCCTTCGAAGGCCCCGTACATCGCATTGACAAACCCGCCGCCCTTGAGAGCCGCACCATCTCTCCCTCCGGTTTCCATTGCCCCCGAAGAACCTGCCCTCTTCGACCCCACTCTCTACCCCGACAAGGATACACGCAAACTCGCGGAAAAGGAACATTCTCGCCAAGTCAAAGCTTATAAGCAAGCAGTCAGAGATCGCGACAAGGCGATCGCTGATAGACGGAAGCTCGTCGAGAAAAAGGAAAAGAATGCAGCTAAGGAGAGAGAGAAGGTTGAAAAAGCAGAAGAAAAGGACAGGACCAAAGCCGAGCAGCGTGGCATGGAGAAAGGAGAGCGGGAGAGAGCAAAAGTTGAAAGGGAAGAGCAAAAGAAGAGCGAAAAGGAACGATTGAAGGCCGAAAAGCAAAGAGCTAAGGTGGAGAGCGATAAGCTCGGGAATGCTTCTTTGCGCGAGACAAAGTCGATGGCCGATTCCGATGCAGACGGTGCTGATGCTGATACTGAGCCCAAAGAACAGAAAGCAAAGCGAGATAAGAAATTCTGCATGCTACCGTCGAAGGAGAATGGCCAGATTGATCCTTGCTGGGTAAGGGTCTTTATGCCAGGCGTTGATGAGGTGGGAGCTCATTGCGGGCTCTTCTTCGTGGATGGGGAGAGGTACCAGTGGTTCGTGAATGATGTAGCGGAGAGGATTAAGGAGTGGGTCAAAGAGGGAGCGAGAGGTTGAGGAAAGCGGTGGATGGAAGGATTGAGACGGAGAACGTAGACGGAAGGCTTTTGGTTCGTTTTTTTTACTGTTTTAGACGATACCCATACATATGCCTGTGAACGGAGAGCTGGACGTATGAGCAGCTATATCTTTGACGTCGTCTTTGGGTATCGACATTCAGATACGTGCCATTTATCAGTCATCAGTCTATTGGGGTGAGCGTTCAATAACCGTAATAACGGCTCCTCGTTGGTACGACTCTGGTCGGCCAGTATTTTTAGGGATTTGTACCGCCTCGACCACCACTTTCTCTGGTAGTTTGCCCACCGTACGACTTAGGTACCTAGTTTGGCACTTTTTATTGAACTTGTAAACGGTACCTGCATGATCGGATCGTAACCCTAATACTTTGCCGCTCTAGCCGATATTCTATGGATATGTCATTCTTCCTCAACGGTTTTCCCAAACTTGAAACAACTCACCTTCACATTCGTCGAATACTAGATACTGACAGCGAAGGATCTGTCCGGATATACAACGCCCACTCGGCAAAACTACAATGGAGAAGCCGTCAGTGGAACAAATCAAGCAAATTGTCCGCAATCTTACCGAGAGCGATGACCCAGTCGTACACAAAGCTACCGTAGAAAAATAGTATGTCGTTTCGAAATCACGACCGTGCTCTCACATCATGTCACCTTTCTTTATAGATGACCCTTTCATACTATTGCAAGACAACGTAGTAACCAAAGACCCCCAAAAGAAAACCCAACATGGATTCTTCTCTCTTTTCTCTCTCTCTCGCTCCTTCGATCCAGTGTTCCCATCCTGACCCCACCCACCAGCTTCACCCAAAACGCCGCCTTCGTGCACCCCATCGTCGACGTCAAACCCGCCCCCCACAGCATCGACACCCTCAAGCAAGTCTACGCCGTTTACAAAGTCCTGACGCGAAAGATCGAGATCCACTTCACGCGTACGTAAACCCCCCCCCTCCCTCCCCTCTCCCCCCTCTCTCCCCTACAGTATCCCGTCTTCCCTCTCCCCCGATTCGAGAACCCTTCATTGACGGCGCACGTGAACCACGAAACCAGACGTCACCATCGACGCCGACAACACCCGCGCGGTGATCGAACTGGAGGAAGATGTGAACTTCGTCCTCCTCCCGTTCGGCTTCGCGCGGATCCGAGGGGTCAAGTTCATGACGGTGCTCGATCTCGTGCAGAGTCAACAGGACGATAAGTACTATATTAGCAGACAGTGGGGTACTATACCTTTCCCTTTCCGTCCCCCTTTCCCCTCCCGGCCCCTTTCCCCCTCTTCATGCCGCCTCGGGCATCGTGACGGACGGCATAATGCAGACTGCTGACGGCGGCATAGATATCATACCCGTGGACGCGGCCATCAAGAGCTTCCCTTTCGGCTTCGTGTACGGCTGGTGGCGGGGTGTCTGCACGCTTACGGGGTCGGTGGTGGGGTCGGGGCTGCAGATGTCGGGGCTGTGGGCGACGGCTTAGATCGGGTGAGCGCGTGCTGAGAAGAGTGTGTAGAGGATCAGACACATCACATTGACCCAAAAGGAGGCAGTTGTGGGGGTGTCAGGTTGGGAGATTTTGAAACTTCCGGCTTCGGAATGGACGTGCTGTGTGTGGATCGAAGACCTTGCGGGGGCTGTCTTTGCATCTTCATCAAAGAATTTTCGGCTTGGTGTAATAGAAAGGGTGGATATCACGAGACATAGACTACAAATCAGCATTATGATCTTGACGACAGAAACGCCTTCGCTTCATCCTCATCCACATTCGACTTGTCCGAGCTCTTTTTCTCAATTAATCCAAGCTTGTTCTTACGGATCTCATACCACATCTCCCTCCTATCACCCCCCAGCTCCTCCCCCAACAACTTCCCCTTCAGAATCTTGATAAACTCATTATACAACCCCGGCTCCTCCATGTCAATCATCTCATTCCTCATCAGGTCCAACTCCTCCACCGCCTTGCCATAAGCAATGTCACCGAAGCTGTCTTTGATTTGCGCTTCGATGATTGTGGAAAGTTGCTTGACGGCGTCACGGACCGCATCTTCAGACTCGGTCGTGTCGAGAGCTTGTCGGAATTCAGGGATGGGGTTTTCGCGGGTTATTCTGGTCTTTTTGGATTTGTTGTTGCCGAGGAGAGCGCCGACGTCGAGGCCGGAGAGGGGTTTGATTTCGTTGCGGTTGCGTTTTCTGGATTGGACTTTGGGCGGAACTTTCTTGACATCCGCCGCGGCGATCAGCTTTTCGAGCCTCTTTTTGGATCCAGCCACCAGCTCTTTAGGAGGGTTGGAATATCTTGTAAGTATATCGTATGGAGGGGGGACCGGCTCCGTGGGATGCACCGCTCTCCATCGGACTGCTTGGTCCATGCGATGCAGGACCGGGGAAAATGTATCAGTCATGTTCATATACTCTGCCGGGTTTCCTTCATCATCTTTCCCCAAGTCCGAGAGATCCATTCGGTCAACGTAGTCGCTCATCGCCGCGCTCAGCGTGTCATTTGGTAGATTTCGGTGTTCCCGGATTTCCTTCCCAGACACTGTGATGACTCTGTCCAGCGGTGGAAATCTATAGGAACGGACATCTTCGGCGAAAGGCAGCTGTACATCAAGGAGACATTCATAATCAACCTCGATTGATGGCGCAAGCAAGGTGATCAGGGGCTCTCTATCTGCTTTAGTGACCAAGCGGGCAACTGCATACGATTCCAGCTCGAAGAGAGCATGTATCAGCGATGACAAGGCCATTATGGCCTTGCTGTTCGTTTTCTGAGCGATGACGATGCAAGAGACAGACAAAGTCATATAGCGTTCGAACTGTACTCTGTCAGAGATAAAGTTACTGAAGCATGCAAATATTAGGCACTCACTGTCGACCAGGGAATGAACCCAACGATCTCAAGTCCCGGCTGGGTCTCCAATTTCGTGACGTTAAGGTCAGACTCACTTATGTGCACAGCTGTTCGCCCATACTCATAGCCTTTAGCCAAATCGTCTCTGCTAACGTCTCGTTTTCCTCCTGGAGCTTCCTCGTCAAGGACTTGATAGGTTCGAGCATTCCTCACAGACGTCAAGCTGTTCCCATCAGATTGAATTGGACCGGAATCGGCTCCATCCGCATCAGGCATCATTGTTGCCGAGGACTGTGTGCTGACGTGGTCATTTGATAGATCAGACCGTTGAACATATTGACTTGCTGCAAGCGGTTTTCGGACCACAACCCTAGGATACCTTTCGACATCGATGCAGAGAGCTGAATCAAATTGCTCGGGGTCTCCAAGGGTAAGCTGGCCTTTATAGGAAGGTACAGGTCTCGTGGTCTTGAGCCTTGGCGTACCCAGCTCCTCGATTGCTTGTTGCATTGTTCCGAAAATGCCTTCGCAGTCTTCCACCAGAGCTCTGAACGTTGCTTCATTGACTGCCTGTATCGTCTCATAAGCAGATGTTAGATATCTTGGTTGTGATTGAAGACCTTTTGAGGATCTTTGTCCTCTTCCTTGAATCCATAATCTGGATCGTCAAAGTCAACTCCACTGCCAGTCGTTAATTCTCATCCTTTTGAATTTCGATTTAGTGCATACATGATCACAAGCTCGATATCGTCTGACTTGATCTTCTCCGTGATTTGCGACATGTCATCCGCATCCATAGAGCCCCGTCCATCTGTGACAAGGATTATCTTCCGCTTGTATTTCAGCTTCTTGCAATGCTTCGTGATCATCTGGATGGCAATGACAATAGCCGATATTGCTGGCTTCATTAGTAGATTATCCTTCGAGGGTGAGGGAGACAAGCGTACCGTCGCCATCGGCCGTGTCGCTCACTTTGACTTTTTGCCATAGATCCTTCAAGCCCGGTAGCAGAACCCTGTAGGATTTGAGCCGAGCTCTTTCCAATGCCGCAAGATACCCACTGTTTTATCTCCTGCAGCACAGATATATTTTGGAAGCTGTCTTCGCTGTCTAGCTCATTCTCCGTGCCTATTCGAGTATGAACGTCCGCAATCGCCAAAGTGTTTTAAGGGTCGTACGATCGGTGCGCAGCCCAATGGCTCCAAGCTGTGCAGTCTTCCGGTCGGTCGCTACCTAGATCTGTCAGACAGACTTACGCAGAGAGAGTTTCCACCTACCTACTGTACTGGTGATCTTTTCCCAGACGTAGGTCATCGCCCAGTCAAGATCTGATTCCTTCCTTGCGTTGCGCTTTTCACCCATCGACCTCCCCATATCTACAATGTAGACCGTCGCCTCCTTGTCTGCCATGATTATGTTGCGGTGCTGCTCGCGCCCGCGTGATATCGCGGGAGAAGGGAAGGTTGTTTGTGGATATGTGGTAATGTGGGGTAAGAAGTAGCAGGCAGACACCGTCGCGGAAACTTCTAAACGCGAAGGCACGTGACCACTATGTCTTAGCACCAACGTCTTTCGGCAGTACAAGGCCTTTGAATCTTGACGATGACAGTGCAAGAGACGAATCTATCCTTCGGGGGAAGGCTCCGCTTGCGCTTTTATGGAGCCAATGCCAAAGGATTTCGGTTTGGAACCCCAACAACATGGACGACTACCACAATTTCTGCTTCGCGACGACGTAGTGTCATAGCATCAACTGCACTACTCTGACTTGTCAAGGGAACTTTGCTCCTTCATACGGCAGATTTAACGGTAGAGTCTGACCTTCTCTCGATCGAAAGATGTTCATCTCACTCAAGGCCCAGCCAGGTCCACTGCACATTCTTTCCATACAGCCTGGAACGCTGGATCAGCTAGAAATTGCACGCGTGATTTCAGTCCTTGTCCTCAGTTTGGGGGTGAAAAAAAATTGCGTTGTATGATTTCTGGATAGGCTGAGCTTGACGCAATGTTTATGGACGGAACTCATGCAGTCTTTTTCGCAAGCTTACGAAGGCTGGTAGCCCTTTTCCAACACTGTTGGCCCGCGCAGACGTTCTCAGAATTGGGAAGTCAGCCATCTAAAGGGATCCTTCATGTCCAAACTTTACCCATTTGGTGGGAAAGCGTATCTCGCCGATGCAATCGCTACCAGAAGCTGTACTCCCTTCAATTTGCCGTTCATCATAAGACTTCTTGATTAGCACAGATCATCTCGCACGCTGACCAGCGCCCCTCTTCCTAATATACTTGTTGCTCTGTCTACCCTCGAGTAGTAATCAACCTGAACATCTGCCGCTCCTCCAAAATCCTCGATTAGATCCTAACTCACTTTCGCCATTGATCTCTTCGTTCCATAGCTCAAACGCTTGAGATGTCGCTAGCTTTGTCAGACGTAGTTCGGATGTTCTCGAGCTACGACGGTCACCGCCCTGTTATTCTCTACCTCAGATTTCAGTTCTAAGTATCATTCCAGACAGTTTATAAAGTATTCCACTCAAATACGTGGTGGCGGAAGTCTCTTTGCTTCGGGTGGGAATGCTCCACCAAGAAGAGGCCGTAGAATTCCTGGCCAGAAGCGAAGGCTGTACTCGTACGATGACATTGATTTAATCGAATGGACGAACGATGTTGTTGAATATGGAGAAGGACCTCCTGCACCTTGGGGATCTAGGCCTATTTACGATTCGAAAAGCTCAAAGCGGTAGGCTCAAAACGGTGAGCATATGGTAATACTATCATGACCAGTCATCACAGCCACAGCGTATTCCCGGTGTATTCATGCAACCTCGCCAAAAAACCAGACCTTCTCACATGCTCCATACCCAATTCTTTTTCCAGAAGTACGCCACTCTCCCCCAAAACCTCCCCATACTTCTTTCCGGCCTAGTTCCCCTACTGCAACCTCTCCGCCAGCAAGAACCCATACCAAACCGTAATTCCCAAACCCACCAAATTCGTCAATGCACTAACCCCATGCATACGACTAAACGCCCTATTCAACCTCTGCATCTCTTTCGACTGCGGTCCCTGTTCATAATACTTCTTCCCGTCCCGCGTCTCCTGATGCTTCCTCTCTTTCATAATCCGCGTCGTAACCGGTCCCGCCCAAAGCAAGTTCGCCGCATTCAATGCGAAAACCGTCGCAATGGGCGCTAAGACCGTCCATCTGTTTCGCTCTTGTAGTATGCCGCTTAGACTTGAGGGTTCCGTGGTAATACCACCAAGGGAAGAGGGGGATTTGACGCCAGGGTATGTAAGCGCCATGATGACCGGGAGGGCGGTTTGCAGGGCGAAGTAGACGGGAGTGAGGGCGGCTTGCAGGGTGGAGAATTGAGGGCGGGAGAGGGCGCGGTAGGAGACTATGCCGTTGATGAAGGATTGGTAGATGGAGCTGCCGAGGAGGGTGCCATAGCTGGTAGAGTGGTCGAGTTAGTTGGGGACAGGGCTGGGAGACGGAGAGGGCGGGCGGACCTGATGATGTGGTAGGGGGCGGGGCTGTAGAGGATTGAGAGATCGGACATTTTTGCGAGAGGGTTACGAAGAGGTTCGGACAGTGGTAGAGACTATTTGTTCTCGCGAACGCGAGTAGTGCAGTGGGAGAATGTACGGAGAGCCGCGGCAGGCTGCTGAATTGGGTCTAGCGCCAGAAGCCATGATATCAGCATTTCGCTGCGCGCATACTTTACTTACTTACGTAGACCACGCCCATTGCTCGTCTGACACGCGTGGCGCGAGCGATTGAGATATATGAAACGGACGCTAAACATATCGACGTCTGTTTTAGACTTATTCTTACTGTAATACTTTACCTTTTCAATTTTCAAAAATTCAAAGAGGGAGCCTGGGCACTCCGGAAGAGCTTTAACTGAACTCGTGAGTATTGAATATATCTTCTTCGGCTGCCAGGAAGACATAAATCTGTCCCGGCCTCACCCTCGACTAGGCCTCGGGCGAGCGCTGCCTCAACGGGTTGATACTGGGTGACTACGCCCCTTTTCCCTTTTGGACCTGGTTGATTACTTGAACATTGAAGGCTCTGCCAATGCGCAACGGGCTTCCGGTAATTTGAGCATTGCCTTTGCACGATTCTGGAGCACACCATTCTTGAATTGGTGTATGTGTTACTGGAAAAGCGGCCTTTACTCGTTTACAATACGAGCGAAGCGAAGAGGCGCCATGGTCAGCGCATATCATACCCCTATATTCTTAATCATTGGGAAACAAAAAAGTTCCCGCAAGCACCCCCCCCTCGAAAACCAAAATTGAAATTTCTTGAAAATCTTTACAACCATCACTCTTTATAATCTATAGTTTTCAATAATCTTTTCTCATAATACTAAATATTTAATCTTAAGAATTTTGAAAGATTTTAATTTCCCTATCGTAAGATCAGTATATATAACAGAATAAGATAGGGCTGAGCTTGAAAACCTTGAATTTGTATGTGCAGCCAATCATAAATTCGGGGTTATTACGCCTTTTGGCTAGACCGGCTGAGTCACCGCGGGTAAATAAATTAGCGTCCGCAACCATCAAAATCTCTTACTCTACTTTTAACCCTTTAATAACTTTACTATTTTCTATTAAAATTTTAAGATTATTTTTTTAAATTATAGAACGAAATGTGGGCTTTCAGATTAAAAATGAATTTTTAAATTAAGTCTTATAATTATTAAAGGGCAAGGAATTCAAATATCGCTCACCAAAGTTCGCTCACCTATTTACTCGATAGCCCTGATCAAAAAAATGATTATGAATTTAATTCATAGGCCTTTACTCGTATAGTATAAATTAAAAATATACGCTTTACGTTGAAAAGTTACCTCGGCTATTCTATAATCGCCAAGACTTATCTAAAAAATCTTAAGAATTTAATAGATTTTTATTTTACTATATAGCAGATAATAAGAATATTTTAAAAATCGAAGATCTTGATCTTGATTATATCTTCTTATAGTTATCAAGTTTTCAGAAAATTATAATTTATCGTTGTGAAGTTATTCCTGAAGTTTCATTTTTCGATTTTCGAGGGGGGGGTGCTTGCGGGAACTTTTTTGTTTCCCAATAGTTAAGAATATAGGGGTAATGTCGTATGTCGCGTGTTACCAGCCGCCTATTCATGTACATAAACCTTCGTACTCCCTCATGCATCAACATTTCGTTTTCAATCCTCCATCATCAACCACCGGGCACTCTGTCTTCAATAACTTCGTCCCTGTCCCAGCCTACAGCTCTCAAACTTTCTAGCATCGTCTCCTGACTGTCCTCAGCGATTACTCTCCTCAGATAACTACTCCCTAGGCTCCCGTTTCCCCCAGGGACCCTCCAATTTTTGCCTTGGAGTTACAACGTACTCCCAACCTGGGAGTAATTCTCAGAGGGTCAACCGTGGGGAGTGCTCCCCCAGCAAGTGCCAGGAGGAGCACTCGCCATAAGAGCATTCCTATCGATCATCCAAAAGATGAGGGTTCGCTGGGTGACTGCTCCCCCAGCGAGTGCTCCATAGGCGAGTGTTCCGCACGGTTGATCCAAAAGATGAGGGTTCGCCAGGGAAGCAATCCACCGGCGAGTACTCCCTAGGGTTTCTCGCACAGTCTTAAACCACCTTCAAAGATAGCTATGACTTGGGGTATAAGAAGATAGAATGCCGCTTCAGGTCTAGCTCCGTCGAACAATCAGCCGCTCAGAAGTCCCACCACTTCTCCAGATCAATCGACGGAGATATAGCAACAGTCTCAAACGGCACCCCTCTTAATGTTGAACCATCTTTTTCATACAATTGGGGCTCGAAACTGACTCTCCCATACCCTCTGATTAACGCGCGCCAGTAACAAGCCTCAGCAGCTGGAGTCAGATAGCGATCTCTCATATCCTCCACACCCTTTTTCGCAATCCTCTCCGCCGTACGCGGAGTCTCCAACACTTCTTTGACCTTGTCCTCGAGATCACTCCAATCGTCCTTGACCTGCACGAAATTCTGCTCGGCTCCGTCAGCCTCCAGCGCGTAAGTGGTAGTCTTTAACCACTTAGGCGTATGTGTCACGTAAACACTCTCGCAATTCTGTATGTATTTGCCCTTTCCACTCCAACTGCGTCCCGAGATGTCCATCAGCATTTTGAAGCGGCAGTGATCCCACAGGGTGAGGTAAGCGGATCCACTCGCGCTAACGTTGGCCCAGTCCTTGCCGTCCGTGGCTTCCAAGAAGCGAGGCCGTTCGGGCGCTGTGTTCTTGTTGCCGCGCCATACCAGCTGCGGCGTCTTGTCCTCGAAGGCGACTTGCTCCTCGACCCTGCGTATCTCGTTGCGGATGTGATTGTAGCTAGGGATGTGGGCGTGCGGCCAGGCCCAGTAACCGAAATCGGGCATAAGCCATTGATTCTTAAACTCGGTATCGTGAGCGGGCTTGGTGTAGGTCCAGACGGCTTTGTTCTCGCCAACGATGTCGAAGGTGAATACGAAAAACTCGATGTTGGGGAGAGATTTGCGATCGGGAAAGGCGGAAAGGGCGCGTTGCAGGGCGTGAGCGGTGGCGACGCCGTTTTGCACCCACATATTACCGTGTCTGGAGATGATATACAATTCGCCGTCATAGATGATGGCGCGGATGCGCTGATCGTGCTGGTCTTGTTCATCGAGATCGGACAGGGTGATTGGGTTAGAGGTGAGGTTAGCGACATTGTTATGGATATCAGTGTATTGCTTTGGGAAAGCGATGTTGCATTGTTCTTCTGACAGAGCCAGGTTATCGCCGTCGCGAGTAGCATTGAAGGTCCACTCGGTCGTAGTGGTTTCTTGCTTGTCAGCGGCAGGAGATGCTTTGGCTGTTTGGTGAAGAGTGGCAGTATTCGACTCTTTGCTTGGGACCCCGGGAGCCCATTTCGAGTTCGACTTGACTGTATGGAAGAGTATTGTTAGCAAGCCGGATAAGGCGAGAACGTGCAAGAAGATCCAATATATACGGTCAAAGCGAGAGTCGGTGTGCGTCATGTTGGTGGACTTGGTCAAGGAAAAAGGTGGAAGGCAAGGGACGAAAGGGCCCGCGAGAAGTGAGAGACATCAAACTTGGCTTACCTGGAGGGGCACGGTTGTTGGTATTTGTGACTAATCTTGTAAGCTCTCCTAAACGTGAGACGCTTTCCTACGGGATCTCGTTGATCCTGAAGTTTCGGGTATTTTTCCCCTGAGGGTATTTGCCCCGTGTTTGGCTTAATTAGCGTGTACACGAAACGTTGAAATCGGGGCTGAAACAATAGCGCACATTCCTGTCAACTACCTTACCGAGCCATTCCAGGTTATTATTATATAATTTGAAGATAAATCTCCTATGTCAAGGGTGCGATTTTCTCAGCGCCATATCTCGAGGGATGTCTTCATCGTATGAGTTTTTTTACACTGTGGCCCAAGGCTAGCCGTAGTTGGAAACGATTTTGTATCTCCATCCATAAATTGCTAGCCAATATGTCTCTTCGCACGCAGATACCAAATACCCAGAGCGATATGTGAAAATTAAATCGGCAAAGGTCGTGGCTCCTGTTCTCAAGTGACAGTGCCGTGGGTAGGGTAAGACGAAGCTCTTGCTCCCACTAAATACTGCCTGAAGCTCTGCCTTCTCGCTGTAGGACTTCTTCTTGACTGCCTCTTCCGAGCCCGGGGACTGCTCTGTTCTGCAGGACTTCCGTCTGGGCACTCGTTGTGATGATACCCGGTTTTCTCGCACCGCCAGCACAAGGTATGCGTTCTGGCCATTTTGCGCAGGCTGGCCACGATTGATCACTGACTTGGCGACACAGACTCCATTTAGTGCCCCGTTGCGCGGGTCTTGTTCAATGCTACGAAGGTGCTCCACCGCCATAGCTGTCGTCAAAACCTAGCTTGTCTATAATCCCGAAGACACAACTTACAGAAGGGTACACTCCTGCTTATATGCATGAGATTGCCTGAAAATGAAGCCCTTGCTTTGATTCTGATTCAGTGAAAATGCCTTACAGATAAGATGGGATCCTTAATGTTGTACCTGACAGCCGACCAGAACTGATTGCTAGCGCCTTGGCTCACAGCCCTACAAGTCTGGGTATCCTCTAATGAGACCACCAGCTCCTGTGTCTGAATCTCTGTCCTTAGGCACTTCTGCCTACACTTTTCGAGTTCTAATTACCATGTGTCAATGTCAAGCAACTATCTTCCAGACAAGGTTCAACCCTTTAGCACTACACTCAGTGAGCACACGCAGGTAAATTCTGGCGTCTGTGTAGACGTTGAGGTAGCACAAGACAAACGTCAACCCATCAAAACCAAAATTCATTCTACGGCGACTTTCAAGCTTTGATCATTCTCTCATCATCTAATTGAACCTCGCCAAATCTCACGAAACTAAAAGGAACTGTCACTACTCGATGATGGCGACTTCTCGAAACCATTTCCGGTACTTTGCATTGCCGGCAGAGATACGAAATCAAATCATGGAGTCCGTATTGATTGCTGGTGACATCTATATTCGTCCTGCAAAGAGAAATCGCCATGCTCAACAATTCTGGAAATCTCTCTCCTCGCGACCCAAGCGCTTTGTGGATGCTATGGCAATTCTCTTTCGCCATTTATCAGGCCAATCTCAGCGTCTCGTCACCATTACCACGGATGCCCACCTGAAGGGGCAATCCACTATTCAACAACCGGGCATTCAGCTCCTGGCAACTTGCAAACAAGCATACAACGATGGTCACTACATGTTTTTCGCGATGAATACCTTCCATTGGCCGCCGGGTCCTGTCAACACAAAAGGTTGGTACGTAAATTTACGGCCCGAGCACCAGAAGATGATCAAAACAATTTGCATTGATTTCCACCTTGCGGACCTCACCTACGGCGATATGAACGCTGTCGAAGTTTCTGCCAGGCGCGGTGGGGGCGGACGACCCAGTAACTACGATGCAAATGCTTGGAGCTCCGAGGCTATGCTTGAGCTTGCAGTGAGGATGTGGAATATAATTCTGTGCTCGTACAGCCGCTCCACACCCCAGAACCTGCGCCGCTTCGTGGGACTCGAAAGGGTGATATTTCAAAGCTCTATCGGTCGCTGTGTTCTGAATTCGCAGCTTGGGACAGATGAGAACGAATTGGTATCCCTCGAGTTGTTCGTTGCTGCAGTGTCTCACCATTTCGGGACCATTCTCCAACTGCATGTGACCAAGAGAGGATGGAAGAATACAAAGAAGTGGTTAGAGAGGCTAAGTTGAACAAGGTTTAGGGCTTGAGAAGGAGCTTCCAAGGCCATCTCGAGGCTGAAGTTGATATAAGGGCAGAAAAAACACGAAAGATACATTGATTTCAGCGGGGATTACCTTCGAGAGCAAAGTCCTCTTCACTGAAAACGGACATTCAGCCCCAGCGGCTTCAGCTGTCGTTGTCGTATAGACCTCCTGAACATGCTCTCTAGTCAACCACGACTTTTCCATATGACATGCGATTGCAAAGATGCTGGGGCCACAGTGCAAAGTGTTTTCGATGACGTCGTGCCTCAATAGCCTTTGAATGACAATCGGGCTACATGCTTTACTAAACTATTCTGATGTACGAGTCCCGTTCTCTGCTGCCATCTTTGCCTCATGCCTTTAATCTTGTATAAGGTCATTGAAGCCACAAGGCTCCATTTGCTTGACATGCTTTCTCAACTCCATACGCACTCTTGGTTTAGTGTTACAGAAGCTTCGGGAGTGGAGTATATCTTGGATAAATTCTAATCATGAGCTAATCTCAATAGACTCGTCTTTCCCCTGTCTTAGAGACTCCCAAATACAGGCTTCAGTTCAACAATGTGTGTGGGAATCATATACTCCCCATAATAGTCAGAGAGAGCCACGATGCACTTTTGAAACGTTGGTCTCTTTTGAAATTCATCATGGTGTGCCTAGAAAGCTCTCAATTAGCCCCATGGACCTGACCGATTTCTAGCAGAAAAAAAGGAGTTCGAATCGTGGATAGCTTGGGTATAAATATTGGTTGGAGAGCTTACGTCAACAGATCTCCAACTCTCCAACAGTATCTGGCGTTGTGGATCCTTCATCTGCGGACCAACCCACCATCCACCGCAGCCCTCCTCTCCGTCTAGAATTGGACCTATCGTCGAGCGGAAAATAACATAATAGCCCGATACCCTCCCTTCGATGACCTTCGTCAATGCAACCTCTATCGCAGGCGCTTTGACCACGGCCCCCAGTCGATCTAAACTATCTAGGTCACTAGTCCCGAGGATAGCGTGTTGCTGCCAATGAATGCTACGGTCATTGAGTGCTGGTTGGACTTCATTGTGAAACTGCCTGTACGCTGTACTGGTGAAGAATGCGTGGCTTGATGCCAAGTTTTGCCAGATGAGCATCCAGATTTGCGTGTATCGGTCTTCGTGTCGCCTACCCTGCCATGCTGTGATTAAGCCGTGCGTTCTACATGATTAAACATCAGCTCTCGTCACCTCTTGACTGCCATCACACTCCGCGCTTCGCACAATCTCAAACGAGAAAATCAGTAGCCCATCACGCCTCGTCGGTTTTACAAATGGGGAGGCAACAACGAGGGGAACAGCAATGGGACGTACTGGAACAATATACTGAGGGCAGGGGCCAGGTCCTTGTTGATCTCGTCGTCAGAGCGAACTGGCCGATGAGGTACGTGGATGAATTGTATGGCGTGTGGAGAAGACATGTAGGTATCTTAGCGTTTCTGCGGTGCTAACAATTTGCAATATTAAGGCTGGGACTGCGTTTGGGGCGCAGTCTTTGTCAGAGCACCCATTTGTACTATTCTTTTACAAGAAGTGCTTTCTCTCACATACTACGGTGGCAGTCCGGTGGCAGTCAGGTGACTTCGCAGCACACTTTCTTTGACTCCGGCAAAAGTGCGAGGGCACGATTAGGCCGAATACCTACCGTAGACGGCCCCGCATATTTTACTCCGCACCGCGCACCGCGACACTTTACTAAGTTTTGGATTCGATGAAGCGCGTCTGCTCAAATTCTTCGATGTCTGTGCTGCCAGTGACTTCACGGATACTTTTCCATAGCATACTCCCTCTCTTCACCAAAGTCAATCCTCCACAAGCTCACAGAGAACACGAAAATCAACACCATCTCAAATCTCAAATAGAAAGTAAACGGATCAGGTCGTCTTCATGGGCGAATCGCCATCGTGACGGGCGCGTCGTCAGGAATGGGCAGGGGAATTGCGTTGGCGCTGGCACGAGAGGGCGTTCACGTCGTCTGCTCCGACATAAAGAGGAATGCGCACAGCACGGCTTCGAGGAAGACAAGCATATTCCAACACACACCGTCATTGCAAACAATGGGAGAACTTCTGCATATCAACAGTGTGATATGGGCAATACAGCTGAGGATTTTACCTTGATCGATTTCACTGTGAAGGTACATCCTCCCTGACCTGCTTTGTGAGAATCGATTGCATTCGTACTGACCCACCCTAGAAATTTTCAAAGATCGACATAATAATCAACAACGCCGGCGTCTGGTGGCCACTTCGCGACTTCGTAGAAGAGACCGACGAGCAATGGGATATTATGATGGCGGTC
Organism: Letharia lupina; assembly: GCF_014066315.1. Classification (NCBI taxonomy): domain Eukaryota; kingdom Fungi; phylum Ascomycota; class Lecanoromycetes; order Lecanorales; family Parmeliaceae; genus Letharia; species Letharia lupina. Next base: position 839,592 of record NW_023502980.1, read on the forward strand.
AATGGCAAAGGATGCGCGACCGCGATGCGTGAAGCCATTAAACAGATGATCAAGCAACCGATCGCCGAGTCCGGTGCACGAGGGCGGATAGTCAACATCTCATCCGCTGCAGGTATCACCGCTATCCGTCGAGAGGCCACCTACGCTGCGAGTAAGGCGGCCGTGACCACGCTGACCAAAACGGTGGCGCTGGGTCACGCAAAAGACAGGTATGATTTCTCCTCCTTGGAGGTGTTTCTCAATACTAATGATTGCTGGTATCAACATCAACGCCGTTTGCCCCGGTGTCGTCAGGACTGCTCAAGCGAGCACGAACTTCCGCGACCCGGCAATTATTGCGGAGATGCGTAAGGGGGCCCCATGGCCTCGACTAGGCGAGCCGATAGATGTCGCGAACATGGTTGTCTTCCTGTGCACAGACGAAGCGCTGTGGATCAGAGGCCAAAATATTGCGGTTGATGGAGGGTTCACCGTGTAATTGGATTGCCGAGGGTTATTTGATGCAGTCAGTGGTGGCATTTCGATAGATCGGACTTTTCTGTATATCGATCAGATCCATAAAAAGAACGAAGCTCAATAAACAGATTGACAACACGATCTTCAGCGTCCACTATTTATAATCCGTCCGTGTCTCCACAAAAAGTCGGTGTCTTGGCGGGCTCGCGGGCAGTTCGCGACTTTACCCCTCCTCCTCCACCATCACACAAAATCCGCCCGCAAGTCACGCGCTCGTCATGACCGAAGCCGTACCTGAGTTGACAATCTTAGCTCCATCTATATCACAGCAACGCAGTATGGCCGTCTTGAAGAGCAAACCACCTGCCAGCCAGTCAACCTTTCAAACCTCTCCTCCTTCGTCACCGTGGGATTGGACCTACCAGGGTAAACCACCCTACTTCAGCTCTCCCCACCCACCTCCCTCTCAGGAACCTCCCACCTAACTAACCGCCCCTCCCCCATCCAGCGTCGCCCTAATGACTGGCGCCGGCGGCTCCATCGGCCGCGCCTGCGTCCTCCAATTCGCCCACCACGGCCGCACCCGCATCGCCGGCCTCGCCGCCACCGCCTCCGCCCTCTCCTCCCTCCCCGCCGCCACGGCCGTCGAATTCCTCCCCTCAACCGTCGACCAAGCCTCCGACGCCGACGTCGACCGCGCCGACCGGGACACCGTCGCCCGCTTCGGGCGCATCGACTACGCCGTCAACAACGCCGCCATCGCCGCGCCCTTCCGGCCCACGGGCGCGAGCCTGACGCAGGATTCCGACCGCGTTGCTGGGCGTTCAACCTGCGCGGTCTGTGGTTCTGCCAGCGCGCCGTGCTGCGCGTCATGGAGGCGCAGGACCCGCTGCCCGCCGCGTCCGCGTCCGCGTCCTCGTCCGATGGGCCCGGAGGGGGAGGCGGAGGAGGAAACGGTGACCACCGGGGACGGAGCCGCGGGTCCATCCTCGAGGTGTGCTCGAGCCTCGGCCTCGTGGCCATGCCCGCGGACGGCCTGTACATCATCTCGAAGCACGGCGTCCTCGGCCTCGTCAAGACGGACGCGCTCGACTACGGCAAAAGGGGCATCCGGGTCAGCGCCGTGTGCCCCGGCTTCGTCGACACGACCCTCCTGACGCCCGAGTACCGCGTGCTGCTAGACTGGAGCATCCGGAAGAACCCGGGCATACTCTTCTTAATCACGGCCGATATGCCAATTTTGCCGCATGATGTATGTTATTCAGCGTGCATTTGCTTCTTTGCCTTCTTCTCACGGGACTTCAATTGGACGTCTTTGGCTGACAAATCAAGCCATTGAGCCTTTGAGGTCCTCAGTCACCGCGAAATTATGCCGAAACGCACACTGCCCCACTAAGCATGCGGCTCCCAGTGAGTTGTGTGCACGTTTCAAAGTAAACAATATAGACATTCAACCCACTTCATTTCTTACTTCTAATAAATTTGTTTAAATACCAGCTTTGTGCTTTTCAAAAGAGAGAGAGAGAAACATAATATTGCCAAATCGAACTCATCACTTGCCATCATGCCCTCGAATTGGACCCATCTTATTCGCTTCGTTGCCCAAGAAGATGGCCAGATCCACTTGGGGCAAGTAGACCCCAAGACCTACCCTGATCTTGGAGTTGCATCCGTTGAAAAGAAAAGGATTGAGGCAAACCTTATCACCGGTTCCATATTCGACGGCCTCGTTACCGAGAAGACAATGACAGTCGCCCAGCTTCTTCCCCCCATCTCTGCGGATGAAACCCCCATTATTCGCTGCCTCGGCCTCAAGTACCGTGACCACGCAAGAGAAGCCAAAATGCCAATCCCGAGCCATCCGGTCCTGTTCATCAAGCCACGAGCAGCTTTGTGCGGACCCTCTCCGCGGAAAATCAGCGTGCCTAAACATTGTCAGGACGGAACGAGCGACTACGAGGCCGAACTCACGGTTGTCATTGGCAAAACGGGGAGAGACATTCCCCAAAAAAAAGCCGTTGGAGTACGTGTTGGGTACGTGCGGGAACGATGTTAGCGCGAGGACGGAGCAGTTTCGGAATTCCCAGTGGTCCTTCTCAAAAGGTAAGATCCACCAGCTCCGCACCGTTTCGCCGGAGTACTTGACGGCCTCTCAGGCTTCGACTCCTCCGCCCCCATCGGTCCCGTCCTCGTCGCGCAGGAGCAAATCTCCGACCCGCACGACCTCCGCATCAAAGCCATCCACAACCGAAACGTCGTCCAGGACTCGAGCACGGAAGAGATGATCTTTGGCGTGTCGGAAATGATCGCATTTCTGTCGCAACGAACCACCTTGGAGCGAGGGTCCCTGATTATGACGGGGACCCCGCCGGGGATCGGGGCGATGAGAGACCCGAAGGTGGTTTTGAACCATGGTGATGATATGAGGGTTGAGATCGAGGGGATAGGTATGGTGAGGTTTGTGTGCACGGATGATGGGTAAGGCTGACGCGGTGGCAGGTATGTTGATCAACGAGATCTACTATGAGTGAGCAGATGCTGCATCGGGCTGCACCAAAGCATGAACATGGATATCGGGACGGGAGCTAGTATCGCGTATCCAACGTTTCTCATAAATAGATAGCATCGATCACTTCTCACCGTGACTTTACATATTGTCCTCAGAGACAGCAGCGCTCAACCATCAAATCATCACATCTCGACTCGCTGTACGATCTTGTCTACCTTATCCGATGCTGCCTAACCCACGCTTCATCACCCTCGACGCCTACTCAGTTTCTGATCTTCACAACCAAAAATGCACAGAGGTCTACATACGCTTGCTGGTCAATCCTCATGCATACACACTCAGTCCATGAATCTGGGGGGTACATCCGGACCCCAAATGTATAAGCTATCCGGCGAAGCCAAATCCCTCGTGATAGGCGTCTCGCCGTTGACCTGATCGCCATCGACGTAATGTTCCAGGATGAACTTCGAGGTGTCGAACCTACACAAAGGTCAGCTGTTAGCCCACGGGACCCAGGCAGACACCCGCAGTCACCGGAGCCGGCAGCACACGTACCAATAATCGAAAATCTGACTCCCCAATACATGTCTCCCCACGCCCCAACAATTCTCATAGCCCTTCTTGATCAACCAATCGTGCCCGAGCACCTGGGTGTCGAAATCAAACACCTCGAACGAAGAATGGTGCACGTGCGGTTTGGGCCCCTCGAAGAAAAAGAAGGAGTGGTGGTCGACGAACTCTTGGCCGCGGTCCAGGTGCATGAATGTGGTGATGTCGCGGCCTTCTGCGTTGTGCAGCAGGTCGGTGGGTTTGAGGTTGAAGTGGCCGGTCCAGAAGTTGAAGGATGTGGCGAAGTCGGTGACGGCCATGCCGAAGTGGCCGAGTTTGTGGACCTGGGACGGGCCTGTTGGGGTTATGTTAGATGGGGTTGCATCTGGGATGGGGTGTGCGGGTGCTGACCTTTTTGCATCCGTTGGAATTTGTTCGCCGGGCGATGCTTCTCTGTTGGCTGCAGAACGATCCACGGTCAGGCACCCTCTCCGTCAACGTCTGTGTCTGAGAAAGCACTCACGAAGTTGAACTCCTTCTGTTCATGCTGCTCCTTCATCTCCCTCTGCACCTGCCCATAAACCAGATGCACCATAAACCCATCCACCGGATCCTTCACCGTCACACACTCCCCCCCGCCCGGCGCACCCTTCATTTCCCAGATTTCACTCGCAGTCGGAATGGCCCTAGTCGCCAACTCCAAATCCTTCCTGCTCTCCACCACGAACGCCGTGCCCCCAAAGGCATCTTCCTCGCCCTTTGTCGAGCAATACAAGAAAGGTTCGGATCCGTATCCGCGGTAGTAGATGGTCTCGTTGGATTTCCCCACGTTGAGGCGCGAGACCTCTGTGAGGCCGAAGTCAGTCAGGAATCGGTGCTCGCGCTCGAAGTTGGCGTGGGTGTAGTAGACGTGGGCGATGCGGACGAGGACTACTTTTTCGGAGTCGCCGGACGAGGCGTCCGGTGTGATGACGGATGGAGACATGTCGGGCCAACTAGCAGGTGGTATACGAAATGTTTACGAGATAATTTCCAATAGATGGCAAGAGGGTCATGAGCCCGGGAAGACGTCTACTCTCCGACCGGCTTTTAGTCATGTCCAGAATGCCGATGTAGCGGGCATTCGCCCGAGGAAGCAATACCTGACTTACAAGCAGTTACGGACTGCTCTAGTGGTTATGTGATCCCGGGAGCACTGCTACGGGATTTAATGTCCGGAGAAGGTCGTAGAGTTTTGTGGACCGTAGCGGACGAATTATCGGTATAATCGTGGTGCGATGACGGAAATGGGGTGTGGGGTGTGGGGTACCTTATTTCTGACAGGTTCTAGGTGAAAGCCGGGAAGGATATAGCGCGGCTGATCCCCAACATGCATGATGTGTTCGCCATCATTGGATCGGTTGTTAGCGGAGGAGCAGTAAACATTATGGCTGCAACCCTCACTCTCTACGTCCATAGGACGGTCATCAAGGTAAACTGCGGGAGAAGACCGAATGAAAAAATATGAATGGATAGACTTCTGAGCGCTTTTTTTCTTTCTGTGTTCTTTTGGTAATGCCGAGTCTGACTCCATAAGAGGTAGATGACTGCCGTAATTGACATCTAGACATTATCGCGCCCATGTGAAAATGCTAACCCCCAATTTCGATGCTGTCATTCTTTCCCACGGACTTTGTACGTATCACTTTCTGGAGCATCTCCGTGACATGAATAGCATCGCCCAGGTCATGGATGGATCTGACTATAACTTCGACGCGCTCTGCGAGCCCTGATTGATCCATTCCAAGTCATCTCGAAGGTACTTGTGCGCTCTCAGATCTCCACTCCTTGCATGACCTTCGAAATTTTCGGCTCGAGCTGATCGTCCGCACAACCTACCTAACTCACCGCTGGCGCTCTCCGAAGTGACTTCTTGGTAAGTCACGGTTCGAAGATACTTACCGACCCATAATCCACCCGTATATTTCGCTGCCTTTCCGAGTCGGCAAGATGTGATTTGTGTCGATCACCTAGCAATGTAAGCCTGTCCACGACAAGCAAGCAGAAGATTACCTTGTCACCGTACGAGACGCAAGTCTTTTCACCGAGGAAGAGGGCGCCGGAGTTCTGCATCTTCTCCAATGCCTCTCTTGGATGCCGTATAAGAGTCCGGACGTGCTCGCTAGCGTACTCATTGGCAAGCTTGAACGCCTCCTCAAATGTAGGCACAACGATAGCCTCGCCAAAAGTCTTCCATGACGTGCCGGCCAAAGCGGCTGTCGGTGGGATTTCGAGCAACTTGTTACCATCTTGATCGACTCGGTGCCAACCTTCTCTGACGTCGTAATAAGCACCGCAGGAGTGTCGGGTCCGTGCTCCGCCTGAGAGAGCAAGTCTGTGGCCACCGTGAAAGGATCCGCGTGCTCGTCAGCTATGACTAGAACTTCGGTTGGTCCAGCAAAGATATCGATACCAACTTCACCGAACAGCTGACGCTTTGCTTCTGCTACAAAGGCATTACTGGGACCGGCGATGAAGTAAACTTTTGGCATCGTCCCCGTACCGCACACCATGGCAGTAACAGCCTGGACGCCTCCGAGGACCCAGATCTCATCGGCTCCGGCATAGTACATAGCAGCCACTGTTACATTGGGAATCTTGCCCAGGATTGGGGGAGTGCACCCCACTACAGTCTGTACACCGGCAACCTTGGCAGTGACAATCGTCATGTGAGCTGAAGCTAGAAGAGGGTATCTTCCGCCAGGAATATAAATACTATGGTAAAATTATGTCTTCGATGCGGATATTGAGTTACTTACCATCCGACAGCACTGATGGGAATGTTCTTTTGGCTAAGATGGACACCGGGAGGCATTTTCAAGTTCGAAGTCTGTGATAGATTTCCGCTGTGCTTCTGCAAAGGCTCGAACATTTCTTTGGACGTTTTTGATATCTTCGATGGTCTGCTTCGGGCATGCAGCAATTGCCTTATCAATCTCACTTTTCGAGAGCCTGAATGCACGAGGCGACCATTTGTCAAATTTCTCTGAATACTTTCGAACAGCGATGTCGCCATCCTTTCTTATTGTTTCAATCACATCCCTGACTCTGGCAGGCACATCATGTGTCGACCCAGCTGTACCAGTGACTGCGGTCCCTAACGAATGATGGTCTATATGGGTCTTCAGATACTTCTTGTCCGTCATGTTTAATTATTTTGGGCACAGGCTTGTAGACGTCGAAGATGCACGTGCAATGGCTTTATGAGTGAAAAAGATTTGCGGCGATAGCACAGCGCTTGATCAATGGCGCAAGAATGAACAGTTCAACACAATTATACACTGTGTCTTTATCAATGGAGAGTGAAGACAAGAGATGACTTTATGTGATTCATGCCTGCACTGCGACTTATCCCGAAATCCTCGCCGACATCAACACTCACCGCGAGCCTCACACGATAATACTTCGAGTCCGGCCACAATTAAAGCCGTGACTATACACATTCTCCTAGTCAGACGCTCAACGGCAGGGTTCTCTCTCGGGAGGACTGATTCCGGAGTTGGAAAGAGGTTGCTAGGCCAAAACAAGCGGAAATCTTCAGCAGTCGCTGTCTTACAAAATGTCAGGATCAGTACCTTATGCTGGTTTGAAATCAGTCTAGAGAACCAGTTGAAAAGCAAAGGGAGATAGGTAATGTTGTTCTCCATGGGCTGTTGAAAAAGAGAAGGGAAGATGGTGTAGAGAAAGGTGCTCTTGCTTGAGAGTTGGGGAGCAGCCACCGCCCAGGAGTCACGAGTCACAAGTCACGACCCTGAGGCCCACGAATTTATCCCTAGCATCCTTGAACATCTCCCGTTCTCCCACGGTCACCTGACCAATCACAACGACGCTCAGACAGCTTCAGGCAATCATTGGACTTCGGGCTTCGCTAACCCGCACTGCAACAGCAGCTAGGAAGAGAATCTCACGCATTAAGAGTTCGATATGCGGGGTACCATGAACCTCCTGGGCAAGGTCCCTCTTTCCTCACAGATCCGGTGGTCCTTTTACTTTCTCAGTCAGCTCCATGGCCTCGTGAATGTCAATCATCAGATACTCCGTCCTCCTACAGGGGATGCAAAGCAGCAAAACTCACCTTCAACTCGTCCATCTCGGCATCTCAACTGGTGCTGTTCGCCACGACTGCAAGCGCATGACCCTCACCACGTAACATCATGTCGCGCTCAGAAACGCGCCCAGCCAATGATGACGGCATCTACACGCAGGTACCGACTGCGCTACTGTCCTGTCCATCGTGCCGCCGAAGGAAGGTTCGATGCGATAAGGAACTACCCTCATGCTCCCTATGTATCAAGTCATCACAAACCTGTACCTATCCTCCAGGACCATTGAAAGGGCAGGTTACCGAATCAACACCATCTTACCGAATCATACCCCTCACCAAAATTTTGGGTATGATTCGGTAAGGATTCCACAGTTCGGGGTATCAATTAGTAATTTGCCCACCATTGAAACCTGGACCCAAGCTTGGCTCCTCACAACGCCCACTGAAGAGACCTCGCCGCTTCAAGGAAGAGGCCGGCGACCAGCTCATTGACGATGATGCCTATCACAATGTTCAAAAATACAATGCCACCGAACACCAGAGGAACAGTTCATGGGACCAGGGGCTATTGTCCCGGGCATCTGCGCAGTGGCAACCACAACCTAGATCTCGAAATGAAAGAATGGATGAAGCAACTCATGCCATCACGTCTGACCACAATAATCATCAATCTCCAGGGAAGCACATGCTCCACCACTGCTTCCCGCAGTGACTCGACGTCGCTTAACCTCCCGGCACTTTCTTCCCTTATACAACCTTCTCATGAGGTGCGTTGTTTTAGAGATATTACTTCCTATCCCGGACTTCAGCCTGACTCGGGAGACATGTTTTCATCATTTGATCTTTTTCACGATTCGAATTTGTATTATGAAGTGAGCTTCTTTTCCTTGTTTTGTTCATGTTATGAAAGACTAAGCTGACTCCAAAATGCTCTCCAGTCAGCTCAGCAAACCCTTGCAGGCGAGGACGATAGCAAGGAGGTTACTATGCCAGTGTATGGGGACGAGATCTTTTCCAAGAGTGCCAAAAAGGCAATAGACTCCCAAATATGTGATACATTTCGAATTCCGCAGGAGACGGTTACCCATCTGTATGTATTTTCTCGATGATCGACTTCGTAGCCCGCCGCAAGACGGATCGCATCCATGGATGAGGCCAGGTCCCCCTCGTCGAACGCAATCTGCATACACTATACTCAGGACCTAGTGATTCGGCGGGATTCAGACCCTCACGACCCAAGAGGAGACGGCCATGCTCGTCACTCAATGTCGGTAATGAAAGATTCGCCAACACCAGTCCAGCCATTCATCGGGCTATTGCAACAGCAACAGCGTGATCAAGCGGTGTCTTTCGCTGGTGACACGGCCATGCAATGGCCGGACAGGTTCGACGATAGCGCCATCGATAGTGGTGCTTTCGTCGGCATATCAGATGGCCAACTCGACAGTTTTGACTCTGGATTGGCGGACGACCTTGACTTTTCGTTGACCAATGTGTAGAACTGGCATTCAGTTGAGTGATCTTAGGTATCCTGCGTCTTGGAATCTCGAAATCCGCGGGCTTTCCCGAAAGCTGTTTGTGGGTTGGAAATATTGGACTCTAGAGCACCAGAGAACGAGCTTTCCGGGCCCAAGTCCGTTCGCGGCCTTTAGTTCTTCGGGAAAAGGTCAATAATCGCATTGCGGATCACAATCTCAACACTCGCGGATGAGCAGGGGAGTGCTAGAATTGTGCCGGAAATGTTCCGATGGATTACCATGATCGGACAGATCCTCGCTTCTACATCATACCGGGCTCGAGTCAATCTATACTGGCGAACCTGCGTTTCCCGGCCGAGTTCATTCTGAGGCTGGGCTTGCGTCCTGATCTTAACATTCATCATTGGTCATTGAACTTAGGCATGGGTCTGATGATTGGCTTTAAGTGACTTTAAGTGACGTTTGATTTTCACAGAGATACCAGTCGCCAGTCAAGGCTGTACTCTCTCTGGACCTGGGCCTTCACATGTTGGCTCGACACATGCAAGGAACGGAAGAAGTCCGGGGCTGTGGCGATTCCAACTATCGGATGATGTTCAGAGCTTGTGCGAGTAGTGCAAATGATCTAAGTTAAATGACAATTCCAGTCCAACGCTATATCGACTGACCAGCAACATGCGTGTTTGCCCAGACAGCGAAAAATCAAACGAAGTCTAGACCTATGTCTCCTTCCCTTGTCCAAGTACCTGCCACCTCGTATTTAGGGCTAGACCTTTGAGTTTAGGTTTCGTGACAGTACTCGGGGATACGGGCCAGACAAGAACGCCACTCAGGCGGCAGCTGCATCATGTTCTCGTCATAAGCACCCTACTCTCCACGCATCGAGGACCATCCCACAGCTATACAATCTGAACAGGGTCACCACATGGGTCTACCCTCTTTATCATGCACAATCTTTTCAACGACATGTCCACAGTGGCGCTACTAGTATGAGTTCGCTAGCCTCAAATATAGTCTAGGGAGCTTGGTATTCATTTGGGGCGGCCCATCGTAGTGTGGAAACTCATATAATTCTGCGAAAAGCGGATTCGATTGCTTGAACATTGTTCAGAAACAACTATGCAGAAACCGGAGTGGATCGCCGAAATAGTCGGGGTGGTGAAGGATAATATTTGACGCATATAGTTTTATTTGCTGCTCCGCGTTTATGTGATAGCATGTTTTGGGGCTGTGTGGGTAGTAGTTTGAGGTGTATATATCTAGCAAAAAGGGTGTACGTCTAGTTCCATCCATAATCAGTCCGTGAAGAACCATTCCTTTTTAAGCAATATTTGACGCCAAACGCTTTGCTTTCAACAGTCCGTTCGGTACAACTCCACCAGCAGCAATTCGGAACGTTTGATCAAGCATGGAAGTTCCTTCCAGGGACAACAGGTCTTTCGCGTGAGGAAATGGGAGCGTTGTTTGACGATAGCGTGGTGACTCACATGACCGCCGACGGCCACGGTCTGGTCGAAGTTGACGCCATGGCTGAGTTCAAGGGAGCAGTGTTCGCGACTGGGGTGGAGCATGCAGGCGGTTACGGCGATGAGAAGGTCGGGACTCATCGGGCCACAGAGCTGAATAATTCGAATCAGTCTGATCTGTGATCAGATCAGATATGATGGCGGAGGGTTTCTGGGTTTCGATGCAAACATTTCCTGCGGGTCACTGCTGCCGTTGAAGCTCACCATGTATTCAATCTATGATGAGCTTTCAAAAATGGCGACGGAAACATGAAAGAAGAGGACCCTTGCACTGGATTAACCTATGGGGAGCATTGACTGGAGTTCTGGCAGATCAGCTTCATACTTCACGATGAATCATTCTCGCTCATCACGTGAGCATTGCCGCCATCTTCCGACTCGTCCGCCGCAACACCAACTTCGTCTTCTTTGGGCTTCTTACCCTCCCGCACCTCCTCCAAAGCGGGCACAAGCGCCACACCACTCCCAAAAAGCCTATCCAACCTCGTCGCGCGATCCCAAACCCTCCTTCCCTCCCCGTCCCCCTTCTTCCTAAAATACATGATCCGATGCTGCGGGATCCACTCCTCGTCAGTCACATCGGCCACTCCCCCTTTCCACGCCGAGACGTCCATTTCCATCATCTCGGGCGCGTGGCGGTCAATATAGCCGACGACGAAATCGGACTCGTGGAGCGAGGGGTCGTGCCGGATGCGGGAGAGAACGTCTTTGGCGGGTCGCAGCGAGGGTTTGGAGTTCTGGTTGCGATGTGCGGCTTTGCGGGCCTTCTTCGCTCGTGATCGGGAAGTTGTGGGTTTGCGGGATGGGGATGGTGAAGAGTCGGAGGAGGGAGAGTCACTGTCGTTGGCGGAGGCGTGTTCGGCCGCAGATGGATGTAGAGGGATCATGTCTTCGCTGGCTTCGAGGGATGGGGGTGGGTGCATGCTGAATAAGGAAAAATCTGGATCTTCCAAAGCATGTGAAGTCTTCGTAGGAGCCATGGCTTTGCACGAAGTGGAGATGTGTTGCTTGGTAAGAAGGAGAAGTATTGACAAAGCAGGTGGATCCGGCAAAGCCAGTCTTATTGCTGAATAATCTTTGGTAGTAACTTGAACTCTAGTCTATGATAGCGAAAGACCATGGTACATATATAAGCTGCAATCTGATTTTGCCGAGCCCAGTTGGATTGAGTCATCCGGTGGCTATGACGATACCAAGCTTACACCAAATGGAAAGAACGCCTGATGGATGACTCCCAGACATAGTGAGAAATTTTCAATACTTAGCTCAACAAGAATTGACACTGTGATTTTGCAGGCAGTCTTCAAGTTGTCCAGAGTTGTATACTAGTACAATCGATCTTCAATTGTCCGAGGGGTCGTAAAGTAGAGAACAGCCAAGGCGCGCTAAATTGGAAGATTCCGAACATTTACCGGCGGCCATCTGTCTCGAGCCGACACCTCTTGCACCTCACATTTTACACACTCTTTTCTTTTCTCTGTGAATCCACTGCTACCTAATCTGCAAGGCTCATAAGTGAGGTGCGAGGCTGAGTCCTTAAGGCCGGAACCAGCGCTGTTCTAATCTCCACCATGTCTGCCCACCACTACGACAGAGAGCCCGCCTACAACGGCCGCACACTCTCTGGTACTCAATATCACGGGGATCGAAATGGCAGAATGTATGAAGACCAGTACTATAGGTCACGATCAAGGGACCGATACCGAAGGAGTCGATCACCTCGCGCACGATACTCATCTCCTCCGCATGGTAAACCATAAATAAGGACACTTACATCGCTCAACCTGCGCGTCTGCTAATATTACGTTTGGGAAGATCGGAACAAGTCGTCACATAGTGGGGATGAATTCGCAATCAAGGGTGCTTCCACTCGCCGAGAGAGGGACGTAGCGATTCCACGACCAGAGAACAGAGGATACGAGGACTACCAGCGAGGCCGATCTCCATCACCCCGAGGAAGAGAAAGAGCGCCATATCGAGACAGGGACCACGAAAGCTACAGATCGCTCAGCTATGACAACCGCAGCCGCAGTCGGAGGCGAAGCCGTAATCAAAGCCGCAGCCGCAGCCAGAGCAGGGATCGATCACCATACTATGGAGGCCCACCCAGTAGGGAAGTGATGTTGGAAGGGCTTTTGCTGGATATGGTAGAGGAAGACGTTGGCCACCCCATCCACCATACGCTCAATACACCAATATGAACACCAAAGCCTAAGTGTGATTGAAAATTGCATTCGGACTCTGGCTAAGACGTGGCATATTCCAAATCCCACAGATCTCGAAAGAGTTGAAGCAATACCACCATGTTGAGAGACTCGAAGACGTACGAGTTATTCGAGACCGACAGACGAGTACGATCTTTCCCTCAACGATACGTGTTGGGAGGCATGCTGAATTGATCTCAGAGGCGTCCCGAGGCTTTGGCTTCATAAGGTTCCCGGCTCTTGAAGATTCAAAGGCTTTCGTGGAGCGCAACTACCCAATGATCTACCTTTTTGGTAATGGTTCATCAGATAATGACGATCAAGCAGCCAAAGTCCGAATAGCATACAGCCGTGAGCGGGATGATCGGAGCCGCGGCGAGAAGGCGGAAGGAGAATGGATCTGCAAGATTGTGAGACATCCTCAAGCCAGGCAAACTTATGGCACCACTAAGAGCTCTAGTGCACATTTGTCAATTTTCCGGGCCGTACGAAATGTCACAGGTGTCAGACACCGCAGATCGGTGCGTGTAAAAACACCGGAGAGCTAGAAATTTTGTTGATAAATATAGATATGGCTACGTTCAACCAAGCAGCAGCAGCAAAACCTCAATACATGAACAGTGGAGACAGCGATGCTTCACCGAATGGCACACCCTCGCAATTCCTTCTCATCCGGAACCTAGAACCTACAGTGACGGAAGATCTCCTCGCGAAAGGCGTGACCAAACTATACAAGCCAGGCAGACGCTCATCACCGCCTGCCGCTACGGCATCGAAGAAGAACAATGCCAAAGTCGCATCGACTACTGGCGACGCAAATCTCGGTGCTAAGGAGGGAAGCCTTAGAAGGATACTACTCGTCCGGGATAGGCGGAACAACGAAAGCTGGCGCTATGGGTTTGCTGAGTTTGCTACGATTGAGGTGATATTACAGATTCTGGATAATTATCGCCGCTGACAAGATTACGGTAGGATGCACAAGCCGCCCTGACTCGCTATAAATCGTTCGAAAAGTTCACAATTTCCTCGAAGCCTGTCACTGCTGATTATGTACATGCTGGTGTATTCATTCCTATCTTCAATACATCCAAAGAGACAGAGCGCTTTACATTCAGTCCACTGGGGAACACAGCTACCAAGCTTGCTTACTGGGATGAAGACGCTTGGGCCAGTGAACTTGCTGTATCCACCGGCTCGCCAAAATTGGGTTCAGCAGCGGGTGAAGGTCAAGTTCGATCTGCTGCCGACCAAGCAGCGGCAGCGGCTGAGAACGAAGGTCTTTTGAGGCCTGGAAATGAGGCCGACACTAGGATGAAGAAGAGGAAAGCAGAGGCCAACGCTACAGCCAAACAGAAAAAGGTACTTCTAAATTCGGAATATAATAAGCAGCGTCGACTAATATGTTTCAGACTGCACCTGCGCATCTGCAATTCTGGAGTAACCGCCATGCAGAGCTTCATGGCGTGAAACCGGATATATCCACGGAGAATGGGCACGAAAGTAAAGAAATGTCAGAGGTGAAGGAAGAGGTGAAGGAAACAAACGCTCTTCCGCAAACCTACGCCAACTTGGCCAAGAAATGCTGCTATCTATGCTCCCGCCAATTTAAGACCGAAGCTGAGGTAAACCAGCATGAGCGTGTCAGCGATCTTCACCAAAGTAAACTCAAGGACGCAGACCTGGTAGCAAAGGCTCAGAGCAAGATGATCAAAGCAGGCATTCCATTGACAGCGGTTTCTGAAGACTCTTCAGAGTACCGTGATCGAGCTAGGGAAAGACGTGCTGCTTTCGGCGCTGGCAAGAAAATCTCACTTCCGCTTAAAAAATCAGCAACTCAACCAGACGAAGAGACAAAAGACGAGCCGGCTCCAGCGCCATCGAGGGGCGCTTCCTTGCTAGGAAAGATGGGTTGGTCTGCGGGTGAAGGTCTTGGAGCTCAGGGGACAGGGATGACGGCACCGATAGCTACTGATATGTATGTGCAAGGAGTTGGGTTGGGGGCTCAAGGGGGGAAAATCGGCGATGCGTCTGAGGAGGCAGAGAGGAATACGAAAGGAGGTTACGGGGACTTCTTGGAGAGGACGAAGGATAAGGCGAAGGAGAGGTTTGAGAGGATGGCTTGATGTAGGTCATGGGAAAAGTGATTTGCTTATCCGGCTTTATTGCTACAATCCGATGGTAATGAAGATAGAGGACCAATAATTCCTTGTTGATACTCTCTCAAGTGCCCAGAATGATGATCGGTAGCGCAAGGAATGGCTTCCTGGTCTAAGCTGAAGCTTCGGTTGTGCTCGAATACGGCCCAAAAGATTCGTGCCTCCTAATAGTTGATCAACAGGCTTCGGTATCCTGCTGACTAGTTCCTCCCGGTGTGGCTACTTATGCGCCGGAGAAGGAAACATTCAAACCCAAGCGTGGACCAAGAGCCGCCATGAGTGGAGAAATCAAATGGACAACTTCGCCTAAGCGCATCGAAGATACGGATATATACCCAAGACAAGAAAGAACCATTCCAATGCGCATTGAAAGATGCTTTTGAAAAACGCTGACCACAAGCAAAATCTATCCTAACAATGGCACCTCCCCAATGCCAAATGCATCAGTCTGGACGTTTACCACACTCTCTCTCTCACGGAGTTCCATCTCCCCTGCCCTGCTGGAACGATGTTGGCGCGTGAATCAGCAGCATAAACTGCATTACTGCAAACATCGGCACCGTGTCAAAGACATACGGGAATACTTCGTGGCTGTTGATATTTCCTTCATATTTCTGGAAGTATTGCACGACTCTCACAGGATATCGCACAAGAACCAGCGCGCTTGCGGCATCTAGACCGCGCATGTGTTTCTGCTACGGCAGAGATGACCGAGGTTGCTGCGTCGGCTGGCGTAGAACCCTGGTGTGGAACGCTGTCGTCACGTAGGAAGAGAAGGATCTGGCCTGTGTGCTGTAACTTTTCCGTCTTCCCGGCTTGCAGTCATGCGCCGGCGCGTGGGACTCGGATGGTATGACGTCTGGAATGTCGGGGATCTTGGTGAGGTTGTGGATGTTGATGAGGGAGTGGTGTGCTGCGTTCAAGGGACGTATGGTGCTGCCGACTATCGTGTAGATGGTTGCCGGCGAAAAGAGCTGGAGCACCAGAACGAGTATGGGAGAGATGACATTGGGACCGAGGGATTGGATGTGGAGATAGGAAACGGAGCGATCGGGGTAGGCTATGGGTTCGACTGAGAGGGGGGGATTAGTTGGTGCCAACGGGAAAGGGGAGAAAGGACGAACACTTTTCGATGTGTCCAAACTACACATGCTCTTTCGCTGCACACACTCCACACACTGATTCCTGTTCCAGAACTTGTCCTGCTCAACAGTGATGCACCACAAGCGAGCCCGTTGACACTCTTTACATCCAGATTTTCTTTCCAACTCATGGATGACTGCCATTTGGCCGCTAAGTGGAAACTCTCTGCGACCATAACCCGCAAGCACCCTGTGCGCGGGTAACGGTTTACCATCCTTGTCAGGGCTATCCCTTGCGGCCTGGTCGAGGATAGCTTTGCGTGCAGCCTGTTCTTCGCGCTTGGTACGTGTCGCGGAAGGAGGGTGATGCTTGCAGGAACAAGGCCGTTCCGAACGTAAACAGGGAAACCAGCCATTAGGGAGTTTCAGACCACTTTTTTTAGGCGTGGATTTTTCAGATCGTGGGAAAATGAGCGATTTGCCATCAACCGTTCCACGCCATCCACCAAAGGTACCCTGGGGTAGCATTAGTGAAGAAAATCGGTCTATTTAATAGATTTCTCGTGTCGATATTCTATATCTCTTAGCAAATCTATTTAATTAGAAGGTTTTCCTTCTTATCACTACTACTACTATTTACCTTCCATTGTTATCACCTCTTATACGTCTACGTCTTTCCTACCGTCCTTCCTACCATCCTTCCTATCGTCCTTTCTATCGTCCTTTCTACTACGTTATCGCGGACACCTTCCCCCCCTTAATAGCGCGAAAGAAAGCCTCTACGAATAAAGCTCTTAAGACGCTTCGAGCCCTCGCCATTAAATAGATAAAATAGAATATCGATCTTATAGTATAATAGTTTTATAATTACAATAAGAAAGGAGTTATAATTAATTATAAGATATAGGCGATAAGTATATATACGAATATAGTAAAAAGAATACTTAAAGATATAAGATTAATTAATAAGTTATTAATAATAAGTAAAGGCCTATAAATTAAATTCATAAAGTTGGATTTTTCTAAGTTAAATGGAATTTTAGCTCTAGCCCTAAGTCAAATCGAACTCTAATCGCTTGCTGTGCGTTTTTAATCTACTTTTACTATTACGAAATTAATAAAGAAGATAAAAGCTCTAACTCTAAGTTAAATCGAATTCTATTTACTTTCTATACGATAAATAGTCTATTTCTATTACTATAGATTACTAACTAATTATATTCTTATTTAAAAAAATAGTATCTACTTAATAATCTTATTCTTAATATATCTCGTTAATCGAGTAAATTATCTTTTTAATAGATCGTCTAAGATTATAATTAATAGATTAATCTTATTAATAACTCGACTTAGAATTATATATAATTAATTATAGATAAAGATCTTAAAATATAGATATAAATCGATCTACTATAATAATTAGCTCTAGAACTTATTAATTATTATACTAAAGATCAATTAAATTAGAAATTAAATACGTCGAAAAGAAGTATATAGATCGTTTAAATTAGGCGGAGCTAGAGGGATATATAATATATAATATCGTTTATTATTATATTCGCCTTTAAGAATATAATAATCGAGTATTTTAGACTTAATATATTTAATTTATAGATATATTCTATTATATAAATCTATATATTACTTTAAATTTCTTAATAATATTATTATATAATTCTATTTTAACTTTAAATAATAAGATGAAAGCGAGATTAATTTAAAGATATTTATTATTTTAGTAGATAGAAGAAAGCTATCTTTCTTATTAACGACTTAATTTCTACTATTATAAATAATCTTAATCTTAAAGAACTTATTAAGAACTTAACTATTAAATTAAATAATATTCTTATTAAGAATATAAAGAATCGTCTTAAATATATAGAAATTAGCTATTTAATATAGACTAA
The DNA here is from genome assembly GCF_014066315.1 of Letharia lupina. Classification (NCBI taxonomy): domain Eukaryota; kingdom Fungi; phylum Ascomycota; class Lecanoromycetes; order Lecanorales; family Parmeliaceae; genus Letharia; species Letharia lupina. The sequence goes on from NW_023502980.1 coordinate 857,546, forward strand.
GATTATTATAAATAATATTAATTAGCTAAGTAATAAAGTCGTTTAATAGCTACCCGATAGACTAATTAATAACTTTTTATCCTTCGAAGCTTACTAAGATATTATTATCTATATCTAATAGCCTTTAAGCGAATTCCTTTATATTAGTTTAATCTTAATTAGTTAGATTAGAGTTTCGAAATCTTATATTTTCTATAAGTCTAAAAATTTAAATATTATTTTAAAGATAAAACGCTCTTAATATAGCTCGAGCGATATAATCTAACTTAGTATTCTTAATAACTAGAAGAATTTAATAAAAGTTATTATAGAAGTATATAACTATATTATTAAAAGAAGTAAGATTCTTTCGAATATCTTAAAGCATATAATCGATAGTCTCGATATTATAGCGATTTTATATAAAGATCTTATTTTAGAAAATAAGCTCGATTACCTCTAATAACTAAGCTAAATTAGATTTTATTAATATATTATAATTAGACTAAGTAATAGTATTAAGAAAGATTTTAAAGTAAGAATAAGTAATAACGCTATCTTAAAGAAGAATAAAGGCGATATTAGATAAAGTTATAATAATAACTATTTTAGAGTTATTTCGTACTCTTCGCAATATAATATTCTAAAGTATAATCTTATTAATATCTTTATAGCTATCGAGAAAGAAGAGTTAATTATTAGAATAAGAGATCGCGTTTTAAATAGCGTTAGCTATAGTAATTTAATCGTTATTAAAACTTATCTATATTTACTCTTAAATATTAATTCGATAGCTATGTTCTTCACGTAGGAGTTAATTTCGATTATTAATATAATATCATTTATAGTCTTATTAGATTACGAATAGATTAAAGTTAATAATAAGACTAATATCCTTTATAGAGCTAGTATTACTTTTCTTTAAGCGAATTTAAATTAAATAAAAATAGAAGTCTTCGACGACGATCTATTTATATTATATATTATTCGATAAAGAAAGAATATAATACTAAGTCTAAAGAATATAAATAAGATTATTAAATAATCTAAATAAAGAATAATATATATTAGTTAAGAAATATATGTAAAGTGCGAGAGGAGAATTAAATTATTTATAAGTAAAAAAAGGAAAAATATATCTAGCGCGAAAAGTTTTAATAGCTAAAAAAAGAATATTATATTAAAAAATATCGCGATATTTTATAACCACTATTAGCGCGATAATCTTTTTATTCTATAGCTTAAAACACTTTAACTTATTAAAGAAATTACTAAGAAAAAATATATCTAACGCGAAAAGTTTTAGTATATAAAAAAAGAAACATTATATTAAAAAAAGTCGTAATGTTTTAATATTATTATTAGCGCGATAAACTATTTATATTATATTTAAAGTATTTCTATTTAATAAAGAAGAAATTATCTATATATCTTAATTTATAATTATTTTATAGATTTAGAGAGTTATTAAGCTTATATTATAGTAGAATTATTATAAAGAGACCTCGTAAAGCGTATCCTCTCTATTAAATCGCTACTTTATTTAATATTTAATTCTATTTAATATTATTATAAAGTAAATTTTTTATTATATAGATATTATAGTAGAAAGAAAGAATATTATTATTTATTATATATAAGTCTTCGAAGGATATAGAGTTTAATATATTTAGAAGGAGGTATCGTAGATAGAAGAGCTCTCTAACATTTAAATTAATATAGTATATTCTTATAATAATACTCTTATACCTCTAATATAAACTCTATTTAAATATATCTTATTTATTCTTTTTTTAAATATATTACTTCGATAAATTAATATAAAAGAGATCTTCTATTTATCTTCTCTATTAACGCTATTAATTTAGCTAAAATAAGGCTATTAACTTAATCTAGCGTTTATATACTATATTAATTATCTAATTTAGATTATTATTATTATTAAATATTATATTATATTAATTTAGAAAGTAAATAGATAATTATTCGATAGAAGGATTATAATTATATAATTTAAAGCTAAAAATCCTTTAATAGACTTTCGTAGAGCTTATTTATTATACGTCTTAATACTCTTAAATCTTATTTATCTAATCTAGACCTATATCGTCTTAATTTATATCGCTCTTATACTCTATTTAAAGACTAGTCTAATCGCTATTCTTATAAATATACTTAAAAATATATTTATAAATTTTAACGTTGGCGTAAATCTCTATATTAATATAAGCGTTATATTTAATCGATAAATAGAAATTATAAGATATTACTTAGTAGTTCTACTTAGAATTATCGTTTAATATCTTAATAGGCCTATATCGATAATATATAAAATACTTAAAATCTAATTTAAAGACGATATAGTCGCTAAAGTCCTTCGGAAACCGCTTATTATATATGTTTTTATCTAAGTTCTAATAAGGCGAGATAGTATCTATTCTACTAGTAATATACTAGCTATAGTTTTTATAAAGTATATATCTAATAACGGTCGCATAGAGATTAGAAAATAGACTTTAATTAAGAATCTTAATACTAATAGCGATATCTATCTTAGCGACGCTAAAGAATTAATCTTTAAAGTATAATATAATAAGAATATAGATATACGATAGATCTTATTTTTAAAATTCTATAATATAGATATAGGCGGGAACTCGATCTATTACTTATAAAGTTAGTTAAGATTAAAGTTAATCGACATTTTAATTAATTATACTTCGCCCTTATAAGGGTGAAAAAAAAAATAGACGATATCGTAGGGCTAACTGATAGGAATTATAGCGTATAAGAAGTTAAATCGTGCTAGAAGTATTCTTAGGGACTGTAATCTATATTAACTATCTGACTGATATATCGTCTAAGAGGCTATTTTACTAGATGAGAAGAGAGAGAACTACTATACTATAATGGGGGGTAAAAAGAATAGAAGTATATCTAGTATCTTCCCCTTTAGAATATTATTTATAAGGGCTTTTAGCTTTAGTCTAAATATTCTAGTAATTAGATTAAATCGATTAATAACGCGTTTGCCGAGTAAAAGATTTTTAATAATCTCGATCTATTTTAGATTATAGATAAAAGTTATAAAGAGATTTAGTCGATTAAACTTAGTAAATAGGGTAATAGTATTCTAATAGAGTTATTTTATAAATTATAAGTCTTTTTAATAAGAGAAAGAAAGAACGATATATTATTTGCCAGTCTAATTATCTATAATGACTTTATTAATATAAGTATCGACGACTACTTAATAGATATTAGTCTAAATAATCTTTTAATTTATCTTTAATTAATAAAGTTTATTATTTTCGATAGTTATATAGATATTATAGATGAAATATTATAGTAATTTATTATAGTAAAGAAGACGATTAAACTTATTAGAATAATTCTATATTATATATCTATAAAAAGTTAGCGATTAATAGAATAGAAGAAATAAATAATATAGATCTATAATATAAGATAAGCGTTACTCGTATAGAGTTACCTCGACTAATAGTTTTATTAACTTATAGAGCGATTTCATTATTACTATGTTAATAGATAAGAAGACTTTTATCTAGTATAACGCCTATATTAAGTATATTATTATATTATAACTATTCGTCGAATAAGAAGATAATAAGATAGTATAAGGGTATATAGATTAAATACTAATATAAAATATTAAATCTCTTATTACTTTAAGTCTTTATTAAGATATTCTTAGCCTTAAGTAGATTTAATAGATTATTTATATTACTCTTCTAAGCGATAGCGATCTTATTTAAAGTAGAATAATTATAGATATATAAATTATAATATTATAGATTCTTATAAAATAGCTTATAGCTTTATATATCTAAATCGATCTTTAATTTTTCGAATATCGATTTGAGAATAGTAATATATAAATTAATACTTCTAAAAATTATAGCTATTTTGCGATAAAGTATCTAATTAATATATTTATAATAGCTATATCTAGTAAAGTTAATATAAAAAACGCGATCGAGAGAAAGTTATATCGTATTATAAATTAATCTTAAGTATTATCTATAATATAGATTTAATTAAAAATCGATTTTTCGCTCTTTAGAGGCGCTAAGGCAGATATATAAGTAGTAATCGCTCTCTAGATTTTATATATATAGAGAGCGATTAAATAATTAATAGTAATCTACTATAAGACTATAGAGGTCGTATTATTATATTAAACGCTATAACGACGAAATTCTTTATAATTATTAATAAAATTTAAGATCTCTAATATTAAAGAATAGAGAATTTAATTAATAATATACTCGCTAAGATTAATTAAATTATTTATACTTATTTCGACGCCTTTATAGCCCTATTCTATATTATCCACTTCTTAATCGATATCTATTTTAAATATATCGACTTTAGTCTTTTCGCTATCGCAGTATTACTTAATTATCTTATCTTTTTATAACGTCGTATTATAGCTATTATAAATCTAGTCTATAAAACTTAAATTATATTATATAGACTTTATAATATATAGATAATACGCGATATAGTTAATAAATCTTATTAAAGGCTAAGTAAGATTTAAATAAAGGCTAGAAGATAAGTTATAAGAATATAAATTATCGAAAGAGTTATTATTAAAGAAGTCTATTAATAGATCTTATAATAGAGAATTTTTAATAGCGTCTTTCTTTCGTTTAAAAGCTTCTTTTTAATAATATTTAAGATTTAATACGCGTTAAGAGACTTTAAAATAAAGTAATAAAGAATAAATAGAGAAGAAAGATGTATTTTAAAAGATAGTATCGCTAGATTAAAAGATATTATCGCTAGCTTAAGAGAAGTATATAAAAAAGAATATATTCGTTTAGACTCTTTTTAAGAGTCTTTTAACGCGTTTATAAGTAGTAATAAATAGCTATTAAACTCGCTTACGGCCTCGATTACTAGTAGTAATAAATTCGTTAAGAGACGACTTAGAGATATTAATAGAGGCTCTAAAAGAGAAGTAGAAGGGGTATATATACTTTATAAATTTAATAATATAAGAGCGAGGGGTAAAGAGGGTAAATATATTTATATTAATAAAATTAGTAGAATTAATAAAGTAATAGAGAAATAATAATTATATAAATAGATAAAAGAATTATTATTCGATCTCGAACGCGTTTAATATAATTATAATATTTAAATATTAATTTAACTTATTAATAGTAGATTAAACTTTATTATTTTTATAGCGTTAGAAAGCGTATATTAAGCTTTATAATTTATGAAATTATAAAGTAATAATATATATAGAGAGCTAGTTATTTCAAAGGAGAAGACTTCTATATATAGATTTTTATAGATTTTTAATAATTGCGAATGCTAATTTATTTACTCGCGGTATCTAACTAAAAAGCGTAGATCTAATAAATTTATAATTAACTACACATACAAATTCAAGGTTTTCTAGTTTAGTCTTATCTTATTCTATTATATATAATAATAAGAAAGAAGATCTCTGATAAAATAGATACTATAATTAAGAACTATAAGAATATAAGAATAAAGGTCGAAGGGTCTAGCTAAAGCATTAATACTAATACTTATAAGATATATAATTTAAATAACTTATATAGCACTATAGTAAAAGACTTTATTTTTAAGAAGTATTTATAATTCTATAACTTCGAAGGCGTTTATAACGATTATCTCGGCGTTAATTCTTTAGTTATTATTAAATCTAAATAGCCCCCACAACGTAATAAATAGATTATCGAGGAGATAGATGTTACGGTACGCCAAGGCCTCCTCCAGAGCCACCACCCATTTGGGCCTAGCGTGGCTTGGCACCGCACATATCTGCCCTGCGGGCACATAGAATAATCAACATCTTTTACACCACACATGAATTCATGACCCAGTCATCCATTTCCTTGACAATTGGTAGCAACACCTAACCCAGGTCCTCCCAAGTCGTCTATACCGTCACTCGACCCGCAGTCACGATATACCGACAGTCAGCCCCCGCGCTCCGCTACGCAGCTAGATTCAGTCTACGCAAAAACCAGCCAATCAAGTCAATCCTTTCAATAGGCCATTTGACATCTACATCATGGCCCCACCAGCCAATCAGAAGAAGGGCAAGAATCGTCAGGCCACAGCAGAGCCAGAAGACGAAGAAAACAACGGAGAAACAAGCGGAGAACTCGTGCCAAGCACCTCCCACCAAGCCGTCAACACACCAAATCCACAGTCAATGGTCCCCAGCCTCTCACAAGATACGATCAATGGCCTAATGACTGCATTTGGTGGTATCATGCGTCAAGAAATGCAGAGATTTGAGCAGAGATTAGAGAGAATCGAACAGTTTTTGGGCCCCGCACTATACCAAAATCCTACTTCATCTCCCAATCCTACTCCGCTTCCCAGCATTGAAATACCACAGCAGAACCTCTCTCACACGAACGACTCGTCCTACCATACAAATCCAGGCCACTTACGAGCGGAGGAGATGGGATACTTCGATCTACAACAGGCAAATGTGGAGAAAACTGCGGAGAAATTTACGGAGAAGACTATGGAGAAGAACAAGAGCACGGGCAGCAGCAGTCCTATTCAAGCGGGCACACTCTCCACAATTCCACATCAGGCCACTATGCATATTTGCGGAGAACCTTCCCCTCGCCTCAGCAATACACCAGTTTTCGCCACGCCTCTCGCCTCTCTTCTCACCTCTCAACTCGCCTCTCCGCTCGGTTACACTCGATTCGCGAAGGATATGGAGGCTATAGGCCAAGGATAGGTGCATGGACATATGGACGGCGCATGCTCAATGTAGCTATCCAGAGATGCAGCCACGAGGACGTGTCTTTTTTTTCATTCTTTGCGGGCATGTTGTTACGGTACGCCAAGGCCTCCTCCAGAGCCACCACCCATTTGGGCCTAGCGTGGCTTGGCACCGCACATATCTGCCCTGCGGGCACATAGAATAATCAACATCTTTTACACCACCATGAATTCATGACCCAGTCATCCATTTCCTTGACAATAAATCTTAATAAATTTAATAATAAAGATATAGAGGATAATACTAATAAGAAAGTATTAGAAGAATATAAGAAATCTATAATTAAGAAAGAGAAAGAGATTAATAAAGTGGAAGACTCGAACTTTAGATATTTAACTTATTCTTTAGCTATAGCGATCTTAGATAGAATAAAAATAGCGAAGAAAATAATTAAGAAGATTATTCTTTCTTCTCTTTTAAACGTCGATATCTATAACTTCCTTAATAAGTTTTCTTTTAAAAACCTCTTACTTAGCTATTTAAAACGCTTATTCTATATCACTTTAAGATAGTCTTAATTAAAATCGTAGAGTAATTCTTTATAAAGATATTCGAATAAGTTTCTATATAAGCTCTTAAAGCTTCTAAAGCTCTTAAAGCGAAAGATAAATTAAATATTTCGAAGAGAGTTAAATAATTAGCTATATCGAAAAACTCAAATAGCGATAATATTAAGAAGTCTCGTTATAATCGCTAGAAATCTAATAAAGAACGAATAATTATAGCGAAATCGATATTCGAATAAATAAAGATAGATAACTTTTATTAAAGAGAGCTTGCTAAAAATGAAAGAAAAAATTATTATTAATAATTTAAGCTTAAAAGATAGTAGCGTAATCTTTATTATATCTCTAAAATAGCTCGCTTTAATATTCTTATTAATAAAAATAAAAAGAGAGTACTATATCTTTAATATGAAATGCGAAAGTATAAAGAATAATAGCGAGGATATAACGTTTTTAGATTCTCGAATAGTAATTAAATATAGAGTTAAATAATAGTTTTAAAAGTATTTACGAAGAGATATAAAGTTAAATATATATATAGCACTCTACTCGAGTCGATTTAATAGTAATTTTATATTATATTACGCTCTAAGATTATAATATTTCTTATAAATATTTAATTATCTTCTTCTACTATTCGTTTAAAAAAATATAAGATTTATATAAAGTATAGTTAAAGAAGAAAATACTTATAAAGAAGATTTTCTTCTTCGTAAAGTATTAAAATATAGTGTTATAAAATATCGTGAGTATTCTATTAAGAATAAGTATATTTTATATATTAAATATACTCGCGCTAAGCCTAGTACTGAAATTCTATATTAATTTATCGCGCTATATCTTTTAAAAAGAATTAAATATCGTTATTTATAATTGTATCTCTATCTTCACTTTAATTTTCTTACTATATAAAAAAAATAAAAATTAAGACGTCTTTCTAAGAATTATAGCTCTTATTATCTCTCTCTTATTATATCTCTAACGTCGCTATAGCGATATAAGACTAAGAAATTCATTATTATATCTATTATCGTCGTCGTCTTTAATCTACTATTCTTCTTCTTTAATTTAAATATCGTTAAGATTTAATAGAATATTATAAAGAATAACGTAGATAGTAATTTATATATATATAAATTTATACTACTTATTAATATCTAAGATTAATCTTAGTCCGATAAGACTCTTTTATCTCCCCTTAAGAATATCGAATATATATTCGATATCGATTCTCACGCTGGAAAGCCGTCTATTAAATATTTAAATTCTTCTTTATCTCGTATATAAAGCTTTATATAGCGAAACTAAGTACTCTATATTAGAGTATATACTATCGATAAGTATATATTATTCTATTAAGAAGTAGACTTTTAAGTCTTAATATAATCGAGTATAATCTTATACTCTTATATTATAAGTAATATTTAAAAAGTCGATAAGTATATAGATAAATCTCTTCGACGAGTTATATATACCGTAAAGATTAATTATATATCTCTTCTTTCTATTAAAGAAATTTTTATTATTAAATACACTTTTAGATTTATATAGCAATACGATATCTATTTTATTCGCCTTTTCTATTACTTCGAGAGGGTCTTCTCTATTATTATTTACTATACTCTTATATCGTCGCTCTATTTTAGAGAATTATCGAATATACTATTCTTATAGCTAAAATAGAGCTACTATAACCCGTTTTATATAATTATTTATATATCTCTTTAAGACGCCTTATTAATTAACTAAAAAATAATAATTACTTACGCTTTTATTATATTCTAGCTTTTATAATATAATCTTAAATTATATTTTAATTAAAGCTTATTAATAAGAGAAGTTATTATAAAATATAGAATTATAAGAGATAAGTTAAAGAATATATTAAAAACTCTTAGAACTTATATAAGTAAAGACTCGCTATCGAGCGTTATTATATTAAAAAAGAATATAACTCGTTTAATCTAATTTAGATATAAAAAATCGCGGCTTTATATAACGCTGCTTTATAAATACTTTATAGATTACTAGTTATCTTCTTATTATATAGTATCTAGAATCGCGCTTTATATAACTAATAAGAAAGAGATAGAATAATTTATATCTATATACTTCTTTTTTTAATAAATAAGATATAATTATATAAGAATTTAGAGTAGAAAGAATTAGATATAAAAAAGATTATATGATTTTCTCAGGTAATAACTAAGCGGATTTATTATAAATCTACCAAAGAAGCCTATTTGATAGTGGGGGTATTCAGACTAATCTAGACAATTCCATTTTTCCATAGCTGAAAGTCTGAATATTCCACTATTCCACAGCAAAAAAAAAAGTGATCTGAAACTCCCTATTGTCTATGCCAACTTTAGCAAGACTTTCCACAGCCTTGACCGCAGACCGAACATTCTGATCGATCTCTATCGCTGTAGAGGAATTCCCTATAATTGATTCTAAATACTGGGCACCTTGCACAAGGGAGGAAAGGGTCTCCGGATCAAGACTCGAAGCACCCGATGTCTTGGAGTCAATTCTAGCTGCAGCTGGATCCTCGAAAGTTGTTTCAAACTGCGTCAAGGATCGCTGTTCCCCATGTTGGCTATGATGATCTGCTGGAGGGCCAAAGGGAGGAACGGTGTTATATCGGCCAGGGCGATATTGGCTCGGACTATCCGGCTTTGTGATCCGAGAATCCTTGACCATAGAAAGAACCCTAGACGGAGGAAGTGACTGAGAACGATGGTTCGTAAGACCCATATCAGGAGATCATAGATTGAAGTGATGTGGATACGAAGGTGGAAAGCAGTTTGAAGACGCGTTGTGGTTTGAACACGCGAGGGACATTAGAAAGTAAATAAGGTGGTAAGTAGGCACCCTCCCCAAATGAAGCATCTGCACCTTCACATCCGTGCTCAAACAGCAGTCAAAGATTGGTTGTTGGCACGCATGATTGCAAACAAAAGCGAAACGGGATAATGATGAATTAATAGTAACAAATACGTGTGCATCCATCATATGATATAGGCATGTACCGCACAGACAAAACGTACAAATATGTGAACCGCAAGGTACAACGAAAAGCGAGCATTCACCCTCGCCGCATCAAACAATTGAACTTCAACATCAGTGCTCCGATAGCAATAAAGTAGCAGCCGAACATTGCTCATTGGCACGCCTAATGCAAATTGAAGCAGAGCAGGACCGGGCACCGTTTATACCGATCCGATATAGCCAATTAACCCTGATTAGCTTTGTCAAGAGCATCCATCACGTGATTTCCCGAAACTGGAACTTTTTTTGCTAGTTTTTTTCTTTCTTGTTGCCTCGGACGTAATAACATAGATTTTTAATTTTCGAAAAGAAAAGGTTTAAATTTAAGTCTTATTCTATCTAAAACGTAAAGAGTTCTTAAATTTAATTTAAAATTAATTAATTTAATATTAAGCTAAATTACTTTACGTTTAAAATAAACTATTACGATTTATATTAATATATATATCTATTCGAGCCTAGCCCTTATTAATAGAGCTTTACTTATTTCTTATTTCTATTTATAGTATAGGCCTTCTTATTAATTAAATTCTCGTTATATCTTATTATAGACTTAGTCTAGTACGATTCTAATAAGATCGATTCTTTAAGAAGTTAGTATTATATTAAAATATCTTCGATTCCATTAAAATATCAGGTATGTGATGTGTAGAACGGACGGATTGTTTTTCCAGGCCTCTCCGGGGCCAGGCCTAAATACAGTACAAAATCAGGTGGCTGATCAACACGGTGGCTGGGAAGCGTGGGGGCCAAATTCGACATGCCCCTGCATCAAATTTCGACAGATTCCTAAGCCCGCGGGAGCCCCGCGACCATCGGGCCTAGGGGCCTTAGTACGGGGTACCCGAGCCCTAGACGTACCCTACGGCCTCCCTATACGACCCCCCTAAATCTCGATAGCGAGATTGCGGCCCTCTAGTATATTATACTTCGTTATATATAGTTAAAAATATAAGTAACTTCTAAGTACGATAAATCTCTTTCAGATAAAAGAAATTTAAATATATCTATTTAACGAAGCTAGATTTATAGATTTAGAATAATTATAGAAATTATATAGAAAAGTTAATAAATATAAAACGATCCAGTTAACTAATAAAATTAATATTAAAAGAGATTTTTTTTTTTAAATACTAAGAGTATAAATATCTAACTTTATTTAGATAGGATCGGAATATTAAATGTAGTAAAGAATCTTGTGGAATAGAGTTCAAAAATGGAGGTTGAGGGTGCGTAAAATGGCTGTGGCCGATCCGATTCTAGCGTGTCTTCCGCGTAACAGGTACTTGATCTTGGCGCTGCGACATAGATGGTTGTCTCACGGCCTCGGATCTGAGCTCGGATCTCAACCACATGCGAGGTATGGAATCACACCAGACTTCCGTAAGAAAAAGACGCAATCGCGAGCATCACAATTCTAGAAACGGCTGTCTTCAATGCAAAGCACGCAAGGTCAAGGTCGGTGTCCTTTACCCTTTTGAAAATGGCGCCTGCTCACCCTCGGTGTTACAGTGCGACGAAGAAAAACCCAAGTGCCGAAGCTGCACTCGGAGAGCTACACCCTGTACATACACCAACAACATTGGCTTAAATCATCTCGCGCGAGCTGTGCAGGTATCTTCGCCATACAACAAGCCCGAGCCAAGCTCCACCTTCGCACCCGTACCATACAACCATGGTGACTTCATATCCAATGGGAACAATCTTCTCCAGGCGGACGGCTCATTGCAAATGCCATCCCCCTCACCCTTGGCCCTCAACATGGCCCATCTAGAGCTTCTGCATCATTTCATAGCAGTCACATCCGAGGCTCTTGGGGTGGAGACTATCTCACTTCAAGTTTGGAAGATGACAATCCCTCAGATCGCCCTTGGCCATGATTTCCTCATGCACAGCATTTTGGCAGTCGCGGCCCTGCATATAGCCCATCTCCGGCCGGAGCAGCGAAGACCATACTGGGAACGAGCGGCTATGCATCAGGATCGAGCACTGGAGCTGCAGCAGGAGGCTATGGCAAATGCGAGTCGAGATAATGCCGATGCGTTGTTTTCGTTCTCTTTGCTAGTCATCTACTTTGCTTTCGCATCACCCAAAACCTCAGATAGCCAAGAGTCGGAGGAGCCACTTGCAGGCGCTGTTCAATGCATCAGCATAATACGTGGGATTCGATATGTCGTACCGCCTATTCAGCAGTGGGTAGAAGAGGGGCCTTTGGCACAACTGCTATCCTTCCATCCCGGCAATATGAAAAGCAACCACTCTTTCAACGATCCCGACACCGATCGCTATTTCCAAAGATTCCTTGTGCTATGCTCTACAAACTCCGACTTGAACAAGACACACGAGTTTGAAGACATAGAACAATACGCCGCCGCGGCCAGTACCCTCCGAGCATCTTTCCTCAAAGCCGAATCAATTGCGGACGGCGCGCTGAAAACCCCACCCATTTGGCACTGGGCCTGCCGTTTGGCTCCGGAATTTCTTCAAAGACTGGGAAAGTTGCATCCGATACCCTTGGTGCTGGTTGCCCATTGGTGCGTCATACTGGCGCAAATCCGACAGTACTGGTGGATTCAGGGGTGGGTGGATCATACCATGGGACAGATACATGAGTGTTTACCTCGGGAATACCACGAATGGCTTGAGTGGCCAACGAAAAAGATTCAAGAACAGCGAGAGAACTGGACCCGGGGAATAGATGGGATTGGAAGCTCTTGACGAATGGTCACCGACGTTTTTAATGAGCACGCATCTCTTAGTTCTGGCTCTTACATCTCACGAGCAGGATGTATAAGATTCATGGCTTACGCTAGCATTCCTCCATCGATGGTGTATACGGAGCCGGTTACTGATGAAGTTCGCTAGTCAGCAGGGATCCATTCTAAACAGGAACGGAAGTCTTGAAAAATGTGCCTGGGGTATGAGAGTCACTGATACATGTTTCGTATTTCCCGAAGACGCTCAAGCCTGGATTTCGGGTCTGGAGAAGACCTACTGTACTTAGCCCCGTCACTCAATAGGAATGCCCGAACACTGGCGGCCTCCTCTGGCTGGCCTATCCTGGAGAGCGGCACCCGATTGAACATTTCCAACTTTGCAGATTCCACTCCACCCAAGCCTGCCACCATCGGCGTATTGAATATACCTCTGTACCTGTGTCAGCTGGTCTGGAATCGTTGGTGAAACAGTCCAACAAACGGAACAATGGCTTCGGCTGAGCCACGAGAGGGTCGAAAAGTGCCATTCCAAGCATTGACAACCACGTGAAAGAGAGTAGACCTACGGCGCAACACAGTTGACCCGGATTCCTCTCCCTCCCACCTCACCGGCCGCACTCTTACTCAACCCAATGACTGCATGCTTAGTCGCCGAGTACGGGCTATTTTTCGGATGCCCCTCTAACCCTGTCGTACTCGCCGCGTTTACCACGGCGCCTCCGTCACTCAGTACCCTCGACTGCGCCCTCATACAATAAAACAGTCCCGTGAAATTTGTCCTCGTGACAAACTCCCACTCCTCATTGCTCAATTGTACAAGAATATGAACACCGAAGTTCTTGCCCAACACCCCAGCGATATTAGCTGCGCCGTCTAAGCGTCCAAAGTGCGAGATCGTCTTCTCGATCCAGGAGTCCACCTGCGACGATTCGCGAATGTCAACGGCGGTGGCTAGGATGTTGGGCTTTGCGGAGGAGGTGGATGTGAATGAGGATTCGATTTCCTTTCGAGTTTGGGTCAAGGCGTCTTCCCGGTAGTCGGCAAGGGAAAGACTGGCGCCGCGGGCGAAAAGAGCTTTGGCTGTTGCAAGGCCCATGCCCGAGGCAGAGCCAGTAAATCATTGTGCTGGTGGGATTCGTGGGAAGGTGCGTTGCAATGGGTCCTGGGGATCCTGAAGACTGAATCATAAACAGTGCTTGAAGCTTGTGAATTTTGGCGGACGTGGAGTGGGCTGGATCGCTTTGACTCAGTTTACCCGGACTGCTTCGGACAGATTCCGGACAATTAGGGAACTATACGCGAAAGCACGTGACTTCGCACTCTCAAGATGTCTCTCTCTCTGCCTGACACGCATGAAAGGCATGAAGACAGTCGTGGCAGATTATGCAAAATGGCATGCATTGTGCTTGTATCCTCAAAACATTTTGTATCTGCATTACCTGAAGAGGAATTCTCGCATCAACATTCCGAATCACGGAGAGACTTTGTGCAGGCCAGTAATCAGCGATCGAACTATCCGGGTGAGTCGGACCAAGACTGCAAACACATACAGAGAGTAAGGTAGAAAGACTTATAGAGAAACGACTTCGTTGAAACCCGTCCTGAAATATTCAAATTGTCTCTCATCTTACGCGGTACACCTAGTGGAGGGTCCAATTGCGTAACAGCTCTTGCAATTTTCCTATTCCTGGTGAGCTGAAAATATGCACGATGATGAGACGCCCGCTGGGGGGCCGTAGGGCGAGAGGCTATTGCCACAGGTTATCGATGCCTAAGCCAGAATTGACCCAGAAAGGATCTATGCATTGGTACCTCATTCCGCAGATGTAACCCAAGGGTTCCGCAAGATCACAATGAAGGAGCCAGCCAGCGCTGTCAATCGCCTCGCTTGGTGGATAGATCGCGAGATTGGGCACTCGGAGGATTTCGAGACATTGGCTTATATGGGTGCTACGGACATTCGTTTGGCGTTTTCTTCTTTGCTGCGATCAAGTGCGATTACAAGTTCTTGGTGCCTTCAGCAAGAAATTCGGTATCTGGCAACGTCTCTCTCCTGACGGCATGCTATTGCACCAAAGTTTTTGTTACGGCGGATATGGCCAAGAAAATTCCCGACTTGGAGAAGAACATACCTGACTTGCGGAACTTCGTTCTTGTGTCGCTCGATGACCTGTTGACCGGAACATCAGAACACGACCTCTACGACAAAACACATGCGGAAGGTGTTAAAGATCCAGTCCTCATCTGCCACACGTCCGGTTCCACAGGTGCGCCCAAGCCGATTATACTTCCTAATGGAGCATTCAACGTTATCGACAACCAGCGCAGGCTCTCAAAGCTGGAGGGCCGGAAGAACATGGACTATTCCTTGTTTGATCTACAAGGAAAAGGGTTCATAAACACATTTCCGGGCTTCCATATTGGTGGAATTGTTGCCATGACCGCACTTCCAATCTGGTACGATTCTCTTGTCGTAATGGTGCCTTCGAATAGGCCCGCAAATGGAGAGATAATGGGTCAGATCATGTCTCAAATGCCGATTCGTGGGATTTTCAAACCCCCAACAGTGTTCGAAGAACTACTGGACATACCTGAAGGCCTGAAGCAGATTCTGCGGACGGAATCTGTTATGTGCGGTTGGGGGAACCTCTAGCCCCTCTCGCGGGCGACCGTATTAGCGAGGTAACCTGTCTTACTTCTGCTATTGGCTCGACCGAGGCTGGTATTATCCCGGCGTGGGTTCCGACCAAGGAGAATTGGAGTTACTTTGAGTGGCATCGGACTACGAAGTTGATATGGTACATGTGGACGGTGATATCTATGAATTGACGGTACCGAACCCGTCGAGGCTCGCGTGGATTCATACGTGCTATCACACTTTCTCCGAAGTCGAAGTATGGCGGACCAATGACCATTACAGACGCCACCCGGCACATCCAAATCTTTTTACATTCCGAGGGCGAGGTGACGACGTGCTAGTGCTGTCCAACAGGGAGAAGTTCCAACCCGTCATCACGGAGAGCATAATCCAAGGTCATCCGAGTATAGAAAGGGCACTTGTCGTAGGGACTGGTCGGTTTCAGCCTGCCCTCGTTATCGAACCAAAAGTGCATCCAGCGGATGCAGAGGCGTTCATTCAAGAGATCTGGCCGATCGTGCAAAGAGCCAACCAGGAAGCCGCAGCCCACGGTAAGATTTTCAGAGGCAAAATCATATTGACAACGCCTGATAAGCCATTTATCAGAGCTGGAAAGGGCAGCGTCACCCGGCCCAAGTCCACAGCTTTGTACGCTGATGAGATCGAGGCGTTGTTTAGTGACTCGGTCGGGGAGAAGGAGCTCGGAGTTCTGTCGCAGGAACAGGTGCAAGATACGGCAGCTCCCAAGGCGTCACTGGGTGCTTACGTTCGCTCGATCCTGCCGGATTTGCCAGAAGGCGCGGATGGCGACAAAGACGACTTTTTTGCTCACGGGCTTGATTCTGTCCAGACTATCGAGCTTGCTAGTGGATTGCGCGCTTTGTTGCATCCGCATCTGAACCCGTCGGATCTGAGCACGGTAGCGGCGAAGGCGATTTACGCCATTTCAACTGTTGATAGTCTTGCAGAGTACATCAAGGGCCTACTGGGGATGACGACGGGTACTGGTGGTGACGTGGCGACGAAGCGAGCAGCTCGCATGAGCGCCATGCTGGACAAGTATAGCACAGGTCTCCCAAAGGCGAAGAATGGTGCTATGCAAACGAAAGGTGCTGCTCACACGAATGGGATCTCGCGCGCCAACGGTGTCGCTCATATAACTGGTACAAGCCCTATGCTCTGCGTCGTCTTGACGGGCTCCACCGGCTCGCTAGGGACCCAGCTGCTGCAACCTCTTATAATTGACCCTCAAGCCTCAAAGGTGGTCTGTCTGAATCGTGCGGACAATGCTCTGCAGCGGACACAGGACGCATTCGCTCAAAGGACTGTGAAGGTTGATCTTTCCAAGGCCGAGTTCCACAAAGCGCAATTTGCGGATGTGAGGTTCGGTCTATCTACTGAGGCTTATGACACGCTGAGGGATGAGGGGGACGTTGTTATTCATAATGCTTGGACTGTCAATTCCAATCAATCGCTGGAGTCTTTTGAAGGTACGTACTCGTAGAAAAATTTCCCCACTGCTGCCAAAACTTGAATCACGAAACATGCTTTGGCCGAAAGTGACTCTTGGCTCTCCCTGAAGCTATTCGTGGCCCACATCTTTGTTTCTAGGAAGCAACGCCGACTAAAAACCCCGTATAGATCACATCCGCGGCGTCCGCAACTTCATCGACTTGAACAACTCAACCGCCAGGCGCCCTCGCATCATGTTCGTCTCCTCCATCTCTTCCATCGCCAACTATTCCGGCTGCTACCCTAACGCCAGTTTTATCCCTGACGAATCACTCACCCCAACCGACTACGCCGTCGCCCTTCCCATGGGGTACGGCGAATCGAAACACGTCGCCGAACGTATGCTAGCCGTCGCCGCCGAAAGGTCCGGCGTCAAAGTCGACATACTCCGTCTCGGACAGGTCGCTGGCCCTATCGCACCGCATAGGCGGTGTTGGAATAGGAACGGATGGTTTCCAAGCTTGATTCAAACAAGCAAGGCATTGGGGTATCTGCCGGATAAGCTGATGGATGTCGATTGGATCCCTGCAGATGTGTTGGCGAGGATTATTCGAGACCTGGCGCATCAGGATCATGGAGGAATTCAGACGTATAATCTCATCAACCCACACAGCCGCGATTGGAAAACCCTTGTCCCTTTCGTTCAGAGAATGATTGGAGGAGAAGTGGTGCCGTTGAAGGGATGGATTGTACGATCGAGGGCGGTCGACGCGGATGACAAAGCGGAGGTGGCGGGGAAGCCTGCGTTGAAGATTCTGGATTGGTTCGGTGATGTCGAGGCGGGGTTGTCGGCGGGGAAGGAGGGACTTAAATATGCTACGGCGAATGGGAGGGAGGCGAGTGAGACGATGAGGGAATTAGGGCCCGTGAGCGAGGAATGGATGGGGCATTGGTCGGGGGAGTTGGGCCTCTGGGAAGGTCTAGCATTCATCATGATGTGTGTCTCATGTTTTTGCAACCTTTGTGTTGTTCTGAATGTTTTGTCTGAATCCACATGGCATCTCCGCCCGGTGCACGCCATCTTGGCCCCAGCATGCGGGTTCCCTTCACTGCGTGCTGCGCCTCGTTGTTACAGGGGATTTTTCGGTCCCTGTCACGGTTTTGTATGACGCTATTATTATCACTCCGATCGGGGTGTGAATCTGGAATTCTCACGGAATATCAGATCTGCACATGGGGGGACCTGTACTGCGTCTCGTGATTCACGGTAGCTCCGGCAAGTTTCAAGTGACGGAATGTGTGAAAAGTGAAGGAACGACAACACCTTCGTGCACCGCACAATGTCTGCGTCACCTTCTATTTCCAGAACCTGCCCGCCAGCTGCGCCTCCACCGCACATACACGGACACGCTCAACATCATCATCACACACATACTTAATACACCCCACACACAGCACAGCGACATCTTTTTTTCCAAGAACAACCCTCCCACCAAAACAATCCACCATGGCGGCCCTAGATCCTACCCTTTTCCTCACAGCGGGCTCCCCCTACCACGCCGCCGTGCAGCTCATTTACAAACTCCCCGGCAAATACCGCCTCGTCCGCCGCACCCACCACACCCACATCGTCCACGGCACCAACCTCGCCTACCGCGACCTCGTCTGCCCCAGCCGCGGGACCGCCGACGTCACCCTCCGCGCCGCGACGGACGACCAGTACGAAGTGGAGCTGATGCACACCACGGCCGTCGAGCTCCGCACCTGGGACGGCCAAACGGCCACCAAGGTTGAGAAACGCGCGTTCCGGATCACGAACGGTCAGTGGAGCCTGTGGGCGGTCCGGACGACGGACGAGGGGGTGGATGTCGTGGCGGGGAAGCTGGCGGATCTGACGCTGAGCGTGGCGGGGGGGCCGGAGCGGGTGGGGCCGGCGGAGGGGGACGCGGTGCAGAAGGCGGCGCTGAACGGGGGGCCGTGGCGGGATGGGCAGGGGGTGAATGCTGTGGCTATGTGTGTCTGGGTTGGGAAGCAGCCGTGTTGGCAGCTGATGCATCAGGTTGATCGGCAGAAGCCGGCGGCGAGTGAGGTGTGTAGTGATGAGTTTTGGCCTGTGGTGGAGGATGCGGGGAATGGGTGAGATGATGGACTGTGAGGTTTTGTTAGGAGGGGGGAGGGGGGGCGACTACTTGCAATGCTGAATTATACTAGTCGATGCAGGATTTTGTGTCTTGCAGATCAATTAATGGAATATGTGCGATGGTATTGGACCGAAGAAGAGCACTCCAACGAATTGTTCATTTTCACAAGGAAACGATCATTTTGCATCCAGGTGTATCGAGCGAAGAGGCATCAAGGTCCACAATAGAAGATTTTACACTTCTTTCCTTCTCTTTTTTCCGCGAGATCAAATGAGAAATCTGATCTAGAGCCTCTCGAAGATTCCCTTGCCAGACTTTTTTGTGGCTGCCAATACCTACCAGCCTCTTAGCTTCACATCGTCTTGCAATTACCAGCTTCGATAATGGCACAGTCCGACTTGACAGGGTGAATCTACTTTAATCAAGGACGAGAGTAATCGGCTAGGGTCTATCCATTTCTCCACGATTTTAATTCCGAACCGTTTCCGAAATACCATGCGGCCTAACAGACAACGGGATCGGTATTCGACGAAATTTCCTCCGAGCAAATTCACAAGCCTTTTGTCGCCAGTTGAACAAGAGTGGCATGGTAGTTTGCCTGATGAGGGGAGGCGAGGTCAGGTGATGAGCGTGATCCGGATGCGAAAACCGCTGATTCGATGAGACGACTCGAATCACACGCGTGAATTGCACGCTGAGTCGGTATGACCAAGTTTACATGACGGAGATTATATGAAGTAAGACGTAGTATTAACTACTTTATACCTTGAATCCGTACCGGGCAGCATCCAGGCAGAAACAGAAAGATGGTGCACTACGAGAGAGTAGCTTTGTTCAGCATCTTTCTAGCCATGTTACATGCAATCGGGAGGTGATTAGTCAATACCACTAAGTATGAGACATGAAGGAAAGTATACTTTAAGATAGTAAAAGAAAAGGAGGCAAGGAAGGAGGAAGGATTCTGAGACAGGAGAGAAGATACAAGATACAAGATACAAGGCCAGAAAGAAGGTTGGTGGCTGCCACGTTTTTTTCTCGGTTACATATCGTATCGGAAACGCCAATTTAGCGCGCCTAGCCAGTTCGAGCTTGGTGATAAGTAAGTGGTCATACCTTACTCTAATAAGTGGGCTGCAATTTGACCGAACCCTGCGGCACGGTCAGCCAGCTTAAAGTACTTTACTTTGCTGTATGATTATGTCTTGTGATTACGGTGATATACTGCTACTACCAAATAAGAATTTTTGCCAATTGGCAGCACTCAGCAGGATTCCTTCATTCGTCGCTCTTCTGAACCTTCCACAACTAACAGCGCCAACCAGACTTCACCCCCATTTTCACTCACCTAGCCGCCGACATCCACCACAGGCTTGCCACGAATACAATGCACTTCGTCATTTAGCCTATATTGCCAACGCACTATCCTGTCTGCCCTGTCCACTTGCAATGTCTGACTTCAAGAACCGGTCCGTCTCTGACATGCAGCTCCCCAACACTTCATCTCACAAGCGAGATGACGATGAGACGTATCGTATGACCGTCCTTCGATTTGACAAGACTGAGGACGAGGTGGACCGGCACTTCCTACAAATGGCACTTGATCTGGGCATCAACATCCCACAAGAACCCAAGACGACCATCGACCACATCACTAGCAATGTCGCTACTCTCAGTATCAATTCTGACGCCCCAGAACCACACCAGCTGTCCCCCTCCCGAGCCTCCGAATCCACACATACAGCATCCGAAAGTTCCATCGAACAAATGGAGCATACAAAGACACCCTCACTCACCGCCACATCCGTAACCACTGCTTCCATTAGCTCGGCAGCATCCAACAAGTCCAACTACGTCAAGGTCAGGAACGGCTTTCGTCGGATATCAAGACTACACAGGCGGAAAACAATGGCGGTACCCGTCCCAGCAATACCACTTCGCACCTCGTCTATGTTTCACATCTTAAGACCTGGCTTGGAGCCTCGTGCAATAACGGCGGACCAAATCGCTACAATCTACAATCCCCAGCCTCACGCGATAACGACAGACCAAATACGGACCCTTTCAATACCCCGCAAACGGGTCATGTCTACCACATATAATGCACCGCCTCCGCTACCACCGCCTGCACCCTTGTCGCCGCCTCTCCGTTCTCCAGGGGAAGAAACAATAGAGACTCTCTATGCCCGGCGCCGTAGCATATCGAATCCTACCCTCAAGAAGCTCCGGACAACTCAACTACAAGAACAACTCCGCTTTATCAGCTTCGAGGCCTCGCAACACCGCCTCATGCGCACCAAGCAGCTACAACACAAACGGGATTCCCTCTCCCGGTATCAAGACCAGGAAAGGGATACCCACGCCCAACACACCGAGGCTCTTTCCTCCCTCGAAACTCGACATTTGACCGCGGAAGTCGACCTCCAAAGGACCCTGCAATTGGAACGTCAAGCTTGCGATACCCGTTTGAAACACATGCAGGCGTACTGCAATCCACGCTCAACGGTAGCAGGGATGCCCTCGCGAGTGGTTACGAAATCCGACTATCGCCAGCTAGAACAACAATATCACATACGCAACGGCATGGATAACCTTCACGCTTCCCGCATTAACGTCTTACGAGAAAGGCAAGGGAAGCAACAGGAGCGTATAATGGCAAAGCAAGAGGCCGAGCTCGAAACTCTCGAGTCGAAATTTGAACAGCAGAATGAAGAGTTGGATACGAGGTTTCGAGAGGAGGAAATGCAGCTGCAGCAAGAGTTTGCCGAGCGCAAGAAAAGACTTGTCAGACGATGGGCACTGGCTGAGGCAATCGAGAGGCGGAAATTGGAGAAAGCAACTGGCGAGACCTTTGAGCCTTTGCCCCCTATCTTTTGGTCCGGCGATGAGAATGGCAGGGGCAAAGAGAAAGAAAGAGCAAGGGAGGTACCGGGGAAAGAGGACAATCCGACGTACGACGCTATGAATATGATCTGATCTTCAACCGCGTATATACTTTGTTTTACATCAACTTCTGGTTCATGTGAGCGAGCATGGAGCGAGCGTGGTATGGCGTTTCATATCCTACGAATCTTTGGCGCAAATACCTGTGTACATTTACAATCTTGTCGTTAGCTTTCTATCATGGAAACATCCTTTCCCTGCTCAGCCTCACCCAGCGACACGCTTTTGGGCTGGCACCACACCCTCATCTCCAGTTGAAACCAGCGTAGCGGATGCAGCAAGCAGCGTCATTTCCGCTATGCTCCAACATCGATACTTTTCGCAGCTGGCTGAGCACTTTGACCTGGCCTGACCCGCACTCTACATTTCCTTTTGCGCAATCGAACGAAGGGGATCTCTGATAAAGAAAAGAACTTCGTCGGTGGCATGCCTTTTTCATCCTCAGATTTGAACCTCTCCTAAACACGGAGCTTACCACGAACGTCGAATCCAACCCGGAGCAACAGAATGAGAGCACCCGAAGCCTCTCTCGTCCTCCCGTGGCACGTTCCGCCTCGATCGCGGTCTCCGAATGGCGCTCCTGGGCCGATACGTGCGGAATCCGGTTCACGTTGTGTGTCCGCAGGAGGGCATTGAAAACCGCTGCTTTTCTTATTCGAGGTCTGGCTGCGTGTGGTCCGACTCGGGCTTCACATTCAATGTTAAGTTGTTGAGCAATGTTGAAGTTCTATAACCTATCTCAGTATTGACCGAATTCACACAATACATGTGGTATGCGGGAGCAGTTCGCAATAACCAAGCTTCCCATCAATCCTGCAGTCCTGAGGCATATACTGTGTTGGTTGCCTGTCCCACCGGAGTGACCGACAGCTCACAAATGTAGGGAGCTCGCGAGCTTTTATTGACACACATGCACCCTAAGACACAATTGTCATGGAGTCAACCTACCAGTTCTTGAGGTCCAGCAACAGCTCGAGGAGCAGCAGTCGTCCATGTATTGCGCAACAACATAAGAGTGGCGGGAATAGTGGGTAGGCATCTGATACTGATGTGTGACCTAGCTTCTCCAGGCTCAGCAGAAATCCATTCGTCAACAAAAGTTTATGTATTTGGTATCCGAGACCCTCTCAGCAAGTAAGGCAAGCCGAAGCGAGCAACCCTGGTTGTTGCTAGTTCCCTGCTTTCAAGGGAGGTCTACTTGAAATTTTCAGCTGTACGCGACCATTGACAGAATTTCCTCATCCTGGCGCCGTAGCTATAGAAGAGGGTTGCGACAGGGAAGAAAGCAACGGCGGGAAAGCCAGGCAAATCAGTTGCCCAATGGGTTTTTGTCAGTCATGCGATTGCAGACATAGTACGGTAGCAGCAGCGCCGGACGAACGTAGTTGTAAGAGGGAACGCAAGACTCCCTCCAAGGTTGTGATGTATTGCAGTAGCGAGCATGGGAAAGCCCGCGCCAAAAGAAGGGTCTGACGATAGTGTTGGCCGGGATGGCGGAGTTGGCGTGCATGAGGTGGACGTCGATGCGGTAGGCCCGACCTTGCGAGAAGAATAATCTGCAGGTCAGCTCCGAGAGGAACACACGCGATAATCTGAAGCCATGCTGCCACGGGTTCTTTGATATATGTAAGGTATGCGGAGAAGACGTCTACGCGAACTAGAAGCATCCGGTAGGCAGATCTAAGCGCATTGTCTAGGCAACCCTTCTGGCGGAGGCGTTATCCGAGATATTGGCGAGATGTTGGCGTAGGGGTCTTGGCATGTCCAGGCCGTTTGGGGTGGGAATTATTAATTAGCCCGTTTTAACTATGCCACTGCTGGGTAAGGACTGTATTACCATTGAGAAGATCTTAGAACCGAATCCAACTATTATGTCAACTACCGACGTTGACTTTTAAAGATAGACAGACCTATCTCGAAGCCCGAGCCTGTCGCCAGAGTATCGCAGCCTCTGGCAGAGGGTAAAATTCAGGGGTTTCGACCGAACATCAGATTACCATCGTTGCACTTCAGTGTAGTTCAACAACGACTGCTTCCACAACGACAATTTCAGTGTTGCGATTATTCGTTATACGCAACGAAAGTTGTTGTCCCTGCAGTCTGTTCGTTTCAATAAATCCCTGGGTTTTCAAGGGTTTTTCCGAAACAGTGTACGCGGAATCTACTACCGTGTCAAGACTATTATATACAATCGTGAGACGTTTCTAAAAATCCAACTTGCGCGAAACCAGACAGAAATTTAAAGGGAGGCGAGACGGACAAACTTATGGTAGGCACGGTATGTCGTTTGCGCAATCGGCAACTCTTCCAAAAACATGGCGATCATCCAACATGTACGGTACTCCCAGCATGAAACAAGTGCGGAATTGAGGATGATGCCTTGGTTTCGTGGGTTGTAATATACAATTCCTTGACGACGGTGGTTATAGACCGTCGCAGATATTACTAGAATGTTTCGCGCGGGCCGTACGAGTAGGCGCCACAGGATTGCTGATC
Organism: Letharia lupina; assembly: GCF_014066315.1. Classification (NCBI taxonomy): domain Eukaryota; kingdom Fungi; phylum Ascomycota; class Lecanoromycetes; order Lecanorales; family Parmeliaceae; genus Letharia; species Letharia lupina. Next base: position 882,280 of record NW_023502980.1, read on the forward strand.
CCGTTCGGAACACGTAGTAGCTTCTAAGCCAAAGAATAATTTTGACGCAGGTACAAGCTGCCTTGTTGCCTACGCTATCCAATGGTATGCGCTGGTGGGTACGGTCCACCAACGTGGACTGACACCTTTTCATGGAGCTGGGGATAAGTAGCTCTACGGAGTGAAACCAACATCAGTCCCATCTAATCCACCTCGACCATCGACCAGCATATCGACTCTGATGTCGGATTACTGAAGTCTTATTTCGCATCGTCAAAGCCAATGCCAACGCCAAAGTCAACGACCCCGAATTGCTGTCAGTAACGTCCAACTTCATTCCTTCCGGCTGGCTGTGGAGATAAGCATGGATCTCCCTCTATAGGAGCGGTGGTAATCAGGATCATCGATATCCTTACCACTTCATACAGCTTAAGTTTGTCCATGTTCAGTTGAGATTATTATCTGGCTGGGTAGTAATAGATTTTCGAGCGAACTGGATCTATCCCTCTTTCCCCTTCGCAGTTGTAACATTTGCAGTCGATTCTTTTACGTCAAAGTATTCAGAAGCAGGAGCGAAGAGAGGGTATCTTCGACTACTTTCGAGGGTAGTTTTCTTAGTGAAAGAAGCGTACGGCATGGATCACTCGAAGGGCGGTTTTAATGGGTGGGGACCTCAGATCTACGGACATAGCCTCGTTGATGTTCTCATGTAATGGGACAGGCTTCCCTAATCCCTCTCATAAAACAGTAAGGACAACTACAAATCCGATACATCGCATGGCGGCCGTCGGAAAAAGAACGTATCAACACGGGTTTCATGTGTCGCGTATACCCAAAACACCATATTAAACGATGAGCCGCAGTACTGTCTAAGCGCACGGGACGCATCAAAGTTCTTTGGCAATGACCGAAATCGATGATAAAAGAGCGTACGCCATGCTCAGAAGAAAAACATCCAGAAAAGAAACAACGTCTCAGAGACATTATTTACATTACCACTTTGATCACCCAGCTCCCATTCCGTTTATCACAATCGCCATGCGTTGTAAGTCCTCTTGCGGACAGAATGTATATTGGGCAACAGATTACTGACCCTGCTCTGTCTTTTCAGCATCTCTTTGCTCCATCTCGGCCTGCGCCTTCCTGTTCATCAATCTCTTCTCTCTCATAAACGCCTCCCCCGCCTTACGCTCAAACGCTCTCGAACCACGCAAAGGTGGGCGCGGAGGTGGTGGAGGTGGAGGTCACAGCGATGATGATAGCGGTGGTGGCAGTTCAGGAGGAAGTTCAGGAGGAAGTTCAGGAGGAAGTTCAGGAGGCTCCAAAACCGGATCAAGCTCAACCAACGTATTGATTTTCAGTGGGGGTGGTTACGGCTCATTACGCGGAAATTGCCAGATCGGCGATGATGGTAAATGTTACGGCCAGGATCAAGCAACAGGCAACGGCATCACTTGCAACGGACAGGGCACTTGGTACACCGCCACCGCAAGTAACATCAGCGTTGCCTGCGCCCACTTCAACTACAACAGCAGCGCCTACAGCCAGGGCCAGAGTTGGAATCAGACCACTACCAACTCTGGGGGACCCCTGGTGAATGAACAGGGCCAGCAGATGTCGATCTACTGGTCGGCGCAATTCGACGAGGCCGACAATGCAACGCCGGCGGCATGTGAAGGCGCTCTGGGTGATTTGGTAACGGCATGCGCGGGTCCGAATAAGGACTCCGAGGGCGGGCTGTACAATTTCGTAGGCAACACTGCGGCTTATGGGGTTAATTTCACGACCAGTTACTGTGGCTGTTAGTGGAATCGTCATTTGCGGAGACGAGGCGTGGGATGAATATGTGTATTGGATTCTTTTGTATTTGTAACTCCGCATCAAAACATTTGCTTTTACCGCCCTGTACTTTTAGTACTCATGAGCCACGAGAGAGGGGTATACATATACTCCTTACCTTCGTAGCCATGCCCTCTTCATTTAGCCCAGAACAGAAACCGCATCTCTTACCTCGGTCTCATTCCTTTTCCTCTTCCCAGCTCACAACAGAATTGTAATAACGATTCTGATATCTTTCTACGGGATTTGTCAGCAAGATGAGATATCCCGCGGTTTTCAGGATAGACGAGGCGGGATCGAAACGCACCATCAAGATATGGTCTAAGACCTGACCTCAAAACCACTCAGCTGGCTCCTTGCAAACGATGGCTTGACCAAGCCTCTCGCATGTTTCCATACCGCGCCATCATCGGTGCAGAGCATACCGCGCCTGGAGAACGGCCCAAAGTCTCCTTTCCGCTCGGGGCCAACCTCAGAACCTCTCCCGTGCGGTGCCCAAGATCGTTTGGCAATTTCGAGGCTCGCATGTGTGGAAGGTGCTTTGACCTAGTCTTGAGAATCGAGGAACTAGAACGTCTTCGAGAGTACTGTCGCCTTCGTAAGCGAGCACGTTATATAAATGGTTCAGGCCGCCACGGAAACGGGTGGTGTCGACGGTGGGTTCCTCGCAGTGACGCTCGAGTCTTAGATGGTGGTAGTGTTGGGTGGTTTGCCAGCGCCTGTAGGCTTGATATTTGATGAACAGAACAGTAAGTCATTTGAAAGCGTTATCAGCACGACTTTGACATTGACAATTCTTGAAGGTTAACAAACTGTATTCTACGCTCTGGCTTTTTTTGTGGGTTTTAACTATATTGTTATAGAACGATAAAGTATAAAGGTCAGATTTGGGGGATTGCATATCCCAGTAGATTGTATTAGATACAGGGTGTGAATCCGAGTAGAGTCTGGAGACACGCAACAAGGGATTTTGCGTGGCTATCGAGGCCGTATTTGACCAGCTTGAACCACCATTGGCACACTAACAACGCGACTTAAGGTCGACCATTGTCTGCAAGGAAGCCTCGATACTTTGTCACTCGTTCAGAATCCAATGCAAGGTCCAGCCGAGTGTCGGCACTGCAATACGAGGTTGTCGCATCGATTGGGAGTATTCCAAGGCCGTGTTGGCCCCGGGCGTCAGCTATGGTACCTTACTTTGCGAACCTATTGCAGGATCAAAGGTACAGGGCCACGGCAAGCTTGTATCCAGATTGTCTCTCCACAGATATCATGCCGATTCTTTAGGGTACAGGGTTGCTATGTCAGAAGAATTTGTAGCACCGGCTCAACCAGTTCACCATGTTGGTATGCACAGCTTGCCGTAGTTTTATTAGGCTGAGGCTGACGCAGGCCCGCGATTGCAAATCTCCCCTCCGACATCACTTTTGTCACAGATGACTAGAGAATTGAGTCTATAGCTATTAGGCAAGCAAATATATAGGTACATAACTCGCGAAGGATTCAGTCGAAGGATACACTGGAGACTGGTAAGGCTAGTCTTTGCGCCAAGGCATTAGGACTACCTAAGCTGGACTGAGTCCGGCCCGAGCTGACGACTGGACTCCTGGAGGCAGGCTTCGAACATTGAATCGTACCAACTTTGAGCATTGGTATCTCAGCAACCGTTGATCCTAACCATCGACAAAGCACCTGGGATCTGGCCCACAGTTGCACCGAACACCAGCTTGAATTCACAGAAGGCACAGTCTTTCTTTCCGAGACTCGAGCCCGAATCGTGATAAGTCGCGTCCCCAGGCCTTTCGCTCACGCGACACGCGACACGCCTCCTACCTTCCATTCAACTTTTGCCCAACGAAACGCTCGGTAATGTTCAAGTCAATGGCTTCTATCCTTTCTCCGACCGTGACATCTCACGATCAGAATCAATCATTCGTTGAGTCTGATGACCCCGAGCGCAGTGATCCGGCAGTGAACTCTGACGCACTGCCTGACGATCATCCAATCCATCTCTTACCTGAGGCGCGAGCGTTCTACCGCAGCGGCCGGACGCCGCCTTTTGTGCTGAATAAGCGTTCTGAGGTGATCAAAAGCGTCGTGATCCCAACCAAGAATGGATTGAGACCCAAGGATGAAAAGGCGATCAAAGTCAGGATTGTAGCCAAGGTATGTGCTTTTAAGTGTGGGTTCTTCCCACTCGGTATATCTCTTGAGAGTGGGGAAGACTTGTTACCCCCACCGTGCTCCATGAACTTGTCTCACGACTCGACTTTGAGTTCTGGTAAGGGCATGCTGACTCGGGAATCATCTTTAGCCCTGGGATAAAGAGTTCATGTTCTGGACCCTTGATCTAAACCATACCAGGTACATTGTAAAGCCGTTCAACGGACAAGCACAAGGGGGCATGCGGTATCTCTACTGGGCTGGTCCAGGCAAAGACTTTGAGCAAAAACCGCTCGCACTGTCTTTCATATCGCCTTATCACTCGGGTACTACAATTTCTACGAGGAGCGATGGCACCCTACCCGCCAGTTCAAGTTTCGCTCCAGTCAATCGCAAACGAAGCATCCCCCCGGACTCTTTCGATTCGTCAGAGTCGTCAGATTCGTCGGATACTTCCGACTCCGAATCTGAATCTGAAGCGAAAAGTACACGTATACCTGGCCTTGCTCAACGCGCGGCTGATGCAGGACCCGGAAACCCCTTGCAGCAGATCGATGACAACACTTCCGATCACAGCGATCATTGCACCAGCGAGACGAACGCCCTGAAGCAGCCGGCTGCATCCCAGAGCGGCCCTCCAAAAAGAAGGAAAACTGAGGTCTCGAGCCGCGAGATCGACCGACTGAATCGCATTTCTCCTCCTGCACGACGACGATCTGACGTCCATGTTCCATTCAGAGGAAATCATCCAGAACCTGCGCAGCCTACCACATCGGCATCGACAAAACCGGTGAATGATCGTGAGGACAAGAGAAAGCAAAGGGCCATAGCTCGGATCGAGAAGGACCTCGGGCGAAAATTCGATCAAATATTCACACCTTGGGCTGGTGAAGACCAAGGTGTGAGTCGAAATACTCTTCAAATGATCTTGAAGGTCATCGCCCTCATGGAAGACAGTTCGCCTCAAAAGATTACCCGGTCCCTGAACAAAGCCGTGAATGGGGGGGACGGCAAGCGCCAACCTGCTGGGGGCTTGCGACCCACAGGACCCTCTTTCAAGGGATTAGAAGCGACTTTGCAGGCCACAAAAACCGCGACTGTTAACGGCGGTAGGACGGATACGCCTTCATCTCCGTTGGGAAAAGACCGCCAGCAGCTTGATCAAAGGACTTTGCAGAGAACCGCAGCTGTGAGCGACAAAGGTACTGGACCAGATCCGCCATCGATTCTGTTGGAAGGTAACCGCCACCAGCTTGATCAGGGTCTGGACTTGGACATGTCGCCCTCGACAATCTTGCCTCAACACAAACAGAACCGCACTACATTGATCGTTCGAGTGGCGCCTTCCCTCGAATACTTACCCCTGAAATTGAGCGAATGCATGACACCATTAGTCTTTTACACTAAAGTTATTAGCGCCTGGGGTATTCGTGGGGAGAGCGTGGCAAAGATTACAGCGACCTTCACATGGATGGACCCGAAGGATAAGATGAGGACGATGTTCATGAACAGCAAAATTCAAGGCTGCTTTGCGCATATGATTGAGCAGGTTGACGAAGCTCCAGCCTGGGAAGAGGGGGGAAAGGGAAAGTGTGTCTTGGATGTTGAGATTGTGCTGAAGGAGTGAGCTTGCACGTGCGTTGCAAAACTTTTGGGTGTAAGATATGTAAGATAGCGGGAGCAGGTGGCATTGACGGGATATGAGGTTTTCTTGCATGCAGGATGTTGGCGACGGCGGAAACCTAAAATTTCGCAACGATTTTGAAGGACAAGGGTGGTTTGCGTTTATAATGAAAGAAACAAGGAGTTTGATTGCTTGTCAGATGAAAGAAAATCGGGATATTGAACTTGGGAATAAGCCATGGTAGCATCCTTAAAGGCTGGACTTCGCATGCTAGATGAACGGGATGAGGGGACATTGACCTTCACAACAAGCTACAGGAACATCATATGAGTGGCGTACTACTGAAAATCAGGACTTGGGCCCATGAAATCTGGACACATCTTGAATGACAAGCAGTAAAAATCTGTTGTGATAGTGGTTCCTTCCCTTAATGATGACCTGACCTCCATACGCGCTTGCCGCGAATCATATCCAAACATTCGGTTGCTTCTCGCTATGTCTAACCTACCGCAACCACAACAACCTCTATCTCCCCTCATCTCCGACACTCTACGGGCGTTCTCTACCTCAGTCCCTCGTTTGCATCGACCATGAGCCAGAGAACTAGAGTCGCGGTAGGCTTTCCCCCGTCCCTCATGTCAAACACTTGAACTTATCCCACCACCTACAGTGCAGATCGTGCATTGATGGAAGCACGAAGTGTGAAGTGACGTCAACCGGCCGATGCAGACGCTGCACCAACCGGGGTCTGACCTGCTTTATGCCACCCCGTGATGCCGTCAAGATAGCCGTAAGTAGGCACTGTGATGGTTTACCCCCTCAAATCTAACACCGTTACAGTGTGAGACTTGCCGAAGACGAAGACGCAAGTGCATTCCAACTTCTGGTGCCAAGTGTGAGCGTTGCACTGAGCAAAACCTCATCTGTATCGTCTCGCCGCCTACCCAAGAGCAGCAAGAGGCCCGACGCAGTTCAGGAAGGCGCCACTCTGACCGGTCGATGACCGAAGCAGACAGTGATTCTGAAGCTAGCTTCGACTCCCTTTTCCACGAGTCCCAATCCGAACCTGAATCCAAATCCGACCGGCCTTTGACTCGCAAAGTTGGCCACGAGCCCCAGCAAACGAAGCATGTCAATTCTACGATCGTCACCGAAAGGCAGAAGGGAGCTGCAACCATGGAAACACGGCTCGCCGAACGTACTAGTACCGCTACCTTCGTTGGTGCCCAGTCTGGATACGAATCTGGCACCTCTGATGATGTACCGTTGGGCAAGAAACAGAGAGTTACTCCGCTTACTCCACCCAGTCGAAACAAATCAAAGCCCACCACGCCTCAACAGATCCAAGTGTCTCCAGCCCCTCTTGCAAAGATGATCCCGACTCAAAGAGACGTGCCCAAGCTTCTGATACCTCAGTCGATCAATATTCTACCCCAACGTCAGACACAAGTGACCACCACCACAACGGCTACTGCTATCAGTGATGGCCAACCCGGAACCCTAACCGCAACGTCAAAGAAATCGCCACAATATCAGCTCGCGAACACGAAGCTAAAGGTACATCTACACGGCAGTAAGGGCTACAAACCCCTACTGTTGAAAGACTGCATGGCACCTTCCCTTTTCTTCACCAAAGTCCTCGAAATATGGTCCTTGCTAGACGACACTGTCAAGCGGCTTCACATTACATTTCCATGGCTATCCAAGGAGGATAACGGAAGACTTATGATTCTGGAACGCCAAACCATCAAGGCTGGCCTAATATGTATCTGCGATGAGGTGGAAACTGCCCCCTGTTGGGCTGAAGAAAAGGGCCACTGTTCTATTGATGTGACAATCTTTCCAAACTCGGGAATGATGGATACATTTGAAGGGCCTGCAACCCGTGACGGTCGCTCGATTCCGAATATGAGTGTCAACGCAAATAAGGTTTATTGGGCTATGAGGGCAGACAAGCAGGCGGATGTGGGACTACATGTTCAAGAGATAGCTATTATGGTGGGTATGGATGCAGTCGAAGTTGTTATTGCGGGGGAAGAGTTGCTGGAGCATTGTTTGATTATTACGAGCGACGAAAATTATGATGTTTGGAGTCTGTTGGAAGTCTGATCGAGGCTGTACATGGTTTATGTATCAATTTAGGCTACCGTTCTTGAAATGCTCGACTATTCTAAAAAAACAAATAAGGATGTAGATACATCAATGCCGGATAACTCTACCATAGCCATTGCACTTTAGCTGCGGAGCCAGCCTGGCTCCTTCCTATCTATCTCTCGACGTCCTCTCCATCTCACAGCCCCCCGCCACCTCTAAGCCCTGACGACCTCAACAACAATTCCGCACTTCCCCCCCTCATCCTTCCAACAGGGCGCCTCATCGATAATCTCCAAGAATATTTCAAAGCTGCCTTCGCTTCCCCTGTCGATATAAATCGTCTTGTAGACATCAGTTTCGTCCTTCCAGTCAAAGATAGCCATGAGACATCTAACCGGCTGTTCGTATTCTTTGTGCCCGCTGGCAGCGATGACGCCGCTGAAGAGTGTGGCCATGGTCATGCAGGCGAGCAGTCGTAGTGGGACGAAACCAATGATGTTTGAATCGCGAGTGACGCGAAGGGTGGTGTGGGTTTGTTTGTGGAGAGTGAGGGTCGGGAGAGAAGTGGGTGCTTGGGCATGGGGGTTTTGGGTTCCGGGGGTCGAGGCCGGGCGGTGGTTGATGCCGGGCGTAGGGGCCGGAGTCTCGTAGGGCGGGGAGGAGAGGTCGGAGGAGTCGTCGGGAGGCGAGCGGGTTCGGCGAGGGGTTCGCTTTGGAACGGAAGCTGGCGTTTTGCCTGACCTGGAGCCGAAGTGTGCAGGCGGCGAGGGGCTTCTCGCTCTCTTTGTAGGCTTAGGTGTCCTACGCGGACGTTCTTTCAACGCTGGTGGCTCGGATGAAGCGACCGGTTGACGTGTACTGAACTTGATTGGCGTTGGAGGAGGAATGGCGGTAGGATCAAAGGCCTTTTTGAACCTGTCGTAGAAATATTGTTGGTCTTCTGTTGCACTTGCGTGAGGGTCCTGATCCTCTTCATCGTCGGATGACGACGACAAGCTTGGATCTTCGTCGACTTCGGGCAGATGCTCGGTCAGGCCTGACGCTGTCTTCCTCGCGCTGGCGGGCTGACTAGAGTAGGCGACAATCCTCTTGACGCGCCCTTCACCAGAGCCGAGCCAAAGACGATATTGGTATCGACGTGGGTGACCCATGTGCTTGCCCATCAGAATAAACCTCTTCCCATCCAAGTCCAAAGTCGGGTAGTCATCCACAGAATTCCAGGTCCGGTACACCACCTCCGCTTCTGTTGAAATGGCCGAGAAATGACCGTCTTGCGTAGCAAGAAGAACGTGTCTGCGGGGCTTCTTAGTCTTATGGATCACGAAAGGAGGTCTAGAATCCACGTAGAGCGCTTTCGCCTCCTCGAGATATTCCACCGGGAGATCGTGACCAAGGCTGTTGGCTGTCGCACTAGTCAAGGTATCGTACTTGGTCATTGGTAGCTTTGCTGCAGCAGGAGACTCGGTTCTTGGACCTAGAACACTCGTGTATTCCCCATTGATGCATGAGAACGCCAACGGCAGATCTTCAAACTCATCCTCTACTCCTGTCCAAGAACAGTAGACCCATTTTGCACCGCTGATGCACCCCTTGTTGGGAAAAGACTGGACAATGAATCTCTCACCATTGAGATCTAGAGTCCAATAGATCCCATCGAGGGCGAGTGCACCCCAATGTTTGGCGACCAAATCGGTTCGAATTGCTAGAGGAGGTCGTTGACCGTCTTTGGCAACGAAGACGGCCCTCCTAGATCCTTTAGAGCTGTTGCCCGGAGTAGTCACGAAGGGAGGCTTGCTATTCTCGTAGATTCGTTTTGCCTCGGCCAAGAATTTTGGAGGGTGGTCTGCTGGCAGTTTGGTGGTGTCAAGTGCCGGGTCCTGTCCCACTCCTAGTGCTGCAGGTGCGTTGACGTCCATGACTGACAGAAGGCTTAAACCTGGTATATGTTAGGACGTAGAGGCCCTAGTAGATCTTTTTTCAACTGTAGAGTGCTGGCGGAGAATCTCTGGTGCACATTCAATGTTCGAAAAAGTGAGATTTGTCGATGGCTGAGTTTCTGAGGGGTTGGATGGTCGAGCTACATAGGCTTATGCCAGTTCAAGGCAAGTTTACAAGCCTTTCAATCCAATTGCTTGACGTCAAGCGTGATGGTAGAGTGTACGAGGCTGCGTTGGGGTTGGGTGGTAGAAGTTGAAAGGCTGGTACAAACAGGCAAACAAGAGCAAGGCACCTTAAGGCCGTTACCCGAGCGCTAGCGGATAATTTCACTCCAACATATTACCTACCTTACCGGTATTATATCGCTCCGGCTTCAATGACTACCTACTCAAGAAACAGCTCTACCATTGTGAGCGAGCACGCGAACATTCAGATCCCGCAATACGAGATGATCCACTTGTACCTCCATATTTCAAACTTATGCAGAGACGCAGACTGCACAGTCAATTGAGCACTTATCGGCCCAGTAATCACTTTTCCTACGCCTTTCAAAAATGTGCATGTCCCAGATGCCATCAAGGCCACCGTCGGATCATCGATCAGCTCTAGACCCATTTTCGCTCATAGTACCATGTACACTCCGCCAAGAAAGCTAAAGAGCAATGAGAGGGTGATTGGAGGTGGAAGACACAAGAGGCAAGGTGCAAGGTGAACGCGAAGATTTCGATAGGCCCACGGTTGTCTGAGGTAGCTGGTAGCGATCTGGCCGAAGACTTGAATCAAGGAATAGACGGCAAGGAGAAGAGTGCTGGTCGAAGGGCTGTAACCGAGGAAGTCAACGTAGGAAGGCAGATACGATGTTCGAAAGACGGGGCCAAGGGGTTTCAGGGAAACAGATGCTGCAAAGAAGTAGAAGAGCGGCTTTCGTGGGAAAGCCATGTCAATCCTCCGTCTTCCGCTTGACTTAGAGGCTGGTAGCCTGCCTTTAAGCACCGGCAGCACCATGCCAATTAGTACCACCATAGCTACCGCAAAGGCACCTAGAGTCGGAACGTAGCCATATGTATTGAGCAGAGGTGCCCACATGAAAGGCATTGAAGTTCCACTGACACCCATAGACGCCCGCATGATTCCCAAAGCCAAACCCCTCTTCACCATGAATCACTCATTGAGCATACTTATACTGATGAAGTACATGGTCGTAAAGCGGACACTGTAGAGCGCACCTTGCGTAGCGATCAGAACTCTACTCGTTTCTGCAAAGCTGACCGCCCCGAGGCTCAATATAGATACAGCCCAGCCTATCCAGATCATGTAGAGGAGCACCGAGGTAGACGACGCTGGTGGTCAGCGTACCGATAACGGGTATGTTCTGATTGCCACGAAAGGGCTCGTGCGCGGAGTAGTACACTTGGAAGACACAGAAGAGAAGGGCGAAGCCTATGTGGGAGATTAGTGGATACAAACATAGAGAGGGTGTCGACAATACTGACAACATTGGAAAGCCTCTATCATAAAGACCAGGAAGAGGATTCCTCACGCCTGGGCACTTCCATTGTTGGGAGGTAGTGCTTGGTCATCCAATTCCGATTCACGCTAGTTTGACGGCCGGACATTGATATGACTTCCAAGTTTGGCCTGTGCTGGAGCCTGACTGACCGACGGCAAGGAGATCTAAGGGTACATGCTGAGGCGATGCCTCTGATCCAGCGGTTGAAGTCATTGTATGGGGCGGAAAGCCTGTGCGGCCGAGGTCTCTAGCTCTGTGGTCATATTCATGGTCTGGTTTGGGTGGCTTGTGGCTCCCAGGTCGCTGGCTCATGAGGGGTGAGCCCAGATTGCTAGCCCTGTCGTCGTAGACACCTCCTACGTAAATACTCGTTATTAGGCCGAGAGACCCAGAAGGTCGGCGAGGAAACAGCTCTCCGTCGTCATCGTGTCACACAAGCTCGCCCAGGACCCATGCCAGATGATGCCTGCATTAGTCCTTCACAGGACCTCATACCTAGTGAGCCAGCTCATTGGGGTACTGGTATCAGGTTGAAAGAGTAAGTCATTTGAAAGGAATTGAGTAAAATGCTAGACTAGAGTACACAGCTGTGATTATGGAAAATAAAAGGAAGCACAACCAGCTGCGCGAGATTTGTGGCTCCTTCCATACAAGGCGGCTCGGAGAAAACCACGCCGCACTTGAGCGCTTCTGGCAATTCTGCACGACATCAACCACCGTTTCTTTCTCCTCCTCCCGTCCATAAGACAAAGCTCCAGGCCTAATCTTGTACAGAACGATGAGGACTTTCCGGTGGAAAACTTTTATGGTGGAACATGCAATGATCGAGGGTCGTACAAAGGGGACTGATGATGCTAAACTATTACAAGTCTGTATGTTTTTGGAGGTCAAAGCGTCCGGAGAAAATGGCTTCAGAACATCTGAGTGAAGAATGTAAGAGAAATGATCCCGAACACGTCTGAGGCCTTTAGAACATGTTGAATCTGCGCGTTGGGCAGAACGGCGGTTCGTGGAAGTGACTGATACAAGATTTCGAACATGATGGGCTAGCAGCATTGGAATGTTGAGAGACTCTGAAACTGGGAGAGCATAGTAGGAGCGCTGCATGCGGCTGAAATGTGTCGCTTATGATTCGATGTTTGCTGTACCGTGGACAGTGTGCCGGGTGCGCTTCTTGGCTGGCGGTGCCGCATCAGTGGACTTGCGCTTTTTATCGGCGGTGGAAGCAACTTTGCGAGGTGCAACGGTGGCACGTGGTGTAGCTGGCTTGTGCTGGGCCTTTTGACCGTAGTTAGTATCTTTCGGATCATCCGGTGTATCGCTGCTGGGTCCGCTGACTGCGCTGTTGGGTGCACTGATCGTGTCTTCGTCCCGCTGAAGCTGGAGACCGTGTTAATAGTACTTTTAGCTCAGAGCAGAGGTCAACATACCATTGGAACAGACGTGACTTCGGCCCCAGCACCGGGGTAGAAGCCGGCTTGATAGCCTGCCACGACGCCGGTCGATGGAGCAGCGATGGCTACGGAGCCATTGGCAGATGCCTTGAGCGCTAATGAACCCTGTCTTGGTCTTGCATCAGCCGCACCCCTGGCAATGAGGGCTTTGGCGGCGTCTGCAGACACTGCAAACCCTTTCTTCGGATCGATGATAGGCATCCCACGGCGACCTTTCGGCTTGGGAGGGGACTGCTTCCGGTCTTCGTTGGTCATGAAATCCATACCCGCCTTCATTGCAGCTTGACTAATGACCGAGGTTGGAAGGTTCGCTTCAGCGATCTCATCAGCATACCAATTCTTTTTCTTATCGGCCTTCGGTGTACGACCACGCTGGATTGTTATCAGCCCAAAGAAACTCCATTGACCAGATTAGAACAGCCCACCTTTTTTGATTCAGGAGTGTTGATGGTCTGGATTTTGCGCTCTGGAGAATTTGTGTCGCCATCTGGATGCCGGAAAGGACCATTTCGATTGGCCGTTTGAGACAATGCTCTACCATATTCCTGTCTGAGGTTTGATGGGTTCGAAACAGATGGAAATGGTCTCGCTTGCAGGGTCGGCACAGCTAGCTCGGTCATCCCCTCAAATCTTGCCTGGGATGGTGTCCAGGGACGTAGGTCCTGTGGCATATAACCATAGTGGATGCTGCCGAATGGCGCTGCTCTCTGGCCAGTGAGGGACGGGATGACACCAGGCGCTACCGGATTTTGGGGTCTCGGAACATGAAATCTTGCAGACCACTGCGTCAAGAATCTTTCATTCTCGTTGTTCATGTTCATGATGATCACTTGATTACGAGCGTAACAGTTGTACACAGCTTCTAGCGTTTGTGGCACGAGGCCTGGATCTAGGAAGGTTGGGCTCATTGGAGTTTGCGGTATATGGAGGCCTGATAGAAGCTCCTCGTCAGCTCCCAACTCCCAGCATTTCATGATTAGGGAACATGTCAACCATACCTTGCTGCATAAAATTGATACGAGCGTTCAAAGTTCCTCCGGACAAAGGTGGACTAGGGGCATAGAGATGTGGCGAAGCTGGGACTAGGGATTGTTGATGCCGTTGATATGCTATCATCGAAGTCTGGACAGGTGGCTGCAATGGTTGAGGGCGGGTCTCTGGCTTAGGTTCGGAATGACAATGTTGTTGTGGTTGCGAGTGCAGTTGGTGGAAATGCTTCTGCTTGCGCTCTTGCCAGAAGTTGTACAGCTTCACGCGCTCGACGAGCAAGTATTCGTCAAGAGTGCGCTGTGTCTGGTATTGCGCATTCTTCTCTGCGCAGAATTCCTCGTGATCAGTGCTGGAGAAATGGCCAGTCTCGCGCATGCCCTCGTCAAGCATCTTTTTAGCTTTGAGACGAGAGGCTGCAAAGAGATTCTGCGCCTCGGCTTCATCGATGGGCTCATCGCCTAGCTTCCAGCCCGGAGGGGTCAGTAAGTCCCCTAGATGTCCCACTCCTGGGATGCGATGACTGGGTCCAATCTGGTCAGCGCGACGATCGTATATGTTGAGAAGTGGCGCTGGGTCCTTTCTCTTTTTTGGGCTCTTTTCTTGGCTGTCTCCATTGAGTAAACCTGATTGTGCAGGAGGGAACACCGATACACTTTCTGTTACCTGCGCTGGACGTCCGGGAAGCGCCACTAGAGGTTGGTTCGTTTGACTAGGAGCGAGATCCTTCAAAGTCTCAGCGATGCCAGGAAGCTGCGTCACTGGTAGTGGCTCGCGTATGTCGTCCGCGTTGGTTGATTCCATTGGCGGAGCCTGGCGTTGCGTGGTGGTGGTAGTGATAGGTGACGGGACATTGTGGAGACCTGCTCCGAACCCTGCGGGTGGGCTACCAATGCCTCGACCAGCTGACGCTATACGGCTCCAAGTCAACCAACGTTTGTGAAATCGATTTACGAAAGCACTCTTCGATTCAGGACACTCACGGCTATCAACAAGACTGGCCACTCTCAATCGTCCTCGCTTATTCAAACTTGCTGGGCTGAAGGTTTCAGCGCTGCTCGTGCTGAAAAAGGTGTTAGGAACTGTCTAATAGTTGGGGTGAATTGACTCCGACTTACGGCGGAGTGTTCAACTTGTTGCCATTGCCCTCGACGTTATTAACAGTGTCTTTGTTAGCCGCTGTCATTCCATGGCTCGGACTCGCGCTCTCCATGATTGATAGCTTGCTTGGTGTTCGTAGTTGTGTGGGCTGAGGGTTGTGGGTTTTGTTTGGCTCCATGCTGAAATAAAATTGTTACGACTAGGTGAACGCTAAGCTTCGTGTTGTAGAAGTGAAGCAATGCGTCCCCTCAATGAATTACTGCGTAAGTCAGACTGCCATGTTCAATTCATCACGATGGTTCAAGAGGGAGATTGCTGATGTTTTGGAAGGATTGGACTGGCAATCTTAATGCGTATCGAGAAGGTGGAATTGGAGCGCAAAGCCGGCCGATGTCAACACAAGCTATTATAGTCACGTTTGCAAAGAATATACATCACGTTGCTAAGCATACGGTTGCAGATAGCTGTATTGGGTATCACATCTGATTGCAAGCTAGCTATTCTGAGAAGGAAAAGGAAGGTTGCTGTCTGCACGCCACGCCAAAGTCTACCTCGTCATCGAAGATCGCTCTCACAGCTATGCTTGAACTGTTGGAGAGAGACACAAATGGGAATTCCCAGCAGTCTTGCTCGTGCGAATGGGTAGTCTAATTCCAGCCGCTGTTATTGTCAGTAGCAGGAGCTTCGCTACCCCAAGTATCACCAGAGGTATCGCCATTGGCCGTGCCATTTGTCTGCGCTGCCCCACCCCAAGCGTCACCACCGGCCGCGTCGTCGCCCTCATCATCAGTATCGTCATCGAATTTCAGCTGTTCCTCATTTTCAGGCTTGTAGCTCTCAAGGAAGTCAGGCACGACCTGACGGGTTTCAATGAGCAGCTTGGTCAAAGCGTCGGCTATGTCCTCGTTCTTGTCATTGTAGAAAGATGTCGCCATGCCGATATTGCCGATACGAGCAGTTCGCCCGATGCGGTGGACATATTCGTGAATGCCGCCATAGTCAGAATTGGGTAAGTCGTAATTGATGACATGCATCACGTTCTTGATGTCGAGTCCGCGAGCAGATACACCAGTGGCAACAAGTAGAGGAGCTTTGCCTGATCTGAAAGCACGACTGTACATCGTAAGTAGATGCTGCATCAGCTTGTGCTATGATTGGCTTACATTGCATCTTCGCGCTCACGCTGGGTGCGGTCTGAGTGTATGGATGTGCTTGGAAGCCCACGGTTGTAGAGGAAGTCATCTAGAAAATCCGCTGCCTTTTTGTTGTTCACGAAGACAATAGTACGAGCAGGAGGCACTGACAGCAAGAGATCGAAGAGACACTCGCGCTTCTTAGGCTCGTCGACGAAAAGGACCTGAAACTTGTGAGTTTATGCCCACAAAACCAGAGAGGACGCTCTCACCTTCTGGACGACGTTCATGTGTGAAGAGCCGGCGCGACCGACGCGGATGCGGATGTGATCCTTTGACATGTACTCTTTGGCAACAGCGCGAGCTTCCTTGGGGAACGTGGCAGAGAACATCATATAGACATGATCATCATCGGCATTAGAATCTGCGCCTCCCATCACAGCCCGCATTTCATCGACCCAGTCAGGAGACACCATCTCGTCAGCCTCATCGATAATGGTATATCTGACATGATCAGTGCTATGTCATAGACAATTTTTGGAGCTGATGGATATACTTGACGCGGCTGAGTGATAGAAGGTGTCCACGGCTCATGAAGTCCATGAGACGTCCAGGAGTAGCAACTAAAACATCGCAGCCCTTTCTTAGTTCATCCATCTGCTCTCCAGTCGGAGCACCACCATAGATGACGCAAGGACGAAGCATAGATCGGTAACAAAGGCGACGGGCTTCATCAAAGATCTGAGTTGCTAGCTCACGAGTAGGAGCAACAATAAGAATCAAAGGTTCAGCACGAACCCCGTCTTCACGAGTCCATGGTTTCGTGAGGTTTGGACGTGGAGCAGCCAACTTCTTGGCCTTACCCATAAGCTTGGACAGGGTAGGGATCAGGAATGCAGCTGTTTTTCCGGATCCTGCGACAGTATCAGTATTGATCGCTTCAGATATCACGAGGCACATACCAGTCTGAGCAACGCCAATGATATCGATGCCTTTCAGGACCGAGGGAAGACAGTAAGCTTGAATTGGAGTTGGAACCTCGTAGCCGCAGAGCTTAACATTTGCGAGCATCACGGGATGAAGGCCGGCATCTTCAAACTATGTGGAGAGCAAGTCAGCATTGCTCGCAGATAAGATCAATGATCCAAGTACCTTGGCAACTGGCTTGATCTTTGTCTGACTCTCGAAGGTGACAGCGATCTCGGTAAGCCTGGCCCGGTCAGCTATGCCTACCAGTGTTGGCGTGCAAAGGGTGATTTACTTGGAGAACTCTTCGCCTCGCACCATCTTGTTTTCATTGCTGAACAGTATGTCCTTCAATTCTTTGTGTTCTGGGCCGACATCCCCATAGTCTTCGTCCCATTCGTATCTGACTGCATCACCAGCCCAGCCTGAAGCGTCTCCTTGCGGCTGATCTGGCCCCGAAGCTGGAGCGGTCTTATCATGAGGTCCCTTATTATACTTTCCGTAGTCGAATCCCTGGGTGGGCACCCAACCCGCTTGTTTGACACACTCGAGTGCCACCTCACTGACCTGGACCTTGGCAACCTTGTTGGTCACGTCGGAAAGAGCGTGGTCGTCACCGTTGGCAGACATGGTGACGAGATTCAAGTATGGAGTTCTGCACCAGAAAATTAGCTATTCTTCTGGAATGGTTGTATTGACAAGTGAACGGTCAACAATGATTCGGGAAGGAATGCACTTGAAGCGGGACGAAGATTGGAAAGATGGATATGATAGGTGGAGGAAGAACTTGATAATTGGGTGTTGGGCTCTTATTCTGATCTCTGATCTCGAATGGCAAAGGTGTTTCGGTGGCAAACTCAACGCGTCGACCTCTGGCCGTAATGGCTTTCTCGACCGCGGAAGTGAGGTGAGCAATAGTAATTGCAGGTGATGAGATTGATGGAGAAGATCGAGGTGTGATTGATGCGAGACGGCAGAGATGAAGTAGATGAGCTTTTGGTGAAGGTGTGAGGCAAAAGGACTGTGAGTGTATCATACCTTGACTAGTGGTTTTCACTGTGGCAAGCAGACTATTGGTCTACTTGTGAGAGCTTCACGGACGCTCTGGTATCCTGTTTGACTGGGTAACAAGAGTCCTGACGTGGTGCAGGTCCTGTTTGGCTGATCGTCAAAGAAGAATAAAGATGTGTAAAGAAGAAGTAGAAGTTTTCGAGCAGCAAAGTAGTATGCCCGCTGCACTCGGCTATTCCGAATCCCGAGATTTTCGAGTGGTGGATTTCCGTGATATTCACTCTAACAAGACGGACTTTTGACCCGGCCTCAGATTTCCGCTCATTAGCCACCCAATTGTGAGATACTCTAGTTTTCACACTCCAATAGCCACGCTGATAGACCAAATTGGTCATCCTATACTACTTCCCTCATTGGCGAAACTCAGTATGTACCAAGGCTTGAAGAAGCGGTGCCTCCTCCTGCTGCTGCCAAGATGCTGGTCACCAGCTACACTCAGACCCTATCCTCGGAATCTGAAACTACCCCCAACGAAGAAAAGAATTCAAAAGAATCGAAATAGCTCTGAAAACAAAGCATCAGTATCTCCTGCATTGCATAAGGATGGTGCCCAAAGTACGAGAACAGAAAAGACACAAAATCAAAACATGCAGTGAGCAGACTTCGACGTACAGTGCTACTCACAGACTTGCTTTCGCCTCTCTAAATCTGGGCCTTGCCCAGGCTTGTCAGCTGTGTCGTCGACAATCTCCGCTGGCCGCTCTAGTGGTCAACCACCTCGCAGCGATTCCTGAGTTCTTTATTGGCAAAGCGATGAGGAGATTCGCATTGCCCTGCTCCATGGCTGCTGCGATGGATGGAGCACTGTAGTTCCATCTCGTTTGAGGAATAAGATGTTGGAAAAGGCCGGGTGGAGGCATGGGGTGGAGAAGGTTGACTTGGTAAGCCACAATGACACAAAGCCGGATGCGGATCCATGCTACTGCTCCTCGGATGACCACCGTGGAAGCCAATCTTCAGAACCCTTGCAGTTCAAGTCAACAATCATCCGCCATCACGCTTCCTCGTAGAAAAGCTTCGAAATGATGGGATACTGGCAGCCCTGACTGACTTCGAATGTCGCTGAGAAGGGTGGTACGCTGTGCATAGGAACGAATGACGCTATGTATGTCAGATGTTAGATGGTCAAGAATTAAACAAGAGCGTTGTGCTACACGTACGTGGTACTGGAGAACGAGACTGCAGAGATGGCCAAGCACGCGTTTGGTAAGGTCATACCAGGACCAACATCACCAAATTCGGTCAGCTCGTTGCTTATGTTGTTAGCAGACCCTGCCTCAAAAGCCTTCATATTCATCATCACGGAATCGGAAAACGCAGTGACAACATTGGACGTACGTGGAATGTGAAGGCTTGTGGAGAATTTCCTATATACATTCGGACACTCTCGCCAATCCCTGTCAAGCAAATCTTCCCCTTGAACCGGTACCCATCGACATCACGGCAATGATTGCCTGCCTTTCTAGGAGAGCACGCGGGTGCCAAGAATAGGGTCTTCGCAATTGTCAACGTTGTCAGGTATTCGGGGCATGGAAATTCTCACTCGTTAGTGATCCTTCGTTGTCGGTCACAGGCATCCCATCTCCATACGACGATTGTCTTCCCGAGGTTTTCAAAGACCTGGGCGATCAAATCCGCCATGTTACACGTCGATCTTGCATTCCTGATCTTCGATGGTAAGAGCGCAGTCGAGGACGGAAATGCTTGGTGCATGATCATCGCCACCCAGACCCCAAGCCTTCTGGCCAACCATAGGACCGTCTTTGCGACAGAACCGAGGAGAAACAGAAGTTCTTTTGCGGCTGGTGAAGACACCGATGTCGAGCAACGTGGGTTATTTTTATATGTAAGGTGATGAGGTAAGTAGTGCAACATAGCACGGTAGTCGATGGTAGTGTATGAGAGATTTCACGCTCCTGATGAGTCTGTACCCCACATATCGATGGGTCGAAGCTCTGGTAGGAGGGTATGAGAAGAAAGTGGAGCGTAAAATTTGTAATCCTCACTGCCTGCATGGTATGGCTGAACGATCTGTAAGATGATCTGTGGTACAGCTTCCCATGGAATTACCAAGTGGCATACCTGCGATAAGGACTCCGGCTCCATTGTCGATCTGGCGCTCTCGGGAGGGCACGAGCATAGACTACGGTATTGATCCGAGCTTTGAAGTCTGACGTGATGAAAGAAGAGAAAGAAGCTTTTGGGGGGTGGGATTTCCATTCTTTGATGTTCGATGCCACGGCTGGTTGGACAGCTTCGAGTCCCGTTTGCAATTTGAGCTCCGCTGTATTCTTGAGGGATTCTGAGTTCACAGCCCCACAGCTTGTCCAGGACGCCTGTCTTGCATTGGCGCTCAGAGCTCGTTATGTATTTGTTGTAATTGCACGCTGTGTGGTAGCGGACTCGAAGTGGACAGGCTCTTCGTGTTGCTTTCTCAAGTGTCTCACAAATTCACACGAGCAGGTGAGAGCGCGGCTACACATCAAGACAGCTGGCGGTAACACAAACGGATGCTTTCGTGCGGATGCCGCGATCTGATACTGAGTTCGAGCTCGTCGAATCGTGCTTTGAGATTTTGTCGTCACATCGAGGAAATCATGCCAGGCTGGTACGGTCAGTTATGATCGAGGAACGTGAAGGACTATGGGAACAAAGGAGTGTTAGTGACCCCGAGTTGCCCGAAGGCGGCCCTGACTGAATTATCTCTCTTGTAGTTGGGACTGACCCGTGAAAGTGCTCGACGCTGACCTGAGAGTCAATAATTATTTGTTGTAATGTAAGGGTACGATCATCTTCCATGGCTTTCATCACCTCCTCTTGAATTTTTTTCATCTTATGTTCGTCACGAAGCTTCTGCATGCCGTGAGGGTAGGCTTTGAGATGAGCTGGCGGCCAGCCATGAGGACGTGCATTGGATTGGGAGCGTTTGTTGACCACAGGCTGAAACCTATCCTCCGCCACAGTGCTGAAAACACTTCTGAACACTTGCGGGCGTTCATCATAGTCTGAATCGTAGTGTCCGCCATCGTCAGAGCTCTCAGATGAGGAGTCAGCTTGCAGGCGTTTCTTCGGATCCCAATCCCATGTGTTCTTGGAGTCATACTCCGCTACAGCGATGCCGGAAAGCCATTGAACGCCTAGCAGCCGAACGATTGCTTTGGCTGTGTAACGGCTCAAGATCGCTGCCTCGATCTGGACAAGAGCCGAAACTTCTGGTTGAACCTGGGTCTCCATCGCAGAGTGATTCACCAGCCCAGCGTGAAGCATTGCCAGTCCAGCCATCTCTTGCCGAAGTTCAGAGCCTCCTAGAAGAACGTCGCACCTCCTTGAAGGACATGCTGGATCACGGCTCCTCCGAGGACAAGATGACCCGTCATCCCATCTTCCACCACCACCTGCAAACATGCCGCGTATATATATAGGATTGCCGTCACTCATAGGCGTCGGCATCCGATCATTGGCACAATATGCCAACCAAGCTTGGTGATAAGGACTGGAAAGCGTGTCAGCAAAAGTTCCTCGTATCATTGTTCTTAGGGATCAATTCGCTTACCACTCCTCTTCTCCAGCTGTCTTTTCTTCTCGAAAGCTGCAAGTAGGATCACCAGCAAAACTTACAATGGTGTCGTTGTCGTCATCAGTGTGTGAGGATGTTATCAGTGTCATCAGTGTCATGTGTCTCCTGTCCCGCCAAGATGAAGGTATGATTGTCTTTCAGGCCCACCTTCTGCGCACCACCAGTCTCCCCGGGAATAATTCAAACTGCGAACACGCTTTGCCGATTCAATTGGCTTGCCATTGAGGATTGGTGTAAGTCTCGCGTCATTGACATGTTGGGGCTGTTGTCGACGATCGTAAGGTCCTTGTCTGGTGTCGAATCCGCCACCGCCTCTACACATAGGCCGGGTTTGATGCATCTCGGTCCACTTGCGAGCTCCGTCGGCAAAGTCGCCACGCCAGCTCATGGGGTTGCTGCTGGCCATAGGGGTCCATCGGCCGTCGTTGGCATATCGTCGCTGCTTTCGACGGTCGTACGGTCCTTGTCGCGTGTTCAAGCGACCACCACCTCTGCGTGTTGACCCGGTTTGATGCATCTCGTCGCCGTTTGGCATCACCCCACTTGCCAGCTCCATCGGCAAAGTCGCCACGTCCGTTCCTGGAGTTGCCGTTGCCCATAGGGGTCCATCGGCCGTCGTTAGCATATCTTCGCTGCTTTCGACGGTCGTACGGTCCTTGTCGCGTGTTCAAGCGGCCACCTCCTCTGCGCATCGGCCCCGTCTGATGTCCCTCGTCACTGCTTGGGATCATCAGGGTGTTCATAGGCCAGCCGGGCGCTTGCAGCTTGGGCGTTGCCCGTGTTGCCAGCCACTGAAGCCTGTGGAGATCGCTGCAACATGGAGTCCGCTGAGGGAGTTAGCCTTAGGTCGTACTTTCTTGAGTCTTGCAGGGACTTTACCTTCGAAGACACCGGCTGCGGGCATCTAGCTGAAGAGACCTGGACGCTCTGGAGCCGGGGTGGCAGAAGAAAAAGTGTATTTTTTTATATTGTTCTGAAAGGCAAAAATAAAATTTGAAGAAGTGTGTGTCTGAAGAAGGAAAAGCGCGCAAATCAAAGAAGATTCATCTTTACCCAACTGTCTCACGGCCTCAACACATAGTCCGTGTCGCAAAATGTCGGATTCTGTGCTAAGCCCCTAATTTTGCCGCCAGAAGTGCCCCAGCAAAGGTTGATCATCAGACATTGGAATAGCTGTCTGTACGTGAAAGAAAATATCGGAGGTGGAGAAGATAGTTGGTCTGACATAGCTGCCAGCTTGGAAGGTGCTAGCTTGAGTGTCGACTGTGTACACCTGGCTGCAGCGTGTAGGATATAACGCAGCATGGAGGCTGAAGGAAATCTGTATGTCATGAATGCCCAAGAAGATATCGAAGAGCTTTGCTGATGATGGTGTATAAGGGCCGCCAAAGGCAGAGCCCTGCTGAAGCTGGAAGCCTAAGCTCTGCTGGACGAATATGTAGGAAGGATGGTTGACGGTGGTCGGGGAGGGGGTTTATATACTGGCAAGTGCCTCTGGGGGCGAAGTGAGTTCCACGCTAGTCGCCGTGAATCGACGTAAGGTGAAGCGTTTTTCGAGTGAAATCGGTGTGTTATCGGCGAATCGCCGAGTGAGCGTAGAGCTAATAACCGAAGTGATTGCGATTACTTAGCGATTTATTCGGAAGATGAATTTCGACAGACGAAAAGGGGTTAGCGCTGGTAGATTGTATAGGGCTAGGGATTCATCTCAACGACCAGTGAATCGGCGTTGGTTGATCATCGCTCATTCACAAGGCTGTATAGTCAGTTCACTGAGCCCGTCCTTCATCTGCACGTACCAAGTCACTTTGATAAACGAATACGAGACTAGCTTGGTTGATCGTAGTGGATTCACTGTGTAAGACTTCATTTTGACCGATAGGGAAGGCACTAGTGTCTGCAAGACACCACTTCACGCCACTGCTTTGCTAGATATTGGCCTATTCACAGAGCAGGACCGGCAGAAAAACAATAATATACGGGCTAGTAACCCGCAAAACACGCCATTTCAAATCAAATAAGAGCTCCAGAAGGTAACAGCTTGCAGACAGATTGGGGCCAGTAACCCGTAAAACCTGTCAATTCAGGTCAGACAGGAGCTTCACTCGACTTGAAAATGGCAGTATGAATGGGCCAGAAACCGGGAGAATCTGTCATACCAAACAAAGCAAGAGCTGCACTTGCGTAAAGGGAGAACATTGTTGGGGTAGGAACCAGTGAAACCCACCGTTTCACAGGGAGCATAAGCCCTAGGATGTGATGACATTCGGGTATGTAACCCGTGAAGCTTGGCATTTTGAATTGAGCAAAAGCTGCAATCACATCAAAGCAATAAGAAGAAGGGATAATCTTGACGGCAAATTTGGGCTTTACCCTGTTGCAGATTGAAAACAATGGAATATCCGAAAGCCCAAAGCCTTCCCTTTGAGGGGCAAGCTACCTCAAGATACGATCAAAGCCGCAGCATGAGAGCAATGATGAACAAAAATTTCGGGACCATTGAGCTAGCACTTGTGGCCATTCTGGGTGCCAAATCCCTTGTTGTGACGGTATGTAGAGGCATGCTCCCCTTTCAATATCACGCCCTCGGCTCAAAGCTGGCTATTTGAAAGGGGTGATGAGCATAATGTAGAGGACTGCTAAAAGACGACTCGTGACTCATTTGGGTCTCATACCCTGGTTCTGGTGTAACTTAAGGGGGGATGACGTTCAGGACATCACATAGACAGGGTCTGACATTTGATTGTGTTGCGTAATTATGTGGCAAAGTCCTTCCACAGCTTGACCTATTCGAGTCCTGAAGACCTATAGTGGCACAAATTCCAGGGCATAGCCCCTTCACAAGACAACAATTGTGGCTTCCGGTTCTTTCCAGCTATGATGAATGAGCATAAGTCTGCACTGGCGCTCAGACCATGGGGGCGATGCCAGCAGGAATGCTGAAAATTGAGGGCAAGATCCAGAGCAAATGGTAGCAGATGTGGTAGATAGAGCTTCAGATCAATTCATTTCAGCCATCCTTCTATTACTTTCCGAGTTGCCATCCACGCTTCCCATGCTGGCGACGCGACCTTCTCCTTTGCTGCCTTTATTGGAAAAGTCCTCAGCATTTCCACTGGCCTCTGGCCCTGGATATCTTCCTCTGAAAACCAATTGCCATGTAGACCGTAGGGGACTCTCTGGGGTAGATGCACCCTAGCGACGACATCCGTCATGTTCTTCGCATCAATAATCCACAGCTCGCTCTTGGCATCTGACCTGCACTCGTCATCTTCCAACAATTGGGTCTCGTCAAAGACATAGCTGAGAATCC
The DNA here is from genome assembly GCF_014066315.1 of Letharia lupina. NCBI lineage: Eukaryota > Fungi > Ascomycota > Lecanoromycetes > Lecanorales > Parmeliaceae > Letharia > Letharia lupina. The sequence continues at coordinate 907,029 of NW_023502980.1, forward strand.
AGCCGTCGTCCTCAGAAACCCCGTCCCTACGTGGCACGAAGCGAGATTCTTGTGCGTACCACCCCTCGGGCATCTTGAACACCTTGATGGCATCCAGCGGATTCTGACTTGCAAGTACTTCCGACATGTCTCTGGTATCGACGCACCCAATAATTTGGCTCGGGGGATCACGTATGCCCCTTTCGATTAGAGTCTCAACGTCCACCTTGACAAGCGAATTAATCTTCACTGCCCGGCCAAGTGCTGCACCAAACGAGGTATCAGAAACGGAGCAACCATATATGTACTTTGCGGCAGACATTGAGACCGAGTCGCGAAGAGACGGGAACTCGAAAGGGATCGCGGAGAGGGCCCACTGGTGCACAATCAGATTGTCATTGCCGGATATAGGACTGCCGCATGACTGCGGCAGACGAAACTGATAGTAGTAAAGGCGGCACTGCTCCTCTTCTTGCTGATCGGCCGGTATGTCGTATGTTGGAGTTGGCGCCGCCAGGTCACCTGCGCTGAAGACCAGCGAGGCCGAGGTCAGGCGGCATGCTAGCATGTTCACCATGTCCAGGCGGCCTGGAAACCCGTTCGCGGGGCTGGGGTCAGTGGAGTTCCAGGAATTAGCGGTGTGGAAGATACAGCAAGGATTGGTCTCGAACCAGCGGACGTCTTCTGGTTGATGGCGAGGAAACACGCCAAAGCGAGACCGGCTTGTGGGATCATAAGCTACGACGGGCCTGTTTTTCGCGAGGTTGAGCGGATCGAGAGACAAGGGAAGGTCCATGATAATTGTGTGGGTACTGGAGACTCCAAAATCATGCATCATCTTGGCAGAGTTGATGCCGGGAACTGGTCGGTTAATCAAATTGCTTGGTGATTGGACGTTGGTTTTGCTGGAAGGTTCATAGGTAGAGCTGACGATCGAATAGTTCACATAGGGTGTCACGAATGTAGAGTGGTATAAAATCAATTCTTTAGTCCTATGGTCGACACGAGGCTGGAGCGAGTTAGCATCAATGAATTGCAGACAGGATATGGCTAAACGTACGTGGGCAGTCGTCCACTCTCTCATGAAGCTGAAAGGGCCTTTGCCACCAAACCCTGGACGTGTATCACGAACACTCTCTCCTTCGCTTGCTTTCCCATTGAACCATCCAACCGTCTCAAGACTCGGTAATGCTATGCGCATAGGTGGTCCGCTTTCACACGTTGCCAATGCTCGTCCATCATGGTATAGTATCGAAGTATTTGCGACACTTATTTTCTTGATCGCTTGTTGCGAGCCTGGTAAATGAGACAGTATGACCAGTGCAATGGTTCTTAAGATTCGTAGGACGATGGTGATCAACGAGCTCATGGGATTGACGAGGGTTGCAATGCTCGGCAAAATTGGCGTTCTGAGGGACGAGGAAGTCTTGGAAGAGTTGTAGACGTCGGTCAGAATGTACTGATTGACGAATTCGGGCTGGATAGCCCCTTCCTCGCCCGTTCGTCGAAAGGAAACACCACTGAGCATGCCATCGCCATCGAACCAGTGGGCATCTCGCCCGAGAGCATCATTTGTCACCGGATTTCCTCCATTGCGAACATACTCCCCTCCTGCAAGTTCTTCTGGTATGGTACCGGTGTATGAACAAGGCGTGAGAGGAAGCACTTGCTGGATGGGTGCGAAGTTTCCAGATAGGTAGCTGCAGGGCCGAGTCAATAAGCGGCGGCCGTTGGTGAGAAGGACAGCTTACGGATGACCACGACGTTTCTCCTCAAAGTTCAAATTTTTCATTCTCAGGGGATTGTAGAGTAGCAGCAAAGCTAACAATTGTGTCTACAAGCCGGGGTGATCGGCCGCATGGATAGGTAAAGCCATTCACACAAAGAGGCCGTTGATTCGCTGTGGCAAAAACGGCTACCTTATGTCTTGTCGACGGAGATACCCTCCGCTATGAATGCCATGGCGCAAACTTCTCAATAGGAGCGTGACCCGCAAAAGCCGTCAAGTCAGGTATGATCCGGTGGGGTAAAAAGCTACGACTTTCGTAATGGATATGCGGCATCCAGCAAACCGTTGCATGATTGCATCCTTTTTCTTTACGGTAAGCCTTGCTCATTCTTTTCCCCAGTCGGTGATGTCAAGGTGCAGGAGCCTTTTCACCTTTTCGTGGCAGGGCGGGATTCTCGGCCGCTAGAAGGACCCCTGTGGAATCAAATCTCGCTGCTTTTATGCCAGCTAGTCGCCGCTGTGATAGGTCATCGGTTGTCGATGTGGTGCGCCATAGCAAAATGAAATAACGACATCGTAAACTTCGGATATACTAAAGTACCGTCATCGGGAGGCTCCCTTTGCTTGAGATTGAATTGAGCGTCATTTTGGAAAAATTGCTTCATGTCAAGGAGAATGCTTTTTCTCGTCTCAATTATCCCAATTATCGCGCCTCTTGGTTAGCTCATAGCCTTCCCCCGCTTTTCCAAGTTCCTTGAACCGCTGCCCACGACAAACAGTCATGAATTCTGCAACAGTGACGCACCGATGAATGTCAACGTTAGACATGGGGTATGACTATGCCTTGGTGTAAGTCATCCATGCCGCTTTCTACTGGGAAGCCTAACCAGACTCGCAGTCACTTGCAATACACGATACCGCCGGCGGTAGCCTTGACTTTGTGTTACTATCCACTCTCGACCAGTCTCGGGGTCTACAAGATACTATTTCTCATAGCAGTAGGTCTACAGCATGCCTGGGGTTAAATTATGCTTATTCTCCAGATCGCTGTCATCTCCACCACTCCGTGGGACTCATACCTCATTCACTCTCAAATATGGACATATCCTCCCAACGCCATCATTGGCCCTACTCTCTTCAGAATACCAGCGGAAGAGGTCTTTTTCTTTATCATTCAGACCTACAACACCTCCCTACTCTATCTCCTCCTCAGCAAGCCTACGTTTCACCCGGTCTACCTTCGGGGACAGAAGCTGTTCAATGACGGAAGGCGACTGGGCCTGAGAAGATGGACTGGAGTATCAGCGATTGTTGCATGTATTTTGGCGGGCATTGGCATGATCATGAAAAGCGGGGAGGGCCTTTACATGGGTTTAATACTTGTCTGGGCAGGCCCCTTCGTTTTGCTGCTTTGGTATGACTAGGAGATCCCCATCACCTTCTAATAGATGCTAACGAGCATCAGGAGCCTTGCATATCAATTCATAATCGGATTGCCCCTTTCTAGCACTTTTATACCCATCGTCCTCCCTACCCTATACCTCTGGATTGTGGATACCCTGGCATTGAAGAGGGGGACGTGGGTCATTGAGTCTGGAACGAAGCTGGGGTGGCATCTATGGGACGGGCTCGAGATCGAGTATGAGACTTTTCGATGCATGGTCTAGCGGGAGGCTAACAACCTTACAGAGAAGCAGTCTTCTTCCTCGTCACAAATGTCCTCATCGTCTTTGGTCTGATCGCCTTCGACAACGCCTTCGCCATCCTGCAAACATTCCCTTCACTATTTCCTACTATACCTACATTGCCTTCGCCAATCCTCCTAGTTCGGGCGCTGCTCCTTCCGACAACTTCATACGAGGACGAGCGGATAGAAGGGCTTCAAGAAGCACTCGGGCGCCTCAGAGCCAAAAGTCGGAGCTTTTACCTTGCAAGTGGAGTCTTCCAAGGGAGACTTCGTGTTGACTTGGTCTTACTGTATTCATTTTGCCGTGTTGCAGATGATCTGGTCGACGAAGCTGGCTCGATCGAAGAGGCCAAGCATTGGATAGCCAAGCTCAACGAGTATCTCGACATCACCTATGGGAAATCCTATGTCAAAGTTGAGCGGGTACAAGACCTCATATCAACGTTCCCACCATCTGCCCAGGCGAGCCTTCGCTTACTTCCGACCTCCCATCTTTCTCCCACGCCACTTTACGACCTTCTAAAAGGCTTTGAAACCGATCTCCACTTCTCCTCCAGTAACCCTTTCCCCATCAAAGACGAACCCACTCTACAAGTCTACGGAGCCCAGGTGGCGGGTACTGTGGCTGAGTTATGCTTAGAGCTAGTCTTCCATCACACTAAGAGATCTACGCCCGAAAGTTTGCGAAGGCGGATAGTCCAAGCTGGTGGTCGAATGGGCATCGCATTGCAATACGTCAATATTGCGCGAGACATCTCAGTTGATGCTTCGAATGGCCGCGTCTACCTTCCAACAACCTGGCTCAAGGAGGAAGGGGTTACTCCAGAGGACATCATCAAAGACCCTGCCCGTTCGAAAGCCGAGATTCTGAGACAGCGGCTCCTGAACAGTGCTTTCGAGATTTACGATGAAGCGAAAGGGGCCATTGAGCAATTACCTGCAGAAGCACGGGGCCCAATGCGGGTAGCTGTAGAAAGCTATGTCGAGATTGGGAGAGTGCTGAGACAGCCAGGCTACAAGGTCAAGGCTGGAAGAGCGACAGTGCCCAAACTAAGAAGACTGAGGGTCGCTTGGAATGCTTTGAGCCATACCTGAAGCCCCTGATTTTGTACAAAACAGGGTTCGCATGCTGCCTATGTCCTCCTGATTAAGGGTTTGTATATACTTTTCGAGATACCACCTTTGTTCATAGCTATGCAGGCTATACCAGCGCTAATAGTTTCTGTACATACAAATTTACATATGAAAGGGTTCTCAACCTTGACAATGGAAGTTGTGACCCTGTCAAGACGTGAGTCAGGGGTTTTATGTCACCTCAGTCCTGCCTTTTACGTCTCCATTACCCATCAGTCTTACACAATCTTGCTTCAACTTTCCAACCATCTTGTGCAGTCTGCGGTGGACTTTACCCCATCGCTTCAGCAAGACGCCTTTTCCAACAATCGCAGACGCTGGTTTGCCTAACCGCAACGGAACCCCGGTGCGCTCTATTTGGTACAGCGAACGTGGATTTGATGTCTCTGCAGAAGCATGCATCAACAGATTGCGTATCCTCTTCCCATTTTCGACCCATCCATCCTTCCGCCAAAGTGTAAAGAGCCGTATCGCCGCCTGTTACTATAATTTACCATTCGAAGATACGGCGGAGACGTTCCCAGACCCGGACCCGGCGCGTGAGGCTATCTCGTCGTCCATGTCCATAACCACAGTACGGGACGCCGGCTCGAACCATCCCTTCATCAAGATGCCGGAATGTATAGCTCCCGCGAAACCGCACATCTCGCACGATGGCGGCACTGATGAAATGATGATGGAAATCCATGCCCAGACCCGGAATCTGGGGCGGAGTATGGAAGCCTAGTTTCCGTGAGCTTTGCGTGATTGACAAATCGTTGTCACCCGGCGAGGCAGCAGCTGGGACCGGTGGACCCCAATTCTCAGGTAACCCATTTGGTCCTGCTGTTGGTAGCCAGTTACACGTTGGTCCTTGGGTTGTCGTGGTCGTCAATGCTTCGATCACTGTCACCCTTGATTTCTTCGGAATGTGACAACGAGAACTAGGCGATCAGATGAGAGAACATCACATGGAGCACTCAAAAACATGTTGTAAAATCTATATAGCTAGAGTAAACCACAGGATCAGTCCCTCAACCCAGAACACAACTTACAAGACCGAACAGTGGGCAAGCAAATATCAACGTTGCCTGACTACTTTCGCTATTCAATAAAATCCGATGGCCTTACCAATCCTATCTTACTCTGTAGAGTATCACAACTCCCTCCCCGATGTCGCTGATGCGAAAACCCAGTTTGACTCGGTGGACGCTAGCAAGATCCTCTTCACAGACATTGGACGAATTTTCTTGAAATATCATATGGAGAACACGCTGGGAATTGTCCTTCTCCACCACCACTTTCTCCTGGCGCGAGACGAGATGCTTGTGAATGTCGGACCTGTCGCAGTACCCTGGAAAACTAACAGCGGCGTGAAGGAGCTCGAAAATGTTCACCCCAGCTCCTGGGGCTTCACCAAGGACGGCGTTGCGCCGTACGAATTTGCCCACGCATCGCCCAGAGTATCTCTCGACAGCCAATTGCAACCTTTTCTTGGTGAATTGGGCGCCATACTTGAGAAACGCAAAATGACTGACCTTTTTGGGATTTGTGCCCTCGATGGATCTATTGATCGCCCTTGCGGCATTGAATTCACCGAAGGGCGTGCCAATATTACATTTCCATTCGAAATTTCCCCCCACAAAGGTAGCAATGTTGAAGCGATGTGGCGAATCGGCTCAAGCAAGGACGGAATAACAAGCACAAAGGTGAAAAGCGAAGTTCAGCCAAGGGTCTCGAATGGGTGCGGGAAAATGTATAAGCTGCAAGGGAACACACACAGGCAACCACCTCCCACAGGTGCCAAGGCTCAGGGCAACCAGGCTAGTAACATCCCCATCAACAGAACCTTAGAAGACGATGTGGCGAGTACAGGTCTGGGAGACAGTGTACAGCATACTGTCATTGCTGAATGCAAAGTTCGCTGCAACAGTTTTCAACTACCCGAAAATGGTGGGAGAAGCGAGAGCAATTGTAGCGGCCCTTCGACAAGGTCCCTTAGATAGCAAGGATCAAGTGAAAAGCCAATGAGTACCATAATTCAATACAAAATCTAGCCACCAGCACTTTACTCTTGACTTGGTTCACGCACAATGTGTAGCCTATCTAGGGGAGAATAGAGCCCATGTCGTATGTCTCAGGTCAGTCATGGATATTGGAGCTCAGAGGTAAGTATCTAATGTTCGTATGTTGTCTTGGCAAAGTGCAAGAATACTCGTTTCCACCCCCATTTGCACGTTACCCCCATTTGCACGCTCTTAAATCCGATAAATCCGACATAGATAGCTACCACTACCATGGCTACCACTATCACTCATCTAAATGGCTTACCACCATAGTCTACCATAATGGCCAATGCATAACTCTTAAGCTTGTTCAGAAGCGACTGGATAACATAGCTACTAAGGAATTTGAGAAGCAATTTCGAAGCATATGTCACCTCGGACCAGCTATTTTTGAAGACACGAAGAGAGGTAGAAGTCCTATCTGTCGAAATGTGGCTCCCGCGCATCCCAGCCACCATGTTTTCCAGCCACCTGATTTTGTACTGTATTTAGGACCTGGCCCCGGAGAGGTTTTGGAGAATCAATCCGTCCGTTCTACACACCACATACCTGAAATTTTAACACTGTCAAGAAAAAGGCTACTGCACCTCCCACAATTGCACCTCCCACACCAGGCCCACTGATACCACTAAACCTCGCTCCACCACAGCAACTACAGCGAGATGGACGAGGAGCTGCTCCGCCACAGTGGCGGGCTCCACCGGAGGCTTCATCAGAGGCTTCACCGCAGCAAGGTGGAAGAGATAGAAGCGGTGGAAGAGGTAGAAGCGGTGGAAGAGGTGGAAGAGGTAAGAAGGTAGTAGAAGAGGAGGTAGAAGAAGAGGTAGTGACGGTTTTTTCAAGACATGGTAGGCCGATAAGGCCCAAAAAACGGTGATTTAGGTTCTCCGATATTAAGCCTTGATAGAAATAAAAGACTATCATTATTATGCTAGTTTGCCATACAAATTTGGTGAAAGGTAGGCATTTTGGTGTTGCGTCGGATTTATCGGATTTTAGAGCGTGCAAATGGGGGTAACGTGCAAATGGGGGTGGAAACGAGTAAGTGGTAGTCGTAGATGGTGAAATGCCAGAAAAATCGTCAAGAGCGGCACCAAAGAGGGAGGTTTTCGACAGATCAATTGTCCTCCATGACTTAAATCAATCCTTGAAGACAGGTTTTCTCGGAGCGGGATTTGGTGCCCATGATTGATGTGAAATAATTGATCTGCGCGCTCAAGAGAAAACGACCTTGTGCGCGCGGAGATATCTCCGCCTCGAACGTCATCATTATCACGCTTAGGGTTTCTAGCTTAGGGTTTCGTGCCTTTGGGGCGCTCAACCTTCCATAATCATTCGAAGGCAATGAAGGAGAAGTCCGGGCAGAAGACTGCAATAATTGTAGGTATGCTCATCAAATATGCAGACGTCCTCACGAAAGGTTCGGAGACTTACGAAGCATTCTATCAGGCGCCGGCGTTGGCGGAGTTGCAACAGCAGCCCGCCTCGCAAAGGCTGGCTTCAAAGTCACAGTCTTTGAGAAGAATGAGTTTACAGGAGGACGATGCTCTTTGATACATCATGCTGGCTATGTGAGCCCCTTTGTTCCCCTCAAACCTCTTAACTGCTGACCACTGTCAGCGCTTCGACCAAGGCCCGTCCCTCCTCCTACTCCCCCATCTCTTTCACGAAGCCTTTCACGACCTCGATACCTCCCTCGAAGCCGAAGGTGTGGAGTTCATGAAATGTGAGCCCAACTACAATCTCTGGTTCAGTGATGGCGAGTCTTTCGAGCTCTCAACCGATGTCTCCCGCATGAAAGATGAGGTCGAGAAGTGGGAAGGCAAAGATGGCTTCGAGCGGTATCTAGGCTTCCTACAGGAAGCCCATCGGCATTACGAGCTCAGCGTTACTCATGTGCTCAAGAAAAATTACACTTCACTCTTCTCTATGGCCCGGCCGTCTTTCCTTCGCCACCTCCTCGCTCTACATCCTTTCGAGAGCATATACTCGCGCGCCTCGAAATACTTTTGGACAGAACGGCTCCGCCGTGTGTTCACATTCGGAAGCATGTACATGGGCATGTCTCCATTCGATGCTCCAGGCACATACAGTCTCCTTCAATACACTGAGCTCGCAGAAGGAATATGGTACCCGAAAGGCGGCTTCCACAGCGTCATTGCAGCTCTTGTTCGCGTCGGTGAGCGCTACGGTGTCACATACCGTCTCTCGACCTCCGTTTCCTCCATCCAGCTCTCCCCAAATTCCCGCCGCGCAACAGGCGTTGTTCTTGACAGTGGCGAGGTCATCTCCGCTGATATTGTAATCGTAAATGCCGACCTCGTCTACGCCTACAACAACCTGCTCCCTCAATCCTCAAAGGCAGCGTCACTGCAAAAACGGTCCGCAAGCTGCAGTTCCATCTCATTCTATTGGGCCATGAACCGTACTATACCAGAGCTCACAACACACAACATCTTTCTTGCAGACGACTACCGCGAGTCCTTCGACGACATCTTCAAGAAGCAGCTGATACCCTCACAGCCCTCCTTCTACGTCAACGTACCTTCAAGAATCGACCCTGCCGCTGCACCAGAGGGAAAAGACGGAATCGTGGTATTAGTCCCTGTGGGCCATCTACTCGATGAAAAAGAAGGCTCAGGTATCAAAGTAGAAAGCAAGCAAGACTGGGAAGGCATGGTGACCAAGGCGCGCGAGACCGTCTTTTCAACCATCGAAGCCCGCACTGGTGCTCAAGATCTCCAAGGAGCATTGGTCAAGGAAATCGTCAATACGCCGCAGAGCTGGAAAGACGTCTTCAATTTGGACAAAGGCGCTATTCTAGGCCTGAGCCATAGCTTTTTCAATGTGCTATCTTTTAGACCATCGACCAAGCATTCCTCGATCGACAGACTACATTTTGTGGGTGCGTCAACGCATCCTGGGACCGGGGTGCCAATCGTGCTTGCTGGAAGCAAGATTACGAGTGACCAGGTGCTGGATGTGTTTGGGATGGAGAAGCCTTGGGGTAGGAGTGTGAAGAAAAAGGCGGAGGTTAAGAAGATCGATAAGGTGCATGCTTTGCCGATGCTGTCGAACTTCCATATCGCGTGGCTAACGCTGGTGTTTGTAATGGTAATGGCGGCCCTTAGGTTTGATGTTTTGGAGGGGTTGGGGGAGGGTGTCTGGAGATAATTGTTACGAATGTATGGGGGCTTCAATTCATTGAATATAATTGATATAACAGTAGAAGGAAGTTAGGCAGAACGTAACGTATCCTCCACACATCTGCAATCGGACGCAATTTAGAAGCTCGCCTACTGAACATAGTTTCATCCAGCTTGCTTGGTGATCTAGTTCGTGTTTGCTGTTCTTTGAACACATCAGGCCTGCATAACCGATCCTGATCTCAAACGCACTCTGGAAACCCAGCCAAGCTGAGCAAGGTGCAGTGCTCGCGTAGGAAATGCTCGCCGCTCCAACCCTACTGTCGCGAACTCGTATTTCCAAGACTGTCGCATGGCGAGGAAGTGTGTTTGAAATTGACCCGTTGAACTAACTACGCTGGAAATGGCAAGGGAAGCAGCGCTGCTACAACAGCACCTGATGGCTTGCGGAAATCCACCACGTAAAGCAGCAAGCTCGCTTGCAGGGAACAAAAGAAAAAGAAAAACACTGAGACTTTCGGTTCAGGCTTGTGGCTTGAAAGCCGTCCAAGTCGTTGGGAAGCAGCTTCATTTCCCTGCCAAGATGTCTAACCGCCAAAACTTGAGTTTTTTGATGAAGGGCGTCTGGCAGCAAGGGTATCGATCCCGGTTGGCTCGGTTCGACAGTCGCGAAGCTTCGAAAAGGCTCCTTTTCAAAGCAGCATGCTGCATCACGACTAAACTCGGCAGCTAAGAAAGCTATGGATTCTGCCCCTATTGGTACGATATCGAACACAAGTGCATTTATTGTTTTTTTCTGCATGACGTGCATCGAGTGGGGAGGTGTCCCATGATGCGAATTAAATTTGCATGTGTCCCGATGGCGATAAAAAGAAGACAGGCCACCAGGTCGATCCAAAGTATTGCCGTATAACCGTACGGTCGCTTGTTGTGGCTGAGATGCTTTGACGTTGGAATCTCGTACCCCAGAATACAGTTACCTAACCGATGGGAAAGTTTCAGCTCGATGCAATTTGTGAATTTGGCATACTCTTAGCGGAGGATAGGAGCAAAGACGTTAGAAAAGCGGCGTTCGATCGGCCATCGCTCCGATAGCGAATGAGAGCCCTTTTTTGGCATTAGTCATCGTAGAGTAGAGGCAGAGATCTCCTTATAGGATGGGCATGGCGTTAGCAATCTGCAGCTGTAGCAGGGTTTCAATTTCCACTATCAGGCGCTAGTCTCGAAAGTGTTGATGGTGATTTCATGGCGGGAAAAGGAGACTTGAAACCATGTTGCTGCTTGGACGTGCCACTTGCGACGAGACAAGTGTTCGAAGGGTCTGTCGGAATGTGCGGAAGATAACGCACAAGGTTTGCCTTTCACAGCGAGAGAGGAAGAAATGGTGGGGATGGAAGCATTCTTGAAGCCAACGGCTTTCCTAGAGAGGACAACGAGCGTGATGCTGTGCATGAGGGGTTCAGGAAGCAGAGGGTGGTGTCCCACTCCGGTCCTCCGCTGTACTTCATGCAATCAATTGGATGTTGACGAGTAGAAGAAGCTAGAGATTGAGCCGAGCATAGTGGGAAAGCTTGCCCGAGCACTTTGCGGTCGGTGTATGGAGGGCAGGGAAATGATGCAAATTGAAGAGCTATGTCATCGGATCGCAGCAAAAATGAATTTCGTCCACTAGCGTCACGTCACTTTTCCAATACAAACATCGCCCAACCTTACATTTCTTCTTCTGTTCAACAACAATCACCGTCCCCAACCACCACAGCATACTATCTCGAGTTGCAAAAGACTCTCAAGATGGCAAGCCAACACTTGTTCAAGCGTAGCAACGACGCTATTCACGCCAACGGAGACCACATGGTCAATGGAGCTACCTCCGACATTGCCATCACCACTCATGGATCTGATTGGTACTGGGTAAGCAAGCACCCCACCATCTGCAGCTTCCGCGAACCTCAAATTCATGTTTGATAGGCCGTCTGCGCTGTCATGGTCGCCTCTACCATCGTCTTCATGGGCCTGTCATTCACCAAACCTCGCACACACCGCCTCTTCCACTACATCACCGCTGCTATCACCATGGTCGCCAGCATCGCCTACTTCACCATGGGCTCCGACTTGGGAGAGACTGGCATTCGCCCTGAGTTCATCCGTACCAATCCCAAGGTTTCCGGCACGCTTCGTGAGATCTTCTACGTTCGCTATATTGACTGGTAAGCGCTGTGACATTATCGGAAGGTTGAATAAGGCTAATACGATACAAGGGTCATCACCACGCCCTTGTTGCTCATGGACATCCTCTTGACTGCTGGTCTGCCATGGCCCACGATCCTTTACACCGTCTTGATCGATGAGATCATGATCATTACCGGTCTTGTTGGCGCCTTGGTCACTTCTAGCTACAAGGTACAATACTCCGCGAAATCTTATACAGAAACGCTGCTAACAGTCAGAATAGTGGGGGTACTACACCTTCGGATGCTTCGCTCTCTTTTGGGTTGGGTGGACTCTCATCTGGACCGGTCGCAAGCACGCAGCTGCCATTGGCTCCGATGTCTCGAAAACCTATCTCACCGTCGGTACCTGGACCACCTTCCTCTGGTTCCTCTACCCGATTGCCTGGGGACTTTCCGAGGGTGGTAATGTCATCTCACCCGACTCTGAGGCTGTGTTCTACGGTATCTTGGACATCATGGCTAAGCCAGTCTTCGGTGCTCTATTGATCTGGGGTCACCGTGGTATTGACCCAGGGCGTCTTGGCAGTAAGTCTTGTTCCGTCTCATTCAGCCTTTGGGCTGCGCTGAATTCCCGCAGTCCACATCCGCGACTATGATGAGGGACCATCATACACTCAAGGCACCGAGAACCTCGAGAAGGTCGCCAACGGTCACAATGGTCACAATGGTGTCACCGATGGTGCTACCACCTCCGGCGCCAACGTCTAAGAATCGACTCAGAACTGAAGGTGGATTTGTCATCATGGTTGTCTTTATTAAGGGAATTGATGCTGCTCAATATTCATGTGTGCCCTTCTAGCGATCAAGCAACGGCGCCTGGATAAATCGTCCAGAGCCTAAATGTTACATAATACATGCTGTGGATTCAGCTCACAAATTGCAATGTCACTCCTCTAAAATTTCTGGACTGGTACGTTGACTTTATTGTCAGCGTCGTGTTTTTGACATGCTCAGCTTGAATCATTGTATACCATGTGCGGAAACCTGCCCGTAATTCCTTCAATGAGGTCTCACTGTTCACAAAAGCTGCCCGGCATTGCACCAGCACCTCGAAAACTTCGACTCCAATTGCTCAACGCTCGCGAGTGAATCTTCGATGAACGTCGAGGATTTGGTGGAGTTACTACGTAGGCTACAGACCAGATATGTGCCGCGCCAGGCCTACATTAGGGCCTAATGATTAGGCCCAACTAGGTGGAATCCCACGGCAAGTCCGTAACTCCTGCAGCACATGTAGATATGTAGTATTTTAGGCAAAATTTTGAGATGTTCGAGCTCGAGTGGTCTAGTGGTATGATTCTCGCTTAGGGATTACTCTGAGTTCAAAATTGCGAGAGGCCCCGCGTTCGAATCGCGGCCCGAGCCCATTTCGTTTTTGCCTTTGGGAACTGTATGTACAATTTGTTAATGATCACTGTCGATTGATTACGTGCTGGTTGGTGTGGGTCGTGTTTCTGGGCTTTTTTTTTGGGTGGGGAGAGATGGAGATAGATAGGGCTGCAGAAGGTGCCAAGACTCCCTGGCGCGGAGATGGTTTGCGTTGTCGTTCCTCGGCAAATATTCATTCACTCTCTGAGTCCCCCTTTCTGAGCACGTATATTATCCTCTGGTCGCTGCTCTATTGCTTCTTCTCCGTGAGTCAAAAGTCTCATCCCATCGGTTTTCCGTGTCGGTGCGTTCATCCTGGCTTCGTGGCGAGTCGTTCACCTAGGAGCCGCGTGAAATACGGGGGAAGAGCTGTCTCTTATTGACTGGTACCCATGGAAACCACGCAGGTACTGCAAGTCTACCTTTCTTCTCTCACTGACAATGGCAAGTGGAGCGTTCGAGAAACAAGGTGAATCCTGAATGGAGTATGTGCTCATCATGGTCACTGGTACTCAAACGTACTGCAAACGATTACATCTCTTTTCTCGCTCCCCTTGCTTGGTGGTTGCAAATCAGTTCTCAATATATACATAAGTCTCAAGTCCCATGTGAAGTAGCTGTGGTCTCCGAGACTCACGCTCCACGGATCAATCTGTCACCACTGCTCCTTTCCATACCGCATGATCGCAGTCATGGAGATGAAGTGGGAGGAGCTTCCAAGCATCCCTGAAAGCATCGAGGACAATTTCAATGTTGAAGCAGTTGAGAGATACAAGCTGGGTCGGCAACACCGCCTTGAGTACTCAGCGGACTAGCCGGAAGGCTTTGAAGAGTGGATCTCGAGGCCTTGGTGAAGAAGGCAGATGAGAAACTTTTGGGAAAGAGAAGTTAGAAGACCCGTTCTGCTCAACTTTCTGTCGGCTGACATATAGAAGGAGGATCCCTTGGCCCAACCCGGCAGTCCCGATCCCGAGCCCTTCAATTCGTTCTTGATATGTGAGTAGATGTTACCAAGAAATGGGTGGATGAGCGACCTGTTCTCTAGCCAGGGAAACATGAAATGTGAGCCAAATGGTTAGGATCATCATCAAGCAAAGTCTTCCCATTTTCATTCCCCTCCGCGGCACAGGTACACACGCGAGTCAAGCACCCATCTTTGCACATATAGCTCACAGACTTGAATTTGCAAGCGGTAGACATCACCGTCGTCTCAACTTCTGAAGACTTGATCATGATCGCGTTGGGAGCACATTTGTTTTTCTTTTCGTCTCCACACCACTTCTTTTGTCAATGATTGATCTCAGATCTCTCAAGATAAGAATATGATTATGATTATCGACGGCAACGATGATGATATCGTCGATAGCAACGGCAGTGAGAACAACGATAACAATAGTAATACCCATGATGGTCGACAACCGATGTGCAATCTATATCAGCGTAAACATCGCCCTTCAATGGGTTTCTAAGAGCCGTGTTCACGATGCAACATACGGGTCCATAGACGCAGTGTTCGTTCGACGCCGAATGCGTAGCAGCAGCAGATGACAGTGCTACAGCAACAAAACCCGGAAAGCCTTGTTGAAATGCAGCAGATGCGCGTTGCGATGCAGGCGAGATCTGCATGTGCTGCTACCTATAATTACGGCGTCCCGTTATCGCCGTCTCCGTGATGCCTTACCATGGGACATCAACTTTTCTGATGTGGAAATGCCACCTTGACCGGGCACACGCTTTGCCAATGCAGGACAGATGAGCATCGACAAGATGATTGAGAACGCTGTTCAAGACCGATTCTCCTCTAAGAAGGAGGTCAAAGGAATTACCTTCGCCATGGGGAGACCTGTGGCGCAGCACTCCAACGCATTATGGATGCGTCGACTTCAGACATCCAGAAACGAAACACTAGGTGCCGGTTTGAACATGGCCCCATCAACGCAAGACATCGGGCGTTTCCTCGTTTCCATCCTCAACAAAGTCATACCCGAACCCAAGCACGCTGTTCCAAGCTCCTCCTGGACGCAGACCGGAATCTACCGCCTCATCCAATCCTTGGTCCTTCCAATACTCTGAGATCGATGCGTCGGGGATGGTATCTTGCTGGCTATTCCACCAAACATGACAGCGACATCTTGCGTAGCTTGGTCAGTCGGCAAAACGAAACTACCTACCCATGCTTTGAAGTCCGCGCCATGGGCAAAGCAATTCCAACAGGTATTCGACATGACCGAGGAATGGCTCTTGGGTATGATGAACGGACAGGTGTCAGCGTCCCGAACACGACAAGAGATTGATATAGAACTCCGAAACAGTGTCGTAACCCATGGACAGCGTACAGAATAGATCCAGGACTCCGTACGAAAGAAATCGAACAAATGATCAAAAACGCGATGGAGGAAGAAGATTAGCACTCCTGAATCTGCTTTGTCCTTTGTCTGGGCGAGTGGTGCCTATGTTTGCTCCGTTTGCCCCAGATGAAGACCATGTCAAGAAATGCCCTCAGCTGACGATTTCCGGCTCTCTGGCGAGTTTTCTCTGCGCTCTCAATCGGATGATGTCTCTTTTCTCGCTTTCGGAAGTGTTGCGTTTGCATTATCGTATCCATCGGGTCGCCTGACCCATATTATTGCTCATGGGTTTCTTCTTGCTCTTTCCCCACTCATCACAACTGCTTATCTTCAACAAGAAAGTCTGAAGCCAAAGAGCTTGAAGCTCAGGTGCGAGTAAAATGTCAAAAAGCATACTTAAGAATCCTACGCCTCCAGAGTGGAAGGAGGCGGACGAGATCGTTCATCATGTCTGGCTGGGAACGTAGATCATCCCTTCCTGTCAATTCGAACGGGCCGATGTTGATATCCTCTCAGGATTACTGAGAACGAGCACGCCCGAAGGAGAAATATCACCGAGGTCATCTGCATCTCCGAAGAGCCCCAGGCAGACTTGCAGCGCGAAGGTTTCAGGAAGGCGCCAGATCTCCATTCCATCATCTTCACCCTAAAAAGCGATACCGAAGGAGATTTGCTGTCAATATTTGGTAAAGTATGCGACGCCATTGACAGGACCCTATGGGAAGGGGCAGGTGTATTGGTGTGGGATGTAGGCGGAGGTGTGGCGGCGCTGGCTGCATATCGTAAGTACAGTATCACATGTGCACCAACAAGCTCCACGGTGCATGTCATTGACAGGACTACCGCAACAGTCATGAAAAAGCATGAACTGTGCTTGCCAGAAGCCATGACGACCATAACGCGGGCGAGGTTAATGAGGCCAAAACCAACACTGTTACCCAGCCAAAGGATCATCGACCTGCTCCACAACGACGTCTATCAAGGGCAGCTTGAAATGTGGCAGGCGTGCGAGTACGATACCAACGAGAACACCATTGTGAACCCAACCGAGCCGCGTGAGAAGTGGATAGTCGAAGGGGTGGGGGGGAGTCCGAAGAAGAAGAGAGTCAATGTGCAATCTACCCTGAGGAGACTAGATGTTGTGCAATCGGTCTTGAAGAGACCGAGTGACGTGCAATCGGTCTTGAGGAGACTAGATGAGAGATTGCCGCATACCTCGGAGCACCTACATCGTCTTAGCACGATTGAGGAAGTCGAAGAGGAAGCTCGTCGTCTCAGCATCATTCTTGAGGAATGATTCGGGGCCGGTGGTTGACATTATCGGTCCGGGGACAAGTTGGGAGACAGCCATGGATTCGTAGACGCTGGAGCGCCCAGGTCTGACATTTTATGATACATGATCTGAGAGGCACTAATCTGACTTGAGCGGCAATGCGTCTGAATATCTGGCACACGCTAGCAAATGACAACGATCATATGAAGTATGAATACTGCTTGACTCACAAGAATCTCAGTCCAATTTTCCTCTTGGCATGGAAATCTTGTCTTTTGCATGTCCACAACCCAACGTTTGCACTTCTGGGACCCTCCCAATCACTCTTACAGGCCTCAATGGACAAAACAAACAACATAAGTCACACCACATCATTGCGGTCTATAACCCTCCTCTACCAGATCACTAGCATCAGTCCAACCCAGATGTAGACGGTCATATAGTCCTCGAACGATGTACGCTATTCACACTCCTTTCGAGGAACATACTGCCCAAGGGTCCAAAGCATCTCGCATAAGAAATTTAATCTATCAGCTGAAGTGAAAACCCCACCAACACCTTTGCAAAACAGAGGTCGAAGCAGCCGGTAACGCCGTGGAAAATATAGTCTACGGCATGTGCTTACTGCTTGTTAGTAGCAACGCTCTGCCTCTTCAGTGCCAGGATAGATGGTGTGTCAAAACCAAAAGCTTGAGAGGTTGGTGTTCCTGAGCAGCATGATAGGTCGTGCCGGCGCCGTTTCTGGATTGGATATGGGGCTCTGTGTTTTTTGCTCTGATTTCTACTTGTCCGAAGAAGCCCTTCTGATTTTTGTGAGCGCAGGGTTTCGTGATGGGTCAAGATCTGGGCGGACTCATCCAGCTTGATGTCTATCATGGCTCCCATAAGTCACTGGCAGCCTGATTCAGCCGAAAGTGGGGCTTCTTTATCGTCGGGAGGTTCACGAAAACCCAAGACCCGAGATTATGGATCGCTACCAAACTTCCTGTTTCGATATCTCTCTTCAAGTATCTTCCTGATGTCAAACCGAAAATCATCTCGTTTTTCACCACCCGATTTCAGCAGACACTCCATTTCCATCGTCTCATAAACGTTACTTCGGCCTCAACATGAGAAAAGGCAAAGGGAAAGAAAAAGAGGAAGACGATGATGCTAGCGCTGGAAAGCGCGAGACGGAACCTGTCTCTAATGATAACGAGCACTGGACCAAAGACCTCGCACTGAGATTGAAAGAAGGTGAGGCAAAAATCGAAGGGCACAAAGGCAGCTCAGAAAACGCCAAAGCGGAATCTAGCACGATGGACGAAGATCAAATTGCTTTGGTCCATGCACTCTGTTGCGATAATGTTCCTTTCAACGATCTCAAAAAACTATTAGGGGTACCGGAAGGTGCTGTGGACCTTTCTGAGCTGGTAGAGGTCATGATAGATGCGGAGAAACTGAAAGCCGAAAAAGTGAACACGCAAGGTTAGTATGTCTTCGAGATATTCCAAACCGAGATCAGAACTGAAAAGCAGAGAAGCAAAGATACCCGGCCAGACTCAATTCCAGGCCAACGATGAAGAATTCGAAGTCTACGATCCTGATCGTTGGGAGGCACCAGCCGAGGAAAATAATGTTGATGAAATTTCGGACAACGAGGAAGCTCCTGTTCCTGAGCCTTTCGATTACATCGAAGAAGGGGTCTCCGACAGGCCCAAACCTGCACCTAGTGTCCTTACCCCAGGACCGCGCTTCGTTCGCGCTCTCAAAGACTCTAAGGAGGGAAGTAAGCCATATTTCCGATCAGGAGACATCTTGCGAGTGATTAGTAAAGTACGACGGAAGGGACTTAATGGTGAGTTGACAAGACGTGGAGGGACTGGTAGATGCTAAAATACATATGAGCAGATCAATCTTCCGAGCTGCTTCCTCTCAAACCTCCCGGAGAAGCGGGACGAGTGCTGATCCGGGACTTCGAGCCAGCAGACCAGGTAGCGGTGGATGCCGTAGGGAGGGAAGCTAGTACCGAAAAGGAGAAAGATAGCTTTCGATGCGCTATGGAATGGGAGGATTGATGGGCCTTGCTGGGTTTTGTAGAATTGGGAAGCTGGAGATGGTTTCTCACTCGCTGACCAACCACAATGCTCTGATACAGGCGGGAAAGGTTGATCGTTATCCACCCCACCACCTGCCACGTTCGTGTAGAGAACAAATTGTTTTTGTAGAATTCGTGAGAGCGTCCATTAGTTGGCGTTTCAACCAGAGATCTGCATCAGTGTCGCGTTTGAAGGTTAAGAGGTTGGAGCTGGCGTCAGGGTATCAAGATGTGTATAGTCGCTCCGTTCGCTCCATGGATTTATCAATGCGAGCTCGAGTCGATTGTTCTTCTGGTAACCTTGTGGGCGTCCATCAGTCTTGCCATCGATCATGGTATGGTTTTCGGTCGATGCCATTGGTCTCCTATCGTTCTGACATCGATGCTATCCGTTTCCCAGTGGTCTTCCAGCGGTCTACCATCGATGCTACTGGTCTATCATCGGTCTGCCATTGGTCTTGGATCTTTTGGCAGTCGAAGAGGTTCAGAACGCCGTCAGCGTTGAATCTCGGCCCCATCGATCCCCAGCGTAAACCATCGGTCACCTGTGTAAACAATGGTCTTGGCGTATTTTCCAGGCGTAGATGATGAAACTAAGCCTAATCGAGGTTTATGAGCGCTGTGAGCGTCGACTTCCGGCCCTTTGGTCACCAGCGGTCCCCAGTGGTCCCCATCGATCTTGACGTAATTTCCCACCGTAGATCATGGATCTAAGCCTATTTGAGGTTTTGGATGCTGTCAGCGTCGAATTCCGGCCCATCGGTCCCCAGCGGTCCCCGAGCATGAAGAAGCATCGGTCTGGTAAAGGTTACGTCGTGGGTATTCCACGGCCAAGACTGCGATTGGTAGTAGTATGCCATCGACCGGCCGGGCGTTATATCCAGGGGCTTCAGCCCTGCGTGCCAAGACAATTTACGCCCCGTGCGCCCCAGGCGCCAGTATTGTTTTCCGAGCTGCTTGGAGAAACTCACCCTAAAGTACCTTATGAGTCTAATGTTCGGTAATTCAGCGTCGAAGGTTGTCGTGACTTTATTTGTGACTGAATGTGGGACTCCTAGGAGCAGTGTTGACCATGTGAGATTTCGCAAAGCGAAACACAAGCGGAGAACCTTTAAGGTGGCCTGAAGTGAAGTGAATAAGGATGTTATGGCGCACTTTACTAGCCTTCCGCCAGCATATAGATGATTCGGTGACAGAAATGATCGCACCACACTTTTCACATCAGTTTCAATCGAATCAAATTGACCCTTTCAACAGATCCAGACATACAATGCTTCGTGAATCGCGTCTCATTTGTTCGACCGAGGCTTTCCGTGCCTTCTCCTGCTGAAACAAAAACAAATGGATCCTTGCTATCTTGATCGGATCCTATGTATAACAGATGGGCTAGAACCCATCAATTCGCGAAATGTCTGATACAGAGCTAGTGCATGAACAAGATTCTCCGCTCATACTGGAGGTCCCACAACCTTCAACGGATGCGCCTCGGTATTGAAGACAAATTGATTCGTGCTACCGTTGCCCGCTACCTGGAACACGCTGTCCTACTGTCCTATCAGCGAGTGTGTTCTTGCATCCGCTCGGGATACTCACCGGCGCATGTATCAAATAGGAGTACTTCATGACTTCCGCAAATAAGAAGCTCTCTTGCACATTGTCAAACGATCCTCCATTCGCAGCATTGACATTCGAGATCTCCGAAAATCCTTGGCCGACTCTGGTCGTCGCATTTATAGCCACGAAGGCTTCCCATGCCCAGTCTTGGTACATCGTGTTGCCTTCACTTCGGTCAGCCTGCCGCTCTCACCCCAACAATAGCGATGGATGCCTTACCAGTAATTCTGTAAGCGTAGTAGAAACTTTCGATGACTTCTGGACGCAGATCATACAGCTGGTCAGTGATGTAGAAGCCATTCGCATTGTAAAAGGCTTCGTTGGTAGAGTCCACCCCAGTGGTGTTCCAGCTAAAAGACTCTGGCCCTATTCCTGTGAGGGTGGAGTTGTACAGGTCGTGGCAACCATTGACAAGCGCAAGCCCAAATTCGATATAGTCCTGTCGGCCAAGGACTGAGCCTCCGAGAAGGAAATTTCCGCCATCGACTAGATTACAAATTTCGCCGTCAGTATTGCCTATTTGAGGAGGTATATTGAGCCTTGAAACACGTTTCGAGAATAAAGACTCCCGAGACATTATTCAAGACTCAAGACTTTGCTCCAAAAGGGGATATATGGTTTCCGAAAATACGTACAGCAGGTCAAGTGCTCGGACGAGTTGACGAAAGTGGTATTGACATAGCTTGCCAAGAACGTCAAATCTGGCCGAGAAGCCGCTACACCATTTTAGAGTCAACACTTCTCTCCTAAGACGGAACTTGAAGTCTGAAGGCGAACGTGTCTTCAGACTCGAAGAATGTATGAAAGCGGAATTGGTAATTCAGGAATTTGGCTTACGATTCGAGGTTAGGTATTTGATAGTACTGTCGGCAGCCATGACCCAACGGTCCGAATAGTTGCTATAGCGCGACGAATCATAGACGTACATCTTGATAAGATACTCGTAAAAGCTGTCATCGCCGCCGTTCCATCCTCCAGTAGCGTCCAGAAAGACGCCGTTGGAGATATTGACGTTGGTACCCACGAGCCCGGCGAAGGGCTCATTGAATCCTGGCAGCGGGTTCAGAAGGTAAGTCTCGGCTTTCTGCGCCAGATCTCCGTACGAAGGATCACCTGTGAGGTCTGACAGATGTTGCCATTCGAGGCACAGGGTCCCAATGTCAGCAAGTCCATTTGTTGTGCTTCCGTCATCGGTTTGATTGGTAAAATACAAGCTGTTCGAGGGTATACCTGTGGACGTATTGAATGCGAAACTCAGACTATCCGCTAGGCTTTTCGACTGGGTAAGAAGAGTGTCGACTGCAGAAGCATTCATACCCAAACTGGATAATGGCCCCTTGAGAAGGTCATATCCTGACAGCATACCGGCCATATACCTAATGGTCGTCTCGAACAGGCTGACTTCCGTAGCAGTAGTTGTATAGTCGATAGTGGCAATGTAGTCAAGAATATCATTGACAATAGATTGGCTTTCCATCACCAAAGCCGTGCTCAAGGCGTCGACCGCGCTAGCCCCCCAATTGTTCCTTGGGTTGGTACATGTATTCGTCACTGGCTCAAGCTCATCTTGGCCTTTGCAAGTCGTGAAGTAGCCGTTCCAGGCGAACGTGAAAGCATCCTTGACGGCAGCCGCTCTCTGCTGCTCGATCATAGAATTAGTGCCGCCGTTTTGGCCGGCCCTAAGAGTTTGATCTCTTAATGCTAGAGACTGGTATTCCGGGTTGCTAGGGAAAGGCAGCCTGTGTCCATAGACAATACTCGCTGCTGTGGAGAGCTGCGAGAGAGAGGAAAGACGCATCGTGGAAAGCGTTCTTGTTATGCTGCAAGGGGAAGTTGGAAGGGAAAGATAGAATCTGGGGTACGACGAAAGAGGAGGAACGATAGCGCGAATGAATGGGCCCAAGGAATTCTTTAATAATAATGCCAGTCAGGCTGACCGTGGATAATGGTTCATTAAAGAAACTCCTGCTTTAAACAATACTCACGTCTCGAGATCAGATTTGAGGAGGAGCTCCGACGTTACCTGTTGGAAGTGCGGAGAAGGAGAGCTGCTACGCTGCGGGTATGAGGATTGCTTTCTTCCCCATACTTCCCCACACAATAGTATATTGGCGCGCGAATTCTTGCGTGGTAGGAAATGACAAGTGGGGGATCATCTGCAGCTCATACTGCTGCGCATTGCAGTCTCCGCGTGACTATGGCGGGCAGTCCAATAGCCAAAGAATTTCCTCTTAGCAGGTCAGTGGCTCGGTCGTCTGCCTGCTGACCACCTCTCCATAATGGTACTCTACAACATAAACGTCCATGCTTCTTCGCCGAGTAAGAAGCGGGACGATCATGTGGGGAAGGCAAGGATGATGTTGGAGTGCAGAAATCTTTGAATTTGATCATGACCGTCTTCACGTTGACTTGACCTGCACTCGGAAGGTAAGAGGAGCTCACGAGACTCGGGTCCGATCGACTTGCTTGTTAGAGGCAGGTGCGCTCAGTTGCCGCCATTCCGCTCGTGGCATATCCCCGGCACCTTTCCGCGCCTCGCAACAAATCGTCACGGGCTCCAACATCGACCCTCTACAACATACAGGACCCACAGGGTCAGTTCCGTACCGATCAGTTCTCTCCATGCCGACGTAAGGCATTGATCGACCTTTTTGTAGCATTTATCTTTGTTCCATTGGTAAGTGAGACCCCAGACCCGGAAGAAACACCCAGGTGCGCTATCCGGGCCGTCCTTCGCAATGGCCCCCTTTCTGGGGCCTGCCTCGGCCGCTACAAAACTGGGCAGCACAGGGTCTATTTCGGGCATTCGGCGTTAAAAATGCTGAGATGTGGAAGATGGATAGGTATAAAAGAATCAAAGTATACAAATGATTGTAACCTCGTAACCTTTGCAGCCATGATGTTTCGAAGCAGAATAAATACATGTCGATGCTAGGAGCAGTATCCACCTCCTCTAAAACAGTGATATCATAACAACGGCGGCGATCACGCCAAACAAGCGGCCACCAACCCTGCTCGCTGTACCCTTGAACTCTTTTGGAAAGGATATAGCGGGGCTACCACTCCCGGTACCTTGACTCGCAGGTGCTGTTCCTGACGGGCTCGCGGGAGCTGTGCCATTGTTTACAGAGAACGGGACGCTGCTGCCTTGCTGCCCGCTCTGCTGTCCATTCTGCTGTCCACTCTGCCCGCTTTCCTGTCCAATCTGTTGTTCATTCTGCCCGTTCTGTTGCCCGCCCTGTTGCCCCTTCTGCTCTGCACTCTGTTGTCCGTTCTGCTGTGCACTCTGCTGCCCGTTCTGTTGCCCGTTCTGTTGCCCGCTCTGCTGCCCGCTCTGCTGCCCGCTCTGCTGCCCGCTCTGCTGCCCGCTCTGTTCTCCATGCTGATTAATTTTCCCCGATTGAGCAGAGTGACTTGGATTTTCTGGGGCGGGAATGAGCTCCATAGTCACGACAGGAATGTGCGCCCCAACAACACCGCTTGCGAGAGCTTGAGCAACAGCCTTTGACGCTGATCCGGCCGCCTCTGCTTCGGAGGGGCTACCTTGTGCGTTCGACTGCTCGGACGATGACGGCTGCGGTACTCCTGCCTTGTTCCCGGGTCCTGGAGACGATGCGCCGCTCTCA
The DNA here is from genome assembly GCF_014066315.1 of Letharia lupina. Taxonomy (NCBI): domain Eukaryota; kingdom Fungi; phylum Ascomycota; class Lecanoromycetes; order Lecanorales; family Parmeliaceae; genus Letharia; species Letharia lupina. Next base: position 931,286 of record NW_023502980.1, read on the forward strand.
CTGTAAGAATTACCTTGAGACGTAGTATTCGATATGCCAGGAGATCCCGCGCTTGGAGATGATGTGCCACTTTCCCCGTTAGAATTGCTTTGAGATCCGGCCTTCGGTGCACCAGTAGATCCCCCGCTTGAAGAGCCATTGCTGCCTTCGTTCGAGCTTTTCAATTCGTCTGAAGGAGAACTTGAACCCGCGTGTGGTGAGTTGTTGGATTCACCGGCTCCGGAACTTGAAGGTGTGTTTTCTGCTCCCGGAGAACCAGGCGTTCCAAAGTATGAGGTACCAACAAGGAAGTTAGCCGCTGCGCTGTCGGATCCTGCAAGAGGAACGCGCCCGGGAGGAGGGCCAACTCCGGTGGGGACGGAATAGCCAACGGTCTTCTGTGTAAGTGTGCACGGGCAGTCAGCAATGGTGAGAGTCTCATTCTAAACATCGTCAGTAGATATCTAAGAAGGGGGAGCTATAAAATACATACGACAGTAGCAGTGTAGACCCTGCCACTCGACGAGAGAGAGAAGGTGGTGGCCTCGGAACAAGTGGTTGTAAGAGTGCTCACAATCTTTGTAGTTGTGTAGGTTGTTGGGCTTGGCAGAGGTACACTACTTTGGTCTGCGGGTGCGACGCTAGGACTAGACTGCGGTACGCCGCTAGGCAAAAGCGATGCCGAACTTGACGGGACTGGAACTGGTACAGTTGTGCCAACTTCGCCTGGGGAACCAGGTGTGCTGGAAGAGAAATCAGGTACCGAGGCAGACTTTGTCTTCTCAGAGCAGCGAGGGCAAGTAGTAATCGTGCTCGTGATCAAGCTCGTCTCCACTATGATGGAAGTCGTGCCGCTCTGGACCTCAGTGATGGTCACTGGGCAGCTTGTTACAGTGGTGTAAGTGGTCAAGCTGGTGTACTCTGTGGACTCTGGCACTGGGGGTATAGTAGTCCCAGGTAAAATCGGAGTCGGCGTTGACAACGTGACAACCGATGTAGATGCAAAGGATCCGGTCTTAAAAGTAGCGTTTTGATAGAGACCGCTGCTTGGAGAACCACTGGGCGGGAGAACGCTACTGTTCACTTCGGTCATCGACGCAACGGCTTCACCTGATGAAGTTGTAGTGGAGCTTCCACTTGATACGGCTGGCAGTGAGATGCCACTAGTGGAAATTCGTGCCGAGGTCTCCCCAGGGGAAATTGAGATAGAACTGTTGACGGCCGAAGAGCTTGAGCGAGGGACGCTGACGGATGACGCAACGTGAGTAGGCGAAATAAATGCCGAAGAGCTTGCAATGTGCACTGAAGATGTGGTGGGGGTAGTAGATACAGCATTGGTTGTTGATACGACGTGAGTGGAAGATATAGCACGAGAAGAGTGCACGGTCGCCGAAGAAGTCACAGGTGCCGAGACCGTACATCCGGTGTTCTCCAAGTAGCCCTTGAGCACATCCTACATCCGGAGTCAGCATTGTTACTCCGAGTCAAATCATGAGCGACAAGCTAATTCTGAGGAGCGTCGGGGCAAGCTGTCAGAAGGAGTGGCATTTTGCTGCGATCCAGAGCCCCATGCCATCTAACAACTAAAAGCGGCAAAAACTAAGCGAAGCACATTGTAGAAATTTCGTAGAGCTCTTAGTCTCCCAGAATTTGTCGAGTTGAGGGGGTTCGAATGCCTTGGTCGTGCATAGTGTCACGAACACCAGGCAGTAGAGTTGCTACGTCTTCGACTACGTGCCTGGCTTTGGAGCCCCAGACTTGACTTGTTGCTCTAGCAGCTGGTCTCAAAACTCAAGACAAAACGGTCGATTGAAATGGAAGGAATTACATCGGAGAACTCACCGCATAAGATTGACCGTGGATCTGATTATTCTGGGAGAAAGTTGCCTCGTAGATCATGACACCACCAAACTCATGCTCGTACTCGCACTGCAACGCCTTGATGATTTCATTGGCTTCATCAGGCTGGAGGTACATTTTCGGGTCATAGACGACGTTGGTATTTGGCGCCGCCGGAAGACCAAGGTAGACCTTGGTGTTCGGATTGAATGAGTGACCCTGCACGAAGCCTACCCAGCTACTGAATGAAATGTTTGTGTTTGTGCCTCCATAGGAATGGTCGAAGTATGCTCGAGCCGAGCATTGCGGTGTGTTGTAGAATTGGACAAAGAGAAAGTCAAACGGTGAGGTTTTTATCGCATCAGCCAGGTGGGCGTCCGGAACTATGCACTCTGGATACAGAATTCAAATTTAGCGCTGCTTGTTCGAGAGGGACTTTCGACTCTTGAAATAGGTCTTAAGGGTAAAAACTCTCAGGGCATTTTTCCAGACTCAACGTTTATTCGGAAGAAGGGAATCGGAATATAAAATTACGTACGAGGGGCTGCGGAAACATAATATGTCTTTGACTTGTCGGTGTCGTAGAGAGTCCGTAGGGTATCAACCATCGTGCCATAGCCCCGATCCAGATCCCCTGCATCCTCTCCGGAGACAAGAACGCTTTCTATGTCAAAGTCGAAGCCGTCAACAACAGCATTGCCGAAAGGTCGCGGAGTTGTCTTGGAACTATTCTCTGGCCCAAATGCCTCCCACAAGAAAGTAGCAAATCCGGCCGCAGTTACATCACTGTCGAGATGTTGGTTGTTCGGAATGGCACCACCCAGGGATAAAAGAACCTTTTTACCTATACTTTGACAATAGGTAATATTGGAGCCTACGCCAGGGCAATGGCTGAGAAGGAGCGAAGAAGAGCCGTTGGTATTGTCGTACGTCTCGGATCCACACTGATTGCCAAAATTGGTCCCAGGATATCCACCGCTCTGATCAGGAAAGACATTTACGAAACCGATCTGGATTATGTCGATTTTGTCGTCGTCACAGAAGACTTCGAGTGGTTCCTGATTTGGCCCTTGACCCTTTTGAGATGGTTGTCAGCAACCATCATGCCGTTCTGCAGGTCCTGGACCCACCCAGTAGACTGCCATGTTCGTGTTCGCAGACGCGTCAAATGTAGCAAGCGCAGATGGAAGAAGAGCAGCGGCTGCGGCCATGACGGCTAGAGGGTTGATATTTAACATTGTGATTGTAATTACTGGTATGAGAAAAATGTACTAAAATATATTAACGAAGATACCAACTGTTTAAAGAGTGTGTATTATGGCAAATGTCAAAGACAGGACGCAAACAAAGGTTTGCTGGTGAAAGAATGACAGACGTTGTCGAAGGAAAACGGTGAGGCGATGAAGAGAAGGAGGGAGAGCACAGGTGGGACGCAATATGATTAATCAAAACGTGAAAATCCGTAAGCCAAAGCCATTTCGGTGATAGGGGTGTCCATGGTCGATGTTGATTGGCCTCCTGTTTCTAAGCCACCAAAAGAGATGGTGCCAAGGGATTTACGGAGATTGACAGCGAGCTGTAACCCGATTGAGAGCCAAGTCAAATCCCTGGACTTCCCCAGACCATGCGACGAAAAGTGTACCATTATTGCAGCGGGTTTTTGAACCGTCAAGGTCACAAGCTTTGTGGGTACCTGTAGCCTGCAGCTTCTGAATCGTTCCGGGGAATAATGCTCAGCGGATATGGATGTAAAATGATTCTTCCTCTTCCTCTTCTCTTCCTCTTCCTCTTCTTGGTGAGAGAAATATCTTCTGTTACGATGTGTGTGTGTGTGTGTGTGGACCCTTGACTCTGAGAAGGATCAAAATTTCCCCTGAGAGCTCGGCCGTCAAACTTCTAATAGAAACAAGGGAGATGCAATTTGCCAGTTCTGGAGGAATACGAGGAAATATCAATACGAGCAGTTTTAGATTAAAGGGCGGATTAAGCTTAGAGTATGCCCCAGAGGAGTAAGGTGGAAATCTTGGTCTTTAGCGTCGATGTTAATCTTGCATCCTCGCGGCCACGCCTGTTTCCTTTTTGTGAAGTAAGGTATCGGCCCAGTAGCTACTTTCGCGCATAACAAACGGCTTCATCTGTTCTCATCACTTTTTCACTCACACACAACATGGTAGAGCTAGAATCCTGTCTTAATGACGCCAAAACGATGGTCATGAAACGGCAGAATCCGGCGTTCAGCTCCTGCGATTCTACGGCGGCACCGATACGAACACTGACGCCTAGGCATGTTTCTCCTCAATCTGGCCCCCCCCCACATTCTCCGACTTCATACTCGCCTCTCTCATTTGCTTGAACAGACTCACGTCCAATGGCAATCTGTCCCCCAACCACGTCGCTCGTTGGGTATGATCTCTCTACAATACTCTCGTCAACAATATCCCGATAGTAGTGGTCCAGAAGTCCGTGAGGACGAGGCACCAACCTCATCGTCGCCGGTGTTTGGATGCACAAGCGCACTCAAAGGTCCTCGATTGATCACCAGCCAAGATACAAACGCACCGAACTGAGCCGGTGTCACGACGTTGACCTCGAACATGCCAACCGGATGAGGACCAAGTGGTCGGTCCCAGACGCGGTAGATGCGGAGTTCTGGGAATTCATGGCGGATGCGGGTCCACAGCTCGTGGGCGAAGGTGGTTTGGGCTTTGTTTTCCTGTGGCTAATCAGATTGGGGAGAAGTAGGACAACTGGGATGAGTAGTCTTCGAGTAGAGAGCTAGCGTAGTAGTGGCATGGAAAAGGGATGGAAATGTTTCTGTACCTGGAAGAAGTAGATATGTACATCAAAGCCTGCCACCAACAATCAATACTCTCCTCTGGAAACCAGTATTTCTCGTCAAACAAACCACGCCCAATAGGGTTGACAAACTCCTCATAGGCTTTACTCAGGTCGTTCGTCTTTGGATTGACAAAGCTTTTATTGTCGTCATTTTTCTCGCTTGTGATTGGTCAGCCTTGTCGATCCTTCGAGACATGAATCGGATAGCGACTTACTCAGATAGTGGAGGCAGATGCTCATAGCCTTTGAGCGGCGACGGGTAGACGTACTCGGAAGAGGCTGTCATAATTAAGTCTGTGACTCGTTTCGTGCTCACTTTTTTTAACTAGTCTTTTGAGAAATCAATGGCTTTGATCGGCGTCTTTTGTCTATGTACGCGTGGTGCGGGGAGAAAGATCGCGCCATCGGAAAGCTCGCCTCATTCACTTCCGAGTCTTTGTCATTACGTTGACAAATGCTCCCCTGCATAGCAGCAGAGCGGCGGCTATTTGTCGCCATGGAAATGGTCACGCGATAAGATACTGCATTCTTTCGTAGGCTACCATTGCTTGGCTCGTACCTAGCCATCCCTGGTTGTTTTCTATAGAGATGTACCAAGGAGGCCACGGAAGCACAAGATTCAAGGTGTTTGAATTACTGCAGACTGTAAATCAAGACCTGGTCTCATCTTCCATCTCGGCTGCAGGCAAGTTGTCAACAAAAGTCGCACTTTCGAGTGTTGGCCTCTTCTGAGTTGTAAACTTTAATGGGTATCAGGCCAATATAATTTTGCCACCAATAGCTGAGAAGGGTCCAAACGAAGCCTTTTCTGGACCATGAATCTCGTGATTAGTGCTGAGGTCGACAAATTCACCGGATTCCTACCGCCGCAAGGGCCACTTTTTCTGACATTCTACGATCCCTCTCACCTTTGCTACAACCGTGGCCTACGCCAGCCTGTCAACCGTGTCAGTCTTAATATTTTCCACAGTAGCGATTGCCCACGCCATCTTTATCTGTCTCCGATTAAGCTTCCGATGATATTGACCTTTCTGTCTGGTCATGACACCACTGGTCCATGTCATCAAGCCTACAAGCCGCCCATAGCTTTGCAAGGTTTTTGATATAGTCCTTACGAGATTGCGCGCTCCTCCTCGGAGATCCATTACTGGTACACGTCCATACCTTGGGTAAAATCCGATACAGATTTGAACTTGAAATCCCGAGGAAAAGCTGCCCGTCGGGTCCGAGATGGTTAGCAACGTGTGACGCAAGCTCTCATGGGAGGCGTCCAAACGGTTGCTGGAGGTCCCGTTTCAGCTTGCTGATAGATGATTGAGAGGTTCCCTTAAGTTTGGGCTGGGAGTCACTTCGTTCTCATTAGGCGGAAAGTGGCTTGGTTTTGATGAAGGTAAAGAAACTAAGAACCAATGAAACTGAAGCAGCAGACATGAAAATGAATTTTAGGGAAATATGACTTGGCATGAGCAAAAGCTAAGCAACGAGAGAGAATGCTACACTCCTTTTCCTGGCTTGGCAGGTGGTAGTCTGGAGTATGAGGTGATTATAGGCGAAGTGCAGCACGCAAAGTCGACGTCATTTGATAAAGGAACAATCTTTCCGGGCTGTCCGGATCTAGGACAATTAATTACTGAACACCGATCTATATGCTGTCAATCCGTAGGCTTTCTACCTTTCACTGGAGGGTCACGTCCATCCAGTCCGACGAATTCTTGGTAGTTTATACAAACCGCTTCCGACCAATTGATGCCACAAGACAATGCATGCCCAGACGCCATCGCTTATACAACAGCAACTTGCGAAACGCCGTTTAGCCAGCAATGAGAACCCATAGTAGAAAAAAGATCTATTATAGCGGTTAGTACTGTCACTCGTAATGGAAGGTTTGAAAGCATGAAAGTCTACCATAAGAATGCCGAACATCTTGGCCACAAGCCACCTGTTACCAGAAACCCTCGACCAGTATTTCATGAGCTCGCGTTGCGCGCCCTGGACGTTATCGACCACATCTTCTGTGTTGGCGTCTATCCGCTGTATCTGTTCGCTGTAAAAACATCAGCATCCTCCTCAAACTTGTATAGAAGATATACTAACCCTTGCTCAGATACCATAGCCGCAAGTTGCCCGAAAACACCCCCTAATTCATTGATAGTGCGCTCAATCATGTCTATTGCTTCACCTCGCATATTTATGTACGTATTTTGCGGTTGTGCTTCTTCCATCATCAAGAGTTGTTGGTCCGATTGCGCACCTGTTTGCATCAGCGCTGAGGACGAGCCAGGATCAAGATTCAGTATGTCGTGATTCGAATTTTGGTAGCCCGGCTGTGGCGTCCTGGATTTTGTAGGAGTATTGTATAGGGGAGATGCAGATTGCTGCGGATTGAGCGGTGGCTGAGAATGTGCTGAAACGGAAGAGACAAAGTTTTCTGTGCGCGATCGAGAGGCCTGGAGGTTCTTCGTGCGGACTTCTAGGACCTCCTTGAAGTTGACGCCTACGCCGGCAAGCTTGCCTTGCAGCAGTACAACGACCTAGTTCGAAGTAAACACCCTGGTCACTCTATATGCATGGGAGTACAGACGTTCTTGTTATGCTCTCCCTCTTGTTCTGCGCCATTTCTTGAAGTCTGAGTTTGTTGTGATTTCGACAGTGATTGTAAGGAGGATATTTGCGAATTGAGTGATGAGAGGTCTTGTTTGATGACATAGGTGAGCTCGTTGATTTCAACAGGCCTGTCGTCGAACAGCGTTTTCCGTTTCGCCACTTCATCTCAAGAGTCAGTACAGATTCATATGTATGGTAGATTGATCAAAGCGCCCTGAACTGAGTCGCTCAAGGTCCTTGATTCGGGAAGTGATATGAATATGTCACGTACATTCAGCCAGCCTGCCCAGCTTCTCCATTGTTCCCGTGATGCCACGCCCTATCTCCGCAGCTCTTCTGGCAAATTCTGACCGCGCGCCTCTTCTTGCCCCTTTGATATCGCCATTGGGAGACCCATTGGCTGCTCTCCTTTGTGACTCAGTAAGTAGCGATTGTCTCTGAGCGCCAATCTTTGTCGAAGACTGGCGCTTTTGCGCCTGGGCTAGAACAGCTCTGAATTCGGCTGTTCGGTCTTGTATGGAAGTTGTGGTCATCTTTGAGTGAGACACTCGCGCCGCAGCTGGGGTAATGTTCTAAACTATCTCAAATCTGGGTGATTGATATCCAGGTAGACTTGGACAAAAGACGCAGTACCTGAAAGCTATTGAGGGAGGCGGGGCGGAGGGGAGGGGTGTGCTGATGAGGAACAGATCTAGCGCCAGTAAAGAATGCTGGACAGGAAAAGAGTGGGGGATCTTCTCGTTGCTTCGGTGTTTATCAGAGCCTAGTGGTCTTGTATAAGTAGACATAAGCTCAATATTCAGCCTTTGTACAAGATTGAACGTTGTCAAGTAAGGAGCCACTCTCGGTGGATTGTCGGCCCGTAGCGCCATTGAGGGACCCTAGAATCCTGGCTGCTGTTCAAAAGTTCGCTGCGCCCCATCATGCCATGTGTTCCTCGTGTGAAAAAACTATTAGATCCAGATCTTGAGAAAATCTAAGCGGCCATTGCGCTGTTTACGAGAGAGGGTAGTGATTCTCTCCTTGCTTTCACCTCCGTTAGCTATCAGCAAATGATCACGGAAGCGGCAGTCGCCAAACCACGCCCAGAAACAGATGCGACAATTGAGACCGTGAATTAGCTCACTGCGGTCATCTTCTCCATGAATACAGCGGTCTAATTTCACAGCAGGAGTCGAGGCTTTCGTGTAAGCCCAGCGCTGGTATGTGGTGTTCCCAAATACAAGACTTTTCATTGGTCCAACCCAGCCATTGCTGTAAGTGGCCACCCGCAACCTTTTCATATGCAAAGCACACCCCTAACGATGACTTTTCGCGGTCTAGGAGATCGGCAACAATGTCACAACAAGCTCCAGTCGATGGGCATCCCAAAAGCTTCAATACTAACGTCAATCGTGCCAAGACGAAGAAATGGATGGAGGCCAAATCATATTCCTATGACGGTGACGATTGGGGTGATGTCGATGACTACGACGAATATGGAGGCTACGATGAGCCAGAGCCAGAGCCGGTGCCAGAAGCAAAACCTACAGGGCTCCGACAGCGAGGCCAGTCAGCGAGTCAGATGCCCAAAGACCCCTACTCAGCCCGTCAAGATCCCTACCAAGCACCAGTCGACACCAGAATATATGGGAATAAGGGTGGACCGCCAAGCCGGCAACAGCAGCAGCAGTATGGCAGCCGCAGCGTCACGAATCCCCAACCTCAAGCTCCCGTTATGCGGAGGATGAATTCTTTCGACCCCGAAGACGAAAGGCGGGCCTTTTCAGCTGGCGGACCGCCGCAAAGCATGGGAAACGCTAGCTCGGGAACTCCGCCCTCCTCTCAGCATAATCAAGGCCAGAACATAGCAGCGCATGACTTCCAATCGGGTCAAAACTACCCCAATCAACGTCTCCAAGGGCAGCCTAGCCCCGCTCGGCCTTCTGTGCATACGCCGAGTCGTCCAAGCATAGATGAGCCGGCAAAATATGGAGGCCAGCCCCAACAGCAAGCTGGAAGTTATCAAGGCATATATCCTGATCAGCAACGACAATCGAATACGGGCGGTAGAACGCAGTCCATGGCGAGCACCAACTCAGCACTAGATTTTCATAACAGACGTGATTTCTCTCCCTCAGCCATGCCACCGCCCCTGCAAACTCGTGGGTCGCCTTCGCCACATTCAAGATCTTCTCCTAGTCATCCACCGCGCAAGAGTAGTCTGAGCCAGGAGACTGCGCCTTCTTTACCCTTTGGTGCACAAGCTCCACCAACGACTGGAATCGAAGATACAGAGGACGGTTTACCACATGCAGATGAACGTGCTGCCAGTGGTGCTGCAAAGGCATTGCCTTTTGTTCGGCCTGCAGATATATACAGGCGCATGCAAGAGGAGAAGGAGAAGGAACGTCAACCGCAAGACTCAGCGAGACCTAGCATGGTTGCTATCATGGGCAAAACAAACGAGCGTCCAGGCCTTGGGAATTCACAGGACAGCGAGGTCAGCCAGCGATTAAAGCCAACTTTGGATCCGGTTACAGAGCGGCGAAGCGAGTACAGCTTAGAGGGAGTGAACATAAACGAGCAATTGAAGCCTGAAGAGCGACGTCCTACGACATCGAAGAAGTTCGAGTTGCCAAATCGCAAATCAAATCCTGGTTCCCAAGGTGCCGGTAGTTCACTTCAGCCTATGCTTCCTGATGTCAGTCGGGTCTCCGGATTTGGCGAATCTTTCTTCGGTTCAACAAGTGGCTCTCATGAGCCGTCGCAAGAGCTCTTCGTGAACTCTGCAGGAGCCACCACTTCCGCGCCGGCCCAACAAGAACAGACTAAAGCAACACCAGAGAAGGATTTGAGAAACCAGCCATCTTTGGGATTTACTTCTGCTGTACATGAAGCTTTTGATAGAGCCGAAGATCAGGTACCGCCTACTCCGAGTTCTGCGGCAGGCTCTACAGTTGGACGTAGTACTAGCGGGGGTACCAGTGCCGTGAGCCCAATCATAAGCAGAGGCCCAAGTACGGCTGCGGAGAATTGGAACCCCAGGCTTCCAGGGATTGACGACGTGACCACTCCAACAACAGTCGATACACCCGAAGGAAGCAGTTCAAGGCCATTGTCTTCGGGTTCGCTAGGCACCCCGAAACAGATTACAAGGAAACCGTCGCCGTCACCAGCAACGATGCCGCAGTCGACGGACTTACCCTCACTGTCATTCGTTCCAGGTCATCGAAGAGATCTAAGCACTCCGAGTCCAGACAACAGCCCTGCGAGAACACCAGCGCTTGAAGTCAACCGGCAATTACGACAACCGCAAGAAGTCGAGCTTGCTGCGGCGACTCCGACTGACCCAAGCTTCAGTACCAATAATAGCTCAAACGTGTCTGAGGTTGCTGAACAGGACTCAATTCCAACACGCCCAACCGAAATAGCGTCAAGAGGCAGATCCGACATTCATGTGGACACTCAACCTATGGCCAAGAACATTCCCGGAAAACTTGATCAACCTATTCCGTATCCTCAGAACTACCTCCGGACTCGTACAGACTCGGGAAGCAGCAGTAGAGTTCGTGATCTGGCAGACAAATTTGAAAGCGGCAGCCGACCTGGATCCGCACACTCAGCTACACCGCGTAGCAGTGTGTTTGGAAACACCATACCGAAAGACGATCTCGTTCCTTCTCGTCCACTAGCTGATCGTATGGAGAGCTTCCGACCTCATCTACCTGGTGGATGGGAGTCGTCCGCTTCAATTGCCCCAGCAGCGGCGCTCAGACGGCCGGAACCTACCACAAACCGTACCCGGCCTAATTCAGTTGCACCCACTGGTGAACTCAGAGAGGATGTCGTCTCGTCTGCGGAGCAAGCTCCTTCGTCCATGTCACAGATCAAGGACGCATCTGAGGAAGCCTTCACAGCTGTGACAGCAGCCGGAACTGCACTGGCCGGTGCCTTTGCCGCAGCTGTCGGAATGGATCAACATAACGGGCCTGTAGCTTCGACTGCCGAAACTTTGTCAGACGAGCAATCAGACGAAAGAACGTCCAAAGATTCTAGAGCAGCCCCTCACAGACATCACGTTCCTTTGAACACGGTGGTCAATCCAGAGGCTACAAAATCATACTTGTCAGATCCTATGAACGACGAAGCGTCGACTGCGGCACCCACTCCCCTCCTTAAGGATACCCCTCTTCATCACACCAAAGATTCCGAGACTCCAAGTTACTTCTCACCTCCCGAAAATCGAGAGCACCCCGGTTGGGCAAGTCGGAGCGAAGGAATCGCGCCAGCAAACCGCCCATCGATGTTGCCATCACTCAGCACTGGTACAGGGGGTCCTCAGTACGAGTCTGACAGGTTACGCAGAGAGATCGTTAGAGAATTAAGCCCCATGATTCCTAGCGAGCCGACGACCGCGCAGTCGGATTACTCAAATTACGAAGATGCTTCAAGGTTATCCACACATCAAAGCTTGCCTCATCCTGGTCATGAGAGCGGAGTCCTTCCAAGAGAATATGAAAGCTATTGGAATGACGCTAACAGCGACGATGATACAAGTCACTTTAGCGGCGAGCCAGGCCGACTGGAAGATGCCACGACTGCGCGCCGCCAGCAGGGCGCCGCAGTCGTTGGTGAGCCTTTGCGTCCACGTCACGTCGAACCAGACACTTTCGCTGGTGAACCCCTGCATCCCAATCGACTACAACAGGATACACCCCCTGGTCCTATCAACATGGACGAAGGCTCTCGAGACAGTCCTCAGGTGCTGCAACATCGGTTCTCATGGGAGCAACCACTGCTATCTCCACAGCCCATTCCTGCAGATCCAGATACGATCCACGAAGCTCCAAATGCCCCTGTGTCTGACTTCCCAAGATCTGCAGATTCGGATACAGTCATTCAAGCTCCAGATGCTCCAGTGTCTGATTTCTTAAGGTCTACGGTATATCCCGAGGGTCAATCTTTCCAACCCCAAGATCGTCCTGGAACTTCCCAGTTGTCCACAATGCCCAACCTCGCAGATGCGCTTGAAAATGACAATTCGAGACTACTTGACCAAGAAGCATCATTTCACGAGGGTCGAAATGATTCAGGTCAACATGATGAGACAGCAGGGTCTGAGAAAGATTTGCCGGACTATAACCCTAGCTTAGAGGTGGCGCCGTCATCGTTAGAGAAGGAAGACGCAGGGCAAAAGGACTCTGGCTACGATGATGGCACGAACTACATGGGCCAACAAGGCCCAATGTTGCAAAGTGAACAGAGGCAAGACTTAGAGCCACCTTTACTCGAGCCTTCATTACCCGAGCCTCCTGCACATGAGTTTTCTCGGACCTTTGGTGTACAAGACGATGAGCTCCCACCTTTGCCACCTCCCAATGCCCAACCAAAGATGGCAGCTTTCCGGGAAATACTTGCTTTGAAGTCCGCTTCTGATCGCATCCGAGCGTACGATGAAACTCGAGAACAGTTCGCCAACCTGAATACTGGCCTTGCGCATTGGCTTGCTATCACAGCAAATGATCTTCCCGAGCATGCAGATTTACTGACAAATTCTGCACGTCGTCCTGCTTTCCAGGGTCACAAGCCCTCTCCCTCAAGGTCAAAGCTCGGCGGGCTACTGCAAAGTGGAGGTCATTCTAATCAGATATATGCAAACAGTTCACAGCCAGCGCCAGAAGGTGCTGCAACCGGCGGTGCTCTAGGCAATGCTTCTCCATATGGACATTCGCCCTCCGCGGGGTCGAGTGGTAAAATATCTAGTCAGCAAGTTCAAGCCAAAGGCAAAGATTTATTGCACACAGCAGGCGTTTTCGGAGGAAAGGCAAATGTTGCTGCGAAAGGGTTGTTCTCCAAGGGCAAGAGCAAGCTCAGGGGCAACAGTGGTGCGGAAAAGGTATAACCTTTCCCTTTTCATATGGTCCATACTTTGATTCTTGCCCATTCAATGTTTTTACACCCAGTGCTTTAGCAAGGGGGAGGCTCAACATTTAGCACATGTATTTGTATCAGCAAAAATGAATGTCAGAATCTCGGTGGAGTACCGATCGATCGCCGTTAACTAAGATTTTTCCTTCTTCTATATGACTGACTTCTGCTCCCCCAAATGCAGTGATTGATACTTGTGTTGTGTCAGGCTACTCTCGCTCCACCCCAACCCTATAGCCCTGAGCCCCGAGGAATGCAGCAACAGCAAAGGATTATCGAAGCAAGGCCTACCGTTCAAAGTGCTAGCAGGGCCGCAACCCTGTCTAACGTTCAACCCCTACAGGACCTGCGTGCCGGGTTCGAGGGAACTACACCCCATCCCACCGTTCTACCACAGCAAGACAACCCCGCCATTGCCAGCGAAAACCCCAAATCAGCCGCTGAGGAACCCCCATACCAGCACGTCAATCCGAATGAAGCAGTTATTCAAACACCATCTCTAGAATCTCAGCTATTGCATCAATCTTCTGGGCAGAAATCGCCTCGAGATATGCCTTCTCTTGAAAGTTTTACACAGAGTCAGGAGGGCGATGATGAACGTAGCGAAGAGTCCGCTCCTACAGACCAGGAACACCCTCCAAGAGCTTCTAGTCTATACCTTAAAGGAATTACCAGTCAGAGGCAAAGTCGACCTCCGCAAACCCCAGCGACAATCGGAGATAATGCTCCAATTCTTCACAAAGAAACGCCAGTGGTAAATTCACACGTTGGGTCTCCTAAAGATGTCCAGACCCCTCGGTCCGCTACCAGCAGCAATAAGACACCCACCCAAGCGACGTTCACCGATGCTGGTCAACCTGCTATACCGGCTGGGTTTCCAGTCACATTTAACGGAACCAGCATCCAGCATCATAGAGACGCGGGATCATCTCCTAGATCCTCTTCCCATCCACAGTCCGGCTTCTCTGCCCAGACTTCGAGCAACGATCGTTGGGGCCAAGAGATTGAAGCCGCTCCAAGATTCTCACAGGATTCCGAAGGCACGTTTCATACAGCAGGTAGCGGAGATGGCCTTCCAGAGACTCCATTGCCGACACTGCCGAATCCTCAAAACCAATTGGCTGGCCTCGATGCATACTCGCCAATCCCTGAAGGGGAGAAAATGCCACACCAGTCAGAAACATCCCAGAGGCAGCTTTTACATTCACCCACGGACGACCAAAATGGCAGACCGGTATCTCTGACACGTGATTCCGTGAACCCTCAAGTGCCAATACAAGACTACTCGTGGAGAGGCCCGAGTATCGACAATGATATGGGTCGCATAAACTTTGACCATCCACCATCACCTTTGACGCCAAGGCAGCCCGACAACTATGGTGCTCTAGAGCAGAGAGGTCGGACTGGTCCAGTTCACTACGGCACTGATCATGATTTTGACCGACCAAGCGATACGGAACGATCCCGGAGCCGCTCACCATCGTTCCCCAGACAGCTACAAGACATACGACGATCACAAGATTCCCGTCCATCCCTAGATCCTAATATCCTAGAGCACCCCGCCTTCCGGGCAGTTGCCGAGGGTAATGGTATGCCTGCGCAATATTACCGTGCGCAGCTTACGCGTGATGACAACTTTACTCCACGTCAACAGACAGCAGAACACATGGTTGTGGGTGGTGGACCGACTGTAGGGAGACGTTCGGAAAGTAAATCACGGTCTAGGCGCGGCTCAAGAAGTTCTGCGTTCTTCAAAGCCTTCACCACCCCATCGAAATCAGATCACCCCCCTTTGCCAAACGCGCCGGATAGTCAAGCTAGCTCGTCGCCCAGGAATTCTCCTGCCATGGGAGACAGGAGGAGCAAAAGGCTCAGCATCTTCCGTTCTCGTAGTGGGGGTATAGGAGGTGGAAGTGGAGATAGCCGCAGCAAGGAAAAGATGCCACCTCGGGATGCTTCACCTCGAGATTCTTTTACACAAGTGGCACAACAAGTTGGTCCAACGACCCCAAGGCCCACTGAAGAAGACACTTCTTCAAAGGGTGTGTCAAGCAAACGGGCCAAGAAGCTACAAAGGGCGTCGACATCGGCAAAGCCAGAACCAGACAGTGGGAAGAAGAGGAGGTTCTCGGTGATTGGGGCAAGTACTCTGAGTTCCATTGTGCAAGCAAGTTACTAACGAGTATCAGACGCTTTTTGGAGGTCGAAAAGGACGGAGCTCCACTCTGCAGTCTCGGGGTTCCCCTCAGCAACCTTTTCAGCAGTCTCCTCCAAATCAGACGCAACAGCGCGACCCATACAACGTAGTCCAGCCACAAAGGCTCGAACAACATGACTACGAACCGCCTCGGGACGAATACATTCAGCCAACTCATGAAGGTTACTATGCCCCCAGTCGCCAGGATGGAGGATCGCCTCAAGCCGCTGGTGCATATCGTTCGCCTAATTCTGGGTCGCCACAAAACCGGCAATCATACTCCAGAGCTTCAGACGCCCCAGCTTATGTACAAGACTCAGCATTAAGAGTCCGCCAGTTAATGTCACCAGTCGAACAGCCCCAAAATGCAGCAGTGCCACGAACCTCTGCAACTTTCCCTCAACGCAGCACTCAGAATTCATCTTCTAGTGTGCCCAAGTCATCAACTTCTAACCAAACAATCACCGGCGAAGCTTTTCCTCGACGTCCTGAGCACCAAACCAAGACGTCAGGCAGTTCCTGGACACGCTTCTCAACTCACGCCCGATCCAAGAGCCGCCAAGAGCAAGCACGGCCGCCATCAAATGGGGCGCTGTCGTCTCCGCCTCCTAAAGCTTATGCACCTGCCCCCCCATCTAACAGCCCTGCGACCGGTCGACGGTCATTCCAGGGACCTGTGCGCTCCGAGTCTCCACCTCCGCCGCCTCCGCCACCGAAAGACGATTGGCATCACCCTCGTCCTCGCGTATCCTCGGGACGAACCAATCAATACACCCACCACTCGCCATCTCCTTCTCAGTCCTCTCTTCGTCTCGTCTCAACCCAACAACGCCAATCACTCCCTCCTCTACAAACGAATGTCCGCAATAACAATTCTCGCAACAGCGCGATCGGGTCTGGCAGAACGCTAACGCCCGAGGAAAAGCGCAAGTCACGGCAGCTGGAGATTGAGCGGAGCAGTATTCCGCCGCAGAGTCCTGCCAGGAATGTACCCCGCCACGTGCAGCAGGTGGAGTTTGAGGATGAAGAACCGGTGATGTCGGCGACGAGTTTTCCGGGACAGATGTGGCAGCCGAGTTATGCGCATTGGGATGAATGAGGGGATTGGTTCTTCTGCGATATACTTGACTTCGCGGGGACATATAATGTGGATACTAAGAATGTGTGGGTGCAATGCCGGTCTTGTTTTCTTGTTTTCATGTAGGTACCAGCGTGCGGAGATACCACTGTGAAGCTTGGGCAAATTGCTTGGTTGGTCTAGATCATCATCTTAATACATTTGATAGATCTACTAGTACTATGGTTCATCGACAGCTCTCTCATGCTGGCTGACTTCCCCATCTACGGTCCCTACATCCCCCGCAACCCCCGTCCGTCCGGTCTCGTATAGGGGATGGGTCTCAAATGACTTTCGACGAATAGATACGGAAGATAGCGAGGGCGTAACTCGAGCAGTTGATACCTTGAGGCCACCCTCTGTAGAGTATACAGCAAGCTGAGGGGTATCATAATTATCAAATCAACCATCCTAAACTGAAAGCGCAACACAGTAATCCTCCTTGTGGGTTTGTGCTAGATACCCTCCGTGCTTATTTGCTCTTCCACGTCCTGCTCGCTCGTTTCTCAGGAAATCTTCCCGATCCTTTTCCTCGCCACATCCATCTTCCCCTGCACCCTCGTCACATCCTCATCCAACAGCCCCAACATCTCATTCTGCACCGCCAATTCCTCCTGTATCTGCACCCCCAACTCCTTCTGCCGCGCCACCGCCCGGGCCAACACCGTCACATCGTCATCCTGATCCTGCATCATCTGTTTCTGCAACTGCAGCACACCCTGATTATCGAGCGCGCGCGTCTTATCACTCTCCTTACCCAGCACGCGGCCGGAGGCCGGTTTCGAAGGACCGAGCAGGGCCGTGCTGTCGGACTTATCCGCGACGGTCTTGTCGACGGCGGACTTGGCCACCATGGCCGAGAGCAGATTCTCGAGGCCTTCCTTTTCGCGCTTGGCGCTCGAGAGGAGGTCGCGGCGCCGGCGGAGCTCGCCTTCGCCGAGTCTGGCGGCGCCCCACGAGGAGGCGGAGGAGAGGTTTGCGAGACCGGTGTCGAGGGTTTGGATCATGGTGCCCGCTCTGACGAGGAATTTCTTGGCTTGGGCGGAGGCTTCGTGCTGGGCTTGCGCGGTGGAGGCTTGGTCCCGCCGCGTGAGATGGAGCCGGGCGTCGTGTAGTTGGGCTTTCAGGTCCCGGTGGTGATCGAGCCAAACGACAGGGTCTGTTATGGGTTGGCTGCCGCCGGGTCCGTTTAGGGCGCTGTGGAGCGTCAATGTGCTTGAGCGCGAGGAAGTATTGCTGGGCAGGTTGAGGAATATCCGCCATGCACTGGTGTTCCGCCACCTTTCATCATCCGACTCGTTTATAGTCGTAAGGTATATTTCGAGCCCTTTGCGGCGCTCTTCTGTGAGTTCTGGGGAGGAGGTCGTGCGGGTGAACCATGATTTTGAGGGCAGCGGAGCTGGTGGGGCGGCACCTCCTTGGGATGTCAGACCACTGTGGAGGGTGGTGAAGTCTGAGTAGCGTTTTTGGAGAGTGAAGGAGCGGAGGGGAAGGCGGAGAGTGATGTTGTAGAGGGTGTAGGGTTTGGGGGTGGAGGAGGTTTGAGTGGTGGGGATGGAGATTTCGACCTGCTTGGTCATGATTTATCGCTATCGTAAATGCATTGGGAGAAACTTCGTCTTTCTACTGAACAACTATACAAGTGTTTGAAAGGTATGAGCATTGTATTGAGAAATGCGCATCACTTGACGGCTGGAAATACGGGGCCAACGGTAGCCTAGAACTCCGGAAGCGAAGCCTGAGAAAGTCGGCTCTAAGCTGCCTTTGAGCTGCCACTATTGCTCGTCGATTCTTCACTATACCCTTGACAAGGCTAGTCGTCGACCCTAGGCCATTATTTCGTTGAGTGGCATTTGTCCCGAACCTTTTCTGCACACGAAGTTCTGGTCTCTCCTCTAGAACGTCTCCTGATCATCCACCACTCCGCCCTCTGCCTCTGCGGGTATCTCAAATCCTTCCTGTAGCAGAACATGTAAGTTAGCGCTGCTTGGTCTAAGAGAAGAAAGCACGAATGCCCAAAGCGTACTTCTGTTGAATACAAAATTGCCTGAATATGCTTGACCAATCCATCCTCAGCCTTCTCAATCTCAGGATCCTGGTCGACAGCCTGCTGTAACAGCAACTCGATATCCCTTAGTTTACTAAAATAGAAGTCCCGTTCCCTCTCCAGCCCCTCGACCGTCTGCTTGAGCTGAGTGTTTTCCGCTGATACAGCCGCGGATGCACCTCCCGTTGGCTGTCTTGCTCCTCGCGCCGCTGAGGTTGTTGATGTTGTTGGGGTGGTACCACGTCGAGCAGCGCTGGTGGCGCTGACGCCAGCACCAGAAGTGCGAGAAGAGACGGGTGTTGGGGCAGCAGCTGCGGGAGCGCCTCCAGCTCCTTTCCGTCGGGCAAGAGCATCGTAGTCGCCACCTGGATAGTACTGATCCCAGTAGCGCTTTGACCATTGAAGGAACTCAAGGTTATCTTGCATCTTGCATTTGACCAGGGACTCGACAGGAACGGGGCGCTCGATTTGGTGCTTCGTAAAGGCATCTTGTGACAAGAGTGTAAGCTGAGCTGAGCTGGCGTAAGATATCGTTGGTGGTACGTACTTTGGAGGATTTTGAAATTTTGTAGATAGGCATATTCAGTGTTGACATTGAATTTGACTCTGCTCATGGGTAGATCCTCTGAAGACCTCATTGTGAGCGCGGAAGTAAGCTTCGCTGGAAAGATAGGGCACGCGTACGGAAGATACTGTCATAAATCTGACAGAGAGCTGCTCTGTGATGTAAAAGTCGAGTCAGTGGCTGCCTTTCTCCGCCCAGTCCGTCCACATGTTTGGGTGCCGTACCCTGTCCCGCATTGCTCGACTTTGGTGACATTTAGCTGCAGGAGGTTGTTCAGCCATGCCAGTAGCTCTTGTCTGCAAGGAACCCTCCGTCAGTGACGTCTTGCAACCCGGGAAAGCCTTGCACTCATAGATCGCACCTTGATTCCCCCATCTTGGGCGGTCCGTTGTTGAACGAACCACACGGTGTGCGATTGATGGATAGTAAAGGATGGAGGACGATCTCAGGGAGAGAGAATGAGATTGCACTGAAAAGGGGACTCGTGGTGTTCAAGGCGGTTAATTTCGAGGTGTGTTTACTTGAGCAGCGTCACCAAATAGTCGATCACGCTGAGCACGAACCAATCAACGCGCTAGTTTGGCGAAATCTTGGCAGCCTTGATTGGTTAAGACTTGAGCATATTCCGCAAATCTCCAGTTGACAAATGGCTCGAATCATTGCAATGTATAAGGTACTATCTGATCACGTTGATGACTCTATATACACGAAGTCTCGCCTAAAATTCTGGCAACCTCGCGAGCGAAATCCCACTCATTAGCAGATGCCACCCACACCGTCTCTTGCTCAATGGATATGAGGAAATATGTACAATAACCATGGCAGTCAAGACGCACAATCCCAAATCAGTCGTTGTTAAATCGCCAGTTTTCCATGAAATTAAGGTGGCATTAGGCCTCCAACGATTCGATGCCAGGAAGCCGATATCCAAAATCCATTATCACAGCCCGGCTATCTTGACTGGTAGCAATAATGCGCCTGTAGTCTGCTTTGGCGCTCAGTATCCAACTCGATGTCCATTTGGTAAAGTTGACGATCATTTCACCACTCCGCATGTCATAGGCTTTCACGCTGGTATCGTAGCTGCCACTGACGACCCTACCACTGGCGCTGTCGAGATGCAAAGACCGAACCAAGCCCTCGTGACCCTTCATTTCGCGAACCAGCTCGCCAGTGCTTGTGTCGAATTGGTAAATGACCTGATCGTTTCCACCAGCTAGGATGGTTCGAGAATCGGGACTGAACTCCACGCAAGCCATACCTCTGTCTTTGCTGGGAAACTCCTTGATACAGAGACCGGACGTTAGGTTCCACAGCTTTGCGATGCCATCACCGCTTGCAGATACTACAAGGTTGCCTCTCAATTGCACTGCGTTCACTGGCCCCCGATGCCCACTCAATTTCTTCATAAGTTCACCAGTGCTGCGATCCCACAAACAGACAGTCGCATCTTTCGAGCATGATACGATGTGCTTTTCGTCAAAGCAAACATCGAGAACGCCGGCTGTATGCTCTCTGAGCCGTCGCATGGGCCGATAACCGGCTTTGATGTCCCAAATGATCAAGGTGCAGTCGGATGATCCGGTGATCATGATTTTATCATCGTATTGCAAGCACAGGATTGATCCGTTGTGGTACATGAAGAGCCAAGGAGCGGTGCGCTCAGGTCCAACAATGGATTGAGACGAGAAGACCTTCGCGAACGGTCTTTGGCCTCGATCTGCCACATCTGCTGGGAGTGGAGGTACTGCGGATCCAGCACCTCTGCTAGGCACTCCTAGTACCTTGATGCACTCATAGGTACGAGCATCCCAGATCCGAATTGTCCTGTCCCTGGAACCTGTAAGAATCTTATTCTCGTCGAATTGGACGCAGTAGACACTGTCAGTATGGCCTTCGAGATAGATAGCAGCCGCGTATCCGTCATTCCAGCGCTGCTGTAGTGCCTTTCGAGCTCGCCACATGCTTTTCCACTCTTGGCAAGAAAACACTTTGCCAAGGCCTGGGCCTAGGCCACTACCTGCCATAGTCGTATTCCTTTGGGATATGTCCTGGAATTCTGAATGAAAAACATCCTTCCAAACATGGCGAGAGCTAGCTGACTGGTGCCAATCGTGCGAGACCAGCTCTGCATTTAGTAACGAGCTAGCATCCAAATAAGAAAGTATATGTCCAACGAGTTCCTGTGGAAGAGCAGATAGAGGATCTGCCCAGATGTTAGCGAAGTAGGGTTGTGATGGCCTCGGGTCTCCATACCTTGACGAACGACCGGAATATCAAAGTCGAATTCGGCCATTGTCTCTCCGCCATCCCGAACCTCGATTCCCACTCCACTCTCTGAGTCTCTTGTAAGGTGCGGTTCTGCCAGTGTGATGTTTCGCATGGAGTCCAGGATCTCATTCTGCGCGGCTGCTGCTGCTCGTGCCGCTGCTCCGCTGGCGAGGTTTAACGACGGTTTCGATGGTTCCAGTTCGATAGCACAGCCTGGCATTGCTGGCAAAGCAGTGAAGTCACCGTCCTCGAAAACCAACGATCCATCATATGGAGGCGGTGGTGTCATTGACGAAGATGGTGTAGAAGGGCGATGCTTCAGGCTCGTACTCATGCAGCGTCGAAGCCAGCCTGACGTTTTGGACTGAGCAAGCGCTTCTTTCTCCACGATATAATTGGGGCCTGGTCTCGAGAAATTGTGCATGTTATGACTTGGCTCTCCATACGCCGTTTTGCCGAAAGAGAGGAAGCTCTTCGTGCGCTGCGATGGAGTCCTCTTGGGCCGTGATCGTAATTCGTCGTTGGCATCGGCAAACCCGGAAAAGCTTTTGCGCGGTTTCCCATGCGACGCCGTTGAGGACCTCAATGTATCTTCTGACAGCTTCAGTCTGTGTCCACTGTGTTCTCCGTATGTCAAAGGTGTAGAAGGTGTTGGTAGAAGCGCTGAAGGCGTGCCGGGGGGCGGTTTTGATGGTGCGAGGAATCCCTCATATTCCAAGAAGAGCTCGTGGGCGCCCGCTGTAGGCTTCTCTTTTCTTGGTTTCTTATCTGAAGAAGTCGCTCCTCTTCTTCTGGAGAACATTTTCCTGGCCTTGACTGATCTGTTTTGCAATCCTTTGTTTACGCCCCCGTAATCATGTTTCAATAACTGCGACGATGGTCAGACAATCTTCGCAATTGCATTGCTGGCCCTGGTAGCCTATGTATGCGTCCGGACTTACTCTGTATCAATACGGATGTTGCTCTGAGTCTGACTTTGGGCGCTACGTGTAAGACTGTAGCGAACGACTCCGGAAGTCCAGGGCAATCAAAGTAGCCAATGTTCCAGCGAAAAGATAGAGTATCGCTCGGCGATTGAGAATTTATATACCGAACTGCGACTTTGTTGAGAGGGTAACATGGTCGTTAATCATTATGCAAGATCGAGAGGGACGCTCAAGCGCAGGGCTGCGGCGCATTGTATTATTGTCTAGGTACTATCTATTGGTGTAGACCGTAGAGTACGGGAAATTTTGATCGACGGCTAGATCCGTGGCCAAGATTTCATGCATGACCGAGGACCTGCGCCTCCACATCATCATCATCTTCTGCAGAGTGCAGACTGCAAATGCGCAAGTTAGATCACCTTTTATTATTGTTACAGTGACACCGAGGAAGACCAATGTCCACTGTTGACTATATCTTCCAAGATACACTATGACCGCCCCTAGACCCCAAGTAGCCAGAGTCTACAAATGACTCTTACCCTTTTACAGTGTATTACCTTACGCGACTAGCTTTATACATGCCGCTTCACCTTTCAAAGGTGATTATGATGGTGAGTGTAGTGACTCAGGGTGAGCACAGCTCACCCTTAAGCGCAGGAGTGCATATCAAAAAATCACTCATGGTAGGACATATGTTCATCTTTCAACCTCCTCAACTGAGATTTCTACGACTTACGAACCTCAACTGACTAATAAATTGTACAAGCCATCATCCCAAGCTCTCCGAGAATTTCAAGCTCGTTCAAAAAGAAAGAGTATCCGACTAATTACAAGGAGTCATCTGATTCTGACACGGATTCTGGGGACGATTTGGTCTTCCGGTCCAAAGGGCCGGCCATAAATCATCAACCCAAACAGGAGCGGGTCTTGAAAATATGGACAGAGTAATTAATACCCGAATCTACCCAAATTTGTCCGCTGCTTCAACAACCGTACTGATAATGAATAGCTTCATGGGCATATGGGGGGTATCTGAAGAGGAAAGCCTTCGACGTTACCGGCACCTTCCCACAAAGCGAGCATTGGGCGAGTTCATAGACTTTATGGTCGAACGGAAGCGAAAGAGTACGATTACACAATCGGTACATACTATCAAAGGTTACTACAGATCGCTCGTTCCGGCATACGAGAAAATTACACGTACACACTTCGATAAAGAACGAAGACAGAATCCACTCAAGGTATGTGCATTAAGCCGTGTGTGGCAGGGCCAGACCGTCGACTAACAATACCTCTTTCCGTGTAGCACATCGTCCAAGAACTCCCTCGAAAGTTTGGATCGTCAACAGGCAAGAAGAGAAAATACGACCCTGACAGTCACCGACCTAGACATTCCGACTCGAACTCTCTGGCGTAATAATGAGTACCATGTGAAGCATGACCGGATGCGAGCTCAACTCACATGGTTTCTCTTGCTGCACGCGTACACCGGTGCTCGGGCTAGCACTTTCATCGAAGGATACTTCCACAAGGGCACTGGGAAGTGTTCAACATACAAGGTTAGTGATACGGGATAGCTTACTGATCTACGGCTGACAGTGCGAATAGGACGTCCGATTGCACGTCTATTGGCGAGCGAACGGAACTCCTGGATGGATGCTTGAGCTCACTGAGCGGTTTACCAAAGCGAACCCCGATCCTATGGAGAACAGGTTGGTGAAAGCTGCGTTATTTGAGCTTCGCTGTTACCAATGCACGTAGTATGCGTGTAATTATGAAGGACAAAGAGGGCTTCCTTCGTGATCCGGTGGTCTTTTCCCTAGCTCTCGCTTTCGTAGACGAGGCTCTTCTGGGTATCGACTCTGTGGACCAATTCTGGATGATTCGACCTCCAGGCAACAGAAAGTAATTCGATTTCCAAGGGAATCCCACGGTCCTGGATACCCCTGTCTTTCAATTGACAGATTCTACAGGGGGGATTTCACAAGCGTGGAATGACACGTCAATGTATTGTTTACTTAGGGGGTTGATCCGGATCGCCAGATATGAAGCGAAATCTGTTACCGTTCATAGCATCCGTCGTGGCTTTGCCAACTGCATAGACAGCAAGTGTGATCCTTTGCAAATCTGATCTTCTTCTCTTTACTTTACTGATAAATCAATAAAAGAACATATCACTATTGCGGAGCGTACGCAAGCGCTCAGTTACTTGGCAGATGATAGGTTCGGGCAAGATTACATCTCAACAATATCCGCTATCGACGGTCAGGCTATGTTCTTGGGGGATATTCCTGACGTAGAGCAGATCAATTGTCCGAGTAGTGCTCGTCGTTACCGAAATGTCAATCTGCCTCAAAACCTACCGGCCAAAGAGGCCGCTGCTTATGAGCAAAGTCAAAAGATGAGGATTCTTCGTAACAGGCTAGAAAGCCGCTTGCCAGGAGACCAGAAAGAATATCAGAAGACTATAAAAGAGCGAAAGATTCTGAGGAGGCAAGCTCTCAAAAATTATCAGAATCAGTGGCTTCGAGACGAGTATCAGCGAACAGTATCAACCGGAGGATTGGACTGTGCAAAACAGATCAGCGCTCAGAAGAATTTCGATTTCCTACAGCGCTTTATGCCCGAACGCGCTCGCTTAGCTGGAATGATAGGAATATTGATTCCGTCCTTTGATGAGAGAAGAAACATGCTCTCCAGGACCTAATCGCTATCTGCAGTCAATCCGATTAGCAGGTCTTATATCGTCCGAACGAAACAACAGTGGAAGGACAGTGTCCAGTCTTGGATTGCAGAAAGCAAATCTTAACGTATGTTCTCGCGTCATATCCTTTGTAAGAGGCTATATCTAAAGCTGATTCTACTAAAAGTATGCCCCCCATCGGACGAAGCTCTCACATCCACTCATGCAGGACGCGGGAGATGTCAGGATTGGCCCAGTTCTGTTACCGATGCTCGGAGTGATTCCAGAGTTCCGATGATTGGCAGCAACACTGTGCATGGCATCTCTCTAACCTTGATATAAGATGTGAGACATAAAAATATCGCTACACGCTTGTGCTACCGGGCTTTTGTCCGTTTTGCATCGGATGCAGCCAACTCTCACCCGCGGCAAGGCTTCATCAGTTTGTGTGGCCTACGAAATTATAGAAGCATCTTAGCAAACATCTACAAAGGATTTTATGGCCAATACCTTGTCCACATCCGCTTTGCAGACTCGAGATTGGAGACGAGGAGAGCTTCGATCACCACATGGTTGACACGCATGGCAAGTACTCTTTACCGCCGTATCAGCGTATCAGTTGAAGCGGAAGCACGAAGAAGGAATTACAAATGACAAGAAGAAGAAGATCAAGCCAGATGTTGGCGAAAAGAAACCCTATCGCCCAAGGCGAACAGTCGGTCCCCGCGACGTTCCCTGCCCTTCAAATGTTTTCCGGATCTATGACATTGGTATGAATTTGGATGCTGCTTTCGCCGACGCCATGAATGCCTTCAATGTTGAGTCAGAAGCATCTCCACTCCCAGCAATAGCTTCGGAGTCAGCTATCGGAGGGATCTTAGAGACCGGAACACAGGGACCCTCAGCACCATCATCGAACTTGACCGGACAATCGCAAACGACGACCATCTCTGAATGGGGTGTGGACCTCCCCATGTCTGAACTTTCACAGGACAATACGTTTGAAGGCACAGGGATAGTCGATGATTATGACGTCTTTGATGATTTTCTTTGCGCCGGGGAGACCGAGGACCAAGACCGAGGACCATGTTTTTATTGATGGATTTCTTTGCACAGGAGAGCCTGAAAGTCCCAACATGTTTGATCAGCCTCTGTTCTATGAAGGGTAGCTCGAGCTGGCTCGTGGTACGGATTCATGGTTTGGCAATCTCAACAAATTTCCGGGTGGAGTCTGCGGTGAAGGGTTGACAATCCAAGTAGAGACTTGCAAAGTGAAGGGATGAAATGCTGAAAATAGATCGACATTTTCTATGCGCCCGGTGATAACGGGGTAGAGTGGGTGAAGGGGTGAAACCCCAAATATCGACTAGTGCGAGGCGTGAAGGGGTGAAATACTGACAGTAGATCGACATTTTCTATGTGCCAGTGCAGGGGGTACTTGTCTTATCACCTTTTTGGGTTGGGTGCCCAAAAGAGAAGTACGGGCATGTAGAAAGCATCAAGGTATTTGGAGCGCGTCGGCAAATAACACAGGAGTAGGCTCCGGAGTAGACCTCAGGGCATTTGAGCGCGTGCGTTCATAATAGGAGTAGGCTTACAACAGGGAATAGGCTCATAGCAGGAGTAGGCTCATGAAGCACGTGAGGTCAGAATAAGAGTAGGGGCATGTTATGAGTAGGCTCATAGAGAGCATAACGCCTTTAAGCGCGTGGGATCATAACAGGAGTAGGCTCATAGGGTGCGTGGGATCATAGAAAGCATAAGGTATTTAAGCGTGCGAGATCACAACATGAGTAGGCTCATAGAGTGCGTAGGATCATGAGAAGAAGTGGGGGTGTGTTAAGAGTAGGCTCCTAGAAAGCATTAGGCACATCAGAAGAGTGAAAGTATACTAGGAGTAGACTTGTAGAATGGTTGAAGCGTAGAAAAAGAGCTTTAGTGACCTTCACCTCCGCCACCACTCTGCTCTTTTAGCTCGGCAATGGGATTTACTATCACTTTCCCTCCACCATGTCTAGGTACAGGTCCCTTTTGGCCGTTGGCGCTCCTTCTCCAACACTTCTACCTCCGGGCTGAAGCTTGGTTGCGGCCAAGATTGGTGAGTTATAACGAAATTGCAGGAGGTCTTGCTGTCGTCGTTACTCGTAGGGACCGCCTCTGTGCCAAGGAGACAGCTTTCCTGATGTAGATACTTTTAATGTGACCATATGCCTTGAGACCGTAGATGAGGTATATATGACAGGCTGTTGAAGACTAAAACGAACCTAAGATTCTTTTATATACTATCATCTACCACAAGAAGGTTGAGAAAATAGGATAAAAAGAAGCAGTAACTTTAGAGAAATTCTGTCATCCCACTCCAAGTTGACTAAGCAAGTCTCACATTTTGGTCAACACACCTGTGGGTTACACAACAAATCACACTTCGGGAGTAGTTTAACAAAATCCCAAGTCAGCATTGAAAGAACAAAAAGTGCAAAAATTTGCGCCCACTAGGAATCGAACCTAGAATCTCTAAGAATGGATTAGTCAGTAGGATTTATCTATCGGTTTGCAATTGACTTACCGTGATTACTAGTCACGCGCCTTACCATTTGGCCATGAGCGCAATGAAAAATTCGACTTATTTCAATATATATATTAAATTTTGACACGGAATTAGCGAATTTCTAAAAGCCCTTAATCAAGCGAGAACGGGTTTCGAAGCCGCCAGCTTGCCTTTTCTTTGCATTGGTGGTATTTTGCCTATTTGTTCAATGAAAATTGTATGAAACGCCATTTTATACACTCTCTCTTAGTCCAATACTCACTATGGGCATGGTAGTTCGCTATGGGTCATTGTTATCGGGGCCAGCGACGTTATAGGCTTTGGCATTGCGCAAGAGCTCAGCTTCTCGCGGTCATAACATCATATTGTACGGCTGCGATCCTTCAAGGCTGTTAAAGTGCCAAGCACAGCTTGAGAAGGCGTTTCCCTGTCGAAATGATTGAAACTTCACCGCGGACGTGACCTAGGTATCTAATGCAGTAATTACCAAGTTCGCTGAAAGCTTGAGAAATAAGAGCTTCTCCGAACACTGAAAATTTGTAAATATCGCCAAGGCCATAACTACTTAATTGACTTAAGACCCTTATCTTGCGAAGTGTCTAAAGCGCTACCCAGCTGAATGGTCATCCTCACTCTCCCCAGAATGTCCCTGCAATCAAATTCCCAGTGCTCCCGAAGTTCGTATCCACAGCCCCTATAAACAATTTCACTGAATTTGAAAATCTCAATAGCCATACACCAATTCGATAATTGACGACTTTTCCGACGAGCGTTCTAACAATCGACTTGACATGTAAGCGCTATCACGGCAGTTGATTTTGGTGGCGACTGTCCAGAGGATGATTCTTTTCTGGCGATAAGGAAGCTTCATACTCGCTGGTTACTTGAGACAACTTGATCTCGGGCTTCAAAGGAGCAGTAGCTCGTGCTGTTGTCAACGCCATGACGAGTATCTTGACAGGATAATATGGCGTTGGTCGTAGTCAAAAGATCCGTATAGCTCCCAGGCCTCTCGATTTCCTATCATAAGTCAGGTGAACATGTCTCTAGGCCTCCCTCGGCCGGGGGCTGCGCCTAGAAATCTATTCGATCTCTTCTCAATCTCTTCAAGCCGGTAGCCATCAAGTTGATCTACGAGCGTGTTCATGCGCTTGACTCCCTGAGCTCCCTTGGTATTTAGCCAAAAGGACTCTACACCTTTCGACGTCAGGGCTGTCATATTGACTCCTAGCCGTGCTCCAGGGGAGTCATTCGAGGCCGCACCTGCATATTTTTCAGGGTGCGGACCTTTTGGTTCTAGAAAGCCTTGGAGAACGACCTTGTTATCGAGGATCCGGGGGTAGATTACTGCTGGGACTCGGAAGACAAATTGCATGCAGAAGATACGTCCACCTGACCTCTTCGTAGAGTGATCTTTAAGCTTGCATTGATAGCCTTGAAGAAACTTCTGCCGATAGTTGTCTGTCCGGCTTCTATCAGCCAGGATCTGAAATTGCCCGAGAACAAGACGGTGATGCGCCCGATGTTTGGCGTCTGATGAATCACGCAGAGCATTAAACCTTGATACGGTACGGAGGTTGGCGTAGAAAGTCCTGGAAATGTCAAGACTCTTAGGCAAAACGGATACCGCCCCACCCGAAGATTCGGGTAAGTTGCCGGGACAATGCGCTTAGATTGACAGCGGGACCGGGTCACATCTGAGCACGAGCCTAATAGAGCCCTTAAAAGCCATTGCCCAGGGTTTACCTTATGGCTTTCAACTATAGGGCTGTCTTCCGACAGTAGGGCTAGGGCTTACGACAATGTGTCTTGGCATGTTCAGGCCCTTTAGCAAACGCGCCATTAGCACTAGCATGTCACAACCACCAAAGGACCAAATAACGCCTACATAGCCAATCCTGATATCCTAAATATTCCGTGGCTCACATTTTCAACAACCACTTGCCTCGATGTCGGCATCGACGCATGGTGTCTACAAGTACTTTTTCCTCTACATCGAACCCCTCTCCACCATCCTCGGCGCCTACTACTCTTCCTTGCAACAGCAAACCTATCTTGACCTCACTCATGCGACTTCAAGCCCCCAAAACGGCATACCCGTCTCAACCCAAATTGTTCTCATGCAATTGTCGAACCTGTATCTCTGTTTTGCCATTATTGAAGCTCTCGTCCTACGCGCATCATCCGATTTGAAGGTCTGGCGGACTCTACTTATCTGCTTGCTTGTCGCAGACTTCGGTCATCTCTACAGCGTCCATGCTGTGGGATGGCATATCTACTGGAACGTGCTCAGGTGGAACGCCATTGACTGGGGCAACGTCGCTTTCGTGTATGTTGGAGCTACGATGCGCATCTGTTTTCTGTCCGGCTTGGGGGTGGGTCCTTCTGGTAGGCAGGCGGTCAGACGCAGCACTCGGAGAAAAAGACCATCGTCCAGAATTACAGGCTAGGCTTTGATGGCTCAGCACTATTTATCTCTTGACGTAGGGATTGACCGCGAAATAGACTGATATTGGCTTGATAGCCCAAACGCCAAGTCTACCTGGGTCTCAAGGCTGGAAATTGAGTCAAGACAGTTCGAAGAAGTTTGCCTCACACTAGTGGGCCTTGAGCCGTTGGGATTGTAACTCTGAACTGTTCTCCCTGGGATTCTTTCACTTCCTCAAGCATGTCTTCCTTGTCAGCCTCGAAGGGCCAGCATTGCTCTCGTATTGCTCGCTCTACATCAACCCTGATTGATCGAAACCCTCAATTCCGCCCAATTGTTGTATCTGTCACCGCTTTTCCCTGAAATTTGAAGGAAACATGTCCGAGCTGGTGACGACTCCCAAAGACAGAACTTACAGGCTCACTGCACCCTGAAGAGCAACAGCGAAGATGAAATCAAAGACGCTGATAAGGACATCCAGGAGGTCAAAAGCAGCTTTGAGCCTATGATCACACGATCTAGAGCTGCCCACCCTAGTGCGGCTCCAATTCACTGGATACGGAATACTGCTCGCTTGCCATGTTTGCGGGCTTGGAGACAACGCGGATGGCATCAGAACTCCAGTGATCAGCACGAAATGTGTACCCTACCAGGTCTGAGAGATGGTAGTTTCTGTAATACATTAAAAATTAGTCCCGGTGCATGTACTGTGACCAGGCTTGGGAAGCACGAATTTCGGAAGATGTCGTAGGGTTTGACCTTATGGCTCTGGGGCACTTCGAGCCCGAGCAATAGGCAATATGGTGGTACTCTGGACGTGAGTCTTCGCCTGCTTGATACTCCATGCTCAAGCAGCTGCAAATTGAACGATTTGTACTCAGCGCAGATCGGTTGACGGATAGATCTCTGGACCCAGGTAGCGACATCAAAACACACCTTCACACCCATCTAATCCGCTCACCAAGAAGCATGCCCGGACTTCAAGAAATTACTACCAACTCCATCACCTCAAATCCCAAACCCCATCCTCCCCCACCAAAATCACCACCCCCCTCCCCTCATCCAGACTCCTCCTTCCCGCTTCCAAAATTGCAGTCGTAGCAATCGTGTTCTTCAGCGTCGGTAGCCCCCTCCTATCTAGCTCATCAAGCGTCACTCTCCCCTCCTTGAACGCGGTTACCGCATCAACGAATTTCTCAAAACTGATATAGCCATATCCAGTCTGTCCATTAAAATTCCCTTCTTCGTCAGGTGCATATTTCATGTAGAAGGGGTTATACCACACTAGCTGGCCCTGGGAGTCGTCAGCCACGTCGTAGCCGCGTTTGGCTTGGTCGACACGGATTTCGCCGTTGGATGCTAGGTCTGCAAAGGTCAGCAACCACAAATTTGGCAGAGGACTAGTCCGGCTTACAATGAAAATACTGGTTTGAATGAACCCCTGCCTTTTGCGGAGCAGTCCAACTCGCCGTATAAACCCCCGTGGCTCTCCTTCCCGGCTCATCGCGCTTCACCCATTCTACAAGCAACGAAATAGTATCCTCTGTCCCAGGCACGCAGCCCAGGTTTTCAGCCGTACCCTTTGAACCGCTAGCTGTCACCTTGACTGGCTTGTAATCCGGCACCATCGACTCGCATATATCCACATGATGCGAGTTCAGGTAGTAAGAAATATCACTTTCCTTACCAGCCCACGCTTTGAAAGTCTCTAACTGGAACTTGGGTTGGCTCATGTAGCTGTAAAAGTAGTTGAAATTGCCCAATGTCTTTGCTCGTGCTCTGGCGTCCGCGTAGGCCGGGTCGAAGCGCTTGTGGTGTTCGACGAAGACGAAAACGTTGTGCTTTCGGGCTTCGCGGAGGAGCTGTTGGTGCTCGGATAGAAGCTTGACGGCTGGTTTGGTGATCAAGACGTGGATGCCCCGCTCTATTGCATACAGAGCGATCGGGTAGTGGGTAGTGTCGGGGGTGAAGATGGTGATGGCATCCCCAGGGGAGAGAGCGTCGATGGCCGTTTTGTAGGAGTCTGTGTCACGAGCTGTGGTGTCTGAGGGGAAGGAATCGAAGGAGACGTCTAGGTTGTTGTAGACAGCGGCGATGTTCTTTTGGAGATGTTCGCGAATCGCAGGATACTTTTGCCCCGACGTTCCTACCATACTCAACTTGCCCACCTTACCTCTCCTCCGCAGATCGAACAGAGTCAGTCCCACAACACCGACCTTCTTGTCAGAGCCTGACATGCCGCCGCCTACGAAACCCGTCGTGTATTCGCCGGTACCAACCTGATTCTAGCTTCAGTATTCGAAGGTGAGGTATGAGAGAATCAAGCTTACCATGAGAACATTAAGGGGAGCCATGATGACAAAATGTGAGAGGAAAACGATATTGCAAGTAGTAGCACTACTTTTCTACCAGAGCAAAGAGTTTTGATGGTTTCACAAAAGCTTCCCAATTTACTTTACAGAGGACCATAAAACACAGAACCTCAGGGAACCACACACTCATCTGTAGGAAGATACGTCATATACTTACACCCATTACTTTTTATTACAAATACTCGGCAAACTATCAATTCTTCCTCGCTCAGGGATATTCTCCCGGCACGCTTGGAATTTAGCCGGGGCGGACTCACTTCCACTTAAAAATCCCCACACTTAGCACCAAGTCCCTAACATCATGTCTGTGCGTTTCGGACAACCGCAGATCCCTTGGTCTGCCATGATTATCGTCACGACATCCTTGAGACGGGCAACGGACGTTGAGATGCCGGAGATAAGACGTCCACGCGAATGTTGGATGTGCAACTTAGCCTGAGGTCAATGGCGACAAGCGGGATGATGCCATCGGCGGGGACCCCACATACGTGTGGAATGGACTGATATAAGTCTTATATGCCCCAGCTGTTCCCCTCTCAACAGTTTGTCATTGACAGCCCGCTCCAATCTCGATCTCATCGAGCCGCGAAATGGCCACAAAGTCGCGCACGCCCCTCCGTCCGGGTATATACTGTCCCACCCTCACCTTCTTCGACCCTACGACTGAAGACCTCGACCTCCCAACCATAGCCAAGCACTCCGTTCGGCTCGCCCGCGCTGGTCTCGTTGGCCTCGTAACCCTCGGCTCGAATGGAGAAGCAGTCCACCTTTCTCGATCCGAAAAGTCCGCCGTGACTCGCACGACGAGGCAAGCACTCGACGAAGCTGGCTACAGAGACGTCCCCGTAATCTGCGGAGCGGCGGAGCAATCCGTTCGCGGTACTCTAGAATTGTGCAGAGAGGGCGCAGAGGCAGGGGCGGATTACGTACTGCTTGTGCCCCCCAGCTACTATCGGGCTGCAATGAATGAAGGGCAACTGGAAGAATATTATAACGCGGTTGCAGACGAGAGTCCGGTGCCGGTCCTACTTTACAATTATCCTGGTGCAGTGGCAGGGATCGATATGGACTCCGATTTCATTATTCGCGTCGCACAGCATTCGAACATCGTTGGGACGAAATTTACGTGCGGGAACACGGGCAAATTGACGAGAGTCGCAAGTGCGACGGATGCGTGTACGCCCAAGAAGAAGGGGAGTGGCTTCATGGCTTTCGGAGGTATGGCTGATTTCACCGTGCAAACATGGGTCAGTGGCGGCAGTGGCATTGTTAGTGGAGCAGCGAACGTGATGCCCAAGATCGTGGTTGAGGCATGGAATCTTTGGACGGAGGGTAAGACGGAGGACGCGATGAAGTTGCAAGAAGTTGTCAGTAGAGGAGATTGGTTATTGGGGAAGCCAGGGGTACCGGGGACGAAGGCAGCGCTGCAGAGGTTCTTTGGGTATGGGGGTTATGCGAGGAAGCCTTTGCGGAGGGTCGGTGGTGCAGAGGTGGACAGTCTGGCGGAGAAGATGAAGGAGGTGATGGATATTGAAAATACGCTTTGAATGCAGCAGAAGATAGTATTGTATGTTGTGATTGAATGTCATACTGGCGGAATTCCCCATGAGAGCATGTACAACGATGGGGCGTACACTAAGGAGCAGCCATTTACCCCGTCCCGGTACTAGTACGGGTATTTTCCGTGAGCAGCCGCCGCAACAAGGTAGTACCTCGACTTCTCAGCAACGCAGTCCTTTGAAAGGCAAACAACCGAGTCCGACCAAAGAATTTTGAGAGACGAGTTTTGAGAGACCAATTTTGAGAGACGAGAGACGAGAGACGATGCAGAAGATGTTGGAGCACCGGAATCGTTTATTGCCGGATTATGGAGAAACCTAAAGGCACAGCCACAGGCCTGTGGCGCCACAGCCATCTTCAGGAATGTCATCGAAAGCGCAACTCAGCCGGACAAGGGACTCTCGGAAAGGACCTTCGAGATCCATAATGCCAAGCGACTGCGGTCACAAATCGATGCCGATAGCGGCCTTTGATCAGCCTTTGATCAGCCGGCGGTGGCAGATATGGTGGCTCAGGAAGCATGATTACGTTTTCTCCGGAAAGGCAAGGGATGTCGTCGGTCGTCAGGTGTTAGGTCTCTGTCTCTAGTAATCTTCGCTGCCTGGTGCCGCGCAAGAGATGTGTTGGTAGAAGAGCAGAGGTCTGGTAGAAATCCTGTGCCTTCCCCACCGAGAGAAGCGCACTGCCGAATGATCTCCAAGTCTTGCCAGTTCTCTTGGACATGCAAAACATTGCTGCATGGCATCTGAAGATTGGACCCTCTGATTGTAGACAGGTCTTATACAAGAAGCAATTCAATTCATTATTCGCAAAGATAAAGCAATTATGCAGGTAGAAGGATGATTGGGCCTTGGTGAAAATGAGAGATCTTCTAGACTTCTACCCGCTGCAGATGACAGGGATTTTATATTAGCGCTGTTCTTAGTATGGGCGGTTGTACCGTTTCAAATGTTTCCAACCAGCTGCAGTGCTGAAGCTCCTGTCCAAAGCCCCTTTCCAGCTTGACCAAGAGACATTCGGCGCGTAAAGTTCTGCTGTTTGAGCCTATGGTAACTGTGAGCAAGGCTATGGTCATTTCGGAGTCTTGGACTGACAAAAATTCTGCGCATTGCGGGGTGCCGATCCTTTAGAGGCAATTGCAATTGCACAGCCTACTTCTTGGCGACCGGATGCCGGACCAGGCCAGTGACCACTTCCTATATCCCCTTTGCTCGGGCACTGCATCTACAAGGCATTCGCCGCACTCCGCATGGACTTATCTTCCTTCATCAGCTTCCTTCAGCTTTTGCGGCCGTTGCACAGCACCCTCTCCCTTTCAGCTACATAGACGAGTCCACAGACACAGTTCTCATTTTATGCTTCTACAAAGTACAACATGACTTCTAATAGATTACTTGTCCCTCCCATCTTTACACATACTACAGTTAGTTGTTCTGGCAATCCATCCAGCGACCGCACTGACATGTCGCAGCCCTTACACCATGATAGTCCGGAGGACTCTACGACGGAGATATCGTTGTCCCTCCAAGTACCTCCATCGCCATCACGTTCCTTAGGTGGTAGCACGTTACGATCAAGAGCAGACTCATTCAATTCCGAAGCGGAGACCGCAAGGTCGAGAGCGACTTCTGTTAATTCAACAACAGAGACCGCAAGGTCGAGAAAGAACTCTGACGTTCAGACAATACGCTCAAGATTTGAAGGGGACGACTTAAGCCCAGAAGAAGCCTTGAGACCTGATAAGACCGATGAGAAAGATTTGGAAGTGGCTGATAGCCCGTTCGCTTTTTCAACACGTCAACTGAACAAACTTCTCAGCCCAAAGTCACTCGCTGCATACAGAGCATTGGGAGGTCTCAGAGGTCTAGAGCGAGGGCTACGGACAGATGCGGTAGCTGGCTTGAGCGTGGATGAGACGTCAATATCAGGAAAAATCAATCTTGAAGAGGCGACTCGGGGTGCAAGGACGAAAAAGCCCCCGGCCGCGGGGACATTAATTGCGCAGGATGTTATGGTGACGGATCATGAAGTCAAAGGCCAATACCACGACCGGATACGAATTTTCAAGGATAACCGACTACCAACAAAGAAGTCTCTGAGTATATGGAAATTGTTTTGGGACGCCTTCAACGACCGAGTGCTCATTATCCTGACCATTGCAGCGGTCATTTCACTGGCCCTCGGTATTTACGAAGCCGTTGGTCAAACGCCAGCTCCTGGGCAGGGTCCATCGTTGGACTGGGTCGAAGGTTTGGCGATCGAGGTCGCGGTTGTAATAGTGGTGCTTGTGACTGGCTTGAACGACTACAGAAGAGAAAAACAGTTTGTGGCACTCAACGAGAAAAAGGAGGACCGGCAGGTGAAAGCTATTCGGTCTGGTAAATCGGTACTGATTTCGGTTTTTGATGTAATGGTTGGCGATGTCCTCCATCTGGAATCAGGCGACTCTATCCCAGCAGACGGCATTCTAATTAATGGTCATGGCATCAGATGCGACGAGTCTTCAGCTACGGGAGAATCAGACGCAATGAGGAAGACTGGGGGACAGGAAGTCTGGAACCGCATCGAAGAAGGAACTGCCACATCGAAGCTGGATCCATTTGTCATCTCCGGCAGCAAAGTTCTTGAAGGTGTTGGAACGTACCTGGTCACCTCGGTCGGTGTCAACAGCAGTTTTGGTAAAGTCATGATCGGGTCGCAGACCGGGGACGAAGAAACCCCGTTACAAATTAAACTTGCGAAGATGGCCAATTGGATTGGATACCTAGGGACCGCAGCAGCTGGACTTCTTTTTTTCATTCTGCTCATTCGGTTTCTTGCCGGACTTTCTGGGGATACTAGTACTCCTGCTATGAAAGGCTCGAAATTCTTAGATATACTCATCGTTGCTATCACGATCATCGTCGTGGCGGTTCCAGAGGGCCTTCCTGTGGCGGTCACGCTTGCGTTGTCGTTCGCTACCAAAAAGATGCTCCAGGAGAAAAATCTGGTACGCCATCTGCGGGCTTGCGAGACCATGGGCAATGCTACAACGATCTGCTCAGACAAGACAGGTACGCTCACACAGAACAAGATGACAGTGGTCGCTGGTATCATGGGTTCAAAAGTCGAGTTCGCCAGAGAAGTAAATCTTGGGGACGCAGAACGCAATGTCATTCCATTTCCCGCCGCGTTCAAGCGACTGTCGTCGATTGTAAGAACACTCATTCTGCAGTCATGTGCCATCAACTCTACCGCTTTTGAGGGAGAGGAGGACGGAAAAAGTACTTTCATTGGCTCCAAGACAGAGACTGCACTGCTCATAATGGCTAAAGAGCAACTCGGAATGGGACCAGTGGCTGAAGAGCGACACGGCGTTGAGGTTGTGCAGCTCATACCTTTCGACTCGGATCGCAAGTGCATGGGCGTGGTGATTCGACTTGCGTCGGGCACTTACCGCCTACTGGTTAAAGGCGCTGCTGAGATACTTCTGGAAAAAGCGACCTCAGAACTGGTCGATACAGCGGGAGAAGCTCTTCATCAATGCACTCTCACAGACTCTTCCAGAGCCCAAGTTTCTGCGAGCATAGATGAATTCGCTAAGAAATCACTACGGACCATTGCTATGCTCTACAAGGATTTCCAACAGTGGCCGCCACTTGGTGCCCGTACCTTGGATGAGGACAGAAAAGTCGCTCTGTTCGAAGACGTATTCTGCGATATGACACTCCTTGCTATCGTTGGCATCCAGGATCCTTTGAGAGACGGTGTCGCAAAGGCAGTGAAGCAATGCCAAGACGCTGGAGTCAAGGTTCGAATGGTTACTGGAGACAACGTAATGACAGCCAGCGCAATTGCTCTGGAGTGCGGTATCAAAACACCTGACGGGCTAGTCCTGGAGGGACCTAGATTTCGCCAGATGTCTGACGAGCAGATGGATGAAGCCATACCCCGGCTTGAAGTCCTTGCCCGTTCTTCTCCGGAGGACAAACGCCTCCTGGTCGCGCGTCTCAAGGAGCTCGGTGAGACTGTAGCTGTCACTGGCGATGGCACGAACGACGGACCAGCTCTGAAGACTGCAGATGTCGGCTTTTCCATGGGTATAGCCGGCACAGAGGTTGCCAAAGAAGCCAGTGCCATCATTCTTATGGATGACAACTTTTCCAGCATCATCAAAGCCATCATGTGGGGCCGTTCAGTCAACGACGCGGTTGCCAAATTCTTACAATTCCAGATTACCGTCAACATCACAGCTGTGGTCCTGGCCTTCGTCTCCGCTGTATCATCCCCAGACATGCACTCCGTCCTCTCCGCCGTTCAGCTCTTGTGGGTGAACCTTATTATGGATACGTTCGCCGCTCTTGCTCTCGCAACGGATGCCCCAACGGAGAAAATCCTGAACCGCAAACCCACTCCCAAGTCTGCGCCGCTGATTACGACTAATATGTGGAAGATGATCATTGGCCAAGCGATATATCAATTACTCGTTACGTTCGTTCTCTATTTCGCCGGCTCTTCGATTCTGGGATACTCGAAGAGCGACACTCTCCTCCAGACCGAGCTGGACACAATAGTGTTCAACACTTTTGTCTGGATGCAGATTTTTAATGAATTCAACAACCGCCGCCTCGACAACAAGCTGAATATCTTCGAAGGCGTTCACCGCAACGCTTTCTTTATCATTATTAATATTATCATGGTCGCTGGTCAGATTATGATTATCTTCGTTGGTGGCGCGGCTTTTCAGATCAAGAGGATAGACGGCACGCAGTGGGTTATCTGCATTCTATGTGCGCTGCCATGCCTTTTGTGGGCCATAGTCCTACGGTACATACCCGACCGGTATGCCGCAGCAGTATTCTGCTTTGTCAACAAGGTCTGGCTTGCGCTTGCGAGCCCGGTCCTCAAGGGCTTGAAGGTTTTTTTCAGACCTGTCGCTCAAGCATGGCGAGTCACGAAGCGCTTCATGCAACGGACAACATCAAAAGTCGTACGCAAAACGGGGGCCACAGACGACACCGCATGTCCAGACGAGGAATCTGGGCTCGGGATCAACATGGGAAAGTTCTCGTCACCAACCTCTCCCGTGACGCCGTCGGAGCTGCCGCTGCAACCTCCACCTATCACACTTACGACCGCATGAGTGAGTCTCCTTTCGGATGACATGAATGTATGAAATGGAAGGATCAGAAAGTTGTAAATAGCTTCATAGCGTTGGCGCTGGTGGGTAGTATATTATGAAGCATCATCTCGGTTGAGCCTTCGAAGCATTGGGTATATATATAGATTGATAGATGCCTAGTGCTAGGTGCAGCTCACCACTGACTCAGGCCTGTGAATAAGAAAAAACTATATCAAATACATCGGTATAACAAGCACTATTCAACCTTCACGAACACTCCATGGTCTTTTAGATGTAATCCCCGTGAGTGTCCTGTGATACCCGGACCTGTTCAGCTATCCTATCCACACGCAAGGGACCACTTCTCCAGCAGCCATGGAAGCACGGTTCACCGTCGAACGCGAACTTCGCCGCACTCGTCCCGCCATATCAGCCAGTCTCATCCTAGAGTAACTACGGTGATCCAACACCTTGTCACCCTCATCATCCAACAACAGAGAGAGAAAGAAAAAAAAAAGGCCCCCGGACCCACCCAGTACCAGTACCCCACCACGATCTCCCCCCCCGAACCCAACCCCCCTTCTCCATCCCATCCCATCCCATCCCATCCCATCCCATCCCATCCCATCCCATTCCCTCCCGTTCCCTTCCGCCCAACAGCAAAACCCCCAAAACCCCCAACTCCGATCCCTTCCCCAAACACACCACACCACACCACACCAAACCACACCAAATTGAATCAATCACAGCAGAGGCACCATCGTCCAGGCGGCCGCACGCCACCACTCACAAGGCCCGCCGGGAAATGGGGCCGGATGCCCCGTCCGGGGCGACAGAGATGTATAAGGAAGGAAGGAAGGAAGGAAGGAAGGAAGGAAGGAATCTATGTACCGATCGATCGATCGTTCGTTTGGTCGCTTGCCACGTGGAGCGAGCGGGGAGGGGGAGGGCGATGGCGCTGCGCTGCGCTGCTGGCTTTCTTTCTTCGCATCGGATGCCTTTTTTGTCAGTGGCCGAGGGGGTGTAGGGGAGGGGGTTGGTGGTTGGGGGTTGGGGGAGGTTTGGTATGGTATGGTATGGTAGTTTCGTCTGAGGGGAGGCCGCGGAGGCCGGGTTTGTTTTGGGGGAGGGGATCTGTTCGATGGTAGCGGTTAGCTTGTCGAGGAGATCGCTGCTGGCTGAGGCGAGGAAGAAGGGGTGGGGGGTCCGTGGTTGGTTAATTACACAGAGGGAGAGAGAGAGAGAGAGAGAGAGAGAGAGAGGACAAACGGGTTTATTTCGGACAGGTCTTTCGCCAGCTGCAGCCTGATGCCGAAGGGGAAAAGGGGAAGGAGATGGAAAGGGAAGTCGCCATATTCCGTGGTCCTTTTGTTGGCGGGAATGGGACTATGACCATCATTGCGAAGTGCTCGCTGATCGGTGGGATGAGGTGGAGTGGATGGTGACAGAACAGCGGTGTTTGGAGCTCTCGGTTGGAAAAGGACGGGGCATGATGGGAGATATGTGTGTTTTGCGACGTGCAAAGAGAAGAGGAGAGAAGTGATTGCCTGGTCAGGACAAAAAAGAGGTGGATGGGGATTGGTCGATGTCTCTGTTCTTCGAAAAAAGGGTGATGAAGATCGATGATTGCAAGCTGGCAAGGTGGGACGTACACCGAGGTCGCAGAAACTCCTTATCTAGCGCGGTAGAAGGAAGAAGGACAACAGGAAACTGCATGAAATTGTCTCGTTCCAATCTTGAACTAGGAAAGAGTATACCGCAATGGGGAATGAAAGATCTCGGATGTTACACTTGGTACAGACAGAATAGAAAAGCGGACAAGTGCCATCGTGATATTCCACACTTACTCCACGACTCCTCCAAACACTCCAATGCATCCCTTCTGCGTGGTCGTCTTCCAGCAAGCCAAGTCATTTAACAAGCGCATCCCTCCTTCGCCCCTTCCGCTCTCTGGTTCAGATTGACTCTCTCCGAGCCCAGAGCTGTTTGTCCCGTGCCAGCACCCGTAGCTCCAGGGCCTTTCGCACCTTTCATCTGCG
Organism: Letharia lupina; assembly: GCF_014066315.1. Lineage (NCBI taxonomy): Eukaryota > Fungi > Ascomycota > Lecanoromycetes > Lecanorales > Parmeliaceae > Letharia > Letharia lupina. Next base: position 972,310 of record NW_023502980.1, read on the forward strand.
TCTCCGGAATCGCGTTCGCAATAGCCGTAAACACCTCTTGAACACTCACCCCTGTCTTCGCACTCGTCTCAAAGAACAGTAGTCCCTCTTCCTCCGCATATTCCCTCCCCTCCTTCGTACTAATCTTCCTCGCATCGCCGCCCTCCTCAGCCACCTCTCCGCCCACGGCGTCAGCTCCTTCACCAGAATTCGCTTCCCGCGAAACCGTGGCGTCCTCGTTCGTAAGGTCCAGCTTATTACCCACTAAGGCGATCACGATGCCGGGGCTCGCCTGCCGCTGTAGTTCGGCGACCCAGTGTTTCGCTTTCACGAGAGAGGTGGGTTTAGTGAGATCGTATACAACCAGGGCGGATTGGGCGTTGCGGTAGTACATGGGAGCAAGCGAGGCGAAGCGCTCTTGTCCGGCTGTGTCCCATATTTCGAACTTTATAGTGCGGTGGGGGAGATGGGATTTTTGGGTTAGAAAGGCAGCTTGAGATGGGAGCGTCAGCTTGGCTGATCAAATGCAAGTGCGGGGATTTATTGAAATCGAGTGGATTGTAGGGTGTGACATGGAAGAAGGAGTCTCAGGAGGAGAGCCTGAGGCCAGATGCCAGTGCCACAGGACATATGGATGTACCACGTACCACCGATGGTAGGCTCTTTGTTTTCTTGGAAATCATTATTGACGAAGCGGAGGACGAGGGATGACTGTAAAGCGCAGCAGGTCCATTAGCTGGTATCCACCTCGGTACTGCCGTAGTATAAAAGCAGGCGAGGATAAGGCAAACAAAAGACTCATACCTTCCCAACGGCCGCCTCGCCCAGCAGCACAAGTTTGACACTGCTGCTAGGCTTCGGTGGCGCAGCGGCCGTGTCTGCCATGACTGTAGGAGATGTATGCAGGTACACGAATGGGAGGGCGTAGTGGCCGGTTTTGCCAGCACGAGGAGACGGAGTTGTCCGCGGCTGAGAAATCAAGAGAGAGCCGGACTTAGCGCAGGATGGTTTCACACGTATTAGGGATGTGGCAGATGTGACAGTCGAGCAGAAGGAGTGAGCACTACTATCCTACTAGAATAGTGTCGAGAAGGCTGAGTAAAATTCTCTTTTTTCTCTCTCTTTTTTTTCTTTCTCTTTTCACACCGGTGTCGCGGAATCGCGTGGGACTGACCGATTGGTGGGGTTTGACTGGTTGGACTTGCTTTTGTAGGAATGAGATTTGTCGATGCCTGCTGTACTCGTAGTTCTCGTAGTCTCCTACCCCCGTGAAGATGACGATGCGTGCCAAACCTGGTTTAGCGCCACTCCACGAATCCTACGGATTTAATGGTTGAGATAAATCTGTCTATCGATCGGTACTTGATTCTGTGAATTGCCATGGGAGATCCGGAGCTCTGGGGTAGAGGGGATAGTGGGGCCAATCAACTACATAATGAGGATTTTTTTCCCATGCATCATATCTCACTCTCGCATCGACAAAACACAGAAAGGTTTGTATCGTGAAAATTTAAAGTAATTGCATGAGCGAGAGAAATCTATGAGTGCAGCGCCGAACCTAATGTACAGTCATCGCCAGTTCCTTGGTACCAGACCGCCATGCCCCCGCCTGTCTCGCTGCAGCGTAGACAATGCCCCGAAACCCTCAAGCGATGCCAACCTCAAGCTGTTCCTTCCACCGAAAAAGGGAGAAAAAAAAAAGAAACGCTATGTTGAATATGATACAGTGTTTTCCCCCTGAATGCAGTGACTGTGAAGTCGAATGATCTATGTGTGGTATCTCCCTAATTCCATGCTCTTTCTATAAGCGAACTCCGGGAAATGATTTTTTGGATAGCGAATGTACTGATGATGCAAGGGAATTCGTGGCTGTGGTAAGGGTCGAGAAAAGTGCCCGAAGTTCGCTCAATCGCTGGGTATCGCTAGAACGATTGGTGGTGGTACAACGCTCGAGCAAGGGCGAATGTCGCTGGTGATGATGGTACAATTTATGGTGCGAAATGCGGACGCTGGAAACCGGAATAAAAGGAGGAAACGAGTGGTAGTGGCTGAGAATCGAAGAAACAGATGGCTGATTGCGGATGGTGCGGATGAATGATGAGCCTGTGCGGTACGTACGTTAGCAGGGTTCGTGCAGGGCTAGGCAGTAAGGGTGACGGTGGCCTAAGTAGTACGTACCTCGCTGGGGATCCATTCCTTCCACTTCCAAGGTCCAATGAGGTACACTGCCAGGCTGCTTGCGAAAAGACGGCAGGTTGCAGAGATTGTTGTCGAGTGGGCGAAATGACAGCAGTGTACCCTCACGACCTTGGAAGGCCATACTTTGACTTATCGAGGTTTTGGTGGTGGCTTTGGCTTTGGCACGCCGGTGGTATCGTATGCGCCTCGTCCCATATTCATTGGTGCGTCGATTGCTCTGAAGATCATGAAAGCGTTCTGAGTGTCTTTGCGGTATGAGCGTTAGCTGTGGTTGTTGGTCTGAAGAAATGAAACAAGGCATGGGGGAATTGTATTATATAGGGAATCTAGACATAGACGGCGCCGGTTGCTGACCTGACTCACAAATAGACTGGGCTGTGTCCGTTCCTGCAACTACTCGTAATGAGAGCTGAGTCGACACTGTTTACAATCGTTTACGATGTAACTGTGCATGCAGGTAAGATCCGTCTCCGATTCCGAAAGATGCCTTTTCTTTGTCAAGCTCAGGATTGTGGTGGTGTAATAGTGTCCGCCGTTCAGATTGTCGAGAAATGAGGGTATGGACTCCTCTGGGAATAGAAGCCAGCTTGAGTAATCTTGTGGTTTGTCAGGTTGTACTTTTGGAATTTCTGTTTCTCGCAATGGTGAGACGGAGCTTGGGTGGTGTAGGAGGTCCGGGCGGTGTTATATCAATTGCCAGCAAGAGAAAGACTTATGCAAGGTGAAAGAGAGTGGGGGAGTCGAAAATGACAGGAAGAGTTTGTGAGCGGATATGTAATTTGTGTAATGCCGGCACCCCTTGAAGCAAGCGAGACCTTGATGCCCAATGTGATGGATATTGGACAGAGTTCAGATGCCTCTTTGAGACATGAATGAGAGTAAAGGGCAACTTTTGCGTCCGGTTGGTCTGTGTGGTTGTCTACAATCCAAGTACCAATTGGAGGAAGGAGATGCAAGATGACGCAGAGATTGGATTGGCTGTACTTCTGGGACTTGAATCGAATTAGCGACTTGACACCTAGGTAACATCATCTTTTCTACAGGGGTCTGCGGCCGGTTTCAAGATGCCTACGGCACGAAGGGCACGAAGGGCACGAAACTAGTAAACGGGCTCCAAGGATCTAGCGATTGGGTATTTTGGTATTTTGGTTTTTTTTGAATTTTCTTTTACGAGCTATGGCTGATGCCTACGAAATAATCATCTTCTCAGCTTTGGGCGCAGGAAGTCTGATTTTTTTTTTTTGATTTTTGATTTTTCCCTTTTTTTTCCTCGGGTCGCAAATGATCCCTGCCTTAGGGCTCGTTCCTGCATCAGTAGGAAAGTTGGTAAGCCACTAAATGAAGGGACTAGATGACGGAAGCGTTCCCGGTAGGTTGGCTGAAAGTCTATCTGTCACACACCCTTTCCCTGGTGCCCACTGCCCCCCGAGATAATGAGGTATCGAAAACTAAATTAGCTCACCCCAGCTAAGGTATCTTGTGACACTATTCCCGTAAAGTAGGTATCACTCTCGCCTTCTGCTGCCTGAATAATGCTGACTGACACTACGATAAAAATTGTCAGATTCGAACCAGAAACATAATTGAGTCATGGCAGAGTCATAATAGGTACATTAGCCATCAAATATCCCTTCTGTGCTGACACCATCTCCGCAAAGAACAAAAACCATACTTACCTTAGCTACTGGGCCCGAGGCCTGGGCGCGCGCCATGTGCGTCGAGAGACGAAAATAACAATTCCCGCATAATCATCCATCGATGTGAGCCGACCGCAAAAGCAATACGAAGTGATACTACTACTGTGTGACACATTCTTTTTCTACCGCTTTCTATTTCCTTTCACTACTCTCTATAGGTACATCAAAGCAATTAGTATTATTAATTCCAAAATCCTTTTCCGAGGTGTGTGCGCAACGCGGCTCGGATGGAATCAATGACCCTCTCGGCTTCTCCCCCAAGATTGCACTCATCAGCAATCCGTTATCTATCATCCCATACGTCCTAGGCTGTGGCTGTATCGTCCGTAGTCCGTACCGACCTCCTGGGTAAACGATCATGTATCTAGAAGGCCGCTAGAACAAGGATGCGTCTACGGGAACGGCTTGGTTGCATTTTACCATGTGGTGGAACCGCTGGTCTCCAAATAAACGAAAGCCACAAGCTATGCTGACCACTTGACTACTGTGCCCGTAGGCTGATGACATCTTGGCTTTCAACGTGTGGGCCATTCCTCCATCATCTACCTTCTTCTTCATTCTGTCCATTTCTGTAACCCCGTGCGCTATCATCCTTTTGCTGGATACGCCCGGAAGAGGCTCATCGTTGCGGCTACGAGAATGCGCAACCCAAGCGTTCACTAATCCGCTTTACGCGTCCTCTTTCACTCTCAAGTCTGCTTTGCGCACCCAAGCCACGCACGAAGGAGTCCGAAGAGAAAATGAAATGACAGGATGATCCCTGGTTCTTCGCTGCCTCCATGTGGCTTTCCGGGCGGATGGCTGTCGAGAAAGGAGAACTGCCGTCTTGGCATCAGACTCCCCCGAGGCGCCGGCGTTTTTGATACATCAGATCTCAATCTTAACCCTGTCTCGGACGTTGAGGACCGTCTAAAGGTTTCTGCTCTGACCTATCGCACCCCACAAATCCGTAAATGGACCGGTATCACAATTCCGAAGTGTCTGTGTACCGAAGATGTTTGTGCAGCAAGTTCTACCGGGAAATGGTCAGCACATGAAACAGGGCGTTGCAATCTGCAAGGCTCAATTACCGTCGACCCTGCAGACAGAGTACAGTCTGTGCCGCCCGTTCATTATGCAACGTCTAGTTGTCTACTGCGCAGGGTCGGCTGCTGCGACGTCGCGGCGTAAGATGTGCCAGACTGCCAGACTGCCAATCAGGCGTTGCGGAAGGTTCCCGGCCCCCAACCGTCACACACATGGCAGCCACGTGTGCATAATGCATAACCAGACTGATCTACAGAACCTCAGATCTTTAAGGGGAAGAAAATCCCCCCTCCCCTCGTTACCTAAATCTGCATCCTTCCGCTGACTGATTGGAGTTTTGCTGACTGACTCATGGGGAACCCCGAGCAAGGCTGGAGTCTTGCTATCTAATCGCTTCCAACTGTCAGCATTGTGCTATGGGATTACTCATTCATCATCATTCTTCTTAAACCAAATAGCTTTTGTACAGCCTCATTGAAGATTGCGAAAGCCGTAAACATCATTGGCCCAATCGCGGGAAGTGAAAGCACAAGATCAGAGATGAATCCTCTGATCTTGTGCTTTCACTTCTCTTTTTCTTAGAAGAGGCTTTTGGAATCCACGATAGTCGTACAGAGTACGGAGAGCTCGTTACATTTTTAATCTCTCTCACTGGGACTGTAACCGAGACTCCTGCATGCTCATCCACGGACATCAAGATAGGTATTCACTTCATTGCGCTAGAGGCTGATGAATGTGCTGCAGGTTGATCTAAGCCATGACCATGAGTCTTTTTGGTACTCTATATCTAAGCCATAACCTTGAGCATTTCTAATGTGTGATGAGGATTGAAGATGAAACAAGCCTCTTGATTTGTAGCGGTAGAGGGTTGACAATCGTCGCAGGTTCTTCCATGCTTAGCAATACAGGATCAAGGAGTTTCTTACATTGACAGCATCAAGTTGAACAATAAGCGTCGCAGAAATTCTCGGCTTGAGCTCGCGTTCCTCTCTATTATGCAGTTATTTGGGCAAAAAGGCAAAAAGGCTTTACCCCTATATTCTTAATCATTGGGAAACAGAAAAGTTCCCGCAAGCACCCCCCCTCGAAAACCAAAAATTGAAATTTCTTGAATATCTTTACAACCACCAGTCTTTATAATCTACAATTTTTATAATCTTTTCTTATAATACTAAATAATTAATTTTAAGAATTTTAGAAGTTTTTAATTTAGATATCGTAAGATACAGTATAAATTAAGAATATACGTTTTACGTTGAAAACTTACCTCGGCTATTCTATAATCGCCAAGACTTATCGAAAAAATCTTAAAAATTTAATAGATTTTTATTTTACTATACAGTAGATAAATATAATATTCTAAAAATTAAAAATCGTAATCTTTATTACATCTTCTAATAGTTATAAAGTTTTTAGAAAATTATAATTTATCGTTATAAAGTTATTCTAGAAGTTTCATTTTTCAATTTTCGAGAGGGGGGTGCTTGCGGGAACTTTTTTGTTTCCCAATGATTAAGAATATAGGGGTAAAGTGCATTTAGCCACGGAGATACCGCCGCCTTGGCAAAAGCTTCATGATGCAATGAGGAATCATCGGATTATGATGTGAAGGCCTGATGGAACTTCACGACGTCCCTGGCCCTCACAAGTAGCTCCAATATGAAACCTGCCTCTTTGAGGCCATTCCTCCCGAGACCCGCTATTCGCCGGCGGCGAATTTCTTCCAGCCGGCATTATGCAAGGCAAGCACCAGGAGCGCCAATCCTCCAAGTCTTCAACGACAATACCAAGCACCTACAACGAGAACGAGCGGCCGCGGATGTAGAAAGCAGCCGGAAAGTCGACTATCTTCGAGATGAAGTGGCTTCCAGACTCTGCGAGCGTTTACTTGTAATTTTCCTTCCCCAACGTTCCACGAGAGGTACGAACTTACAGCTATTGCTAGGATATCAAACGCCATTTCCCCAGCGTTCTTGATCTCGGCGCCAATGCCTGTAACATAGGCCACGCTCTCACTGTTCCTGTCCCAGATTCTCCACCCCTCTCCACCAGGCTGTCACATCTCACGTCGGCGGACTCGTCGCCGACCCTCCTCCACCGGGACGCTTCCCTCCCATTCAACTCGCTCCTCCCGTCTCACACACGCACCACACTTGGCCCACCAGACCAGCCGCTCCCCTTCAAGCTTCGATCGTTCAATGCCGTCCTCTCCTCCCTCTCCCTCCATTGGGTCAATGATCTACCCGGCATGCTCTCCCAAATAAACCGCGTCCTAAAACCAGACTCCCCTTTCCTGGCCGCCATGTTGGGCGGTGACTCCCTCTTCGAACTTCGCACCTCTCTCCAACTCGCCGACCTCGCACTCCGCGGCGGTGTCTCCACTCACGTCTCTCCCCTCGCTGACGTCCGTGACATCGGCGGCTTACTTACAAAGGCTGGGTTCAAAATGCTAACGGTCGACGTTGACGACATCATCGTCGACTATCCGAACATTTTCGCCCTGATGACGGATCTGCAGGCGATGGGAGAGAGCAATGCGGCGCTGACTAGGGAGCCGGGAGGACTGAGGAGAGACGTGATGGCGGCGGCAGAGGCAGTCTACAGAGAGCTGCATGCGGAGGGAGGGGAGACGGTGCCGGCGACTTTCAGGATTATCTACATGATTGGGTGGACGGAGGGGGAGAACCAGCCGAAGCCGTTGGAGAGGGGGACAGGGCAGCTTAATATCAAGGAGATCTTGGAGGCGCCTGGAGAGAAGAAGTCGTAGTCTGAGGCTTGGTGCATACAGCTACGCTGTACAGTCGTAAGCTACTACCGTTGCCGCTGAGACCGTGAGAGCACTGGCACTGTGGTTTTTCACAGGCGCAGGCAGCTTCGGGCGGGTTGAAATTCCCAATAGAGTAACCCGGAGGGTTTTAATCCTTCTGGTATCCTCACACTGTCCTCCGATCCGTCATGACCCGTACGATTGACCCTGCTCCCGCGATCTCCACCAATTTCTCATGCCAGCTAAGCAGCACGCTCATCGCTTGTCCACCTCCCTCTCCTCCCCCCCTTGATTGTATTTGTGAAAACCCACCAGTTGCTTGGGGTGTCATAGATGACCGTCCAGAGCTAGGCTGCGAGGTGTGCGCCATTCCCTTGTATCTAAGGGGCGGAGGTATACGTCAGCGGAGGGATTGAAAAGGATCGGGGCGTCGGAGAGAGGACGGCATACAAGTACTTCATAAGAACATCCAGAGTTTCAGGACCACCTTCTGAGCCGTACATCCTGCTGAGCATGGGCGACATGTCGGATTGTTTGATCGATTGCAGCGTTTCCACTACCGTTGCTAGATGTACATCCTGTCCTACTAATCAGCAATGTGCTCCAATTTTAAATGCACTCTCTCGTATCCGTGATTTCTGTTCTCCTCCACTACACCTGATTCCATCAAATTTGGGGGGGAGGGCGGGTGGGTTGCTCACCTTCGCCTGCGCGTCCCCTCCGTACGGCGCATTCTCCAAAGCCCCCCTTAATGCACCCTCCGAATCTCCCCCTCGTAACAGTTGCTTGATTTGGCTTGACAATGTTTGCACCTCTGAAGCTGAGACTGAAGGAATGGAGGGCAAGAGGGAGGATATGTCGAAGTTTGCGGGGGACTCGGGGTCGAAGAGGTCAACGTTTATGGTGCGCCAGTTCATTGTTGCCATGATAGCTAGGGAGGAGGGTGGAGGGGCTGCTTGAAGGGATCCTGAGCTACGGCTGTAGACTTTGGAGAGAACGGCGAGAGTGGGGAGAGTGGGCCGTAGGCAAGCGCAGAGGATGCTTTGGCAGCGGAAACGCTCCGCTCGGCTTCATATCACTTTGCGATGTTTACATTTGGTTGTCCAAAGCAGTGGCTATGCTAGCCATTCTATAACGATGAATTTCCCATACACATACATCAGCTGCCCCTGCAATGATGTCTCTACACCCGTTAATGCAGGTATACAAATTCAAGATGATGAAGAGGAGCAAGAACGGATGTTCGACCCCAGGTCGCCGCGAGCGGGCTTCTCCCTCTACCCCCTTGAGCATCTTCTATACTGTGAAGATTGCCAGCAGATAAGATGTCCACGTTGCACGATAGAGGAGATAGTGTGTTGGTACTGCCCAAGCTGCCTCTTCGAGATGCCACTGAGCGTGGTAAAGAGCGAAGGATCTAGGTAGGTAAGCCGTGACTGTCTCCATCTGTATTGACGGCATAGAGAGCTGATTGGATTGCAGATGTTCAAGAAATTGCTTTGATTGCCCCATCTGCACATCTCCATTGGCTACCAGTTTCATTAATCCAGATCCAGAGGAAAGAGCGGTCAGCGAACCTTGGATCCTGAGCTGCGGGTACTGCAATTGGTCGACCCTTGACATTGGCTGGCGGTTCGAAAGCAACAAGAACATGCACCAACAGATGGCCAAGCTCAAGGTTGGAGGACGGCCCAGGTCTACTCGCGTAATGCCTACGGACTTCGCCAAATCTGTGGGATCTGGACCTTCATCCGAGACTGAGTCAACGTCTTTGTCTGCGCTGGACAACGATCCTGACGCCGCGTTCGCTGCAGTTAGATCTTTCTACTCCTCTCAGCTGTCAGCTTCCAATCCTTCGGACCCACTTCTCACTCCCTCCGGAGGTTACAATTATAGCTCTCCGAGCAGTCTTGCACGTATCATGAGCCTCTATACTGGCCGCTCCTTTGGCAAGAAGGATACGGGAAAATCCACCCTCATGCGAGAAACTGCCGAAATTTCAGAAGGACTCAGGATTGTGTATCCTGCTTCTGATGACGAAGCTGTAAAAAAGCTACGTACCGAAGGCTGGACAGGAATTGCGAGCGTAGCTCAACAAGCCGAACAGCGTCATGTGTCTCGGTTCGTCGATGACCTACGTCCAATGGGCCCCCTCCTCCGCACGAAACGCAGCAAACGCTGTCGGGCTTGCCGGCACTTGCTCGTGAGGCCAGAACAGAAGGTCCAAAGTACACGCTTCAAGATCAGGCTTGTAGCCTTGAATTACATTCCAACCATATCACTTAAGCCATTACAGCCATCACCTTCTGCCGAGCTACCTCTGATTGATCTCAAAGCGTTGACGCCACTGCGACCAAGCCAATTTCTGGTCACTCTCAAGAACCCTCTCTTTGACGCTGTCAAAGTCACCCTTGCAACACCTGTACAAACTCCTGGGCAGTATACCCACAAAGTGACCGTTCTCTGCCCAGAGTTTGACATTGGCTCCAACGTAGACCAGTGGGACGAGGCCCTCGGTGATGGTAAGAGCCGAAGATCCAGTAAGCTCTTTAGCATTTCGAAAGTTGAGTATGCGGGAGGTGAGGGTGGAAGGATAGCCGAGGCTGGTAAGGTCTGGGAGAAAGGGAGGAACTGGACAAGCGTTGTGGTCGAGGTCGCTTGTGCAGCTATTGCGGAGAGTGAGGAATTGGAAGACGATATAGATGTGCTCGAAATACCCATGTTTGTGAGAATGGAATGGGAGGCTGATTTGGAACGGGAAGGGAAAGATGAGGCAAAGGGCGAGAAGAAGGAGAAGAGAGAACTAGCATACTGGACTGTTCTTGGTGTTGGGAGGGTAGGGAAGCTCGAAGCAGCATCATCCTAGCGGAGCCAGACGTGGCTTGAGATACCCGAAAGGAGGAATTTTTACACATTGCAAGATTCTGATCCATTTTCACCTAGTGCACCTTCTGCTGGAGTTTGATCTGCCATGCCAGTCTCTTCACCGAAAGCTGAAGTATAGCGAGCTTCCACACCTGTCTCCTCGGCCACACTTCCCTAGTACTCAGCAGGCCCTCCCAACGGGAACTCGAACCCGACCCCCTTCCCCGTCAACTTCCGATACACCTCCGCATACGTATCGAGCCTGTAATCCACCCCACCCCTCTCCTTCTCATCCAACACCACCTTCAACACCTTACTCCCATCCTCCCTCGTCCGAGTCCGCTTCCCCACAATCTCGACCGGGTACACCACATCGCTCAGGATGGCATCGTGCACGGCGGTCAAGGTACGGCTGTGGGGGCGTTTTTGGGTCTGCGAGGTGCGCGAGCGGTTGGACCGTTTGGGGCGGGGGAGGATGCGGCGCGAGGCGAGGAAGAGGACGTGGCGGTCGGAAAACTTCTTTTCGAGTTCGCGTGTGAGGCTGGAAAGGAGGAGGGGGGGGGGTCAGTGGTGGTTGGTAGGGTGGATTTGGGGTAGTGGGGATGAGGGGATGGAGAGAGGTACCGTTGCTGGACTTTGTGGAAGCCGGGGAGGAGGGGCACGGGGACGAAGATGACGATGGCTTTCTTGCCGTGGCCCACTTCGAGCTGTGGGTTGAGGAGAGGTTTCGTTAGCTTGCGGCCTCGCCAGTTCGGATGGGTTGTACGGTCAATGTACGACTCCAGATTCAGAGCTCAGATAGATTGGGCGAGCTCAGCATCGGAGAGACACTGCTGTATCGGGCAGAGATCGTGTTTGAAGGAATTCTTACCTCACGAGCAGAAACGAACTGCAGAGGCCTCAGCGCGGTCTTCATGTCCGGAATATTTGACTCCAGGTCATAAAGGGCGTTTGCGATGCCGGTCTCGAGCTCAGAAGGCGTTTGCCTCGAAGGGCTCGTTGATGCGATCTTATTGAGGGCAGCCATAATTGCGGTCGTGGAATTGTAGCTGTCCTTGGATCGAGGTTCAGGTTGAGTTCCTGATTTTGTGTGGGAGTTTATGATCGCCGTAGGGCTGAGTAGCCGAGCGGACCGCCAAGGAATCGTTTTGAAGTTCATGACTTTACGCTGTTGTTGATTTCCTCGTCTTTCTCTGAGCTAGGTATTGCGTTATGAGCTATCCAATAGTTGACACAGACGATGGTCAAACGCAAGAAAGGGATCCATACGTGTACTGGGAAGGATGGAGAATGACAAGTATGATACATGGGAAATTGGAAGGGCGCCATCAGCAGCAATCTACTTTTAACAATTCGAGATGTTCAGCAAGAGTAGGGGTCATTTACTACATGTCAAGCTCCCAGGGTTTGAGCCAAAGTCTCAACCCAAACATCTCAGGACTGAAGGCCACGTTGAATTTCCAACATAGACATGGGTTGGCATGGCAATGAAACGCAATGCCCATCCAAAAAAGCCCGTTTTTCGATCTGTGGGTGACTGTTGAAGACAGCAAACCGAGAAAGAGATGGAGCGAGAGCCACAATCCATTGGCTCAGCAGAGGGGATGTCATTCCAGCTCAAAGATTAGAGCCAGGATACAAAACCTTGTCAGTAAAACCCAGAGCGTCCTTTGCGATTTCTTGGTCCTGACCATCGTTGATGTCAACCGGGCCAGATGAGTCGTCGTTACTCAACCCAATCCAGTCTCTTCATGTCTTCAATCAGGCTTTCTCCTTGCATTGGTGTCTAGCTGCTGGAGAGTGCCTTGAAACCTGCGTGGCATTCTGTAGGACCTTCGCCATGGTATTGTACCCTCGTATTTGCCCATTTGAACTTGCCACTCCGTAATTATTTGCCGGCTCCGCAGGGCACAGAAATCACCGTGATAGCGCCTAGCCTTACATAGTCATAGTCTGGTCCATGTATGGAGCATCCTCAATCTGCGTTGCCAAACTCTGCCCACGCGAGTGCTTTTGCTAATAGATCATCTTCATCCTCTTCTTTGTGCTGCTGCGACCTCTGGGTGAATAATCGATGCATTTTGGCGACTTCAGGTACAATGAGTGATTCAATTTCCTGCTCTAAATCCCCGTTCATCCATTCTTGTTCTGGTATATCTCCATTGTTCACCGCATCGATGGTGGGTCTAACTCCGGAGACGCTTTTGACCCTTCTATGGACGGGCACTCTGATCCACCGCTCTTCTTTTCCGGGCGCAACAAAGACCACCTCAAATTTCCTCGTCGACAAGAGATTGCCAATGACAAGATGATGGGAGTACTTCTCCAGCGCTTGTTGAGCTTTGGACACCAGCAGAGACGGATCGGTCTCAAGCTTGAAACTGATGATCATGCCCTCGGGTGCCCAGCCGTCGACCAGGCTCTTCAAGAATTTAGGGACTGGATCCAAGTTAATAATGAGCTGTTTCCCTTGGAAGGTATCTGCATTGCCGGATGGCCCTGGTTCTGCCGCTCCACCAGCTCTGTTTGTCTCCGACGACTGAATTTTGTGCTCGGAAAGCCGGTCTCTTGGTAGGAAGAAATCTGAGACTGCTGCGGCCAAGTAAAAGAGCGCCTTCGGTCCCAGAGGTCTCATCAACATCGAAATCTTTCTGAGCTCCCATAGATACTCTGTCACTGTTGTAAAGGAGATCAGCAGCAGAGTGTTGTTCCGCCTCGCTGCGTTGTATTCACGCAAGACGCCTAGCATCTTTTTCTGATATTCTGGATTCACTACGACCTCGCTGTTCTCCCCCTCTATCATATAGTCTAGGAAACAATTCGTAGAATGGCTATAATGCCTCGAATATGGCAGTAGAGAGAATTGCCGGTGAAGGAAAATAACAGCATAGCCAGCGTCTAGGAAACACTCCGCGGATGTGGCCCCACGGGTACCAGCGGAGAAGTTGTCAATGAATCTCACGGTCTGATTCTCAAGAGGCACCGTTGTTCCGCCCGAGGTCACCAGCACCACAGCCCTGTTGGATTGGAGGTGGTGAGAGATGAAGGCTTTTGCAAGCTTGCCGTGAAAGTCAAGAGTCTCTGGGGGTGGGTTTTGGTCGAAGTAATTCTTCTCTGGAGGTGGCAGGGAGGACGATACGGCGTCTAGAGCTCCCATCGTGTAAGATTCTGGGGGGTGGAAGCAATGTTGCACTACAGAAAGCAGAATGGACAAGCTCAACGCTCAATCTCCGCAAGACTTGTCAACTAGGGCCATCCAACATTCATCTAGAGCGAGATTCGGGAATATAAGGAAGGGGTATAAGTTGGAAGAATTCAGTGGACAAATTACATGTTTGTGTTCTACGGACTTGGCGGCAAATCGCGTCCATAAGAAAAACCTTCAACGGTCTGAGCGTTTAAGCAGGACATTGGCACACTGGGAGAGATAGAAGATAGCAGGAGATTTTCGACTGATTGGCTAACCATATAGAGTATAGCTTGCTTGGCTTGGAGGGGTATCTCATTCTATAGAAATTCTACATCCTCTTCTAAGTACCTGGGTACTCGAACGTACTTTAAAAGTAATCTTACCCATGGCCTCTTTCTTGTTTCTGAAATCTTGACAAAGCGAAGCGCCTCGTATTTGGGTTGGAATTGCAGAGGTGGAGTAGACAAGGCAGAGACGGACTGCCTTGTGCTGGACAGGTGATGCAATTCAAATGAAGCTTCAGCAGCCAAGCGAGTCAGGGTACTTGTCGCCATCTCCAAATGCCGTACGATTCATCGGAGGTTCGCCCGGTCAGGGTCTTGGTGGCACCAGGAGAAAGGTGTGGCGGTTAGTTTAGCGTTACGTTCAGCCATCACATCCATGATCCATCGTGCCATCTCATCAGCGATCTCTCTGCTCGGATTCGACATTGGCTGCACTGGCTGCACTGGCTGCACCGGCTACGCAATAATTAATAGGTAGTTGACTTTAAGAATGTACATTGTACTCCAAGAACTTTAGAAGCAAGCCGGTCGTCGTACTTGCATAATTCCGCCAGGAGTCGCAAACCTGTTGCTGTGTCCGAATGTTTACCACAATCTCTACCTTACCTAGGCATCGCATGTCATTGAATCGAAGAAAGTCTCGCTGCGGCGCTAGCATGGGCTGCAAACATGTCCGTCGTGCTCTTGCCTTTAGGCGATCTCATTCCCTCGTCTTTCTCGTCCCTTTCGTCCCGCCTCCCACATCCCACCTTCACCTGGCTAGACTTAAGAGAAAGCGTCGCTGCACTATCGACATAGTGGGGATCATCTTTTATTCGGACACCAGAATCAGAGTAGGTATGTAAACGAGCAATTCAAACATTTCCATGCCCAGGGTTCAATGGCAAAAGTCTGCTTGGTCATCGTGTCAACGCATTCGTGGCACGTCAACTTTTCCTCCTTCACCACTCTACATCTGCCACCTATCCTTCTCAGCTAGAGTCTTCGCAGTGCCGTGCTGATATTAACCCTCCTAAGATCACAGGACACTGCGCACACCTCCCAATTATCGCCCGAGCCCGCCATGAATTGCGCCAAATTATCTCCATCTTCGTCACTACTCCCCCAGAGCCCGTCACGCTCCATACGCCGCCATACACAACATCACGATTAACAGAGGAAATTTTTGCTTGTATGTTTGGAAAGCACTGTTACATTGCTGCTAGAATTATCGAAGACCGTCTCTACACTTTCCGCGAGGGGCCGCCCAAAGAATGGTCACCCGAGAAAAGATGAAGCGGGCAGGTTCCAAGCAGGCCGGCAAGCCGCCAGCCTCGGTATCCCTCACCAACATAACAGGCCAGCAACCAGAGCCGTCTCAACCACAGCCTTCACCTTACGCACCGACCGCTGCCCTCCCCACCGCTGCTCCATCCCACCAGGGCAGTGCGCAATCACAGAATCCGCCCAAGGTAGCCATACCTCGCCTACGTCGCAATAGCGAAGAAATGTGTCTCTCCAAAGGATCTGCATCAGCGGACAAAAATCGTGTCGCTCACGCATGTGAGCCATGCAGGCAAAGGAAGACAAAGTGCAGTGGAGAACGTCCGGTTTGCCAGCACTGCGAAGACTTCAAGCTCACGTGCATGTATGCGGATGGCAAACGCGATAAAACCAAAAAGTGAGTACTTGTTGAAAAGAAGTGTTTCCTGGTTGACATCTGTGACCATAGACAACTTGGTAGTCTGGTCGGCAGGGTCGAAGAGTACGAGCAGCTTCTCGAAGAGCTCAGCTTGCGTGCTGGATTTGAAGACCAAGCCTTGATCCGAAGGACCTTGGACAGAGTAAAATGCTGAGACTGCATGATAGGCATTCCGGCTGACCCCTCCAGGAGCTATCTCCGGAGGACGATGATGAATCAGCAACCCCACATAGCAAAAAGTCAGGTGTGCACCGAGAGCCGGCTGGGGAGTTCAAAGCCAGCGCTCGAGCTGGTTCTACCGAATCCTTAGATTGCATTGACGAAGACTACAACCGAAACCCCGCCGCTCGTGCCACAGGATACCATGGCAAGAACTCGGAAGTGACTTGGATGCAACGGCTCAAGCGACAGACCGGACAAGATTCTGAGGAGCAGGAGCACGACGATGAAGGCTCATTGCCCAGTGGACAGTCATCGCCAGCTCTTCATAACGAGATTTTCGGTTCAGATCTTACTCCGATTAGTGAATCAACCTACCATTGCGATGACTTGACCTTGACTCCTCCTCATCACGTCGACCCGTTCGAAATGCCATCACAGGCAACGGCGAATATGCTGTTTCAAAGCTATCTGGAAACCGTTCATCCTGCGTTCCCAATTATTGGAAAGAGTACTTTCATCAGCCAGTACCAAGCATTCCAACTCAAGGAGGATCAATCAAAAATCAACCAGAATTGGCTGGCCATCCTAAATCTGATTTTCGCCATCGGTGCTAAATACTCCCATCTCATCCAAGCCGAGTGGAATGGCGACCAAACAGATCACCTGGTCTACTTCACTCGTGCTCGGATACTCGGCTTCAATTCGGAGGCCATACTAGGCCACGCTGAGTTGCAGAAAGTACAGATTACGGGTCTCATGTCTTTCTATCTGATGGCCTTGAACCAGATTAATAGGTAAGTCGTAGCCTCAACTTAATGAGACAATTTCCGTCTGACACCGCCTATAGGTCCTGGTCAACTAGTGGCATCGCTATCAGGCACGCTGCCACCCTAGGCCTCAACCTACGAAACGATAGCAAGGATGTTCCGGAAACCTCAAAAGAGATCCGATACCGTGTTTGGTGGGCAGTGTGCAGTCTTGAACGTATACTGGCCGTCATGACCGGACGTACCACATCTTTCTCGGAGACCGACTGTACTGCACCGGCGCCGCTCCCTCTCGAAGAAGATTCCTTCGTAGGAAATAATGCGCCCAGTCCCCAGGATATCGCGCTGCTCCGGCGCATGTCTAGTGAAGAATCGCGACAGACTGATGGCACAACGACCCCGCCGTCCTCAATTAGCTACTCGTTAAAGTCCAAAAATTCTCCAGCTGATTCAATGTCACCATTATCGCTGCCATCGTCGCAAGAGCGGAAGCAAGCAATACCTACCACTAACGCACTTTACTTCGGATACCACACGAAGTTGAGCACCTTTAGCAACGTTGTCCTGAACCGCCTTTACCGTGCTGATGCCATGTCAAAGTCCTGGGCTGATGTCCAAAACACTATTGCGTCCCTGAACTCGAAAATCGAGGACTGGCGTGGCAACCTGCCCAATGTATTTGATTTCACCAAAAAGCAACGAGACCAACAATTTGTTCGTGAGCGAATGAGCCTCGGTTTCTTTTATTACAGCATCTTGGCAATCATCAACCGGCCCTGTCTGTGTCGGGTCGACCGAAGTATCCCCAATCAATCAGACAAAGCTAAAGATTTCAACCGCGAGACTGCTATTAAAAGCGTACACGCGGCGCGAGATATGTTGGAGATGTTGCCCCAGGAGCCGAATCCAGTTGGTCTATATACAGTCGCTCCTTGGTGGTGTCTAGTGCATTATCTCATGCAGGCCGCCACTATTTTGATGCTTGAACTCTCCTTTCGTTCGGATCATATGCCCAACGAGGTTGACGAGATTTTCGACTCGGCAAAGAAGGCAACAGATTGGCTACGGGGTTTGTCAGAGAATGAAGCGGCGAGGCGGGCTTGGTCCCTGTGCGATGACATGTTGCGCAAAGTTGCCTCGAAGGTTGGAAGAAACCCGGCTGAAGCTTCAACCTACGGAGGCGTCTCAGATCACCAAGGACATGCAGCGGATCAGATGCAGGGTATGCAATGCACCCATTCCACACAGGGACCGGCTTCATCGAGCATGTTCCTTCCGCAACATGGCTACGCGAGCTCAGCACCGTTCCACCAGCCAGTTTTCTCGGCTTACGATCAAGTCCTCTCCTATTGCCAGGTACCAACGACCTCGGCTTCCGGGCCTTTTAATGACATGTTCTTTGGGACTGACATGGAAGCCATACAGTACGACGGTTACGATCATACGGGGTACTCCTACGAGCAGGACCACCAACGATGGTTCCCCAACGGCGGCGGCGGCGGTGATGGTGCTTGCAGTGGCTCGATGCTCCACACATTTTCTTCTTGATGAGATCACGGCGTTACGGCCTTCGCTGTCTCGGTTGGTACCTACGATACCATCGCGTGCATTTGCTAGAGATACCATTTCCTTACACTTCAATTGTCCAGTTGTCGAAAGTGACGACGAGGCTGAGATACAATTTGTAGAAAAGACGGGTGCGCAAGACACTAGCTTCAACGTTTGTGCGCTCGATATGTGCTACTGCTCTGGGCTCCTGTCTACTCAAGCATTCAGAAATGTACCAGTGCTATCGTCTTTCTCGACCCCCTGCAAGGGACATCTAACCGAGCCTTTCATATGTGCATCTGCCTTCAGCGTGACTCCTCAGCGTGTATCTCCGTATTCCCTCTCCCTCCTCGTTCGTCACGGAATGGCCGTAGCAAAGGGCTTCTTTCTGTTTTTCGCCCTCCTGCTAACCCAAATAGCAGCAGCAGCGCCTCAAGCTCATGACCATGGCTGCCCTGATGTCGACGAGCAGTCATGCCTCCCCAACCATGAGCTCCCCATTCATTATCCCGATCCTGACAATGATGACCATCAGAGCGGCCCCCATCCGTGTTTCGAAGCAGATGCAATACGTGACGTCCTACAGCCCTATCCTGTGACTGATCCTGATAGGTCTTGCCCCAAAAAACCCGGTGACAACAGGTTCTCGTTCCGCCAAAAATGGCTTGCTTGGATGGTATGTTATCGTGATGACTCTAATTAAAGAGGCTGTTCTTGCAAAGCCTTCCAGGCTGCGTTGCGGACCATGCAACGCAGTGAAATCAAATCGGGAACTCAATGACCTGGAGCAGTCGAACAGATGCAGAGATCAATTCAGTCATCCAGGTCGTGAGAAACCTGGGAGACGAGCGAAAGATTGACTGACGACAGGATTGCCATAGGCAGATCCCATGCAAGACAAGCCGAAGTCTTCAAGGCCTCGATGTAGGTCAACGGGAAACCCACCATCATCTTGGCTTTCCCCTCTCATTCATACCCCGCGGCTCCACCACCGCATACCCCTCCTCCCTCGCCCGCTCCTCCTCCTCAGGTCCTCGAGCACTCCACCTCCTCTCCTCCGCCGTCTGCCTCCCCGTCAACGAAGCAACCCACTTCTCAAACTCCTCCTCATCCTCCCCCCTCTCTCCCCTCCCCCTCCATTTCCCACCTCCTCCCCTCCCGCCCCCAACCCTCCTCCCGATATCCTCCACGCTGCCGATATCAAACGCCCACAGCAAACCCCCTCCCGCCATGGTGAAAAAACTCGCAACATTGACCGTTGCAATCCCGAGCGCTTGGTAGGCTTCCAACCGGCCGTCGATCTTCAAAGACGGGTGTTGGTTGGAGGGGTGGTAGAAGCGGGGGATGATGGATCGTCGGCGGAGGTGGAGGGAGCGACGTGTCAGGAGCGAGGAGAGGGTGAGGAGGGCGGCGCCGGTTAGGAAGATGTTGAGTTGGTTGCGCGTGCGGGTGGAGGAGGAGGGGGGTCGTGGGGTTTCTGGGCTGGACATTGGCGGTAGGGGTGGGCGCTGGAGGAGTGCCATGAGAGTTGTCGTGAGTCGCAATGGAGGCGTCAAGGTGTGTATGTATGTATGTATGTATGTATGTATGTATGCGTCGCGGTCAGTGGTCGAGGAGTGGAAATGTGACGGCGGAAAACCAGCCCTACGCCGCGGAAATTGACGCGGAGAATGGTTTCCTCAACCAGCTGCGGTGGTGAGAGAGTGATCCCTTCCACTGATGTTCCAATTGCTATGGCATCTAAGCCTTTGGTGTTTTACTTGAGCAGGCAATTGCGATAACTACAAAGTCCTCAATCGTTGGCGTTGTGAGCTCCCATGGTTGTATTTCCCCTGCAGGCGCGTTCAGACCGAGGTTACGCCCCCAGTTACGCCTGACCAACCGGTCTAGGGTCATTGTTTTTCCGCCAGATCTCTTGAAATTATGTACACCTTTGACGACAACGTTGTGATGTCTGGGTTTCTTGAAGGCACGGCTGCTAGCGGCGGTTCCTCGTTTACTTATTTTGCTATCGAGCACAATTGAAGATATACGCAAGATCGGCTCAATTTGACTCACTGGCTCCTGTGTTCATTAATATATATTGATTTAGGACTACTCTATTAATAGATATTCCCAGCTCGCGTGGCGCAAGTTAGTTTTCACTGAACCCTTCGCTCGGCCAATTAGTTAACTGATCATTCCACAGTGGTAGCGCATCAGACTTCTATCTTGACATCTGGAGGCTGCGGGTTCGAGCCCCGCCGTGAGTGCATTTTTTTTGCATTCTCTTGCCCCTAAGCAGGATCAATGGGGTGGGTCCTTTTTTTTAAAGAAAGGTGATGGATTTTTATATAAGACGGGGGGTTTTTTGTGTTTCTCTTTCCCTCGGCTTCATCGAGCATAGTTGCAGCTCCCTCTACACTCTCCGAATACCCATCATAGTACATTGTAAGTATGCGAGATTGTGAAACGCACTGTCGAACCAAGGTTCCCAGCCTCCTCCAAGTCACGTACTGGATCAACTACCTCTATTGTATGAAGTATAAAACATGGCCCATGGGGGGTCCCTAAGACAGAATGATTCATCCATCCTACTCGTCACTCAACTTGAAGTTGGATAGATTGTGACTAGATAGATCGAAAGAAAGTAAACGCTTTCCTCTAAACCATGCCGTTACTGTACAGAGGACTCGAAAAGACAGCAGGTGCGACTGCCGGGGAAGCCTTTCGCTAGCGGTATATAGCATAAAGCAACGTGCTTGACTTTAAGGGGTACATTTTGCTGTTCAAGGGTAGGCGTTTATAGTAGATAGTAGTCGGTAGAGACTGGACTTGGCATCTTCTTGGAAGCCTGTCATATCCTCTCTTTTGCTTCAAAGCGTCACTGCGAGCTTTTGAATATTGTGGACTATTTCATCTTACCCGTGGGAATCTCAAACAAGACTGCGGGCTTATCATCCAACAAAAGCTGGTCCACTCTGAAATACTCTTTGCACTCGAACTGAATAATGTCTCGCCCACCACGAGAGTGGCGAAATTTCCGTCTGCGGTGTTAGGAGATTCTCGATATTGTCGAATTTCTCAACTTTGTCTTCGTAATGAGGTAGCCACAAATGATCAGATGGACCGGCACGAGGTCTTCCTCTTGGGGCTCTCGGGCCAACCACGTGATTTGCTTCCTAGTTTTTTTGAAGTCGACTTGCAAGTAGAGGTCTAACTCCCAGTTAGTCATCGCCCTCTTCGAGGGATTCATGGTCCTGTGTATCTTTCGCACAATCGCATTGCCCCAATTCATTAGGGTGATCTGAGTCACACCCTCGATGGAGTCCAAGATAAGGGCACAGAAATCGTAGGCCGGATAGGCCCTCCAAGTACTGCCAGTCCTATGATGAGGCTGGATATTACAGCAATAGATAATAGGGTCTCGTAGGACTTTGTTAATATTATCAATGGAGATTCTCGCGCGGAAGCACCATCGGGTACCCTCTTTAGATCCTGCCCTCATTCCCTCGAATCGAGCAAGGCTCTCTATCGCACTTGGTCCACGACGCTTGCTCTCGATTCCGATCCTTCTTTCATTACTCATAACCTTTTTTTTGGGTATCGTCGGCGTAGACTTTCCCTTTGCGCAATAGTTGAATGCAATACTCGTACGTTTGCGGGAAGAAGTCGCTTGAGTGCGATATTCTATTGGAATAAATCTTCATCATCTATAAATCATCAACAATAGAATCCTCGAACTTCTGTGATTCTTCTGATGAGTTGGTAACATCGAAAGGGCAGATCAGGTTCCAATTGCCTTTCCCATGCGCGAGGAAATCATTGAGCAAGGCGGCTTTTGCATGACCAACGCGGAGGAAGCCCGACGGCTCTGGTGGAAACCGAGTCACTACTCCGCCTTTCACATGACTGAGACCGATGTTATAATTACCACCCTCTGCACTTGCTAGGGAGCGCTTCCGGTGTGCTAAAGCATTGAAATCTGCCACGCCAGTGACGATCCATCGATTGATAAAGTTGAACCATGGACAAATGTTTTTCTTGCTTCGCTTGATCATGGAACTTGCGGCCTAATTCCCACGTAGTGCACTGCAAATGATAGTATCAGCGGCTGACAATAAGTAACCAACAACATATGAGCGCAGAGTGAAATGGGCATCTAGCTCTCAATATGCACTCTTCAACGGTCTGATGTCAGGCGTAGTCAAGTCGGCTTCAGCATTGGCAGCACCCAGGCTGACCCACTCACTGACCTAAGATGTGTCAGTCAATACCGCATCAGGTCGATGAAGACGCGTTCGAGAGATAACCTTCTCCTCCGATGAACGAAAGAGAGATTTGCCGAGCTCCCGCCTTGGGTTCAAGAGATATACGACTATCATTCCTGCAGCGCCGGTTCTCAACGAGCGGGAACATTCGGAACATTCGGATCTTGTGGATCCTCAGCATCGGCAGACCCGCTCGGCCAAGCTCCTTCCCCAGGCTCAGCGGCATCCGCTCAGTATCGTGGACCGTCATTCCCTAACCTCACCATGAGATGGTATCCGCGCACAAATGCTGACCCCGCAGATTCCACAAGAAGCGGTTATTCAGATCGATTCGTATCAACCTAGATACCTATCACTCTGCAAAAAGGCCTTGACCTTTGGCCTCGCCTCCACTGCATCCACCAGCTCCGCCAACCTAGGGTAATCCTTCAGCCCCTTTCTCCCCTCCTGTGTCAAATTCTCATCGTGGCAGATCTGGTAGAGCACCATATCCGCATATGTGATGTTTTTACCAATGATATACGGCCCGGATGTGGATAGATCATGTGTCTTCAGATGCGTCTCCAAAGCTTTCAGGAATCTCGGTCGAGCGGTCTTTTGATGCTCAGGATAGGTCTCTTCCATGTTGTCCGCAAAGAAAGCTTGGATGAAGACGAAGCGCCCTAATCTTATTAAGAGATTTTCCTCGTAACAGACTTAATGTCACGTACAGTCGATGACGATATCGCACATAGCATCAGCCCAGTACTTTTCTTCTTCGGTCTCCCCATCATAGTGCCCCAGCTTTCTAGCAAAATGCCTGAGGATGGCATAGCTCTGCGTCAGGATTCTCCCATTCAACTCAACGACGGGGATTTTGGTCGTCGGGTTCATCTCCATAATGCGAGTCTTCTTGTAATCAGGGTATTCTTCAAAGCTGTAGCGCGTGTCATCGTAGGCGATGCCGGCATCTTCCCACATGAGGCGAATAACCTGGCCCCGGCCTCGGGACTGAAAATCGAAGTAATGGATTCTTGGGACGCCGCCGATGGCTTTGTTACCGGCGGTTTCGGTGCCGCAGCGCTTGGTGGTAGGCATTTTGAGCGTGTGGAAATGTGTATGTAGGAGAATACTGAATAACAGGCGCTGTAAAGTCAAAGACACATTGGTTGGACAAAAGGGAGAGCGTGGATTATATGCAGTCAATTGTCTAGTGTTTTCCTTTTGCACACCACCCGCAAAGACCTCAGCCGGCTATGATGTCGTCGACGCATAGCTGTGACGTCAGAAGGAGCCATCTCCACGGAATTGCATTGCTCTAGGCTTACGTAACCGCAGATCTGCACTCCACTCTTTCTCCGCGATCTGGACTATGGCGGTCTAGATTTTTGAGATGAAGAAGGCAAAAAGGCGAAGCGACACACTATCAAGACGAGAAGGACGTGGATAGGCTGGGCACGACCCGAATGTATTCCGCAAATAGTGTTTGTGGCTCTGGCAGAAAAGATGTAACCGGACTCATGGCTACCTATCTATTCACACTTCACACTATCTAGCAGAACCTATCCAACCTCTAACATGAAAGAAGGTGCTTTTGATCTGAATCAAACATCCATCTCGAAAGTGTGCAGTTGCCAGCTACCCAATCAGCAGTCCAGAGGACACAGGAAGATATCGGGCCTAAGTCGCGAGGATGCTCTTTCCTCCGTCCACGGTCATTCTCTGTCTGACACGCACCTTGATGTACTGAGTCCCCAGCTTCTGCATCCTTGGACTCCCATTGCCGTCCTGATCATCCACCCCTAGCATGGCTGAAGGTGAAAAGACCAAGGCTTGACCGGCACCGAGTTCCACAATCTGCTTGAGAATGTCCTGTCGTTTGGACGCCTCGCCTTCGCTGGACACGGCGGCAAGATGGGATTTGAGCGTCACAAGCCACGCTGGGGAGGTAAAGCGGTGCACTATTGTCATCGAACTTAGATCCAGAAGGCTCGGGGATATCGTTGGCTCTTGGGTCGCGATGATGACTCGTGTGGCTAAATGGCGCTGTTGGCGGATCACCGATAGGAGACTCTCGGTGAAGGCTGAGCTTGAATCCGTCCCAGTCATGAACTAGAACCGGTCAGTGCCATGTATCTCGCTCGGCGTACAGAAAATCCCTTACTTTGTGAGCCTCGTCGAGCGCCACAATCCGTCCAGCTTCTTGTCTGTCTTCCAGGAAGAGGGCAAGGCAAATGTTGAACATAGCACATGCCGCGCTCTCATCGACGAACGGACAACTCAGGTCGACAATAGTCAGGCTCCCAGCTTGGAAAGACCAGATGCCTGCTTTCGCAATCTTCGCCCTCTGTCGTGCATCATCCTTGTTCTGCCATTCAAGTCTCTGGGCGTTTCCTTTCTTTGTGTTCGCATAATCAGGTCTGACCTGTGATATTGAGCCGCTTCCTGATACTCCTGGCGGGAGCATGAAACTCTCCAAGAGCTGAAGACGTGTGTATAGCATCGCTCGTTGGCCGTCGTTGAAATTCTCCAATTGGAGTCTGTCTTTGAACTCCTTGTAGTTCAGACCTGCGGTGTGCTGGTTGTTCATGGCCATCGTCCTAAGAATTCTGCATACGCTCTGTCCAAGTGTCAGTACGACGTTGGTGGCACCTCACTGACATGGCTCTATCCCATCACTCACCTCCATGTATAGGGCAACCTTTCCTTCTTTCTCGTCAATAGCCATCAGCTTCATCATACGCTCGACGTTTAGGTGCTTCTCTTCGAGCAGCAATGGCGCCACCACCGGCTTGGGTGCATTCGAAGGTAACCCTGGCATGTTTTCATAGGCCCTCCGCATACGATGGAGGTTGCTTGGCGATACCAGGACCGTCACCGGGATGCCTGTGGAGCCGAGGTAGGCCGCTTCGCAGATTTGGCTTGCCGAGAATCCCGTGAACTTATCGTAGTGAAAGACCATCCCAGCCAGTGGGCGTGGGAGTTTTCCCAGCCTAGAAGGCTTCAGAGCGGCCTCTAGCATGCATGATAAGGTATGACTCTTCCCACTCCCTTGAGAACCGCAGATGAAGGCAGACCATGGAGCATTCATATTGACGAACAGCCGGCTGTCGCCCCTCCTCGTCGTGGAGGACTGAGAGTTGGGGTTGAGCGTAACGCCGAAAATGCCCAAGTCTGGAGTCAGGAGGTCATGCGTTTTCTGTTGACCCTGGCCGCCGAATGTGTCCAGAACTTTGGCGAGGAAGCCATACTGGGGCAGCACGTCCGGTTGTGTCTCGTTGACACCTGCCAACACATCCGCTGAGAAGAGGGGCGTTGTCCGGATTTCTTCCCGATGGACATTGAAGTGTTTTGCGTCTGAAGAGTCGGTAGACGACACCAGACTCTCGTGATAATAGCGATCAGAGTCCCAGGCTTCAGCCATTTTCGCTTTTGTCGGATTTGGAACTGCAAAGGTGAATTCTAAAGATGATTAGAACCTGAGAACTGCAAGATATATGCTTCTCCAAACAAAGGAAAGTGTTCGCAAATAACATTAGGCTTCTTGCATGAAAGGACAGTGAAACATGAGAAGTTCAGAAGGGCTCCTTGAAAGTTCCAGACGCATTAAACATATCCAGCGATCACATACCGTTATTTCCTCTAAGATTCGTCGATTTCATACTATCAACAACAATCTCTACCTCGTCCCCTTCAGAAGAGCCAGACTCCTCGGAGTCAGAAGATTCCAGCGTTGAGGCATCGCTGTCTGCCATAGCAGCCGCGAGGGTTGAGCACCCGGCATGTTGACAGATACGAGGTGAGAGCCCGTGTGTACACGCCATTTGAGAGAGCACTGATATGCTATTGGGATCGCACGGAAGGTCGAGGTTCCTTGGAAAGAGTGGACGTTCGACATTTAGTTGTGCGCAAGTGACTGTCACTCTCTTTAAGCGAGGTTTTGGACTACGCTAAGGTTCGGTGTTTGTAATGTGTTGAAGGATGGGGGACTTTTTCCCAGTATTGGCTGCATGTCACAGGCAGGTCTAAAAAGATGGAAACTAGCAATCATAGCCGTTGCATTGCATCTATTGCTGTCTCTATTCCATACAGGTTCTCAGCAAAATCTGGACTTCCAGATGAGAACCTTGACAACCCATGTTCGTCCTTTCTGCCAGATCTCTAGCACAGAGATGAAACCAAGCTCCCAGTCAATGCCAACCCGCTAGAACTTGAGGCTTCTTCCCCTCGTACATCTCTTATTCAATCTATTCGTCTTCGTTGAGGAGCGAAGGGGAAGTTGTCCCGCTCGTCTCCTGCTTCTGATCCGCCTCGTCTGCGTTTGTTGGATGGTAGTGAACCACGAGTCGCCGTCGAGCCAAGACTCTCTGTCGTTATCTTCGTGGACTCGCCGATGCTGTGACGATCAGAACTCGTCCGCCCACCTCCACAACCAGTCGCCGTGGCCCTTGTCTTCACAGCTCCGCAAAACCATTCTGACCACTCCCGATGGCTAGATCCATTGATTTGTCTTTGTTCATGGGTAGGTATCCAATGGATAAGCTTGCCAGGCAGCTACTGCATGGATGTCATCTGCCGTCAAACAACCTTTCTCCTTCACTCCTCTGAAAGCCGCCAACAATGTCTCGCGTTGGGGAATATCCCTCTTCAAGAAGTCCAAGTAAGTGGTATTTCGTTTTTGAAGAAGCCCGATTTCCGCCCTTGGCTTGGCTTGCTCGCCTTGAGATTCAGCTAGATGTCTATTGAGTTGCTGTATGACATATTTGAACGGTTGGCGCTCTTGGCTAAGTTTGGCAGTGGTGTCGTTGGTCTCCTCGAAAAGGTCGCGTGGTTTTCTCGCGTTGAAGCGAAATTTTCTCTCATTCCCATGGCAGGAGCATAGCCCATCTTCTGGAGATCTTCCTCCAGATCGATCAGAACTTGGGAATTTTGAAGCTCTCGTTTGAGCGACCGATCGTCCCCATGTTTTGCAGAATGCGAAGCCTTTGAGGGGATCTAGCCCTCGAAAGACGCGAGAGCCATTGCGGAGTCTCTTGAACTCCACTCATAGTTCGACCATCTGGCTCTCAAGGGCCATCAAATGACATTGCAAGGCCTCTTCGCTGGCTCGTAGTTCTCGGAACTCATCCTCTCGTTTGTCCTTCCTGTAGGTCCTTGAGGCCTCGTTCGTACTGCTTAGGCGCCTGCTTCAAGATATCCAGCCTGGCATGGGTGGGCTTATCAGTAGGAATGGTAATAGACCTGGATGACTCGGTGTGCCATCTTTTGGGAGCGGGCATAGAGCTCGAGGACGGAAAGGCCCAACGTCAGCATGCTTTAAGGGCATTGAGTCCGTTGGCGTTGGCATCTTGAAGAATGAGTGACCGAACAACTGTTGAAATATGTTGAGGGGAAGCAGTTTTATCAGAATGAACATGTATGACTGATCGACGTTCCTCGAGGAGAGATGTAGAGATCCGGTCCCGAGACATTGGGCAGGAAGGAGCTCCCATCCCGAGACCTGGGAGGTCAACCAGCTCCTCTTTTGACACCGATGGCAGCAAGAGCGCCATTACCACTTCAGAACCTGGGCGACATGGGTCCCAAGCTCCCTTGGAGTTCGTATATCCGCTTTATGTAGGAGGTCCGCTGCGTCAAAATCATTAGACACATTCACATGTTCTTTTCAAAAAGCTACTGACGATGGTTTCGACCGTAGCTCGATCCACGCTCGTAAGAGTCGTCCTCATCACCTGTCCTAACAGCGCGCATGAATTGCCGTAAGCCCGGATGGCATCAGCATAGTTTCCACGGTCGTCGAAGAAGACGGCGTTTTCAGCTTTGTGGAGGGCTTCTGATAGTAGCTCTTTCCTAGAGTCGTAAATGGGAGAAGCCATGGTGATTCCAATAGCTTTTCAAAAGTTTGGAGAAGGAAATGACACGATATACAAGATACGAAGAATACGAGAAGGTGGAGGAAGCTTAAGTAGGACGCTGAGCTGCTGACGGCTCAAAATAGCTTAAACCTTTCTCTGGGCCGCAGAGGGGAAAGAATACGTGTTGGACAGTCAGCGGCTGTTCGGGCCTTAGAAAATAGGACGAATGCAAGTAATAGGGAGACTTTCTGAACCAGGCACGGTTGTCTCAACCTCTGGTGGCATAGTCTGACCGCATTGGGGGCTTCATGCACAGCAACGGGACGCCTGGTAGCGCCGCAGACAACCTCGGGCTTCATCACGGCACCTTGCCTTGACTGCGGCGGCGCTGTGGCTCTTGCTTTCTGACTCTGAGAAAGCTGTGCAATCCAAAACAACGTTCAGAAGCAAGACACAGGGATTTTCTGACGTGGTGGCTCAGTCATATCGCAGGGATCACGATGACAACCTTAGGCCTCCCGTCGTACCCTTGCTATGAGGATCCATACCATGACAGCTCGAACCAATGACATCCCTGCTTCTCAACGCTCTTTTCAACCTCACTACTCTTATGAGAGGATATCTACCATACTATCACACTATGGCTCTCACACCTCCCTCCACCCCACCCTCTCCTTCCTCACCCACCATCAACAACAACCTCTCGGACATCTTCTCCGACTCGTCCCCCACCTCT
The DNA here is from genome assembly GCF_014066315.1 of Letharia lupina. Taxonomy (NCBI): domain Eukaryota; kingdom Fungi; phylum Ascomycota; class Lecanoromycetes; order Lecanorales; family Parmeliaceae; genus Letharia; species Letharia lupina. Next base: position 1,001,295 of record NW_023502980.1, read on the forward strand.
CCCACCACAGCCGATCCTTCAGATATCCCGCGCCTCCGTAGCACGCACTCCACAGCCGGCTACCGGGCCGGAATCTCCGCTTCCAAACAGCGGTCCCTGCAGCCCGGTTTCGACGAAGGATACTCCCTCGGCGCAGTCTTCGGGCTGCGTGTGGGTTACATACTTGGGGCGTTAGAGGGATTATGTGCTGCCCATTCGCAGGAGAGTGTGGACAGGAAGGGACTCGGGCAGTTGGTGAAGGAGGCGAGAGAGCATCTGGCCATTGAGAAGATTTTTGGGAGGGAGTGGTGGGGTGAGGATGGGATCTGGAGGTATCAGGTTCAGGGAAAGGGAGAGGAGGTTACGTTTCGGGATGTGGTTGATGCGCATCCGCTTGTGAGGAGCTGGGTAGAGAGAGTAGACCAGGAGATGAAGGTCGCAGGGGTAAAGGTGGGAAGGTTCGAGGGAAGGGAGTGGGAAGAAGGAAGAATGGACAAGGAGGCAGGGTTGGGGTGAGTTCATCGATGATGCGGCCAAGTCGACACCATATTTCAAACGCACTGGGCCTAAGTGTCGCCCCTTGCTTCATTGCTGGAGTCGCCCGCGTCCTGGGGCTTGACTTTTGCCTTGAAGAGGATCTGCTCGATAGAGCCGAGAGGTAGATACCGAAAACTATCCATTCGAACAAGATTCGAGAGGTTAAGCGTCGCCATCAACGCCTAAACAAAACCATGGAGAGTCGTCAAGTACAACAGCAGCTATGTGTGCAAATCCATCAAAGAAAGCCTCCACTATGGAATCGACCCGAATTACATCAAATTTTTGGTCCAAAGAAAAACTCGTCCAAACATTGGGACTTAAGAGACCAACTGAACATTCGCAGAAGTCCATGCCGGCTGTATGTGCCATCAAGACCTAGAGAATAAATTGCCCCAGGACAACCTGGGTTTCGACCTTGAGTGTAGCCTGCCTAGGGAATTGAAGAGCCGAGCGTTCGATGGTACCTTCTCGCCGTCATCATCCTCGTCCGTGCTGTAATCAGAAAAATGAGAATGCTCCTCTTCCATTGTCGCCGCCTGTTGCTCGTCCATCGTTTCTTTTCCTCTCGCGTGCTCTTCTAAAGGTTGCAGACTTGTAGAGTATTTGTTGAAAGAGCAAGTCTCGCTTCTCGAGAGGCACTTCCGGCAGCTGGGTATCACACCATCACATTCTGCCTTGCGTTCTCTACAGTAAGCATAAGCGAAGTCGCAGTCGCGCGATTTTGGCCTCGTTGTAACCTTGGGCATGCTGACAATGTCCGGTCCTGGAAGCGAGCTGCATGAGCCTGGCCAAGACTTCGTCTTGCTTTGCTTGTACTTCAGCGGTAGTCCTGCTATGTCCGGAATGGCGCTTGAGCCAATCGGTGTTAGCGAAGAATTTTGGCTGCCGGTGACAGTGGGTCGAGGTCCTAAGGAATCGCTACTTTGTGAAGGGGAACGGAACCTGCTTGGCGCGTCTGCCATAGCAGTCCTCGAAGATCGTAGATTGAAAAGACTGAAGGTGGGTGACTTTGGAGACGGAGGCTGGGTTGCCAACTGCGAATATGTTGCTATTTTGCGCTGATAGTGGACGCCGATGGCTGTGGAATGGGGAGCGACTTCTCTGTCGCCTGGAAGGTCATTCACAAGAGTATTAGTGCCGCTGCTTCTTGACGAGGGACAGCTCGAGTTCGTCACTGTTGTATCGTCATCGTCAGATGCCGATGAGATCTGTTGCAGTGGAGTCATTCTGTGCATCTGTTCATCGGAAGTCTCGAGCTTCATCCCGGAAACGCTATCACTCATAAGGGCGTGAGAGTACCAGCCTGGGGATTTTCTGTGCTCTGTTGGTAACAGCCTTGCCCGGTGTGCCTCGATCTTTCGGTCGACGAGAAGCAGAGCGCAAGAGGCGGATGGACAAGCTTCGTTAAGTTCGGCACAGGTCAATGGAGTGAGCTTTGTAGGTGATGGTGGTGGAGCACGGGGTACGTGTTCGCTATAACAGGTACGCCGCTCGATCAAGTCATTGCCTTGATCTGTAACAAGAACGCAAGGTTCTCGCCGAGGGAATGATTGGCTCCTGGCTCCGAGGTACAACGGGACAGGGCATTGCCTGGAGTCGCAGACAGGTGAAAGACCCGTTTCCATAAGTGAGAAGATGAAGCAAGATTCATTCGAGGTCCTATTTTAAAAAGCAATGGGTGTAAGCACTGATCCCTCCACAACGCATTCCAAAGTTCCCCGCAAAACCCCATGGGGACGTGATGTGTTTACATAAAGCAAGGGGGCTAAGCCACCCAGACGGAAAATACCGAGCTGTGAAATTTTGTCACTAAGGTTGACTTTGATCATGTCTTATATCGAGATAACGCCGCTCTCGTCAAGAAACATCTGAAAGAAAAGCGTAAGAGTAGCAGCACAGAAACTCGAACACCAAGGCAGATGCGAGGCTCGGAGATCGGTCTATAGCGCTGAACGGGGATAATACCAGAATCCTCCGGCGTCGAAGGAAGGAGGAATAGTCCTAACTTTGACCGATTTTGGCTAGAGTCCTAAGAGTATCACGAAAGATATGGAAACAATTAGGAAATAGGCCTAATGTTGATGATTAGAGCTCCGTGAATTCCACAAAGAAAGGGGGTCAGCGGTGCTCGACCCGTTTGGCAGAACTCGGATTGGGCTTTTGGAGCAGATTCTATCATATTCGGATGCTTGACTATATCAGAAGACGTCGTGAATAGCATATCGAATCTACGGGGATGCTAATAGCTCTATGCAACCCCAGAAGGTAATTGACAGGACTGGTGGGGAGGTGTCTTAGAATCTGTCTCGAGTATCAATGATTGAGCTGCGTATCGAAGTAGACAATAACGATTGTGATTTATTATTTAATGGATGTTGTAACTCCGTAGAATTGATTGAGTCTTTTTACGTTCAATGGAAAAATATGCGCGCCATGCGGCCGTTAATAAAAGGCGATGTTACGTTGAATATTACCGAAGGGACCAGCTCAGCCTTTAAATCTAGAACCCCTCGAACCGAGAAAGCAAGCCATCGGCCGTGTCTCTCAGGGTCTTACCTACATAACGATTAGCGCTGTGCGCTGGCATTCGTACCAAAAAGTGGATCTGGGAAGTGTGCGCCATCATGACCTGTTTTCTCCAAAACTCTGGAGATCAAACACTTCATTGTGGCCAATTGAATGGTCCGAGAAGCTCGCAGCAACTCGTGCTTCTCCGGCGCAAACACCGCCAAGAGTATGCAGCTCGATTTTTCCGGCTGCGCTGACCTTCCGAGACCTTCGAGCTTCCGAGATTGAGTGAGCCATTGCGGTCACTGAAGGCCTCCATTGTTGCTTCAAACACTCGGAGATGATTGTCTGAGATTCTATTGACTTTTCACATAGCATCGCCCTGTCTCCGTACGTCAGAAGGCGCCGGTGGGGTGGTGGTCGACAAGGGTATGAGCAGCTTACCGTACATTCAAGACTCTTCTGGAAGATACAAAACAAACGAAGCCCTGGAGTTCTTCCTCTTGTCTATGCGAAACAATCTCCCACGGGCGACTGCAGCTTCAGTCCGGGTCAGTGGTAAGCTTCCCCATGATTTGGATTACCTCGAGCGTTGCGCTCGCTTGTCTCCCAGCCCCCCCAGCCATCTCAACACCACGCCCAAATCTCGGTCGCCCTTCATTATCTGCGATCTACTAACCAACTGCAGTGTTCGCACCATCAGACCATTGTCTCTAAATTCCTAGACATCTCGTGCGATCCTATTGTGCGCATGCTGCCGAAGCTCGTCCCTACCAGCAAAAATTAAGCTCTTCAAGATAAATACACAACTTGTCTTCGAATTCTGTTGCACCTACACCTCGATTGGCTGCCCTGCCTCGACCGAATCTGCTCACGACTGACGAGGCCCACGAAATTCACGAATCCACCAACCCATCATCGCAACGCCAGCAGCGTCAGCAACCACTGTCTCAACAACCTCAATCACGGCCCTCGAGCTCATCAGGAAGCGCTCATACTCTCAGAAGAACTCCACGATTTGAGACGCGCAGTCGGACCCCGATCGTCGGCGGGCGAGAAGATCAAAGTTCAACAGCACGATTTGCTAAACCTACAGCACCACTGTACTCCCGTGATAGGCCCTACAGCCAAAGCCTCGGGGGCTCGAATACTCCTGCTTCTTCCACACAAAGCCTTCTCTCTTCTTACTGGCCCAAGAGAACCACCCGAGTCTCGAAACATACAGCGAACGCCATACGCTACGCCCTCGAAGCCGTCCGCGCAGATCCCGAAGGTTCGCACCCCTTGATCGAAGGTGACAAACGCCCACGGTGGACATCTAAACCCTTCACACCTGACAACGTTGAGTTGAACGCGTCAATGTCCGATTCGGCTCCTGGGGTGAGCAATGGGCGCTCACAGAATGGTGGCTCTCGCGCTGCTGTACCCGTGCCTTTTGCCGGTAATGATCGTGTTCGTACACCGACGGACATCATGAGAGAGCGTAGAGATCGAGAAGCCAGGAAGAAAGCTGAGAGTGACCGACGGCAAAAAGAACAAGACGAGGAGGAACAGCGACGAATCCAAACGGAGCAACAGTTGGAACAAGATAGAGTGGCTGCCGCTGCTGGCGTTGCCCAAAGTGGTGAGGGGACAAACTATCGGAGATCAGGAGGAGCAGTCAGGAGATCTACCGTCGAACCCACACCACAAGATACAAGCGAGAGAAGGTCGGGAGACCGAGGAAGCGGTGGCAGTACCAGGGCAAACATACCTTCAACAACCCAGCCCGCAGTCTATGCGCCTAGTAACGGTCGCTCCGAAAAGCCATCCGCGATCGCCCCAGACGATGGCGCAGGCGTGAGTAGTGTTCCCCAGCCTAGGACAAGACCTCGTGGAGCAACACTCTCGACGGGACAGCCAAGACCTGTTGAAGCCAAACCCAGACAAACGCCTCGTGCCGTCTCTGCGGCAGCTGCAGTGGCCAGTGGTCAGAAAGAATACAAGAACGCATCGATTAATGCGACTGCAGGAACTTCCCAGCTACGATTGGACCGTGGAACAGTGCCACCTGGCCAGTCCCAACCTGCACAAGATTCGACTAGCGGCTCTCAGCAACGGAGCACCACGTCCTCATTTCCTCACGCCTTCGAAAGATGGGAAACGTTATCTTCGCACTGGGAAGGTCTGACTTCCTTCTGGATTCATCGACTAGAACAAAACAAAGATGATCTAGATCGAGAGCCTTTAAATCAACAAATGGCGCGTCAAGTGACTGACCTATCTGCTGCTGGAGCTAATCTATTCCACGCCGTCGTCGAACTACAGCGGCTTCGAGCTTCTTCGGAGCGCAAATTTCAGCGGTGGTTCTTTGAGACCAGGGCCGAGCAAGAACGTTTTCGAGAAAATCAAAGCAAATTCGAGCAGCGGATACAAGAAGAGCGTTCCGCTGCCACCAACGCCCATGCTGATCTTTCGAGGATACAGAAGGAAAGAGATGCAGCCATATCCCAGAGAAAGACTGCAGAGATTCTTGTCAGAGAAAAGAATCGTGAACTATCGATCGCCAAGGAAGAAGCCCGGCGAGCATGGGAGGAGCTTGGCCGTAGAGAGCAAGAAGAGCGAGATCGCACCCTGTCACTGAAGAAAGGGCAGGCCACTTCGGTAGGTGGCGTTCACGTTGTGCCAATGGTGCAGGGAGGGAGCAGTAATAGGCCACCTACGAGAGAGGGTCCTGTCGCTGGTTCTATTCCGTCGCGATCGGCACAGGTTGAAAGTCCAACGGATGATGAGCCGGGCTATACGACCTATGATCCAGCCAGATCCGAGACAGACACTGACCCGTTCACCGAAGGCGGCCGTGTCAACCTTCCTCAGGGTGTCCGCCCTGAGGCTGATCGTCCATTACAAGCAAACGCGACGTCCCAGCCTTTCCAACAGACCTCGGACACGTCAGCTGCTGCTGTTCAAGCAGCCCGAACAGCAACCTCGTCAGGCCCACAACAACCTAACTCTCAGACAAGAACAATGCCTGCTTCGTCTGCGCCAAGTAGTGGTACCTATCTCAATTACAGGCCTGAAGGATCTGCTCCCATCACGACACAGGCTGGGAGCTCGTCTTTCTATCAACACGAGGGAACCTCGCTCCATGGTCCCGACTTCACTTCTCTCCAAGACCAGCCCCGTGTCAGTGAAGGTGATGAACGTTCTTACGTCCCATCTGTGGGTGATACACTTAGTGAAGAGGACTATGATCTTGATGAGAACGGTGAAATACAACGAGACTCTCACGGTCGTCCAATCCACGCGCGTCGTGGCCCCGGCTCCGAAGACAGCGATGAATACGATGTCCAGGAGCAGCTCGATCGTGAGCGCATGTACGGTCGAAGCTATGGCTCTGGGATTGCTGGCGTTGAATATGGTTCTGGTCCCCCTGCCGCTCCAGGTCGCCAAGAATCGAGTACGCCAGATTATTCCGGAAGTGGGTTCGGCGCAGGATGGGAGGCTCTGCCGCGACATCATCATCCTACGCGACTCAGCGATGTTCTAGAGGAGGACGAGAGAAGCCGTGCAACACCAAGCAGGGCTAGCCAAAACAGCAGAGGCATGCGCTGATGGACTATGTCGTTTTGGCTGCTTCTCTACCTGCATACACTAATGTTCGAAGGGCGTTGAGTGGTCGCATTGGTAGCACCTAAGCGGAGGCGCTACTTCAGGTGATCATCTTGAGCGATTTTATGCGTTCACTTCTTGAGAAATACGTTTCACGGCATGTCACAAGGGTTGAATATACCTTTGTCTGTACAAAAAATGTAGTGCATCATAGGCCAACTAGAATAAACAAGACTTTCCCCTTGAGCCTTGTACACAACCATACGGAGTACTCATGAGTCTACTCGTAATGATGTATGTGAGTCATAGTATGCTCGATATGAAAAGAAACCCGCGCTAGCCTGAATGGGATCTCATCTCTAAATTGTCTCCAAAAACCCGTAAATCTTCGATTCACCAATGCAGGTCTCTACAATGTCCTCCCTGTGCCCAAGGGCATTTCATCTCTCAAACTCGACTGTAGTAGACACTGCTCGCCATACAACATCCTCTGTTGCCCGCTGCCTTCGAGAACCTGGTCCGTGGCGACCAATCCCAAGTCCCGGTAATAAACAATCTTTCAGATTACGCTCTCGTCCATTTAGTACCGCTCCACGCCGCGCTGCAATCAAAACTATCCAGCAAGCTAAAGCTCGTGCACGCTCCGGCGTAAGCCTTACCAAATGCCCATTGGCAGGCCCCAGATGCTGATTCAATCTACAACAGCCCTTCTCCGCCTGGGGAGCTGTCGCCTTCCTTGCTGCCGGCGTCGCAATAACTTTCTATTTCAGAAATGAAAAGGCACGATTGGAACGGCAAAGGGTGGCTGAAGCTGCAAAAGGGGTAGGGAGACCGAAAGTTGGGGGAAAATTTGCGTTACTGGATCAGGAGGGAAAGACATTCACAGATGAGGATATGAAAGGGGGTTATAGTTTGGTGAGTGTCTCTAACCGCCTCTACGGGAGGACTCGTCTGATCGATGTTCATCTTTAGGTCTACTTCGGCTTCTCCCACTGCCCAGATATTTGCCCTGAAGAGCTTGACAAAATGGCCAACATGATCGATCTGGTTGCCTCTACCACGCAAAACCGCATCGGCGCCAACTCCTTCGTCGATCCATCGTCACGCAAAGCTCCTCTTCTACCGCTCTTTATTACTTGTGACCCGGCCCGAGACACGCCTGCTGTTTTGAAGCATTATCTGGCGGAATTCCATCCAGGTCTTGTAGGCTTGACGGGGACATGGGAACAAGTCAAGGATGTGTGTAAGAAATATAGAGTGTATTTCAGTACGCCAGAGGGTGTGAAACCGGGGATGGATTACCTGGTAGATCATAGTATTTATTTCTATTTAATGGGTAAGACCGGTTTCTCACATGATCGTTGTGTAGCTAATGGAATTACAGACCCAGAAGGCGATTTCGTTGAAGCTATAGGTCGACAGCATAGCGCTGAGCGCGCTGCTAAGATCATTGTTGAGCATATGAAGGATTGGAAAGGAGGTGTAAAGCGATAGCATGAAAAGTAAAGCGTTAGGATCCTCGAAAGTTGTGAAAGTCCCGTCGAATCTCATCTCACAATACTCTTTGCCCACAACACTTGTTCATTCCGTGTGCTACAACCCCGAGGCTCAGACATATATCCATGGTCAACAAACAAGATTCTGATGAACCGCACGATATCATCATGCCACCGAAGAAGGCACAGTGGGGTTTGACCAGTTCAACCGTAAAAGCAGAGGACATCAACCCGCAGTCTTGCGCTGATTTCAGGCGCAAATGGACACCAACGGAGTTTTGCAACCTGCCATTGTCCGAGCGAACAGCCATTCTTTCGAGATTGCTTACCAGCTCCGATTCGCTTTTCATCGTAGAAGTGGACGGCGGATACAATTTTGCCACGGAATACAACCCCATTCACGGGGCAATGCCCTTGCTCTATGACATCTGCACCAACAAGCAGATCGCTCGAGAGGCCTGTGAAGTGTTCTATCAGGTAGATACAGTCCCGTCAGATGTGTCAATGGACGGGACTCTTACCCGTTTCTCAGAACAACACGTTCATTCTGTCCTCTCGTTGGCTTCCTCACATGGTTTTAGATCAGAGAAACACGTGGATAATGCGTGAGACAATCCAACCACACCTCCTGTTTCGCAGCCTCCACATCCTTCTCGATCACTACGAACCTCAAACGCCGAATAAGACCCCACTCGAACTTGCCTGCCTCCTGTCTTGTACAAAGTTGGACCGCCTCGACATTGAGATTTGTACCCCAGAAATCCTCGCAAATGACCCCGAAGGTATAAAGAAACGATCAGTCAAGAAGGCAATGGCCGGTACGTTCTATCTTCCCCATTCATGTCTCATGGGTCGCCATACATGTCTCAAGAGTTCTCTGCTCCTAAGACATATCTCGCGACTCAGAATTCCTCGCGAAATAGTAATGCTGACACCGAAATTATCAAGTCGGAGTTGTGATTCGCCAATTGATGGAGAAGTTCGGAGTGGCATTGAAAGTGTGGATTGGAGGCCCAGGTTTCGCTACCCAGGGAAAGGAAGACATTACCTGGATGTGGGACAGGCCTAGTGGGGAGTTGGCCAGGGTTGTGTTAAATGGAAGGGGGACTGAGAGTCAAATGATCATGCATTTGATGTGGACGATCTGGTCGAAGAGATGAGAAGGATGGTAGCGGTGAGGATGGTGATTATGGGGGAAGTGATGTCTCAATATGATGGTTGCAAAGGCTTGATAGAGACGAAATTTGATAGTATCGAGGGCAGAGAACCAAGCGTCAACTGCATCTACTAAGGTAGGATACACGCCTCAAGAAGCCTGAGAAAAAAGGATTGAAAGTCATCCTACGATATACTATGATATGATACTGGCCTCTCGATTATCACAAAGGAGGCCAAACTTCCAAGATATGTTGACAATAACGTAAGTAGTGGTGTAGCAGTCTCCAAAAAGGCTTAGCCTGTTTGTGCTCTGATATCATCCCGCTGCCGGTCTGACCACCTCGACCACCAGCCGCCAGCCACCAGAGCGGGCATCAATCCTTCCAACAATGCAATCTTCGCCTTCATTGGACACTGTGAGGATGTAAGCTGCGGGGTCCCCGACCGCCTTTGTAAAGCGGGCGGACTGATAGTTTCCCTCACTACCTTCCATATCAGTAGTTGCTGCCTTGCGGCTCTCTGATATATATCTAGATAACGGTCTGTTCCTTGAGCGTTCATACCCATCATAAGCTTACGACTCTCTGAATACCAAGCTGTATTCTTGTTTTGACGCTACTTTCATCTGTCCTTTCGAAGCATCATGGGCCGCCAAGCTATTTTCCTCTCAGACGAGAAGCCTGAGGATGTTGAAGGTTACCCAGATTACTCGAAGAATGGCGATAAGCTGAGACCCTCTGCAAAGCACTTTCCCATAGGATCTGAGACCGAAGCATCCGCGTCTCCAATCAGAGTGTTTGTGAAATGGGCTCTTATATGCACTCTCATTGTTCTGGCAATGACCTTTACCTTGGAGCTTTTTGAACCCCAAAGCAGCAAGGCACGTCGTTCTCTTAGAAAGACTGTGTATGTGGATCACTAACAGACGATGCAGAGTCCTGCATCCCAACATAGCTATTATGGCGAAATACCCAAGACTTGTCCGGGCACCAAACATAGGAAGACCTTGAGCTTCGACTTCAACAAGCCGACCGAATTGGCGTTCGCGCAGGAATCTCACGATCTCAAACGCCATGGCCCTGACTTCGGTTTCGTACGTACAGTCGGCAAAGTAGAAGTCCTCAAACAGGATTCACTCTCGAATGTCAGAATCGCTCTTGATATCAGGAGCTCCGATCCTCAGCTTACGAGCTCCGAGTCGTTGAGCGTTGTAAAGTCAGGCTCGGCTCTGACAGTCAAGACCCCAAGGAGGACGCCGAGAGAGTCATCGTCAGCCGGTGGAGCTGAATTGCCATGCATCTACGTAGCTGCAACTGTATCGATACCTCCAGGGACGACTCTTGAGAACCTTGGAATCAAGACCGAGACCCTGTCAGTTACATTTTTTCCCGGGCTAGACTACGCCATCACAAATCGTACCGAGATCAATGCACACTCCGCTTCCTTGTCACTTGCAACAGACGAGCCTCCATCTATCGTTATCAATTCCCGAGAGACAAGGATACATCTGAACTCCGGCTCAGTCACTGGTTCATACCCTCTCTATGACACCTTGGACATCTCGACCACATCAGGCTCCATCGATATTGACGTCGAACCCAAAGATGCCGAGGAAGGCAATGTTCAACCTGCTATTCTTCGCCTCTCCTCCCAGAGTGGCTCCATCCGCGCCTTGACATCCACAGTTTCGGTACCCGCTCGAGACTACCAAATGACAGTCAAATCGCTCAGCGGTAGTATCGACGCTACACTTCTGCACGGATCACGAACCTCAATGCGGTCAAACAACGGACGCATCAACGCAGATCTATATCCCTACGGCCACAATGACTCCCGTACAGATATCAACACGCATTCCCAAAGCGGCAGTACCGATATCACTGTCCACTCATCCCTCTCCCATCCAATCGATCCGATTAGGAAGCTCTACTCTGAACATCATGGCTTGTCGGGCAGTTTGAATCTATGGTATCCAGCACAGTGGCAAGGGACGGTTAAGGGCAGTACTTTGAGTGGGGGTATCGATCTAGATTGGGATGGACTAAAAGTGGTTAAGGATGAGAAGAGGGGCTGGGTTAAGAGGACCATCGAGGCTGTCAGAGGAGAAGGGGAGAGTCAATTGATTTTCTCTGGCAAATCGGGGAGGGTGAATTTGGGTGGAGATAGTGGCGGAGGCGTATTTGCTGAGAGGAAGGTTTGAGGTGGTCTATGGAAAAGGCCCGCCTCAGCAGGTATTGGGGAGGATGAGACTCGGATACAAGCCAGGAGCTCTTCTATGAGAAAGGATGATGACGGCATGATAAGACAAGGGTGATGACTGGAGATGCTGGAGCATCTGTCTTGGGTGAATAAAGGGGGTGATTTTGATCATTTTGTAAGAAGCAGCCGTCGGAGTCATGTGTCTTCCATCAACACCTTTTGGCCATCTCCAATAGAAATCAAGCAAATATTGAATGAATCCATTCGAGATGAGATTGGCTACCGCATAAACAAAGTGACATTTTGGAAGCTTCTGGAAGCGGAGAAGCGAGCCTTGTCCACGTATGAGGCCAAGCAAGCTCAGAGCTCCAACCATCTTGATCCTTGAATTTCATTCTTTTTTTTCCCCAACTGTTTTAGGCAATAGTTGAAGAAATCTACCAAAGCACAATTGGCCCCCACCATCTTGATCTTTGGTGCTGTACCCTAGAGAAGTTGTACTGTCTGGTGCTGTTGTAGATTGAGCTTAACTGCAGGGATCGCCTGGGCACGAAAACCTTCCCTCCACTACTTTGCACCTACCCGGCGCCATTAACACTTATGGGCCTTTTCACTAAATCCTCACCCAAGAAGAAGACCGAGCCTGACACCAAGGAAAATAAGACGTCATCTTCCTCTTCTTCACCACGACCACGACCACGACCACGAAAGTCTCCCTCAAAATCTCCAGCAAAGTCCTCGGCACCATCACCCACAAAGTCTATCCGGGGCCAGGAGCAACCATACCGAAAAGGTTCCTGGTCACGAAGCACACACCGCACACAATATTCCGCCGACACACATCCTTTGAATCTGCCGCCTGACGAGCGGGAGCGCCGTCGCTCGGCAATGTCTTCAGATGGCGAGCAGGATGAGGACAGGTACCAAATGGATGTCGATTCCGAGACCTCGGGAACATATCAGCATACCAACGGACTGTCGGATCACGACCAAATGAATGGCAATGGCAGTCCTATTCCTCCACCACACAAGACACCGTCACCGCCGCCAAAGCCAGCATACGATCCTGAGGCGTGCAAGGCTACAGGAAATAAGTATTTCAAAGCGAAGGACTACACAAGGGCTGTCCAAGAGTACACGAAAGGTGAAGACCGCCGCCCGGTTCTTAGGATCCACCTCGCTTCATGTATGGGGTTGGCTAATACCTATTGCACCCTCTAGCCCTCGCTGTTGAACCTCGATCGGTCACTTACCTCTCCAACCGAGCCGCTGCTTACATGTCCGCAAACCGATTCGAGGAAGCACTAGAAGACTCAAAGACCGCCGATGAAGTAGAAACACGGAATCCAAAAGTCCTTCACCGATTAGCCCGAATATACACCAGCCTTGGTCGGCCATCGGAAGCCATCGATGTTCTCGACCGTATAGCCTCCTTCCAAACAGTAACACAACAGGACCGGTCACCAGCACAGTCGATGCAGACCGACATAAAGCGAGCAGAAGATGCTGTACGAGAAGGAACTACTGGCTCTATGGCAATACACGCCCTGAATCAAGCTGAGCGAGGATTGGGAGTTGGTGTCGCGAAGCCAAGAAAATGGCAATTGCTGCGAGGAGAAGCTTATCTGAAGATGGGCAACCCCAATGCACTGGGTGAGGCGCAAAATGTGGCAATGTCATTACTACGCAAGAACAACCAGGATCCAGAGGCTTTGGTATTGAGGGGGAGAGCTCTGTACAGTCAAGGGGAGAACGAGAAGGCTTTGCAACATTTCCGACAAGCCCTGAGCTGCGATCCTGACTTCAAGGATGGCGTGAAGTACCTCCGAATGGTGCAGAAGCTGGATCGGATGAAGGAAGAGGGCAATACAGCTTTCAAGGGAGGCAGATTCAAGCAAGCTGTCAGTCTGTACAGCCAGGCTCTGGAGATCGACCCGAACAACAAGGGAACAAACTCTAAGATACTGCAAAACAGAGCCATGGCGTCGATAAAGGTATTTTTTATACCTTCTCTTTCATATAGCTACAACGTCTAATACCCATTACAGCTCAAAAACTACAAATCCGCCATCTCAGACTGCACCCGCGCCCTCACTCTCGACCCCTCCTACACCAAAGCCCGCAAAACCAAAGCTCGCGCCCTCGGCGAATCCGGCGACTGGCAAACCGCCGTCAACGAATACAAAGCCATTGCTGAATCTTACCCTGAGGAGCCTGGTATTGCAAAGGAAATCCGCAACGCAGAGCTCGAGCTCAAGAAGGCGAAACGCAAGGACTACTATAAGATCCTTGGAGTGGAGAAGGATGCCACTGACAATGAGATCAAGAAGGCGTATAGAAAGTTGGCGATTGTGCATCACCCCGATAAAAACCCCGATGATGAGAGTGCAGCGGAGAGATTCAAGGATATCGGAGAAGCGTACGAGACATTGAGTGATCCTGAAAAACGCGGGCGATATGACAGTGGTGAAGACCTCATCGACCCTAGCGAGATGTTTGCACAACAGGGTGGTGGCTTCCCGATGCAAGGGGGCCCAGGTATGAATATCAGTCCGGAGATGCTGTTCAATATGATGGGTGGTGCAGGAGGTGGTGGCGGTGGGTTTTCGTTCCAAAGTGGGGGCATGGGAGGAGGCAGTCCGTTTGGGGCGGCTGGCGGTGGAGGTGGGAGGTCGAGGCAGAGGGGTGGCTTTTCCGGGGGGATGCCGGGTGGCTTTGGATTCTGAGACTGAGGGAGCCGAAGTGTGTGAGCAGAGAGAAGGAAGATGATCGAGTGTCCGCCGTACATTCTGTTTGGAAAGGGGAACCGATTCACTGTCTAGAGGGGGCGGCATTCAATCGGAACCACAGCATGCCCAATCAGGCATCCAGGAGGGGCATCTCCGAACTACGAATCGATATCATACGCTTTATCATAGAAGGGGTTGAGATCATAGATCTTTCTTACGCAAGGAACAACACGTTGTACAATGCTCTGTCCCTCTACGGCAACACCAGTGCCCTCAAGTCTTCTATTCAAAGAGATGACGAGCATCAGACCCGTTCCGGTTTCTCGATAGGGGTCGTGGGCCTTCCAAAACAGAATTGAGAAATTTAGTATGTGATCTTCGACTGGGTTTTGTCATTGTTTTAGTCGACGGCATGGCGTCTCAAGGAAATGGAAGTTTGCACACGGTATTCAACAAGAGATGCATATTAGCTTCCATCATGTACACAAAGCACCAATGCTATTTGAACAAGATCCACTCAACTCGTCGTCTCCCCATCCACCAGCTTCTCCCCTGCTAAGACCGTCGCCTCCTTGCCCTTCACCCCCGGACCTTTCTCCCTCCTCAGACTCCCGCTCCTACTCCTCCCTCCTTCCTCCGTCTCCTTCTTGGCCTCCTTCAGAAGTTCTTTCCCCTCGTCCATCTTCCCCAGTCGCAGCACTAGTCCTGTATTCTCCCTCTGCAGCGCCCCGACCTGTTCCCTCAGTATATCTCTCTCCTTACTCACGACCTCGAGCGCCTGCTTCATCTCATCTTTCTCCCTGGTTAGTCGCCTTTTCTCGTCCTTGTCCTCCTCCTTTCTTTTTCGCTCTTCCGCTTTGGTTGCCTCCTTTTGGCGCTTCGCTTCCAGCTTTGCGACTTCCTTCTTGTACTTTTCTTCTTGCTTCGCAACCTCCTTTGCGTGTTTTTCTTCGGCTCTTTTGATTCGTTCTTCCTCTTTTGAGGTGAGTTCCTCTTTATCTTTCAGCTCCTTCTCGCGAGCTTTCGCAAGGTTTTCATCTAGTTTCTTTTTGCGCTCGTTGAGCTTCGCGAGTTCCTTTTCGTGCGGTGACATTGCGGCAATGTCTTTGGAGTTGGATGATCTGGTCTGCGAAGTGGCTGACTTGGCAGATAGCGTGTCGTCGAAGTGGTCTTCTGCGCTCGCAAACGACGCAACGCTGGAGGCGGAGCTGACGGTGCGACTGAGGGTAGCACTTATGCCATTAGGAATACTTGTTACCTCATCGATAGATTGCATAGACTGCGTATGCGGGTGACTGGGAAGGCGGTCGATGACAGCTTGAGGGGCATAGCTCTCAAGGCCGGCATATGCAGCATTGGCCACTGTAGCTACCAGTCCTCCTTGCTGGGCCGGCTCGGCGGGTGCTGTTGCCATCTCGACGCTCGTACGCTGAGGGACTGCTATTGAAGGCGCTTCGGCCCCATAAGCCTCGCCGTCCAAGCCAGCCAAATGACCATTGGTGTCGTAGGCTTCTAGCCCCTCGCGCGTCTTTCTCTGGACATGCTCCAAGTCGCCGTTTTCCAAGGCTTCCACTTCGTCCTGTGGATGTTCTTTTTTACATGCCCAATCGAGGAATTTGCTCGCATCAGCGACAATGCTTCCGGGCGTCCCTCGCTCGACCATGAATCGCGGCACGCTCCCTCCCGGGTCACTCCTCGTAATCATGATCCATTCTACCGGGTTCAACTCAGCGTCGTCATGGGCGTCAGGATCATCCATCGCTTCTCCCTTCGCACTAGCCCCCCTGGAGCCGGCGAAGGAAATTGTCTTGCCTCTTTTCCGACCCTCCTTAGCCACCTCGTCTGCTGCAGCTGGCGTTAGCTGACCGTCTCCGTCCAACAACTCTTTCCCGGACTCCTTGAGTTTGCGGTCCGCATTGCGTAGAAGGAGCTCTTTCTCAAGAGGCGGAGAATGTTCTCGTGGTCGAGCGACTTCGAGCAGATCTGTAGTAGACGATGCCTTCTTTGACTTTCTAGGTATCTCGCGTATGAACTCGACTGATTCGTACTGCCCTCTTATGAAACCGTCCCTCGGTGGGCAATCCGGATGTCTGCACGGCTTGGAGATGACCATGAAGTGCCTAGGGGTATCGGTATATCGTTGAGTTCTTGATTTAGCGCCATCAGATGCCGAAGAAGAAGGTCGCGAAGCTAAAGACTGGGGTTCGCTTAAGGCAGAGGAGGACGTGAGTAGCAATGTGACGAAATCCCGCGGTGTCGTAGGTCCTGGAAATTGTGCAGATAAATGGTACACTGCCATCTTGTCAATACCAATCCCATCCCACAAGAATCAAAGGCTTACCCTCAATTGTCCCTGCCCCCTCAATGCGCCTCCGCTCCACCCTTCTCTCCCCACCAATTCCCCGTATGTTACCTTCCCCAGGCCCTCCTTGCACCTCCAACGTCTCCGGAAACTCTCTCTGCAAACCCAGCTTCCACTTCTTGAAGCCCAGCCCCTCATGTACGCTCCTCCTGGCAAACCACGCCCCGTTCCCGTCCTTGCCCCCCAGCTTGTAGACCGCCATACCCAGCGGATTGTCCTTGGCATTTAATTTGATCGGCTTGCCCCATTCTTTCTGTAAGCTGATATGTGAGGGATCGAGCGGTTCTGAGCGAGCGGAGGAAGAAGAGATCTCGGAGACATTTGAGGCTATGGATGCGCTGGTGGAGGAGCGGGGTCTGGTGGAGACGAGTGGATCATTTGGAGGTGGGAGGGGGACCGAGTCGATTATTGTTTGGGCTTCAGTGAAGGCATTTTGTAGGTAGGATATGGTTTCTGATTCCGCTGTTGGGACGGAGGAGAATGGAGTCGGACTGAGGGACTGGAGAGCGCTGTGAAGGGCGGCCATGGTGGGGAAAGTATGCTGGATTGAAAGAAGGATGAATCTCTAGAATATCTGAGCCAATTGGAAAGCAAATCTTCTTTTTCGATGCAGCTCAATGGTAAGCGTAATGATCCTAGTGAGACGGCAAGCAGAAGTGATGTATCCTCGAGTTGCAGGTAAATGGCTCGAGGAGTATGGTAGGATCAAGTGAAGGGAGTGAATAGGTACGTAGGAACATGTTGGCTATTTACAGAGCGTCAAAAAGTCATTGAATCGTGGCAATGTGGTATATATCATGCTCGTTTGTCAAGGTGGGCAGCTTTTTAGCAGGATGTCGATGATGACACCACCAACACCGTGTTTCGGAAACCGGGTCATGTCTTCCTTTTCGCGCTTCAACACAAGTCCGACTTGGCATACCTGTCATCTCTGTTGAGTGAGTGAGTGAGTGAGCGAGCATTTATATCAAGTGTCATGAACGAGCAAGGGTAGTCTCAGTAAGAATGTCTGTATTTCACATTTTTATTACATTTATATGTAAAGAGCGCAGCTCATGTCCAGCACCCGGTTCCTCCCAATCAATGGTCGGCTTCCCAGAACCCAGTTCCAAGCGTAGGAGATGACCCTACAATCCACGTTGCTGCCAGCTTCCACAGTCCCGAGTTTGAGTACGACCACAAAGAAGACCACAGACCCTCCCTCGAGTTCCGCCACAGGCTTCCCTCGATGCGCTATCCACCGAGACTCGGTCCGATATCCGCGGGCAACAACGCAGCCACCCCGCATACCAGTATGCTCCCCTCTCCTATTAGGTATTGTCGTCGTCCGCCTACCATCCAGCTAGCACACAGTGCCAGAGTAGACAAGACGCCGGGTAATGCAAACCGACTCTCAGGATCTTACCACCTTTGAGCTGGGCGCTCCCTGTGAGACGACATGATGAAAGAAAAAGGCAGAAAAGGCCGGACATTTGTCTACTCATTCCGTTGCCGTGAGGCCGCCGATCTTGTATAAATGCAGGATTTTGAACCTCCCAAAGAGTCGATCGAAAGAAGTGAAGAGGGTGGTCCGGACCAGCCGATGCCAATGCAGGGAAACCAAGAAGAACAGCAACGCTCGCTAGAATGACGCAGCAAATAACACAAAAGCAAAGAAGTGGGTATTCGGCTCTAGTCCATGTCGATGATTCTGATGATGACGCCTGTAAGCTTGTGGCGCGGGTTCGTCTCGTGGGCTCGTGAAAGAAGTCTGATCCGCTCAAAGTCCTGCTGAGGCCCAAGCTGTAGCCGCTAATGCTGTGAAGAGATGACCAATGTAGCCAACGTGACTTTCACATGGCATATGGTATCGGCGCGAAGCTCTGGTAGTTGTCCCATCCAAAGCCACCGAAGCCACCCCAGCTCATACTCGTGCCACACTGTTGTGATTGCATAAGCGTGCTAGGTAAAGGTAGCTCCTGAGACATTGGCGCCGACGAAACCGGAAGGCTGTAGTACTGTGGTGGACTTGGGCTTTCCGCAGTGTATGGATCGCTGCTGTATGACGTCGTTGGCGAATTCATAGCTGGGACATCACCAAAGTACAGGTTGGGATCCAGGTCCATGCTTGTCCAAGTGCCCGTTCCGTACCCAGAATCCGCTGATGTGTACACAGTACTTGACGAAGCGTACTTCCACGACTCTGGTGCAGCAGAGTAATGCGAGGGCAAACTTGGCTGCCACCAGTCCTCGGCACCTGTTGAGCTTGGAAGGACTGGAGTTGGACGGACGGTTTCGACGGGTCGCGGCGGTGGTGGTAGAAGTGGGAGGAACATGCCCATGATCGCGGTCTTGACCTCTTCACTCCTTCCGCAAAGCAACTCGCCAGCACCATCCTCTTCCAATCCTTCTAGGGCCATGGCACTCGTACGGTAGACATACTTGTTGGCGGCTTGAACGAAGTCCTCTTGCAATTTCTTGAGCTGGACCTCCTTCTCCGACCAGTTGTAAGTATGGTCTGAAGTGTCTTTGGAGTGAACCTCCTTGTGGAACTCTACTAACGACTCTATCGTCTCTGGCGTGAGCTTGAAAGCGACTTCGTTCTGTGAGACCATGTCGACATGGACGATATAAGCTTCGATGGAGACCATCCTGTAATTGAAGACGGCTTCTATCAAAGGATTATCGTCATGCACGAGTTCTGAGTCTGGTGCCTTTGGAAGCAGGAGCGAGCAGAGAGTCCATATCGCCGAAGGGGATGAGAGAGTCTCAGTGAGGCATCGAAAGTGCTGTGGTACACTGTTGAGCGGCCTCTTGATCTTGTTTATCCTCTTGAGAGTAGCGGTCAACCATGGATCTACCTTGGTGTTGAGTACTATGTTAGGAGCGGAACGGGTTGCGAAAGCAGCAGCGGAGGCGGGTAGTAGTTGAGCAGGCATTGTGTTGTGAAGGGTTATGTTGATGATATGCGACAGGATGTAGAGCGGTGGGATTTGTGGAAAGTATGAAGGAAATGGTCAAGAAAAAGAATAAATTAAGTGGCGGTCCCAAGACAAGGGAAATAATGTGCACGCCTGAGGTAAAGAGGTAGAAGAAATATGGAAGGAAGAAAAAAAAGTCGGTGGTGGATGTGGTGGCACCGAAGGAGAGTGAGGAGTAAGGGCACGATATTCTGCGGGGGTCGCACCATATTATAACGAACAGAATGATTTGACTGGGCAAGCGCAGTCGGTTTCCCGCAAGACCAGAGCGATTTAGCATCATGCAAGTTCCAGTTGGGATTCAGCAGTGTTATGCAGCTTGTTATGGAAGTAAACCCAAAACACGCATACAGTTGCGTGAGATGCGCGCTGATTCTTGCACTTGTGCCATCCTCGGCAAAAAGGCCGCGCCAGGCTGGACCTCCACAGCCCCCAAGGCTTGCCGTCAGGGTGGATCCGTCATGCAACTAGAAACCAAAGACTTTTTTCCATGCTAAGAATGTAAGTTGCTAAGAAAATAACAGTAACTTGAGAATTCTTTTTGCTTCCGCTGGGAATTCGAAGCAAGCAGCCTTGCAGTGGTTCGCGAGTATGAAAATTGTATAAAAGATCATGACCATCATCAAATCGCTGTGAAGGTGAGGGCGGTAACCCGGAAAAAGAAAGTCACACGTACTCGTACATAGACTTTCGCCAAACCATTTGAATTGAAATAGAACACATCAGTCATCCTCGACTGGTAGCCTTAATACCTAGTTGAAGGGTCTTCCACATCCTGCGGCGGCGGTAGGTACCTAAGAGTAGCAGCAAGTGCGGGCGACACCATGGTACCTAGGTGGTGGCGTGCAGAAGTGTGTTATGAAGATTCAGAGCTATTGATGCATCTGCGTTACTGCTTGCCTCGGTACGAAACAAATGAAAGAATGCCTCCTGATCACCCGGGGGGGTCATGGCGGCAGCAGCAGCATGTTGCCCCTTGGTGCGGGGGGGACTACCGCGTTCGACAATATCAATCTCCTTTCAGCTCCACGTATAGAGTACGAACGGCCTTTTTGCTGCTTTGAGAAGGGCGAGCAACAATCAAAGCAACGATGGCAGCATTCCGCGAGATCACGAGCCACGCGAGGAAACGGGGTACTGGTAGTTGGAGAGGGAGATGCCTGGAGGACCAGTCGATGGCCTGGTGCGCGATAGATGCGTGATAGCTGAAAGGTTCATGTGATGGTGTGGGTGTGCTTTGGCCGCTTCTTGGACGAGATTCGTTGAGTGGGAGTGAACTTGCGGTAGGAACATGAGCTTGATGTTGAAAACCCCTGCTGCGTGGTGTGATTGGCCGCGTGGCCTCGGACTAACTTTCTGTGTGAGTGTTATTCACTCATTCTACTACCTACTCTACAAAACAATAGACCTAATCAATCATAATACCCTCGAATCTCACACTCAACACTCTTACAGAATCTTTGCTCAAGTGTAGGCGACCGTTTGCAAGGCTCATGACGACTTCCGGGATGCTGCCATGTGGCTGATCAGTGGTGGCTGTGCGCTGGGAAGATCGTTCACTAGCGCCGGTTCTAATTGTAGATTTTCGGAGGTCGCGAAAGCGCAGTGCAGACCGTGCAGTCGTACTGGTGCAGATGCGGACGAAACGATATCCTGGTTGAAGCGCCGGGACTCACCAAGTTCAGTCATGAGACAGAAACATTAATAATCGGCACCGGAAGGACCGCCACGTTTGCAACAGCGTATCGATTATAATTTTCCTACATTTCTCAATATCGAATCTATGTGTCGATCTCCACAAACTCACACTAGGTATCGATAACCGCCGGGCTTTTGCCACGCGATATCAGTATCGCATTTTGTCATTCCAAGACACGGCCTTGATAGCGGTGGGGGGAAATCGAGGGTTTCCGCTTATCCGCGCTTAGGTACGGCGAAGCAATCAGTCAACCATTGAACCAGACTTCTTTTTTCTTCAACCTTCATAAAGTAGGTGGTCGCGAGCGCCGAGAAGTGCCTTCCGTCAATCTGAAACGGCTGGGAACGTTTCAGGTATTGGGTGATGCAAATGCTTCTTGGAGTCATAGTTGCATAATGCACTAAGGAATGCCCGCGGTCTTCAATTCACGTGTACGTCGAGCTTAGAGCGTGTTCGAAAACGCGTATGGCGTGTTCGTGTCGATTAAAATCACGAGCCTTGCACCAACAGCACGAGGACAGCGATGGAAACTCGAAGGAGCTTGAGGTTGACAGAGGAATGATCTAGGAGGACGTGAAGTCCGCGAAAGTTGAGTAGAGGGGTTAACTGTCTGTTTCTAGAAACTAGCCCGAGATCTCAGTCCGTGCTCCCTCTACCGCGCCATGTCGTTCTGCCCGCAATTTTCATATATTCGTTTGGTCTGAGACCAGATGAGCTCAACGTTTCCCTTTTCTAATTCAATAAATATAAGGAATGAGCCTCCAGGGGACCTTCTCCCTATATACCTCCCAATCCTTTCCGTACTTCCTCATGCACTTCTCTTCGTCCCTCATCTCGCGATGTACAAGGAGAATAGCAAAATACACAACATAGAAGTATGTGATGGCCATGCCCCAACCTCTTGCCTCACCTTGTACGACTGGAGAGCGCGTTGGTGTACCTCCGAATATGGACCCATCAGCTGGATGATCACTCAATGAAGAGCTCTGCTGCACCATATACCCAGCAATCCCCGTTGGCAAGCAGTATGACCATGCCATGATCCAATCGCCGAGATAGTTAATGTGTCTTGTTATACCCCACCAGCCAGAGATTAGGAGCTTGCTTCCAGATTTTGTCTCTATGTATTTCAGGTGTGCAACCTTAGGATCCTTAGGATTGGTCCGGAATCGGTTCTTCTCGTTGTTTGCGCCACGGAAAATATAGTAACCAAAGCCTTGGACCGCGAATAAACCAGCGAGACCTGCGTATCCGAGATCGACAGGAAACACTGCGAGATAGCGCGCTTGCAACGAATAGATGAATGGTAGCCACGCAAGATCTCCAAAGGCCAGCATAAAGCCGAAGCCGTCAGTGGTTATGTCCATAGTTGTCAAGATGGCCGGTTCCATGTATAGGGCGTCGAAGACGTATAATGCCTGGAAAAATGTGATGAAGATGATGCTGTCACTGACATAGCCATAGACTTTGTACTGGTGCGCACAGAAAGCCAGATTGAGTAACACCCAACCCAACATGCCCGGTCGAAGCTCGCAGAAAGCTTTGATGTCGATAGTGCCGAACACAGGTAGAGTCACACGAGGGTTGAGTTCGCGGCCGATAAACCAATCGTAGACGAGATTCCCAGAGTGTCCACCAGGTGCCAATTCTCTCTGTTCTTTGTTGCCTGCTTTCACCGAGAAGCTTCGGGCGTACACGAAACATGCGAGCGAGAAGGCGACGCCCAGGTTCACAGTGATGAGTTGCGTGTAGTTGTCCCAAATGAAAGTCCACAAAGGGAAGTCTGGTCCTTGTACGAAGGTCCCCAAAGCAGCAGCGCCAATCACAGTCACAGCAGAGCTGAACGCTGTTGCAAAATTAGCCAGGTCCTGCACAGCCAGACTGGCTTCATCTACCATTGAATTTGTACTTTAGCCTTCCACCAGATGAAAGCTCCACACCCTCGGTCAGTACACCAGGAAGAGCAGCCTGGAGCACCAGGCTCAAGAAGTAGTAGCCTAATACCCATACTGTGACCTTGGTGCTGATCAATCCTTGGAAGCCCGGCCAACCAGTTTCTTCCTTCAACTTGGCTACCGTGAGGCTCCAAGGGTGTAGAGCAGAGGGTACAGGACAGCCGGAGATGTCATTGCAGAGGAACGTTGCTAGGTAGCAGACAAGTGGTAGCCCGAGAGAAGTCGCAAATGCCCCGAGACTGAGTATCCATTAGTTTTGTTGAAGGCTTCCGCTGCTTTCGCGGAAAGCTTACGGTCCGCCAAATTCATAGCCATGAGAGGGTTCCGATGGAAGCACCGATTTCCGCTCACTCTTTGACATTGCTGCAGGAAATTTGAGCTTTTTCCAATTTCAGGTATTTGTCAAATTGAAGGGTACAGTAGTTTTCTACCTTGAAAAGGTGAAAGAATCAATCAAGCTAGGATGTAAACAGCTTCAGGTTATAACCTCACCCGAAGTTGCAAGTTGCAATATCCCTATGCTATACGAGTAGGACGTTCTAGTACGGAGTAGCTCATTTTGCATTAAATTTGTGCGCAAATCATACGAGTAGAGTACAGGGCTGACGTACTACTATCTAGTTTATGCAGGGTTTATGAATCCCTGTCACCCTCGGTCCTGAAAGAACCAGATCAGCAACTGCCTGAATACGATTCTACGGTTATACCGGATGATATCCTTCCAAAGAAACCGATGCAACTATATTACAAGAAACTGAATAAAGTGCGTGATACGATCCTGACCTGACTGACATATACTTCGCTCGAGGTCGCAATGCGCCCCAAGCTCCCCGCCGCCCTCCTCCCACTCCTCCTCAGCTCTACAACCCTCGCAGCAGACCTGAAAGAGACGAAACCATGTACCGTCTACAACCCCTCCAATGGGAATACCTACGATCTCAACACTATCACAGTCCAACCTTTGATAGATCACAAGAAAGCGCACAAAGATGACCGGATAGAAAGCTGGCATGCCCGAGGTTACGACTATGATACCAACTTCACCATGAATTTCTGCGCGCCGGTCATTGAGGCTATGGAGGATGTTGTAGGGGTAGAAGAGCCACTTTGGAAGAACGTTAGTGCGTTCTACACAGTTGGGAAGAAGACATATTCGATGGGGTATGTTCTCTAAGCAATCCCCGAGCAGTCTGGGACACTTTCTAACAGATGCACCAAACAGGCAAGCATCGACAGAGCCGTTTTTCCGTGGCCGCAAACTCGTCCTGAATTACACTGACGGCTCACCCTGCGAGTCAAACTCTGACCGCCTTCTCCCACGCAAGCTGAACGTCCCAGACGACGACGACGATGATGATGAAGATGATTGGGACGATGACCGCAAAGGTCACAAGGGCTCCAAAACCAAAGAACCAGTCCGACGGAAGTCAACGCTGATCTCGTTCACCTGCGATCGAGATTCGCTTGCGCCAAAAGTGCATCTCTCGTTCATAGGCTCCGACCCAGACGAGTGCACATTCTTCTTTGAAGCGCGCTCAATGGCTGCTTGTGGAGGTGTCAGTGAAGCGCAACAAACGCTGGGCCCGGGTGGTGTATTCGGGGTTATTGCATTAATTGCGGCGGCCGTTTATCTCCTAGGTGGTATCGCTTACCAGCGCACGGTCATGCATCAGAGGGGTTGGCGGCAGTTGCCCAATTACACTCTATGGGCTGGAATGTTTGGTTTCATTTCCGTGAGCCCAACCCAAGCAAGACGCTCCGTGTGAGTCTTGTCTCTGACAGAACCGACAGGACATTTTCGTCATCCTAACCTCCTCCTGCGCACGCTTCATCCCCCGCCGCCGAGGCTACAACCAGCTGCCCACAAGCAGTCGTGGTCGAGACGCCGAAGCGAATGGCTTGATGGATCAGTACGACGATGACCTCTAAGAATTTCCCTTCGTCTCATCAAGGTCCGGTTGTAAAGCTAGGGTCACGTTCATTGAGAGCGATGGCGCGAAAATATGATGGGTTGGAGACCAAGGTAGTGTTTTTTCAGCATCGATCAGGGGCTACTGGGAGTTTTAGAGGCATCTCACATAGATAGGGATCCTAACAGTCTGATTTATCGGTTTATAGAAACATTCTTTTGCCTCATGCTTCAAAACTTTCGCATCGCTGATATCTCTGGTTTCTTCCTCGGTTTTCAGTCGTCTGATATACTCCATGTCCTTCCCCTACTCCCGTGGCATCTCCGATACCCAACGACACACAATGCTCACACCTCCTAGACACCCTTCGCAGGACCACATGTACCCTAGGCATCACCATTACCAACAGTGTAATAGCAAATCGCTTCACTGACCACGTTTCATATATGAGTTCTCGGCGCAGTCGCATACAAAGGTCAGTGACGAAGAACGCTGTTGGTTATCATCCGACACGGCTGCATTGGCTACCTGGAGTGCTCCGTCGAAATCGGGCCAACGCTGGAGAAGGGGATGAAAGAGATGGCACCGTGCGTCGGGATAAGGGCCCGAGTAACATGGACATTGTTTTCGTACCTTCTCGTCATGTCATTCCGACGTGTTGGAGAAGTTGTCTTTCGTGTCATGTCTTGTTGCCTGACCTCGACTCTTTAAACCCCCTTTCATGGTCATACTCCTCTGCGTTCCATGTCCAAGCATCTCAGAAGCTGCTGCTGCTGCTTCTTCTTCCAGAACCTCAAGGACCATGTGCATCGTTTACTACGCCCAGCAACCCGTCTGTGACTGCGTCTACGTCTCCGGCACCGTCGTGCTCTGCTCCCTCTTCACCGGTCTTGCCGACAACAGGAATAGGACCGCTTTCAGCCCCAAGCTCCTCACGGGGCACTGCCGAGACTTGGATCTGTTCTTCAACGGTGTCGACTACATGAGCGTCGATATGAAGCATTATGACATAGTGCCGAATGGGCTCGATTGCCCCGAACTCGAAACTTGCGAGGCGACGGGGCAGACTGGGCGATGCCCGCTCTGCGATAGCCGAGGGGTGTTGAAGTTTCTCAAGGCGAAGGGGATTGAGTACACATCTGTCCGTGTCAAAGCCGCGCGCGATCTGCGGGACAGAGCAGCAGAGGGGGTGGCCGAGGGTGCGGGGAAGAAGGCAGCGGGCAAGTCTGTGGAAAGGTCTGTAGGCGAATCGGCGGACAGACCGGTAGGTAGGTCGAGGGAAAAGGGAGGAGTCGTGGACAAGGCAAATCGCGCACGGAAGATGGTGGAAAGGGGAAGAAAAGCGCGAGAGGGCAAGAGAGCAAGAACTGGTTTGGCTGAGTCAACGTTAGCATCAATGGGGTGGGATTGACACAGGCTGAGAAACAGGAAACCAAGAAGCTTTGTCGAAATCCAAATCTCGCTAGCATCCCAGGTGAAAATCTTACGGCAAGTGATAGATGTATGAAATAGAATTGAAGCGTTATCAGCAACGAGTGGAGGCTTGACGCTGTAGACAGAATGTCATCCTTCGTTTTGTTCCGAAGAACGTGAGAGTATACAAGTGAGGCGTAGAGTCAATTCGGGTATCGAGGCTTAGGACAAGAAGCATGTTCGCCTTTTTTCCGAATGGAGAAGATTCAGCTGAGAATTGATCCCGCCACAGCTGCAGAATGTTTTGGCAGCTTGCCTGACGTTTCTCGAGTTATATGACTTTCAATCGGCTTTTGGTTTCTGGAACCAGAGACGATATAATGCTTGCCTAACTCGGAGCACGGTGGCGCAAGCAACATATTTCACAGCCTGCGTAAGTCATCGTTCACGCCAGAATTATTCTTTGGCAACGGCATCGGTGCCGTATAGCTTCGTGGAATGGAGCCAATAAAGCGCTGTGTCCACCCGTGAAGTCCCCGTTGCCCAACGTTTCAACAGCAAATTCGCAAGTTAAAATTCTAGGCATCACCATAATCGATGGCGCACTGGCTTCTTCTCGAACGAGAACAGTCTCTTTCACGAATCCGCTAGATCCGGTCAAGATGTGTACGTATTTTGGCTTCGAGACAGTCTGCTCTTTAGACAGATTCGACTGAATTGCAGGAACAGTAAGAGAATGTAGCAACATTCGTGCATAGAAGGAGAATTTCTGAATGACATTGACCAAGGTCCTACGATCCAGGCGCGGTACAAAAAGTGACCCTGTTCACAAAATTTTCTTGAAAACTTCGTCAATCTGCAAGGGAATTGTTTTTAAAGCGTTTTAATCCTTTTTATTCAATACCCTTTGATGGGAAGCACCGTTGATTCTGGTCCATACCCACAAAATGCGTAAATAAAAGGAAAGAGAGCGTTCTCCTCTTGGGATTTGGAGATTTGGAGGTTTCCGCCATGCATGACTTTTGCTACATTCTCTTACTGATACTTAGATAAAGAGAAACCATAAGAGACTTGCGCAGAAATATGAACGGCCTATAGTCAGTCCAGATCAAGTAGTTTTACCAGGAGAGGGGTTCACTCCAAGCTTTGAGAGCCTTCTCCAGTAGATCTAGAGTAGAGCTTTTCGAAGTTTCATAGAGAGCCTTGCGCGGTAATTTGCCTCTGCCAGGACGTGAATGAAGCGGTTAATCCATAAAGATTTGCTGGACGGACGCTTGTATCTTCACTCCGCATAGTAAGAAGCTCCACAGTGGATGGTAACAATCGTGCCACGATGTCCGGTGGAACAAGGCAAGTGAAGGTGAAGAAGTTGAATACCTAAGCGAAGCTGCCTAGATTCACTTAGGAATAGTGAGACGCTAATGCGAGCTTGATCGATGATGATGTAATGATGTTATTGATTTTCAGGAACGCGGGCGACATTTGGATAGTAAAGTAAGTACCTTACTTTAAAGGAAGGTATGGCTTCCAATCATTCAGCTTTAGCGCATCGCGCAAACACCTCAACTTCAACTTCAACTTCAACCTCAAGTTCAACCTCAACTCCATCCTTCGTACCGGCCCTTCAGCATGGTGCCAGCTAAGCCAAGGGTCCTCTACTGGTTCCGGACCGATCTTCGATTACATGATTCCCCAGCTCTGAAAGCTGCCCTTGACCTGAAGCCTGAATGTTTGTATCCTATATGGTGCTGGGATCCGCATTATGTATACCGTGCGAGGGTAGGGCCGAATAGATGGCAGTATCTGTAGGTACCCTTTCTTCAATTCCAATGGCTGTTTCTTTTCATTGATCCTAGGTGCACTCTTCTCTAGACTCGACTGCCAATCCGACCTCTCTGCCTCCATCACCAAGCTCAATCCCAAGTCGAAGCTTTTCGTCCTCCGGGAAGCACCGCAGACGGTGCTAGCGAAGCTGTTCAAGGCGTGGAAGATCTCGCATCTGGTCTTCGAGAAAGATACCGATGCATATGCCCGACAAAGAGACGAAGATGTTATCAAGCAAGCGGAAGAGGCAGGAGTGGAGGTCATTGTCAAGATGGGCAGGACGCTATATGATCCGGACGAGTTGGTGAAGGCGAATGGAGGAAAGCCGACTATGAGTATCACTCAGGTGCAGCATGTACGGGGGGCGTCCTTGAATCTGCGCGAGAAGTACCGTGCTGATACTGTTCAGGCAGCAGAGAAGCTGGACGAAGTCGCAAAACCAGTCCCAACCCCAGAGTCTCTTCCCGACCCCGGCAACGTATCCCTTGATTTCGAGCATACCCCGCCCTCCCCGAAGCCCGACTTCAACGACATCCAGCGCAATGACAAGGAAAGTTCCTACACCCATCTTGCCGGACCTGAAGGCGATTTCGGGGTCCCTACCCTTTCCGAACTTGGTCTCAAACCTGCAACAACCCAGCATCGGGGTGGTGAGACCCTTGCCTTACGCGCCCTAGACGAGATAATCTCCAACAAAACCTACACAGCAACGTTTGCCAAACCCGCAACAGCACCCACAGCGTTCGACCCCCAGTCAACAACCCTGCTTTCTCCACATCACCACTTTGGCTCTCTCAGCGTACGGCTCTTCTACTGGCGCGTAATGGATGTACTCAAGGAGTATAAAGGCAAGCAAAGCACCATCCCTACGAACTTAATCGGGCAACTGCTCTTCAGAGACATGTATTTCGGGTACGTACATTTGGGAGCTGGCTCTTTCCAATCGGTAGTGAGATTGAGTCACAAGACATGTCTCGGGTGCAAAAGGATCCTTCTACTCTCGATACCTGTCTTGCAACTCCAATCTCTACCTCGAATAGGCTTTGCTGACTACGAAATCTGCGTAGAGCTCAAGCGGCTCTCGGCTATTCCTTGGCTCAAACACATGGCAACAGCCATTGCAGATTCATACCCTGGCATCTCCCTTCCAAAGTCGATCCGTCCAATGGCCTCGTAACCGGCGACCACCATATCGACAGTCCCGAAGCCGAGACGTGGTTCGATCGCTGGAAGTGGGGCAAGACAGGCTTTCCCTGGATCGACGCTCTGATGCGTCAACTCAGGCAAGAAGGTTGGATACACCATCTCGGCCGTCATGCTGTAGCTTGCTTCCTGACCCGTGGTGGCTGCTACATTGACTGGGAGCGTGGCGCCGAAGTCTTTGAAGAATGGCTCATCGATCACGAAGTCTCCTGCAACAGCGGTAATTGGCAATGGCTCTCGTGTACAGCTTTTTATTCGCAATTCTATCGCTGCTATTCGCCCATCGCGTTTCCTAAGAAGACGGATGCTAAGGGCGACTTCGTACGGCACTTTTGCCCGGAGCTCAAGGATTATCCGGAGAAATTCATCTATGAGCCATGGAAAGCGCCTATAGCGGATCAGAAAAAAGCGGGTTGTTTGATCAAGGGTGACGGCCAGGAGACGGAAGACGGAGGGATGAAGGTTTATCCGAAACCTATGTTTGATTTTAACGCTCGCCGGTCTATCTGCTTAGATGCAATGAAAAGCGCATACCACACTAACCTCTACGGCGATAACCCCAAAGTCAAAGATGGGACATGGCGCGAGCTCTTTCCTGACTCGGCCGAGGGCCCAACGGAGGGGAAGAGCGCAAAGGATGCGATCAATGGTGAGGAGACGGGGAAGAAGACAAGGCCGAAGAGGGGCGAGGAGGCGAGTGGCGATATGGGCGTTGATCAGGATGAGGGCGAGGCAGCGGAGGTTGGTGGGGAGACGAAAGGCGGTGATCAAGAGGAAAAGAGTCCTGGAAAGAGAAAGAGAAAGGGACAGGGGACGTTGGATGCTCATTTTGGGGGAAAGAGGACGAAGAGGTGAAGGTTCTATTGCATCAGAACTGTCGCGGCGTTGGGGGGAAAAGGTACTCTGAAGCAGCAGCAGCTTTTGGATATGCATCGCAGATTCAGCTAGTGTAGTGGACTGTACGATCACATGCGTGCGGCTAGCTCTCAACCCTTTCCAATTACTATATCCCATCAGCGGAGCATCGAGCACACGACATTTGCCAGTCCATCCCCATTCATTCGATCCGGATCTCGCACCTCAGACGACACACCTCCCCACCCCCGTCCTTCCCTCCCGGAGACCCCCATCCGGGCCCCCCCGCCCGTCGTGATGGAAACAAACAGTGCAGCTGTGCTCCACCACCCCGACCCCCGGAAATGCTACGGGAGGCGGCGTCGAGAGGGCAGGGCAGGGCAGGGAAATGTCTGCGTCGGTCGCATCGTGGGCTGCTGGGCGCGGAGGGGGAAAAGGTCATGATTCGAACTCCGCTCGTGGGTAGAGCCGTCATGTGCGGAATCGCCTAGGCTAGCTTAGCATGGCTTAGCATGGCGTTGTGGATGTATGTGGGGTAAGTGAGTGAGTAAGTGAGTGAGTAAGTGAGCACACTCCCACATGGCGAGAACTGACCAGTGGCTTCGAGCTTCCGGACAGAATGTCCGTACGTACGACTTGGCGGGCCGTTGCGTGACGATGTTTTGGGTCTTGAGGTGGGTTTTCCCGGTTCGGTTCGGTTCGTTTCGTTTCGTTTTGTTTCGTTTTGTTTCGTCGAGGCGGGATGTGTATTGGGGCGGGGGGGGTTTGGCGCCGTGGAGGATCTAGCTGGGCGGATGGATTGAGTTGGATTGGATGGATGAATGAATGCCGCTCTGACTCTGTCTGGTCATGTCTGGAGACTGGGATGGCGGTTCGTTGGGGCTGCGTAGTATTAGTCGTCTTAGTAGTAGGAGGATGTTTCACGAGTGTTGTTGGAACCAAGGCTTCTGAACGTGCGCGACAGGGCCGCAGGGTCGAATTTTGTGACCTTGATAGGGATGCAACAAGCGACGCCTTGGGAAGGAATTGTGCTGTGTATTTGGACGAGAATGAAGGAGTTCTCTTTGTGAAAGGATGCTGGAGGCTTTTTGATAGACTGGGCGGTTGGGGTGGAAAGGAGTAGTGGAGAAGACATGGCTGCGGTCAATAAGTTCTGGACAGACTCGCAGAGTCATTCTGTGAGAGTCGTCGCGAGGAGCACGAGCGGTTTGCGAAGCAGTCAATGGATCGTTTGGGCATTTTCAAAGGCTATCATACACGTAAGTAATCATCAAGCATGCAGTTCAGACAGTCCTTTCGCTACATAGGCTAGCTCCTGAGGGCTTCTTCCCCCAGCTGTTGCCTACGGTCCTAATCCTTGAGCGATTAAGAATTCTTGGGTAGCCTTGTAAGCAGCCGTGGCGTTGTAGTGCAGGTTGATAGCATGCCCAGTGTTTGGTTGAATGTAGGCTTCGAAAGCCTTCGCTGCAGGGAAAGCCTTGGTCACTCCACCCGGGATTGATCCCCCTACCAACGCCGGGTCACCAGTCGCCATGCAGTCGCCACCACAGAAGATGAAGTCCTGATCTGTGACAAGTCAGTAGGGTATCGCCCAAAATGGTCTGAGACTCACTGCCAACAAGAACCTGGACGGGTCCCTTGAACCCTGGTACCGTAGAAGGTGAACCTCCAAGGGTGAGGACCTCGCCCGTAGTCAAAGGTTCCTTGGTTGACTCGGAGAATTGAAGCATTGCCGGGTCGAAGAAACCTGGATAAAGGAAGGTTTTTTCGTTGCAGCTAGCGTTCGCCCAAGTAAGGTACCCGGTGGGAAGATCTCCGAATCTTTGGGGCTGATCATTACGAGCCAATTTGCTGCCCCAGGCGTCGAAAGTTGCGTCTATGTAAGCGAAATCCTGGGAGAAGGCTGTGAGGATCAGGCCATCACTGGCGGTAGGGTCCCTGATGCTTTGTCAGTCTCCATAGGTTCTGACCTTGAGAGGGAAAAGCAAGTGAGACTCTACATAGCTGCAAGGTTGTAGCTGAGGATGGAACCAAGGGAATGGCCAACGTGGACGATCTTCGAGAAAGCCCGAGGGACTTCTGGTAGACTGCCGCGACGGAGCATCATTGTCAACTCGTAGATGGCTGACACCTCTGCCGGTGCTTGTATGATGCTGAGAGGGTCCGCGATCGAAGAATTCCCAATACCGAGACGGTCGATGGAGAGTGTCGAAAACCCGTACTGATCAACAGCGACATCTATATAGCTGTAATTGTAGGAGTTGTAAGGAAGGTCCCAGTAACTATGGTCTACATGTTAGCTCTGCCCACCTCGCATACAAATCTGCAAGTGCGCTGGCACAGGCAACAGCAAGCTGAATGTTGCGAAACAGGAGCTGGCTTACGTCTTGTCAAACCCGATTCCATGGGTGAGGAATTGCACGGTTGGATCTTGTCCGAAGCCAGTGTCTGGCTGACAGAACTTGACACTGATGTCGTATGTTCTGTCAATCGTTCGATACCCAAGTAAGACCTCATTGGAGAAATTGCCTCCAGGGTTTGTGAAGTTTGCAAAGAAGGTCGTGGCATCGTGGTTGTCCTGTAAGGTAGGAACATTGAAAGCCCCATTGCGAGCACATAGGGTGACTGGGACTGAGAAGTTCTGGCAGTGCTTCGCTACTACCGAGCTAGCAAGAAGGGCGGAGGCCACCAATGATGGAAGATACATTGTAAGTCGTAGGAGCAATGAGCCTTTGAGAAGACGCGGCGGAGGGAAGAGAAGGTCTGACAATGCACAAGACTGGGAGGAAAGAATGGTAGAAGTTGCGTGGGAAGAGTGCGGAGGAGGGATTCAACAGGAGAGTAAATGTGGGGAAGAAGTATTTGAAGGGAAAGAAGCCGTTGTGATGTTTACCTATCGAGTTAGCGGTTTAGCTACCATCTTGAACACATTCGCGTCATTCACTACCGTCCTCTTGCAGCAGATCTCCCCGTCACCTTATCAATGACCGTGGTGATTCACGGGATAGTCTCTCTCCCGACTATGGTGCAGCCATAAGGATTGGACGGAAACATCGACACAGACAAGCGAGCCCTTGAGTCGCTTCGTCCATCACCTGTGGGATGTGATAGGCTCGCCCCGCGACTCAAATATGGGAAGTGGTATGGTCAGGCCTGAGCTGGGTTACATCTCCCAACGTGAGTGATTTGTGGGGCTGCCGGCATATGCTGCCTGCTCCTTAGGCAAAGCATCAGCATTTTCCGCCATAGCTGAGGTCACGCTTCGCCGCAGCAACGTCGTTTCGCATGTATGCGTACCCTCGGAGAGCGAGTGGAGAAGCCTTTGTTCCGCAGATTTTCGTCTGCCGTCGAGAAATTCGACCCGAGCGAAGGCTTGAACATGTTGCTCGCTGGGTGCGCTGAAGAATGGAAAGGGAATCTGCACCGGGTCGGAGGATGGCAAATGGTCAAGGCCCCTGCAGGCCTGCGGGCCATTCCCTCTACTGCAAGCATGAAGATAGAATTAGGAATGGCGCGAGTTTGATAGCTGCAATATGCGAGTCATAAAGCGATATCGCAGCAGCATTAATGTAGGTACATTACATACCTACATAACATGCAGATTCACTCGTTAGTATTTGCCTATTTTTATTTATTATTGATGATGATGATGACGATGATGATGATGATGATCATGTCCTTTGTCAAGAAACAACCTTGAGAAGAAGATGCCAGAGATTAAACTTTCAAGCTAACTCTGAGCAATCTGACACCTGCCTTGAGCCGCGAGTACCAAGCGTTTGACAGATATCCTATCGAGCCACATGCCTGTAATCATTAACCCACTGAGCAATGTCCACCTCGACAGACATACAACTACCTGTCGGCAGTAGGCAGCTGGTTATTAAGGATACTATCTCAAGCTTGGACTTTGGGGACAGGAAGTCATACGCTTAGTGCTTAGTTACTAGCTGGCCAACAAGAGCAGGCCAAACGTTACCAAAGGCACACCTCGCCTTGTTGGGAGAAGAATCCTGGCCTCGCTGGAGGGCTCCGTTACCATTACCGTTACCGTTACCGTCGTCAGTTGCTTGTTCCAGCTGTCGCTTAACTGATCAATGTCGGCCTGTCTTTAATGTCCGAGCCCCACCATTCCAATCCTATCCTACCTTCCTCTCCAATCTGAGCTTAGTCTGGATCAGCAAAACAGATTCGAGCCTCCAGGGAGTCACTTTTCTGTGTTCCCGGGCTGCAAGTCATTCTAAGTCGACTGTCACCCATCCCATGCACGACGGTAAATGAAAATTCAAGGGAACGAGGTTCCAGAATGTTAGAAAGTCTGTGCCAGAACGGATACCCCCACTGGCCATTGCCTCGGGAAAAGGCGTCATGCAGCAAGCGATGAAGCGACTGTTCCTGAGAAGAAGCCACATGGAGACCCTCAACTTCAAAGATAACGGTGATATATAGCTATGGCCGACGATGTTGCATCTTCGCTCTGTGGTAGCTCTTTGCGAACGGCGAAGCACGTCGTTCCACAGGGAGCACGTCTCACGTCTCCATGGAATCAAGCTGTCTGGCTGGCTCTCCCTGAATACCCTGCTGGCTCAGAAGCGAGAATCAGGAGAACAGGCGAGCATATGCATGCACGTACGCACGCATGCACACGCATCGGTCCTGGTCTCTTGGCGTGGAGGAGCAGTATCTTGACGCAAATGCTTGTACCTATCTGCTTCTGCTCGTAGCCGGACGAAGCATTGATTACTTTCCGGAAGACGTCTTGCTCGCCACGAGGAGCCCTCGGAGTTAATGCTGACGGCCCCTTTTATCGATCCCGGAGCTAAGTGTGTGGGGCACGATTAATTCTCCTAGTACTAGTACCTCCACATAGGTCATAGACTTTCCACACTCGTAGACGTAGAGATGTGTGGGCAAGCGGTCATACGATTGCAAGCCCACAACTTGTATCAGACATAAATTACTGTTTAGTGACGGACTACAAAGTCATCACCTTTTGGTCTAATCGTAACGATTACTCAACCCGTCCCTTTTCTCATGGAGTCATAGGTGCCGTAATCTATGGATGTTCATCCCTGTGTTCAACGTGGTCCGTGCCACCAGATGGATGCCCATTTTCTCCTTTCGCGCCGTTCAGCCTGAAATGCTAAGAACTTCGAGCTGAATCTTCCTACTCCATCGTCCATCATGCCAACAACGGGGGCTTGCGATCCTCAAATCTACCAACATCCTCCCTGAATACCATGCCAACGTCTCATGCCACGAATATAAGAACCACAGCTTCTGCACGTCCCATTTCGAACGTTGCCATTCTCGGACGCAGTCGCCATTCAGCACGCAGAATCTTATAAATCCATCTGTCAAGCCTGCGGAGGATCAAGATCCCTACTGAGGGTACTTGATCCCCCAGCCATCATCCTTTGTGTTTTCAATGCCCTCCGAGACTGTCTGCGTTATCATTCGCTAGCATCTGGAGTGAACTTGACGCCGCCCGGGAGGCTTTGAAGCCATGTGTGAGCATGCCACTTCCATGCCACTTCTCACCCAAAGACCACGCCTAATGGTCTTCTCTCCACAGGCTTCATACGCATTAACCCCTCTATCGCCCCTCTCAACCCGTACGTACATGTCGGAGAAGACCTTCCTCTTTGCTACTGAAAATTGAGTCGCAAGACATGTTCGGGAGCAAATTGCCCTGTTCCGCTCCCGAGACCTGTCTTACAACTCAATCATCTACCATGAAGAAGCAACGCTGATCCCGAAATGTGCGTAGACCAGGCGCCGCCCCGACCCTGACGACCATCTACGACGAAGCCGCCGCCACCATTCAAACCTCCTCCGCGACCACGTCCCCGTCAAATTCCCTCTCCAAGGAACCACCCACACCCATGCAGAACTCCAAGCGCCGAATGAGATCAAATCCGTTCCGTGTGAAGGCCGCGAAAGAGGGTGTGGTAGGCACGGGGAAGGAGAAGAGGAGGACACAGACCATAGCGGATAGTTTGGATCTCGGCGGCGATCTGCAGATGGATGCGGAGAATGGTGGGAGCAGGGTGGTCGGTGAGGGCGATGAAATTTTAGTTAGGAGGAAAACCGTCGCGACGGAGATAGGGTCGGGATCGGTCCCCTGAACAGGCGTTTGAGCCATGGAGAAGCCAGAAAAGTTGTCTTACACTTTTGGTATCGGGTGGGTGCGAGGTACGTACATCTCGGAGCCGACCCTTCCCATTCGGTAGCAAAAGGCAGGCCACAGGCCATCGTTCAATGCCAGAATACTCCCCTGCTCTTTCCAGAACTCTCCGTCTTTTTTTCTCTCTCTTTCCTTTTACTTACTTCCAACCGACCCCCCACATCCCAACAGCGAACGCATCTTCCCACCCTCTCCTCTAATCCAAACTCATCTCGGTCTCCCCCCCCCAGAAAAAGAAAACCGCAACCCCTTCCCCCCTCCCCCAGCCCCAGCCAACCAACCGCATCCCATCCCACCCCATCCCATCCCACACCATCCCACCCCATCCCATCCCATCCCATCCCATCCCATCCCATCCCATCCCACCCCATCCCATCCCACACCAACCTCACACCATCCCATCCCATCCCATCCCCTATCATCCCCTATCATCTACCTACCTACCTACCTACCTACCTACCTATCTATCTACCCACCCATCTAGCACATGCACCACACCACGGTCATCCGTCCGTGCACCACACCACATCATCCATCCGTGCCAGCCCGCCCCTTCTTCCCACGTGAACGAGACAGACCACCGTGGAGGGGGGGGGGTTGGGATGGCATGGTTCCTGTTTAAGAAGTTGGAAAGAGAATGGGTATTGTTGAGGCGTGCTGTGAGATCGCGTGGTACATTTTTGAGGGGAGGGGGGAGGGGGGCGGGGAGGCGGGGAGGTCTGCGTCGTCTGTATTGAAGCTGTCGGAGTGTTTGGTAGAGGGGGGATTTCGTCAAGCACTACGGGAGCGAGAGCATGGTTGGGTACCTTACTTTCTTTTCCGATGCTGAGGTCGGCTTGATTTTTTTCAATCCGACAACGGGTTGACGTTCACATACATGAGAGTCATGAGGTCTGCGGCTTTGGGGGACACTTGTCATGTTTGCATTAACATTTGTAAATTGATTTACTGAGAGAAGTATATAGTCGAATGAAAAGAGCTTTTTGAAAATTGGCACAGGAACTTGGCCAACAACAGATGATGAGTGCTGGGCCTCGAATCGCAAGTCGTGTCAGTGTATGGTCGCGTCTCGGTTAGCAAAGAGACCCATGGTAAAATGCAGCGCAATGTCAGACGGCAGCACCAAAGCCCTAGATACCGCCTCCTCCGAACCCTTCGAGGCGCCTTCCAAACTCATTACCCTCCCCCCCAATCTCCGGAGGGTTCAGATTGAACGGCATAAACCACGCACTCGTCTGCAAATCACCCATGTACCCACCCGAACCCAGCATCTGCTGTTGCGTCTGCGGTGACAGATCCAGTGGATTATCCCACATCGAAGTGGCCGGATCGTTCAAGCCTTGCTGGTTGCTTTGGGGATCTTGAAGGCCACTGGTCATTGCGCTGAGGGCAGAGGCAGAAGAAGAGCCAGTGGGATCGTTGCCTGCATAAGCGCCGTAGACGAGGTGGCGGTCGAGCTGGGGAAGGAGGGCCGTGTTGGCGGGAGTGGAGAGAGGGAGCATGTCGTAGGCTTGAGGGAAGGAGTTGGAGCAGGGTTGGGGGTAGAGCTGAGGTGGGTGGCCGACAAAAGCGGAGGGATCCATATGTGGCTGCGACATGGGGAGGGGAAGCATGCCTTGTTGGGTAGCATTGGTATGGAAATCTGGTTGTTGGAGCCGCTGCTGGGGTAGACGATCCTCTGGTTGCGAAGCGATCTTGGCGCTTTTCTTGCCGGACTTTCGAGGCTGGGTTGAGCGAGAGGGTGGCGACTGGGTGTGGAAGAAGTCTTCCACGCTTTGGAGGTCTTTTCCGTGACTTAACGTGACATCGCTGTTGGGTTCCTTCTTGATCTGGACCGCGGGATCCTGGTAATCTGTCTCTGAGACGCCGTGAGGATACTTCTGAAACCAGTCTCCATACTGAAAGATAGTATCATCTTGACTTGCCATCTCACTCGATCCTTTCTGGGACGCATCCGCATGCTGACGGTATATGTCCATAAGATTTTCGGTCATAAAGTGGAACATTCCCCAATGCTTCTTCATCTTGCCCAAATATTTGAAGTTGCTGGCAAGATGTTGCTTGCACGACGCCTCGATGGATTGTTTTTTGGAGAAGATACCCCATACATGTATGGTGCTCGACATGAAAGCACAATAACCAAGGAACGGCGCAACCGCATGATGTTCTGTAGCGTCGTTGATCAAAACCGATATCTGGCTAGCCGCGTCAAGAGCTGCCGGCGCTGCTTCGGCAAGAAAGGATATTGGCATCTCCTTTGGATTTCTTCCTCCCGGGGCAGTGGGTATGGCAAAGCGGTGTAGAAACAATACCACCTGATGTGAAGCTATATGCATAAAGAGGAACTGATTCCCTAGTTTCTCAGCGGCGTGGTTCTTCAGGTTTTCACGAGTATTTTGAAGTTCCGCAGGCAATGATGTCTTGAAGTCGCTGGCTTGTCTTCTGAGCTCAGCATATTGGGATTTGGTGTCCCAGATAGGGTATTCATCCCTCTCTTTCCCTCCCATGTTCAAGTATTTGATGATGCGACCCCATAGGACTATTACGCGGATCATATACGCGGCTACTCCCATGTTGCCTTGAGGGTCAGACAGTTGACCAGTGTCACTCTTCACAGGATTTGGCACTCGACCGTCCAGACTTTGGGTGGGACCGGGAATCTCCATTTGAAAGTTGGATTCTTTGACAGGCAGCTGCACCTTTATGATATCTTCATCGGCAAACATGGGTCGCTCAGTCCCTGAGGATGTGAACCGATCCATGAGAAAGCAGGCCCACATAGTCCTCCTCCTTATTTCCCTATCAGTGAAACTAAGCTCCGACTTGTTCTCAGTCTTCCGTCCCAGCGGATCGTGATCCAGTTCTCGGTGAAGCTGAAGAGCATAAGCCATTCTTGTGGCCATGCCGCCAAGCATCCAGCTTCTTCCACCTTGGCATGTTCCAAATTCGTGAAGACCAAGTAGCAGCAGTACAGTAAGAGTGGTAATATTCGGCTCATCGTAACGACGCAAGGCGATGTCGCGTGCTGGACCAGCCCAACTCTCGCCTCGCAAGAAGGCAGGTTCGGTGTTCAATTGAGGATGCGAAGAAAAGCGGGCAGATACCGCGCACACAGCAAGGATGAGGACAGGAGGCAACGTGCCAGCACTATCGAATTGTTAGCGAAGTAAATGCAAAACGATAGGAGGGGGGTATCGCGCACCGTAACCTGCGCATATAACTTGGCTTGTGTAAAAGATGATATGATTGCCCGTACAGATTGTCAAAGAAAACTTGTGATAGATGGTCCTGGAGTTCTGGTGTAGGCAAGTGCTCTGCACCTTCCGTGTTGACTTTGCTTTCATGATTACCTTGGCCCTTAGGTGGCTGTGCAGTCGGCTTTGAATCTGTCCACTCGTCCAGCTGTGGTCCAAAAGCCTCTTCGACACTCCTCTTCTTTCCACTGTTTGCTTGAGCAGCAGCAGAAGGTTTGATTATTGCCCTTGGTACTGCCTCAGATTCTTCCTTTGGAATTATCTTAATGACCCTTTCCTCCATTCTCTTGAGGCGCTTGTCCAACATTGCCATGTAGTCGGTTCTCGGTGCCGCTTTCCTTGTAGTAACTTTGTAGACACACGGTATCCGTGACCGCAGACAGTGCTTGCAAGCTGGCTTTTCACCAGAACATCGTATCTTCTTCCGCCGACAGGCAATGCAGGCCAATGGCAGTCTTTTGCGCTCTTTGCCCGCTTTGGTTTTGAGTTCGCTCCAGGGAGGTTTCTTGTCCGTCTCTTCTTTGGCTTCGCGCTGCCCCACATTCTCGTTGCTCGAGCGGTGTGTCCAGGATGCACGCCCATCCGACTGACGTTTTGTGTACTCTCGTGTGCTGACAGGGCTTGTGGGCTCGGATCCGTCTAGGCTACTGTTTCTGTGACTGTGCCCATTTCTTCCTGCAGCGTGGGAATTTGCTCGGTGACCTTTTTCAGACGTGTTCGAATCTCGCCCTTGAGACAATTCTGAAAATGAGTCCGTTCGTTGTTGATCGAATTGGGCCTGAAGTTCGTGTGAGGAGGGTATCTTTCCCTCAAAAGATCCATTGAAACTATGGTTCTGCTCTTGCGCACTGGCAGAGTGAAAAGGAGGCACGAAAGGAGGTGGATACGATTGACCGGATCCTGGACCCATCATTTGTGCCTGTGCATGTGTAGCGTCGAGGGCGTAGTTTTGAACCTCGGGCATGG
The DNA here is from genome assembly GCF_014066315.1 of Letharia lupina. Taxonomy (NCBI): domain Eukaryota; kingdom Fungi; phylum Ascomycota; class Lecanoromycetes; order Lecanorales; family Parmeliaceae; genus Letharia; species Letharia lupina. The sequence continues at coordinate 1,042,083 of NW_023502980.1, forward strand.
CGAATCCACTGAGCGTCTGGGAGTTGCTTCGGGCGGAACGGGAGTGTTGCAACATGCTCTCTGCAGCAGCATACTCTTGAGCCTCTATCGATGGCCAACCTGGAGCGCTGGTGGACGCCATAGCGTCACAGACCTGATATTTGTGTGGTAGTGCTTCGCTCGGCGATACAGACGTTAGATTTGTAAATGATCGCCGATTCTTATGACGTGGGCGCCCAACATCAGGGACGGGCAAGCTGAAAAGGAAGGCAACTGATGAATGGTCGGTCAGATATTATGGTTACATTTTGAAAATCGCATACAAGAAAAGAGAAAAAGTATGGACGTCAAAGTAAAGACATTAATGCCCAGCGAAAAAAGGGCAATGTAAAGGGCTGAAGCGTGGTGTAATCTTGGTGGCGCAACTCTAACAAGCCGAGACCGCCAAGGCCAGAGTTTCTGGAGTCTGGAAGCCTGAGGGAAAGCGTCTCTTTTCTAATGTACCATAATCATACACAGCATCACATTCATGAGCGAAAAGGTGCCGGCAGAGTCTTCGTGAAGCCGGTCTTGCCAATACTTCTACAAACGCTGTAGCTACTCTACCAATAATCATAGAATGGCGTTCCAAATGCAACTCCAAACGCGACGCTGTACCATACAGAGCTGCAGTCTAGCTTTGCAAAACGGACATGGGTATCAATATTGCTTGAAAAACAGCCACGGAAACCACTAGCTTTTGCAAACATCCACGGCATCTTACCGTCCAACATGCTCTTTCTGTAGAATCTCTTTGATCCACCCTTCAACCAGTCCAGAGTTGCCCTTGACGAGCTCTGCACACTTATTCCTGACCATTTGCATCTTCTTGATCCGATGCTTTGCGGCGTCCTTCAGCACCCTTCCTATAACATCAAACTCAGTCTCATCCTTATCTTGTAGGTATACCGCGTCCTCCGGCAGATAGCTATACGCCGCCACTATCTCCTTGGTCGCAACCAATGGTGTGCCCCCAATCAGCCCAGCAGGTACGGTGCTGGAAGCCTTGCGATCGAGGTATTGGTCATTGGCGAAGGCGGGTAGGAGCGCGAAGGTGCGGGAGAGAATGGAGTAGTACTCGTCATAATCGAGCGACTCGTCGAAGCTGACGTGCGAGATCAGACCGCTTGGGACTTCAGGGTGAATCCCCTGGCCTAGCAGATGAAGGGTGACGTTCGAGTTCATGGTTCCGACTCTTTCCGATGATCTCGAGTCTATGAATTTTTGGAGGTGAGCAAAGATCGTTTCGTAATTCCGTCTTGTGGATTCATATAGGCCTTGGAGTCCAAACCCAAGCTCCCCTTTGTCTGCGTCGACGGCTGTGGGTAGTTTGGGGAGGTTGACTGGGAAGACTGGAGCAAAGGGTCTGATCGGAGGTTTGGTCTTCCACGTCCTCATGCCGGTCTCCTGGAGGAATGTCGCTGTGTGCTGGGAAAGCGTGATGAAATCCACCAGTCCCTTATCAATCCAAGGGGCCATGAAATTTTGGTGGTCCTCATTCGCCCAATGGTCGGCGTGATGGACGACGCAGAGTAGTTGTGTCTTGCCTTCCTTGAGTAAAATCTCGAGTTGAGATGCGATCTTGATGCGATCATACTCGCATGTTGTGAGGACCAAGATATCTAATTTGGTGGCGTCGTCGGCGAGCAGCATGTCAGGCGGTTGGGCTGCTGGGACCGGTTTGGGAAGTTTGAAGTCCTTCATGATCTTCTCAATGCCATAGCGTTGGTTTTGTTGAAAGAGGCTCAGATTCGATCTCTTCTGGGAGCCAAAGGAGTGTACGAACGCTGCAACGACTTCATCGTGATATCCTGTGGTCTCCACGATGGCAATACTTAGAGGCTTCTGGGAGACATCGCTGAGAGGAGACTTGACAGCACCGCCGTCATTGGTAGCGAAGGAGGTGTCCGAAGAATTGGTATCGTCACTGACAATAGTTTCTGAGAACAGCAAAGACTTGTAGGAGAATTGCCTGTTCCTGTTACTGCCGAAGAGGAAGAAGCCCACCAGGAAGAGTGTTGCCGCAGAAATGGCCAAGAAGCCGGAGAAACGTCGAGATATGGCCATACCTTGGGGTCTATTTCTTCGTTTTTACAATTGCTGGATCGTTGGATCGTCCCGCTGCCGTACACGAGGCAGATATCCAACACGAGACAGATATCCAACACGGGGGATACACTGTCGCTTACAGAAATCGGAGCACTAGAGGGACGCGAGGGCATACGAGCGAACAAAATGGAATAAATTTTGCTGCTGTATGTGGCAGGTGCTATTTGAGTGAGCTGACGTTGCCGGAATTCTCACGCTGGAGTACTTGGGCGACAAAGCCAAAGGCCAGGTGCATTGTCTTGTTTTGGGGAAATGCCATGACGGGGGTAAAAGATGAAATACGTACCTTAGTTCTCAAAGGCTGTCGTGGCGCTTGCCCTCTCTTGGCAGGTGGATTCTAACGAAACTCAGAGGAAGCGACTTTCAGGGGCACATTCTCGTACTTTACTCAGGTATGCACGCGACAAGAATGTAACTTACTTTTAGCCATTCAAGATTCTTTTTCCCGATTGAGAGTCCATCAGATAGCAATTTCAATTATGGTCAAAGAGAAACATTGTTGTTGTATTGATGAAGTAACAGCGCGTAAGATGGTACTTTGATGAGATAAAGTAAAGTAACGGGCGTTGTCAACATATCGGTCACCTTGCATTTCACATTGCATGAGCTGGCACGGCTGGCTGCACATTTCACCCGGGGACCCCACTCCGACACCGCTAGCTAATCGTATTGTGCGCTAGTGAAGGTAATTTTAGCTACTTTCTACCTTGATTTTCTCCCCGAAACGAAACAAGCGGAAGTGCGGCTGGAAGTTTTGAAACCCCTCATCAATTGGCATTGCCCCTGCCGAGCCTGCCAAGCGTACGACTCCCTCTTCAAATCTAAGGTACCTATCTATGTCCTCAACTTTTCCTGCTCTCTTTTTCATCGCAAATAGCTCAACCCATCACCTTTTGACCTCCGCTGACGACGCCGGGGCCCACATTTCTCTGCCACGCACGATGCTTATTTTTCCGCCCCGAACTTTTCCCACACCTCCTCCCCAAGCTTACTGGCCCGCTCTCCCTTCTCCATCGCCCACTTCTTCGCCGTCCCCCAAGCCGTCCGATCCTCCTCCGAGCCCGGTCTCGGGACCTGGGCGTTGTCGGTATACCCCAAAGATGGCAGAGTGCCGGACCGGTTCTCGTCCGCCGCAAAGCGCTGATCCGGCGTCATGTCCGACGCGAAAGGGTTCTGCACGTAGCCGGGCGGATGCTCGAGGCTCGCTCGGATGGGCATGTCCGGGGGAGAGGACACGCTACCCGGTGGCGCTGATGGGTCAAAGGACGGTCTCATGCTCGTAGAGGTTGTGGATGCGGGCGGGAGAGCCTGGAAGGGCGGATCCACCGTCGGCTGCGACATTTGGGGAGGATACGGTTGGGGCTGAGCGGGCGTAGGACGGACTGGCGCGTAGTGCTCCGATGATGATGCTTTCTCGCCAGCTTTGGGCGGGGGGGGCAGGCTGGGCTGCGCGGTGGTTGTAGGCGGGGGTGGCACGGGTGCTGCTCCTGGTTGTGGAGCTGGTGGACCGTGGCTGGAGCTTTGCGGTGTACTGCGCGTAGGGGTCGGTGCCGCTGCTCCAGGCCGAGCCGGTGCGTATGCGTAAGGGGAAGGTGCGGTAGTTTTGGCCGGCTGCGAGGGGGTTATTGCATTTGAGTTGTAGGCGGTCTGTGGTGTGACGCCGCTGGCTTCTGCTGGGCTTATGGGATCTTCGGTGTGGATCGGTATCCCTGACATTGTGGATGTGGCATTTGATGGTCAAGAGGAACCTTGACTTCAGGAAAAGGGTCAAGGCGCGGTCATTTGCGGACTTCACGTGAAGCAAGGGAGGCCTACTTCTGCCTACGAACATACGTCATCCGGCCTGTGGGCGTTTCAGAGTGGGACAGCAGGTCAGGGTGAGGAATGATATCTGGCCAGTCGAAGTGTGCAAGCTTATGATTAGAAGCGCTGAGTCTACCTCTCGTTATGCAATCTATTCCCATGAGACGGACCAGACCGATAAAGGGAAGAAGAACCAAGCGGAGTTGTGACAGTGCAAGATACAGAAGTACATGTGTATGAAAGTCGCCAGCTTGAATAGTACAGCATCAGGAGCATCAGCTGCACCAGCTGAATGATCACCCCCTCACATCTCAACCGTCACCGAATTTCCACCACGTACCGCAAACCTCAGCCTAGACGGAGCACAGCACCTTACAGCCCACGTCATCCATCTGTGCCGGAATGCAAGAAGCTTTGTAGTGTATCTAACCAGATCCACCCTTGAATGCCTTGCCGAACATGAGCAATTGGACTTGGTCGTAGATCGAAAGCACACCAGCACCAGCGACACCACGGAGGATATTGGCACCAGCACCCTTGAACAAAGATCTAACACCCTCAGCGGCAATAATTTGGCGACCGGCATCAATGGAAGACTTGTACTTGACGGCCTAATGACGTTTTAGTAAGTTGATCTTGGGTTAGGAGATTTGCAACGGTAACTCACTTCACCAGAAGTCATCATCATACGCCTACGGATAGTATCGAGAGGGTACGAGCAGATACCAGCACCAGTGGTGACAGTCCAGCCGAGCAAGAAGGAGGCCAAAAAGTTACCCTCGAGAGAACCAACCAGGAGAACAGGCTTGAGGGAGTCGTACATTCCGAAGTACAATCCGCGGTAGACGATGATACCAGCGACAGAGGGACCGAAACCACGGTAGAGACCAAGGATACCGTCAGAGGCAAGAGTCTTCTTGTAGACATCCACCAGACCGTTGAATTGACGGTCTCCGCCAGTCTTTGAATTCTTGGCGTCGTTTGCTAGACGAGTACGGGCGTAGTCCAGGGAGTACACGAAAAGGAGGGACGTAGCACCAGCGGCCTATGATCATTAGTTTGAAATATTTATCTATATCAGCCCACAGGTTACTTACACCACCCGAGGCCAAGTTGCCCATCATCCACTTTGCGTAGCCATCACGCTCCTTCTTGAATGCGAACATGGACTTGTAGGTATCACGGAAAGCGAAGTTGAGGGCCTGGGTTGGGAAGTATCGGATAACGTTGGCTGTATTACCACGCCAGAGCGAAACCACCCCCTCATTGGCGACTGTGCGGCTAAAGCACTCCCCGATGCCAGCATACTTGCGGTCAAGGCGTCCAGTCTTCAACATCTCATCCTGTTGGCAAGCAAAGTTCAGTAAAGATTCAAGTCCGGATCTTGGAGTTACAGCCTGTGTGCTACGCAGCTGGTGGTTGACAGGAAAAGGCCAGAAAGACCACCTCAGCCTAAAAACCATGCTAGAAGCTGCTATTGCAAGATGTACAATTCCAAGCCCCAGTGTTATAAATATTCATAGCATTACTCCGGGACGAATGAAGAGATATAGCTCACCTGATTTTGAATGAGGAGCTTAACACGCTCGATAGGAGCAGCAGCGGTTTTTGAGACGGCAGCAGATACACCACCCACTATAACACGCTGTCAGTCAGCCAAAACATTTCTCACTACTCTAATTGGCGCAGTATGTTTGCGTTGGCTGCCACCACCCAGCTCTTATTCTGATTCGGTGAATCCTGTGTAGGCCTAGATGAATTGCGATACGTACTCAAAAAATCCACAACGAAGCCCTGTTATCATAGCTTGTATTAGCCTCCTATTCTTGGTGCAATGGGGTGGTTCTTCTATCTTGCGCCATCACCAGTGCCTAGCCTGACAAGCAATCATCGTGATGAGGACATTGGAATTTCACCCAATCGATGTAGCTTGAGATGGCATTGACATGGCGCGATATCGCGCAAGATTTGATGGGAGCTGGAGACCTACAGGCATGCTATTAAACTGTCAGCTTTCGTTCATCAAACAGTGGCTCAGGTCAGAAGGCAAGCTCAGGGGGCCTGGAAAAGACTCCAAGTCCTTGTTGCCGATGCAATCCGTCTTGCATCACTGCAGCACAGATAGTAAGGGATTACGGTGAGACCTACCCCATAAAGGACTTCTTGGCCTGGACCACCTCTCCTTCAGGCATCTCAGCGGTATTTCAAGGAAACAAAGGGTATGAGAAAGATAAATTGAAAGACTGAGTGGAGTGGAGTGGAGTAATTGAGACCTAGGTCGTCGATGGTGTTCACGAGTGTTGTGATGAGTTGACAGAAGGAAATTTCTGGTAACGGATACCAAGCCACTAGTGCTCTAGTCTATAATGGGAATATAGCTCAAGACGATACTTCACGTCTTCCTCTTCCGGAACCTCCCGATCTCAAAACTTCAATCAAAGACAGACACTATTTGTGTGAACGACTTCTTTGGAGACACCTCCAACTGCAAAGGACCGCCTACAGAATTCGGGTCCAATAATATCTATGTACAATGTTGGCAAGCCAATGAAATCAGATCTTAGCCATCGTCAAGTGCTGGATGGCTTGCTCTTCCTTGAGCGTGTCTTTTTCTTCCCTTCCTTGATATCAGTCCTATTGGCGGCTTTAAGCTTCGATTTGTGATCTGCCAAGTCCTGACCAGCGAGCACCTCAGCAAGCGTCTTTTGTGGTCCCTGCTCGTTGCCAAAGGTCTCCTTTCTCCACTGCCGTAGCCTTGCCTTTTTTCCTAGCCGCTTCTTATCCTTCTTTTTCTTGTCCGAGTCTCTGAACGCAGCCATCTTTTTGAGTCCTGCGTATTGATTAAGCTGACTGTCCGAGGCCATCAATATATCGTGTGGCGTAAGACCATATGCTATTGGTGAAGTTTCTCTGTAGCGGAAATGACCTGCATGCTTCTTGCTGAAATTGGATAGGGTTTCGTCCACCTTTATGGATTCGTCAACAAGCTGTTCAATCTTGCGGCGTTCGAGCCGGGCCTCCTTTTTGTGCTCGTCCCTTTCGCGTCTCTTGCTGGGCTTTGGCTTCGATTCTGGTTTCGAGACTGACTCCGAGTCGCTGCTCCCATCATTTGCGATCGTGGCTCCACCAGCAGAGGACTCATCATCTGTCATGGAGAATTGGGGCTTTTCGTGTTCTGCTGCATCAAAGTCAGGTACGAGATCATCAATTTCTATGTCGTCCTCCCATTTGGGCTTCGTGATCTTTCGTTGACTCTTCCCTTTCACCTCACTGCTGTCATCTATATCATGATCGGCGTAGTAGTCGTCGCCGAAACGTTTTCGCATCTCTTGCTCCCATCGTTCGTCATCCCAGCCGTCGTCAAGGAAAGCGGGCCAATCCTGCTCCTGGATTGACTTGCCCCGCAAGCCTGCAGCATCTTTAATTTTTCGAATCTTTTCTTCGACTTCAGAAACCTTCAGCTTTCGGTAACGGGCCTTTTCTTCATCACGAGCCTGCCTTGCTGCCTCTTTCTTCATTTGTTCAGCTTCACGTGCCTTCTTTCTAGGATTTGTGGGTTCTTTCCGCACGGAATATTTTGCTGCGGCGTCTCTCGCATGAGAGAGGAGCTTTTCATGGGAGGCTTGCGGATCTTCGAAGCGCAAATTATACGCCTCCTCGAAGAGCTCCGCTCGACGATCCTCTTCCTCATCATCAGACTCGAATGGCTGAAACTTGGTCCCGGCCGCGGGGACCCATGCTCTCGCGGACATGTAATTGGATAAGAAAGTTTCCGGGTCCTTGTCGGCGGCCTCGAGGTCCACCTCCGGCTTCTTAATCTTCGATCGAATGGTTTGACTCTCTTTCTGTGATGCAGAAGGCTTCCGGACCAAAAAGTCGTCGTCACCACCCTTATCCTCCCCAGAGTCAATTTCACTATTAGCCGCGGCATGCATTTCCTTCACTATGAAATTTTTGAGATCGTCTTGCTGCTGTGCATAACTTATGGGTTCATCGTCCTGAATTTTGGGGGACGCAGAAACTTCAAGTATGTTTCTTCGGTGATAGTCGTTAAGATACATAGGCTTTTCATGTTTCGTTTTGAGGCCTTTGCTGTCTTGAGCCTCGTCATCTAGGTCCGTAAAGAATTTCGCTTTCTCATCGTAGACGCGAGGATCCTTCCTCCGGATCGCCTCAAGAGTTTCCTGTATTTGCTTATCAAGAGCCTCGGATGCCAGAACACCCTCGTCATCCTCCTCCTCTGAGTCTGTAGAAGATCCTGTACCGTCATCGTCGTCCTCATTTGGCCCCGCGCTACGCCTAGTTACCGTAGATACGTCGTTGCCGTATTTTTCTTGGACTGTTATGGTCAGTACGTAATATTAGTAGGATTGGGCAAAGCTTTACTCACGCTTGTGAAGCTCCTCTCTTTTCTTATTGTGCTCAAAGCGTCTGGCAAACTCATGGTTTACCTTGAAGCCGTGACCACCTGTCTCTGATTCGTCATTCCGCACAGACAACCTTCTATCATTTTTGGACACACTGTCTTCCTCGTCGGAGATATCATCTTCCTCTAAGAGTCCCTTCAATCGCTTTGTAGGCCTCTCACTCTCCACTTGCTCATGATGTTTTATTTCGACATCTTTGAGAGCTTGTGAGCCTCTATTGAAGCTCATCTTCGCCATGATAATCAATTCTGTGGCATGTCGGAATCTATGAAGGCAGATGGATGGCTTTTGTGTTCTCAGCCTTTGTAGGGGACATCTGCGATTTGAATATTAGTTTGCCAATGTGGCGAGATGGTACACTAGTAATGATGAGGAGTGGGACTACCAACCGGACAACTTGACCCTAAACATCATCCGTTCGTTCAAAGCATTGCCGGAATCGTGCATTATGATCCGTTGCGTATTATCGAGACACTGCAATTCATAATTTGACGATTCTCGGAGGAACCTCGGTACGCTAACTAACTCTAGTAGAGCGACTCGAACGCGACGATTGAAACAGCAGTACCATCCTCAGAATTCACACCTACTCATATTGCGATCTCTTAGCCTTCTAGGAGTGTCATTGACTTTGAATGACCAGAATGTACATATGTCTTGCGAAATGTTTGCTGAGTCGATGAAGTCCTCAACGCCTTCCAGCTAAACAGCTTCTTCGAGACCTTACTACTTGGATTTGTTCTCAGCATGGCCGATATCCCTGCCCTCGTCCAAGTGGGCAGGCCAATAACCCTTCTGTATGAAGCTAATGTATCATTCCTTCCAACGATCCGCCGGCTAATTCGTGCTAGTCCTGTGGGTTTGAAGGAAGCGGCCCTCGATTCTCCGACATTTAGATCGGGGTTCACTCACTTCTCTGAGCAATTCGACCTCGTTGAGAAATGGCTAGAAGGCTACGTAAAGTGTACTTCAAGATTATCACACGAAGTTGCAAATTTCGAATCTTTGGTCAGCGGATTCCTTACACAGACGACACCGCCTACCTACCTTTCCGAGGCCGTCATCGATCATGACTACACGTTGCTGGCAATGAAGAGATATGGCGAGGGTGCGAAGGAGTTTTGGACGGCAACCATGTCTGGACTTAGGAAAATTCAGGTGAACATAGTAGAACCTATCCGGACCTTTCTCTTGAACGACCTTCGATCGTTCAAGGAAACTAGGCGAAATCTTCATGTCACGCAGAAGGAGCTTGATAACCTGCACTCACGCTACTCCGGTCAAGCCAAGACTAAGGAAGCTTCATCTTTGCGAGAAGACGCCTTCCAACTCCATGAAGCGCGAAAAGCCTATTTGAAAGCATCGATGGACTTCAGTGTCACAGCGCCACAGCTACGAATGGCGCTAGACAAGATGCTTGTGAAAGTATTCGCAGATCAATGGCGCGACATGCGGACCCCTCGGCAGAATATAAGCGGCTCTATCGGAAAGTGGGGCAGTGACATTGAGAGAGTCAGAGGTTGGAGTCGTGAGATGGAGAACGGGGAAAAAGCCTTCCGACGAGAGCTCCAGACTGCCAGGAAACAGATTGAAGAGAGCGCCGAAGCGGCCTCTCGCCCCTCACGCGAACTAGAGGATTATGCTGTTGGGTCAGCCTCGGCATCCGCGGTCAGGGCGCCTTCTACTACGAACCTGCAAACGCCGGGCGGTAGACCACGATCTGCCAGGTCTGAGAAACAAGGCTGGCTTAACTTGCGGACTGTCTCGGGAAAGCCCTCAAGGACTACATGGCTCCGGAAATGGTTTTTTGTGAAAAACGGCATCTTTGGGTGGCTCGTACAAGGCACTCGATCTGGTGGCGTTGAAGAAAGTGAGCGCATCGGACTTCTACTTTGTAATGTGAAGCCTGGTAATGCGGACGACCGAAGATACGTATTCGAAGTGAAGACCAAAGACACCACTATAGTCGTCCAGGCTGAGACCGCTCCTGAACTGGTGGAGTGGCTTGCAACGTTTGAGATTGCCAAACAGAAAGCCCTTGAAGACCCAGCAAGCACGGAGTCTCCCGGTCTCGGTCCTCGGGCTCAAGATCCTGCCTTTGCGATCTCTCCCCCAAGCGCACCAGAATTTGCTGCAAGTGCTGCTGATTCTGGGATGCCACAACACACGGACGACAACTCCGGAACATCCGGACTGGACCGAAGCTCAACTCTCCCTGTGCCTGGAGGAGACCTTTCTGCTAATAGGAGCAGCTTCGATGTCACCAATCATCGACGCTCATTCACCGAGAGAGAAGTAGATGTTAGCAGAGATCCTGCGTCGAGAATTATACAGAGGCTAGATCTTCATCGGAAGCCATTGGGAAGTGATAAATCGGCTGGCTCGCTTGCTAGCCCTGGACTTTCTGGAGGCGGTATTGCTAGTCTTATAGCAGCCAGTCACACGTCCATGCCCGTTGGACCTGGAGCGCTACCAACACCTCCGCCGCCCGAGACACCAGTATCAAGGAAATCGTCTGCACCGATTCTTAGCATGCGAGATCTACCTATGAGCACATTAGCCCCCAACACCCTAGCAAACCCACCTGCACCCACGAATCTTAGTGCAGCAGCTGTGATCGTTAATGGCGAGAAAGGTATTGGCGTAGGTCGTATAGATGCGTCAGGTGGTATGCCCAGCGGTCTCATGGCCAACATATGGGGGAGTGCAAATTGGGGTCATCTCAACAGGCTGGAACGTGGTGAGGTAAAATCTCCGCAGGAGAAGCCTATGAAGTTATCAAACCCACCAAGCCCTATGGCTCGCCCCTCGAATGGTTCTTCTGCAAGCGGATCTCCTCTTCACAACGCCGCAGTCTTGGGAGCTAGCGATTCGGCCTCAGGCTCTATTGAACTAGACAAGACTACCGGCATGCCATCAGCACCATCCCCTTCACATCGTAAAACTATCAGCCTTGGTGGGGACGAGAAAAACGACAGCTCTCAGCTAGACTATCCCAATTACTATCCGCTGCAGCTCAAGATGCAAGACGCGCAGTTCCGACTGTTGTTTCCCAATGTGCGTCGCGATGAAAGACTTGTATTAGTATTTAAGGCCACGTGGAGTCCGAACGAGCAACAAGAGTTTCCAGGAAGGATCTTTGTCACTGCCAAAGAGATTTATTTTTACAGCAATCATTGTGGGTTAACTTTAATCACGGGTGTCGGCCTGGACTCAATCTCAGAGATCACAGCGGCGACGGGAAAAGAATGTGACTTCGTCTTCTGCCATATGAAGAACAATAACAACCAAACAACCGGTTACAATCGCATCACGATCAAGACCTTTATAGAACCGCTTAGTCTGCTTCAGCGAAGACTCAACTTCTTGGTGCGGAACCGCACATCACAAGGGATTGGCATTGAAGAGATCATGAAGACTCTCATTAAGATGGAGCAAGATGATCCGGAAAGCAGCCCGAGCATAGACAGCTGGGAAAACGTATCCATCAATACGCCCACTGATGGCGATTCAACCCCCAGGCGCAATGCATCCCACAGGGATCAGCGAGATCTCAGAGCGAGTAAGGCACCTTTCATTGTTGTCTCTTCCTATTCGAGACTGCTTTTGAGTCGTGAGACATGTTGGAGGAACAAGTTGCCCATTCTGCTCCCCTTTCTACTCCCCAGTTATGTCGTATTACTCAGATCTTATCAATGAGTGGTAATACTTACTCCGAAATGTGCTAGGCGTGTTAATTGACCGAGGGTTGTACGGGAGTAGCGCTCTCCAGCTAGACAGCGCAGGAGACAGTAGCAAAGCCTTCAAACTTCCGAAACAGCCTATCACATATGCTCCATCCGGAATGGACAAGTTGGTTTTGGAGAGAAATTGGGACATCAGCCCGAAGGCTCTATTTCATATTATGTTTGGAGATAAAAGTGTGGTATGGTACGTGCAGTTCGGAGCAACTGATCCTTCCTGATCTTCACGAACTCCGGGTTTCAAAGACCATCTTTTGAGACCAGAGCGCTCTTCTCATTCCCCGATCCTAGGTCATGATTCGGCTTCTTGCCCTGAAAAAGCCATGCTGACTTTTAAATCTGCATAGGCAACTTCTGTATCACGAACGGCGGGCTCGACGTGAGTGGTTTTTGAGACTTTTGGGGCTCTCATTTCCGCGTCGACCACGCTGACAGCTTCAAAGACATCAAGCAAAAACCGTGGAGTAACCAGCTGGAACACGGGTACTTGCGTCGTGATTTCGAATATCAGATCGAGTATCTGGATATTTTGAGTAAGCAGCTCTTATAAGACAATCGCCATTCTCAGCCCCAGCTAACTGGCCTTCACCCAGGACGAGTACGGATTGCCACAGTTGAAGACCACCAGATGGTGGAGGTGGCTAATGAACACCTCTTATATGTTATCTCGGACCGCAAGCGCCCTTGGCATCTCCCACATCGCGATAGTTTCCTCCTACTCACTAAAGTGGTCATCACCCATCTGGCCAAATCAAAGTGCAAATTGGCCGTCTATACCAAGGTTGAGTGGACTAGACCTCCACCTCTTATGAAGGGTATGTTGCCCATCCGTGGTTCCGCATTCTGGAAACATGCTGACAATGATAAGGTATTGTTGCCGAAGCAGCACTGAAGGAACTTGAGCTTGACGCCTTGGACTTAGCAGACGTGATTGCGGATCAAGTGAGGAATTTTGCAAGTGCCCATGGTCGAACGAAGAAGGCGATCCAGATCTTTGGTTCGGTTGGGCTCCAGACGCAAGTTTCTTTGTTTGCTGGGAACGATGCGCCATTGAAAGCGCAGTTGCGGCGTAAAATGAGGCGCCGAACTTTGACAGCGCTCGCTTTCGAGTCTCTTGGTTCGCTTTTGGAAAGTGTCGCCACCTCGGCAGTGCAGACAGTGTTTGACCTTGTACGATGGACCTGGAAAACGATCGACGCAAATAGCGTTCTGCTCGCTATTCTGGCAACGAGTGTCTTCGTCAACGTCATCTTCTCTTCAACGGGCACGTCCGAGTGGTGGAGGGAACGGAAAGCTGGCAATTTTATGGCTAGGCTGGGAGTCGGGCCAGACCTCACAATGAGCAAAGCCGTCTACCTGCATGAGATTCATGAATTTAACGCTCTGGAACTTGACCTTCGAGAAGCTTCTAGCAGTCAATGGTAAGTCTAATTCCGAGTCCCTTGTTGGTAGCCGGCAGCAACGATCTTACTGGTCTTGGTTTAGTCGAGATACCTTTAGTAGCGTCATGAACCTTGGAAATGATTATGCACATCAGCACTCACAACAGCTCCCCTCTATGAGACCTTCGCAGACTCCAGCAGCTCGTCGTCTACAGAGGAGCCGAGAACACTTGGGCTTCCAAAGACATGACTTGCTCGTGGCAATGCGAGTGATCAATAACATCGAGCGTGAGATGCTGCAAGCCGAGTGGGAGAATTGGCTCTTAGAAGAGAACGTCAAATGCAAGCATTTAGGGGTTATGCTGAGTCACAACACTACAGGGAAAAATAACAATGGGCGACATGTTTTGGATGGCGAATCCAGACGCCTCGAGGAGGCCCGGGCGTGGCAGAAGCAATACTGCGACAGCTGTAACAAAGAGCTGGAAACCGTGGTGATTTGAGTGTGAAGCAGGGTCCGGAGAGTAGCAGGAGGACTGAGCTCTAGCCAGAGACCTTGCAGCTCAACTCCGATTCCCCATAAGGAAACTTCGGCCGTTCTCGCTCTAGCGATCCTCCAGATGTTTGGTGGCTCGGTGAGACCGAGACATTGGGACAGCGAGTGGGTGTGCGACTGGTGCACAGACCTGCCCACTCATTCTTCGACCTCGACGGAAATCTGCACCAGCAGTGGCTAATCTAGGCGTTCCGTCTGGCAAACATCTAGCAAAGGCTCAGGGAATACTTGTCTTGGCCTTGAGGCCTCAAGCGATGCTTCACCAGAAAAACGATCTTCTGGAAGCTGAGGGCACTTCTGGAGGATGATTCGTCGTTTAGCTCAGGAATGGGAAAATATGATGCAATGCAAGAGGTGTGCAAAGCCCCATAGGACATGGTCAGGCTATCAAGGTCTGCGGACCGATACATCACCGTTTGTGTGAGCCTAAGGTTTGCGTCAAGAACGCTGTATGAGGCCATGCAAGTATCAACGGCAGGGTCCTCAAACATTCTTCCGTTCGCTAATCTAAGCCTATTGGGTTGAGTTGTGGCTTTCATCCCTTGCCTCCGTGCGCTCCCTGAGACATCTTTCTAGTCACTAATAAGCGCTTGCACATGGCTACTTGCCTAGGATACATCGGTACCAGATTGATACATCACACTGGGTTGTATTCTGATGAGAATTTCCGGAAAAGCCTCCGTCTATAAATCTCCAATGTTCCTCCCCAAACAGTGTGTGCCCGTACCCATTAGTGTTGCGTTGCTTAGTCATTTCAACCTTTCTTCAGTCATTTCATGGCAGAGCACCCAGAAAGACCTCTTCATGTTCGAGCCGAGACTTATGGTGGCTGGCACACCCACCTTCCGGACGACTCGATATTCGAGTCCACATTTGGACATATATCATGTTCACAGGGTCACGACCAATCCGCTGAAGACTGTAATTCTCGACAGCAAGATGCAGTTGGCTGTTCAGTGTCGAATAACCTCAAATTACCGATGCCGACCCATTTTCGCCATCCAATGCGAAAGCTACAGAACCCTTGGAGCGACGGCTATGACTTTTCTTCAATTGACTCCGCGCATGTCGGCTTCGGCTCTGATCTAGAGCCAACGGAGCTTGAAGCTAGTCACAGTGCGGTCAACAACAGCCACAGCGAGGCTTTCAAACATCAGCTAGCCCTGGATCGGGTAGAGCCTTCGGGCTTTTATTTGCGCTCTCCAATCTCAGGTCTTTGGCCCTTATACTTGCTACCTCATTGTATTGAAGGATTCAGCTGATCGTTCCTAGATCTTTCAGCCGCAACCAAAACATCGTTCCCCGGTTTCAATACGGCCAACTTTGAGTCGTATTTTGGCTTCGATGCTTCAACAGCCTCGGCGTATGGTAACTTCCCTGCGGCATCGAGCCCTAGTGTTGCCGATTCTTCACCGCGAGCTCTCTCTCGCATATCACCACACGCTGGATCATCTCGTGGTAGAAGCCGTTCTGATGGCTTGCTAGCGGTATCTAGAGCCGAGCACCAATCGCATCTGATCAACAGCACCGTCAACATGCTAGCCCCTGCCTCCCATAGCTCACAGCCATCAGATTCGCCGGAGCTCGCATCAGGCATGGCGGAAAACGCCGTCGACTCGTTCTCTCAATCACGATCAACAACCTTCTCAGACTTGGACTTCGACTCTAGGTCTTTTGACCATGCAATGGCTCTCGCAGAAGCCAGCTACTCAGCACAAATCTCAGAGGACACTCCGAGTCACGCTTTGCAAGCAAAGTTCCATCCTGCTAAGCAACCCAACAGTTCACCCTGCAGGCATCGCGAATCTTCCCCACCTGACCTCTTCGCACCCCTGAATATTACTCCCGTCACCCCTCCTCGTTCAGAAAAAGTCCGCCACCAGTCCCTCCGATTTCCGAACGATCTCTACACTCCTCTATACGTCCGTAACCACGGCATCAAGCGTGAGGGGTGGTGTGGCATGTGCCGCCCGGGTCGCTGGTTAGTACTCAAAAACAGTGCGTTCTGGTATGACAAGAGCTTCATACACGGCATCAGTGCTGCGAGTGGCAGGCGGTTTGAAGAGCCGGTGGAGGTGAGAAGGACGACTGGAAAGGTCAATGGGCAAGGAGAGGGGAAAGGGGTTGGGCAAGGGGATGGATGGGAAGGATTGTGTGGGACTTGTGGAGTTTGGACGACACTGGGAGGAGGGAGGAGAGGAGGTGTGCCGTGGTTTCGCCATGCTTATAAGGTGAGTCTTGGAATTTTGATGAATTGGGGGGGGGAGGGAAATCGTGATGCTGATGACTGCAGTGTCATACGCATCCCAAGGTGCAAGATATGCCGAAAAGGAGACGGGAGAGCAAGGGCGAGAGGGTTTCGAAGACGATGACATCTAGACCTGTTGGTAGTGGAGGAGGAGATGATGGCGCTGATGGGGACGCCAAGGAAATCCTGTGATGTGCCCAAGGATTCTTGGACCACCGTGTGTCTGCACCTTCTTTGAAATTCCGCTTTCGGGAACTGCTGTCTGGCTGGGTAATAGTCTTGCTGCGTAATTTGTCTCTTGGGCGGTAGTAGTCTTGTTTCATACTAACCTTACATACACACATCAGGGTTTGGTTTTTCTTTACATGCAGAGTGAGAATCTAACGGTAGTAGACGAGTTATGAAATGTCTGAATGGTCCGGCTTCTTACCGTGATATGGCCCTCAAAGGGTGGTTTTTACCCCATAATCCTTCTATTATCCGCTCGTCAGTCCCCCTTCGCGGCCGCCTTCGCACTGGGCGATTGCGTCTTACCATCGATGTGCTTGCCTCTCAATCACTAGACCACTGTCCAGAGTTATACTAAACAATCGTCTTATGTAATTACCTCGGAGGCGACGTAAGGTTCGTGGACCCCGACAAGGATGCAAAGCTCACATATTTGTCTGCCCTGTATTTACCTAGCCGGAGCTATTTACCGACAGTGTTCAAACAGCTGCTCCTCGTAGAGACATTATCAGATTGATGAGCAGCAGAAGTAATTCAATTCTTGAATATTCAACCCTCTTTACACTGACAGGATCTCACGCTTCATTGCCTTAGTCTTGTCTTGGCATGGGTCGATTGGGCCTAGCGCCATTCAGCTCAGCTTATGTCGTGCACTTTCACTGTGCTACATAATTAGAGTATCAACCATAGGAAGATTCTACATCAATACAATGATATCGAGTCCTTGACACAAAGATGCAAGTCATGTGCGGGTCCCTGATTCGCCATGTCAAAAACAGTCAGAAGAAGCCGAAGCAGCCCGAGACACAAAACCGCTGGTTCACGCTCCCTCGTGAGATACGTGATATGGTCTACCGTGAGGTTCTATGTAAAAAATACTTGGTCCAATGCTCAGCGAGGTGGAAAAGGGGAAAGGCTGTGTTTAACGACGATAGACCTTTATTCTGGTTTAGGGGCAGACATTGGTCCTGGAGAGGACTCTTCTGGATGATTAAGAGACCACTGTTCTGGGCCGACATTGCTCTACTCTTGACGTCCAAAGCCATCAGTCAGGAAGCAATCGACATCATGTACGAAGAGAGTTCGTTCTGCGTTTATTTGGGGCAGCGATCGATACGATGGTACCGCATGACCCCGTTACCCTCTCAGCAACTGTTGGCTCGGATGCAAAATTTCGAGATCGGAATGTGCGTGTGTGACACCCTGGACCGCACAGCAAGCGAGACCTGGTTCAAGAATTTCGACGGCAGTCACACCATGCGCAATACCTGCCGCATTTCGTTTCCCTGCTACTACTGCCTACTCGAGTTATACGACGATCATGCGCCCTTTTCACGAGCCTGTCGGTTTCTCGTTGGCTTCAAGGCAGTGACCATCACGCTCCAGCTCCCCTGTGCACATGCAGACTTAGAGGAAGAAGTGTCAGAACTCTGTACTTCAATGAGGGAAGGTTTCAAGACGGCGTTGGAACCTGACCTTGGGCCCGGCCATTGCTACGATGTTGAGCACGTTTTCTCTTTGGAGTTCCATCCTCGCAAGTATCTCGAAGATGTTCAGGCGGTTCTGCCAACGTCGGCAGGGTGAGCGCTTGTCCTTGGGGAAGATATTGAGTCTGAGGCTGCGACATGATGAAAGTGCCCCTTTTCAGAGGAACTCGCCAAGGTCAAGCAATGATTGTGGTTCAGAGCTGGAGAGCTCGGCATGAGCTTTCCAATAGTACATGAAAATCCTTCGGGGTATCCATCCACACTAAATCCTTTCTCGCCAACGAACACTCGATGTAGGGTTGTGCTTGTGAAATTTGCAAGACTCTCCTCCCTCCTAATCTGTCACATCAACGCAACTTTCCCACCAAGAAGCATATAACATAGCGATTGTTGCCAAATAAATCCGTGTGGCATTGTCCATGACCAATAGAGGTTCTACTTGGGCTCTTCGCACCATATCTTCCGCTATCTCGTACTCTGGCAGAGTTCTTGTTTCATGGGTAGGACTTGTAGGGACCCTTTAGGCGTCGATCACCAGATTCCGGAGGTCAGGTCCCGAAACCTCAGGCGTTCTTAGGGCACAAGTACCCGGAGCTGGGCGTCATTCTTTCCCAGTTGCCCCTTATCATAAGTCAACAACGACTGAAGCTACAAGTGGCATCTCAATAGCACATTTACAATCCATCAAACTATCCGAAAATTTACAGTCAAGAACTTAATTGTATCCTTCGTTTTCGAGAAGCTATCGCATTGCAAAACCTCCTTTGGATTTCTGTGCCTTGACCGTGCCAGGATATGGGATACCTTTCGCCTTGGTCATGTCAAGTCCGGGAGGCCAAGCAAGCTCTGTGCTTCACAAAAAAGGATGGACTGAAGCAGCAGAAGGATCTCGAGAGGCAGGATGTCGGTGCTGAAGTGTGTAGGGTATCAAGGTGTGAAGGATTTTCAGGACGTTATCGTAGATTAACAGTTGGCCAATCATGCCTGGATAGATTGAGTACTGTACTATTCATTTAGCGTATTCAAAAACATCTGGAATGCTTGGCACCGGAGATCTTTCACACCACACACCCAAATTCGTACTGTAGCATAGAAATCTCTCCGCAAAATCATTCAAATCAAGTAGCCACATCGCAAATAGTCGCATTTAATAAATTTTGAAGCTATATAACCTCAGCTATATCTCCCAAACGCACTAATAACGCACTAGCCACCGAACCGCCGTCGTCGCCGCCCCTCAATCGCCGTCGCAGTAAGAACTACCCCCCTATAACTACTGAAATAGCCTCTGCTTAAGAAGCTCAGAAACAGATAAATAGGGGGCTGAGTATTAGCAGCAGCCCCTACGGGGGCCCTGCGACGGCCCTATGGGCTAAGTATTTAGGTTCAAATAGGGGTGTCTGACTATCAAGCGCAAACACCCCCGGGACTAGGACCAGGCTTTTTTAGCTGAGTTGCTAATATTGAGGAACATGCCAAGACTTCAGTATAGCTTCATCTTTTCATTTGAGACCTATACTAACGATAGCAGTGTTATTGAATAATTTTGCGGAGAGATTTCTATGCTACAGTACGAATTTGGGTGTGTGGTGTGAAAGATCTCCGGTGCCAAGCATTCCAGATGTTTTTGAATACCTACGCTAAATAGCAAGATGATGTAAGGTTTCCCCCCTAAACGAGGATCGCCCGGGTAATTAGAGTACCGAGAAAATCTACCTTAATTAATACGAGGAAATGCCCACCTGAAATCTGGCCTTCAATACGCATACGCTGCTCTTTGATCTAAATTTGTCCGGACAAACATAAACTCGACTCTCTTACTCTCAGTACATTCAAACCCTCAAACTCTAGCTAGATGGGAATCCCAACTTTCATTTCTGGAGAGATCTGGATTGTTCCTGGTTCGGGCGACCCGTCAGGGCGGGGCCCCGTCAACCGGAGTGCTGGGGTTTCTTGGGCGCTTTTGATAGGGCTGAAACATCAAAGCGCTTGTACTGGTACTAATCTTAGTACTCGGAATATATTTAAGGCCCGAGGCGGCCAGACTCAAATGCAATGAATACAATGCAACGGCCCAATGCAACGCTCTACTCTTTTGGTAGAAGACCATGCTAGACAAGTAGTTGACAGTCTACGGAAGGTGCTGGAAAGAGTCGATCCCGTCCAGAAGATCCTCACCTCTATTGCTCCCATTCCTTGGGCTTTATCACATTTTTCAAGGCTCCATCCACTCCGATCTCTGCTATCGGGAAAGGTAAAACCCCTGACTTTATAGTCAGACAACGCTCCTTGTCCGGTTACTTGTTCGCTGTCTTCGATTCGAGACTCGTGACAGAGAGCAATGTTAGGGTCGTGATATGTCTGCGTTCTGTCGAGTATAAGTCTGCTAGTCTCCTCCGAAAGGAGCGATTGGTTGCGACCCTTGAGTCTTTCCAACGCAAGACTTTGCTCACAACACATTGCTTCCGCAAATGTACCCGTCAATGACACTCTATTTCGGTCGTATGTCTTATTACCTGGAAATGTGCATCTCATCGAGAGGGAGAAAATGCTATTCGTCAAACGTGGACATGCTCTCCCAATCCTCCATATGCAGTCGCCCGTGTTTTTGCAGATCACTACAATATCCATCGATCATGTCCATAGGTATCAAGAGTTCCGACTCGGACATGCCCGGCCTCGCTGACAGCATGACATGATGGCTTCGCGACCTCCTTAAATGCGTAAGTCTTTACCCCAATGCAGGTAACTCCTATTCTAAGCTTTCGTACCTCCCTGTCAAAGTCTCATGACACTGCCGAGATAGAGGCGAGCACCGATGATAGCGTGCTTGGGAGAGCGATCCTGGCGCGTATACATCCTCTCCACTGCCCCCAACACAAGAGCCTATCCAATGTCTCTCAAATGCATGATTTTTCAGCCTGGGAAGTTGCAGGTCAACGCTGCAAAAACCATCCATGACGGAGTCTTCATTGCCTGTTGCGACGATCCGCCGCTGCCTCTACAGGGATCTTGACCGGGTCATTCCCATCTACAATCACTACGTTTCCAATACCATCGTGTCCTTGGACCTAGACACCAAACCTATCCTATACATGCAAAAGTTGTACAACTCCGTCCTCGATCAGGATCTGCCCTTCCTCATCGTAACCATCAGCAACGATCATAACCCTGCTCGCAAAGAAGAAGACATCATAGGCTATGCATACGCAAACTTTTACCGCCGCCTGCCTGCCTTCGGCGGTACCGTCGAAATTCTCATCTACCTTGACCCAAATGCCACGGGCCAAGGGATTGGGAAGAGACTGCTGGACGTTCTGATGGTGACGTTGAAGGAGGTCACTCCGGCCACAGACCGGGACCATGGTATCAGGGAGGTGCTGGCGATTGTACCTGTGGATGAAGGGCGTGATGCTAGTGGATTTTTTCGGAAAGGGGGGTTCGAGGACAGGGGATTGTTGAAAGGAGTTGGGTGGTACGTGTATTTCGGAGTATATCCTTCCTGTTCGATAGCAGACAGCTTCACTCCTCAGCAGTGTCTTTTTGTTGGGGCTGCATGCTATCTTTTCGGGACCAGAAAGCTTCTTCACTCTCCAGCACCGTCTTTTTGTTTGGGTGAAAGGCCAGGGTTTGGCAGCAAAAGGATTTTTCAGCTCTCTCAACTGGTCTCATTTCTCGGGATTACTTGGAAACAGCGACACTGACTCTGAAATCTACGCAGGAAGATGGGGAGGTGGGTTGACACAAGAACTTTTCAACGGTCCCTTGCTGAGGAGCCAAAGGATGGAGAGAAGGGCGTGCAGAAGAAGAGACAGCCAAAGCGACACTGGTGGAGCTCTGTGTTTCGCCGGAGATGACGGCTGGCAAGGCCGATGGTACGGGACTAATGAGAACGGTGCATTGGATACTACACTCCAGAGGAATAGACGGAGAGCGAGGATCAAGACTCGCAGGGATTCGATGTACAGGGCTGATATGCCGGGCTTCACTGCAGCGGGGAGGTATTCGATTTAGATTCTCACACATAGAAGATCGTATCATGTGTCCCTGTGTAAAACATCCCGACCCAGATCCCATTGCCAAACCCTCTCCAGACGCCTCACTCCTCCTTGGTCGGCGTTGCTGCCCTAGCAGGCTTGCTGCTCCGGTCGCCACTTGCGATGGAGAGACCGTGCAATATGTCTCGCGCGAACTCATAGGCCATGTAGCTAGGGAAGACGAGCCATAATCCGCTACCGACGGTGTCAGCCTCGCTCCTTGAATGCAAAGTGGGGGACGTAGGAATGGAAGAACCCACTTCGGGATGATCCACAGGAAGAGCAACGACAGCGCATCATTGTGTCCGATATTGTCGAAGCCGGAAAAGAACTCGTTGCACCCTTCCCCACCTCATCAGCCCCGCCTTCCCCAACCCCCCCCCCCCCACCGGGAAAGAAAGAAAAGAAAGAAAATCCCACTCACAATAAAGCACCGTCTTACTAACCGTCATCACGCTCACCCCGAACCCCACCAAACACGCCACCCCGCCCCACCCCCCCCCGACCACCCTCTTCCCCCCATCATCCTCCTCCCCATACCGCCACACCACC
Organism: Letharia lupina; assembly: GCF_014066315.1. Lineage (NCBI taxonomy): Eukaryota > Fungi > Ascomycota > Lecanoromycetes > Lecanorales > Parmeliaceae > Letharia > Letharia lupina. The sequence goes on from NW_023502980.1 coordinate 1,064,673, forward strand.
CACAAATACGCCGCGTAACCCACGCTCTCCACGACGTTCAGCCCCGCCTGCGCGCCCGTGAAGCCGTTGCGCGCCTCCCACGCCCCGGCCCCGTACAGGCGGTCCACGCGGCCGTAGAGCGCGTACGGCACGAACAGGGGCGCGTGCCAGGCGCCCCCGGGCGCCATCGTGTGGGGGCGCAGCAGCACGTAGGTTGTGTCCCAGCAGACGAGGGGGAGGGAGATCAGGAGCCAGAGGAGGGTTAGGGGGGGGGTGTGGGTCCAGGGGCCGGGGGAGGGGTTGGGGGGGGTGGGGGGGGGGAAGGTGGTTGGGTGGGATCGGGTTGAGACCATGGTTTTGGTGGGGTTGGTTGGGGTTGGTGGGGGGGGTTGTTGGGAGGGGGGGTGGAAGGGAGTGGAGTGGGTGATGAGGTTTTTGTCGGTCTTGGAATGGGGCTAGTACTGATCGGGCGACGTGCGTTTGATCCCTTTTACGGCGGTAATTCTCGTCCTCGGGGATGCGCGGACACGGTGCGGTGTGGAAAGCGAAATTTTGCCCGCCGGTTGCGGAGAGTATGATCTTCGTTGGTGCTATCTTCGTTGGTGTCATGTATACACCACCCAGTCAGGATGTCAATGAAGTGCTTCCGTCACTCGGCAGGCCATTGGCGAGAGTGATCGTTGCATTGAGTCGGGTAACCTTTTCAGGCTCGGGAGGCATCAGCTTTGGCAGCTGCTTGGATTCCGAGCTCCGTTATCTGTCTTTCAATGCTCGAGATCCGCAGGGTTTTACGGAAGGGTTCATGGTTGGGTCCGTGGTTTACGGCATTCCTGGCTCAAAAGAGCGAGGTTTCTCGATTTTCCCGGTTGTCAGGCTCGTGTTTGATGGCATTTTTAGACGGCGATGAGGGGTCCTGGCTTGTTGATGCACTTCGGATCTCTTTCGCTCCCAAATCGAAGTGCCTCAAACCTTCTCACTGGGGCAGCATTTGGATGTGGTCCGCGATAGCATACGCAATTTTCTGAACGCTTGCTGCCTTTTATATTGCTATTTTTTCCAGGTCAGAAAGAAGCGGAAGATCCACTAATAGTACTATCTACCGTCAAGAGCAGCCTCAACTCTTCAAATCGTTCCACCCCCTGCCAAAATTCGGTATGTCGGTTCCATCATCTCACCTTTCGATGCCTGCTTCACTGGCCTTGTCCTCATCCTTCGAAGATCTCACAATCATGACGCCATCATCAACGCACTCCAGCACGTCATCCCAGCAAGAAGTGCCATCAACGTCCGAAGAGAGAAATCCTACTAGAGCTCCTAGAGATGAATGCAAATGATACTACATTTCCATTTTGATAAAGATGCTCCTGTTGCTGGTGGCATTCATAGAGAATATGCAGATTCAAGACAACTGGCTGTCCAGCGCCAGACACCAACAGCAGGTGGCTAAAGTGCAACGCTGGCAGCAAGAGGTACCTGAAATGCAGCAAACACATCAGGACTGGCGGTCTCACGTGGAGAACAATTACGACGAGTTACAAGAATGCCAATCCAAGCTTGAAGAAGCAGATAGCAGATTGGAGAAGATGACGCTCTCCAGTTCCAGCGTGACCAACCTGACTGGGGCTACCAACCTGATACCCTTGGAAACGTTGAGATTGGCTTTCAAAGAGACTGTGAAATGAAGGTCATGCGCCTCGGGAGAGGTTGAGTCGGTTGAGATTCAAGGCAGTGAGGGCAGCCGTATGATATGGTCATGCAACAGAAGCAAGCATTAGAGGTACTGGGCAGATCTTCGCGGAGTCTCGTGGTGCGGAAACGGGGATAGACGCAAGATTTTTTTGGGAAAATGGTTGCTACGAGAAATTCCGTGACTGAATGGTCATGAGTCCTGAATACTCTGACCGATAGACAGAAACTGCTACAGTCCATTCTGAATATGCATAAGCAACGGTTGTATCGTTGTCGTCGCCGGCTCTCCAACATCCTAGGGTCCGGGCAAAACATTGCAGCAAAATACAGCAGCTAGTATTGGTCGATCACCAGACGACCCTACTACTTCTTGTATAGATGGAGCTTTTACCTAGTATGCGGAGAGCACATCGTGTGATCTACGCAATTAATCAACAGCTAGGTAACTTATAGAAGCCAACTTCTCGGCGAACATTCGATGCCAGGCAGACCTGCAGGGTCTTTTCACTCGAACCACGAGCTCACAGGACGGACAGGAAGCCACTCCTAATCCGGACTCGCTTCCATCGTGATCTCTGAGACCTCGGTCCATGCAAAGAAGGACGTGAAGAGAGAACAATGACGACTTTCGTGCGTACGCAGGGGACGGGACCATATGACGGGCACCTAGCCTTCTACAAGTGTTGAAATTCTCTCGTAACAGTGCAAATCTTGCCATACTTTCAGACGCCACCGGTGCCAGAGCCGTGGCAACTCGGGTACGACCATGGCTCCATGGCTCCTGCTGGATCTCCGAAGCTGTTCGGCTACTGGCAGGACTTGCCTTCTCCGCGACCGATCTCATACTCTTGGGTCATTGCCGGCAAAAATTGACATAAGCGAGCGGTGATCTCGAGCTAGCAGCGGGTATCCTGAGGGTATTGTTGTGTTTCTGCGAGCGGTGGTGAGGATCTCGTCTGCAAAAGGCCCTTCGGTACTCTTTCCAAGAGCGGGGTAGCAATCTAGATTCCAAATCGTCAAGGTACTTATCACATGTGGCTTTGACCATGATTCAGTGGCATCATATAAGCTGACTGCATGCACATTTCCTCTCATTTAATACACCGAATTCGCACCCCCTGCACACACATGTGTTCCCCAAGCCTGGTTTCCGAAGATAGTCGCGTGAAGTACGTGGGGTACTACTAATAATACTTCTGGTAGAGCTAGTAATCTCGCCTAACTTCTAGTATGAGACTTTGACTTTTAACCCTTGTCTAAGATATCTGATTCGTCAAATAAAGGAAAAGATGCTTAGTCAGCGTTTCGCAGCGCATACTAAAATCTATTAAAGATCTTACTTCAACGCTGACAGAAAGTACCTTACACCCGAGGGTACGGGAACCAAGTAAGTGAAGACAAGGGGAAATTATTGCAGGGGGTGCAAAATTCGTCTAATTGCACGGACGTCTTCTTCTTCTTCTTCTTCGAAGAGCCGCACGAACATGGACGTCATGCAGAGGCGGGGTGCATATTTAGTCGGGCCTCGGTCATGAAGGTGGGCAATTTTGTCCAATTGAATATGCAGATTTCTTTCGAACTTTCCATGGCTTTTCCAGACCTCTTGGCAAGTTGGCCGTTAAAAAGACCATTTTACCCGTGCTAGATCCCGTAGGCTTGATGTCCGTCATTGATCACATAGTCCGAACTCAGAGATCTTGACTTCACTTGCCACTCAGGGAAAGTCCTGCAACCCTGCAACTCTGCAACCCTGCAATCCTGCCATCCCGTCTCGAATATTAAGTCCCGAGGGTGTCTCGAAGCACGACCCTTTGTTTGACGCGTGTCTCAAGACCCCACTTCTCTTGGCGGTCATCAGACTTTGCTGGCCGCTGGCAGGGGCATCAAGAAGGATAGAGGATGGGAAGAAGAGGATGATGATGGAACCCATGACGCTGCAGTGACGGCGGGTGTAGTTAAATGATTAAAGATTAAATGAATTAATTTGGGCTTAGCTATGAACCCGGGGGGTCGGGGCAAGGGTCAGGAGATAATGGCAGATGTTAAAAGCTTAGAAGACGGATCATGCGGGTGTAAGCCATGCGCGAACATGGATATGGTCTGGGGCGGGGTACTCTAGTCACTAGTCTTCCCTACCTTTAATTTTCCACAAAAGCGTTGGTCGTTGTCTGGACCAAAATGTCCAAGTACCGGCCGAACTGAGCGACGTTGAGACTCACTTCAAAGGCTCCGGGGTGTAAATACAATATTTTAATCTTTAATATTCATGCAGGAGCCAGCGAGCTCAATCAATGCGCCGTCTCATCATTCTCGCATAAGTACGTAGGTACATCCAATATCAAAAGATTGCTATAAAGAGCTCGACCGATGCCCATTCATCTGTTGCATCCCCATCCATTGCCCTTTCTCACTTCCATTTACACATTGACCATTGTTAGCTGCACGTAGATACCGCCCCCCATCATGTGGCTTGCGCCTTTCTTCCTGCTAGCGACGAGCTTCGTCCAACCTTCAATACAACAAGATGGGAACACTTCAACCACATACCCCGGTACAACATATCCCGACGCCGTCTCTCCCAATCCCGCAGCTTCGGCTGATGCCACATTCTCACCACCACACTACCCTTCGCCATGGGGATCAGGCGCTGGAGATTGGGCGGGTGCCTATGCCAAGGCTACCGCTTTCGTCACCCAACTCACCTTGATGGAGAAGATCAACCTGACTACTGGTGTTGGGTATGTACAATACGCCGAGCAAAGGATCATGTCCGAATCCTAACGAGAAGATAGGTGGCAAAGTGAGCGTTGTGTCGGTCAAACCGGAGCTATACCTCGACTTGGATTCCGAAGCTTGTGCCTGCAAGACTCTCCGGTTGGGGTCAGATACGGTACGTATCTTGCATGCTAGGCATTCATCATGGCCCTGCTGACGGTGAGAAAAGCGGATTTCAGCTCTGTCTTCCCCGCCGGTGTCAACGTGGCCGCAACCTTCGATCGAGGTATCGCATATGCTCGAGGGCAGGCAATGGGCGCTGAACACCAGATGAAAGGCTCAGACGTCCAGCTTGGACCTGTCGCTGGTCCCCTCGGCCGTTCACCGGAAGCGGGGCGGAATTGGGAAGGTTTCAGGTGGGATGGTACACTGTAATGCTGCAGGGCTTGGCTGAAATTCCCATCCAGTCCCGATCCTGCCTTGACCGGCGTCCTGTTCGCCCAGACTATCCAGGGTATCCAGAGCTCTGGTGTCATTGCCTGTGCCAAACACTTCATCGGCAACGAGCAGGAGCATTTTCGTCAAAGCCCCGAAGCTGCTGGCTTTGGCTTCAACATCAGTGATAGCATTAGCGCAAACATCGACGACGCCACCTTGCATGAGCTCTATCTATGGTAAATCTCTCGTGGACACCCGGGACATACCCTCATGCTAATTCCTCCAGGCCATTTGCGGACGCGGTCAGAGCCGGTGTTGGTTCCGTCATGTGCTCTTACCAACAAGTCAACAACAGCTATGCCTGCCAGAATAGTTACATTCTCAACTACCTCCTGAAAGGCGAGCTGGGCTTCCAAGGATTCATCGTGAGCGATTGGGCGGCGCAGCACTCCGGTGTCAGTTCTGCAATTGCAGGCCTTGATATGTCAATGCCTGGCGACACTGTCTTCAATAGCGACCATTCATACTGGGGAGCGAACTTGACCGTTGCCATCCTCAATGGCACAGTACCGCAATGGCGTCTCGATGATATGGTCACCCGAATCATGGCTGCTTGGTACTACGTAGGTCGTGATACCACGTCGATTCCCATCAATTTCGACTCCTGGACCACCGACACCTATGGCAACGAATTCTTTTACGCCAAAATGGGCTACGGTTTGATCAATGAGCATGTCGATGTGCGTCAAGAGCACGGCAATCTCATCCGCGAGATTGGCTCCGCCAGCACTGTCCTTCTTAAGAACACCGGAAACACGTTGCCCTTGACAGGAGAAGAGAAGTTCACTGCGGTCTTTGGAGACGACGCTGGTGATAATCCTTTGGGTCCCAACGGGTGCCCCGATCGAGGCTGTGACAACGGTACTCTCGCCATGGCTTGGGGTTCCGGAACTGCTAACTTTCCATATCTTGTAACGCCCGAGACTGCCATTCAGAATGAGGTTGTAGGGAATAACGGCGTGTTCCAATCGATTACCAACAACTTTGCTGCGGGGCAGATCCAAGCGCTTGCAGGTCAAGCCAGCGTTGCCATCGTGTTCGCCAACGCCGACAGCGGTGAGGGATACCTCGACATTGATGGCAACATTGGCGATCGCAACAATCTCACTCTGTGGGACAATGGGGACGACCTCGTGACCAGCGTCTCCGCTCTTTGCAACAACACAATCCTAGTCATTCACTCAACAGGCCCAGTACTCATCGGCAACTATTCGACGAACCCAAATATTACCGCCATCCTCTGGGCTGGAATTCCCGGCGAACAGTCTGGGAATTCTATTGCAGATGTTCTCTACGGCCGTGTCAACCCATCCGCCAAGCTTCCTTTCACGATGGCTAAGACTCGCGAAGACTACGGGACCGATATCCTCTATATTCCAAACGAGGGTACAGGCGCTCCTCAAACGAACTTCACTGAAGGTGTCTTCATCGACTATCGTTCTTTAGATCGAACCAATACCACTCCAGTCTACGAATTTGGATTTGGCCTGAGCTACACCAAGTTCTCTTACTCGAACCTGCAGATCAAGAATATGCGTAGCATCAGCGTGTACACCCCTTCGACAGGCTTGACTACTGCGGCACCAACGCTTGGCAGCATCTCCAACGATTCAGCCGATTACCTATTTCCTTCCAACATGACTCGGATTCCATACTACATCTACCCATACTTGAACTACACTGATCTTGCAACTGCGGCAAACACAACCGGCTACGGCGACAATAGCTTCGTGAACGCTGGCTCACAGGATGGTTCCCCACAGCCACTGATTGCAGCAGGGGGTGCACCAGGCGGCAATCCAGGGTTATACGACGTGCTCTACGAGGTTACGGCTACTATCGCCAATACCGGCAGCCTGGGAGGCGCCGAAGTGCCACAGCTGTACGTCTCACTCGGCGGACCCTACGATCCTAAGGTTGTACTGCGGGGATTTGAGAAGCTGTCAATTCAGCCAAATATGAGCACAACGTTCACCGCGGATATCACTCGTCGCGATATCTCCAATTGGGACACCGTGTCCCAGGACTGGTTCATCTCGAATTACACTAAGACGGTGTATGTGGGAAGCTCGTCGAGGACTCTGCTACTGTCGGCGATTCTGTCATGATCGAGAACCAGTTCCTGCGAAGTCAAAACGGAAGCTTGAAAGTAATTGTGGTAATGATTATGAAAGTTGGGGATGAAGCAAGCGTATCCAAAGCATATACATCCATGGTGTTCGAAAGCTCTTGAGCACTTCTTAACCACGGAGCCGGACTGAACCGCTAGGAAAGTTAGATGCGTCAAGAGGCAATGACTTCAACATTCTGTCGGACCTTGCTCGCTGTAAATAGGAACAAATAAACCTCAGGGCCGAAAACCCCGTATCTCTATATATTGTTGTACCCTCTGTCAAACCCTGAGTTGTGCTACACCCTTTTTCACAAGCCCCCCAAGCTTCGACCACCGAACCACGTCCCCCCTTTCCCATCTCCACCATTCCTTCCTTTCCCCCTCCCTTTCCCGACCGCCCCTCAGCCGATCCGCCTACCTACAATCCAGCCCATCTCGATGAGTCAGTCCAACCCGGAAACCCATCGACTCCTCTCCGCTCAGATCAGTCGAAGAATACCCATCGCAAACTAATCCTCAACGCATGAGAAAAAAAAGCTCCCTGACACACATGCCGAGGACTGTCGAAGATATAACCGTCACCGCTATCCGGTCTCTTTTCGCAACTTCCCACTCCGGGGGGGGGGGGAGTTTATTCATTTGTTCGGAGGTTGCGATTTCGCCCCCGATGGATGGATGGATGGATGCATGGATGGCGTGACCAGTTTTCCCCGTTTTGATCCGGTCGTCGTTGGAAGGGGGTGGGTTTGGGAGGTTAGCGGGAGGGGGAGGGGGAGTTAGGCGGTGGATTGTGTTTATACTTTTGTTTGTGTTTGTGTTTGTGTTTGTGTTTGTGTTTGTGTTTGTGTTTGGAGGCCGTGGGGACGGACGGACCCGTCGAAGGTTCATGCGTACGGCCGGGTTGACCCTCTTTTTGTTTGAGATCGTCGAGCGCTGCTGCGTCTGACGCTACGCCACGCATTTTTTTTGCTGCTTCTGCGGTCTGCGGTCTGAGGGGTTGGCCGGTGGAGAGGGGGTGGGAGTGGGAGTGGGGCGGTGCGGGCGGTCGGCGGTTTGAGTTGGTAATGTGGTGATCTACCTTTGGCCGCTGTTTCTGCTTCCGGGTGGTAAGAGGGCGCTTTTGACTTTTGACAATCGACGTGCTGAGACTTTCTTTTTGGGGGGGGGGTTTGGGTGTTGCGGCGGGGAAGTTCTGGGGTTTTACTTGCTCGGGTTCCGCTTTGTCGACGACGACGTCCGGGCGAGCTGTGATGGAACCTGGCAGTTAGTCTGGGGGGTTGGAGTACCATATTCGCTCAAAGTTTCGGCTTCACACCCGGACCGGATGTCATTCATGCTTCAGCTTGAGCCGTATAAACACCCCTTCGTCGATGTGGAGCTCGTCGACATTCAAGGCATCCGTACCGCTTCGACCGCCACTTCTTTTCACGCCTCGCCCGCACCATGCCCCGGATCCGCTCCAACCCGCGAACTCATCCCCATCGCCGCCATTTCCCGCACCCGGCCTGCCGAAGACCACGACGACGCGGCGGGAGACGAATCGACCCCCTTTCCTCCCCTCCCGACAACTCGCCGGCCATCCCATCGTCCGTCCCGAGAACCATCCACGCGATCACAGCATCAGCATTATCCTTCTCCACCCTCGCGCCTCGGATCCCTATTCGCTCGCCAAGCCGGTCCCGTGTCCTCCCATCTGCCGTGGTCGACCAAGGAGGATTTGAACGGGGTCGTTGCGTCGGTGGGTCCGGAACGACGTGTCGTGTCCTCGTCGTAGTGCTTTTCGGTATTCGTTCTCATCCTCATCCTCATAAACAGGACACCCTTGTCCCTCCTCTCCTCGGCGTACAATCTTCGGCCGCCGGCGGCTCCTCTCGCGATCAAGCCACTCGTCGACATCGTGATTGCGTTCTTCGCGGATCACTTATGGCGTGGGCGGTCTGTCGGGGCTCCTGGACGGACGGGGTGGGCGGTGTTCCTGCGCCGGAGGTGGTGACTTCGCCGTGTGTCGGCGCGGAGCGTGGCCGGTGGAAGTTTTTGCGGGTGTGGCGGTGGGGGCGAGCGTTGTTTTCGGGTGGGTCGTTGCCTCCTTTGAAACCGGCCGAGTGGAACGCTGGGTATCCGGATTTGGGAAAGAAGCCGGTGCTGAATGGATTTTTTTTGGCGCAGTGTTGTCCATCTTGCGCTGTTCGGTGTGGGATGTCGCGTCGCTTACGGCTCGGGGGTGGGGACGCTGCTCCCCGTGGCGGTTACCGGCTGGACGGCTCAAGTTCGAGGTTTCGACTTTCGATCCAGTTCCTCCGGGAGCCGGGGGGTGGGGCGAGGGAGGGGAATGGCTGAGTGCTGCTGGCGTACGGGTGGAGATGGGCTTCGAGCCGGGGGAAATGGGGGGCTAGGGAGTTGTCAGTGCTGATTGTCGTTGTGGTGACTGGGGGTCGATGTCGAGCGCGTTTTGGGATTTTGAGGAGACTTGGACGCGAGTAGAGTAGCAGTGGGGAATGAAATGGTAGCAAATTTGTAATGAGTGGCAGGAATGGCATAATGGCCGGGTGTCGAGGGAGAAGGCTGTTGACCTCTTATTCAGTGACATTGCAATGTTCTAGGAGTGGAGACGTTGGAATTCTGTAAGAGCACATGCAATAAGAAGAGCCAGTGGACTTTGTCCGTGCCCGAGTTGCTGGATTATACACCAGGCATGCCTATGATGTCCCTCATGGCCGGCAACGCTCGGGGGAGGAAATACACGACGAACACGCCTATAAAAGCTGTCAGGAGTCCTGTGAACTAGCAGATGTCAGCAAAATATGTCAACGCGTAAGATAAAGGACCAACATACCTTCTCAAACCAGGTATGAAAATAAGCCGCGGTCATAAGCAACATCCACCAACTCAACCCGGCCACGACCAACGGCGCCCCGATACCAGTCTTCCAATCCCCCTCCTCTCCCTCCCCCTCCCCCTCCCCCAAAGCCCGCCTCTCCGCCCTCACCACGCCCCCATCCCTCCCCCGCAACATCCTCTCCTCCCTCAACCCCTTCGCCCCCACCAACGCCGGCAGCACCTCCAACCCCAAAAACAAACTCCCCAACACCAGAATGAAAACATGCCCGCTGATATCGTGCCCCCCCCTCCACTGGCCCCCCACCGCCTTGCAAGCCTGGCCCGTCACAAACTCCCCCGCGCCCCCCGTCCCCTCCATCGCCCCCGCCCACTGGCACGCCCCGCCCGTGACCCGGAACCCGCGGTCCACCAGCCCGGGCCCGAAGAACCACTGCGTCACCGCGCCCCACCACAGCGTCACGAGCCCCCAGCGCAGCGCGCCCCGCAGCCGCCGCGGCGTCAGCGCCCACGGCCCCGGCCCCGGCCCCGTCGACGGGTGCAGCGCGAGGAAGGGCACGAAGGCGAGCGTGACCCAGAACCAGGCCACCTTGACGAAGAGGACGTTGAAGAGGTTGCCCTTGCGCGCGAAGTAGCTGGGCGCGGCGCCGGCCGGGTGCGACTGCGTGACGGGGTCGTAGGGGGCGGAGCGCGCGCTGGGGTCGAGGAGGGAGAAGAGGGAGCCGAGGAGGAGGGTCGAGGGGTAGAGGGAGAGGAGGAGCGTCTCGAGCGGGGTGGGGAGGAGGGATGCGAGGTAGCTGGATGGGTGGTGGTGGTGTTGTGGTTGTGGTTGTTGTCGCTTTGGACCCGTTGATGGGGGTTGCTTGCGCGTGCTGCCGTTGCGCCTGATGGGCGTGGACGGAGAGGAGGCCATTGGGAGTTTTCGATGTTGTGATCTTAGTGGTCTGGCTGAAGATGCGCAAGAAGTGTAGGTACCATGGCGAAATTTGTTATTTATGAGTGTCAAAAGAATTTTGCCGCGTGCAGGCAACTCACTTGGCCTCTTTTGGCGCTAGGCTTCGTCCGTCGTTCGCTACGTATTTTCTTGATATTGGCACTGAATGCGTCTTTCCGCTTTCAAGCATACTAAGGACTCACTCGTCATGTAGGATATGTCTCACTCCTAAATCGCGGAGAATAATTTGGCAAAAGATGATTTCGCCAAAATGTAGGCCGTGGCCCTCCCAAGAAGTTGACCCATACCAGACCTGAACATCTGGCTCGTGCAGAAACCCGGGCATAAAGCCTCTTCTTCGCATAGTAAATGTCGTAAAAATTACCTCACGGTATCGTGCCCATAGCCAGCCCAATGTCTCAAGTCCCTTTCAACCTCCCCCATTCAGGTCGAGTCTCCACACCATCGTCCCCGACAACCTTGCCCCTGTCCCATTCTCTTCCTTCGCCCCGTCCCTTCCACTTGACATCCTCCTCCCTCTTCTCTCCGCCCGTCTCCCACTTCTTCACCTCCTCTTCCGTAAAGCCCGCAGACTTCAGCCGCTCAGCCCCTAGCTTTTGCCAACGCTGGCGATCCCGGATCGCTTCCAATGCCTCGTCCCAATCATCGTCCATTTCCGGATCCGGGTGAACGTCGACCGATGGATCATAGTTTGAAGAGAAGTGTGAGTCCATTGCGGAGGAAGACGAGAAGTTGCCGCGGCCGCGTGCCTGAACTTTGGGAGCCGGAGGTGGGGGTGGTGGGCCTATGATGGCATCTAGGGGATCAGAGTCTGAGCCTGGAGACGTGGCTCGCTTTTCCCCATTCGCGTCACCATTGGCTAGAGAGCTGCGTGGTGCTTGATCCCCGATCACTCTCCATGCAGAGCTATCGCGCCTATTGCTGTCTGTGGTAGCGGATGAGGAGTCTCTGGCTGGGCGGTGTGAGCGATGGTGACGCTGACGATTATTTCCGTCTGATCGTGGTGAAGGTGGTTGCCGTGACCTGCTTCGCCTTCGATTCTTCGTGCTGCGCCGGTCGTGCTCATACAGCTCATTGTCATCGGGTCGAGGGTGGGTTCGATGGTGATGCCGATGCCGGCGTTTGTGATGTCGTTCCTCCTCGTCATCCTCGCTACCATAGCGGTCATCGAGGTGCTTGCGGCTGGATGCGTTGCTTCGATAAACTTCACCTTTATCTCGCCCCGAATGTCTGCCTTCAAGGTGTCGCCGTAGATCACGCTCTCCTTCATCTTCACCACTAGTCCGCCGTCGCTTTGAACGGTGATGACCTTCGCTGTTCAGTCGAATACTGGAGTCTCTGGGGCTTGATATCCGTTTGTCGCTATCACGTAAATCTCGAAGACGTGCCCGCGATTCTTCGACTTCCTTGGTCCGTAAAGCAGCATTGTGATTGTTGGTTTCTCTGATGATGTTCTTCAGGAACCTTGTGTTGGGCTTGGGTGCATTGAAAGTTGATCTGTATAGATTAGCCATCTCACACAACATTTTACATTAACAGAAGCTCGCCTCCGGGGTAGATGCTCTTGTAGACCGTAAGCTGAGTACTTCGCATTGCTGGCCTTTGCATCTTTGGCGAGGAGCTGGGCGACATAGTCATCCGGCAAGGGCTCTGAGCCTGACATGGTAGACTTGAAGAATGGAAAGAAGAATTGAAGGGGAGGATGCCTCCATAAGCATTAATCAAGACATGCTATCGACAATGCGATGAAGTGAAGCCAAGGACAAATGGTTGGCTAATCACAAAATCTGCATGTCTTTCGCATGCATGTGAAATGGAGTGCATGTGACGCTACCAATATGCCAAGACATTGCTGATAAGATAAGATTAGATTAGATCTAGCTTGATCTGGACGCCAGACGAACGGTAAACAAAGGCCGAAAACTCTCCTTCCCGTGGTAACTTGCATCTCCTCCAGGGCATACGCAAGATGGCAGATCCTCAACGTGTCGAAAATGTTTTACAAGGGATTCGCTCTTTGCAGGATATCTCCCTCTCTATCATTCGCCTTAGCGAACCCATCTCCGCTACTGCTACTTCCCACCGCACATCTGATGTCTCCACCTCCGCTTTCGATAACCCGTCACCGGAATCTCTAGAAGCTGACCTGAGGCACTACAAGGTACACACTTTCCATTTCCCCGACTACACACAAAATTGAATCGAACGCGCACAGGAGCTCTTCTCAAAACTCCGCTTCTCCTACCTCGAACAAGTAACCAAAGAGAAATTCCTCCGCGCCATCGTCGGCGACCCTCCCCAAATAGTCGAGCATACTGAGAACATCGAACTCGAAAGCCAGCTGGCGGAGATCAAAGGCGTGCTGAAAGCGCAGAAGGAACATGTAGGCGACATGGTCAAGGAGTTGGACGCGCGAGGAAGGGATTTGAGCAGGCGCTATGAGACCATCTCATTGCAGACGACGCTGCTATCGTCGCTGCCCCCGCAAATTGAGGATTTGATTCAGACGTTGGCGAGACTGAGAAAGCAGAATCGATCGGCAGATACGGACGAGGCGAATCCAGCGCTTGCTATGCCGTTGCCGGCGACGCTGGAGTTGCTGGACGAGAGGCAGGCTAGTCTGGACGAAGTGAATGTACAGCTCAAGGCTCTACAGCAGGCGCTACCTAGACAGACGAGAACGTTGGAGAACGAGGAAAGGGAACTGCAAAAGCTGGAGCTGGAGAGAGACCGGGCTGTGGGACTTGCAAGGGAGGCGGTCGAGAGGAAGCAGGAAGGTGGTGGTGCGGACGAGTTGGAGAGGAAGGGAAGGTGGTTGAGAGGGGTGGAGACTGGTTTGAGAGAAATGCTAGAGATTGGCGCTTAGGATAGTGTGTTCAATGGGTATTGGTGTTCTAAGGCCTCGTGGACGTTGTGCTGCTCTCTGGTTGAGATTGATTCCCCAAATCGTAAACTCGATTGAGCTGCCTAAAGACGCTTTGTATATTCAATGCCATTCGCTTCGTGCCTCGAGCTGGCTAGGATCCTCATTGCTGTCCTGTCGGACACCAAGAGATCATCTCTGCCACGCCACGCTCTTTCAGATGCAGTCGAAGTACATCAACCCCTGTTCATATCAAAGTATATCAACGACCGGCTAGCGCTCCCTATCTCCCAGCCGGCTTGCATCTCACTTCAGCTCCAACCCCTGCATCCAACCCCTGCTCGTCCTAATCACCGCATCGACCATCATCTCAAACACATCCTTATTCCTCCAAGGCACCGCGATTGGCCGAGAGACTCCGTCAACGGCGACAGTGACAGCCGCCATTTTTTGAATGCTGTCCGCCCCTACCCAAAGCTTCCCCACGCCGCAATAGCCTCGTCGAAGAACGAGGTCACTGTGTTACGTTGGTTGGGGGGTTTGGAGATGGCGCCGTTCCTCTCGTCAGCCACGAGGAAACGGAATATGACGTCGCCATATGGCTCTGAAAGAGAACAATTCGAATGAAGAGCCCACTACTGGTGCAGTGGCCATACAAATAGTACTCGCCATGGCCACCTGTCTCCCTACTATCGCATATCGCATAATGATGGAACGGTTGATCAAACAACCACCAACGCTATGGCCTCATAATGGACCCACTAACCCACAGTCCCACTGTTGCGACCATTGGGAACGGGCTCGGACCAGGATAAGGGAGTCGCGGTAGCGGCTGTTGCTGAGGGGATTAGCAGTTTTGAAGTCGCCATTCCCGGCTCGTGGTATTCTATTTCATAGGCCTCCGAGCAGGACACGGCCTCAAATCGCTCTGAGGGCTTTCGTCGTTGGCATTCGGGTGTAGTAAATTGAATCCTTCGTTTTGCGTGAAAACATTGAATATTGAGAACAGAGTATCTCATGGCAATTGCAATCCAGATATTGAAGCCACAGCGATGTGACCTTCCCTGCAAATCCTCCTCTATCCATGACCAAGTCCACCAGACTGCTTCGACATCAGTCATATACTTCAGCATCGACCCTTGTCCCCGTCTCAGGATCGTATTCAATGCCGCCATCCCTCAATCTCTTGATCTGCGGCTGGCTCAGGGGAATGCGCTCGAAGTTCTGTGGCAGGACCCTACCTGCCCTGATTGCCTAGTCAGCTTAACGAAAAGATAATTGAACTTGTATACGTACTTGAGATAATCCATCTTCATGTTTCGAGCCTTGTCCTTGAGCGCGACCTGATCTCGCGCTTCTAGGACGTAGCCTTGCTCCGAATCTTGTTCCTTAAGGAGCTTCCAACTGGTCCCATGCTCAGTAATTAAGTAGTAGAGCATATCCGTCTCAGCGCCGGTCCACGCGCTACGTCTTTGGGGCAGCTTTGTCACCACTGCCATCTTCTGTTTTGCTGATTTATTCACTCTCACGTATTCATCATAGGCTTGAGAAAGCGGCACTTGGGTCTCTTGCTCGTCACGTGCGAAATCTGCGCTGCCATCTAAGGTGTGTCGATCAATGGCCTCTTGGACGCGGACCTTCTTCGGTGATTGGCGTTGAAGCCTGGCGGGCTCAGACGCAGGTCGTTTGGTTGCAGGTTTCAAACGACGCTGCATCGCAGCATTGGAAGACTCTGCCTGGACCTGAAAGCCTTCATCCGCGCTGATCTCACTCTGTTCGTCATTGGGATCCGAGTCTGGCCAGTCAACGGGAGAAACCTTCTCACCAAGCGGGTCTCGATCGTAGATACTACGCTTCTTAGCAGTCTTAGTGTGTTGCGATCCTGGTATCTCGGCAACGTTCTCCTTGTTGCTTTCAGCTTCCCGTTGCGTTCGATACGCATCCGACGCTTGGGCATTTCTTCTAATGGCGATGTCTTCCTCTTCGTTGTCTTCAGAGCGCCAGTTGTCGTCTTGACCTGCCGACGGCGCTTGCCCGTTTGGAACATTGGCTGGGGCGGGAGAAGGAATGACTTGCTCGTTATAATTTCGTTGGGGAATTAATGCTCGCATGACCGGCCCTGCTGTGGACGCCACCTGAATATCTGGAGCTGTACCCTGGTTTTGCGTCGACGAAATCTGTTCTGTAGCCTTTGTGACTTTCCGGTCTGCTTCTCTTTGTTTTAGATAAGCGGCGGCGCTCTTAACTTTGTTTGAGTCGGCGCTACGATAGAATGTCAGCATATAGAGGCTTCCTAACTTCCAGGGTTGGAATGTATCTACTAACCTGAATTGCGCCAAATTTAGTTCGTCAGCTTTCGCAGGTCTGGTTGAAGTATCCTGCAGCTCCGAGGTGGCACGCGATTCGGAAGGCGTATCATATTCCAACCGTACTTCCGAGCCGTCGCTCTCGCTATCAGCACCGTCACTTTCCAGTGACTGCCCAAGTCTGCCGCTCTGAATTATATCGATGAGCCCTTGGCAAATAGCCTGAGCACCACCATAAGTAGTCGTCTGGATCTCAATTTCGGTGAGGCGTTGACCAGCCCATGCGACCAGTTGTCGGGCGAAGGTAGTCCAGGGAAACTTCGTTCGGAGAGACTCAATACCGGACGACTGGCCGTCGGAAGACGTTGAGACGCTGGCTCCAAAAGCTTCCCGCAGTTGTTCTACGCGTCCTAGGATTGTGTCCTTGAACCCCCTTCTCAGCTCATCAGTCCGCAATCCGGCCACGGCCCATCCCTTTAAATTGTTCGTATCGTAGAATAACTGAAGCAGTGCGGTGTCCGGGTCGAAATTGATTTTCTCGACATGACGGGCAAGTAGCATGATGGCTTCTTGAGTGCGAACCTGCAGTGCCACTTGAAACGTTGCATCAGTTAAGGCGCTGCACTCAGGTGTCAAACTTTCAGGACGCCCAAGCCCCTGTGCGAAAGGTCGGGGAAAGGTGCCAGCAATGTCTTCAAGGAATTGATCATTCTGATCTCGTCCCACAATTGTCAACATTCGCGACACCAGGAGTGCAAGGTTTGCCTTTTGCAACAATGCGTCCGGACGCCATGAGGCAGTCTGTTCGTCTATGGGACCAGCCTTTCTTCCCAATAGTCTCCTCAACGTCTCTCCCACATTGATGTACGAGTCGCTTCCGTACTCTTTTCGTTGCCTTTCGAATATGTCACTCAACCGCTGGAGCTTCTTGTTTTCACGAGTATCCTTCTTCTGTAATTGTGCCATGGTCCTAGAAACTGAGGTTTCGGATATTTCGGTGGGAATCACAAAGCTTAACAATTTATCTGAAGCATCCGAAAGATCTGGAAGTGTATCTGACATGTCTTCCGGGCTTATTTCTGTGAGCTCCTGTGCAGGAAGAGAGATCCTTGCGGTAGTTCCAGAGAAAGCAGATAGACTCCCAGGGGACTTAAAATTTTGTTGAGCTGGTTGCTGGTCCGCTCCAGCATCCTCTACATTCTCACCTGCGCCACCATCTTCCGCAGTCTCGAGGTCTGGATAGACGACACTCGGGTCTTCTGCTACCATGGAAAGATCTAAGAGAGGTCAGTTTGTAATCGGTGCAAAATTGTCCCAGAATTGTGAGGACAGAGATCCTAATCTGTAGTATGGACTTCCCTACCTTGCTGAGCTCGAGCGTGTTTTGCAATCCTTCCCTTGCGACTCTTTGAGCCACTTTGCCCAACAGCGCCGTTTGTGCCATCTGGAGTTGCTTGCTTTGCGCCCCTCCGTGCCTTCGAGCCAGACCTCCCATTTTCACTGTCACTGATATCGCGGCTCTGGCTTCTCATTGTCCGTGTGGTTCGCTGGGGAGGACTTTGGGTTCCCACACGGGCAGTTTGAGGTGCAGGTTGGGGTGTGGTGCGCCGGCTGCCAGCTCTGCTTGAGGTGCGCTCTGCCATTGTTGAGGCTGAGAGTCCTTCGCCCGTATATATTTCCCACTGGAGCCAAGATCTACCATCCACCGGAAAGCAGCCCAGATGCTAGTAGAGACCTAATTCAATTGAGTATGACAAAGTCGCGAAGAAGGGCGCGAGTGAGAGTAAACACCTCTTGTTGTGATCGGGATCTGATTAGGGTTGAGCCCATTACCCCTATATTCTTAATCATTGGGAAACTAGAAAATTAGCATTCGGGCTAGCACCCCCCCCACCCAAAATCGTACTATAGACATGCCCATCATATTATCGTTCCCACAACCATCTATATCGTCAAGTTAAGGCTGAAATTGCTCATATATATAGAATACTTAATATTTCTTTTTTCGAGCCTCTTACTAACGTATAGAAGGCCTTAAAATATCGTTTTCTTCACTATTTAATATTTATAAGAATCGTATTTAATAGTATATCCTTAATAGACTTACTATCGCCTTTATTGTTTCCGTCGAGGGCGTTAAAAAGAGTATTATATACCGCATTATCGATAATCTCCTCACGTTTAATATCTATACTACGCCTCGCATAACTAAAAGAGAATAATTATTCGCGATTTTTTCGGCTATAAGAATCGAATTAAGGGCCTTTATCGAGAGTAAGCTATAGATATATTAAAACGAGATATAATATTCTATTTGATTAATTTAATCTACTTATTAATTAGTCTACGATCTTAAAGACTCTACACTTTATAAAGATTAGCAGAAAAAGCCTTCGCCGCGAGGCCTTAGAACGCTCACAGATTTGCCGTGACGCGTACTTTCTAAAGATTAGTAAGTTTATATATAATATACTTATCTTTTTAAATAAAAGCGTTATTAATAAATATATAATATAAAGAAAGCGAGATTATATAGCCTTTAAAATTCGACTAATAATATAAATTTTTATTAAATATTCTAAGCGATATAGTATTCTACTAATATACTACTTAAATAATATTTTTTACTATTATATTTATTAGAATAGTATCGATGATACTCGATTCGAGTGATTTCTTAAGAACGAAGTCTTTTCTCGCTATAATCTATTCTCTAGTTTAAAATCGATTCTCGTTATAAATAATTACTTCACACATTATATCGCTAACGTTAGAAGACTCTATAAGAAGTAAAGCGTTATAATCTTATATTTATCTCTATATTTATCAAATTTTAATTCTATTAAGAAGTTCTTTTCGATTCTTAAGATCTAGCTAAAGAGATATTTTAAGCTAATAAAAAGTATATTATTTAAATAATACTTAAAGCTAGCTATATAAACTTATAATATAGAGATTTATACTAAGACTTACTTTATATATATCGATATATTAATAAGCGATTATAAAGAGAAAGAAGAGAAGTTATATAAGAAAGATAAAGGCTATTATTTAAGTAGTAAGGAAATCTAAAAATAGAGTTTTAAGTCGTATCTTAGCGTAATACGAAGAAAAAATCCTTATATCTAACATTTTTACACCAAAATGCAATCGTTTCTCGAGATTTTTTTTTTATATTTTAGCCCATATTTAACTCGTAATTTTATACTATTTAGATTATTTAAATAGATAATCATTAATTAATTTCAAATATATTAAATATTCGAGATTTGCGTGACGGCGGCAGGCCCGATACTAATTATCGATTATCGAATCTTATTTTTTAAACTTCGATATATAGCTATTTAAATCTCCTCCTCCTCCTCCTCCCCCCCTCCTTATCGCTATTCTTATTAATAATCTTATTTTTTAATAAAGCAATAACGACGAAAGCGTTTAAAGTAGTATATAGCTGATGACTAGCGAATCTAGTAGTAGAGGTAGTAGTACGAAACCGCAGCACCTTCATAAAGTTCTTTATCTTATTCTTTAATCGTATAACTATTTCTCTTAAAACCTCTATCTCTTTTTAATTAGAAGGCGATATTTAATATATTTACTTTAATATATATAACTTTATTTTAATCTTTTTTAGAGCGTCTATAAAGATCGCTTTCTTACTTAGATTCCTCTAAATTTATTAAATAAAATAGGCCCTCCGCAGTTTATCTATATTATTCTTTACTCGAATTAAATTACTTAATTACTAAAGCGCTTTAAAGAGCGATTAATTAACTATATCTAAATAAGATAATAGCTTAATTAGATTAAGTAGATAAGGCTAAATAAGCTAAGTCTAAGTATACGCGTATTACTATAAAAAAAATATTAAGACTATTAAAGTATTAGCTAATAGAGCGAATAGCCTTAAACTTACTACTATTAATACGGATTATATTACTATTAATACGCATTATACTATTATTATTAAAAGCCTTACGTCGATAAGAATAAGATATCTAATTTATTAAGTAATATACTAATTAGTATTAAAGTAGTAGTAGAAGTAAGAATAGAAGAATTAATAATCGTATAAACTTCCTTCTTAACCGACTTGATCTCTTTATCAATGGCCTTTATCTTTATAATCTAATCTTATTAAGACTTTATTCGCTTCTATATTCGTATAGATAGATTTTTAATATTAATACTATATTCCTACTTCGCTATAGCCTTATTCTATTTAGTAATTTAATCGTTATCGAGTAGATAATAAGTATCGTTGAGATCGTCTAATTATTAATAATAATACGTTCTTTCTCGATAGTCGAGCTTTAAATATAGCCACAGCTTCATAATCTTATAGCCTTCGGATTTAAGCTTTCTTTTCAATTTCTTCGCCTTCTTTATATATAATATTTACTTAATAATAGCGCTATTAAATCTAGACGTCTTAATCTTCTTCTTCTATTTCTTTTTCTTATTAAATTTAAATAATTTAGAATTATTCGATATAGTAGCGAAGTTATCTAAAGAAGAGTTATCGTTAATAGTTTTACTAGTCTTCTTTTACTTCTTCGAGAAAAACTCTTTTATAATAAAGAATTCTAATTTAGAGAAATCTTCTTTAAAATTATAGATATATATAATTCTTATAGTAATCTCCTTTCTCTTTTTCTCAACTAGCTATTATCTCGCTAAATTATTAATATTCTCTTACTTAGTAATATCGTTATATTAACTATTTATAGTCTTAATATTTTCTAAAAATAAGAGCGTAGTAATAGCGCTCTTAAGGATCACTCTATAGTCTTTCTTTTTCGCCTTCTATTTAACCTCTTAAATAGCGATCGAATTAAACTTATAGAAATCGAATCGTTTAGAGGTAATAAAACGAGTATATATCTTCTTTTCTTTTTATAAAATACTCATATTAATAGAATAAATCGATAATTTTATAGAAGAATTAATAAACTAAAATTAAACGATAAAAGAAGAGCTTTATTCAATTTTATTAAGCTTATTAATAAGAAAAAAAGGTTTCTTCGTCGACTTAGGTTTTAAAATAGATTTTTTTAATTTACGCCCCTCTTTAATAGTATTAATAACGATTATAACGGCCTCCTTATTAAATCTATTAGGAGGCCGCTTATTTTATATACTAATAGCTATATTTAGTAATAGCGAGGTATAAAGAGATTAATGGGAGCGATAATATAGTGAGTATATCTATAGTACGATTTTGGGTGGGGGGGGGGTGCTAGCCCGAATGCTAATTTTCTAGTTTCCCAATGATTAAGAATATAGGGTTAGTACCTTAGGGCTGAACCGAGTGAATCCGATGCCGCTAACTTGTTCGAATTTAGCCAGGGGTGCTCGTACTGGTACTGGCATGCCGCAACAGCCAGCGACCTGTTCTTTCAATTAATTGACATCGAAATTTCTCCTGCCAGCTGCATTCTCTTCGCTATCTTTCACATCGTCTTATTCCATACTTATTGTCTGGGCTTTTCGGAACCTTTCAATGCCCACATTACTCTACAGTCTCATTTGCTAACGTCCTGCAAGCAGCCATTGTGGCGAAGGCGAAGGAGAGCTCCTGCACCCTCTCCACGGCATTATTTGGCCCTGAATATATCATTGAGAGCTATGAGGTTACGACAGCTGCCATCATTACTACTGCTTGTACTGATACCTTGTACTTCGGTCGTTACGGCCTTCGTGTCTTCAGAAGAAGCTGTTGCCTTAGCAGATGGAAAAGAATTAGGGCCGCCTCCTGATCTATCAGCAAGCCCAGCCTCCAAGCCGGGCGTGGATGGCATTGGGACTATAGATGCTCCGGTCGACGGCAAAGATGGAAGACCGCACCTTGGACCTTTCGTCGAGACTGGCGCGGAAAGAGATCGGAAGAAGGCCAAGGAAAACAGTGGAGATGCAGATATCAAGAAGCCCATACCGGAAGGGGTGCCTACCGGCGATGGCCCCAAGATACCAGAGACGAATGATGGTGTGATGGATGATCCGCACAGGACTGGGCCAAAGGAGGGTACGAGAGGAACTGAAGGTGGCATATCGGAGAAGAATAAGGATAGAAAGGCAACTCAATTGGACGGCGCCAAGCCAGAGAAGAAGCCAGATCCACCGAAAGAGGTTCCGCCTTTGCCTCACAGCGAGCAAGAAGGCCTTGACCCAAAGGCTGCGAAGGATGAGGGCAAGAAAAGCAAGGAGACTGGGACTGAAGACAAAGATAAGCAGAAAGAGCTAGGAGGCCTGGAGGTAATGTGATATGTTCGAACCACTGAAATAATGCAACTTGCTAACGTGTCATTATTCTAGAAACCTGCCGATCTCCCTGATAAACCTCATGACCTTCCACACCCTGTTCCGGCCACAGCCTCAAAGAGCGACCCTCTAGCAATTCTCGCGCCCTTCACACCTTCCATCCCCATGCTCACCGGCAATTCCGCCTCTCTCATTCAACCGCTGCACTCTTTCGTCCTCTCCCTCACGATGATCATATTTTCCGAGATTGGCGACAAAACGTTCTTGATCGCTGCCCTGATGGCGATGAAGCACCCTCGACTTATTGTCTTCTCTGCCGCCTTTACCGCCCTCATTGCAATGACAATCCTCTCTGCCGTTTTGGGCCACGCTGTCCCTACCCTCGTTCCAAAGAAATATACGAATCTACTGGCGGCCCTGCTATTCCTTGTCTTTGGGGCAAAAATGCTAAAGGAAGGCTACGCAATTCCACCGGACCAAGGAGTCAACGAAGAGATGAAAGAGGTAGAATTGGAGCTTGAGGAGAAAGAAGAACTTGCTCGTAAGATGGGTCGTCGACGGTCTTCAATTTCGCCATACATACTTGAATCGGGGAGAATGAATGCACGCAAGACTCGGTCCAGCACCCGTCTTCCTGCCCCTCCGGACTCTCCTCCGTCCTCCCCAGATGGGTCGCGAAGTCCTTCACCCAGCAGAGGCTCGACCATTATGAGCTTATTTGCAGGAGTCAATAATCTGTTTTCCTTACTACTTAGTCCAGCGTGGGTACAAACCTTTGTTATGACCTTCTTGGGTGAATGGGGCGACCGGAGTCAAATTGCTACGATCGCCATGGCGGCTGGCCAAGACTACTGGTGGGTGACTGGGGGTGCAGTGAGCGGGCATGCAATTTGTACTGCAATCGCCGTCATTGGGGGTAGAGCTATCGCAGGGAGGGTCAGCTTGAGGATCGGTAAGTCAAGCTTACTCCATTTTCAAAGACCATCTGCTGACCTACTTCTGCAGTAACACTTGGAGGCGGGTTTGCATTCTTGGTGTTTGGCATCATTTACCTGATCGAGGCAATGTATGTCGAATAATGGAGGGATTCGGGAACCGTGAAGCATTGGGAAGGAGTTTTGAGCCTTCATATACGGCCTGGCGCATGAAAGACTTAGTTATTGCACAATTAAACTATTCTTTGTCCGTTACTGTTGAGCTTGTCCTTTTCCACGTGCACTAAGGTATGCACATAGACACAAGTTGTCATACCATAGTATTGTACCTCTTGTGGGAGAGTGAGATAATTTTCAGACTTGACGAAACCACGAATCACCAACATGCAGAACATATTACCTACAAGTAAACGTAGCTACGGCAAACCATTTGGACCAGGGGGTCAACCACGTAGCCAAGACGCTAGGCCTACTTCTGACCCACGAGTTCATGACAATCACATGTGAATCACACGAGATGAAGCTTTGATCTTACAGTTCTAATTGATCATTGAAGAAGAAATAAATACCATACGAGCAGTGTATTCATTAAAATGACGAGTGTGTTGACCCACTATCTACAGAAATCTAGGAAGCTAATCTGATCGAGATGATTAGTGCTCGCAAACAGTGAGGCCATACAGAAATGACGCATGCACAAGTAGATATGTAGATATATGATTGGGCATATCCAACACTGGGGCAGCTAAGACCTTTCTGGACATGCAAATAGCCCAGAAAAGGCCCCCCAGCGCTAGAAAAACTCCCATGTCTGAGCGACATGCCCTGGAGTGAAAATGAAGCTATATATAGGTGTGGGTGGGAGGGAGAACAATGATATGGCTCTGAAAGAGAAAAATTCGAATGAAGAGCCCACTACTGGTGCAGTGGCCATACAAATAGTACTCGCCATGGCCACCTGTCTCCCTACTATCGCATATCGCATAATGATGGAACGGTTGATCAAACAACCACCAACGCTATGGCCTCATAATGGACCCACTAACCCACAGTCCCACTGTTGCGAGCAGACCAGCTTTCTTGTCCGGATGTGTCTACAGCCAATCGACCTCATCCCGGTAGTTTCTGGTTCCCTAGGTGTTCCTTCTCACTGATATCTAGGTCCCACCTCATTGGCACCGGATTGTGCCAACTGAAAAGCCCCTTCGGATCCCACTGTCTCTTCAAGGCCGACAGCTTCTGCAGCTTGCGTGCGGAATACCATGCCGTGGGACCCTCGTCTCCGTGCGCAAAGTTTACATAGGTGGCAAGGGTGTCGAAACCGCTCGTCTCTGCAAACCGGGCACGGGCCGATGTGACAAAGTCATCTATAGCGTCATCGTTGCCGGGGTCGGTATAGAAACTTTCGATGTTCCTGAAGAACCGGGATGTGTCAATGACCATCCATGCAAAAGGAGAGTGGGGAGGGGAACCTACATGTGTGCAATCGCATCACGCCATGGGTACGCTGTCTCAGCATCCGGTACCGCTGCCACGGCATCGTTGGAGAAGCGCTGTATTAGAAGGCGGCCTTGGTAGTCAGGATACTCACGCCAAAAGTCCGTAAGACGGGCATAGAATGAGTCGAAGGTAGGCGGATCGAACTGTTTGAGGGCGAGGGTGTAGAGGTTTATACGTTGATTAGGCACGCAGGTTCCATGGTCAGAAGGAAACATGGTATTCTGGGGAATCATGGCGATGTTGCTCACAAGGGGCCCAAGGTCCTTGAAAGGCTCCAAATAAGCTTCGCCATCTTCCTGCGGACCAAAATAGACCGCATGGAGCACGATCAGCGGCTGCAGGGTTGTTAGCGATTCTCATGATACCGGTAAAAGACGCTCACCAGATCGATGGTCCGGTTGTAGACCGCTACTGCAGTCAGGGCCAATCGAGACGGCATTGCGTGCTCGAAGGACTGCAAGGTCCTCCAAAAGGTATGATTGGCGGTGGCCGGATAAACCAGGTCGGCGACCATGACTTGCCCCTTGTTGGTGATATCGTAAACCTTGAAAGTCGCGGAGGTGACGACACCAAAGTTGGCGCCTGCTCCGCGAACGGCCCAAAAAAGGCCAGGATTTTGTCTCGCTGATGCTGTGACTAGCCTTCCATCTGCCGTCACCATCCGCACCGACTCGAGAGCATCCAACAACAGCCCGCGATGACCCTTGAGAGGTCCGAAACCCGCGCCCATCGTTGCCCCAAGGACACCGACGCATGGGCAAGATGCCAGTGCTACAGAAGCCGACATGGGCGGATTAGTTGAACGTTCCCCCTTGACCAACTGAACAAACGGCAAACCATACTTAATTCCTTTCCTGCATCGTACAACAGGTCGTGTAGTTGTGAATACTCAGTCGCTCCACCGATTGTGAGGTGGTTCGTAGATACGTCCAGCTCCACTGATTTGAAATTGCCCAGGTCGATTGCGATGCCCTTGAAAGGGCTATAGTCTGAAATCCCATGACCACCACCGGTGGTGAGGAAAGGGATTTTGTTGGCATCTGCGATTTTCACCTGCAGTGACTTGTCTCAGTACCTCCACCATCAACTCGACAGCAAGGAGATGCCTACAATACGTTGAACGTCGGTCTCGGTTGCGGGCTTAATGGCGCCCAGATACTTGGGCGCTCGGTAATTGGTCCATCGCAATTGTACCTGCGTGCTCCAGTCGGTGTCTGTAGGGAGGATAATTTGGGCTTCAGGCGACAGACTTGGTCCGAATAATTCTGAGAGGTTTGCTGGCTTGGCTACCGAAAAGGACAGAATCGCCTGGACAAGGGATGCACCGGAGACCATGATTGTCAACGAGCCTCAGGGTTTGGCAAACTCTGGAGAGGTCAAATCGTCAGTACGCGTTGGAGTGTGCTCCCGCGGCGGACGAGACTTTGTATTTGGTGTAGGATCCATTCACACACATGACTATTCTGCTGCTAGTAGTCTTCTGACTGAAACGCGGAAATCATTGTTTTGCATAGCATTAACATTGCTATGATCAATGAATGACCAGCACGGAATATGTCACAGGTGGAGAATGCCACTCTTTGTGCTTGTTCAATTCAATTACTCCGGCAATTACCCCGACCCTAGTAGTCAGCAGCGGCTCACATAGATAGATTCAGGCAAAGATACTTAGTGCTGAGTTACAAAGTACTACGACATCAAACTCCTAGGGATGTACGTCTTATAAAAAGGCATTGTTTTTTTTGGCAAAGGTTGCCCACCAATGGAACTTGCCGAGGTGTTTGTAGTTGGGTGAGTCTCAAAGCAAAATCATCTTATGGTCATGAAGGAGAAGAGTTTCGTTGAGTAGGTACATGCTTATGGGCCGAGCGCTGGGCTTCTCCGATTAGTCAACCGCATGCTTACTGGCAGTCCTATTAGCGGCGACTGCACATAAAATACGTCTAGTTATCTGGTAAGACACTACTGCTTATACAATACTGTTGCAAACCGTGTCCAGTACTTCACACTCGTATATGAGTATGGTGTGTCACTTGACAATTCATACGGTATCTGACCAGAAATTTCAAGGCTGGTGACACTACGAGTATCCCTGATTGGTGGAGGAAACAGATCAACCAATATATTCAACATACTTATTCCACTCTGGGTCAGCATTCAGTGCTTCCAAGTCCGCGTCAGTCAAGCAGGCTGAGGCATCGCAATACGCGCCCGAGTCCCCAGGGAAGAACACCAACAAGCTCGGAAAGGGGACGGTTGGCGGCCGCCTGATAAAGTCCGGCTTGCCCAGCGTGCCAAACCCCGGATACAGGTCGGTACGACCGCGAACAGACGAGCATCCGACGTCCGTATCGGGATTGAACGGCCCGCCGTACGTGATGGTCGACTTGTCGGCTTCTCTGGCGATGAACGTGGCAAAACTGCGGACGTGGTACGCCGAGTTGGTTCCGTTCAGGCGCTTGCGCAGGTGCGAAGCGATGGTGGAAAGGGGTGACTCGGTGAGCTCCTGGAACGACAGCCAGGTCGAGGCGTTGTGTATCACGTCGCCCATGTAATCGGGTGCAACTCCAACAAGCCTCCGGCCATCGATGGCGCGAGAGAATCGGGACTTGGTCTCGGGCGGAAAGCGGTGCGAACGGACCGTGGTGTAACGCTGCCAGCAAAAGGCGCTCAGGGCATCGTCCGTCGAGATGAATGGCACGTCCGGGTCGAGGCCCTCGGGAGAGCTCGCAAGCTCTTTGAGTTTGCCCATCTTCGCGGCCGTGAAGCGAAGGATATGATACCTTGCAGGTTCGGGTCGAACTAGGGGAGCGTCGGCTGCAATGGGAGGGCGTTTGTGGTGGCTGTGATCCAACATAGGCTCGTCCGGGCTAAGCAGAAGGAAAAGGTTCCTTCGATCTCGATTCGCTTGTTCGAGGAGGGAGTCCGGAAACTCCTCCCCACGCATTGCCATGGCCACGAGCTTTACAAATCCAAAATGACCGCCGGCATCACCCATATTGTGCTGAAGTGCAAAATCCAAAATCAAGCCTCCTTCGATGAAGCTAGCCTGGAGCCGGACAACGTGCGCTGGGTCCTCATCTGAGTCCTCAAACATTTGCGGAAAAGCAGAGACTGGAGTCAGCAGTTCAGAGGCTATCACAGATATTGGCGCTTTTCGTTCCTTGATTATGGCGTATGGCGGTAGTGCGTTCGATACCTCTTTGACGTCTATGGGGTTCTCTGGGCGAGGACATGCAATCACTCGGTAAAGGCCAGAATTGCCTGGCTTTTTGCCTACATTAATGACTCGGGACCCCATCCAAGGTACTTTGTCCCTGACTTTTGTGACCGCTTCCTCCAGATCGCGGATGACTTCTTCCCTGGTGACACCCTCGGGCATGGGGAACATGTAAAGGATATGGGAGTAGCATTGTAGCATTGGTAGCTGGCCGAGGATGTCCTGATAGCGATCTAGATCTTCGTACTTCTCCATCTTGATGTTTTCAAGGTCTTTTTCCGGCAACTGTAATGACGATGAGATATGAGCGATCAGCCAGGTAGCGACTAAGCACTTGGTTTTCGATGAGCTTGCAAATATCCCGAAGTGCCAAGAGGTGGCTAATACGTCGGTCAATGTGATGTCAGATGGAAACACGACTCCGCAACACTTTACCACTGTTTTGGTGCGGGACGTTGTTGAAATGAACGGTGAAAATGGAAGAACTTCACGCTAGCAATTAGGATGACTCACATTTCGCCCTGGGTGAAAAAACCGAGTCGTAGAGCTAAGATCGACGACAAAGGGCACCTCGTAAGGTTCGAACGGCGAAGAGCAGCCCTGTCAGTTTTGCCTATAAGCTGAACACTCGGAACTACAGTTTTCATCGAATGATTCGCAAAGAGTAGCGGAGTTTTTTGGTCGGAAGCCGGAGTTTCCTCGTCAGCAGAGCTGTCGGAGTTTTCCGGAGAGATGTTGCTACGTCTCCTATTGTGTCAGCAGGGCAGGGAACAACTTGAGTATAGAGGAGTTCTTGGTAAGGAGGCGATTCAGCAGGTCTCGGAATGACAGATCGAGATCACTGAACACTAGAAGTGGGGACCCTTGGTTTCACGCACGTGTACGTTCGGATAGAAGAATGGGTGTATGCAAAAGGACGTTATACGTTGGAGTCATTCTATAGCTTGTCGACCGTCCCATCGCAATTCTCCAGGAGTGTTTGCATCGATACTGAAGCTGTTGTCCTGCAGTGTGGGTAGCCTGGCGCATTCTAATCTTCGGGCATGGAGATCTTGAATTGAAGCTGTAAATACTGTCTGAAGACGAACTCGAGCTCCTCTCAATCAACAGATCTCGCAGTCGATTAGAATTCACTAGCATCTTTTTTCTGTTATGGTCTCTTAATCAACATGGTTGGCCAAGTCACTCGTCCCTGCGAGGGCAACAGATTATTAGTATTCGGACCGCAAACTCTGTCTCTCGATGCAGCTGCCTTCCATACTCTTCAGACCACGGTAATGCAAATGGGAAGCAATGCATGGGTTCTTGACACCATCGCGGAGCTACCGCATTGTTGGGAAGCATTCGTGGCAGAGTTTCCAAGATACAAGATTATTCAAGGTGCTCAATTGCTCACAAACCTTGGCGAATGGTTCAAGACAGGGAAGCTGGACCACGAGTCTTCGCATCTTCCAAACATCATCCTCAGTCCTCTAGTGATTATAACTCATATCAGCGAATACATGAAATACCTCGATGTCGCCTCGCCAGAGTCTAGGCAGCAATGGGATCATCCCGGGAAATCATCGACAGAAATCTTAGGGTTCTGTATGGGATTCTTGAGCGCACTAGCTGTGTCTATCAGTAAGGATCGCCGACAAATTGAGACATATGGCGCCACGGCAATACGACTGGCAATGCTCATTGGAGGAGTTGTGGATGCACAAGATGAATTGGACAACCAGGGACCATCCAAGTCGTTTACAACGGCGTGGACTTCATCTGAGGCAGCTAAACAAATGAGTCAGATATTGAAGCGCTTTCCTGAGGTAAACCACTAGGCCCTTCATATGTCTGCATGTGAGACTTACGTGGACAGGCATATCTATCCGTCTCATATGACGAACATCGGGCAACTGTGACCACTGCCGAGAGAACGGCTTCCACTTTACAGCAAGAGCTACGCCGTGTGGGTATCATTGCAAATGAGATCAGCCTTTACGGCCGCTTCCATAACGAATGGTATGCAGATGATATCGACCGGCTGATCCAATTCTGCGAGTCTCAGCCTACCCTGCACCTTCCAGATGCATCGGATCTGATATATCCAACCCGTTCAAACTCGGGGAGCGGCTTGATTACAAGTGGCGGGCTCAATGGTCATGCGCTGCGTACCATCCTTGTTCAGCATTCGAACTGGTATCAGACATTCAAGACCCTTTATAATTCCAAGTTGAAGGGTCAAAAAACGATAGTTGTAGCGTTCGGACCGGACCGATGTATTCCCCCATCGATATTGCGTGAACTCGAGTCAATTCGACCGCTTACGAATGCATCTAAGACCCAGCCAGAGACAAGAAAACCCGATGATATTGCGATCGTGGGCATGTCGATCAAGGTCGCTGGTGCGGATGATGTTGCTGAATTCTGGGACTTGCTCTGCGAAGCGAAATCTCAGCACAAGGAAGTGCCTCCGGAGCGCATCAAATTCGAAAACGCCTGGCGGGAACTCGATCCAAATAGGAAGTGGTTTGGAAATTTCATCAACGACCATGATGCTTTTGATCAGAAATTCTTCAAAAAGAACGCCCGGGAGGCTGCTTCCACAGATCCGCAACAACGGCAGATGCTGCAAGTGGCATACCAGGCGTTAGAACAGGCTGGATACTTCAACTCCCCTGACTCAGATAAGAAAATCGGATGCTACGTTGGTGTGTGCGCTGCTGACTATGAGAACAACGTTGCTTGTTATCAACCCAATGCATACACTGCAGTGGGCAACCTCAAGAGTTTCATTGCTGGCAAGATTAGCCATTATTTTGGTTGGACCGGTCAGGGTCTCTGCATTGACACGGCCTGCTCCTCGTCGTTGGTTGCAGTGCATCTGGCATGCAAATCAATCCTTAGCGGAGAGTGCAGTGCCGCGCTCGCTGGTGGAGTGAACGTGATGACCAACCCTTTATGGTTCCAAAATTTGGCCGCGGCGTCCTTCCTGAGTCCGACGGGCCAGTGTAAGCCGTTTGACGCCTCAGCAGACGGTTACTGTCGAGGGGAGGCCATTACTGCCGTGTTCTTGAAAAAGATGTCAGCAGCGATTGCCAATGGCGATCAGATTCTTGGGACTATCTCCGGCACTGCCGTGTACCAGAACCAAAATTGCACCCCAATCTTTGTACCCAATGCCCCATCTCTCTCCGACTTGTTCCGCGATGTTCTCGCTCAGTCAAAACTCGAACCCTCTCAAATTACGGTCGTTGAAGCGCACGGCACAGGGACACAGGTTGGGGATCCGGCGGAATATGACGGTATTTGTCAGGTCTTAGGAGGCCGAGTCCGTTCTAAGCCCATTGCTTTTGGGTCCGTCAAGGGACTTGTTGGGCATACTGAGTGTGCTTCCGGTGCCGTGTCTCTGATCAAGACTTTGCTCATGATCCAACAGAAGGCTATACCCCCACAGCCTAGCTACAACACTCTGAACCCACATATAAACGCCTCTGCTGGGGATAACATCGAGATTGCTACAAAGTTGATAAGTTGGAATGACAACTTCCGAGCGGCGCTGATCAACAATTACGGTGCGTCGGGCTCGAATGCTTCCATGGTGGTGACTCAGGCACCCTCCCTGCCAATCACGAATGCCGTGAACATGTCTATCATGATCGAGTTTCCTTTCAGATTTTACGGGAAGGACGACCGAGCCCTCCGAGAATATAGTGCAAAATTCCGTCCATTCCTCCAGTTAAAGGGTAGTAAGGATTTATCCGTAGCAAACCTGGCGTTCAATGTCTCCCGGCAGTCCAACCCGACGCTCGACCGAGCCTTGCTTCTCAGCTGCCGGTCCACGGATCAGCTAGCACAGAAATTGGCCGCATTTGAGAAGGGAGATATAGACACCGTGTCAGTCGGGCACCCATCTCCTAGACCAGTTATACTCTGCTTCGGGGGCCAAATCTCTACATACGTCGGATTGAGCCGGGAAGTCTACAAGAACGTTATGATCCTTCGCACTCATCTTGACCAGTGTGACGCTGTTTGTCGGTCAACTGGGTGTGAAAGTATCTTTCCTGGCATCTTTGAGAGGATTCCGATCGATGATCCGGTCAAGCTTCAAACAATGCTATTTGCCATGCAATATTCTTGCGCAAAGAGTTGGATTGACTGCGGAGTGCAGCCCGTTGCTGTTGTTGGGCACAGCTTTGGCGAATTAACAGCGCTATGCATTTCCAATGCTCTTTCTCTCGATGATGCTATTAAGATGATTGCTGGCCGTGCAAACCTCATTAAAAACGCTTGGGGTCCTGAAAAAGGTTCAATGGTTGCTACCGACGCTGAGCTGCATGAGATCGAAAAGCTCTTGGCTGAAACGGGTATACCTTGCGAAGAAGCAGGGGAGCGCCCACCCACCATTGCTTGCTTCAACAGTCCCAGGAGTTTCACCATTGCCGGTTCGTCTAAAAGCATTGACATTGTAATTGAGACGATTACAAAGAGTTCTACGTACTCGACGATCAGGTTCAAGAGGCTCAACGTCACCAATGCTTTTCACTCCGCCTTGGTCGAACCCTTGATGTCCAACCTGGAGAAATTTGGACAAGGGTTGACGTTCACTGAGCCCACTGTTCACTGGGAGAGAGCCACTCAATTTCAGTCGAATGATCAGCCGACTTCGAAATATGTGGCGAGCCACATGCGAGATCCTGTTTACTTCAGCCACGCCATTCAGAGACTCTCGAAGAAGTATCCGTCCTGTATCTGGTTAGAAGCTGGATCAAATTCTACCATCACAAACATGGCCAGCCGAGCCCTGCAATCGCCGGAGACGTTCTGCTTCCAACCGATGAATATTGCTAATGATAATGGGTTGCAACAGCTGATCAACGCGTCTGTCGGTCTTTGGAAAGAAGGCTTGAATTTCACTTTCTGGACCCATCACCGGTTGCAGACTTACGAATACACGCCTTTGCTTCTGCCATCTTATCAGTTCGAAAAGACTCGGCATTGGATGGAACCCAAGGCTCCACCTAAGTCTGAGGAACCTGTCAGTGAACAGATACCGGAAGAACCAAAGGGTCTCTGGAGCTTCGTTGGATACCAAGATGATGGAAAGCAATTCGCTCGGTTCCGCATAAACACGGTGACTCCTAGGTACCAGGAGTTCGTGTCGGGCCATGTCATTGCACAGACCGCGCCGATCTGCCCGGCCACACTTGAAGTTGACATCGCGGTTGAGGCACTCATCAGTCTGTGTCCAGACTTTACAACCTCAAGGTTGCAGCCAAAGATTTATAATGTGGACAATCAGGCTCCTATCTGCATCGATCCGTCGCGATCCGTTTGGCTTGATGCTCAAGCAAATGATGCCAGCCATTGCAATTGGGAATGGAAAATTGTCAGTGACAGCTTGCAGAATGCATCGTTGACTGTGCACGTCACGGGCAGAATTGTTTTTGTCTCCGTCGATGATGCGGAATGGCGACTCGAATTCTCCAGATATGAACGCCTGATCGGGTATCACCGCTGTTCGAATCTTCTTCACAGCGACGATGCGGACGATATCATTCAGGGTCGTAATATTTACAGGGCGTTTGGCGAAGTTGTTGACTACGCAGAGCCGTATCGCGGTCTGCAGAAGCTTGTGGGCAAGGGTAACGAGTCCGCTGGGCGTATTACTAAGAAGTACAGCGGCGCGACTTGGCTAGACACACACCTTTCCGACTGCTTCGGTCAGGTTGGCGGAATCTGGGTCAACTGCATGACCGACAAAGCTCAGGGTGACATGTATATTGCGACTGGGTTCGAGAAATGGATGCGCTCCCCAGACGTCGGTGCCGATTACAGTCGCCCAGATGTATGGGATGTGCTTGGTAATCATCATCGTGCCTCTGATCAGTTGTTTCTGACTGATATATTTATCTTCGACTCGACAAACAGCAAGTTAATGGAGGTCATTCTAGGCATCAACTACCACAAAGTGCCGAAAGCATCCATGTGCAAGATTCTCTCCAGACTCACTGTCTCTGAGCAGTCAGAAAAGACGGCGTCCGTCAAAGCTGAGCCGGTACTGCCTATGGCAAATGATGCCGTAACTCCACAGAAACCAAAGTTGGATGAGACAGCCAAGCCAAAGAAGAAGGCCTCCGGTGGCCCCGACGTTGTCATGAAAACCAGGGCTCTCCTCGCAGAGATCTCTGGGCTCGAACCGGATGCGATCCAACCTGATGCTCAGCTTGCCGACATTGGCATTGATTCCCTCATGGGAATGGAATTGGCGCGCGAGCTTGACGGAATGTTCAAATGTTCTCTGCCAAACGAGGAGTTGGTCAACGTGGCTGACTTCAGCGGGCTGGTCCGACTTATTCAAGACACCCTGGGTCTGGCAGCTGATAGAGATGGTGCTGACCTAACTGAAGGGGGAAATCCATCCGAGAGCAGTCAAAGCGATGCCAGTTCCATACTCACTCCTTCTCACACCGTCTTGACGTCGGTTTCGGACGCAGAAGACAATACGATGAGTGACGAAAATTACAATACTACCAAGGGACATCTGACTGGCTCAATCTCTCCTGGACCCGGTGACAACCTTGAACTACCTTCTTCCATGATTATTGAAGCATTCGAAGAATCCAAGAGGCTTACGGATCAGTTCATTGCCGACTACCGATGTGCAGGGTACATAGATACGGTCTTACCGAAGCAGACGCAACTCTGTGTTGCGCTGACTGTCGAAGCATTCGAGCAGCTGGGTTGTCCCCTCCGCGCGTCTAAAGCAGGGCAGAGATTGGAACGGATTGAATATGTTCCCCAGCACCAGCGGCTGGCGGAGTATCTTTACAAGATGTTGGAACAAGAAGCACGACTGATTGATATGGACGGTTCGCAAATCACACGCACTGCCATCACAGCTCCTTCTAAGACCAGCGAGGTGATTCTGGCCAACCTCCTGCATGACTATCCCGACCATGAATGGGCAAATCGACTCGTCCACTTTGCTGCTAGCAGGTTGGCGGATGTATTGACCGGGAAATGTGACGGGATCAAACTGCTATTTGGTACCGATGAAGGAAGGGAGTTGGTTACCGGGCTGTACGGTGATTCGCTTCTGAACAAGTTGGCCAACGCGCAGATGCAGGACATTATTACCCGACTTGCGTCTAGGATCCCGAAAGATAAGGGCCCCTTGAAGATCTTAGAGTTGGGAGCTGGCACTGGGGGAACGACCAAAGGGATGGCTGCATTGCTTGCCCAGCGGAATATCCCGGTTGAGTATACATTCAGCGACCTCTCCGGATCCTTTGTGGCGGCTGCCCGGAGAAACTTCAAGGCCTATCCCTTCATGAAGTTCCGCGTTCATGATATTGAGAAGCCTCCAGCCAACGACCTCCTCGGCACTCAACACATCATCATAGCCAGCAATGCCATCCACGCTACGCATAGCTTGACGGAGTCCACCAGAAACATCCGCAAGGCTCTGCGTCCGGATGGATTCCTTATGATGCTGGAAATGACCGAGCCGGTGTACTGGGTGGATCTCATTTTCGGTCTATTTGAGGGTTGGTGGCTCTTCGAAGATGGACGGCAACATGCAATTGCACATCAGTCAGTCTGGGAGCGGGACATGCAGTCCGTGGGGTACGGTCATGTCGACTGGACCGATGGTCATAGCCCTGAGATCAAAATACAACGGATCATTGTGGCCTTGGCTTCTGGACCTCAATATAGCCGTCAGCCCCCTGTCCGGTTACCGGCAAAGAGTGAACCTGTTCCCACTGCAGCCCGCAAAGCGGCCGTTGACGATTATGTCCGGAAGTACACCCATGGCTTTGCTGCCCCTGTTCCTTCCAGCTCGACTAGCCCTCCGAGTGTCTATGAACAGTCCGTGCTAATAACCGGAGCATCGGGAAGCTTGGGGACTCACCTAGTTGCTCACACTGCTACTCTTCCTCATGTCAAATCGGTGATTTGCCTCAACCGACGAAGCACAACGAAACCAGATGTTCGTCAACATCGGGCTATGGAGGAGAAAGGTATACTCTTCGACGCGGCATGCCAGTCGAAGCTGCAGGTGTTGCAGACTGACACCAGCAGACCGATGCTAGGACTGGCTAGGAGCGAGTATGACAGTCTCCTCAATACCGTCACTCACATCATACATAATGCATGGCCAATGACTGGGAAACGTCCTCTGTCGGGAATGGAGTCACAATTTCAAGTCATGCGTAACCTCATCGACTTTTCACGAGATATCTCGTCCCGGCGTCCGAAAGGGTTCACGCTCAGCTTCCAATTCATCTCTTCCATTGCCGTTGTTGGGCACTATCCTCTCTGGAGCGGCAACGCGGTAGTTCCCGAGGAGAGAGTAACTATCGAGTCTGTCCTTCCCAACGGTTATGGAGATGCCAAATTCATCTGCGAAAGAATGCTCGATGAGACTCTGCACAAATGTCCAGACCTATTCCGCACTATGGCTGTACGCCTCGGACAGATCGCCGGCTCGAAGACCAGTGGGTACTGGAACCCAATGGAGCATCTCTCGTTCTTGATGAAGTCATCGCAGACGTTGAAAGTGCTGCCAGATTTTGATGGCGATCTCTGCTGGACTCCGGTCGATGATGTTGCAGGTACATTGAGTGACCTGCTCCTTTCCGAGCGCACTCCGTATCCAATCTACCATATCGATAACCCGGTGCGTCAGCCCTGGCGCGAGATGATCCCGGTCTTATCAGACGCGCTCAACATCTCGTCGACCAACGTGATCCCCTTTAAGCAGTGGGTCAGACGCGTGCGCTCCTTCCCCGGCGCGATCGAAAAGGATAATCCTGCGGGCATGCTCATCGACTTCTTGGATGACAACTTCCTTCGCATGTCTTGCGGGGGCCTTTTCTTGAGCACAGCCAAGACTCGCGAGCATTCCTCAACCCTGGCGGCTGTAGGACCGGTGAGTGCAGAAGTGGCGAGGAAGTACATCCAGGCATGGAAGGACATGGGTTTCTTGCACGTTTAATTAAGTTGCTTATACGATTCGTGTTGTTTTGTAGATCATGCACGTTTGTTAAATTATCTTTGATGATGATTCTAGACACGTATTAGAGCCGCGTTTAGCGCCATTTAGCGTATCCAAGATCAATGGCAAGGCTTGGCACTGAGATTTTCTCCCCCCTCTCCTAATCCACACTAATCTTACAGAGGTCTGCACCGAAAGTCCTGCACCCGCCAAGACTCTTGCGCTCAGACTTCGGATAACGCCCCACCTAAAGGGTTACCTGGACAATGCGTCTGGAGTTCTTCGGAATCGCACCTAGCCCTAGCCAGGTTTCGGGGCTTAATGCCCCTATCAAGCCAAGAGAAGTACCTAAAGTCCCATCCATGCGCTGTGAGAAGATATTTCTAGGCTTCCCCTCTACAGGGCCGCTTTCCGAAAGTAGGGTTAGGGCTTCACTAGTGCGGGTGCAGGACTTTCGGTGCAGACCTCTGTATCAACTTCACAACTAGTTTGTATTATAGAAACTTCTACGCACAAATCAGACCCATCATCTCTGCAAGTTCAACGCTGCTAGAATATCGGAAGTAAATACGAACATGACTAACTTATAGACTCACGAATATATTAGCATTTTGTCTGAGGCGGATCATGTCGCTTTACTAAGGGTAACTTCTCTTATTTCTCAACTTCTCGATCCCACTTAAGTAGTAATTCTCAATTGAACTTCTGTGTATGAAACTTCTACTAGATACTCTCACAATCTCAGCGCTGCTGAAACTCGGACAGTCCGACTTATGATTGTAAAGTTGATGATTTGAATCTGTAGGGGCGGAAAAGTATTCCAATGCCAAGAGGTGGAAGCGGGTTTGGAATACGCTATTTAGCGCCTTGGCACCGGCCTATATGTACCTACTGCCACCTGTACATACTTCCTTCCTTAGTATTGTTTCCTTCGTCCCCATGACACCATGATCCTGGTACGTCCCTGACCTCGCCTCCAAATCCATCAGCGTCTCGGCATCATCGCCGCGGCCTTGATTCCATAGCCTTGCATGAGGGGCGGCAGGAAGCCTGCAGATACCCGGGGCCCTGCGGAGATTACCACAAAAGCAGCACGTCATCATTGGCGAAACAATGCCTTGATTCAATTGACGCAGGCATCGGGAAAGAGTACGTTGACTTGTCCATCAACGGTGTTGGCCGGCCCTTGAGGGAATTCGGTGTATGAACGGCCAAAGAAAGTCCGCCAGTGGTTTAGGTCAACAGGAGAAACTCCGAATTGAAAGTTCACCCAAACACCCGTTGAAAAGTCTTTTTTGCACGCAGTCTCGGCTTCAATTCCCTGCGCGAACAATCTTCCTGCATGGAATTATGCTATCGCCGTATAGTACGGAGATAGACACCAAAAGTCCTGGTGACTCACCATAAGCAGGTGCTATTGCCTGGGCGCAGAGGCGGCCACTGAACTGATGCTTGGGAGTAGGTATCAATGCCTCTAAACCCCTATTAGGGGCGTACAGCCAATTGTAACGCTAATGTTCCGGCTACTCAGCACCATCAGCATTCATAGAGTCCCTCTTCGTACCATATGCACTAGTGTTTTGTACGATATACTTAGGTCAGGATTCCTGCCGTTCACAGGATTATTCGTTCCGAGTCACGATCAATGTGATCTAACTAGCGCCATGGGGATCGGACAATCTGCAGTCCAATCTAAAAGGATGTCACAACAATTATTTCTATGTTCTCTACCAATTATATAACCAATATCATGTGGTGTGCTCCTTCTCTTTTAAAGCCGTCGTACAATCTGTCTCACTCTTTCATGATAGGTAAAGTCTTCTCAAGAAATGCATTCGGAATCAGAAAGCCCAATGTTGATCCCTGAAAAGTGTACCGTCCTGGTGGTGGGTGGTGGTCCAGGAGGATCGTATACGGCTGCGGTGCTCGCTCGCGAAGGTATCGATACTGTGCTGCTGGAGGCGGACAAGTTCCCTAGGTGCGATATGCTATACCTCCCTAACTTCCAGCTGTTGTCATTATATCTTTTTCCTTTGGTTGTCGGCAATTCGGCCTTCTCGACATGATCCGGGCCAGAAACGACAGCCATGTATACGTCGGCTAGAGCTCGATTCTCTCATACTCGTCATGATTAGAACTACAGATCTCTGAACAATAAAATAACGAACTGACATCAACTAGGTATCATGTTGGCGAAAGCATGCTGCCTTCGCTCCGCCACTATCTTAGATTCGTCGACTTGGATTCTGCATTTGACAAACACGGGTTCAACAAAAAGGTCAGTTGTTGCAAGTCCATTGTCACCTGGGCTGCAATACCGAGGATAGTAATCTTGATCCGTCCTTTCGAGCCTCCACCACTTCCGTCAAAGCTTTCCGAGGCTGACACGCGTCACTAAGAATGGCGCGGCCTTCAAAATGAGTCCAACCAACCGTGAGGGATGTAAGTACACCGCCACTGCCGGTTAAGGTGAGAATGTGGGGTTTTAACGATCATGAATAGTTACAGACTTCCTCGCAGCCGGTGGCCCAGGGAACTATTCATGGAACGTGATCCGTTCCGAGGCAGACGAGATGATATTTCGGCATGCCGGGGCGAGTGGAGCGAAGACATTCGATGGTGTCAAGGTCAAATCAATTGACTTTGATTCCTCGAATGGTACAACGAATGGTACCACAAATGGTACTGCCAACGGCGATGCCCATTCCGCTTCACAAAACCCAGGTCGTCCGATCTCGGCAACTTACACCAAGAAAGCCGATAACACGAGCGGGGTGATCAAGTTTGATTATATTGTGGATGCGAGCGGACGCGTTGGTCTGCTGAATACCAAATATCTGAAGAACCGCCACTATAATACAACGCTCAAGAATGTTGCGAACTGGGCGTACTTCGAAGACGCAGGGCTATATGGAGGAGGAACAGCGCGGTCAGGTGCACCATTCTTTGAGGCACTGCGAGGTATGTTCGCCCCTTGTTACGCCTTTCCACTTCCGCCGCTAAAGATATACCCTGATAGACGAGAGTGGCTGGGCCTGGTTTATTCCTCTGCACGACGGTACCCATTCTATCGGGGTTGTCATGAACCAGGACATCGCTACGGAGAGGAAGGCCACGGCGGCGTCCGCCCAGGAATACTTCGATACTGCTCTGAAACAAGCCCCGATGCTTTCGGAGCTTCTCGGGGCAGGCAAGCAAGTGTCCGAACTCAAAGCCGCTTCGGATTACTCGTACCACTCGAGCTCATATGCATTCCCGTACGCGCGCATTGTTGGCGATTCAGGGTGCTTCATTGACCCTTTCTTTTCTTCCGGTGTCCATCTCGCATTAACGGGTGGCCTGTCAGCTGGGACAACGATCGCTGCCAGCATCAGAGGTCACTGCGATGAGGCCGCGGCAGCACAGTGGCATTCGAAAAAGATCCGAGAGGGCTACGCGCGGTTCTTGCTCGTCGTGTTGAGCGCATATAAGCAGATGCGGAACCAAAAGGAGGCTGTGTTGAGTGACTTCAATGAAGACAATTTCGACCGAGCATTTAGTTTCTTCAAGCCTAGTGCGTTCTCCTCCTACCGTCTCACCGCTGCGAGTTTGATTCGAGGGTTTGATCTAAACGTTTTATTATAGTTATCCAAGGAACGGCTGATGCAACCAACAAGCTCACACAAGCCGAGTTCTCGAAGACGATCGACTTCTTGACAAAGGCTTTCTCCCCAGCTTTCAGAAACAATCTTGACAATACAGGCGACGGCCCAGCTCCAGATGGTGCCGAGGCAGCCAAGCCCCCACCAATGGACGATGGAATATCTCCAGAGGACCGAGAGGTCCTGCAGGCGCTTCGCACTCATCACGGTCAGAACACGTTGAATCTAGACAGTTTCACCACCGATGTCATCGACGGACGTGTACCGAAATTGGAGAAAGGGGAGTTGACGCTGGTCTCTGTCGAGGCCTAGTAAGGTAAATACGATCTCTGACGGAGAACTCTTTTCTCGAAATCGTAGAACGTGCTGACGACAGGGGTAGATGAGGATTCCTTCTTCATGCACGCATGACTCAGTGGACAGGGAGGCTTGAGAGTTTTGATTCAGCGTCCAGGACATCGAAGAGCTAGCCTGATCCGGCGTCATTCTTTTGCAATTCCTTGGATCGGATTCTGTCATTAAACCTACATCTACGAATCACATTTCTTGAGTTGGAAGTATCATGTTGTTGCTGGAGTAGTAAAATCGCATCAGTGCCCAATTGATTTTTTCTACGGAGCAGCATCCTCTAGACTTGACCTTCGTTGGTGATGCTCATGAGCACGTACACTCTACATATAGAAACATTATACAACCCTGGTGATTCTGTGGTTATAGCAAAGAGCGTTGGAAATCATGGAGTTGGTGATCTTGCGTGTGCACCACGCAATCTCCTAAGACATTGAAGAGATGGCTTTGAGTGGGTGGCATTGGGGAATATTTGACGTATAACCCTTAAGCTTTCCCATATTATAATCTTGATTGATCGCTCATGTGATAAAGTGTGTAGTCACTATGAGGTTCTTTAAGTGATTGGGCAGAGACCATCGGGTTTGAATCTGTTCTCAAGTCCGAGTCATTCCGACGAACCAAGTTGATGAACAAAGTTTATTGTTATAGATTTGAAGATAGACCTTCTCTACAACTGGGGCCCTCTTGAGATGAACTATATCTATTCCACTTGAGAGACTCCCCGATCTTGGAGCATCACAAGAGCCACAACGACCGACTAGCACCATCGTGAATCGAGCAAAAGCATCCCTTGG
Source organism: Letharia lupina (assembly GCF_014066315.1). Classification (NCBI taxonomy): domain Eukaryota; kingdom Fungi; phylum Ascomycota; class Lecanoromycetes; order Lecanorales; family Parmeliaceae; genus Letharia; species Letharia lupina. Next base: position 1,106,308 of record NW_023502980.1, read on the forward strand.
CAGGTCATCCCACTTCGACCAGACATCGGTGACCTTTGGGCATCAGCAAGAAGGAGATGTTCTCCTCCATGTCGGAATCCGACATGCCGTCTTTGGTCGAGATTCTCGCGTTCGGGAAAGTTCGGAAGAACAGAGCGGCAGCGAGGCGCAGCTCCATGCGAGCGAGATGGATGCCAATGCAGCCTGTGCACACCGCTTTAACTCATGGAAAGAATGGGGGAATAAGGGATTCTTACCGCGAGGCCCCGTCCCGAAGGCCATGAATGCATCTTTCATTTTCTTGGAGGGATTCTCCCAACGGGAGGGATCGAAGCTGCCAACCGTCAGCGCCATTGTGCACTCGTGATGAAGGGAATGACTTACCCTTCCGGGTTGGGGAATGCCTCTGGATCCCGATGTACACTGTATGCCTGAGTGGACACGATCGTTCCACTGCGGAGGTGTTGTCCGGCCAACGTAGCTCCTTCCGACGGCACAACTCGCGGGAGGCAGCCGGGAGCGGCGCCGTAGCGCCGTAAAGCCTCCTCGACAACACAATTTAGATAGGGGAGATCACGGACATCCCGGTGGGTTAGATCATCGGGCACCGACTGCAGTTCGCGGACGAGAGTGTCTTGAATCTTCTTGTCTTGACAGACGGCGTACACCAGGTAGGTAAGCGTCACTCCGGTCGTATCAGTGCCTGCCGTAATATACGATTGAGCTTCAACGGTCAGATCGAATTCCGTCAGACCCGAAGAGGCATCCTTGAGTAGGCTTGTGAAAAGAGTATTTTTGGTGATGTCAGGATTGGTTCCCACCAATTGCATGTATCGCGCCACACGTTCTTTATTGTATGCGAAAATGCGTTGCCTCGCATGAGCGACATCTTTAAAGAACGGCAAAGGCAAATATCCCGCAATCCATATCAGTGTGGGGAATGCCGTTCGAAGCGGAAAGAGGGATCCAGCGTTAGCGATGTCCGTGGCGTACTGATTCTTCTAAACATGTCAATTAGCAAAGCCGAGTAGTACGTGAAAGAGGGCAGCTGCTTGCCTTTCCGTATTCCAACAAGTGGAATGAATCTCCGAAACTCAGCTCGCCAATGATATCCATTGCCAACAGCGTCCACCACTTGAGGACATCAGCACTGCCGGTGGTTTTCGACTCGTCTCCTAGTTTGCGCACGGCCAGCCGCACTCGCTCGAGGATGACCGGCTCCAGGCTACTCAGAGAGGCCTCGGTGAAACAGGGCCCCAAGAGACGTCGACGATTGGAGTGGAAAGTGGGATCGGTTGTCGAGAAGAGGCTCTGGACTTTCCCGGCAGTAGTATAGAAGCTGGATTTCAAGAAACCCCCTCTCGCCCGGTGAATCTCTCGAGCGGCATCGCGATCACTAACGTCGACTTCATTTGGAGCTATGCGGACCACAGGTCCTGCAGACAAATACCCTTAGCATGATCCTGATGTTTGCAACTTACGGTGGAAAGGGCAATACGGACCATATTTCTGGTGGAGTGAGTGGACATACTGGGCCCGTTTCCCCGAGAGCAAGATGAACCTCAGATGCAGGTCCGTCAACCTTGAGATCTCAGGACCGGGGATAGATGACAATGGATTTGTGATAGCCGCATAAAGAGCTCGCTACACACTTTGATGTCATTCCTCGTGGAGACAGAATGGAATCAGACCAGACTTACTAGGACGTAAAAGGCGGCTATGCTGGATATCAGAATAGGTACGGAGAGGTATGCCGGTACAAAGCTCGAGAAGTCATCTAGCAAACCCATTTTTAATGTCTCCCTATTGACCTGTAACTGCAACTGAGCAATGTCGAAGCAAATATTTCGATACTACTGACTGATGCCAGAGACCAAGCAAGCTGCCAACCATCTTTCCATGAACAGGAACTTGAAATCCTAATGAGGGTGAGTGTCAGCTTGCTCCTCAGCAGAATTCCAGCATGTAACGGTAGTATGCATCGAAACATGTAAGGCATTTTTGATACCATGGAGCGTAAGATTGGCCGGAGTTCAAGGGTTTGCATTCGGAGTTTCGGGGTCGGAATTCTTCACCGGAAATATGGTAGTAATCCATGATCCCCCTAACATTTGTCCTCTTTACAACATTTCTAAGAGTATGACATTTGATCTCACGAGGCCGGAAATCCTACGGATGTCCGGAGCTATTGATGAACAGACAACCAATCTCTTCCTGTTCTTACCCTGACCAATCACCTAATTGTCACCTCCATGTTGGAACTCGATGTTGCAATCCTGACACGGTTGTTGCCGGCTCGCTTCGCATTCTCTCATGGTTCGGAGGGAGTGCGTAGAAGCTACCATAGAGGCTGGTGGAGATCCCAGTAAACGAGTTTACAATTGGATGACAGATGACTCGGTTCTGATGATATAAGGATCTTTTCCCTCTTAGGAACTGCAGAGTTATCTCGGCTCATTTGGCTGATGAGGTGAGATACAGTCATCAGGATATAAGCAGGAGAAGCCTACTCCCAGACCTCCTCATTATCTTCGAGATTCTTTCGTGTGGAACTTCCTATGATGCTCTCACCACTCCCCAGTCAGTTACTTCGATAGAGTAGTTGGCGCTTATAGACGGTCATACAAGGCTTTTGGATTCCTCTTGGCGCCAGCGAGGCCCGAACAACAAATGGATATATACAACAGAAGCTCGAAAGCAATCTTACACACCAGAACCCTGTTTCATGATGGACATTGCGATCTGCAACTTCCACGGATCCTCTGCCTCCATGGAGGCGGCACCAACGCGCGGATCTTCCGAGCCCAATGTCGTGGTATCTCCGCACAGCTCAAGGGTAAATTCAGACTATGTTTTGCCCAGGCCCCCCTCCCGTCTCAGGCTGGTCCTGATGTCCTATCTGTCTATAAAGATTGGGGTCCCTTCCTATCCTGGATTCCCTCTGCATTGGGCTGTCCAAAGGTGAACAGCCAGGTCGCGATCTCCATGATTGAGGATGCGATGGAGAGTGCGATGGAGAGAGACAACGAGGAAGGCGCAACGGGGCCGTGGGTGGGCTTGTTGGGTTTCAGTCAGGGCGCCAAGCTATGCGCAAGTGTGCTCCTTCTCCAGCAGATACAGGGAATATATAAGTCGCGGTTCAACTTCCGCTTTGGTGTCCTGCTGGCTGGGCGAGCACCGCTTCTCGCACTCCAACCAGGTATCCCGACTGGGGGGGAGACGGTCGTTGGGGTGAATGGAGAGGAGAGTGTTGACAAGGGTAAGCCGATTCGACTACGTCTACCAACCGTACATGTCCATGGTATGCGAGATTCCGGACTACATCTCCACAGACAGTTGCTAGAGAATTGTTGTGAGGTCGGAAGTACGAGACTACTCGAGTGGGATGGTGATCATAGAGTACCCCTTAAAACGAAAGATGTGGTCGCACTCGTCAAACAGATAGTGGCTGTGGCGAGCGAGACTGGTGTTCAATTTAATGAATAGAGAGATGCATTCCTTGTTGTGTCTTCTATCTGATCTGGGAACGGTTCAATTCTCCTAGCTATACAATTATTGCATGTTCAATATACTAGCAGCCGTGAACTTATCATGTGCAGATGGCAGGGAGGAGTCCAACGAGATGTCAGAATTAGATTTTGTGCACTTCAGAGGAACGTTCGAGTTGTCCACCCCGGTATTCAAGAATTTAAATAACTACGGGCGTCGGTCAAAGGAATGTTGCTGGTACTGTACGACATCTAAACCGTAATGTAAAGGTCAGTCTTGTCATCCAATGATAGTTAGAGAGACTAAGAATCAACGGATCATCACTCAAACTCCGTAACATTAGTAAGAGACGACAACTCCTTCCAGGTTCCATTACGACTGGCGTTCATAGTCCCTTTTGCCACAGACTTCGGAAGGAGAAACTCCGTGATTTTGTCACCGAACAAAAGTGGTAACAATATGTTTTTATGCTAGATCTAGGTGGTCTTACTTTTACTCTTGCCGGCGTAAAGTACCGTGTGTGATTATGTTTTACCGACCAGACGGGTTCACAAATTGGACCGACTGCCGATGGCCCAATCCTAGGGTTGTGTGATTACTAGTCTACTGCCATCTTAACATATGTGTAGACTGCATCGATGGTAAGCAGAGGATTGGACATACGATCTTCCGCCCATACTCATCCTCTTGACCCCATCTCGCTTATTTGGAGACCCGGCCGTTGTATCTATGCAGAGACAGAGCCACATCAATCTATTTTCACATCAATCAGAGTTCGTGTCGTCTCTGAGGAACGAAATTATCAACATCAGCGCATCATCTTCTATCCTCAAGAACGAAGCACCAAATCGAGAAGTTTCTGCAACAAATTAGTCTTATTGATTCAACCATTCACCCCCATGTCGAAAGTCCTTTTGACTGGCAAGTTCTTGCTTGTTCCTTTCTAATCTTCGGCCCTCGCCCCTTCCCCGCCCACTCCTCTCCTCATCAATAACTCGTTGAGTTTCCTAACCAACATACCTTCTATGTGCATAGGAGGTAGTGGCTTCATCGCAAGCCACATCCTGAACACATTGCTGGAACATGGGCAAGTCACATACCACGCACTAAATATACAACCAGTTCCTGATCCTAACGTGAACTTCAGCTTCGGGGTAGTCTTCACCGTCCGATCTGAATCTAAGGGCCGTAGAATCATCGATGTTTACCCGGACACCCCGTCAGAGAAGCTGTCTTTCGTCGTAGTGGAGGATATTGCGGAAGAGGGGGCCTTTGATGAGGTCAGCCCGGTTCCACTAGCAAGCAGACATGGCTAACAGTTGAGCGACTTTTTGAAGGCCGTGAAATCCGACCCTCCCTTCAACTTCGTCATCCACACCGCTTCCCCTTACCATTTCAACATTCAAGATTCCGTCAAGGATTTCCTGGAGCCCGCCATTAACGGCACGACGGGTATCATCAAAGCTGTCATGGCTTATGCACCGACTGTCAAGCGTGTGGTCCTCACCTCGTCATTTGCCACCATCGTCAATCCGTGGAACCATGCCAAGGTGTACGACGAGACCATGTGGGGCCCGGTGACGCGGGAGCAGGCGATGGACCCGACAGGAGCGTATCGTGGGAGTAAGGTTGGTACTGTTCACCATGAGAATCGATTCCATGACATGCTTTACTATCAGAGGAACAGATCTTGGCCGAAAAGACCGCGTGGGAACTCATCGAAACACAAAAACCGCAGTTTGATTTGGTAACGATCCACCCCCCAATGGTCTACGGCCCTGTACCCAGCTTCCTTAATGGCCTCGACTCGCTCAATACTTCCAACCATCGAATCCGGGCGATGATCCAGGGCGAGACCAAAAACACCGGTTTGCCGCCTACGGCGGTCTATCTGTTCACGGATGTGCGAGATGTAGCTTTAGCGCATGTGCGTGCGCTGGAGGTCCCACAGGCTGGCGGTCAGCGGTACTTCGTTGTGGGGGGCCATTACTCGAACAAGATGATTGCGGATACCATTCGACGATCGTATCCACAGCTTGCAGAGAGGTTGCCGGCGGTCGAGGATACGGAGGATGACACCCCGCCGAATGTTTATGGGTATGACAATCGTAAGTCGCGAGAGGTACTCGGGTTGACGTATGGGTCGATCGAGGAGTGCGTGAAGGATACGGTGGCATCGATGTTGGCCTTGGAAGCTGGTCAGGGTTCGACGAGCAATTGATGTAGCTCCAACTGTGTTTTTTACACTACCTTGTTGTCGTTACGGCTGGCTGTGTAGAAAACTTAATTGGCACTTAAGGAAGCAAACTATTTTCTTTGTTTCACGTCACTCATCATCCAATCATGCTGACCCTGTATCAGAAAGACCTAAAGAATTATTAGTAATAATTGCTTTGGATAGCCTATCTCGGCTGGGAGTTACTGGTTCAAATAGACATCTTGATGTTAATATCAACATTAATATTATCAATAAAGCAGACATTCCATGAACACATCATACAGCATCGAGTCACTAATCGTAGACAGAACCACCAGCCGCAAAGCTGGAAGAGTGGGACATGCGTACCCCTGAATTGTGGATTATTGGGATGGCCATACTAGTTGCTTGTCGGCGGCGAGACAGTCTTGCTTATCATTAGAGTACGTGTCTGACGGGATGCTAAGGTACCCAATAGATACTTAGCGGTTGTAAATGTAAGGTAATTCGCAAGCTTGACGTCTTTGCTTGTTCTCCCAATCCACTGAGCCACCTACAGCAGCAATGGTATACAGCCTTATCTTTGGAAACGGATTGTAGATTTACTTCATGCGATTCTAGTGATGTCTTCTCGGTTGAGATTTCATTTGCTACATTAGAAGTCGTCTCAAGAGGCCGGTAATTGATCTACTCACGCTAAGATACTAAGTACACGCTAAGAAAACTAGCGCAAAAATCTTCTTGGCATATTTTTTCTAATGTTACTTTACTCATTTCGCCTTTTTTTTATTGTAATCTTACAATCAGAATGATTCCTTCCTGACTCGCTCGGCATTAAACAAGAACAGCGCATCATCATTGCCGTCTCTGACCACCGACCCCGAAATGAGTTTCTCCGAGACTCATGTTAAGGCGCCCTCTTTGAACCCGAAAGATAAGCATAAGCTGCAGAGTGGCGATACACCGCGCGGGCTCAATGGGGTCAACCGCTGTTTCACAGAATTCCGCAGTAGAAACGCCGCGGCTGCCGTCAACCATCATCCTCTTCCCAAGCAGAATGAGCAATTGTCATCATCCGAGATGAATTGATTGGTGATTTCTCCATACCTTCATACGCTCGTGACATCACATACGAGTTGCCAAGATGCTTACGCGAGTTTTTATTTTTGTCGCCTTTCAAATTTCATGACTGACTGCCCGACTGACTGAATGACCAATTAATTGACTGGCTCTGGAGTTTCAATAGTTACCATACGTACTGTGTTGGGATGCCATCCCTCTTGGGCATATACGGCAGTCGTGAAATTTTTGGTTTGCTTCCCTCTCAACTCTCATTCGCTTCTGTTTATCGTCTACTTTCATACCCTCCACGGAAGAAATCAATGAGCGTATGTAACGATTGTTGACAACGTTGAGAATGCAAGACGAGCCCCTAGACGTCGCCATCGTCGGCGGCGGCATCGCCGGCCTGACGCTAGCCCGGGGTCTGCTCACCCGTAACGTCACCGTCCGAGTCTACGAGCGCGCACACAGTCTCCGTGAGATCGGCGCGGGCATCGGCTTCACGCCAAACGCTGAGCGGGCGATGAAGGCCGTCGATCCGCTCATCCACGCCGCGTTCAAAAAGGTCGCAACCCGTAACACGTCGGACTGGTTCCAATGGGTAGATGGATACCACGAGGCAGGGGGCGATCCTCGCCAGACCGAGGAAAAGTTGCTCTTCAAGCTGTATCTTGGCGAGAGGGGGTTTGAAGGCTGTGCTCGCGCTGACTTTCTCGATGAACTGGTCAAATCGATCCCCGCTGCTACGGTCGAGTTTCAGAAGTCGCTGGATAAAATTGTCGACTGGGGTGACGGGGAAAAGTTGCTTCTGACATTCCACGATGGGACGGAGGCGCAGGCGGATGCAGGTGCTATACATAGTTTATTGACCTTGTGCAAAGCAGGGACTGACTATCGATTATAGTGATCGGCTGCGATGGCATCCGCTCTCGAGTCCGCCAGCTGGTACTGGGCGAAGAAAATCCAGCCTCATATCCTCATTACAGCCATAAATACGCCGCCCGCGGCCTGATTCCTATGGACAAAGCCAAAGCGGCGCTGGGAGACTACAAGTCCTCGACGCGATTCATGCATCTCGGTCCGGACGCCCACGCTCTGACGTTTCCCGTGGCGATGGGCTCTCTTCTAAACGTTGTCGCCTTTGTCAGTGATCCAGAAGAGTGGCCCTATTCGGACAGGATGACTGCCAGCGCAACCAAAACGGAAGTCGCCGCGGCGTTTAACACATTTGGGCCTACGGTCCGGACGATCATCGACCTTCTTCCCGATCAGATCGACAAGTGGGCCGTCTTCGATACCTACGATCATCCTGTGACGACATTTGCGTACGACCGAATATGCCTCTCGGGCGACGCCGCGCACGCTGCGGCGCCACATCATGGCGCTGGCGCGGGCTTCTGCATTGAGGACGCTGCCGTTTTATGTAGTTTGATGGTGACTGCCTCGTCGACGATTCGCGAGTCGAGAAGCAGCAAGGCCGAGATTATCCGTGCTGCCTTCGCCACCTACGATGCCGTTCGCCGTGAGCGCGCACAGTGGCTCGTGGACAGCAGCCGCCGCATCGGGGAGCTGTATGAATGGCAGGATCCGCAGGCTGGCCGCGATACCGACAAGTGTCGCCATGAGGCCGATTGGCGCGCGCATACCATCTGGGATTATGACATCGACGCGATGTTAAATGGGACGAGCGAGGAGTATTCGCGGAGACTGAAGGCGTTGGTCAAGAATTGAGTTCGTATTGTTACCTGTACCTAGATGCAGGCATGTGAGGAAAAGACTACCATCCAGTCTGGTCCAGCAAGTCCATAGAAGTAGTATGAGTGCGAACTTGACAAGTTACATATAAATACATCGATTGTTGGGTAGTTGGTAGGACTGTTGTAGTATTCGCTATCTGTCAATGCTAAAAGAAGAAGAATAACATCCCATACTGATTAAACTACTCTACTGCTCTAGTTTCCTCTTCCTTATTCTCTGTCAATAGACCCTAGACTTTACTCTATTTTGTTCTCACTCTCGAGGTTATTACCATTGTCTTCAAATGCTGGCATTTTGACGAAGTTTCATCCAAATTCCAAGTTGCGCAAAGATGGATTCTGTCCGCTCAACGTATTTACCTGCTTCAAGACCTGCTGCATCCCTGCGAAGACGACTTAATTAAGGCATAATACGAGGTTCAGCCCTCAATCATTTGGTCTGCACATATAATGTGCTGTCAAAGATAGTCGAATGATGTTCTCGCTTAAATACACACTAAAAAGCGCACTCCGAGGTACTCCTTTTTGCAAAACCATTTGCGGGAGCGCCCGTTTGGCAGCCACCCCACCAAATTTTCGCCGTGACCACCGCCAAATGCACGCAGAAGCCAAATTCGTGGTAGATAGCTGTAGGTTAGCTGTAAATTCGTCCAAATATGAAGCCGTGTATAGTCCAATTGCCGAAGAACTTGATATAGCTTTTTTTAGGCCTCCACAGCCACGCTCTCGCTGTCGCTATGCCACCGCCGGTCCCAGTAATAGTACTCTATCCAGTGGTCCCAGTAGTAGTGCGCTGTCCAGTGCTTCCAGTAGTAGTGCTCTATTCAGTGCTTCCAGTAGTGCTCTGTCCAGTGGTCCCAGTAGTAGTACGAGTTTTTGTTTTTTTTTTTGTTGTTTTTTGCTTCAGTAGTGCTCTGTCCAGTGGTCCCAGTAGTAGTACTCTGTCCAGTGGTCCCAGTAGTAGTACGCTGTCCAGTGCTTTTAGTAGTATTGCTCTATCTAGTACTCCTAGTAGTGCTCTGTCCAGTGGTCCCAGTAGTAGTGCTCTGTCTAGTGCTCCTAGTAGTACTCCCCGTAGTGCTCCCAGTAGTACGCTATCTAGTACTTCCAATACTACTTTCTATAGTGCTCTATTCATTGCTCTTAGTACTGAAAGCACTACTGAGACCACTGGACAGAGCACTACTAAGAGCACTACTAGGACCACTAGACAGAGCACTGCTGAGAGCACTACTAGGACCACTGCTGAGACCACTAGACAGAGCACTACTAGGACCACTACTGGGACCACTGAACAGAGCACTACTGGGACCACTGGACAGAGCACTACTAAGACCACTGGACAGAGCACTACCGAGACCACTGGACAGAGCACTACTACTGGGACCACTGGACAGAGCACTACTACTGGGACCACTGGACAGAGCACTGCTGGGAGCACTACGGGGAGCACTACTGGAAGCACTGCAGACAGCATGGGCTGGCAAGAGGTGGTCCGGTGAAGCTACATTATAGGGCATACCTCACCACTACACCACATCCTTATGAATCAATCTCGCACACAAAGATCTGTCAATAAGTCGTTTGACGACGTGTTTCTGGCACAGTCCAGCCGTCTGATACGCCATATGCAGGGAGTGCAGTCATAGAGCTCCATTTTGGTGTGCCCCAGCCCATTTTTTTTTTCACCACTCTGTACAGAGGTTCTGCCCGATTTTTAGATAGTAACTACTTATAATCTACTTGAATAGCTACAGTGACTACTGCAACGGCTACTTAAATGTGGTTCTATATCTATGTAATGCGAAATACCTCTTACGCACATTTGGCGGTGGTCACGGCGAAAATTTGGTGGGGTGGCTGCCAAACGGGCGCTCCCGCAAATGGTTTTGCAAAAAGGAGTAAACAACGCGAAACTTTCGCGTTCCGTTTCGCTAGTACGGATAACCGTTCGACACACCCCCACCACTACCAGTCTACCACGGTTAAGATGTAGCGACAATAAGCGTCTGAATGCAAAAACATTATACAGACAAGACGCACAGCAGATGATTAGCGTGGCTGACATACACTTGCTCTACATTGTATAAACTCTACGATTTCCGAACCCTGATCACCCGCTGTGGGCTTTGTCTGTCACGCACAAAGTAGCGCTTGGAAATCTTTGTATATTGTGAGATCTTCGAGTGTGATTCGATGACCTTGTGCTATAAAAATGATCTGTCACTGAAACGTACGGTTTTCGATGAAAACCGTGGGGTTCGGATGTACTAAAAACAAAAATCGATCGTCCCTGTTGCCAATTCCGGAGTTTCTAGGCGGAGTAAGCCGGACGGAAATAAGACTAGGTCCTGACATTAAGAATCTAGGTATGAATTTACAAAGAATCGGCTCTCGACCTGAGTTCGATTGACTATGGTAAAGGTCAGTCAAAGAGAATGCTACAAGTTAGACCGACGAGCCTGTTTGAGAGGCTTTGGAGATTAGGATTGGAAAAACACAATGGCAGCAAATGCGAGCAGTGACACGCCTGTCCTCTCGCGAAGACATGTACACATTCTCATTGTCGGAGCCGGTCTTACAGGCCTGATTTTTGCCCAAGGCCTGCGAAAGTTCAACGCCTCTCCAGCTGCAACTGCACATCCGACCAAATACACCTATTCCCTATTTGAGCGCGACCCCTATGCACTTTCTCGTGGCGGAGGCTACAGTCTTTCGATACACTGGGCCCTGAGTAATCTTCGTGATGCTCTACCTGAAGACACCCTGACCGGTCTTAATGACTGCCTCGTCAACCCGTATGCCTTTGAGCAGGGCGAGCCTGGCCAATTCCAGTATCTGAACTTTCGCACAGGAGAGCAGGTAGTGGCCTTCCCGTTCCGGCCGGGCTCTTCTGCTCGAGTTTCCCGCGAAAAGATCATCAAGCTGCTGATGACGGGTTTGGATATTCAGTTCTCGAAGCATCTATCTGATATCAGTTACCCGACGGATACGGCCGTCAAAGCGCACTTCGCCGACGGCACCAGCGCGATCGGGGACCTTTTGATCGGTGCCGATGGTGTACGGTCCAAGGTAAGACGAGACCTGTGTCCCGGACCAAAAGGTCAGACACGCCAACTGCCCGTGCGAATGCTTGGAGTCAAAGTCAGCTACCCAGTCGAAAAAGTCGAACAATGTCGCAAGATCGATCCGCATTTTTATCATGGTGGGGATCCACAGACAAACGTGTATTCCTGGTTCTCGTTCATCCATTTGCCGCGTCCGACGGATGGGATCCCTGACGCAGAATGCCAGCTCACGTTCAGCTGGCCGTATGAAAAAGGATTTCTGGGTCGAGAGGAACCGACGGACATGCCTGCCACGAATGCAGAACGACATGCATGGATGCGACAGCTGGCGGATGGATGGGCAGAGCCGTTTCGTGAAATGATCTACGATCTCCCAGAATCCACGGAGCTGCGGGAGATTGGTGTGGAAGACTGGCGGCCTGAGAAGGGAGCTTGGGACAATCATAATGGACGAGTGACTCTTGTAGGAGATGCTGCGCATGCAATGACAATATGTGAGTTACTAAGTCCTAATTTCTTTCTTCCTCCTGCGCAGTGATGCTTTTCAAGTCAAGGATATGTCGGTAAAAGGAACTGACGTGGTGTTCAATGAATTGATCAGTTCGCGGTGAAGCTGCCAATCACGGTATCGTTGATGTGACGAGTCTCATGAGTCTACTTTTTGGAGAGCAGGAAGACTCTCCCAAGGCAGTGGACTTGAAGCACGTCGTTGATACGTACGAATATGAAATGATCGAGAGGACGTACCCGGCGACTTTGAGGGCACACCAGGCGTGCCTTGACGCCAATCACTTTGCTTCCGTTAAAGATGGTAGTCCGCTCATTGCAAGGAGAGCAATCAAGGTAGAGACATAACTACAACGGTGAAGAATTCCAATTAGCTTTATAATTTCGATCAGATTTTAAAGGTGCTGGTGCCTTCAACCATTTTATATGGTCAATTTCTTGTCGTCGTGGGACGGACGTTCAGCATAGGTGCAAGCTCGTGTCAACTGAAGTCGACTGGCACATCGACATCCCTGATCTTCTCACATCCTCTCACTACTTTAGATTCATGAGTATTATGCATCGCTATTGAAACAATGAGTGTCTGTAGAAGAAGACCCAAACATGCGAGACAGAGGAAATCTATCTAGAGATGGGCGATCAGGCCACTCGCACTGACAAAGCTCATTCCAACCACTCACCATCCAATGCGGACAAACATCTCCTTGTTATACAATGTTTTCGCCGTAGGTTTCGGAGCTTCTGATTCTCCGATACTTACAACTGCGATCCGGCAATCCCATGTGAATAATGCTCATTCTACACTCGTACGAGTAAGGCTTTAAACAAGATGATTCCCGGCCAGTAATGTCTTTTGCACAATGTGGATAAATAGAAGCTTCTCTTGCAGATATTGAAAGCGCCATGTCGTCGACTAGTTACGATTTTATCATCGTTGGAGGTAAGGTATCTGTGACCCCAAGCTTGCTCATCACCGAGTGGAGGCAAAATAGCAAATAGATCCCATCAACTAATCAGGAATCACTTGATGTAGCCGGACCCTGCGGAGCAAGCATAGCATCGCGTCTTGCCAACACACGATCCAAACCATCGGTCCTTCTGATCGAATCCGGTGGTCCCAATACCGACTTAAAGGACCGGATCGCCGGCGAACGACATATCTTTTGGGCCACGAGTGGCAAGCATCTCGACTATGGCTACAAAACTGTCCCTCAAACGACACTGAACGGGAGACAGATACCGTACCAGCGTGGGAAGGGTCTTGGCGGTTCGACGGCGACAAACCTTGGCTTGTGGGATTATGGCTCGAAGCCGGAGTTGGATGAATGGGCGAAACTCGTTGGGGATGATGTGTGGAGATGGGACAATGCTCGCGAGAGGTTGAAGAAGGTTTGAACTTCCTACCTTTACCCTCGACTTTCTTCGTTTGACTGACTTGAAGGGAGGGCAAATAGATAGAGAATTACCACAATCTCACGCCGGCGGAATTTGAAAGATACGTTCGTCCTCAATCGAGGGCGCATGGGACCGATGGGTACGCTGATACTGAGATATCTCTCGAGAATGAGCTATCCTGATTGCAACAGACCGGTTGATGTTACGATTCCTGCACAGTGGGATCCATGTTTGAAACGGCTTCTGGAAGCGGTGGAGGCTTACGGCGTACGTCTTTTGACCCTCGAGTTCGACGTAGCGGTAAACAAAGTCACGTTGCTGACGACGATATAGCTACCATTGAACCCTGATGTCAACTCGGACAAATGTATTGGCTTTGGTGTCCCGCCGGGGACGATCCATGACGGTCTGCGCGTCACAGCAGCTTCAGCCTATCTGGTCAAGAAACCAGGCAACCTGAACATCTTGACAGATTCGAAGGTCACGCGTGTTCTGTTCGAAGGCAAGAGAGCTGTAGGGGTGGAATTGCAAGGAGAAAAGAAATGTCAGTCTGCCGTGGAAGCCTTGCCCAAATACAAATTTCATTGACATCTCCACACCAGACTACTCGTCCAAAGACACAATCATCTGCGCTGGCTCCATCGATACACCCAAGCTCCTTCTTCTCTCCGGTGTCGGTCCTGCTCAGGACTTGACCAAGCACGGTATCTCTGTTGTTATAGATCATCCAGCCATCGGCTCGAATCTCTTAGACCATCCCATGATCCGAATGGTCGCGCCCGTGAAGCCTGGATTGATTCCTCCAGAAACCATTGCGCCCATGCAGGGTGCAATGGAACAATGGTTTAAAGACCGAACAGGACCACTGGCAACTGACAATGCCAGTACCTGCCACGGATATCTGAAGCTCGACGTGGCTAGCTATCCAGAATTCGATTCACTCAACGAACAGACTCGGAATCTATTGTCAAACCCGCGGACACCCGCCTATGAACTCGTATGCGTAAGTTTCTTCCACCTACTCATGTTGTCTTAAATGATATCGAGGTGTTTTCAGCGCATCGCCCCAAATCCGACCCAGGACGGCTTCCTCTGGAACAGCAGCACGATCATGATGAACCAGCAGTCCGTCGGACGGGTCTCCCTCCGAAGTGCGGACCCAGATGAGCCCCCGGCCATCGATCTGAATTTCCTATCGCACCCGTATGACCTTCGCGTCACAGTTGATGCGGTTCGAAGAACGGCGGAATTCTTGCAAAGCTCCATCATACCAACGGATCCATTCATGTTTGGACCGAAGAGTACCAAGGAAACAGATCTTGTGGTATGCCCCCCCCCCTTCCTCTTTTTCTTCTTCTTCTTCTTCTTCTTCTTCTTTGGACTTCAAAATCGCGCAGGCTGATGGACAATCTCAGGAGTTCATCAAATCCAACCTCGGGCATTTGTGGCATGCAGCGGGTACTGTTAAGATGGGCAAGCTAGGAGAACCGGGGACGTGCGTCACGCCAGACTTTCGGGTTGTCGGACTGGAGGGTTTGAGGGTGGCGGATTTGAGTGTCTTGCCCATTTTGCCCAGGTAAGCAGATTGGCTCCCGGAACAAAGTGAGTAACGGGGCTGACTGTCCATTCTCCAGTAACCATACCCAATCAACGGCGTATTTGGTCGGTGAGATCGCGGCGGACAAGCTTGTTGGGGAGTATAGACTTGATTAAACCTCTGAGAGTGGTGCAGTAGTTGACTTAGACTGTCACAATTGACTATGATGTCAGAGTTATTATGATCATGAGGAACAATCTCTTCTTAGAAGTACATAATAGCTACGCAGGTGTCAACACGACGTATTTTTTCCACGACCGTTAGCATCAGGAACTCTCTCCGGAGGAACATATCAAAAGTATACTTTTTGGGCTCATTCCAGAGGCACAGTGACTACTTGATCATACACATGAAGTGGCCAACACGGTTGGTGATCGAAATGCAAATCATAAATCATCCTATCGCCTGGAACAAAATGATAACACTCACCAGATAATAGGAAAGGAAGGAAATAACTTCGATATGTGGAGCATAAATTCGAGGTCATTCTGATTTCGCAATATGATCCGGAATTTCTTGCCAGGCTTCACTCCAAGTCTCACCTGGATGATGACGGGTGCAGCGGGCTTCCGAGAGGCTCACTACAAGAAAGCCAGTACGTGGCATGAGCGCACGGAAAAAGATTACATAGTGGATGGCATTCGAACGGCTTGGGTCCACGGTCTTACCCTTTCTACGAGCCCTCACGGTACCGAGAGCTGCTATTGCCAGCCAGCAGGAGTGACATAGAACAAAACCAGCCCCTTTACCAAGTCGAGATTGTGATCGACGCAGAACTGGCATTCACATTCTTAGTACTTCAACACAGCTTTGCCAAAGTTGCGACCGCTGAACAGAGCCGTCAACGCTTCGGGAGCGTTCTCGATCCCCTGCACCTCCCAGGTCGTGGTCTTGATCGTGCCATCTTTGATCCACTTCTGCACACGTTCCTGGTGTTCCTTATCGTACTTGTCCGCAAAGCCTGTGTCCGACACGACGAAGCCACGGACGGTCAACCGCTTGCTGAAGATGAGGCTGTAATTTCGCACAGGGTACTGCTGCTCCACCGGCGTGTTGTAGCCCGCAATCGTCCCACACATGGGTATGCGGCCGAAATCCTTCATGCTGTCTAGCGCGGCCTCGAGATGTTCGCCGCCGACGTTCTCGTAGTAGATATCCAGACCCTCTGGCGCTAACCGTTGCAGCGCCGCTGCGGGCTTCTCCTTTTTGTAGTTGAAGCCGCCATCGAACCCGAGCTCCTTAGTGATGAACTCCAGCTTCTCGTCTGATCCCACACTTCCAATCACCTTGAGTCCCTCAAGCTTGGCTAGCTGGCCCACCATCTGCCCTACCGCACCGCTGGCCGCAGATACGAATATCGTGTCGCCCTTCTTCGGCTTGCCGATCTTGTAGAACCCGGCGTAGGCGGTCAAGCCCGGCATACCCAGAGCTCCCAGGAAGACTCGAATATCCTCAATGCCTAAAGGGTTGTTCAGCTGCCTCAGCAGGAAAAGCCTTTTGTCGTCGAGCGCAATATACTCCTGGATTGGAAGCATGCCGACGACGATATCTCCTTCTTTGTAATTGGGATTTTTGGACCGCAGCACTTTGGCAATGCCTCTGTTGTTGATCGGTTGACCTAAAATAAAGGGCGGAGAGTACGACTTGATGTGTGCGGGGCGCATCCGGCCACGTTGGTAAGGGTCGATACTTGCATATAGTGACTGCAAAAAGAGTCCATTCTCGGGGCAAGCGCCAGTGGAATCATACGAGACGGACCTAACCGTCAAGTCCTTACCGACAACTGGCAGGCCGGAAGGAATATCTGTGAAAATGATAGCCACGTTTCCCGGCATTTTGCTGCGATCAGGGCAGGAGACAAGGGGACAGAGTGGGAGGAGGCTGAAATACCTTATTGCTGTTTGGAAGATGATGAAAGCGAGGTTGATTGAACTCACGCGATGATTGGAAAAGATAGCTGTTCAGATAGTGCTCCATAGAAGGTAGTACTTGAACTAATATAATTAGTCTGTCTTGCAAGGCGAGCGTGGGCGTACTTTTGCTTGGCGGCCTCGGTTCACCCCTGAATTTCATCCATACCAGCGCGTGGGACGCAGCAACTCCGTATAAAGAAACTCCGAATGACATGAGCTAGTTTCTGAGCTCGCATACACACCATTCTGTACTGTACTGAAATTTTATAAGCGGGTTTGAGCCTAGAGTTACTTGACGGTGGGTCGACCGCCTGTAGCGATTCTTAGAGGTAAAGATTGTTACCGTCACCCCTTCTGCGGTTTAAACAGGAGGTGAAAGCCCGGAACCACAAAACAGGCACCCATGGACTCGATCTTGTTTCAAGTACTCACCAAGCGTTTCTTCTTTTGGAATCCAAATTGAATTATTTACGTCGAACCAACATGGTGAAAGTGCTTTTGACTGGTAAGCTACCTGTTTTTTCACTTGTACACTGTGACAGAAAAGACTGAAATACATACGATCTGCAGGAGGTAGCGGGTTCATTGCCTCCCATATATTGGGCACCTTGTTAGAGCACGGGTGACTACCAATGCCTCATCCTGAGAAGTCCAGGAACTGATAGCGGATGACAGGCATGACGTTGTCACTACAGTCCGATCTAAGGCAAAGGGAGATAAGATCCTCGAGGCTTATTCAAACACCCTGAAGGAGAAGCTCTCCTATGTCATCGTTGAAGATGTTGCCCAAGATGGTGCTTTTGACCAGGTGATTCAATGGGAGCACTGTGTTTTGTTCATGGTACAGCGCTAAGTAAGAGAAATCTAGGCTGTGAGGACTGACCCGCCATGTGAATGTGTGATCCACACAGCCTCGCCATTCCATTTCAAAGTCAAGGACCCAGTGAAGGATATTCTTGACCCGGCGGTCAAGGGTACCAGCGGGATTCTCAAGTCAATCAAGGCATATGCGCCAACCGTGAAGCGTGTGGTTGTAACTTCATCATTCTCTGCTATGTTCGGTCTCAACGCGCATCCCAAAGTTTATGACGAGACTTCGTGGAACCCGGTCACCTGGGAGGGCGCAGTGAAGAATCCACGTCTGACGTATCATGGCAGTAAAGTGAGTATGCCGACGTCAGCCGCCACAATCCAATAATCTTGACTAACATACTTCGGGGGCAGACCTTTGCAGAGAAAGCAGCTTGGGATTTCGTGGAGAAGGAGAAGCCGAACTTTGATGTGGTTACTATAAACCCCCCTCTCGTGTTCGGCCCAGTTACACATTATGTTAGCAGTCTCGACGGTCTCAACACGTCGAACGAGAGAGTTCGAGATATCATTCAAGGAAACTTTTTGGACAAGGCTTTGCCACACACTGGCATATACCTCTGGGCGGATGTTCGCGACGTCGCTCTTGCTCATATACGAGCGATCGAAGTACCAGAGGCTGGCGGCAACCGATTCTTGGTCACAGCAGGGCATTTCTCGAACAAGATAGTGGTGGATATGATTCGTGAAAGCCACCCTGAACTTTCGTCCAAGCTTCCGGAGAACCCGACAGATGATATACCTGCAGACATCTATGGCTACGACAGCTCGAAGGCCAGTCGAATCTTAGGCATCACTTTTCGATCTCTGAAGGACAGCATTGGGGACACTGTCACTTCACTTGTGAAGCTGGGTGCTTAGACTTGAGAACCGGTAGCCTTGAGTGATAGAATAATTCAACACTGACTGTGTATACTTCGAATGTGTTTCTTACTAGGTGCATCATGGAGGCATAGCTACCATGACGCAGGATTACCCAAGAAATTGTTGTATAGACTCTGCACCCTGGAAAGAGTGAGGCTCGAGGGGCTTGCAATTTCAGCGAGGAACTAGCCAGATTAGATTTAGCTCCATGCATCATCGCTTACTAAGGTACCTTACTTTTGCTGGGGTTCGACCTCAGAAAAATCCTGTAAAGCTACATTACAAGTACCTTGATCAATCTGAGATCACAACTCCAAGCTCTATATACGCAGTTGTACAGAGCCTATTGGATGTATCTTGAAATCGAACACCCTTCAATTTCATCATGTTCATGATACGTAGTCTAAAATCTCCTTCACTGTGGATTGGAGGTGCAGACGATCTTCTGCGAACTGTTTCCCAAACGAGTCTTCCAATGCCTCCTTGAGTTCAACCACAGAAAGAGAATCGATACCGATTTCTTCGAGGCTTACACCATCCTCGATACCACTAAGAGACTCGCCAGAGTTCTCGCAAATCAATTCCAAGATACTCTGTCTATTTCTCATTGTGCGCCCCAGGTCGACCGCCCTTTTACCGTCGGGGGAAGGCTTCGTGGAGCCATTCGTTAAGTCCGACTCATCCGCATGGAGAGACTCGCCATCGATCGAGTCCGGCCAAGCGACCTGCTCGTAGATAGCTGCCACCGCTGGGAGAGTTTCATCCGGGATGTCCTTTCCGAGTTGAGATTGGAGCCTTTTCACAAGCTTAACGCCTGCCAACGAATCCAAGCCGAGCCTCCCAAGGATACCATCTTCCCAGGGTTTCATGGGCCTAATAGACGTTGTTGATAAAGCTTCCGTTGCGACGAGCGTCGGCTCATCGTAGTCTTCGCGATCGACCTTTGCTTTGGTACTGGTTTCCTTGGCTTCCGCATCAGGGTCTTCCGCTGAAGACTGCGCTGCTGGAAAGACTCTCTGTTTCGTGGGTTTAGAGGCAGAATTGATGTTCATGCCTCGGAGCAATTTCTCAAGCTTGTTGATTGGGTATATCGTAAACTGTACACCGGAACCAGTCATGATGAGCTTCCCGGCTTTGGTGAAAACGAACATGTCGCCCGCGACCTGTGAGTCATTCCGTGATGAGGACATGGCATATACCGTCCAAGAATCGCAGGTTGAAAAATCGCAATCCTGCATCACGATACTATCAATACTGGTTGCAATGAACACTTCACCTTCGCGGCAACTGTCGCTGCTATTGATAAGCAGACCAACGACCTGGATGAACGTGTCCAGCGTGACAGTATCGCATATTTTTGCCGCTGTACTTTCTGTAGAGCTGACAGACGCGCTAGGGCGACGGATTTCGGCCACAGCGTGATTTCCTAGGATCGAGATCTGCGAAATTCCCCGTAACGTCTTCGCATAGTTCACGACTCGCGAGAAGAGCGTATAAGCTCGGCCGGCCATCAATTTCTCGGCCCTGGGATCCGTGATCAGAGCCTGGATCCGGTCAGCGATAACCCGTTCGTACAGCTGGAAATCCACCCGGGAGGTAACACTGAATCGTCCCTTTGAGTGGGTAGTCAAACGTGCTTTGGGATCATGTTTGAGAGCACTGTGAGCCGAGAAATTCCAAGTCAGGTATTCTCCAGCGCCTTCCATGGCTAACGAGACATCCCTGTCGTAGTTGATTCCGAGAGCCGCCTGGAACGAAAGGTTCTGAAACTTGAATGCTCTCACCGAGATCCCGGGCTCGATCATTTGTGAGGCCATTACAACACACTCCATATACATCGAGGCCGGACAGAGTGGCTGGCCCCGTACCGCATGGGCAGACACTGCTTCCGTAAATCGATTGGATTCCGTGTGGATGGTGAAATTCAACGAGGCCCATGAGTTCGAAGCTCTCCTTCGAGGAGTAACCAACTTGGTAGGGACGACCTGTTTGGGCACGTCCCCGTTTGTCACGTGCTTCTGGAGTGCTTTCCGTTCCTCAATAATCGGATCGAGGTATTTGAGCCAGTGTTTACCCCGTCGGAATTGGTAAGGTGGAAGCCAAATTGGCTTGAGACCTGACTCCTCGGCTGAAAGGAATCCCCAGAACGATGTAGATATCCCCTCTCTCCAAAGTGTTGTGGTTGCCGTCGATATCGTGTTCTTGTTTTCTGTCGTCTTCATGGCCAAAAACACGTGCCCAGATGGATCTTGGACGGCTTTCTTTGTCATTGAGATAACCGGAGAGTCTATGCCTGCCTCAAGCCAAACGCAGGGTCCAAGACGTTGCTCGAGCCTGGCGACCGCGTCACTGAAATACACCGGTGTTCTGGTGTGCTGGACAACTCGATCGGATGTGATAGTGTCCACAGGATGCTGGGTACATGCTTCCAGCGGCACCGTGGGTTTTTGGAAGGTTAAGGTCTTCGACACCATGTCAAGGTCTTCAAGAATTGATTCAGTGAAGACTGAATGGAACCCGTGACTCACGTTGACGCGCTGATGCTGGATACCACGGAATCCTGGGTCTTCATTCATCATCTCTTCAGTTCTCTCGATGTCCGATTGAGACCCGACCACCACTTGGCTCCTCGGACCATTGAAACAAGCGATTTCAAGTCCTGTCGCAACCCCGCCAATGTTCACGATTGCAGTGATCTCACGTGTCACCTCACGTGTGGAGTGAATAGCAAGCATCGTTCCACGTTCCGAACCCCACTTGCGTTTCATCAAGGAAGCCCGTGAAGCGATCAATTCTAGAGCATCTTCCAGGGACAGAATGCCCGAAACGGCCATGGCTGTTAATTCCCCAAAGCTGTGGCCAACGACGGCTTGGATTTTCAA
Source organism: Letharia lupina (assembly GCF_014066315.1). NCBI lineage: Eukaryota > Fungi > Ascomycota > Lecanoromycetes > Lecanorales > Parmeliaceae > Letharia > Letharia lupina. The sequence continues at coordinate 1,127,888 of NW_023502980.1, forward strand.
ACCAGCCTCCATCCAGCATTTTGCGCACGCGTATTGCACGGCAAATGTGCCACATTGTAGTGCGACAATATCTGATACAGCCTCGGATTGAAACACAACAGGAATGATTGGAGGATGACCAAAACGGCTGAGAATCTCATTACACCGATCCAGATAAAACCGGAGGCGTGGAAATCCGCGGTACCAGGACTGATCGAGCTGAATGTTTCGTTTACTCTGGCCCGAGAACACCAGCACAACCGGTTTGGTGGCGGAAGGCATCTCAAAGATCTTTACCAAGTCGGTTTCTAAGGTATGACTCAAACGACTGAGCTCGCGTTCTGTACCAATCCAGCGTACGCTATGATGCTTTCGACGTTCGTGCAAGGTAAATGCCAGGTTTCCAATGCTCAGTTCTCTTCCATTCTGTACCTCTCGAATATACGCTGCCAGTTTCGCCGCGTATGACTTGAGATCCTCCACTGTTGCTGCACTGAGGAAAATCGGATAATCTAAATCCGAATCACGACTTGGTGCGTTGATTCTCCGAGGCGCTTCGCAGCATATGAGCGCTGAGTTGCTGCCTGCAGCCCCGTAACTGTTCACTAAAGCGGCTCGGAACGGGGCGTCCCAAGGAATGACTTGGGAGTCGATGCGTAGGTGATCTGGCTCAAGCGCAAGGATTTTCGGATTCAGAGATTGAAATCCTGCCAGCGGAGGAATCTGCCCATGCTGGATCATCGCAAGGACCTTAAGTAGGCTGCCCACTCCCGCCGCGGTCTCACTGTGGCCTATATTTGCCTTGAGAGAACCGATATGCAAATAATTGTCTCTCTGTGGTCCTCCAAGTACCTCGCGAACACTGGCTATCTCGATCGGATCACCAACCTGGGTACCCGTTCCATGTGCTTCGACATAAGAGACCTGATTGGCCTTGATGCCGGCTCGGTTAAGGACGGTTTCGAATAAGGCGGTCTGAGCACGGGAGTATGGAACGGTAATGGATGACGATAAACCGCCATGGTTGGTTGCCACTCCTGGAATCACTCCAAGCACATTGTCCCCATCAGTGACGGCCTGACTCAGAGACTTGAGAAATACCAGTCCAACACCATCCGCGCGGCAGTACCCATCGGCAGCCGCATCAAATGGCTTGCACTGGCCACTGGGGCTGAGAAAGCCTGCTTTTCCCAGGTCAAGGTAATTGTGAATTCCTGTGACAATGTTGACCCCCCCTGCCAAGGCCATTGGGCATTCTCCGGCCTGAATCGCCCTACAAGCTCTATGCACGGCTACGAGTGAGGATGAACATGCCGTATCAACTATTTCAGAAGGACCACTCCAGCCAAAGTAGTAGCTGATCTTCCCACTCTGGAATGCTCGAATAGTGCCTGTCGCCGTATAGGCGGTCGGACTATATGCAGTGGTATTTTCCAGATACTCGGTGTAAGTGGAACCAATGAAGCAGCCAACGTTGTCGAAATCCTCCCGGCGGTGGAAGCGTAGGTAGCCACTGGAATCCAATGCTTCATAAGCTGTCTCTAGCAGTAGACGCTGCTGTGGATCCATGTAAGTGGACTCGCGAGGGCTGATACCGAAAAATGTATTGTCGAACTCGTCTACGCCGTCTACGAAGTTGCCGTACCACTTATGTTTGGTCCCAACTTTGCCATCTTGAGCAGCGCGATGAACGAGGTTAGGGTCCAATCTGTCTAATGGCAACTCTTCTACTCTTGAGCTGCCAGCGCTTATCAGGTCCCAGAGTTCCTCTATCGACTTTGCTCCCGGCAGACGACAGGCAGCACCCACTACGGCAATGGCGTCGCTAGGAAATGAGTCCGGACTTGGACCTTCTCCAGGGATTCTCAGCGTGTCCACATAGGTCATCACGTCCAGCTTGGTTATCTTCAACTGTTTTCCTTCGAATGGCGTGAGAGGAACACAGTTCTTTCGGCCCGTACCAAACATAGCAAATGTATGTGCCGAATCTCCCGTTTGGTGAAGCTCATGGGACATGGCGATCAGAAGGTTATACCACTCACACCGCGACACGAGAGTGGTGTCGACCACTTCATGCGTCAGAGAGACTCCAGACAATAGCTCGCCCGTTTTGTTGGACCTCACGGGCACCTTGAGGTCTGCAGAGCTTGGAAGCTGCAATGCGGGAGTCTGATCGCACAAGTTGCAAAATTCCTTGCACAGGTCACGGTTTTCAGGATTGTGTACTTTCCCTCGGAGATGCAGTGCCGTGACAATCAGCCCTTCTGATTCGGCATACGCTTTCAGTTCCTCGAGCAGTTGCACTGGTCCCACAATACTGATTGACAGTGGATCTGTTACGGATGAAATATATGACTGGTTCCCCGTCCAGTATCAGCACTGCTTTCGGTAGAGTGGGGAAGCAGAAAACTCACCCCTGGAAACTTGGCCACTATCTCATCTGCTTGCCCAGGATATTTTATGCGAAGAACGATTGTCGTCGGCCCGGGTTTGCTCTCGTCATCCCCAAGCTCACCGTATGCTCCAATACCAAGCGCGATACGCAAGGATACGACTGCGTTTTCAACAAGCTCCTGCTCGTCACGGGAGGCAGCAATGGCCATGGCAGGCAATAAGCCTCCGCAATAGCCTTGCGCTCCTCCTACCCGAATTTCGTCCAGGAACTGGGCATGACTGATCCCTCGGAAGTCGAGATATTGGAAATATTGAACGATCTGGATGATGGTGAGGATAGGAAGGGTTATGATGCCGGATATTATCTCCGTTAGGGGAGTGGGAGTGTTGTCGATGATCCAGTTGCGCAGGTATTTCACGTATCGCGGTCCTTGTTGCATCACAGCGATGCCTGCGTTTGTCCTGGCATAAAGCTCCCATGTGCTTGATAAATCTAAGATGGCTTCTACGAAAGGCTTCAATGTCGGATTACCACAGAGATAACGCCGGAGTTTGTCCAAATAGGCCGCCCGTGGCGGCTTGTTCTGGGGACAGAACAGAGCCGCCGATGCAGCTTGATCGCTACGCTGTAGCATCGCAAGCAAAAACGTGGACGTCGTTTGACAAAGAAGCAACAATATCAAATGAGCAAATCCCTTCGTTCACTTTTCAGTGATGTGCCTAAGTATAGGAGGTCTCGTACAAGGAAGTCCTGAGGTGCCAGAAACACGAGCTGATCGAGTAGTTGAGCTCAAGATCAATCCTTGTCTTATTTTAAAACACAAATCTGCAGTGGTATAGTATCCTTTGTTGTTTCAGACATAAAATATTATATGCTACGATGCATGAAATGGCAAAAAGTCCGCTCAGAAAGTCCGATTGAAGTATCTAGCCTTGAACTCCGATGTCCGCACCCAAAACCTCATCACATGGTTCACCATGTGTTCTCAGGCTTACGATTAAACGGAGACCGTTTCAGTCTTATCCTTCTCAGCGGCGTAGTCCAGCAAAGTAGACTCGGGCACGATCATATCTTGATTTGGATTTCATAGGAGCAGACCACAGATGCGTCATTTTATTGTATCAGCTCACTCTCCATCTGGAGCTAAGCTACGATCAGTAGAAATCTCATGCATAAGGCCGCGTCTGACTATCTTAGAGCATCACATTTCTTTTATGAGAAATGAGCTGGTGCACAGCGGATGCCATATAAATTAGTATCAGAAAAGGTATATAGACATACAAAGTGGTTCGATGCATCGTTTTAGCGTTGGAAACAAAATCGACTTACTTGAACCTGCTTCCTAAAATTCATTGCCTGGTCAGTGATTTTCAGTCACCGGCCAAGACTGATGAAATAGCAAGACGAAATTAGACACTCATCAACAGTATTCGAGATGAATGAGCCTCAAATACTCAATCTCCCGAGGTAACGATGTTAGTACTGCAAGAAGAAATCGAGTCTTGACAACCGTTACGGACTTTTGACAGTTTTCAGTCGCGCGATGGAATACCGGATACTGGATACTTTTTTTATACCAGCTTGAAGTGCACCGGACTTGGCCAAACAACCCAATTGGTGGTGACAAATAGCGCAAGTAGAGGCGTATAGAATATCTCATTAACTCGAGGAGTTGGACCGACCAACTCTTTGCCGACATGAAGAAGAATCAGTCGTAAGGTCAGGAAAACACCAAATCTCTTCCCCAGCGTAGTGATGCATAGTCGGACTCTTCGAGTAATTCATTGTGTATAACTCTAAAGAAACATCTATCACGGGTTCTAGAGAGAATAATAATCTCAGCATATGTGATGTCTAGTTGGATGTCTCAGGCCTCGACTGCAATGTTTCGAGTTTCGTACGGTAAGAGCACGAGTTAAAGCTTTCTTCCTGCCGCTATGACGGGGTAGTGTTTGTCTGGCGTTAGATGTCTGGAGTGTTTATTTTAATGAAAAAATGTCTAGTTCTAAATCTGCAATTCTTTCACCAAAACATCGCGCAGAGTCTCCAGTAACTCCGCCGCGGTAGTCGCATCATGGTACGCCTCGTTGAACCACAAGTTGAACTCCACCTGGTCACGGAACTTCCACGCAGTACAGTAAGTTTGCCGAGTCAGTGTTTCCACTCCGAAACCGAGGCTCAGGATCTCTAATGGGACGTTCTTTGATTCCAGGACGGGAGTGACCAGCTGATCTGCACCATCCACAAAGGAAATGTCAATATTGCTCACGGGGGGAGGTGGAATACCCTTCCGCAGACCCTCGAGGGCTAGGATGGCGTACTGCCGGCGAGACTGCAGGAAGTCCTCGGTCACCCCGCGCTCGTATTCAGCCTCATATTGTTTGGCATTGTCCGCCCATGATTGGGTCGATGGCACCTTGAACATGTACCCTCCGGTGTACAGTCCGGAGGCTAGGGCAGGCGTGTTGTACGGCTCCTGGAGATATGGCCGTAGGCTGAGGCGGATGGTGCTCGTGTAGTGTTTGTCGCGAGCATCCGCGGGGGCTCTCGCGTAGTTGACCGCCGCTAACGCGGCATGGACAGCAGAGAAGACACCGATTCCACGGGCCTGGCAGGCGGCGACTAAGGCCTCCGTCGTGACCTTGGGCAATTGGAGGCGGACTCTCCGAGTGCCTCCTGGCCGCGTCATGAGGTCTCCTCGATATGGGATGCCGACGGTCCCCAGAAGATGCGCCCCGGTGGCTAGAAATTGCCTCGCAGCTACCTCAACATGGGGTGTCGTGGATGCGGGAAGGTTCAAGGCCGTTTCCACACTGGGAACGAGTCGAGCCAGCTCCTCCCCCCACGAGATTTTTGGCGGACCTGCATCCACGACTGATGCGACTGCGACGAAGAAGGTATTCAGCAGCTGTAATGCACCATACCCATCCGTCCGCCAATGGGCTGTATGCAGGACGACCTCCCATTGATAGGGTAGAAAGTGTAGAGTGACGAAGGGGCTTGGCTTGAGGCTGGCGATCAGATCGTCTGCACTAGTCGCCGGGTCTTCCACCACGAAGAAGGTTCGATCCAACCACTCTGCCAGGCTCGACGTGTTGGGGGTGACATAATCCAGGACGTTGCCAGTCACCGTCGAGGCAATGCTGGGATGTTCAAAACGAAGCAGCTTCCACCCCTCGCGAAGGGTCTCCGACCATTCAGTTCCTGTTCGATCATCGCAGGCCTTGAATGTTGCTGTAGCTGTGACGGACCACTGCTCACGACCGGCCGGGTGAGCGCGATCCCCGATCAGCTTGATAAATTGTTCATTTTCCCCGAGTGGTCTCTGATGACGGCCGCGAGAAGCTTCTGACCACGACATCTTGATCACAAGGATAGTATTGATCTGGAAGAACGCTGCTGTGGATCCAGTACTGCTTCCGTGATCCTCGTATGTTCTTTCCTCGCAAGATCATTTGGACTGTGTCCTTTTTCCTTTTTCCTTCTGTTGCAACAATGTCAGATGTCACGACCGTGAAAAAGAACGTACTCCGCTTTCAAAATTCAGGACTAGTAATAATACTTCCATTCAAGCAGTAAGTCTCTGTTATTATCCATGTGACTCAAACGTAGCATTCCTGTGTGCTGAAACAGATGACGGGTTGAACTATAACTTCTATTTGGTGTTCTTTGCTTAATTACAACAGATCATATGCATACTAATGAAGAACATGAATAATGCCCCGTATTGGTTGTTCTCCAACTCGGAGTATCTCAAACTCCATGACTTAGTGAGACGATTTCAAGTCCGCGGGCTCGATCTCCTGGGTCTCTGCAACACTCTGGGTTGTGCAATGCAAAGAAATACCCTCAGCGAACACCTAAATGTAGCCGCAGCTAATCCTAACGAAGCTATAGTAGATGTTCAGGTAACCATTTGATGAGCGAACAAACCACAAATCTTACATGACTGCGGCAAAATACGTAAAGATTGCTCACTTCTAATGTGGGCTATTCTTGCAAGAGATAGCCACCTAGAGCATTTAGATCTATGGTACCCAGATAGTCTTGGAAAAGGGTGCAGAAGTTCGAATTGAGACTCTCGAGAGTATGGGGAGTGATAGGCAAACGGAGGTGTGAAGTTTCGAAGAATGGACGCCAAGCCGGCGCGGAACATCAATTATCCGTGAGTGAAATGTAATTGTTCAAATCGCCACAGGACCGTACCATGCTATGGATCAGTTGTGATTGTGCAATGCTACGTAACGAGGAGTGAAAGAATGCTATGGCCACTTCTGAGATGTCCGGGCATGATGGTGACGGGTCAACAGATAGGCGACAATGACGGGCAGGTGCGCAAAAGGTGCAGACAAGTTCCTTTGCCGTTCAAATCGTGTGATTCGATTCTCCCAGTGATCTAATATACTCAGAATCAACACAACCGCATTCACGTCACTTCTTCTCGGTCTAGGTTCTGGGAACATATTTACTCCAAGATCGAATCTTCGCTCCGTAGCAGTAAAGTATGACGGGAACTGTGAAGAAAACACTTGCTAAGATGCCAACAACGGAGGAAGCCCATTGAACCTGTTTGGGGAGATCTATTAGCTTGAGGAACAAAGCCACCAGTGTTCTGATTTTCTCTCTTCGGAAAAGAAACATACCCCTAGCTTTTGATACATGGGAATAGCGATCAGAGGAAATAGCCCGCCGAGCAGAGATCGGACGATGACGGTGCCGGAAACGGCCGAATTGGCGTCGACAGAGTAAATGTCGAGAACATAAGCAAGAGACTGGAGTGTAATGATCTGGATGCCCGCTCCAATAGGAACTCCGGCCACGATCTGGGGCCAGGGAGTGATCGCTGGGGAAGAGGTCCAGGCGAACCAAAAAAGACCAAAGGGAAGAACCGCCGCGCCCACGATCATCGGTGGAAGACGGTCTTCGGGCACCAGTTTCCCTTGTTCCCGGAACTTTCGACTGTAAGTCGTGAGGGTGTAGCGCGAGACATAAACAGCTCCGAAGACAATCCCAACAATAACGGCAATGAGTGGCAAAGAGCCACCGACGGGTGTGAATCCTCGCTCTCGGATGAAACTGAAAGAATAGGCCTGGGTTAAGTCCAGTCAGTGAGTCAATCAAATAATTAATTAATCAACCACCCAAAGGACGACCTTGTTGGCCAACTTACCACGAACAAGAAGTATATCATGCCGAAGGTAAATGACACGTACAGCGTCATGAGAACCAAAATGGGTTCCTGGGCGAGCATGACGAAGGGGCGAGTGAGATATCGGACGGCAAAGTCTTTTATGCTAACGGAAGACTCTTCCAATTTGGAATGAAGTGCCCAATTCCTAGTCTTAAGTCGCCGTCGCTGAGCCTCTCTCTTTAGGAGGACCGGCACGTATGTCTCGGGCACAACCAACCACCCGATTCCGCCGAAGACCACCGCCATGATCATGGACAACCATGCAGTCCAGCGCCAATCGAGGGAGCTCTGCATTACAATGTTACCAACAATCGCGCCCACGGACGGACCGATTAGAGTCGTCGCAGCAAAGATGGCGACTGCAACGCCACGTTCGACCGGGCGCAGAAAATCCGCCAGATACCCGCCTACAATGGCAGGAGAGCCCGATGAGGCCACGCCTCCAAGGAAGCGGTAAATGAGAATTGTCCGAACATCATGCGCCATGGCCACTGGAATTTGGAACAGAATGAATGCCAGATACCCGAGGAATAGAGGTAGTTTGCGACCATACAATTCCGACGCTGGTCCCATGATCACGGGCCCCGTTGCGAAGCCGAAGACAAAGAGTGACGTCGCCAGAGCGACTACTTCCGGGGCGACTTCAAATTCGCGAGCCACGTCTGCAGTAACGGCGGTGAAAACCGCACTGGCAAAGGTCGCTGAAAAGGTTAGGGCGCCCAGGATCGCCGCACAGAGCCATTTCCGCCATTGTGGAAGATTTTGCGGATTCAATGGGTCCCCCGGCCCAGCGAGTTCGACAAGGCTGGAGCTGGTCTCCCCCTCGTCCCCGTCTGGTAGAAGAGGCGTTGTCTCGGGATCGTCTTGAGCATAAACCATGGTGTTTCCCGGGTGAAATTGAATAGGAAAGTTTTTTCCAAAGAGGTCGTCGTCCGCTCGATCTCTACGAAGAGAAAGAAAATTTAAAAGAAAGCAAGAAGTTAAACACTGATTCACATGTTGTCAATGTCCAACAATCTTCAGACGACAAACCCCGTCCGGCTTTACCTTGTTTGACGGGCAATTAGACATAGTACGAGACTCCGATGAGAAACTCCGACAGCATACTGTGAAATCATACCACCATGATAGGAATATTCTTACGAGATAAGATCACTGGCATTTTGTTATATGGGTATACTGTGTCATAAAAGTGACTGAAAACAATGATGTGGTTAATAAATCTTGGATCGCCAGCCTGGTGCAGTCAGTGCGAGATATTCTACAGGTGTGGAATTGGTCCGAACGGGTGAACCACCGTAGCGAATTCATCACAGGTGGAGAACCCAAAGACTCCGCATTTTGGGTGTATTCGCGGTGCGGGTGAAGTAGACACGAGCACGCCACAGTTCTTTACTTGGACCTCTGCATGTCTACCCTATCATATATGTTCTATGCAGCTTTTAGAGTGTTTTAAAATGCACCCCGTCAAACATCAACAAATCACCCACCTCTCTACTTCCCCCAGCATCATTACCATAACTGAGACGCAGATTCAGTCGCCACGGAGTCCCGCCCACTATACGCGCTAAAGTGGCTGGTATAACGCCCGTAGGCACTTCGTATGCAGAGACTTCTTGCAGATTATCTTCCTGGACGGCCAAGATTGTGGACAGCAATTGCCAAGTGGCCTCATGACTTGAAAGCCAAAAACCCGCGAACTGAAACGTCAGGTCGTCAAAATGGGTCCTCAGTAGCGTGAACAGCAGCTGGGTAAGCTGAACCAGAACGTGGTGCCCCGAGTAGGTCGACGCGCAGCAGAACGACTCTTCGAGAAACCTTGAAATTACAAATGACGCGCAGTGAAATGACATCTTCTCCATTGTGTTCCAGATCAAGTAGGGATCGCACTAACAACTTCAGATGAATGGTGTTCTTTACAATCATCGATTCATGGAAAAGCCCAGCCCACTCTGAGACTAGCCATTGTACAAGCCCAGGAAAAAGGGGAAGAACACTCATCATTAGTGTATTCCACTGCTCGGTTTGATCACGATCAATTGGTTCCAACATGGGTCTTTCTGTACCGAGCCACTTCTGAGACAGCTCAAAATCAATGTTTTACAAGGTTTCCAACCGCACTCCAAGTTCTGTCTCCAGTGTTGCTGGGATGCGGTCGAGGACCTCTTGTGGCGTCGATGCGTCGTAGTAGGCGTCATTGTAATTGATCGACAGGTGGACTTGCCCGCGGAACGTCCACAGGTATAGCAACATCTGCCTGTTCAACATGCTGACACCGAAGCGAAAGCGTTTGACACTAACCGCACCATCGTATTCTCCTGTCAGGAAGTGGTCGATCACGCCCAGGCTACTGAGCGTGATGCCGCTTGGCGGGTTCGGCGGCGGGCCCGGCGGACGTGGAGCAGTCAGGAGAGCCCGAGACGATCTTTTGTAGATCTCCCGCAGTGCCTGGGAGAACTCGTTTGTATGCCAAGTTTTAAAATACTGCGTCAGAGTAACGGTCCGCTCTCTGAAAGTGCTGTCCCGCCGCACTGCTGGCGTGATGCTCGACACATAAGTTCGCACCGAGTGCGCTGGGGAATTAAAGGGTGCCTTGAGATACGGCCTCATGTTGACGGCCATGATAGTGGAGTACTCGGTGGCACCGTCAATCGACGTGAGGGCAAACATGATTTCAGCCAAGGCGGCATATATCACGGCTGATACGCTGATCTGGCGCTCTTTGCAGGCTTTGATGAGAGCTTCGGAGCTTTCCGGGGTCAACACGATGGATCGATTGGCCGGTCGAGCAGGCGGAGTTGTCCTGTCGCCTTTGTATGAGAGACCGATGGAGCGTATGGCTTTCTGTTCAAAGTTACTGGTCACGCGCTGCGCCATGTCCTCGATCTCTGGGGACGTTGCCTCTGGGGATCCTGCAGCGTCTTCCAAGCTGGGGGAGATTTTGTGTAGATCAGGGCCCCATTGCAAGGACGCAATGTCGGGCTGCTGGACGACCAATGCGAACAGACGGTCGAGGAGGAGACAGCAACCAGCGGCATCGACGCGCCAGTGGGAGGCGAGGAACAGCACTTCGGATGTTGCGGGAAGGTAGTATAAAGCAGGGAGATCTCGTAATGGGTAGTCGACAATGATCTCGTCGGGCTGCTGATTTTGCTCGACGATGAAGGTCTTTTGTGCCCATTCTTCAACGATGTCCGCGGTGGGCAGGGTATACACGGCATCGTAGCCATCCAAAGTCAACGCCAAGGCTGGGAACTCGAATCGCAGCGCCTTCCACGCATCGCGCAACGCTTTCGCAGGGCTATGAAGGATCGGCCCGAAGTCGACCGCACAGACTGTGTACAGGCCCCAGTGCTCCTGACCAGTGTGTTTGAACGCGGTGGACATGAAGCGGTAGATTTTTTCCAACCCACCAAGCTCCTTCCGAAAGGTGCCCGGAGTGTCTGCAGTCCAGGCCATTTTGACAGTGGAAGGACTTCTTGCCTTGGGGCGAGATCAAAGCCAAAAGCCATCATCCTTACATAGTTGCGTTTGCAGAAGGCTCGCAAACCCTTGGTCCCTGAATAAGAAATTGTTCGTGAGCTGAACCTTCTAACTTGGCAATAACACAGGAATATGGACCTGAAATAATTCTTGACATCTTGGACTACCTCTCTTTGGACTAGAAATACCGATTCTTTCTCACTCCGGCGTGAAAGTGCATTGTAGATCTCGAAACAAAAACTCCGAGAAACCCTCCGAGAAAAACTCCGAGACAAGAGCTTACGCCAGCTGAAGAAGAGGCAACCTATTAGGGCTCATCGCGGTTCGGCGAAATTGGAGTCAATAAAAGCGCCCAAAGCTCTGCAGCGTTATAAAGCTATTTGCACCCCCCTTGCATGCATGAACCTTGCATATCCGCTTCCCACTTGCTATTGGCTATCATGTTGTTCCACGTGGGCCTCTTAGCACTGCCAATTATCGTCGCAGCAACAAACTTTCAGCAAACCAACCTTACTGCCCTGTTCAGTCCGAGCCTGTCTCCAGGTGCTGAGATCTTTTTGCCAACCAATCCCGACGACGACGAAGACCTAACTCAGCGATGGTCCTTAGCTTTTGAGCCTTCATTCGTACTCAACATCAAACCGGCCACCAATGAAGATGTTCAGAATATTGTAAGCGCAACGCGAAAGAAGGAAATTCCCTCGTGACGGGCGGTCGATGTTAAATGATGTCAGGTGAAAATTGCATCCGAGTCCCACATCCCATTCTTCGCAACAGGAGGGGCCCATGGCGCGGAATTGGGATTCGCCACCGTCAAGAATGCCGTGAACATCGATCTGGGCAATTTTAATTCGACCGAACTGGACGCCGCGAACAATCTGCTCACTGTGGGAGGCTCCACGACCTTTTCGCAATTCTATGACCTGCTGTACAACGCCGGGAAGGAGATTCGTACGTGACTGCTGTCGCTCGTTCCATGTATTTCCGTCCGTGTTAAGCGGAAAACTAGAAACCGGGAATGCCCCCTGCGTCAACATGGTCGGCGCGACGATCGGAGCGGGCGTGGGACCCCTTGAAGGTCTGCACGGCCTGGTCCTCGATGCTCTGGTTTCGGTGCGCATGGTCACAGCCTCGGGCCAGTTGGTCACGGCATCTGATGACGAGAACGGGGATCTCTTCTGGGCCGTCCGCGGCGCGGGGGCCAACTTCGGCATCATAACCTCTGCCACTTATCGGGTTCACAACCACACCAACGGCGGCCAGGCCGTGAACGCGGACTTCATCTTCCCGCCGGCCGCCAACGTCTCGCTGTTTGAGGTGCTGAAGTCCTGGGACGATGACGATGTTTTCCCGCAGAATCTCGGCCTGGAGATTGCGGCGTCTTTCAACCACACGAGTCAACTGGTAACAGTCCTTCCCAGCATCCATGCGATGTGGCACAACACTTTCTGACATCGATCGATCCGACCGCAGCCCAACCTCGACGCCAACTTCATCTTCTACGGCACCCAAGAAGCCGCCCAGCCGTACCTGGACAAGCTGATCGCGCTGAACCCCCTCCGGTACCAAAACCTCACCGTCGGCTGGAACAACCTCACCAACGTGGCAGGCTTCGGCCACGCCTCGGGCGTCTGCGCCCGGGGCGACTACACCACCCACTACAGCCTCGGCGCGAATCGAACCGACGTTGCCACCTTCTCGGCCTTTTTCGACAACTTCACCGCCTTCTCGGCGGCGAACCCCTGGTTCGATGGCTCGTTCGCTCTCGAGCGCTACAACACCAAGGCCGCGCTGGCGGTGCCGGAAAGCGAACGGGGAGTCTATCCGTGGCGGGACATCAAAACGCTAGTGTGAGTTTTCGAAAGCATTCCATCTGTTCCACCCTTGCCCATTCAGCAAGCGGGAGAGCAAAACCGCCAATCCCCATCCCCACCCCCTCCTTTTTCATCCCATCCTCTTCTTTTCTTTCCCTCTTTGCAATCTCCCCACTAATCCCCCCCTCTCAACCCCCCCAGCATCTTCGAAAACGTCTACCCAAACTCCAGCCACGACGCCGCCGTCGCCGCCTTCTACGGCCCCGTCCGGCGCGCTTTCCAGGCCGTCAGCGGCTTCGCCGTGCCCCACGTCTACGTCAACTACGGGTACGGCGACGAGGGGCCCGCGGCCTGGTACGGGGCGCACAACCTGCCGAGGCTGAGCGCTTTGAAGCGCAAGTGGGATCCGAGGGGTTATTTCGGCGCGGGGAATCCGGTGCCGTTGTCTTGGGAGGGGGAGGGGGAGGGGGCATTAATTAGATAAGAATAAGAATAGCTAGGATGTTGTAATTGTATGCCTGCGCGTCACACGACACCCGGTTTTTTGTTTTGTGTTTTTTGTTTTTCTTGTCTTTCTTGGAGCGAAAACATGGATGTTCTGTTTTTTTTTTGTGGAGAGAGAGAAGCATTAGATCTAGAACATTTCGGAAAATTTCCCTGGTGGCACTGACAGATTAATTCTGCGAACCAAACTTCGAGCCTGAAGCGCTGTATGTGTCGGCGGGAAGCTGGCACTTTGAGACCGGGTTTTCTCAGGACCGGAGTCTATGCTTGTCGTGCCTATGAAGCCTTGCATTGATGTTACGTCGATGCTCTCTCTCTCTCTCTCTCTCGCTCTCCAAAGCTCGTGATGGGATTCAGATGGTTGATGAATAGGACGTCTTACGTTGCCAATGTGCTTTTTAAAGATATAGAACACCTTCTACAAGGTACGCTATGAAGAAGGTATTTAAAGAAAAGGTAGAGGTGTTTAAGGTATATAAGCTTGTGAAGCCTGGAGGAGCTCCACAATCGGAAAGGACTGTCTGGCTTCTGGGTGGGCTAGTGAGGTCGTTGAGTTGGGGGAGGCTTTGGTCACAGTGGGTATTTCAATTTTTGGATTTTCATAGCGCTTGACTTTACCTTTTTGGCACTTCTCGGGTCTGCGACCGGCAAGGGATATGGCAGCAGAAAAATGAGTGAAGTGTATTTTTCATTCTTGAAATAATTGCTTTTGATCCAGCGTCGCTCATGTGATTTGAAAGATAGTATGTGGTGAACCTAATCCTGTCGATGCCGAAACGAGATTGTGAACACCAGCACAGGAAAGTAACCTTCTCGATGGCATGACTCAAGAGAAGTAGTTCGCTTCCAAGTCCGCAACCAAACCCGGTTGAGTAGGGTGCCATCCCAGCTCCTTCTGAGTCTTCTCACTCGAGGTGGGATTGTCCATGCCGAGCAAATGGGCGAAGAAGCCAACAGCCCCCATGGCTTCCTGCACCGACTGACCTTTCAACGGCAGCTGCAGATGCTCGCTGACCACGGTCAAAATGTCTTTCATCGGTACGCCCTGTTCAGCCACGGCATGGTAGGTGGCGCCCGCGGTGCCTTTCTCCAGCACAAGACGAAGCAGAACCGCAGCATCATCTCGATGGACGGCGGGCCATCGAGCCGATCCATCACCAACGTAAACAACCGAGCCCTTTTGGCGGTACATGTCGATCAATCGCGGGAGCATGCCTGGGTCTCCTGCGCCGTGGACCGTCGGTGTGAATCGGACCACGGCGCCGCGCACATGCTTTTCCTTGGACAGCGCGTAGACCAAATCCGCCGACTTTACGCGGTCGGACATGGGGATGTCCCGTTCGGGTTCCGTGTCCTCGACGGCCAGTGTTCCCTTGGGTAAACCCAACGTGCCGGAAGCGATGATGAGCGGCTTGTTCGTGCCGGCCAGCACTTCCCCCATGGCTTCAATGGCTGCTCGGTCCGTCGCACAGGCTCCGGGAAAGTCTTTGAAGTCATGGATGAAGGCGAGATGAATGACACCGTCAGCGGCCTTTGCACCGCTCTTCAGACTCTCGATATCACTCAAGTCTCCCTTGTGCGCTTCTGCACCCGCTTTGGTAACGGCTTCGACGTGGGCATCATTCCGAGCGAGACCAAGCACCTGGTGACCGTTTTTGACGAGTTCTTGGACGGTGGCGCGTCCGATGAAGCCAGCGGCACCTGTGACGAAGACACGCATGTTTGCTCGTGCAGTTGGTTTGATGGATTGATGGATTGAAAGATTGATAGATTCGGAAGAATGATGCTTTGTCAGAGCTGGAATGGAAGTGGGGATTTCGTAAGCTTGGTGACTTGAGGGAAAAGCTGATGTAAAAATAAGCTGATGTCGAGATACTGTGGCATCGGTTTCCGTCTAATCCTTGTTCTTTAAGACCTTTAACGTATGCGTTGTGCATTTCGGACTTCAGACCTGAAGGCAGCGATAAGTCCGCTGCAATTGACCCTTTTACCCTTTCAATCCGGTTTTTGAACCCTAAATCCGGAGTGTCTAAGTCCGAGATGATGTCAATCACAGTCAACTCTTCATCCCATGTCCCATTCCATATCCCATAGGCAAGGTACAGTATAAAGGTACAAAAGCAAAAGATGCTGCCGCAAGGCGGCTTTGTTTACTTTGGTGTGGGCCGAAGGTATGTTGTAAGGGCTGATTTCCGCCTTGTCTACGAGACTAGAGAAAGCTAGCTCCCGAGCATTGGCCAAAATTTCTCGTCCACCTCAAGGTACCTTACCTTAGCTACCTTGATACTAGCTTACCTTTCAAGACCTAGGAGTCCCACCGCTCGGTGAAAGGACGTTTCTAAATGTCCGGTCGAAGATGACTGTGAGAGTTCCCGTAGGCTCTATCAGTCTTTACCTCACGGATCCTGACGGTTCTAATGATGCCTAATGATCCCTGGTAGCATTGACCTAAGGTAACCATTAGTCACGATTCCATCTCCTTCTCGACGAGATGCCTTGAGGTGTAATAGTCCATTCGTTCGGGCCTTTCTTCCGACCTATCTATCTGTCCACACAGTTGCGGACGCCCGGGTCGGACCTAAATCCCATCGTCGTCATCAACCTCCTATTCTAAAAGTCCTGGGCCGTGGCGATGGTAATCCGCTTATGTTGCATATCCCCGACATGACTCCGGCTCCCATGGACAGAATGGATGTCCGTGGAGAGTCATGATATTGACCGGACCGTAATGCTCATCACTTGGGCAAGTTTCGGCTCGGAACGACCCCCTACGAAGCATTCTTCTAAGCTCCCTTCGGCCTCACTTCAGAGCCAACTACTCTGGAGTTAACAGTCCTCAAACCCCTCTTCAGCCTCTTCTGACTTTCAATCAAATATACAAACAGTCGCATCGCTGTCTGATGATAACAGAAGTATCGAAGTAATCAACAGTTTTTATCGTGATTGTGATAACGATGTGGCAGCAGAGAAGGAATTACACATCAAATTACTGATAATTAGTCGCCGAACAAGATATGGATGTACGTCAAAATTGCTGTGATTTAAGCCACCTCTACGGGAAACGCCTTCACCTGCCCGAAAGGATGCTGACTGCCGATCTGGATGCTGACTGCCAGAATGAATGCTAATAGAATGTCCCACCAAAACCCATGCCCGTAGATAGATAAGTGGTTTTGTCCAATCAACATGGTGGATCTCCATAGGCATCCATTATGGTCAAAGGATTAAAATGGCGTCCAGGCGGAAGGATCCTCCCCCAGTGAGATGCAACACTCATGTTGAGCCTTCTCTCTGAATTCTTGGTTCTTGGCCTGCTTATCCAGCCTTTCCTGCAGAGCCTTACATTAATGCCTAGTCAATTTCTGCTTACAACCCCAGGTTCCACTCTTCGGAGATATCATTATACCACGAGAATCCATCAAACAATTTGAGACCTCGTCCAATACCTCCAGGTCACTGTAGCGACAGGATCTCGTCAAATTGAAGACACTAAGTACAGAATGTTTTCACCAAGCTCCGACACTCAAGCTCCGCGGCAGCTGCCCGGTTCAGCGTGTGAGGAGTGCAGGAGACGCAAGCTACGATGCGATAGACAGGAACCCCAATGTGGTAACTGCACGGAATCCGACATTGAATGCAATTTTCGAATATCTCGTCCCCCAAGGGGTCCGAAGAAAGGTCACCTGAAAGCTTTGCGTAATCAAATAGGTAACACAACTGAGCCCCATTCTAGGAACCGAAGCTGATGATGAACCCATCCCAGCGGCGTTGGATGATCGTGTAGAGCGGTTGCAAAAGAGGCCCGCAGCGAACAAAGCATACAACAACCCGTCGCCCGTCCCAGCGGCGTTGGACAATTTTCCGGAGCAGCTGCAAAAGGAACCCTTAGCGAATCAAGCATGCAGCAGCCCGTCAGAAACTGTGTTTATGGACAATTTGATGTCCAACGAAGTATCTCTCTGGCCTCAACCTCTCCCGTCCACTTCGTTGGGTACTGAGAACCGCCCTTATGGTTTATCTTCTCCCGGGAGGTCTCCAATGGAGAAGGGAGGGACTCCCCCAAATGTTTATTTGTCGGACTTGGTGAAAGTTGATCTGTACGTAAATCTCAGATATCTTCTTGGTCGGCAACTGATCCATTCCATGTAGCGATCAGTTATTCTTTGATAGGGTGTATATTTTTGCATCGATGATTCATCAACGTCGCTACTTATCCTGGTCCAAACAATCGACGAATAGCCCAGCCCGCGTTTGTCTTCAGTATGCCATGTGGACCATGGCAGCATCATTTTCGACGCAATTTCGAAACATCCAAGACAATCTCTACCGAGAGACCAGAAACATGTTGGAAGCGTTCGAGTCGGACAGTGATAAAACCGAGATGATCTTTTTGGAGCATATCCAGGCATGGATTCTATTGGCAATGTTTGAGTTCATGCACAACAACCATCAACGAGGCTTGATGAGTGCAGGGAGAGCATTTCGCCTCGTCCAGATGCTATGTCTTTTTGAAATTGACAGTCCAAGCTATGCTATGGCTCGACAGTCCTGCGCCCCCACGGACCATGTCAAACCCGAGGAAAGTCGAAGGACGTTCTGGGTAGCCTACACCATGGACAGGGTTGTCAGCTTCAACTATGGATTGCCGCTGACGTTGAATGAATTAGAGGTGAGCAAGAAGTGATTCCATACAAATGGTGCTAAGTAGTATTCGATCAGATTTGCACTCGGCTTCCCACTCCCGAAGCCAAATTCCAAAGCGGCGAGCCAGCTCTGATGGGGTTTCTGTGTGAAGTCATGGGTGGCATCAACCAAGACAGTGTCCCCCCTTTTACGGAATGCATCATTCTGGCCACCATTTGCGGACGCAGTGTATCCCACAAGCAACGAATGACCGTTGAGGGAGTTTATGGAGCGTCGACGCAGGACTCCCTCGACCGCCATCAGTGGCTCAATACCATCCTGGCAGCAAGAATCCAAGTCCTGTCACTCAGCTGTCCTTCCACGTCCGAGTCTGTAGATCCCATACTGATATTTGCAAACCTCCTTGCTCAAGCCACAGTTCTCTATCTCTACAAGATCATTGAACCCGTAGTCTTGGAGAAAGATGAAAACCAGGGTATGATGGCTCAATACGAGCAGCAGTCGCTCACAGCGGCGGAGGAGACAAGTCACCTCACCAAAATGCTGGCGCAGCTGAACCATTTCCAAGTAAATCCTAGCCCTCCCGTGCAGCGTTTTTTCGGACTTCAACCATTGACTTTCGGTTGGCAGGCTCATCCGTTCGTTCCGGTCTGCCTTTTTGTGTGTGCAGAATTCTTCATGAAACACAGAAGCGTGAACCGATCCTACGGCCTACAGCTCCAGGAAACATTGGAAGCTCTCCGCAGATTGGCCAGTTTCAATAATCTTGCCAGGGTCTATCTGCATCTCCTAGGGCTGAATGATGCTTGACCATAAAATGGGGCTGCGCGCGCGGTGGTGCCCCCATTGGTGAGTCGAGACTTTGCTGGTGGTTAGTCTCATCAATCCTACAAACATAAAGGGAATCTTGTTACGCTTCCTTGATTCCATAACCCTAGTAGTGGCTTGGCAGCAGTAGATAGCTCCACTGAGCTTCCTCTGACGTACTGGGCGACAAGGCATGTGCGAAGCCTGCAGGGGCACGTCAGCAGGATGTGCAAGGTGGGTCGAGCGCTAGTACTATGAAATGGTTACGGGAGGCCTTGCCGTGGAGAGAATTGCGAGAGCGGTACTTAAAGTAAACAACCAATGGGTGAGTTAATACTAAGGACTTTCTGCTGCAGAGTTTGAATGCAAAAGACTACGAGATATAATCCTCCATGAAAAGCTTCCAAGGGTGCGACGCGCTGGAACCACGTGTCGTGATCCCTTGGGAGCCGTCGAATCTCTTCCCACGGGCCTAGGCAGCTTTGACTTGTCACATGGCCATCTGCGGGGATAATTCTTGACTGCTGTGTCAGCCGCAGGCAGTAGTGTTTCTGCTCAATGCTTACGGAGGTACCGCATCACTAGTTGCTCCTGTTTGAAGCTTTTGTTGCGGGTGGCTTGATGCTTCGGGGAATTTTTGATTGGAACATAGAACATAAAATGTCCCGGATGCCAGGCCCAGCCCATCAACATGTCGCGCTACTGCGCGATTCCCTCGCGCACGGACACTTGGCGTGATCAAAGCTTTGCGAGGCTTAGAACAGCCGGATTGATGTCTGGAAACTTGAATGTCATGCTTCCTTGGTATGGAGCGGTACGAGGGAGATTTCGTGAGGAGTTCCTCTGGACAAGGCAGACTGTGGAGAGATCTTGGATTCAGCAGATCCAATCAGACATATCCCTGGCAATAGCATGACTTTGGAACTATTTCAGTCCCAATAGGGTTGGTGGTGGTGGTGGGCCGGAATCTTATGTTTCCGGGCCGAAATTGGAGGCCTTTCTGAGAATATCTGGAAATGGTGGGTGAGGGAATTTTGAGCACTGCAATAAGAAACTCCGAAGACTGAAGCCTGGAGCCTGGACCAAAGGATTGAATCTGAGATTGTTCAATATCAAAATCTCTTCGTCCACTCTTCCCCGTGACTGGATTCTTTAATTAGATTCCGGAGCCGCTAGTATGCCTCATATTGCGATCCTTCCCCTTCTCTACACGGAACAGCATGTGGGCGGTTGTGAACACAGCCAGTCTTTCACGCTCCTACGAGGAATCCCTCTCTACGCAACCATCCAGTGCTCTTTTTCACAGAGACTTGCCAAAATTGAGCAATGTCGAGCATCCAGGGAATCCGGTCTCAGTAGACCAGTCGGACCTTCAACAGATCTTTAGCCACAATATTATCCTTCTTGGCCTCGAGTTCGAGCATATCCCACGTGCAGTTGATGTATCTTCCTCGCAGCCAGTCTCGTCGCTCCGAGGTGAGGTAGACAAGAGTATCCGCGCTGATGTCGGGGGTCTCCGTGAAGACTTGAGCAGGATTAGAACCAAAGTCATCATCACGAACAATGAGGCAAAACTACCTAGTTTTTCTTGTTCATTCAAATTTTCCGGCCCTCCCATGATGTCCGTCGGACAGTTGCCGGGGTGGATGGAGAAACAGATGACTCCCTCTGCGGCGTACTCGGCATTCAGGAGCTGGGCAAATCTCATCACGCCCACTTTGGACGTTTGATATGCGCTCAACATCGGGTTCACCAGATGCGCGGCGACACTAGTGACGTGGATCAGGTACTTAGGGCCTCCCGCTTTCAGCAGCAAGGGCAGAAAGGAGCGCGAGATTAGATACGGCCCGTAGAGGTTCACGTCCAGGACCCGCCGCCATTCATCGGGATCTGAATCTACCACCAGACCGAATTTGCCCAGGATGCCCGCGTTGCTCACCACCACGTCGCAGTGGCCAAACTCGCGTTCGACGGTACTCGCAGCCTGTTCAACACTCTGCCGATCCGTCACGTCAAGCTGGACCGGAAGGAACTTGGGAGGACCTCGATTGGCAGATACGGCGGCCAACCGGATGTCGTTCGCTAGGGACGACAGGTCAGACCGGGCTCCAACGGCGATGGATGAAGCGCCCGCCTTCGCGAAAGCCAGCGCCATCGCGCGGCCGAGGCCTCTGGATCCGCCGCTGATGAAGACGACCTTGCCGGACAGGTCGGCTTTGGTAGGATCAATCGCCGGGTAGGTGTCATTGTGTACGTGAACGGTCACGTCGTAATCCCCTATATCGAACTATCAGTGGACAAAGAACGTCGCAAGAGAGAGAAAGAAATGTAGCGACCAGGTCCCTCTAGTATGTTCGGTGTCCCTTTTGGAGGCGGCATGGTGTCTTCAAGCGCACATCCTGTGAAAATTTAACTATCCACCGTAGAGTACTCTGCTGCCTTTGTGGGTTCGAGTTAATAAAGTCAGTGTTATTGCTTCACCAAGAAGATCTGTAAGTCTGATGATAGGAGACATGTATGAAAGGCGTCATCAGGACTCACAACCAATGTCGTGGTCGTAAGAAAGTCCGTAGAGAAAGTCCGCGGAAAAGCATCGAGCTTCTGTCTTCCCAGCTTTAGCCTCTCCCTCTCTTGGATTAGTCCATTTTGCTTCTACTTCTATCCTGTCTGCTTCAGCATTTCTTGCTCCAATCTTTCCTATCTCTCATGTTCTGATCTTGCGAGCCTTTCTCTTCTGTTTCCGTTCCAAGGCCGGTGAACCCGAGCCGGCATCCTCGTCCTGCCAATTTACGTTACGTTGACAGTCTTCTGTATTAGCTTCCAAAGCTCCACCGTCTAACAAGCTGGCCTTCGAGCCGGAACGCCCTCACTGATCCGCTGTTTGCTGGTCCTCACATGAGCTTTCCTCGCAGACCTGCTCGGGGTACGTGCCGAGGCATTGATCGTTCGATGAATTTAACGTCGTTCCTCTTCGTGCTCTTTCATATCCTTGTTGCCGTGACCAGCGGTGCATCCTTCTCGTCGGCAACAGGCCAGTACCTGTTCGTTTCATTGTATGGAAAACACGCTGTTACGCAGGTAAATATGTATCTGTTGTACGTGTGGTTAATATAACATTGTGTACATGTGGCTCTTAGCATCGTCAAGAGTAGAAGGAACTACGACAATGATCGAAGACAACAATGTTATGCCCTGTTAAATAGAGGAGAGACCCCTGATGTAACTCATAGCCATAGAACCTCGATGGCCAGGTTTCTCTCCTACGCCCGTCCCAGAACGATGACAGAAGAATGGAATGACATGTTGTAAGTATGGATATGATATATGTTGGAACGACTCAACACTCGCTACCACTAGTACTCATTCGGCCTAGTCATTAGTATATAAAGGCCTTCCCTATATATAGATATCCTTCTTTCTTAGATATTATTAAGAATATTATATTTAATAATAAGTCTTATTATAGTGATAACTATATATTTAGATATTTATTAATATTAATTAATATACTTTAATAATAGTATATAGACTAGCTAGGATATATACTAAAGGAAGTTTATTTTAATATCGCCGCGGTACTTTATACGATTCTATATTACTTAATCGATTTCGCTTATTATAACAATTCGATTAAATAAAACTATAATTTCTATAATTTCTACGACTTTTATCTAGTAGAGAAAACATCTAAAAAATACTAAATACTATTAAGTTTCACACTACATTAATATATAATATACACTAAAATGAATATTAAAATGGTGTTAGAAACTTAATAATATATGTGGTAACTCTATATTATAGTATAAAGAGAATATTATCTATATAGAATTATTATAAGTATAGATTTCACAGTAAGATAGAAAGGCCGAAAGGCCTTAGCACGCTAAGCTTAATTGGGTTATAATATAAATAAGATTATTAAAATCGTAATATTATCTCTCTCTTTAATTCGAAGCTTCGGCGATAATTATTATATAGTAGATATCGATCTTATAGAAAATATATCTAGATATATACGAAGTAATATCCTTAGATATATTAACTTAATATTTTATAATAGATTCGAAGTCTTCTTATAAGTTAATATAGTTACTATAGATTAATAGCGCTAATAAAGAAAAAAAATTCGAAAATTTTTTAAATAATAAATAAGGGCTAACGGTCTTAAAGTGATAATAATAAAAGTCTACTATTAGATTTAGATATTCTACTATATTCGTAAATAATTATTAGAATAGATTTTTCTTAATCTTAGAGTCTCTATATCTAATTTTATATATTAGATATCCCCTCTTACTAATTAAAGAATTATTTTTTCATTTATCTAATTTAAATTAAACTATTTCTTTAATATTATAAATTTTATCTTCTTTATTAATATCGATAGAAGATAATAAAGACTTAATCTATTCTAATAATAAATCGTTATTATTAAAATATAATAGCTATAAATAAAAGATAGAGTAAATATTATTTATAAAAGTAGAAAGTTCTAACTCGTAAGCGAAATTATTTAAAGTTTTAATAATTTTAAATAATTCGAAATTCTTATAATCTAGTAATTTGCTAAGATATATAATTTTAATATTTCTTTTATTAAATATAATTATATCTTTAACTCTAAATTCTAATATCGAAAGCTAATAATAATTAGTTTACTTCTTCTATAAAGCTTATAATTATTTAAATTAACTTCTTAAATAATTTTTTATAATATCTATTTTTTTAATAAACTTATTAATTAACTTAATATCTCTCTTCGCTTTTTAATTAGCGAATTAATCTTAAAAGATAAAGAGTTCTATTCTCGAGTAGAGAATATATTCTTTAGTAAGAAGAAATAGTAATATACTCGATAAGGCGTTCTTATCAAAATTAGTTTCGAACTCTACTATTAATAATAAATTTATTTAATTATCTTAATTATAATTAATATAAACTCTAAGATATTACTTTAAAATAGCGTTAGCGTTCTCTATCTATTTATTAATTTCGAGATAAAACATAATAAAAAGTTTAAATTTAATCTTAATTCTTTTATATAGTCTTCTTTAAAAATATATTATAAATTAAATATCTTAATTCGAGATAATAATAAATAAATATTCTTTCTCTCGCTATATAAATTCGATAAAGATCTAAATTATTACTTTCACTTCTAAAAAATCTAAAAAAATAAATTTCTTCTTCTTATTAAGTTTATTTATAATTATTATAATATATTAATAGAAATATTTATATTTAAAATAGATAAATAATAATATAATAAAGTTAATAAAAATATCTTATTAATATTATTTAAGAATAAGTAAAAATTTAAGAAAATCTTATTTATTCTTTTTATAAGTTTTAAATCTTTTATAAATATAATAGCTCTTAATATAGCGAGTAATAAAATTCGTTATTCTTAATTAATAATAATATTTATTTAATCTATTATAGATTAATAATTTATTAGTATAATCTTTAAATAGAGAGTTATAAATATTTTTAATAATCTTAATTCGTAATTCGAGAATATTTAATATATAATAATTTATTATAAAAATAATAATTACTTAATTCTAACTTAAAATTATTCTTAATTATTTTAAATAATAGCTTTCTCTATTTAAATATCTTTAATTAAATAATTTCTTAAATAATATTATTGTAATTATAAGCGTTCTTTATTTAATATAATAACTAAAAAGTATTAGTAATAGAGATTTCTCTCGATTTTTCTATAAACTTCTTTTAAGAAGTCTCTATTAAGGCCCTTAATAATAATTCTTTATTAGACTTCTTATTATTAATATTATCTTATTTACTAAGTTTATATAGTATTATAATTAGAGAGATAATACTTTCTCTTATATTATTTAGAAGTATAATAATAAAATATACGATATTCTTAATATCTTCGTTAAGATTATTATTTTTAAAAATTATACGATATTAATAATAAGTATAATCGTTATCCTCGTTTTTAAATAAATCTTTTACTTATTAAGTAAAACTATTAAATTTAATATTTTATTTTCTTAGACGATAAATAATACGAAAATTAAATTCGAAAAGAAATTCTATCTATCTTACTTAATAAAAATTAAATTATTTAAAAAATATAAAATATTATAAATTCTTATAATCTAAAATAATTTTAATAAAATTCTCGATAAAGATATTAGCTAGTTTAGAATATTATTTTTTAAAGACTTATATTATAGCTATAAGTTTCTTATTATAAATATTATAATTATACTCTATAGAAGATATCTTTTTAAAGAGAAATATTATAAATCTAAATATTTTATCTTTATTTTCTTATAATAGAATAATAATAATTATAAAATTAGACGCGTTTATTTCTAGTTAAATCTTTTTATTTAAATTAAAGTAAATAAATATAGAGATAATAATAAAAGCTTTCTTAAGTATTTTAAAAGCGAATTATTTAAGATATTTTTAGACTTATAAATAAATAAAGTCTTTCTTCTATTAAGTATAAATAAGATTTATTAGAAATATAGCGATTTTAGAATATTTCGTAATAAACTTCTAATAGAAATTAGCGAATCTTAGAAATATTTATATATCTTTAATATATCTAAGTTTCTTTTATTAAGTAATAATCTTAATTTTCTTTATATCTATTTTTACTTCTTTTATTATAATAATTAATTTTAGATATTTAACTTTAATAATATAAAAGTTATATTTATTAATATTAAGATAGAGATTAGCTTATCGAAATTTTTTTAATATCTTTTCTATATATTAAATATACTCGTTTTTAATATTATTATAAATAAGAATATCGTCTAGATAGATAATATAGAATATATTTAGATATTCGCGTAAAATATTATTAATAAATATTTAAAAAGTAATAAAGATATTATATAATTCGAAAGATATTACTATATATTCGAATAGATTATATTAAATAAAAAATATAGTCTTTTTCTTATAACTCTTTTTTACTCTAATTTCGTTAAAAGCGACTATAATATTAAATTTACTATATATTCTCGCCGCGTATAATTTAATAAGAGTCTCTTTAATTAATAGAAAAGTATTTTAATTAAAGATAGTAAGTATATTAAGAACTCTATAGTTTATATATAGTCTAAATCTCTTATCGAGTTTCTTTATAATTAGAATAAGTATTATATAAGAAGAAGTACTTAATCTAATATAGTCTTTCTCTAATATCTTATTAATATATTTCTTTATAATTAATATCTAATCTCTAGAGAGTCTATAAGTCTTTTTTAATAATAAAATAACTTCTTTTTTAAAATATATTTTATAATTAATAAAGCGATAAGAGGAAAGTTTATTAATTTTAATAGGATTCTAAATATCTAGCTATTTATAATATATTATAAAAATTTATTTTTATAGCTATTTTATAATTAAAGGTTTCTTTCTTAGTTTATAAAAGAATTTCTTATAATCTTTTATTATAATAGCGGCGATATTAATAGTAAATTTCGCTTTCTTATTAATAGAGTTAAAAAGTTATTTAAAGTCTTTAGATTATATAATAATAACTTAATTCTTTAATTTTTTAATTATCTTAATAAAGATATAGACGAAGATCTCTATTATATTCTTTTTTTTAAATATAATCTTTATTATATAATTTAATTTTTTTTTTAAAAATTTATTATTACTCTAGATAATAATAGATTTACTATATAATAAATAGTTAAATATATAATAATCTAAATTAAATATAATAATTCTAGATCTAAAAAATATATAAAGATTATACTATTTTAGTTATAATATTTCTAGAATAATATTAAATTATTTTAATAAGATAATTAAGTATTAAAGTTCTTTTATATAATTTTTTAAGATAAGTTTTATTAAGATTATATATATAATATTAAGAATAAAGATAAATTTATTATCGACTAGTTATAATTTATAAAATTATATTAATACTACTTTAAATAGCTTATTTATTTTAATAAAAGATATATTTATAAAACTTAGTATTAAAGCTTCGATATTTAAGAGATAATTAATCTTAATCTTTTTTATTAATATAATAATTTTTCTATAAAAGTTTAATTAGTATTTATTTTATAAAGAGGCTTTAATAGTAATAGTATACGCGGATAGAGAGACGAAAGCGAGTATTCTTTCTATTTTTAACTTTTTAATTTTTATATATAAAGTTTTTAGATCTCTAGCGATAACTTAGCTAAAGATATTTAATTTTTTAATTCTTATAATAATTCGATAAAAACGTTCTTCTCTACGCCGACGACTTTTAAGACTATATCGATTTATTCTTTTATTAATAGATCTACATTTTTATATAAAGCACTATCGTCGCTAAAACGATATCTAGTTTTTAAACACTTAAAATATCTATCTTCTTTTTAAATTCTATTTACTAATAGCTTAAAATACTTATATTCTTATATATAAGAATTCTTAATAATAATATTATTATTTCTTTTAGTAAAGAAAGGATTACGCTGATTATTTAAGGGGATAAAATTCTTATAATTATTACTAGTTTTATTAATCTCTTTCTTACTCTTTAAATCTAACGTGTTATTAATAGCTCGAAGATTTATATCTAGTACTTATAGAAAAATAATTAATTCTCGAAAAATATTAAAAGATTATTCTAAAATCTAATATTTTAGATATATAAAGATTAATCGTTTTAAGTTAAATATCTTATAAATATTAGTAAATTTTAAGAGAGCGATAGCTATAGAGAATCGTATATAGAAATCTTTAAATGATTTCTTCTTATCTATTACTCTTATACTAAATTTAAAATCGAATATCTTAGTATTTAATTTAATAATCTTATTATATATTTCGAATATATTATCTAATTCGTCGATTATTTCTTAGATAGTTTAATATAAATCTAAGATATCTTTATCTACTCTTGTTTTAATGACGTTATATATAGTAAATTTATAATAATCTTATATATAATCGATTTTCTTAAATTTAGTAAGAAAGATTATAATACTTTATTTAAACTTCGCTTTAAGATATTAACACTAGCTATCTTACTTATCTCGATTGTTAATATTATAAAAATTTGAGATGTTAAGATATCGTTTATTTAATTCTATATTCTCTACGCGATTCGTAATAGAGATATAGCGTAAGTTTTAATAAATACTATTAACGAAAATATTACTAATGAAAATACTCGGCTAATAAGATATAATCTCTATATCTTTCTTATCGAAGTTTTTTAAATTAGCTAATATATAAGATTATTACTTCTTTAGCTATTACTCTTTATATCTTAAGTCTTACTTAAATTTCTTATTTTCTTTAATAAATTTCGTAGTATTAATATAATATCTATTATATAAACCTCGAAGTCTATTATTAATTTCTCGCTTATAAGATAATTAATTATTACTATTACTTAGCTAGATATTAATTACTAATATCTTTTACGAATTGATTCTTCATACTCGCTACACCTTCCTAATTAGGCCTTAGCGCGCCTTTCTCCGCACATATCTATCCTGCAGACACATAGTTAATAAACATCTTTCCACCACACCACATTTATAAGTTATATTATATTGATTTCTTAATAAATAATAGCAACACCTGGCCCTACTTCATAGGATATCCAGGCGTCATTCCAGACGTTTATGCAAAGTCTACACCAACACCTAATAGTGTAACGCTCCAAGCCGGTCCTCTAATATACTCGCTATTATCGAGTACCTTTTAATATCGTCTAAATCGATTCTTTTAATAGACCTATCGATATTATAATAGCTTCGAATATTAGAGAATAGCAGTAGAAATAGCCAGCTAGCTAATTAGATAACCCTTTACTTATCTCTATAGACAGTGCTATACTCGCACAAATGATGGAGATGATAAGATCTATGAGTACTAGATTGGATGCATTAGAGGCTAGATCTCCTACTCCAGCGCCTACTTTACCTCTTCCACCTACTCAGTCAATACCTACCTCGCCAGCTCAGCAAATTACTTAGTTAGTCACCTAGTTAATTAGTTAAGAATAAGATAAGAGGTAAAGACCTAAGGAAATCGAATATTTTGACGATATCGGCGATATATATATCTTTATCGATCGATTAACTAGTATAGCAGAATTTAAAGAAGTTAAATTAATTTAAATTAACCTAATTACGTTATTCAAGGATACCGCATTCAATTGGTACCACTACGAATTATCTAATATCATCAAATAGACACTTAATAGTAACGCACTATTGGATCCATGGTGCCAAGCACTCATTGAGCGATTTGGGCCTAGTCATTCAGAATTGATAACTCAATTGGAGGCATGCCAGTACACTAGGAAGGATACAGCCAATAGGAAGGACGCAACGGTCTACATTCAGGACATCATGAAGATCACTAAAGGCCTCAAGTGGAATCAGCAAGACGGCCTCATGACAGCCTTCCACCATTTCGAACCAGGCCTACAGCGAGACTTGGACCCACCAAATGCAGGCCTTACACACTTCATCAAGCAGGTGCAATTACGTCAGGGGGCCTGGTATCAAGTCTATTCAACATTCGGCAAACCTCGCCCACCAGATCCATACTCAAACAGACCTCATCAAGTCCACCAATCAAGGCCTCAGCAGTCCTATCAGCAGCAGCCACCGAGACCTCCATATCGCCAATCACAGCCGCAACTGCAGCCGCAGCCAACACGTCCGCAGGTCTACTGGGGTGAAGAAGAGGAGGACTACATGTATGATGCACCGGCCGACAGCTACCATGTGGCCCCTACATACCATCCCGCAGGGCATACACCACGTCGCCATGGCAACACCCATGACGAGGGTGGAAACGAGGCTATGGTCCATTGGGCCGCTACAGGGGAGGATCACCGATGCAGTCATGAAGGCTGTACCCACTATCATTAAGGAGGAACATCGGACGATGCTCATTTTCCGATGTCTTGTTTCGATATCCATTTCTTTATTCAAAAGTTTTCATTTCTAGCAGGAGATTTCGTGGGATGCACACCACTAATTAGCCAGGTGTCTCCAATTCTTTCCGGTATTTCGATTCTTGCCATGAGGACATGGCCATTCTTGTTTTTTGTGGGCACTTGTTACGGATCAATCCTCCGCACTCGCTACACCTTCCTAATTAGGCCTTAGCGCGCCTTTCTCCGCACATATCTGCCCTGCAGGCACATAGTTAATAAACATCTTTACACCACACCACATTTATAAGTCATATCATATTGATTTCTTAACAATATCTTTATCTTAATTTAAGCGATATTATAATCGAGTTCTTTATTTTATTATTAAAATATCTTAATATTATGGCTAGTAGTTCGAAAGCTTTCTATTAATATCTTTAATCTATTATATTAAGTATTAAAAGTTTTAATAGCGCTTTTTATAAAATTCTACGAGTTAGAGATAAAGATAAAAATTATAATTAACTCTTCTTCGATAATATTCGTAAGTTATACTTCGATATAACTTAAATTAAGTTTAATAATATATCTTCTAAAGATAGAACGCTTTTCTTTATATTATATAAATAATCTAGCTTTATTAATATTTAGAACCTTCTTATCGAAGTTCTTAAGTTCTTCTAAATAATAACGTATTTATAACTCACTTATAACGATTTAACTTTAAGTATTATTTAAATTTAGGGTTAAGAGATATATAGCTAATATTAAATTAGTAAGCGTATAAAGGAAATTTAATCTAAGGTCTATTTCTTTTAATATATTAAAGATATTTATTTTCTTTAAGTTCTTATTTAATCTAATTAAATTAATCTTTATATAAATAAAAGATTTTTTTTTAAATAATCTTTTAAGTAGTAAGCTTCTTTAACTATAGCTATTAACTTTTTAATAATATATTCTCTTTTTAACTATATATTTAATATAATTAATAAATAAATCGCTATCGCTTTAGAAGAAAGATAGATAGTATTATATTAGAGACTTAATAATATATATAGTAATTCTATATTATAGTATAAAGAGAATACTATCTATATAGAATTATTATAAATATAAGTTTTATAGTAAGATAGAAAGGCCGAAAGGCCTTGGCACGCTAAGCCCAATTGGGCCATAACATAAGTAAGGTTATTGAAACCGTGATAAATGGCTACTAACTCTCCACCTATAATTACGAGTAAGTTAGAGAAACTATAAGAAGCTAAGCTATTAGATATTAAAGAGAAACTTAAGAAATTCGTTCGTTAGAGAATATAATAATATAAAATATATAAATTTAAAATACTCTCTAACGTCTTTACTAACGACTTTATTCTATATATTAGAGAGAACTTCGAGGTTCTTAGCAAGAACGTTATTACTAGTCTATAAGATTATTTATAAGTTAATAAAGCCTATATTAAGAAAGAAAGAGAACTCTTAATAGCTAAAGAATTAGTAGACGTAATTAAGAAAGAGATCCTATAACCATCAGACGACGAAGATTATTCTTTATTAAAATCATCTCATTACTATCCTTAATAACCGATTTAATTAATATAGAAATAATAGTCTTATCGATTAAAGAATATTATTTCTCTCTCTCCGTAACCGTCTTATTAATCGAAGAATTCTACTCTAATTCTCCCCTTAATACCAGCTTACGGCCCAAATTACTAAGTCTTATATCTACTATCCTCCTCTTATTAAGTTATTTAAAACTTCGTTATTAAATAAAACTATAATTATAGTAAAGAATTTACTACCCTAACTAAATTATATACTATTAAGAAGAAATATAGTAAAAATTCTATCGAAAGTCTTAGCTATAAATTTATAATTTTTATAAATCTTTACGCGAGAGTCGAGATCTCTTAGCAGATCCTTTTAATAGTATTCTTATCTATACTAAAATCTATAGTATTAAAGTACTACTACTCTAGCTATTAAGGGATTAATCTTATTATTTAATAACTCTTTAATTAATTTTAAGACTATTTCGAGAGAGAAGAATATCATCGCTTTATACTTTATAAATAAAATAATATTAATTTAAAAGATTTATTTCGAGCTAATCTCGAAAAGAATAAAGAGACTATCTTTAATAAGATGATTTAATAACTTTATTAAATTTAAAGAGAATTAAATTACGAATTTTAGTTAGATATAGCACTTCGAAATAAAATAGTTATCTCTTATAGTAATATTTCTATATATAGTATTATAATTCTATAATAAATAACTATAATTATAGAGTTAATTAATAATATCTATATTATAATTAAGAATTACGAAGAAGCTATAAAGACTAAGAGATCTAAGTTATTTAAACTTATAATATACTTTATTAACTAAAAGTATTATATTAATTAATCTTTAAATTAGAGTAATTACAGTAGATCGTCTTCGCAAATAAATAGCTTTTAGAAAAAGCGATATTTTATTTATAGAAAGATAGACTACTAGTTAACTAAGTATATTAATAAAAAATAATAAAAGTCTTAAAATAAGTTTATAAAGCGGTTTATTAACTTTATTAATAAGCGATATAACTTTTATATTTAAGAATTTAAAGATTAAGAGAATAAGATCGAGGATTTTAAGATCTTAACTCTCGATATTCAAGAAACCAACTTAAAAGAGATTAAAAACTTTATTATAATTACTTTCACAGTTATATCAAATTAAGTCTAAACACATTACTTAAAGCTTTTTAGTTATTCTATATATTATAATATTACTAAGTCTAATAGCTTTCTCAGCATTAATTAATATATCTTAAAGCAGTTTCATAATATTATACTAGATACCGAAGCTATATATATATTTACTACTAGATATAATTAAAAAAAAGTCTATATAAGAGAATTTAATATATAATTAGATATTACTACTAATAATATTATTATCTAATTTAAGATTAAGATAATAATATTAATTAGAAAACTCGTAATAAATTTACTTATTAGCCGAATCGATTTCCACATAATATAAACTAATATCTTATTTCTACTATATATTTAAGATATAAATAAACTAGAGATCTATCTAAATAATCTTAAGAATCAAGTTATTTTAAGAAATAATTCTACAGTTTTAATTATTCGCTTCTATAAACACTTATTCTTAATATAAGATTTTATATTAGTTAACTATCTAATCGATATCGAGTTATATTAACTATATCGTCAATTCGATTATCTCTTAGTTAATAAACTTATTTATACTCTAGAGAAAGCCGAGTATAATAACTCGAAATACTATTATATACTTAAGCGAATTATCGAGTTTTATATACTCTATTAAAAATACTCTTAATTTCTAGATCGTTTTAAATTCTCGCTTAAGAATAAAGATAATACCTATTTTAATTATATAATTATTATCGATATTCTCTATATTAATAATAACTCAATTCTATAAATCGTTAATAAGAAAACTTCTTTTTAAGTCGCCCACTAATTAACGAATATAACTATCTCTTATATATAAGATATATTAAAACTATACTAAATAGATATATATATCGAATCTCTTAATATTATTATCTATAACGCTAAAACTAATTTTAATAATATCGAGTTTAAATAAAACGCTAGAACTTTAAGCATTTAAACGAAATACGTATTAGTTAAAACCGCTAATTCTATTAGCCTAATAAAATAATATTATACTTTATTAAGACGAGCCTATTTAATAATTATTATGAAATTAAAGAATTAAGATATTAAAAAGAAAATTCGTTTATAAATAGCTATTAAGACTATTAACGATATAGTCGAATATAATAATATTATTCTCACATTACTAATTTTTAAAATCTTTCTCTATATTACGAGTAATAATATATTAACTCTATCTACTATTAAGAGAATAAAAGCTATTAATATAGTAATAATTAAAATTATAAAACTTTATACTAAGAGATAAATTAACGACGCTTTATATTAACGAAATAGCTTTTAAATTATAAAAATATATAATACTCTAATTAATTTCTTAATACTAATATAAAGAATATATTAAAAGAAGTAAACTAGATTATATAAATTGCTAGCTATTTCTCGAGAGATATATATCGTCAAATTATCTAATAATTCTATAGACTTTCGAGTTACTATTATTAAGTTATATTTAAAAAAAATAAACACTTTAATCGAGTCTCTCGAGTCTCTTAAATAAGAATCCCTATAGTTAGATAATACTTAATATAAAAATAACGATAATTAAGAATATTAAGACTCTTCTTAAAACGCTTTACTACGTTATAACTCTCCTTAACGTTAATATATTCTTATCTATTTTCGAAACTTAATTAATATTATAATTTATATATTTAAATTTATACTATAACTACTTTTACTAAACTTTTAGATATCTTAATAAAAAGAATTTAATAAACTACTTAAAAAGAATATATTTAAGATTATAAAGATCGAAGATATCTCTATAAAAGTACGAATATTTAATAATCGTTTTATAGATTAAGTTAAGAATAAGAGTATCGAGAAAGTCTTTAAGAAGTCGCGATTAATAGTGTAAGTATTCAATAACTCGGAGAAGTATAGAATTCTTACTTAGGCCCCTACTCGCAACAGTGGGACTGTGGGTTAGTGGGTCTATTATGAGGCCATAGCGTTGGTGGCTGTTTGATCAGCTGTCCCATTATTATGCGATATGCGATATGCGATATGTGAAAGATAGATGAATATGGCGAGTACTACTTATATGGCCACTGTATCTATAGTAGACTCTTTATTCGAATTATTCTCTTTTAGAGCTATATTATTATTCTTCTTCTTTTCATAATTAAGTCTATATAAATTAGTCTTTATTTAACTATTATAAGTACTATTTAACTATTATAAATATACTCTATACTCTTATATATCTTATAATAGCTTTTACTACTACTATTAAGTTTAAAAAAATAATTAAACGTATTATTCTCGTCTTTAAGATTATTAAAAAGATCTTTAACGTAGTTAATAAGGTTAATAAGATCTTTAAGACCCTTAAGGCCCTTAAAACTAAAAGGATTATTAAGGCTAAAATATCTCTCTCTCGCGAGAAGATCCTCATATACGAAACGTTATCGAGTATTATAAGCCCGAATCAGATCGATAAAACGCCTCTATCTACTATTAAAGTAGATCTTCAAAAATTAATAGTCTAGCTATTCAAGATCTAAGAGAAGCGAAACTAACGCTATCGTTACGAGGGCCGGGTATATAAGTTACGTCGCTATCACTATCGCTATAACTATAATTATCATTATTATTACTTAAATATATCGAATTCGAATTTATTCGACTCTAAATTAAACTAAAAGAAAAGAAGAGAGATATTCTTTCATTACTTAAAAGATAAGAAACTCTTTCTTAATATTATTAAAAGGTTTTAAAGTATAAACGTTAAGTACTTTAAGTAAATCTTCTTCGAGATTTTTAAGATTAAAAACTTCGCTAAGCTAGTTTATATATATATTATCTCTATTAAGAAGAATAAGAATATTAATAATTATAATTATATAATATACTACTTCTATATATACTCGATAATCGCTAATTACTTTATATATATAAGTATAAAAAAAAACTTAAATAAGATCCTTTATACGTATATTATTCGCCTACTACGACTATCTCTTATCTATAAATTTAACTTTATTCTCGCTTATTATCTTATCTTTATTACTATACGCATTTAGAATAATTAAGATAATTCTAAGATTTAGAAAGCGAACGATTAGAGCTATAGAGATCTTCTTATATTTAAAGAAACTTATATAGGTAATAGTAAGTTAAATATCGATACGCCTAACTTCAGCAAGCCCGTTACTATTAAAGAAATTGAAATTTATAAGAATTTTAATAGAGATAGCTATTTTCGCGAGCGCTATATCTACTTATATATCTATATAATCTATTAATAAAATTATTCGTTAGATAAGTACTTTAAGACTCTAAACTTAATTATAAATAGTTTTAATTATTTATTACTAGATAATCGTATTACTAAAATAGAATAATTTTTAGAGTATCTATAGATATTCTGATCGCTATAGTATATATTTAAGAGGTTCTCATACGCGCTATACGATTTACTAGATCTGGATTTACTCTATTAAGAATCGTTAATAGTTAATAATTAATTTAAATAATTAAACGATTACTCGAACTAGATATTTACTAAGATTATTTTAATTATTCTTCGAAAGGGCGCTAAGATAGATTTTCGAGGCTATATCTTAATTTATTATAATTAAAATTATCTATTAATACGTTAAGTACTTTAAATATTATCGATAAACCTTTAAAAATAGCTTTAGCAGTATTACTTAATCGAGATTAATTCTTAAAACGAGTTATAATACGTCTATTCGTTACTCGAATTAATATCGAAATACGATAGAGGTTAAAGACGAATTTATAATCTCTTATTTTCATACGACTATTTAGTTAATAACGGTATCTAGATAGAGTAGAGCGTATTAAAATATATAATATATAATAACGTAGTAGTAATACTATTTATTAAAATATAAAGATAGAATACTTAGTTATATTAACTAAAGAGTTCTATAGAAGAAAAGAGCGACTTAATATAGACGCGCTAAGGCGTATTACGTGATATAGTTATATAATTATTAAGACGCTAAGAGTTATATAATTTGAATTTTAATACTTCTCTTTATATATATTCTTTTATAAGTGAAATCTAGTAGCTATAAAGTTTAATACTAATAATATTAAAATCGAGTAGATAAGATAAAGTAATTAGCGTCGAATAGTGAAAGTAAAATTAATATTAGATAGCTAAAGTAAGTTAGCGTCAAGTAGCTAATATAAAACTATATTCTTTATACCTCTATCTTCTTATATAAATGAAATTTAAAAATACGAGATTTAAAGTTCGCGACGTTTAAAATAGAGTAGATAAAGTAAAAAGTCGAAATCTGAAAACGATTATTAAATTATGGCCCCCACTTAAATATAACTTAAATTTCACTTTTTATTAAAAAGCGGTTTTTTAGAAATTTTATTTTTAGACTATTTAATATATATTAAAAATTAATTAATTCGAGATTAAAGGATATATGTAAGAGTGGCTAAATGAAATAATTGAAAGAAATTCTTCTAGCTATATATCGCCGACTATAAAATCTCTATAGAGATCGTTCTAGATAATTAATTCTTAATAATAGTGACTACGATAGTAGCGATTTAGAGATATAATATCTGAGATATTAATAACGAATAGATATAGGTCTTTTAAAAGAGCTTTAGAAGTTTTAATAATAATAGCGGTAATAGCGTTAAAGAAATAGCTATTTCGATATAAAATAGCGAGTTTATTAAGTATTAAGCTTAATATAATAACTTAATAAATAACTTAAGATAATTATTTATAATACGAGAATTAATAAAATAGCTTCTCTAAAGTAGACGGCTTCTCTATATTAAGACTATTAGATTATAATTATAAACGATATTTTAATTTAATAAGTTAATAAAAACTCTTAAATTTATTCTTATAGAGAACCTTAATAAAATTATTAATTATTTATTAATTAATAAAAATATAGTCTAAAGCGATATTTCTAGTAATAACTTATTTTCGTATATAATAATATTAAATATTAATATATTTAAAATAAGTATAAAATTAAGAGTTTTTAGCTAGTACTATAGCGTCTTAATTATTATAAAAAATAATTATTATTTACATTTATTTATTATTAGAATTAAGCTAATCTAGTAGATTATATAATTAAACTACTTTTTTAATAACTTATATTTAATTAATATATTTAGTTTTATAAATCGAGAGTATTATAATAAATTATCGCTTTAATAATTAA
Organism: Letharia lupina; assembly: GCF_014066315.1. NCBI lineage: Eukaryota > Fungi > Ascomycota > Lecanoromycetes > Lecanorales > Parmeliaceae > Letharia > Letharia lupina. The sequence continues at coordinate 1,165,523 of NW_023502980.1, forward strand.
TTAATAATCTCGCTATTAATATTAAATATATATTTAAAAGTAGAGTAATAAGTATCTTAATTATTAATTTAATTAATATTAATATAGTCGCTTAGAGGTTTTAAGTCTTCTCTAAAGATAAGTTAATAGTTAATAATTTACTTAAGATATCGAAAGATCCGCTTAATCGCTTTCTAATAGACTTTATTAGAATTTAAGTTATATTAAAATATTATCAAGACCGCGAATATAATATCTAGTCTCGTATTAAGTATTACGTATATTAATAATTCTATTATTAACTAATACTTAATATAAGAGATTTTAAAAGTCTAAAAGTTCTCTTTAAATATTTAATATCTTTCGATATCTATAAGAGTAGATATATCTTTAAATTCTTATATATTATATTTAATAAGAAACTTTTTAATATATTCTACTTAATCGAGTCGAATAATATAATTAATATAATTTCTAATAATAGTTATATTTAGATAATAGACGTATAATCTTAAATTAGTTATTTCGAAATAATTATTAAACTTATCTTTAATATTCTAAATTTCTATTTTATTAGAATTAATTAAGAGAATATTATCTATATAAATTATAATAATTATAATATTATTAGTAAAGATCGAGAAATTAATTATAATAGACTTAAAGTTTAATTTCTTTAGATATATAAAGAGGGTATTATATTAGATTCTTGAGGATTACTTTAAATTATATAGCGCCTTTTTTAATTTATATATCTTATATTTACTATTAGTCTTAAAGCTCGTAGATTATATTATATAGATAATTTTCTTTATATTATTATAGAGAAAAGTAGTTTTAATATTTATTTACTTTAATTTCTAATTAAGAGTTATTATTAAAGTAAAGATTGCTTTATAATTTATAGATTTAATTATAAAGACGAAAGTCTTATTAAAGTCTACGCCTTTACGCTATTTAAAATTATAAATTATTTATCAAGCTTTATATCGTATAATCTCCTTTATAGAGTCTCGCTTAAATTTATAAATCTATTTATTATCTAGAATATATATATTTAAGAATAAATTTACTAAAATTTAAATATTATTAGTTATAAGAGAGTTAACTTCTTTCTATATAGTAAGTTCTTATTTTATTTTTTAATATTTATTCGCTATTATCTCTCGATAGATTTAAAGCTTAAATAGCTTAAAAGCGTTAGCTTTAATTAAAAAGACGAGTAAGTCTAATAAAAAATCGCGATAAGCTCTAAGAACTTCATATCGCTTAAATTACTCTAAGAAAAACTATTAATTAATTATAAAACTAGTTATAAATCTTATTAAGACTTATACTAAAGACGTCGAGACTATTAAGATAAATTCCGTAAATATATTTTCGCTTAGAGTTTTAAATAATTTCGACTTTATCTCTATTAAAAATATTTATAATAATATCTATAACGGAGATATCTGCGGAGATACTTCTTTAATAAGAATTCGTATAATAATAATAAATTCTCTTCTAACGACTTTAGTTAAGATAATTATTACTTCAATAAATATTTCTCATCTTATTCTTTTTAAGACTTTTTCCTCTAAAACTAATATTAAAAAAATAATTAATAGCTCGCGTATAATCTTTTCTAGCGTATTTATATAACACTTATTTCTATTCTTAAATAGATTTTAATTATTAATCTCTTTTTCTCTAGCGAGATTAAGCTTAAATAAAATAAACTTAAAAGAGATATTATTAATTTAAATTATATTTAAATAGATTTAAATTTTGCTATTTAATATTAATATATAATAAAATCAATTAACTTTATAGTTAATTAAGCGTCTCTTATAGGCGTAGTTTTTATATTTAATTTAGTTAATATTTAATAGATATATTTAATAGAAACTAGTTTATTTAATAATTTAAAGGTGTGAAATATTAGGTAAATAATTTGTAAAGATTTTATAAGAAGTAATATTTCTTCTTAATATCGATTATAGATTACGTAGATAATTAGAAGCCCGCGCGAATTTTAATTAATACTTTTATAATAGTTTACTCTTTTTAAATATAGCGCTAGCCTTATATTATATTATTTAATCGAGATATTTAAATTTATTATTTATTTAGAGATTATTAGATATAATATCTTCTTAGATAATCTTTTTAATAAGTCGAAAAGTATATATATTATAGTTATTATACTCGGAATTATAATCGCTATAAAATCTAGTATAAATATAATCTTTATACTCGATTTAATTTAGAAAAGACTTAAACGCTATAAGGATTATAGAATTATTTTTATTAGAAAGTAAAAAAATAGCGAAATAAAGCGTTTTATTATTTAAAAAGATTACTATTTATTTATAATTATTATAAGAAATAGAGAAAGACTCTTAAAGATTATTATAAATTAGATCGTTTTCTTAGCGATCTAACGTTATATAACATTTATATAATTTAACTTTTATATTAATAATACTATATAATTTATACGCGTCTCTAGAGAGTAAAATAGATAAATTTATTCTAATATATATTTTAACTAATTTCTTAAGATTCTGAAACTTTAAGTAGTTATAACGAGCGTATTATATATATAAGATTTTCTTATTAATTTAAGAATCTAAGATATTAATAAATAAGGATTTAGATTTAGATTTAGATATAGATATAGATATAATAAACTTATTATAGATAGAGATATTTTTATTAATAATTACTAAGTATATAAGAGTCTCTACTTATATATTTAGCGTATAAAGACGATTACGCTAGCGTTTAAAAATAATATTATACTTCTTTACTTTAATATTCTCGAATATAAATTAAAGAGAATAGTTTTAATCTTCGAGTTGCCTTTAAAAAATTAGATTAAAACTATTATTAGAGATATATTAGATATCTTCTATATATAAAATTCATTTATCTTTAAGACTCTTATATTTAAGCTTAATACGCTTAAAGTCTATAGCTATAACTAAGTTATTAATTTTATTAATTAAGCGATATAATTTAAATAAGATAAAGATTTAAAAGATTAAGAAGTTATAAGTAATATATTAAATATAGATATTATTAATAAACTATAGATATAATAGTATAATAACTATAGATATCGAAGAAGTTTAAGTTATAGTTTTTAAGCTCTTTTTAATAAAGAAATAATAGACTTAATTTTATAAGAATTAAGAATTAGTAATAAGATATATAGTATTCTTTAAATTAAGATTAATATATATTATAAAATTATATATTATCGCTAGCTAGATATATACTATAGTAGTCTTAGCACTATTAAGCTAGCGATTAATAGTAAACTTATTATTTTAGATATTTTTATCTTTATTATTTAAGCTAAAGAAATTATTATTATTACTATCTTTATTACTATCTTTATTATTATAATTATTATAGCCTTCGCGATCGCTATAATCTCTTCTATTACTATTATTATCTTATTTCTTAAATTTAAGATATAGAGTAATATATTTAATATTATTATATTAGTTCTTCTTATAATAATTATAATATTTATAAGTTTAAATATAAGTATAAGAGTTATTAATATAAATCTCTTATTAAATTCTATACTTAATAGCTTCGTTAGCGATAATTAAAGTAATAACGCTTTATAAATTATATATAAAGAATTTATTAATTAGCGTAGCTAGTATATAGGCTTTAATATTAATCGAGTTAATAAGATTAATTATAATATTAATAAATCGAGTAATTATATAATTTAAATTAAATTTTATAATACTATCGTTTTTAAAAGCGTTATAATTTTAATTATATTATTTATAGTATAAATTATATAGAGAATCTAAGTTTAAATAAAAGCGATAAATCTTTTAATTCTTATCGAATTTTAGTTTTAAAAATAAATTATTAAACTCGTCTAAAATCTTTATAAATCTATTAATATAAAATTAAAGATCGTTATCACACCTTATAAGAATAACGTTATTTATCTTTCTAAATATAAAATTGAGGATATCTAAGTCTTAGAGCTTAAACTTATTTAGAGTCTCTTAAGCTTCTTTAATATTATTCTTATTCTTAATCTTAGAATATAAGTTCTTTTTATAGCGCGATTTTAGTATAATATAGATTTAATCTTATATCTATAATTAGTTATTAATCTAGACTTTAATAATAGTAATATTAATAATTAATTTTATATAATCTTTTTTAATATAGCGCTATAGTCTAAATAGCTTTAATTTATTTTTAAATTATTACTTTTAGATTTAATAGTTAAAGATATCTTTAAGCTTATTAATATTATTAAGGCGATTTAAAGAGATTAAGATTTTAGATTTCTTAAAAGATATAGTATTTAGAGATTTAAAAAGCTCTCTTTATTAAAGAATAAGCTAAATAAGCTAAATAAGCTCGCTTTATTAAAGCTTAAGTTTAAAAATAAAGCTTATATATTAGTAGAATTTAGAGAAGTAATTAAAGTAAATAATATTAACGAAATCGAGCGCGCTTAAAGATTAAAGAGATCTTTATTAGAGATCGACTCTAATAGAGACTTAGAAGTTAATTATCTTAATATTAAATTAGAATTAATAAGAGAGCTAGATATATACTTATTCTCGCTATTAAAATATCTCTCATAATACGCTAGAGATTTAAGCGTGTAAAAAAAGTTTTATTAAGTTTTAAGATTGGCTTGATATAGCTTAGATCTTTACTTATAAAGGTTTATTATCTATTAATACTCGAAATAGCGAATAGTATTCTATCGAGAAGTTAAGTAATTAATAAATTTTAAAGATATTAAAATAATTTAAAAATATCGTAATAATAGAGACTTATCTCTTATATATAAATATAATATTATATTATTAAAGTTATATTAGTTATCTTAATAGTTAAAAGCTTTAATTATCTTCTTTAAAATTAACTTAATTAAAGTTTAAGATCGAGATCGAGATCGATTATAAGATTATTTACTTGTTATTAAGATATTTTACTTTTAAAACGAGTATTTATATTAAGACTTCTTTATAACAATAAAAGTTTTTTTCTTCTTTCACTCTCGAGGTTAGAGTTTTTATTTTTTTGATTAATATATCTCTATTAGTAATAGCTAAGAACTGCGTAGTTAGTATCGAAGCTGAAGTTATTTTCTCTTAGATTATACTTCTTCTAGCGATAGCTAAGATAACTAATTTTTAGTCTTTATTACGAATATTTCGTAATTAAATAAATACGAAGTCTGAATACTCGCTATTTAATTCTTTAATATTTACGATATATAAATAAAAGCGTATTATCTCTTTATTTAGCGTATTTTATATAGAGAAGCTAATAATATTTTAAAAATCTTTAGTAATAATATAATTTAATTAATCGTATAGTGACTTCGGTAGTCTTAGCTAGATACGATATATCTTAACTTATTTTATATTATCTCGAGTAAAAAGTAAGAGCGCTTAAGCGATAGTTCTTAGCCTTCGAATTATAGGCGAATTATAGCTATTTAAATTTAGAACGATTATTTTAAAGTAAGAATTTTCTATATTAAGAAGATTAATAAAGTCTTTTATAATTATAATTATCTTTATTATAATAGATATAAATATTTAAAGATAACTATAACTATAGCGATAGATTATACTATTATTAAAATAGTTACCGAGTATAGTCTAGACTTATAATCTATTAAAATATAAAGATAGAATACTTAATTATATTAATTAAAGAGTTCTATAGAAGAAAAGAGCGACTTAATATAAGCGCGCTAAGGTATATTACGTAACGTAGTTATATGATTATTAAGACGCTAAGAGTTATATAATTCGAATTTTAATACTATTATAGAAAGGCTTAAGAGTCTAATTCGTTAAAAGAGATCTTAAAGACGTCTTTAGATATATATCTAACACTATATTAAATTAATAACTATTTAATTTTAATTGCGATAGACGCTATTAAAAAGAACGATATCTATTATTTAAACTACGTATATTATTATTTCTATTCGATCTATTTATAAAGGCCTTTATTTGAATTTTAATCGCGATTCTTCTATAGAAAGTAGTACTTTACTACTTAAATAATTTCTTTATAATTCTTTTATTAAATAATAACGCAATTATATACGTCTAGTAGTTCGATTAGCTATATAGCGAATTAGGCCTTTAAATTAATTATATAAAGAATATTATAGACTATATAGCCGACTTTCTAGAAATCGAATTTAATAATATTTATATATAGGCGAGACTTCCCTTAGATAAGCTGGCTAAGATGAGAATTATAATTAAAAATCTTTTAAAAAGGATAACTATCTTATATTAGGAGCTCGAGTTAATAATTAATTTTCTCTCTTTCGCTATTAAAGTCGTAATTCTAGAAAGAGTATTCTTAAGGCGACTTTTTAATATCCTTTAAAGATCTACGGTGATTATATAGATTATAGACGATATAAGAATAGACTTACTATAGTAAAATATCTTTCTAAAGTACTAGAATAACGTCGCCTTAATACGCTACGTTAATAGTCGAGTTACGTAATATATATAAATCGATATATCTAGAAAATTCGATATAAGAGACTATATTCTAGATTATCTCGACTATATTTAATCTATTTAACTTTAGAACGTTTTTAGTATTAAAATAGCCATACGTTATCGTTTTAAAGATATATAATTTAAAGAAATAAAGATCGTTTATCACGCGATAAAGCTATAACTATATTAGTTATAAGAATCTCATTTAATTCTCTACTGCGATAATAACGCATACGTTAATAGATTACGTAAATCCTCTATATATAAGCTAGCTATAGCCTTATTACGCGATATAGCTATATTAATAGCTACTTATAATATTATAATAATACTTATTTAAATATCTATAAAGACTAATTAGCTAATCGATAATCTATTATATTTTCAATATTAAAAAATCGCTAACGTATATTCATAGCTGAGAGATCTTATATCTCCGCTAAAATAGGGCGAGATTTATTAGAATATTAATATAATTAGATTATACTATTTTAAGAGATTATACGACTTCTCTAATAAGAACTTAATATTAAAATTAAGAAGATATATACGACTTTAATAAGATTCTATATTATCTATTACGCACTTATAAAGATTTAATTACCCTTTTTAGTAATTATAAATATTTTTATAGACTAAATTATTAATCTAAGCACTCGTCGCGTTAAATCGAAGTCTATAAAAGTATATCTTATTGACCTTAAATTAGTTCATATAAATATAAGATTCGATAATCTCTTAGTATTTTATTACTCTTAATTATAACATATTATTATAGATAATTAACGTCTTTATAGCGAAGCCGATATAAAAGAAAGATATCTAATTATTAAGAATCTCTTATTTTAAATTCTTTTTTATTTCGATAGATTAACCTATATCAAGGCGACGCTATATATCTTCTTTTATCTTATCTTCGCGATATTTCTATATATAGATAAGTTTATTTATAGTAAGCGAGATCTTTAATAGAAGAACTTCGATAAATAGTTTCTTATATATCGCTCGATAAGATTATTCGATAATTACTTAAAACTTACGCTTCTAGCGTTTAAAATAAACCTATTTCGTTATAAGATTATATTTATAGTAGTTATATTAGACGATAACGTATACGTAGTTAAAGTCTTACGATATCTCTTTAGATAAGAAGTTTTATTTAATACACCGCTATTTTAGCTAAAGAGCTTTTTCTTTACTAGAAAGATCGTTATTAGTAACCTTCGCGAGATACTAACGTTATTTAATATTAAGGGCTATTATTTAGATTATTTCTTTTATAGAGAGATTATAATATTAGTATATAATATCGACCTTAGTAATAACGAGATTTAATTACTAGATCGTTAGAAGTTAGATTCTTATCGCCTATATATTATTACTTATTTAACTTATATACTTAGAGTATTACTACGATATTAGTATCTTCTAGCCCATTCGCGCTAGTATTATTAATTTCTATTACTTACTACGATAGATACTATTAGAAGTTCTTCTCGAGACCTTTACTCTCTTTAAACGACGTCTTAAGTTATTTAAGAGTTTTTCTAGCGCTAAAAGACCTTTTCTAGATTATTTATATATCTAGAAAGATCTTAGCTATTTTAGTATTAAATGTATTTAAGCATCTATCTATATATCTACTTATATATACGTTATTTTCTATATAGTCTTATTATTTACGAGTATTAATTATAATAATAAGATTATAGATTAGTAAGTTTATTATAAGACTATAGCGTTAGTAGCTATTTAATTAATTATCTTATTATTATACGATATATAATATGCGATATACGGGAGATAGATGGATATAGCGAGTATTACTTATATGATCACTGTATCTATAATAGACTCTTTATTCAAATTATTCTCTCTTCTACTTACATCTATATATAGCTATAGCTTCATTTTTACTCTAGAGTATATCGCTTAGATATAGGAGTTTTTCTAGCGCTAAGAAGTCTTTTCTAAATTATTTATATTTTTAGAAAGGTCTTAGCTATCTTAGTATTGAATATATCTAAGCATCTATCTATATATCTACTTATATATACGTTATTTTCTATATAGTCTTACTATTTGCGAGTACTAATATTTAACGAGTTAATTAATAGCTTATTATCGTTCTAACGTTAGTTATTTTATAGTTATCTCTATATCTACGCGATATTACTTAGATATATATATAATCTCGATTTAAGTTAATTAGAGATATCTTTATTTTAACCCTAGTTGAAATAGAATTATTCTTAAAAACGATATTTCGTATTATTCTCTTTCTCTATAATATTACTAAGTTCGATACTTACTAATTTTAGATATATTATAAGTATTATATAAAGAAGCTAGAAATAACCTCGTCTATATTTAATACTTATTTACTATTTAATAATAATATAATAGTAATTATTAATTTATAAATCGATAACTCTCTTATTATCAATATTATCGAGTTTATAAATATAGAATTATAAGAACTATATATCGCTAAACTACTCGCTAAGCTATTCGAGAGACTTACTTTATAATAACCTCTCGAATTTAATAAATTCGTTATTACTTTTAAAAATAATATAAGAATTAATTAACTTAGATAAGCGAAGAAGATTTAATTACTTATAAAACTATTTACGAAAAAATAGTATATCGCCTAGCGAGTATAAAGAGTATATATCGCTACTGTGTTATAATTATAAGCGATATTTATCTTATTATATATCGTCTAGATTATAGAGCTTATATATAAGAATACTTAATATCTAAATCGCTATCTTTTATAATAAATGAAAAAAAGAGATCTTATATTTATTAAGTTAAATATAACGTCTCTAAGAATCGTAACTTTTATAAATTCGTTATTCGCTAATAATAAAGATCTCTCTTCTTAAATCGACTATATAATAGTTCTAACTAATACTTAAAATAATGCTAATATCATTTATTAATAATTAATTAAATATCGCCGAGTTACTAGAAGCGTATTAATCTCCGAACTTTACGTATTATCTCTAAGATTCGATATTATAATTATTATAAAGTTCACTCTAAACTAGATCTTCTCTAATACTTCTTAAAAAAAGATATCTCTCTTTATATATATAGACTTAAAATTCTTATATAAATATTTTATTAAGCTAGAGATAACTTAGAAGAAGAGATTAATAATAGATATTCTATATCTAAGATAATCTTATAAGTAATAGAAAATCATCGAGATTCTCTAGATTAAAAAAGATAAGAATCTAGTCAATACGATAACGAAGAATAAGAAATATAATATATTATAAAGACTAGTAAATACGAATTAATTAGATCTAGATCTAGAAGAATAAATAAAAAGATAAAATATCGATTAATAAGGGATTATCTTTCTCTTATTACTACTAGAAATACGCTAAGCATAATCAAATCTACACCTATCGCAATAAAGCGAGTAAATAGAGGCTACGGAGAAGGAATATTTTTAATAGCATATAAATAGCCTTACTTTTTGTTTTTGCCAGTATTAGAATAACTCAACACTCGCTACCACTAGTACTCATTCGGCCTAGTCATTAATATATAAAGGCCTTCCCTATACATAGATATCCTTCTTCCTAAAATATCATTAAGAATACCATATCTAGTGATAAGTCTCATTATAGCAGTAACTGCATACCCAGGTATTTACCAACAATATACGTAACCCAGCTTGTTCAGCAAGTTGGTTTCATTGCTTTCTAGTCAGCTCCTTTCCGCAAACAAGGTCATTATGACGAGATCGAACGTGGCAACGTGGCAATGCGCCCCAATCTCTGGTAGCACGTACTCGTCGATCAAGATCCGGGAATCGCTCGTCAGTGCGACGACAAACTGTTGCAGGATTTTGACACAGCTCACGTCGTTCCAGTTATGCCGCACTTTCCGCAGGTAGTAGAATTTGGCACCTAACTGTTAAAAACCCAGGTCAATTCCACAGGAGGCAACTCACTGGCTCGATAGATATGTCGAGCCAGGAGCGTACCTTGAACCGCTTGTTCCTTGGGGTAATCCTGTGATAGGACTGTTATACTGTCAATTGGCAGCACCTACTCAACCATGTCCGGTAGATCTCCAAAAGCTCGCCCGACCCTTCCAACAATCCACCATGTCCAGCCCAACCCAGTGGGTTCTAACCAACAAGCCTACCGATCTCCCCGAACTCTCTGGTCCCAATCAGACTTTCACCCTCGAAACGGCCTCGCTGCCCTCCCTGAACGATGACCAAGTCCTCGTCAGGTCGCTCTATATATCCAATGACCCTGCCCAGCGTGCCTGGATTATCAAGACGTCGATACCGAACGTCTTTACGTTCCTCCAGTCCCGCAAGATGGCATCATGCGCGCTCGATCGATCGCCCAAGTCGTCGAGTCCAAATCGTCCAATTACAGCAGGGGCGACAAGGTGTTGGCTACAACAGGTTGGGCGGAATACTCGGTGCAGGACGCCGTGGAATGCCAGGCCTGTGAGGACATCCCCGGTTTGAGCGCCACGCATTATTTGGGCGCTTTCGGTTTGACCGGCTTGACGGCTTACTACGGAACGAAAATCATAGCGAGGGTGGGGAGGGAGGATACTGTTGTCGTCAGTGGAGCTGCAGGGGCTACGGGGAGTATGGTCGTTCAGATTGCGAAGAAGATGCTGGGGTGCAAGAAGGTAGTTGATATAGCGGGGAGTGATGACAAGGCCAAATGGGTCGAGAGTTTGGGAGCTGACGTGTGTCTGAATTACAAGAAGTTCTGCTTTAAGCAGGATTTAGTCAAGGCGACTGATGGCTTTGTGGAGGTTTATTTCGACAACGTCGGAGGCGAGATTCTCGATCTGATGTTGATGCGGATGAAGCAGGGAGGCAGGATCGCTGCTTGTGGGGCTATCACCGATTATAATAGAAATGAGAAGCAAACGACCTTGAAGAATTGGTTTGAGGTTTTCTCGAATAGGATTGAGATCGAGGGGGGTTATCACTAAGGACTTTTGGGCGGAAGGAAAGGGGCCGCAGGCTGTGAAAGAGATGGTGACAGCGGCGAAGGAAGGAAAGATCAAGGTGGGCGAGGAGAATGAGACTGTGGTTGATAATAAGTTTGAAGATGTACCGAAGACGTGGATGTCGCTGCTTGAGGGGGCGAACACGGGGAAGCTGGTCACGAAGCTGGTTTGAGCATTGAGTGCACCTAGGAATGCTGAAGAAGGTTTGAAGCCTTTTGACTGGCTTTCCCTTTGTTCTATAATAAACTGATCTCGAAGTTTTGTGTCATGACTTGCTTTCTTCTCTTCCGCGCAATTTTCTCTTTCTTTGAGATACGGCTTCAGGTAGCCATATAATAACTCATTAGTATACAATTTGGTTTACCAAGACGAAATTCTTTGGCAACGGGCGGGCATTGAGAAGAAAAAGACATTTGTATATTATTGGCAATGCTAGTCTTAGGACTCAGTATGTCCTTCGAGTTGGATAGTTTGGACGCCAGATGAAGAAGGATCTTTCGCTAGCAGCATTCTGTGGATAAGGGGGAGCCCGAAGGAATATTGTCTAGGCAATTGGGCATCAGGCATCGTTGTGGTCGTCGGCGGGAGCTTTCTCAAGTGATTGCACATTCTGCTTGACTGGTAGAGAACATACATGACGACTTTTAACTCGAGGTTCCTGTCGATCCTACCTCGGTTCATAGCCAGCGCCGGTTTCTTGCAGTATGAGACTTTCGGCTCCGGGGATACGATGGAATAAGACCAACCAGGTATATTGGGATCAAGGTGATCATTTCGCCGCCTCGCTAGTACCATATGTGGAGACAGGAAGGTTTTGTTGAATATAGTGCGGATTCATTCTGGTTTTTGACAGTTTTTGGCCCGTTCAAGTACTTGGAAGAACAGGTGAGAACGGCATTTTTGCCTCTATGACAATTGTCCTTGTCTCCATGATCTGGGCTCACTTCACTGAAGGAGCGGGACGCTTTTGTACGAATTGACTCTTCTCATGTACATGACAGGTTCAGCATCAACACCCATATGCCTCACCTTAAAGATGTGTTGAGCTTGCGGGACCTAGCCACTATGAAGCTTCTCAGTAAGCAACTTCATGTCACGAAAGTACCTCATTCCTACTCAAACCTCTCCATCAGTCTTGCCTACTCTCGCGATAATGGCACCAACGTGGTCAAAAGATCACATGGACTGGCTTCCAGGACTTGAAAGCCTATCTCACAGTGGTTCCAACGCGGTTTCCACTTCTCGTGCAGCGCTTGAGACCAGCCTGAACACACAAACAGCAGATTCAAATGTCGATGAAGTGCAATACTCCATCGTCTGCGACGACTGTGGTAAACATTTCTGGAGTCGTTCCAAGGCAAACTCTCATGCCGCGCTGACAGCACACGTCCTTCACGAGGAGATTGAGTCGCCCACCGTTTCAAACTCTCCTGCTGCCACTCCGGCGTCTGCTCCAGAAACGACCACGCCTTTTACTCCTGCTATAAAAGTGGAGGCCAGCCCAACCACAGACACTCCCGGCCAAGAAGAACGCGAAGGTAGCGGAGACGGTAAATATTCGGTGTGCTTTGGCTGTGGCAGACACTTCGGGAGCCGTGAGGCAGCCTATAATCACGCCAAAGCAGAACACATGCAGGACACAGAAATGGTGCCCTCGAGCGCTCCTGATGGGTCTCCTACCTTTGCTGCTGTCGGTCCTGCGGTAATTCCTACATCCCTTGCTGCCAATCCTAGCATACATCCAAGCTCCCTTTACCAAATAACTGGTCCTGACACCACTTCTCTTGCTGCGAATGGAGGAATAATCCCGACATCCCCATACTGGACTACCGAAAAAACGCCAGATTATGCAATTTTTCCTACTTCTCCTGTTTACAACCGAGGCGTAAGTCCAACTCTCATGTACAGGATTGCGGGTCCAACTAGCGACCATGCAATGGCCCTACTGCGGAAAGAGATTGCTCGTCCTCCGGTGCCAAATGTGAGTCTATGAGGCCGTATGTCGACTAAAAGGGTCTCCTGCTGACGTTTTTAGCCTGAGTCTCGGGCTTCTCATTCTGAGGATGACGATAGCCTTCGCCGCTCTTCGGGACTCTCTCCGAGCCCAACCACATCCGATTCGCCTTCAACACAAGATCTTCCACGCTGCATGAACACAGGCACTCAGACGTTTTTTACTCCTACCACAACTATTCCAACATCTCCGAGCTCCAGCTGCGCAACACTAGAACACCCGCAGGTGATCTTCCCTCCTGAGCTTTCCGATCGCATCTTCTTCATAGTAACCCCCTCTGGCAATCGCAAAGGTCCCAGCTTCATCATGGGCCTGGCTGAAGCACAAAATGCCGTGACGTTCCGCGCTGGCGTACGTGGTCGACTGGAGTCTCAGGGCGAGCTGGTCGGCTTACGGGAAATCGTTGCCCGTGTTCCAGTAAGTAACTTCCCCAGCCATCTCTTCCCTAATCCCTACCTTGATTTGAACCGCAAGACACGTTGCTGGGGTACATCAACTACTGCAGCTGTCTTCTGACTTGGTTCTCGAGCTTGAAAATGAGCTTTCTGACTGGAGTACTTACAGTGGCTTCCTGTGCCTGTATATGCCGACACTAACGAGGACCACTATCACCTGCTCATGGTAGTCAAATTCTGGCCAGAATGGCAAAAGACAAATGGGAATACGTCTTGCCACATACTTGTCACTCTTGAGGACGAGAAAGAGGACAAAGAAGAAGGCGAGCAATAGCAAAAAGAACTAGGCAAGGCGGAGGACTGATGGCCGCGGCACTTTGGAGACAGGTGCCTCCGGACTGGAGAGCTTAATGGAAGGAGTCTTGGGGGCAACGGTGCACTTGCGTCTATGTATGTCCGATTGACAAAGCACACATGATACCGATCACTTTACAAGAATTTTTAGAATCATGCTCGTTTCCGCGCAGTGGTCTTTAGCAAGCTCGAAATTAAAGGCGAGAACGCACGTACTCAGGACATCCTTTTTCACAAGAGGGGGATGTCGAAACGGTCTGCAGTGAGCGGCGAGTCTGGCCATCGTATCACGCTGATGGACGTCAAGTATTGGACCGGTTGGAAGGAAGCATACGGCTTGTGCAATGTGTATGTTGGTATCGGAAGAAGCTCGTGGTGACGGGATTGTATTGCCGTTGCTAGAAGTCGAAGTCATCCATAACGGCTTCTGTACCCTGCCTTCAAGTAAATAGAGAAGATGCGGAAAAGCGATCTGGGACCGTAGGATACGTGCTTTACGATCGAATTCTGACCGTCTCGATACCTTTGCTACGGAAGAATTGAAAGTCTCGAGATAATCTTGAGCACAAAGTTCAATATAGGCTCACTCGATGTCAGACATCAGATAGCATCACAGCAGATCGGCATTGTAATCGTTTGAAGCTCTATAGGAACTAGCAATCGAGCTGTCCTGTACTGAGCTGGAGAATACTCCACCCTGATCTTGGCCACGACTCTACATGAGGCATCCTAATGTTGTTGACGTCTCGAGAAGGACAGCTACAAAAAAAGGATTGTCTAAAGTAAACGGGTTCTATTAGCGACAGTCATTAAAGACCACACTAAAGAAAAGCCGGGCGACTATCGCCACAGCTTGACTGGGGGCTAGTGAGGGCACAGCACACACTTATAGCAGGATAGCCGAGATTGCCATGTTGGAAGAGCCTTAAATAGGCGGTATTCCTCTCGTTGTAAGAAGAGGTTTTTACACTTTTTCTTTTCTAATATTAGATGAAAGCAATTTTTATTTGGAAAATACATTATTCTTACTCGTTGCTATTCAGCCATTATTAATAGCCCCTAAACGTTCTTACAAGTCTACCGCAAAGGCCATAGCTGTATATTAGACTACCGCCATCAGATCATCACCTCTATAAAAATCGTTTATAAAAGGATCCTCTAATAGACTCCTCCCCTTATCTATTCTCGCTATACCTTCTATTTACTAACTAGATCTTTTAATAGAATTACTTACCTCGTTAGACTCAATCTATAATTTCTATATTATTTAATTATAATTAGTTTATTAGAAACTTAAATAAGTATAAATTAATAAAAATAATATACTTTAAAATCGTGACGAACTCGCTCGCATATAGAATAAGATTAATAAAATCTATATTTATCGCTAATTAACTACCTCTATTATATATTAACTTATACTCTAGACCTCTATATTATCGATCTATTAGTTATTTTTATTTATTTTATCTTCTTAATTATTATCTATAT
This sequence comes from Letharia lupina, assembly GCF_014066315.1. Taxonomy (NCBI): domain Eukaryota; kingdom Fungi; phylum Ascomycota; class Lecanoromycetes; order Lecanorales; family Parmeliaceae; genus Letharia; species Letharia lupina. Next base: position 1,181,284 of record NW_023502980.1, read on the forward strand.
CTCTTTAAGCTTTATAGCTAATTTTAATCTTATTATAATAAAAAATATTAATATTATCTAAAATAAAAGTAATATCGCGTTACTTCTTTTTATATTAAGATAATAATCTTATAATAGCTCTTCTTCTTCTTCGTTTTAAAGTAATAAATTTAAAATATATTAAATAAATCTACTATAAAATATTTAATATTAAATATCTTAATAAGCTATTTAATAGTTTTATTAATTATCTTATTAATAACGATAAGAAAATTAAGAGACTTAAAAAATTGCTTTAATATTTCGAGGTCTATAATTAAATTATATATTTCTTTATCTATAAAATAATTACTTTATCTCTTTAAGAAGCTTTATTAAATTATCGCTACTATATTTCTAATCTATTAATTATCTATATCTTTTAATTAATACGCTATTTTTATAAGATCTTTATTTATAATAGACTTTAGCTTTATTAAGACGATATCTATATATAGCGAATATTCGATAATTATTTAGAAAATCGAATTCTAAGATAGCGACCTTCGTCGATTTAATTAAGAGTCTATTTATTATATAATTTACGCTTAAATTAAGCTTTATCTTAGATATATCGTAATATTACTCTTATATTTTCTTATTAAAATATTTAAAATCTTTAATTATTCTATTATAATTAATTTAATTATAATAAATTATATAATTCTCGAAGTTATCGCTATCTATATATATATAATATATATAACTAATTATATTCTTTTATTAGCTATATTAATAAAATCTTCGCTAATATTATCTTACTAAGTATAAGATTCTCTCTTATCTCTTAATTATAATTATTATTAAGAGATCTTAAGTCGATAATTAAATTATTTCTATATATACTTATCTCGCTAAGTAAGTTTTTACTAAAAAAATATAATCTATTAAAAAAAGACGGCTAAAAGAAATAGCTTAAGAATTATCTTAATTAGATATTCGCTAATACCTTACTCGTAATTATCGCCCGCGATATTAAAATAAGCTATTAAGGTCTTAATTAATTACTATTAAGTAAATCTTATTTTAGTATCGCTATAATACTTAAAATATTATTTAAAAATCTTTAAAAGTAGAAGAATAACGATTATTTAATATGATTAGATATAAAATTCTTAGAATACTTTATTTTATCTTTATTAGACTTTATTTCAAAGTATAACGACGACTAAAGAAGAATTTATAATCTTTTCTTCTTACGATTATAATTCGTTAATTACTATATTTATAAGATTTATAAAGTATTCGAGTATACTATATTAGATAATACTATTAATATCTTACTCGTCTAGAGTAAGAGTATAATTATAATTAAGCGAGATCTCATTAACGTATTTAGATATATCTCTATAGCCGAATTAAATTTTTAGTTATTAGATTTCTTTTAAAATAGCTTTTATTATATCGATAGATTTTTATTATTTAATTTATATATTATATTCTTTATTTTCAATTTATTCGCTAAGGCCCTTTATTAAATACTCGTTATTATTCTATTTTAAAATATCGTTTTTTACTATTTAGATAACTATTTCGCTATTCTTTTATTTAATAATAATATAATCTAATTTAGCGACGACTTTAATATTATTTATAATAATTATAATTTAAAGATAAATTATATTAAGAATAAAAAAAATACTCTAATTGAATTTTTAGAAATTTAATTTAATAGCGAGAAGATAGAGGTTAAGCTCTTTTTTAATAAGTTAAAAAAAGCGAGAAAATCGATAAAAGCTCTTCTAAATAGACGGAGTATTCTCTATAACGAGCTTAAGTTAATAATAGATTTACTATTCTTCTTTATTAAAGTAATAATCTTTAATAAGACTTTTTTAAGAAGGTTCTATTTCGTATTATTTAAAAAATAAAAATATTATTATATTATCGCCGTAATCGCAGCGGATTTACGCTAGTAAGATATCTTCTTATTTAGATAGAATAAAATATAACTACTTCGCTATATAATTATACGTTATTATTATTCTATATAGATAAACGCTTTTAATAAGTATAAAATAGAAGAGTATATTCTCGAGAATATCGCTATTTATTTTAAATTAGATAATATATTTAATATATACTTCGCTACTCGCTATCGTAAGAAGAATATTTAATTTAAAGAGATACTTATTATTCTTATAGCTATTTGTAGATAATTATCTCACTTATATTAATTATATCTTACACTCTATTATAATAATAATATTATTATCGAGAATATTAATAATAGTTCTATATATAAATTAGCTATAGTATCGCTTAGATAAATAATTATATTATTTACTTAATATAATATCATTTATAATATAATTTAAATTTCTATTAAGTAAAATACTTTAATCGATTTATTTTCTCGCTTTAAATTTAATAAAATTATTAACTTATATTTATAGTTAAGCGCTCTTAATTTATATAGAAATTATTAAATCGTAATCTATCTAAATTATAATATAAGAAGACTTCTTTAGATTATAATATTACGAGATATCTCTAATAAGATCTAGTTAATAAGATAAGAAGTAGTTATTAAATAACGAAGGTCTTCTATATCGAGTTTTATACTCTATTAAAAACTATCGCGTTTTTCGCTATTATTTAATTACTTATTAACTAAATAGTATATTTAATTAATTATTATATTTAGATTAAATCTATTAAGACTTATCTTATAAATATCTATTTAGTTTATATAAATATAAGATTTAAGAATCTCGAGGTCTTTTATTACTTATTATTATAGTAGATAATTATTAATATTTATAGATTATATAGCGAGGTCGATATTAAAGAACGTTATTTAATTACGCGAGATTTATTACTTTACATTCTTATCTAATTTAATAAAACTTCCCTTAAGAAAGTTATCTTATATATTTTCTTTTACTTTATATTTACTATATTTCTTTATATAAGCGAATTTATATAATTTGAAATTAAATTTAAGAATAGCGATTTCGAATAATAATATATTATAAGATATTTAATTACGCTATATAGCTATTATATAAAGCTATTACTATTATTCTTAAAAATAAATTTATTTAAAAGAAGGATTACGCTATCTATTATTACTATAAATAATAATATTTACTTTATTTATTCGCTATAAAACTTATTTACTCACTTCTCTATTAGTAGATTATTATCGCTATTTAATTTAAATAAGGCCTTTATAAGATAATATATTATCGCTACGCTATATAATACTCTATATATATTTAATTACTTAAACTATTATTTAGAATATTCTTTTTATAGAGAGATTATTATTTTCGCGAGAGATATCGACTTAATTAATAATAAGATTTAACTACTTAGTCGTTAAAAGTCTAACTTATATTATTTATATATCGAGATTTATTTAGTCTATATCCTTATCGCATTATATTATCTTTAGCGTTTTTATATAATTTAAAGCTAATAAATTTCTATTAGATATAGATTATCTATTTTAAAGATTTTTCTAAAGCTAAATTATATAATAAACCGCTATCTATATATTATTAGATCTTAAAATCTAACTAATTATTATTTAGAATTTATTTATATATATAGTTTTTATAAGATATTTAGCGAGATAATATTAGTCGCTATAGTTTAATTAAGAATTAATAAGAGTATAATATATACTTATAATAGAATAGTTAAGATTATTATATTAAAAGAGTCTTAAATAGACGATATTTCTATCTATTTTTTACTTTTTATTCTTATTTCTCTCGTTATAAGAAGAGATTTTTATACTTTTTTTATTTATTTATATCTTATTTTTTTAGCATTTTCTTATATTTAGATTCTAGATCTTCTATTTTATATAAAGAGAGTTTTTCTAGAGCTAAGCTATATAGTAAATCGCTATCTATATGCTACTAGGCCTTAAGACCTAGTTAATTATTATTTAGAATTTATTTATGCGTATAATTTTCGTGGGACGTTTAGCGAGATAATACTAGCACTTTAAAAAAGACCACGCTAGAGAAAAGACCACGCCAAGAAAAAGACCTGTTGGTACCTTACGAATCTCAATGTAAGTACCAGAAAAGCCCGCTAACCTGATTTTATTAGCGGGCCGCCTCTTGTGTTCAATCCTTGGACAAAATCTGAAAAAGGTTAGCGGCAACTTGTCGTCGAAACTCCTCAGCACAAGGTCATCCACCTGCTCAACGCCCCAGACGCCAACTGCCGAACTTCATACCATCACCAGATAACGACCCACACATGGTCGTCAAATCCAATTACATCTGACAGGTCGGCACCATGCATGCGGGAAAACCGATCACCGAGTGCCTGCAAGGACTCGGTTTGCTTGCGCCGGGTCCCAAACCGACCAAGTGTCAATGCTCAGCTTTGGCGAAGACTGTTTATGGACACATCGCTGGGCTTATAGACTCCATCGAAGAAGAAGATCGTGCTATTGATCATGCCAAGAGCCTGAACGAACGGATCGAGGACCGAACAATTGAGTGGGTAGACAAGTATAGCGATCTCTGGACACTCAAGAACCGTGGCAGCCTCTTCCCTCACGCACCAACGTAACCCACCGAGAAGTCGATGTACGTACTCATCCGGAGTCATGAATAGTACGAAAGCACGCGATCGCTCATCATTTAGCAGCATTGCCTCTTGGGTTGAACAACTCGTACGGAATAAGCTAGATCGCGCCGACTCGAACAAGAAACATAAGGGGGCAAAAAGTCTTCTGGACGGAAACCCCAGCGACGACAATCAAGCTCAAGGCGTTACGAACGAGGGCCCCGTATCTAGCACGCAAGACGTCGAAAAGGTGATATTCCCGCACGATCTGAGGCTCAGAATGGTTTGTATCGCATGGACTGACGAGAAGGTTTGGGAATAGACCTCAGAAGCAAGCGATGAAGCTAGCGAACGCGCGGCTTTTCCAGAAAGTTCGAGCCACGATGAGGAAGCAACGGGCTTCAATCAGAGTCTGGCGCCCCACATAGTTCCAGCAATTCCAGCAGCTGCTGCAATTTTCAGTCCGGCGCCTACGCTCGGCGCCTACGCTACAAGCATCGGACTTCAACGCTATTACCGCATACCGGAGTCCCAAACCCCATCCAACCCAGGCCGATAGACCATTCCAGGACCCTCATCCAGATTTTTCGCCCCAGAACTTCTTCACATCTTTAACATATCCCCCCACCGCTTTCCCCCAACCAATGTTCCCGCGAATTATCTTCCTCGTTCGGCCTCCAGGAGACTACAACCGATCTGCCGGACGCATCATGGGTCTTGCTGAGGCGCAGGACTTTGTGAACTTTCGTGCTGGCACGCTCGAAAGACTCGAGGCTATTGGTGAACGCATCGGCTCAAGGAGGTTGGTTGCTAAGCTGGAATGGCTGCCTGTACCGGTTCTGATGCAGAATAGTCATGACCATCACTTCTTGCTTGAGGCGATAAAGACATGGTCAGAGTGGAAGAGACCAAGTTTGTGCGTCGTCTATATCAGTCTTGAAGACGAGGCTTAAGAGTCAAAAGCACTCATGCTTATGCTTCTTGTGCCTTATGCTAAGTCAAAGACAGCAAGATGGATGCGACTTGATGGGCGGTGGAATGTTCATATCAACCGCATGCCCTGGTAGAGGCCACAGGCATTTCAATTGGAACAATCCCAGCTGAGATGATCCCTGACTTGGCTGGAAAAGTCACAACTTTCAAGCTGGCGTTCGAAAGCGCTATGTCGCTTATTGCTATCATACGCGCGGCTGTTTAGCGTGTGCAAATATGATCGGAAAGCTTGGCGTTTTCGCTTGTGTATGTACACTTGGCATTCTCAGTTCCAATCACATGGCAGCGCATGCTAAGTCATGGTAGTCAAAGTTGCCTACAAAGGATGTACGGTGGTTGCACTCGACGGGGTAATACAGTCTTTCGTCGTCGAGCACCCATAGGATGATGGTGTTCTATCGCAGTGTATCATGTGGTTGGCTAGGAAGTAGTGATGCAAGAATCGGGAGGGTTTTTCCTGTGAAGTGAGCACCTTGCTGAATTGCCCGTTGCATGAACTTAGATAGATGACGTGGAAGAAAAGACCGTTGTCAAGACGGGATGGGAAGTCTATCGATCAGGTCTAAGTCTTGAGATGTCAGGGATTCTTGAGCGGTCTCTGGGAAATGTGATTTGAGGTGACGAGGTCGTTTCACACTTGCTCAGCCATCTTCGTTGCTGGTCAATCCTGGAAATTTGGCAGCACAGACGCTGCAATTGATGAACTCCTTATCTCATATTGAACGACAATGTGCTGTTCTCCCAATCCATGCTGCGTGACCTTGTTGGGATGGACCCTGATATTGTTGTTAGATAGATCAGGCAAGGGAAAGGCAAGTCTCAAGTAACCGTCCTTGGCGCTCCGTCCGTATGCTACTTTCACCTCACGAATATATAGACTACTCGTAGCTCAATCATAGCTTACTCTCCTTTGATAGACATCTTAGACGCCACTGAATACCAAGAGTTGAAGACGACGTAACCAAATCCGGCCGGCTCCAAATGCATAAAGCATACCGCACGCCGCTTCAAATATCCAGACTCTGTCCACAATTGACAGCCTCTCGTAAAAGGATAGAGGAGAATTTATGCAATAAGGGGAAGATTAGCCCAGCGAGGGTTCCAAGCGGGAGAATAAGTCAGAAGACGTGGATAGAGGGAACCTCGAGGATATGAAGCCCCACTGCGGCGACAAAGTATAGTGATTCCTATTCGTGAATAATCATTCGGAGACCATGCCTGTCGATTGCACTGTGGGACCTGGATCGGAATCTGACAGGTTTTTGTTGAAAGTAGGATACCAGACATGTTAGAAATTGATTGTGACTGAAAGACTGATTGTTGATTCATGGGATGTACGGATATTTATGTACACAAAACAGGTGGCTGGTGGCTAATACGCGACATGTATGCGATAGCCGAAGGGGCTGGTATTGTAACAGTTTTGCCTGCCAAATTATCCCTCTATTCATGAATCCCGATCCATTCTAGTCTTCATTTAGTACTCTTGGATACGAACAGTCACTAATGTTCTGATCAATAGCCACAAACGTATGCAAAAGTGACAACATGTGAGCTCTGAGGGCTGAGACTCAGAATTGTTTGAGATTCAGCACTGAGTTTCAATTTATTCCATATTTACACCTGACTCTAGATACATGGTCCGACTCTCCTTCACATAGTCTCTGGTAAGACTCTATATACATTAAAACCCAGCGCCTTCCTCCACGCAACCATTGCAATAGCAAGACAACCCAAGTCTCGACGCCCCCTTCCGATTCTCAACCCCACTCCAGATCCTGAGAATAATCATCGACTCTAAAGCTTCTCTACTCCTGCACAGGCACGCAACAAAGCAGATAGCGGTGATACGTGGTTCAAGTATCGCTCCCATGACCGATGAACGGCGACCTGCCAAATTCACGGATCTGGTTTACCCCGAACCTGACGCCTTTCTTGGCTAGTGCTAGGTTCCTTGTGGCAGGAACAGCCCTCGGGCCGTGCTCGTCCTCATTGTCAAACATGCCATGGGCCATGTTCGCGGTTCCCGTGACTGCGGGACGTTTCAGGATAGACGTAGGCTGACCCCGATGTGCTCGGGCGGGTGCTTCTGGAGGTGGCGAGTAGCTTGCTGGCGACGCAAGAGAGGTGTCGGTAGATCCTAAACCAGTTCGGAACGGTTCTTGGTTCTTGCGCCGCAATTGCTCGTATATTTTCCACAGCTCTGGGGTACTGGGACGATAGCCAGCCGGGATATTCTTAAGGCCAAGTCCGGAGCCGTCGCCCTTACTAGAGAGCATAGTGCTCTCAGTAAATCTCGCGTAGTACTCCTCAGTTTCTTTGACGAACTCCTCCCAAGATGGAACGCCGTCGGCAGGTGGCCATGCCTGTGCAGTCCTTTGGGGTGTTGGCAGTAGAAACTCCGTTCGGAGACGATTCCTCCTGATCCACCTACGAAAGTAATAGACCAGCGCTACGGTGATAGCAATTCCTGCCACCGCCCCAACCACAGCAGCGGCAACAGTGACAGCTGGTTTTGACGTCTGGGATGTAGCACCGATGGGAGATGGTGCTATAGTAGGGGCGGTCGTTGTGGATCTAGGAGTCTGCACTGCTGCCGGTTGATATGTCGTCAGCGTTCCGTTCGAGTATACGCTTATTCTGTTGGTAGCACCGCAGTACTGGGCATGATTGCCACTACAAGGCAAGTTGCAGTCAGAGTCGAATGGTGCGAGAGTACCGCCATTGTAGATAGCATTTCCGCAAAAACACTGGTGGCGGAATTCCAAGCCTGAGACAGAGTAGCCAATCTGAGAGCAAGACCTGACGCATGACTGGATAGTAAGATTTGAGTCCGCAGGTTGCTCAATAGGAAGCACGCGTGCTTCGGAATAGTCGATGTAGCACCCTTTATACGCCCATCCCACGGGAAGGTCGTCCGCTGTCATAGAAGGTATAGCTATCGGTGCTTGGGCAGTGTAAGGCACCGGTGCAAGGGTCACACCGCTTGTAGGCTGATTCGTCTGAGCCAGTACAGCTGTGGTGTATCCTGATTGGTCGATGAGGTAGGTTGTCTGCTCGAGCCATGACGCAGTGGCAGGGACGGACCCTATGTCAACGACTACTATTTGGGAGTCAGAGTATATGGTATTGGTGACCATTTCCGCAAATATGGCTGGTCAGATAGAGATGGCTGTTGGAATGCTCATTCTCAAGTAGTGAATATGATCGGGATTGATGGAAAAGGAAGACAAGCAGAGAAGGAATAGTGAAGTCCCAGAGGGGCGGGCTATTCCCAGCTGGCTTGTGCAACCCGTGCGCACGGATGAAGAAAGACATGCCAAGGCTCAGTGAAGGTGACATGAAAAGTGCTCTTAGTGAAAAGGAATATCTCCTCTAATTCTGTTCTACGATAGGGCTGTATGGTCACTATGTAGTGAATGTCTTGTCTTGTGCAAATTGATTTTCCAGACTTCTGGTGTTTCTCTGGGAAGCTCCCGGAAGACAAGGAAGCGTAGCAGCAATACCAGTAACATGATACACTCGTCGAAAGAAGCACAGAGACAGATAGATTTCTCTTTGTCACTGTAGCAAGTAAGGCAAAGATGGTGGTCCGGTGCGTAAATTCGAAAGGTACACGGCAGCAGTATGATTGCTTAGCGGAGTTATTTCTGATGAGACAAACATGCGACATCACTGGCGCCCACTAGGCCAATAAAGCCAGACGATGATGATGCATTAAATCATAAAGTAGAATCATTGATTCATTGGTTCTGTAGTTCCGGTTCGGAGGCAAAACATCCAATCCAATTACCTAGACTGTTTCGCTACGGGATTCCGTATGTTTCGGCCGCAGCATGCCGTGTGCTGCTGGTCAGCTGGGCAGTCGGCCGTTGGTCCCATATTGTGGGGTAGGTAAGCGAAATGCACTTCGTTCCTTTGGGATCAATTGGAGATCTTTGATGATTACTATGATTCTTACAGGAGCCCTTAATTGTTACTCAGAAGATAATTGGGACAAAGGCAGCAAGACGTTCGACTTCGTTGACGTGAGTGGGGGTTTTGGCGCTGGTGCCGCCAACAGCGGGGTCTGTTTCTCTGACCGCCAAGCATCCTTCCAAAATTAAAATTCGCCCTCCCATTGAACCTTGTGACTTGAATAGAGCAATTCATACGTGGGATCTGGCGTCTTCTCTGTCAGCGTTATAACATGCCTCTCCCTCCCCGTGTCCATTGCGCCTGCCAACACTGGACTCCCAACCATGGTTGGATCCCCCCATGACGGTCACCCTAGTCACAATCTTCCTTTGACCATATCTACATAATAACATTCTTTGTCCCCAATATTTATTTTTACTCATCACCTACAACCGCTCTTCCGAAAGCCTACATTGGCTCTAGATGCTTTGAGAGGCAGCTGGGTTGCCCTCTGCATTGAACATCTCCCAAAGCCTTCCTCAAGCACCCTCTCCTACAGCTCCCAATCTTTCCTTCCACTCAGCTCGCCCTCCTCCTTAGTCTCGAGGCTACATACCGATCATGGCGTCAAAGGAGCAGCTGAGCGGTCTCTCTCTCCGACCATCAGAGTCCGTCCCAGGTGATCAGGCCGAGGCCAAAACTCCATTTTGGAAGCGAATGTTGGGCGGCCAAGAACCGGCGAGCTCTGGGAGCTCGGTTGATCAAGAAGATGGAAACAAGGGCAAGCCAGAGAAATGGAGCATGGGAGTCCTCAACGACAGACAAACCGATGAGGTGCCAGGTACGTTTTGAGCGCAATGCTACCCAGGTCCACTGCGCGTAGCCTGTTGCGCAACAACATCAGGGGATTCGCCATGGACCGTAGGTATATCCGCGGCTGGCAGTAGGCTGACCCAATGCTTCTCCAGGCTCCATTCTCCTCATGTCCAATACCAAGCACAACGAGCCTTTGGGTCTGCGCAACGCACCAGCGAGAACATCCGCCTCCTCTTTACCTTCGCCATTTCCTCCGAGCTCAGGATCTGGAAGCGCAAGACCCTCCTCCCGCAGGCAACTGTCAGGCCATTCTGTGGAGGAGAAGAAAAAGACCAAAGATGGCAAAATCATACTAGAACCTCAGCCCGAGGAATCAATGAACGATCCTCTGAATTGGCCGAGCTGGAGACGAGATGTTGCTCTGCTTTCTCTTGGCTTCTACTGCATGCTTGGCGGCGGTATGACACCGGTCCTCGCCGCTGGCTTCAAAGAGGTTGCAGCTACATACGACGTCTCTATTCCACAGGTCGCCCTTACCACTGGTCTGTACATGATGGGGCTAGGTGTGGGCTCGGTAGTTTTCTCGCCTACGGCGATCCTGTTTGGCAAACGCCCGGTCTACCTCGTGGGCATCGTCTTGTTCATCGTGAGCGCGGTTTGGTGCGCAGTATCACCAAACTACGCATCGCTAGTCGTCGCTAGGGTATTCATGGGGCTAGCAGTGAGCCCAGTCGAATGTCTTCCATCGGCTACCATTGCTGAGATTTTCTACCTACACGAGCGGGCCTATCGACTTGGGATATACACATTGCTCCTCTTGAGTGGCAAGAATCTGATACCACTAGTTAGTGCGGCTATCATCCAAGGCTTGTCTTGGCGCTGGGTTTTCTGGTAAGCAATCCATGGTCTCAGCCAAAGAAGGTCCAAAAAGCTGACAGATACTAGGATAGTCGCCATGGTCGTTGGATTTTGCTTTGTGCTCATGTTCTTGTTTGTGCCGGAGACCTTCTGGGATCGGACACCGCGGCCACGTTCAAGAATCCTCAGACCAGGCCTAGCAGGTTTATCGAGAATTTTCCACCATACGAGTAACGCGCAGGACGAGAAAGGTGGGCTGTCTGCTGGTGGCGACGGGCCGTCGGATATGAGAAGACTCGCCATTGGCAACTCAGCATCCGCCGCAGGATCCGGCCGCGCAACGATCGCCGAAAGAAGGCAGCAAAGGAACGCACAGCACGTTGGATTTGCCGATCAAGCTCAAAAAGAGAGCGAAGATTCGTCGGAGAAGGATGACGCAGTCTTGATCCCGGAGTCAAAACCTCAAGGAGATGAGGACGGGCGAACTTCTCGAAAAGGTGATCAGGCCGAGGGCGCCCAGTACGCTGGTGAAGAAGTCCCTCGATCTTTGTCACCAGCGAGTCACAAATTTGCGGCAAGGATTGAGCCTAGAGGCGAAGGGCCCCAAACGCCTGGTCTTCACAACTTCAACTCTCCGTTCTACGTCGCCACTGAGAAGCCAGGTACCGATTATTTGAAGAATGAGCACGAGGGATCTGAAGTCATTCCCGAAACGCCAGGCTCGACCGGGACGAATCGTGAGACAGCGGCAACCAGTGTGGGGTCTCCGGTACCTGGACCTCAACGATACACCACGTACCTCCGAACTCAGCCAGCCAAGACGTACGCGCAGACTCTCAAGCCTTGGAATGGCAAGCTCCGACACGAGAATTGGTTGAAGGTCGCAATTCGCCCTTTCATTCTTTTCGCGTACCCATCCATTCTGTGGAGTACTTTGGTATACTCACTGAGCATTGGCTGGCTGATCGTCCTTTCCGAATCGGTCTCTACGATATTCGAGAACAAGGCAACCTACAACTTTACTCCGCTTCAGGCCGGGTTAGTTTACGTTTCCCCCTTCATAGGCGGCGTGTTGGGAACCGCTGTGGCGGGTAAAGTGAGCGATCTCATTGTGCGCTACATGAGTCGACGCAATGGCGGTGTCTATGAGCCCGAGTTTCGACTGGTCATGGCGATTCCAGTGACAATTGCGACCTGTATTGGCCTGATGGGTTACGGGTGGAGTGCTCAGGAGAGAGACAACTGGATCGTGCCGACTGTGTTTTTTGGCATCATCAGCTTTGGGTGCGCGCTGGGTAGTACCACTTCTATCACTTTTGCGGTGGACAGCTATCGCCAATACGCCGGTGAGGCTCTGGTCACTCTCAATTTTTCGAAGAGTAAGTTGCGTATCTCCGGTGGACAGCATTCAGCGCTTGTGCTAACATTGTTATTTTAGACATCTTCCACGGCCTGGTCTTCTCCTTGTTTTTCAATCGTTGGCTGGATGCCGACGGGATGAAGAACACGTTTGTTGCGATCGGCGGCATTCAGCTGGCTTGCTTGACAACAACAGTGCCGATGTATATTTTTGGCAAGAGGGCACGAATGTGGACGGTGAGGAAGAACTTTATGGAGAAGTTCTAAAGTTATCGTGGATGAAATGAGAGGAGAAGTGAGGATGATGTTGGGCATGTCTATACATAGCAGAGCCCAGAGCGAGGAGTTGGGGGCAGTATTCTGTGTTCTTCGCATGCGAGTAATTTTGGGGAGGGAGGCACAGCAATTGCGTGAGCGTGATAAAATTGGATGTTGGGTTCCTAAGCGCACCAGGCCAATTATTCTTAGGCTATGTACTTCGAGGCGTGTTCACTTCAATCTTCTCAAAATGCCGAGTCAATTTCTATGTTCTCGTGCATTCATTGGTCTCCGCGGCAGCCAGCAGAGTAGAGGTTGAAGCCTGGAATAACCCGGCCTGATAAACTCTTGGCCTGGGAACAGGAAGTCTGGAAAAAGAGGCGCACTCACCCTCTCATGCTCTGATCAATCCGGACCTGTTTCATCCCGCAGACCACCAGCCTGAGTCGTGTTTGAGGCGTCTCTTTTGAGTGAAGGACCAGATACAGAAGGGTAAGCCGCTTCGCCTGCGCCTCATAGCGACATACATCCTGAGTGAAGAAGTTGCATTGAGATTTGAGGGAAGCAATTGTCAAGGCAAAACTCTGTCGACGCAGCTCCCTATTCAATTACTTTACAGATGATGGCCAAACAGACCAATCGCATTCATACATTCAGAAGGTTTATGCGTAGCTTTATGCTAATGAACAAGAGGCATAAGTCTGATGTTGTGATGAATTTGGATAAAAGTATAGGGGTAGAGTACTGGGTGACTAGAGTAAGTTACCTTACTCACTTTAACTGATTCCATCCATCCTCCGCCTCTGCGGCGCGACCCTAAAATGGACCACGACCACGGTCCAACTTTCGCCCAAATTCGACCCCGCCTTTTTCTTTCCTTCACCACTTTTTTTTGCCTTTTCTCACTGCGCCGGGCAAAACACCACATTGCTGCTAACATTCAACGGCCCCAACATAGATAGAAATGGTGGGAAGACCACGGACCATGCAGAAACCTTCAATTATGTCCAGCCCTTCTCCTCACATGCTACACCAGCTACCCTCTCGTTTCATACTTGTCTAGGAGCAGCGAGCGTTACGGCACAGAACATGTACTTTCCTTTCACCCTGCTGCACCACCCAATTGCCGTCTTACCGGCGCTGGATAATCTCAGTCTAAGAGAGCATGATGCATGGAGATCGTTTCTTCATAAATGCTGTCTGCTTGTTTGCGTCTCACAATTCATGTTTAATGGCGCGGTGTTTCCTTTCGTTTTCTTCCTCCCACCCGTCCTCCCCCCCGTCATACCTTTGAATATTGCTCCGAGTGGCAATTGGGCCGACCCGTACAGCACCGTCAACCCAAGGATCATCTATCATTGTTGAGCAGCATCTCATCTACAGGACAGATGAGCAAGGCCACAGGATGACGCCAACTCCATTCTCGCGAGACCCCACAAGGGTCACGCATGTTGTTGTCTTAGCCGTCTTCTCCTTTCTCGCACTCGTTGCGGTTATCTTCAGGTTGTGGGCTCGAAAATTACAACGGAACATATGGGAGGCGAATGACTATCTTGTCATTGTCGGCTTGGTAGGCGTTGCGCCAGACAGGAAGCACGTGAAGACCGTCTGACGTATGCCAGATATGGGCGCTGGCATTATCTGTCTTCACAATGCACTGTGAGTATTCGACGTAACTGCTACGCGCGTCTCAAGACTACATACTGATGGCTCGTAGCGAATATATACTGGGACCTGGGAGGCGATGTCACCCAGTACGGGGATCCTGAGGCCATTGGAAAACTAGTTGTGCTTCAATTCAAGGTATCGCCTCTCCTCCGTGACGGTACCCTATTCATTACTAAAGCATCAACAGGCTCTGCTCGTCGGCCAAGTGACCTGGGCAGTCGCCGTTACTTTCATCCGCGCCTCGATCCTCGCCCTCTACATCCGCATATTCCGGACGAAATCTTTCCGCATGACCTGCTATGTGGTCCATGGGATCAACGCAGTATTCGGCGCCGCCACCATCCTCGGCGCATGTCTCATTTGCCAGCCCATCTCTTTCAATTGGAATCACTCAATAGCAGGTGGCCATTGCGGAGATCAAAAATCGCTGGATCTATTCATTGGGATCTTCAATTTGCTCGTGGACGTGACCGTGGTAGTGCTGCCGATGCCCGTGCTGTGGGGTTTGCAAATGGCTGTGGGCAAGAAGTGGACATTGAGCGGCATGTTTGGTTTGGGCATCATGTATGTCCAACTTCCCTTCGTCCGCCTCGCACAATTCCTTAATACCCATATCCGCGAAACCTCGTCCTAACGAAGGATGCAGAATCTGCGTCATCACCCTCATAAGGATCGACATCACCACGATGAACCACGGCACCAACGCCCAACAGATATACTCCCTCCTCGCCCTCTTCACCTGCCTCGAAGCCCTCCTCGGCGTCATCAACGCCTGCCTCCCCGTCCTCAAGCCCATCTTCAACAGACTCGGCGACTCCGGCGCCTCCGCCTGGCTCTCGTCCGTCATGTCGGGCACGATCCCCATCTTCATGCGCCCGAGCCAGATGGGCTCGAGATGGACGACCCCCGCGGCGACGACGACGAAGAAGAAGAAGCAGGACTCGGGAACGGGGGAGGAGATGCCGGAGATGCCCCGGTGGCCTGGGGGCCCGGGGGGGCCGGCGACGACGTCCCCGCCGCCCCGGTACGTGGACCGCAAGGCGGCGGACATGATGTTCGCGTCACCCGTGGGCGTGAGGAGTCCGTCGTCGAGTTCGCCGGTCCGGCCGAGGGGACCGCCGGTGCCGCCGAAGGAGGACGATTACCGGGCGAGTCCCGCGAAGGACTGGGAGAGAAGGAAAGGCGGCCGGGGCGTCCGGGTGCGGAAGGAGTGGGATGTGGAGAGGGCCATCGGCGAGGAGAGTGACAGGCAGCCTTTGGATCCGCGGAGGGATTATAATTATAATGCTGGGCGGTGAGGGATGCAGTAATGTGCTACGAGCGTACGGCAGGGCGGCAGCGTGTACATGGGGCTTGCGTCGGGTCTACGGGCATGGGATGGGAGGGGCGGGGTTCCAATTGTGGATAATCTCTCGCTTCATTCAACAGCGTCGTTGGTATATGGGTGGGAATTGGTCAAATACCCTATCTGAGTTCGATCTCTACCTTTAGTATCTTAATACGATGATCAGATCGGAAAATCCCCCACATTTCCCCTCGCTCCCTCGCATTGAACGACACGGAGCCCTTTCCATCAAAATGGTGTGTGGCATGCCAGAAATCGCTAGCTCTGTCCCCACGAAACTCCAACTTGCCTCCTGTCTTCCAACATCCCCCCCCCTCCTGTGCAAGTTCCTTTCATCTCTTTTTCCCCACTCGGACGGTAACTGTCGTCTTCCCAACACACCTATCGACCATCTTCAGAATGCAGTTGGTATAAAGTTGAGGGGACCGATGTTTAGACCCATCCACAGCGACGCTAAAACATCGTCATGCGCTTTTTCATCCTTGCGCTCGCCGCGCCTTGCAGCTCTAGCTGCATGCGTGCTGTAAATGTAGTTAGAGCAGTATGCACGACGTCGCCGGACTGATGTGCACCTCCCGCGTGGGCCGGAGCGCTAGGAGAAAGGTCCTGGAGCAACGGACTCTGAAAGATGCGCTGTGTGATTCACGAGGGCAAAAGGTCGTTCGGTGTTTGCAACATTGGCCACGGAGCCAGTTTCGCGAGTCTGTGTCATCGTGCTACGTTACGAAGAACAATGATATTCCCGCCATAGTGTTGCTTCGAATGTCTTGGTCCCGTGGCTGTTCTACTTGAGGGAAACGCCTCGCTGTCGCCGCCAAATTGCCATCATATGTTGGGCGAGGTTGGTCTCTTCCTCCAGAGAAGTGGAACTGTCGACTCAAGGAAGAACCTAGACCAGTCATTCTCTTATCTATGATCCCAGGCTTCAGAGGTACGCGTCGGCCTTCTGTCAACACGATCTCGGAACATGATCTCAACAACGACAATCAAATTCGACGCAGCCAGCATTCTGGAGCCAAATCAGCTAAGGAGTTAGATTTACTGGGAGTCCAAGTCGGATGGATTACCTTATCGCCTATGTCATCCGTTGTTCCCCATCCTTATCGCTAACGACCTTCCTATTCGGGCAGTCAGCTCTGACAATAACGCTTACAGCTGCATCCCGTAGACATCGAGGAAAAGCTACATCTGGCCATGTTGCTTTCTATTGTCTCGGAGGAGCTGTGTAACGGTTTCGTGTTTTGCGGTATTGACGATGTCAGAAAAGAAGTCACTCTCGCCGTCTCTGGAAGGTGCAGAGACGCTGCGTGAGCGAGAGGCGTATGACAACAAAGACGTTTTTGGCCATGAGGAGGAGCACGATGTTCGTAATTCAATCCCATCTTTTCAGCACTGATGCTCAATCACCTCAGTATTGGATAGATCTTTCCATTTTCAAATCTGAAACTGTTGACTGACTCTTCCCTCCTCCAAAGATCAGATACAAGACGCTTTCTTGGGAGCTCGTTGCTGTCCTTATGATAGCCGAGATCGTGAGCAATGGGATGCTCTCTTTGCCTTCGTCACTAGCTGTTGTGGGTCTGGTGCCGGGCATAGTCGTTATCGTCTTTCTCGGCGTGTTTGGACTGTTCACGGCCTGGATCTTAATTCAATTCAAGCTCAGACATCCAGAGGGTATGGAACCAGGTTCCAGCGATATTTTCGAGCTGGATCAGCTGACATATGTTGCACAGTCCATAATATGGGTGACGCAGGCCTGATCCTCTTCGGCCCAGTTGGGCGTGAAGTTCTCTCTTTCGGCACCATTGTCTTTGCTGTCTTCGCTACTGGTGGCCAATTGCTTGCTGGCCAGATTGCTCTTGGCTCTGTGAGTCAAACATTCGAAGATCTGCCCTCGAAATCCAGCCTAACAGGCCTTAGCTCTCCAACGGCAAACTCTGCCTCATGCTCTACACCGGTATCTTCGCCATCCCCACCCTCGTATGCTCACTCCCGCGCACCCTCGACAGCCTCTCCTGGCTCAGCGTGCCCAGTGTGATCAGCATCATCGTAGCTGGCATCGTTGGCATGATTGGCGCAGGCATCAATTTCCCTGTCGCTAATTTCAGTGTAGCCATGAAGACGGATTTCGTGACTGCGTTCATCAGTGTCACGAACCCCGTGTTTGCGTATGCGGGACATTTCATGTTTTTCATCCTGATTTCAGAGATGAAGCATCCTGAACATGCTATGCGCGCGGCTTGGGTGCTGCAGACATTCGCTACCGTGTTCTACGTTGTTTTTGCTGTGGTGTTGTATATCTATGTTGGCCCGACTGTTGCGTCGCCAGCTTTCACGAGCTTGCCTGATAAATGGCAGAAGGCGGCTTATGGAATTGCTATTCCCAATTTTCTGATCGCGGGGAGTTTATATTCGCATACGGCTGCTAAGCTACTTTTTGTGAGGTTCTTTCGGAAAAGTAGGCATCTGTATACCAATACTGTGCTGGGTTGGGCCGTTTGGATAACCCTAGTTTTTCTGATGAATGCTGCGGCGTTCGTACTGGCCGTGGGTGTACCCATATTCAATTATTTGATCGGCATTGCCGCTAGTCTTTTTGCGAGTTGGTATACCTACGGCATAGCTGGAGCGTTCTGGCTGTATGATGCCTGGGTGTATAAAGGAGGGATGTTGGCGCTGAAGACGCGGTGGCCGATGACGGGATTAAGCGTAGCAACGTTGGCGGCGGGAGCATTTATTTGTGTGGCGGGGATGTATGTAAGTATCAAGCAGATCGTGGATGCTTACGCGAGTAGGCAGGTTACTGCGCCATTTAGCTGTTGATCGAGCGCTGTGGGCGAGGCGGATTTCGATACACTGCAAGACAGCAAGACGGTAAGACAGCATTTTTCTGTATTTGAGAAGATAGCGGTTCTCTATCCGTGGCAACTCTTCAAGTCCTCACAAATCCGTCCTGTGTGCCAACATTCTGTATATCCAACTCTGGTAGGTGGGCCGGGATGCCCGACCCTGCCGACACTCTTACTTTGTAAGTTCCCTGTGCAAAATCCTGAGTCCGGGAAGGAGCGAGCTCTGGTACTGTCCCTGATGGTCTCTCCCGGACGTTTTCCTGTCTGAGGATTATCATACCAGTGCCCGCCAAGAGGCAGCCCACGTCGTAGGCCCCACGATGGGCATGCTCACACTGCTAACTCGCAGCCAAAGGGATCAGAAAGCTCAGCCGGAGATATAGCCCAAGACATGACCTAGGTGACCCGATAGCGCAGATGTCGGAGTCAGTGCTTTTCTTTTTGGGAAACAAACCGAGAAACGTAACACCTTCGAAGAGAGGAAGAATCCTTCCGGGTCCGGAATATGACAATCCATCCCAGTTACGAGACAGCTCTGGGGGAGTAAAGGAGCTGTCTGCTGCCGAAACATGGGGTGTGGCCCCAATCTGCTACCAAACAGGAAGGGTTTATTCCGAAATGTACTTACTGTTCTGTCGCGCAATTGGTATCAGCATCGGTTTCGTCACAGGGACTGATGAGCGTCGAATTCTTTACGTTGTGGGACGGTGTTCTGTGAATCCTTTCAGGTCACTATTTGATGTGAAGCTAACGGCTTATCTGACCAAGATCCTGGATCCCGAAGTCTTCGTTGCAAAGCACTTTAAGTTCAGCAGACGGTGAGATGGTCAGCAAAAGAATGCCCGGCCGATTGCATTATTATGCACTTCGATTAAGGCGAACGATCTAGGAAGGTTGATTGCAGTTCGGAGCTCTAGCACGATAGTTCTTTAAGCCCAAAAGAGTGCAGAAGACCAACCACACCCACAATGAATATCGAATAGAAATTCCACTAGAGGATAGTGCCCCTTTGCAATCGTGCTTTCAGTGCTCATACTGGGGATGACTATTGCCGCAAGTCCATTTTATGCTGGCAGCTTTTCTGGCACCAGACACATACCCAGAGAGCATAAGAATTTGCTTGATCCCAGTCCTAGGGCCAGGTAAAACGTGATCTTGTGACTGTCTTGTAATAGTTATCTGTAAGCGTTCTTGATCGCCTCTCTCAGTTCCAACTCCTTTCTCCACAAGTTTCGCCAATCCTGCATGTCTTTCTCTCTCTCTGTAATCACATACGTGTCTTCAGTGGAATTCTGTCGTTGCTGATGTATATACGCCAGCTCTGCATACAATTCTGTAGTCGATGAACGTGTACTAGGGCTGGTGAAATAATGTACCACCCATGCCAGGTTTGCAGCCAGGAAACCGCTCACCACCAAGTAGATCACAATGTATTCCAACCGTAGTATCTTCTTGATTACTGCAAGTGTCATCGAGAGAGAGAAAGGTTAGGTTTCATGATGTATGATGGATAGTGGATGTTGAGTAGGCCAGCCAATTACTCTACAGTATGTTGCTGGAAAGAGCCGCCAAGGCCGCTACCCACAATGTACAGCATCCCTCCGCCTCGACGCATCTGCCTACCACAAGCACAATGGAGCTTCGACAACATCTGTACAATCAATGACACCTACCCAGCCATCTGCTGCATCGCCAAATCTCCAGTATGCTGCCCAAAAGAAGCCGCCAATCCCACATAGACCTTTCTCAGATCCCAATCACCTAGCCCCCGAAGATGCATTTTACGCGCACTCACCACCTAGAAGACAGCTGCCCATCGATCGATATAGCGCCCTGGACAGTATATCTACTGTGACCGATGGTCTGAGTATTAGACCAGCAGGCTCTACTCGACGGAGACGTGGCAAAGATAGAGCGCGCAGCGGAAGTCGAAGAGGGAGGGGTGTATGGAAAAAATTACTATGGGTCAAGCAGAAGGATTGTGAGTGATCATCTACCTAGAATTGCTCAACGATGTAAGTCTGACGATGACTGCAGATCCCGACAACTACACCGACCCTCCTACCTTCCTGTCCCATCTTCAACGAAACCCCCGTCTTCGCCCCTACGACTTCTGGCCCCTGGTAGCAGACTCGACCGTCATCGTCCAGCATATTTCTTCCGTCGCCATCTTCGTCTGCTCCTTCGTTGGCATCTACCAGCAACGTGTTTCACCAGTCTCGGTCGTCAGTTGGGGCAGCGCTGGCACGGTCCTGGGCTGGGTGCTCTGGGATTTCTGGGTTGGTCAAGAAGCAGCTTCAAAGATCATCGCAGAGCCCCATAGCAACGGCGAATCTATCAACGGCTCCGCGCTGAGCGGCGCTAGCTCTCCCATCAGCACTACAGCCGCGATGCCTTCAAACTACAGCCCCAATTCCTCCACCATCGGCCTCGGGCTGACCCTTTCGACCAACAATTTCCCTCGAAAAGGTCATTCGCACTCACACTCGCAGACTTCAACATCCTCTGCACCCTCTCCGACCCTCTCCCATCACCCGTCGAACCCCCATTTACACACACCTTCGACCACGCCAAGCCAAACACCCCACACTCACTCCCGCCTCGCAACCGCCAAGTCAGCTATCTTGATCTACATCGCACTTCTCGGCCTCTCACCCATCTTGAAATCTTTGACGGAATCCACCACCAGCGACTCCATCTGGGCAATGACTTGCTGGCTCATGTGCATCAACATATTCTTCTTCGACTACAGTGGGGGCGTGGGGGTCAAATTCCATGCGTCCCTAAGCACAAATGCGGCGCTGATGGCCAGCACAGTGCTGGCAAGCAGGCTTCCCAGCACGACGCACGTTTTCAGCTTAACCCTCTTTAGCATCGAGGTATTCGGGCTCTTTCCAGTGTTTAGGAGGTACTTGAGGCATATAAGCTGGCGCGGGCATCTATTTATGACATTAGCATTGGTCATGGGCGCTGGAGCGGGTCTGGGGACGGCATTGAGTGCTAAGCCTCTGTGGCATGGGGGATGGAAGAGAGCTATAGCGGGAGCGCTGATATGGTGCGTCGGCAGTGTGGTCGGCATGGGAGGATGCAGCTGGTGGTTGATTGGGTTGCAAAGATATAAGAATGTGGTTATTGGCCCGTGGGATCCAGCAAGGCCGGTGATTAGGGGAGGACAGTGGGAATAGTGGAAGATTGGTGTATCCAAGCAAAAGAACCACCATACCTGCCGCTCTTCAAGACAAAGGACGGATTCACGCTGACGAAGAAATTCATGCTGTATTCGTGAGCTCTGGCCGAGGCTCACAACATCTCCAGCTCTATACATGATGATTTCTACTTCAGAGGCTGTAACAAAACCTGGGTCGTCTCGAGAAGGGGAATATGAACAGCTGGGCAAAGCGCTCAGCTTGGGTTCAAGACACCCAAGTTATACCCCAACGCCCGATAATCATTCAGCAGGTCTGCCGACGTCGTCACATTCTCCACCTTCTTGCTCGCCAGATCAATAGTCAGCAAATCCGTACCCTTGAACTCGATATATTTGCCCGCTGCTACTTTGCTATACGAACTGTCAGCGCCTCGCTCTGCACGTACAATCTTGTTGAAAATAAGAAGAGCGGTTGTTCACCTCCCATATCCGATATCAGCAGTCGTGTATTCGTTCTGTTGCCACCTCAACGCAATCCTATCGCACGTGTGGAACGTGAAGACGACGTCGTATGTCACGTTCGTCACACCGTTGCCTCCATATGGCCCTTCGCTGATGGTATTGTATAATTCCGTGCGGTTGTGGACGTAGGCGGAGGTGGTGCCGTTGTTGGCGCCTTCGTCGTAGATCATAATCTGTCCAATGGCATTGTCAGCTAAACGTCATTATACACGAAGGGAAGGTTTGGCGCACATTTTCTGTAACAGCTGAATCGAGCGTGGGGAGCCCGCCGGTCGCGAAAGCATTGAGCCAGCGTTGTGCGATGCCTTCGACTTCATTGTCTTGAATGCAGGTACCGCATGGGCTACCCTCTGTGGAGGGTGGTGAGGAGTGGGCTGAGATCAGGGTTGAAAGGAAGCAGAGAAGAAGGGTCTGTATGTATGAAAGCTTCATGATTGGCAAGCAGGAAACAGAGAGTGTTGTGAAGTACAGCACAGCGGGTTTGCGCAACAGTGAAATTGCAGATGAAACGAGGGTGAGGTGGTTTTTGTATACGTTCTCAGACACAGAAAGCGTCGTGGACCGTTGTTTACTACCAGATAAGCAAGAGCGAAACCTTCAACATCAGTTCAAATCCGGACCAGCACATGCCTGCAAGTCTGCCAGGTACCACTCCGGCTTGAAAATAATAATCTCTTGTAAAATGAGGTGAGGCATTGGAATTAAACCCTGTAGAAGCGCCAGGCACGGGATGCGGGCGGCCATCGAGGCTGACGGGAAGGAGCATCACTCGAGCGGCAATACTGCCTCCCCAAATCTGGACCTCGAAGCTCCGTCGACCTGGGCAGTAGCTTCAAGAAACGGGATTCCTACACCACTAGCTCTGGATAGCTGAGCAGGTTAGGCATTTAGCATCATGCAAAAGGTGAAAATTGGGGTAACGGCGTTTCCTAAAGATGCATGGGTGCAATTTTGACGATCTTGCGAGGACAGTCCCGTGGGTCTTCAACATCGGCACCCCTCAGACTTTTGAGACAATGGGGCACGGAGTGGGAAGGTGGCTGAGATGGATCATGTTGTGGACGTGGTGGGCAAGATTGAGGTCAAAAAGTCCAGGGTTCGTTCTGAGGGCTGCCTTAGTCTTAAGGTAGCGAGCCGTAGCGTCCACCAACTCTCCGCCCAAATCGCCATCGCGCCATCTTACTGTGCCCCTGGCTTGCTTCTTGACCTGCAGTAATCTAGACCAGTCAGCGAATCGCAATATTGGACCATCGAAACGCAATTTTCACCAGCGCATCATCGCCCCCAATCCATTCAGCCATCTCCATGCGGAACTGTCTTTCCTCCGGCTTCAACTCCTCTAGCGTCTCTCGAATGATGGTTTGATGGACTGATATCTCTTCATGCTCTTTCTCCATGCACTTGGCTAAGGGCTCCACGCATTGCTTCTCTGCTTACAGTAAGTAGTACTTCGCTTCCATCACGTCTTGGCAGATACCGAGCAAGAGATTGCATTTCATGCGGGTCCAAGGAGGGAGTTCAGGCTTTGCGAGAAGCTCTAGGCATATTGTCTTTACCTCAGAGGGATCGAGGTGTATTGTTGAGGATGTTGTCTGTCACCATCGGCATTCGCTCTTGGGTAGGGAAAAAAATACGAAGGATTAGAGCATCAACTCACATGATGGAATGAGCGCCCCACACTTTGTTGACCTTCTCTATGTATTGCGCATGTTTGGCAGCTTTGTCGGACCTCCTCGTATTGTTGACTGTGACTTTGGCTTGCGCTGCTCTGTCAGTTGCTCATGTGTTGAGCGACATTCTGGGTTTTGAAGTCGGGAAACAGTCTGGCTGTGAGGGTGAGGGCCTGTTTTCTATGCTCAATCGCAGCTGCACATCTCCGTGTCTTAGCACGTGTGTGTAACGAGACAATTTTCTTTCATAAGCGAAGGACCTCCATTCATTATTGAGCTTGGACGGAGATGACAACATGGAGAGTCGAAGTCGTAACACGGCTGCTATAGACTATCTCGATATAGACAGCTCGTAGAGTCTACCTATAGACCAGCCTGTAAGCGTAGACATACAACACGCTCCAGGCGGCTTTGCCAAATATCTTACAAAGTCGTCAATGCTTTTAGATACGCAGTCGCTCAAAATTGAATAGAAGAACATCGAACTAAGGGGTATAAGAATAGAAAGTAATGACTGCATATGGAAACTCCACCTTAGCTTTCACCTCAACTTTTGGGTCTTGCGTTAGGTTCCTCAACTGGCCCACATCTGACTTCTCGCATCGCCCACCAATCCTCCATCGCGTCTCGCCTTTTTATTCAGCCTACTTGTTCTCCAGCCCTCATACCAAAGCTGCCGGCTCGCCTCCCTCAGGTCACCCCTCCATTCCGTGAAAACAGTCTGCTTCAGCTTCACAAAATCGCAATGCTCGGCATTCATGGGATCTGCCAAACCCCAGGGGAACTTGCGCCCAATGACGTCCGGCTCGTAGGGGTCAGGAGAGATGATCGACAGGGGAAGCGCCGGAGGTTCTGCCGGTGGAGGCGTAGGGACAGTTGGCGAAGATGGAGTGCGTACTGGAGAAAATTTTGAGGGTTTACCGGGCTTGGCGAGGTCAAAGTCGGATGCTGAAAAGGCAGAGCTGGAGTCTGAGGAAGAGGAGAGCACAGAGGTTATGGAAAATTTGTCCCCTTCAGTCTTGATTACTTCTCCATCTCGCTCGTCGAGGTGATTGTTCTTTGGGCCTTCGGCTGAGGCATCGGATCCCTCATCTTCATCATCGTCCTGAGTGATAGCTTCAAGAGTCTCCAGGCCATTCGATTTCAGGGAGTCCCAGACTGCACGTTTGAGGTGTACCATGTGTGCAGACGTAATGGTGTCGGCTTTGGCAATTACAGGAACGACCGTCGTTTTACCCTTCAGTGCACGTAACACGTTCAAGTCGAGATTCTCATCCAGGCCACTAACAGAGCTTTCTGGCCGGCCACGGACGAAGGAGTTGGCCCTATCCTTGACACCATTGATCTCATTGGCTCTCTGGGCGGCGGCCATATTGGCGTCCAGACGGCGAGGATCAAGGACAAGGAAGACACAGTGAACGTGGGTATCTCGCAATCCTGGAGCACGGGCCACTTTGCTTTCTTCGTTGAAAGTGTCTTCGAATTTGCTCTCGATAAACGTGGTCATGGTCTGCAGCTGGAGATCCACTCCATTCGCCTCGAGCCCTTCTGAATCCCAAAGCGTGACTCCAATCCGCTCGCCTTCGATCTCTGTCTCGACATATTGGGAAGTAAAGTTTGAGAAAGCTCCAGTAGAGGCGGGTGATACGATAAAGTAATCATCATCACGAGACTGTTGTCGCCGCTTCGACAGTGGCAGAGCAAGGGAGATCTGGAGGAAGTTAAGGAAGGAGGTTTTGCCGGAATTTTTCGTACCAACTACCAGTATGCTGTGGCACTGTTAGCTGAGCCTGTAGGATGTTTGCTCCAAGCAGGATAGCTTACTTGAAAGGAGTAGGATCTTTCCTCCGCCTGATCTTCCTCGGACTGTTGATTGTACTTATGGCACTGCTTGCGTAGCTGTAACGTCCTCGGTGTACCAGGCTCTCGGTTCTGGGGAATGCATCCACGTAGTATTTGGTGGCTGTTCCTGGGATTGGTGGGATTGGTGGGACTGGCGGGACTGGCATTCCACGGTACATGTCTGAACCGAGCGTTTCCTGTGATGACTTCTGTGCTAGCCTATATTTGAATGAACCTCCTGCTCGATTCGACATGATGGCTACACTATCTGGCCTTGTGTCTTCGCCACCAAATCCTTGCAGGTCTGGTGGATGGGGAATGATAGGTATTCTAGGTGGAGGGGAAGGTATCTGCTCCTGCATCATCTCTTGCTGGCGTACCCTCGACCGGTCCTTCTTGCTCAATTTTCGGGCAGGCGTACTCGATCTAGAGGTCGACCTTTCCCGAGATTTGCTTCGTCTCAAGAAGCTGAAGGAGCCTTTGCGCCGCAGAGAGCCATTGACACGGTTATCTGACTCGGTAACACTTTGATATGACTCTTCCTGTGGGGAGAGCGAATCGCTCACGGTACGTCGTTGCTGAGGGGTAGCTGAGCGCAGCATATTGGGGCGATATGATTGGCGCGACTCTGTTTGAAAAAGGAAAGCGCGATGGCATGTGTTGTCATGGAGCTCTGGCAAACGTGAGGAGCGACAAGATGTGTCTTGGCAGACAACAATGTGGGGGAATGCTCGGTGACCGTGCACGACAAGCAGTCCTGGCGCAAAGTTTGTATACTACAGCACAGCTAGCATCTTATCTCTTGCAGTATGACTCCTCCTATGATTCTTATCGATTGTAGCAATGCACGTCGTCGCGTACATCTTCATGCCGGTACAGTAGTGTCACTTTGCTTTCATTTGGGTGTTTTAGCGCAGCCAGCGACTGGAGGGTGGTTGTCCAAGAGATTGAGACAAGGCCAGAAATGTCAGTAAATACCGTACCTACGAGTACGAGTACTAGGGAGAGTTGTTAGGGGTCATGATTCGAGCGGGGACTATTATTTACGAGGCTCAGATATAAGCTTTTAGAGACCAATCACTGCCGAACCTTCCTCGCATCCCCGCTTACTATCCCCCTGGTGCCCCACAGCAGAAAGAAAAAGCGTCACTTGAGACGGTGCAGATTCTCAAACATTCCTCGAGTGCAACACCAACGAGGATATATCTGGACTATCCAACGCTCTTTCTGAAGTAATCTCGGTCATGAACCACAAAAGCTCCCCGTTGAAGTCCAACCTCTACATGAGAATGATAGATAGGGTCTAAAGTTCTTGACTGTCACTTTTGCTGCTAGCTTGCCTGACGATCAGCAGTGTAATGTCACACATTTTCATTAACAGGTAGAGTAACGACGGATCTCAATTTAATTCTCTCCTAGCGATATATAAAAACTGCATCAAACTCCGAAGGTCCAACCTGTTTCTGGCTCCTCATGAAGTGAGCTCTGTACGAACATCACACACATAACCGCTGGCCGCTGGACACACTTCGGTTCGGTTTAGCTGTTTATCTTCTGGGCCCGTCGGACCACTGGTGAACTCTGCAGTTGCAGAGATGCCCAAGATCTCGTGTTGTCTGGGATCTGAGTTGGGATACTGTTCGTCGCCCCACGTACCGAGGTACTGCAGAAAGGCTGTGGGATACGAAGAATCATACGCCGTGTATGTTTTGGCACTTGCATCGTAGCTGTAGAAGTAGGCGCCCAGTAAGGGGTCCCAAAGAGTTCCTTTGTCAGTATAGTCTGTGAGGATGCCCGCATCGGGAAGATTCACGTTTGGGATGGTGTGATCGTGTGTCCCGTTGATAGCATAGTTCGCATGCGAGCCGTTACCAGAGTATGTGACTGGCCGTACGCCTTGTTTCTCTAGGCAGTCGTAGGTGAAAGCTTCGCCGAAACCATGTTGACTGTACCAGACTTGTGTGGGCGTTCCATTCTGGAAGCGGACCATATTGTGTTCCCAATCCTTCACACGGATGTAAGTGATGAAGAATACATGTTTCTTGGAACGGACATACTCCAACGTGAAGATCAACCTCTTGAATGTCCAACAGGACCCCTCCCCAATTGAAGGCATAGAAGTACATGTAGAAGGCGTCGACAAGACCGTCGCCATGGTCATTGACAATTATTGCAACGCTAGTAGCTCCGTCTGTCTTCCCCGTGCTGTCAGGCTTGACGCCATTTAGCCAGGCGGGATTCGTGGTGATGTCATCGACAGACGTGAGGTAGACGTCCGTACCACCAGTACCGTAACTGTTTAGAGAGTCGAGGTTGTTGAGCGTCAACGGATTCTCATAGCCTTCGACGACAGTGAAATTGATCTCTGGCTTCGTGTGGACCAGTTGAGCTCCAATGTCGGATGGAAAGTAATTCTCGCCAGGGTAGAGCCATACCACAGGTGCTATAAAGGATGAGCATCAAACGTATAATTTTGTGGAAGCTATCGGTCGCAAACCATATGTTGAAACGTAGTCTGGGACTACAGTGCTTTGACGCTCGAAAACTGGCGCCGGGGACGGGTAAGCCAAGACGGCTTGTAGCAGAAAAGCCATCGGAAAGTTGAGGAAAATGAAAGTAGGAGACATGGTTCGAAGGAGGTATTTAAGGAAAGGGGTAAATTGGAATAATGGTGGCTTGCAACTGATGGAGCAGCCACTCTTTATACCAGCTGACTTCCATCTTGAGCTCGGAGCGTACGCCTACCTCTAAGAACACGCTGTGAAAGAGAAAGTGCTCATTGGCGCAGACAAGTAACTGATTTGGCAACGACCGAGGTCAGCAGCAGTATGCCTTGACGGACACAAGCTCAATATGGAGCAATTGCAGAGGTTGGAAACTAGAAGGTGTCTTGCGCATGACGGATCTATGCATGATGTTATTCGTGGGGGTGAAGAAGACTTTGATGGCGAGGCAACGTGGGCTGCGTCTATTCGACGATTGGTGCCCTTTTGATCCAGGAACGGACTCGGTGGGGCTCAATGTCTTACGCCTGCCCCTTTCAGAGCCAACAGCGATGATCACTCATGCTGCTCCATCTTGAAATAGGATCTCTCGTGTCTGAGCCGTTGCTGCCTTTAACGAATTGACGATGGATCTGAGCCAGCTGCCGTATTGTTGGCGCTGGTACCTTGTCGTATTTAAGCCTGCTGTTCCTTTGCGCCGGCGACGCCCCGACTCTGATGATCGGAATAGTGCGAGCTGAAAGACCTTCCTTTTTGACAGTTGGTGGAAACATTCGTTTCCAAGACGTTGGAGGACTGGCACAAAGCTTGTTGGACCGGGCATTACCACTTAAAGGGGAGCAAAATCTTGAATGATTGGTTGAAGGCAATCTACCCCTGCCTCGACAGACTGTCCACATAAAATTCGTGATCTTGGACGGTGAACACAAAACCCATACCATGCTGCGCATGACAAACAACGAGCAGTTCTCTGCGGACTTTACTAAGAGGACCAGCCATTATTATCTCGAGCGCGCTTTTTCATGACTAAAGAGTCAAAAACGCGGCTTGAAGCTAACTGAATCCTTGGCGCGTAACTGCCCCGCTTCAGCTGAGCTCAGAATGGCTCCGAGTCGCAAAAAGCCTCGCAACGGTCACTGGTCGGAACGGTGTAAAGGCATTGGATGCGACATAGCTCGTCTTTGTGAGCAATGTCTCTCCGAGTCGACGATGGCCGTTCCAGAGGTCGTTCCAAATCCCCAGGCCGCAAGGATGAACGATCGAGATCGCGAGACGTGAGAGCCCCGTCACCAGTGGTAGTCGTCCAGACAAAAAAGTCCTCGAAAAAGTATTATAGCGGCGAAAGCGATTCAGACACTCGGTCGAGGAAGAAGAGCTCCAAGAAGCACTACGACGACGACTTTTCGGAAAGCGATTCAGACCCAAGGTCGAAGAAGAAGTCCTCCAAGAAGCACTACGAGGACTCCTCGGAAAGCGATTCAGACCCAAGGTCGAAGAAGAAGTCCTCCAAGAAGCGCTATGATAGCGATGACAGTGACTCGGACCCAAGATCCAAGAGGAAGTCTTCGAGGAAACATCACGACGAGAGTGAGTCGGACACCAAGAGCAAGAAGAAGTCCTCGAAGAAATACTACAGTGACAGCGACTCCGACAGCAAGTCTAAGAAAAGATCCTCCAAGAACCACTATGATAAGAGTGAACCTAGCTCAAGCTCGAGCGAAGACGACAGGAAGAGCAAACATAAGAGTTCCAAACAAGTCGCTTTGACTCGCAAAGGCGAATACATTGAGACCTCGACATCAAAATACGAGCGAGAACGCCATAGCAGCTACGCATCGCCGGAGCGTCATGAAAGACCGGCAGAACCTAAGCGACATATGAGCACCAGCAGCGTTGAGGGCGGAGAGAAGTATCGCCAGCTGTCGATGCCTGGAGGATTCAGTGGAGGCCATTCCCCCCACCCGCAGTACGCATTGCCAAGTCCTTTAGCCAACAGTGTTCTCATTTGACTGATGCTGCTGTAGGTATGCCCAGCCTCAAGTTATATCTCGACCCGAAGGTCAAAGAACGCACTCTGGCTCCATCAGCTCGCGTGGACCAGAGTATGCCCAGTACCAATACGCAGATCTAAGTGCTTATGCGACCAACGGCAGAAAACCTTCCTACACAATGAGCGCCCAGCCTCAATTTGTTGAGGTCAATCCCTATCATGGTTCGCATGCTCCGCCATCTCCGCCAACGCTGCACCGCCTATCGGTCTCAGGAGGAGCTGCTGGAGGGTTGTCTCTTGCAGCACCGGGTCAGCATTCCGGCCATATGCAAGGTGGCTTACCACCTGGCAGTCCGCTCCTCGAATCCTACCGTGGTACATACCAATCAATATCGCCAATGCCTTCTCCATTGATGCTGCCATCAACTATGGATGAAGGTCTCTCGGACTTGGAACAACTTTCATCCGGAGACTCTGACCACTCGCGAGGCCATCTTTCCAAGAAGTCGACACTCCGAAGAAAGACCGTTTCTTTTTACCACCCTGAACCCGACGCTCTTGCACTCGCGGCAGCTCTGAAACACTCGACACCTGAGGCCAAACCTATCATCAAGATCCTCCCTCACCTCTCGGATGATCACGTTCTGATGTTAAGGACAGAATACAAAAAGCACATGAAAGCGCAAGGCAAAGGCGTTAATATCGCTAAGCACATCAAAATGAAACTCACCGGCAACCTTGGAAAGGTTGCTTACGCAACGGCTCTCGGACGATGGGAGAGCGAGGCGCACTGGGCAAATTTTTGGTATCAATCCAACACCTCACGGCGAGAACTCCTGATTGAGAGTCTTATGGGCCGTACGAATAGCGAAATCATGAAGATCAAAGATGCATTCAGCGATCAGCGGTACAATAACAGTCTGGAAAAATGCATGCAGACCGAACTGAAGAAGGACAAGTTCCGATATGCTGTTTTACTTGCTTTAGAAGAGAAGCGCATGTCGGAGAGCGACAAGCTTTCCATCGAACTCGTACGCAGAGACGCGCAGGACCTCTACCGTGCCTTGACCGCTAAGGAGGGTGGAGAGACAGCGATGATCAACATCATCGTCGTCAGAAGCGACAAACACCTTGCCGAGGTCTTGCGGGTCTTTGAGAGCCAGTATCGGAAGAACTTTGCGAGAGAGATGATCCAGAAATCTCGCAACTTAGTCGTACGTGGGTCCCCGCCGTATTTGCTGATGATACCCGTAAAACTGATTCCCAATAGGGTGAAACCCTCGCGCATATCCTCAACGGCGTTCTGAATAAATCTGTTCGTGATGCCCTCCTCTTGCACCAAGCGTTGGCGGAAACGTCGAAAGACCGTGTTGAGCTACTAGTAAGCCGACTGGTGCGGTTTCACTGGGAGTCACGGCATTTTGAGAGAGTCAAAGTGGCTTACAAGCAGAAATACGGCAAACGGCTGGAGTCTGCCATTGAAGAGGGAACCAAGGGAGATTTCAGGGACTTCTGTGTTGCGCTTTGTAAGGTCGAGTCTTGAATTCGCGCGTCCAAGTGGGTTTCATGGGTGAAAAGATGGGCAGGAAGTTGGGTGTGAGCGTACGTGGGTACGAACACGGACGATAGTAGAGTTATGAAAACCCTGTGGATCAGCTAGAATACTGTATGTATCTACGATTAATGTATCTACGATTAATGTACGTAGCTGCCACCATGCTTTTATCGATAGTGTCCCCTTCAACCCCTTTGAAATTGAATATAGGGGTGGGAATAGGCTAGTGTGTCACGTGTGGTGCCCCTCGTCCCGTGCGCCGTTTAATAAAGTAAAGTGGGTACATGTACATGTAAGGTACATGTACCTTACTGTAAGTAGCTACTTTATGCAATCAGAAATTGTGGGGAAACTCTAATTAAAACCTTGGCGAGCTTGGGTTATGTTACGTATCTACCTTAACTTCCTTTAAGTGGATTCGGCAGGGATGTTTGGCTTACTGATGCTCCCTTGGCTGCACCAAAAGAGATCAGCTGCAAAACAAAAGACGCCTTCCTTCGACACCGCTCTCTTTCGCCCTCCCCTCCTTCAACCCGAAGCGTGTCTCTCCTGCTCGTCTCTCTATTTATCTTCTTTCCTTTCACCATGTAGCCTCCTACAGACCACGCCTTCGTATGCAGTAACCGCACACTCATTAATCTCCTCAAAGCCCTACCTCCAGCGAACGACAGACGCTGCCACAATGAACGACCCCGGGCTTCACGAGCCTCTCAATCAGACGCAGAACAAAATTGAGGGGGTGAGGAAAGAGGAGGAGGATTTTGAGCAAGAAGTAGAGCAGTCATTCCTGGATCCAAGGTCAAACCCACAATGTCTTCCAACTCAAAATTCCTTGCTGACTTCTTCCTCGCAGTCGATGGTGGTTTGCTTCGACAGCATTTCCCTTGCTCGCTGTACGTATCAGATGACAAGTCTTGGTGTGTGTTTGGCTGAGGACTAGATCTAGGGTACCTTTGGCCCCATGGCCACAGCCTTCAACATCTGCGCCTTGATTGAGCATTGGAGGGTCGAGATTCCCCCGGGACTTGGAGCCAATGAATCACATGGAATCGACGTTAGGGATCCGAAATGGTATCCTTCCCCAAATCCCCTCTTTCCTCAACGTACCAGAGAGAAGCGGACCTCTCGATGCAATGATTTCTTGAATGCTAACACAGCGTTTAGGCTTTTAGCGGTCAATGGCGCCTCGCTTGGTCTTGCAATCATTGCCAATTTCTCATTACTTCTAAACATGGCTCGCCGCCTATCATTCTCCGTCGCTCAACCCATCACAATCCTTGGCTGGTACCTTTCATCAATCTTGCTCATCGCCGACCTTGCAAGTATCATTCACATCGTCAAGGTTCCTGGTCAGAGACGAGCCTTGACGCAGGCTTTCTATTATGCTATATTCGCCGCGGCACTCTACTTCATCATTGCTTCCTTGATGGTCTTCACTGTTATCGGAGCTTGGAGGGGCCATTATTCGAAGGAGTTCAAGCTCAACACGAGCCAGCGGACACTCATGCTTCAAACGATAAGCTTCATGATATACATGGTCGGAGGCGCTGGTGTTTACGCGAAAATTGAGGGCTGGATGTTCCTTGATGCATTGTACTTCACCAATTATACGTTGCTCACTGTGGGTATTGGAGACTATGCTCCTTCAACACATCTCGGCCGAGGATTGTTGTTTCCATACGCCATTGGCGGCATCGTCATTCTGGGTCTTGTCATTGGCTCTATCCGCTCGCTTGTTTTAGAGCGAGGAAAGAAGAAGCTTGGAAGTCGATTAGTGGAGAAGAAACGCGAGCTACTGTTAAAAAGAATGATCCAAAAGGACAAGACCGACAAGCTCAACCCAATTCAGAGCAAGCAACAGGCCGAGGAAGTAGGCATGTCGGAGCGAGAGAGGCGACAGGCAGAGTTCGAGCTTATGCGGGAGATACAGCAACAAGCTTCGACTAGGCAAAAGTGGCAAGCGCTTTTCATTTCGGGAAGTGCGTGGCTTCTCCTTTGGCTTATTGGAGCGGTGGTGTTCTACAAGGCAGAGCATGAGCAGCAATGGACGTACTTTCAGTCCCTGTACTTTGCATACACCACTCTTCTGACCATTGGGTATGGCGACTACAAGCCATTCAGTAACTCGGGCAAGGCATTTTTTGTACTCTGGTCGTTGCTTGCAGTTCCAACACTTACTATCGTCATCAGCAACATGGGTGATACGGTCGTGAAGGCTATCAGCGATCTCACACTGTACTTGGCAGAGTTCACAGTCCTACCAGGGGATGCACCGGTGAGAGATCGAATGAAGCAAATCGCAGCCAGAACTACAGGCGGTAGATTGTTCGGAGAGGTCATACTGTTTAAAGAGCCACCAGGTTTGCTTGGCGATAATGGCGAAATTGACCCCGAGAATGGAAACGCTGGTGGCCCAGGTGCTGCTGCCACTGATTACCTTGCTGGCCAAGTCGAAGACGAAGAGCTCAAGGAAGCTCGAGAAGCTGAAGCCAAAGGCGACAAGCTTGGAGGGGACATCCACACATATCACTATCTTCTCGTCAAAGAATTCCGCAATGTAATGAAGCATCTGAATGAGTCTCCGCCTCGAAAGTACAGCTACGAGGAGTGGGCATGGTTTCTTAAACTTATGGGCGAAGACGAGTCACACTCCGTCTCGCACCGAACAGCTCCTGTCAAAGTGAAAAACGACACTGACGCGAAGCCGGATATGCAGCAGGCCCAGACAGATGACGATGAAGGCGGGATGCGCCAATGGAGCTGGCTCGGAAATCGCTCCCCTTTAATGGGAGAAACAGAGGAGGCGGAGTGGGTGCTTGAGAGATTATCAATGACCCTGGAGAAGGAGATGAAGAAGATTTCGGAGGCGAAGACCAAGAAAGATGATCAAGATCGAGGGGAGAACGCGGGCAAGAGAATTCATTCCAACAGCGACAGTAACACTAACGGGAGTGACAAGAATTCGCAAGACAAAAAAGGCGGCGCTAATGTTGAGCAAAGTAGCGTGAAATGATACCCCAATCTGTTGATTGTCTCTGCGAGCATTTTGACTTGTTCATATCGAGCTCTTTCGTTGCGACTTTGTATCTAGTCAGTCACTTTTTGACAGTGACTCTTCATTTGCAGACTTCTAAGCAAGTGGGTTGTCTATCGACGATTTCCGCTTCATTCCTGTTCAAGCCAATCGCCCACTTCCAGTCCCGGCCGACGGAGTCATCAATGCTCATCGCCTGACCTCGGCATCTTTGCCATGTCGTACAAGCTCTTAGCTTGGTCCGGATTATAGCGGAAATCCCATCTGCAACCTTGACATCCGCGACAAGGTATTTCAGCCATCGACTCCGCCCATCGTACTTTCAGCAGCAGGAAGCCGTCTCTCGACAGGCATCCCTTTTTTCTTCTCCCACAGAACAGGCTGGAACAGGCTAATAATGGGTGTCCTCCAGCCACGAACCGCCTCCGTCTCACTCACGACCTACGCCGCCACCACGGTCGTCCTTGTTCTGTGGCTTCTCGCCATGGTCGCGGTAGTCCTATATTTGATTCTCCAGCAGCGCAATCGCACACAAACACCTCAAAGTACAAGCTCTGGCGACCGCTCTGCCTCACATGGCAGCACCGCTCCTCGTTTCCCTCCCAGCGATCCGACCGCGCTACCGTCGTATCCACAGCGGGCACATGCACGGTCTCATCCACCGACTTGTCCGCCATCGCTTTCAGCAACGATGAGACCTACAAAACCCCCCCCATTCCGTCCGACATCACCAAACATCGACCCTGTCCCCCCTGGGGCTTCGACGAGAATCGCAGACTTGGGTCATATTCCTACGGCGTCACCAACCAGGAACCCTGTCCCCGCCGCGCCTTCCTCGAACGAAGCAAGGCAACAAGTTCTGCTTGCTAACAACTCATCACAAGCAGCCATGATCGCGAGATTGCAGGCCATGCCACCCGCGAGTGATACCACCGACATGAGCACGGAGACGGTGGATCCCGGGAGGGAAGTGGCCAATCGAAGGTATTTGGCCATGCTGGCGCAGAGGGACATCCGTGCCAGGGACCATGCGCTTTTGGGAAGCGACGATAGCACCGATGCCGGCGGTGGAGCCGGAGCCGGCGCCGCACTCAGTTACGCTGTCCGCGCTAGAGGCGTGGGTCCGAGGTGCGTGCGCGTAGACCGGGAGAGGGAGCGGGGCCGCCTTGCGAGTCTGGGTGGCAGGGGGCGGGCTGTGTCTTTGGGGCAAGAGAGTGGAGATGGAGAGCTGGAGAGGGTGATACCTTTGCAGGTGAGGAAGATGCCTTCCGGGTGAAGGTCTTGGGGGGTGAAGGAGTAGGATGGATTGGGATGGGATGGCGTGTTCGCTTGCAGGACGAGCTTGTCAGCCTTTTTGATTTCTCCGTCTGGGTGGTCTGTTTTGGTTTTTTCCTGGGTACGGTCGTTTGATGGTTGGATAATAGCTCTGACCGGTAGAAACCCTCTGCTTTCTGGCACTTTTCGCGCACCTCTGCGCTCTGCGCCCTCAGTATAAGTGTCTTCTTTCCCACACCGTCTCCTTGAAGTCCTTGCTCTTCTGAAGTCTTATACGTGCAAGATTAAACAAATGAACAACCGATGGAGTAGAATCCATTTGACTTGCAAAATAACTTGCTCCCACCCCTTGTATTCATGGTATCTTAGGAGATTGTAGCAAAAGTCATGCATGAAGGGAATATCAATTCTCAATAGGACAGATAAAATATATGAAACAGGGAATTCCTTGCTGGTATAACAACGACCTTTAGGGAAAGTCTGACATTGTCATTATGAGAGGGCATTGCGCCTGAACCGTACGGCTCTTACAAATTCTCCCTTGCAGGTAAAGTGACGGTTCTTAGGGGAGATTTGTGAGATTTGTCACTATTTTCTGGCACTGGGCCTGAACACCACGACTTCTACAAGTTCTCCATTGCAGATAAAATAACAGTTCCTAAGGAAAAGTGGGTGAAAATTGTCACTATATTCTGGCACTGCGCCTGAACTCTATGACTTCTACAAGTTTTCTCGTACACAATATATGACAATTCCTAAGGAGAAGTTCGTGAAATTTGTCACTCTTGTCTGGCAATTGTTGGACTTCTACAATTATGTTAGGAGTTTCCGCCCTCTGTGCATAACTTTTGCTACATACTCTTACCTTTATCACATTAGCAATTAGTTTCCTTCGTTTTTTAAATCAAACTTCAATCTATTCAGGGCTACCAGGGCCGCTACATTGTGCCTAACCTGAAGCTTGAGACTCGCGCAAATTTCTGTCTTTTTGTTTTCGGGACTGTATCTTATAAACAGGTGTATCCTTCTGGCTTTGGCTTTTATGCTTTTCGACATGACTTCTTTAGGGGATTGTGCTTTACTTCGACCGCCAGAGACGCATCTGATCCATTGCCGTAAGAATTTCCTAAAACAGGCCAAGGGATGTGAGCAATTTGAGAGGTGAAAATCATCTTTCACTCTTCGAAGCTATTTCTTCGGCCCCAAATTTTTGGCTGGCGCTTTAGGAATGCTCCAACGGATCCCAGATAGCCTTCGTGGCGGAGGAAGTACGCTTCCTTTTCGCCGTTCGACCAGAACCTGATGGCATATGATAAGGTGTTTATGGTTTGCCGATGTCCACGGATGAAAGAGCCTCCGAAATAAATGTGCTCAAGCTTATGCTTTTCGCTTTGCAGGTACGCAATTTGGCCGATGTTGTTACTAACGGCGTATAACAAACTTCTACTGATGTCTTCTGGGGCGAATGCCCGGTCTGGATCAGAACTTCCACTCGCTGGTTGAGGATCACCGTTCGACAATCCATTTCCATCTTCGGCATCGTCCTCACCTTGCCTCTTCATCTTGAAGACTTTGCCGAAGCTGCTGGCAATGGTACTGGTCTTCAACCCAATTTTGCTGTAGTCCGTGCCGTATATGTCACCAACAAGCATATCGACTGTTGTATTGTCGCCTCGGTCAGCCATGGCTAGCATACCGTCGAACGTCCTTGCTCCGGTAAGCAGAGACAGAAGACCCCACAGAGTGCCTCCGCCGAGTGAGGTGCCACCAATGCGCTCGAATTGTTTCGGCCCTGAGACCTTTACCATTGAGACGCCTGACCCAATGTTGACCAGGAGGTATGGATAGATATTGGCACGTGGTTCCTCGAAGTGCATTGGATCCAGATCCGCATAGGTGAAGACTTCGCGTGGGATCTCAGTGATGAAGAAATCAAGGCCCATGATTAAGCACTCCATCTCGTCTTCGCGAAGCACTTCTACCCCCAACACATTCTTCATCTCGTCGTAAAACTTGTACGCTCCTCCACCAGTTGCCACAATGCATAGCTCTCCAGGCTGAGACCCATTCAGAGGTTGCTGCTTAGCCTTCAGTTCCTGCACGACTTTAAAGCACTGATCGATTCTATCGGTCTCAAATTTGAGAAAGTTGAGTCTGCCTCCCAGCTGAAAAAGTCGTTGGGGTCAGCATTCCCTCATCAGGATAGTCGTTGGACGAAATAAATGGAGACGATTGCTTTAAACAGTGGCTAGCAGCTCAAAGTTCCACGCAATCAATCAATCAATTGTAACTGTCCGAAACGTACACACCTCCTTGAAATCCGGTTCACGCGAAAAGTAGACGAGCTTGGCAAGAGACCCGCCTATATCAAGTGCAACATGGCTAACTACACCCGTATGATTGGGTAGGCGGATGCATCTGGTGTCATGCTGCGCTCCGTCATCTGGCTGATTGCCCGTAATAGAAGCCACTTCATCCGCAATGAAAGCCCCTTGCACGTTGATTTTAACGGAACCTGGAGAGAGGATAGTCTCATCGAGTACAGAATTCCTTCGCTCTTGGAGGGTTGGACGGCGGCTGTCTGACATGGCTGACGTCCTGAGGATAAACAAGTCAACCTCGGAAGCGTGAGATTTTGACGTCTGCAGGGTTGTAATGAGTCATCAAGACTTTAAGAAAACAGAAGAGGGCCCATTCTGACTCGGCTTATTCCCTGGTCAGGCCGATAGTCCCGAGGGCCAGGAAGCGCGTCATATATGCCGAATAATCATGTAATGCTGCACCAAGTACCGTGCTTAGAAAGAGGATACACAGCACGCGCACAATGCATTAATGATGCCCGTGTGTCGCGTGATTCCTTTTCTTTAATGGACATACAACGCAGCATAAGGTACAGTAGTCACTTAGCTTCCGGCTACACTAAAGTACCTTACCGTACTTACCTTATCTCCGAGTCCGCTAAATACGCGCATTGCAGCAGGAATAGCTGAATGGCCGTCGTGACGTCATCGGAAATGCAGAGTTGGAGGATAAAGTAAAGTACATGAACTAGGGGACTCTCGGTGAGCATTAATATTAGCATGACTGCCGAAAAGCCGATGTGCAAATATGAAAGAGTCCCTTCAAACATGCCTTGTTATATGAATACCTACTCCCTCCCCCCGCGCCTTATTGACTTGCCTACCAAAAACAACTTATCCTATATCTACCTTTTCTTTTTTCATTGGATTGTTCCCTAACCAATACATATAAATCAGTCTCTCATACTTCCAAAACCCGGTTGGCCGAGGGATATGCCAGAATTGAAACTTAGCCGTTCTGCACCAACGCCCAGCTCAGAACCCAGAGCTCAAATCCGCCGTGGCCGGTCCAACACAGCCAATCGTCCCCATCTACAGCACGTCTTTTCTGCGCAGCACCTCGATGATGTCTCAAACTACCACGGTGGCGACCACGACTCAAAACTTGAGGACGAAGATGACCAGACCGAATACTCTGATGAGCTTGAGCAAGTGAGGAACGAAGACTTTGACGAAGCCGCTAGAAATGGCGAAGATGAGGGGGCCGAGGTTCGAATGGGCGTTCTCGACACGCGAGACCTCGAGGCAAACCTGGAGAAGAAACAAAGTACGAGATCGATCAAGGATCCCAATTTGGTACGAGTGGTTGACTGTATCCTCTGCAATATGGCAGTATGATTGACTGGCTTTCTAGGTATCGTGGGATGGCCCCGAAGACCCTGAAAATCCCAAGAATTGGACTTTTGGGCGTAAATGGGCTGCGACGCTTATTGTATCATGCTTCACCCTCATCTCCCCTGTCTCGTCGTCAATGGTGGCACCTGCTCTCACATCAATATCCAAAGAATTTGGCATAACGAACGAGGTGGAGTCGCAGCTCGTGTTGTCTGTCTTCGTCCTAGCATATGCGATCGGGCCTCTATTTTTGGGTCCGCTTTCCGAAATATACGGCCGCGTACCGGTCCTTCAAATTGCGAACTTGGTATATCTGATCTTCAATATTGCATGTGGGGCCAGCAGAAACAAGGGGGAGATGATCGCGTTCCGATTTCTTGCTGGTCTTGGAGGGTCTGCGCCATTGGCGGTACGTCTGCTTGGGGTCGAGATATGCGGCTGTCGTAGGAGCTTGCTGACTCTCTACAGCTTGGTGGTGGCGTCCTCAGCGATTGTTGGCGAGCGGAAGAAAGAGGTCGTGCGATCAGCATCTACAGTCTTGCTCCCCTTCTTGGGCCAGCCATTGGTCCCATAGCAGGTGGCTTCATTACCCAGAACACAACGTGGAGATGGGCTTTTTGGGCCACGTCGATTGCCGATGGGGTCATCCAGATTATGGGGCTCTTCTTCCTCAAGGAAACATATCCACCCACCCTACTTCTCGCGAAAGCGAAAAAGCTTCGAAAAGATACCGGCAATGCAGCTCTTCATACGGAGTTTGAGCATCCTGAACGGACGCTTGCCAACACCATGAAGCGCAGCCTGATCCGCCCATTCAAGCTTTTGGGTACGCAACCAATAGTTCAAGCCCTCGCGATTTATATGGCATATCTTTACGGCCTCATGTATCTCGTTTTGTCCACATTTCCAGGTCTGTGGGAAAACCAGTACCACGAGTCCATTGGCATTGGTGGCCTGAACTACATCTCTCTGGGCGTCGGCTTCTTCCTTGGAACTCAAATCTGCGCTCCAGTAAATGATCGTATCTACCGTCGACTGAAGGCAAAGAATGACAATGTTGGCCGCCCGGAGTTTCGCACGCCTCTAATGATTCCAGGTAGCCTACTCGTTCCCTCTGGCCTCTTTATATACGGCTGGTGTTCACAGTACCACACACATTGGATAGGACCGAATATCGGCGCTGCCCTCTTTGCGGCAGGTGTTATCATCGGCTTCCAATGCATTCAGACATATCTTGTCGACTCCTATACGCGTTTCGCAGCTTCGGCTATCGCGGCGGCGACGGTACTCAGAAGCCTTGCAGGTTTCGGTTTCCCATTGTTTGCTCCTTATATGTACAATGCCTTAAATTATGGCTGGGGAAACAGTCTGTTAGGATTCATCGCTCTTGGATTGGGCATACCAGCACCATTTCTGTTGTGGTTTTTCGGGGAAAAGTTGAGAGAGAGGAGTCCTTTTGCTGCTGGCGGTGATTAGGTGTATTGGCAGAGAGAGGCCTTGGTAGTCTTGGTTGCGGTGAATGCAGTGCATATAGATGGAGTTTCGTGTACATGTATCTAGATACAACAGACATCGAGATCCCTACCAAATTGACAACTTTTAATCTCATCAATGACAAAATTTTGTTAGATGTCCAGGAACGAGCAAAATCAGTCTGACAATAGAACCAGTACCTATTTATTCGAGAATCTAATGAGGATCTTTCAGCCGCATGCTCAGGGTCCAATGCTTCGGGAGTACTTGGACCTTTATGTCTTTATGACATGAGCGTCGTTCTCTCACCGCGCCTGATCTGCTCACGTACCAGAGTCCACCGATCTACCTCCATCACACCACATCTTACATCCCAGTCTACTACCAGTCGCCTCCCCTCCAAGCCCCAAAGCTGTTTCAGTAAGCTCCCACAGCATCAATACCTTGTCAAACGCAGCGTGAGCACCATGGCGGCCGACATCCCCAAAGCAGTGTACAAGCAGCTTGGCAAGAGCGGTCTGAGAGTCTCTGTGCCGATTCTTGGTGCTATGAGCATTGGAGACAAGAGATGGCAGCAATGGGTCACGGAAGAGGATGAAGCGCTACCTTTACTGAAGGCTGCTTACGACCGAGGCTTGAATACGTGGGACACAGCCAATGTGTACAGCAATGGCGCGTCTGAAGAGATCATCGGCAAGGCAATCAAGAAATACAACATCCCTCGCCATAAACTGGTCATTTGCACGAAGTTGTGTGGTACTGTTCGTGAAGGAAATAGCCCAGAGGTGATGGCTCTCAAGGATATCGACAACACGGTCGATTATGTCAACCAGCGAGGACTGTCACGACAGGGAATCTTAGCTGCTGTCAATGCCTCTCTCGCGCGTTTAGACACATCCTACATCGATCTCTTACAAATACACCGCTTCGATAAGACCGTCCCGGTCGAAGAGACTATGAAAGCACTGCACGACCTTGTCGAAAGTGGGAAAGTGCATTACATAGGGGCAAGCTCCATGTGGGCGTATCAATTCGCAACGATGCAATTCGTGGCCGAGAAGAATGGATGGACGAAGTTCGTGTCGATGCAGAACGCCTATAACTTACTCTACCGAGAGGAGGAGAGAGAGATGAATAAGTTCTGCTTGGAGACAGGCGTTGGATTGATACCATGGGGACCGCTGTCTCAAGGTCAGCTCGCTCGCCCATTTCATGTCAACGGCAGCACCACTCGCTCTTCTGGCAAGCCAGCGCTGCCAGAAGCAGACATCTCAATTATCTCCCGAGTAGAGGAGCTTGCCAAAAAGAAAGATTGGAAGATGGGTCATGTAGCGTTGGCGTGGCTCAATTACAAAGGCATCTGTAGTCCTATTTGTGGATTCAGCAGTGTGGCGAGGTTGGATGAAGCGTTGGAGGCTAGGGGAAAGGAATTGACCGCGGAAGAGGTGACGCATCTGGAAGAACCATATACCCCCAAAAATGTCTTCGGCCATGGCTAGCAAGGAATGAATATTTGGCGGTATGGAGTTGCGTATCAAAGTCATTTCTAGCAAGGCCACTTCAGCACTGGCGTGAATAGCAGAGTTGCCTATCGAAAACAGTATGCCGAGTTCCTAAACCCGGACTCATGCAATACCAAGGGGATCAAATATCATCTTTCCAAGAACCAAGCCTTATCCCTCACGCCATCGCCGTTTCCACTACCGTTGAGCTGTTTCTCTGGCCCTCTCTTCGGTTTACGCCGAAAAGCAAGGTTTCGCCATGGCTACAATCGCTGGGTCGAGCTTGCTCTTGCCGATTTTTAACCCTTCCATCTCGCGATTTTCTTCGACCAGGCAGTCATTGATGTTCTACTCCAAGAAGACTTCTAGCCCGCTCGCATGTTCTGCCCTAGATACCTCCACCCTTGCTCTAGTCTCACTTTGGTGACGATGGCCTCGGAAAAATTAAGATGCACGAGAATTCTCGTTTGAACAACAGCATGTGAGTAGATCGTGCCACCATACTTATAATCTCTTCCAAGGTTAACTATGAATCGTGGGCTTAGATGCATAGGGAAGGAGCGATGGCTGGGAATTACCTATCGACTCTAGCCTGATCCCAGGAGGCATCCCGTCTCATTGCGTTGAGCACCATAGATATTATCATAGAATATCTTACTCATTCATCTCTTTCCCGAGGCCTCCCGTTATGGATAACCAGAAGCTAGTAGCAATATGCAGACACGACTTACGATTGGAAGAAGATTACGACATTGCTCGACTAATCAGAGAGGTCAAAATAGTACAAGAGGATTCGAGCGACACCTATGCCAGGCTCACTAGAAAGCACAGAATCAAGGCTCGGGAGATATTGTCCGGGTATATGTTAGCTTGGGAATACGTGGAAGACCTGGACGGCTCAGGTTATGGCCAACGCTTCTGGCTGTGCGTATTTTCGGAATCCAT
This sequence comes from Letharia lupina, assembly GCF_014066315.1. Classification (NCBI taxonomy): domain Eukaryota; kingdom Fungi; phylum Ascomycota; class Lecanoromycetes; order Lecanorales; family Parmeliaceae; genus Letharia; species Letharia lupina. The sequence goes on from NW_023502980.1 coordinate 1,225,036, forward strand.
ATCTCCTCTTCTGAACCAAACCTTGAATCTCGAGACACGCCTTGGCAGTGTTCACTCTCTAGAGTTTCTCAAGGCTCGTTAAACCCCCCCAAACAAGCAAGACTGACCCTGAATCATAATCCAGAGGGAAGTTGTCTCGTCCCGATGCTCTTATCTGGCCTGAGGATAAGAAGAAGTGGTGTGCAATGACAAGCTTTCAGCTCAACATACTGATATATGCTAGGATCCTCGCGGGCGTCGAGAAGATGTTCAACGACTTGCAGGACTATGCAATAATTGACCGGCAGAAGAGGAAATCACGGCCAACACCAGAGATTGATAAAAAAGCGGTAAGTATACGTCGATGAGCAAAATTCCCACATCTGACACCTAGTGCCTGGAGTCTAGGATGCCGGAAATGACCCACCTCCACCAGGTGCACAATCAACATTTGGACCACCAACAAAACATGGTAGTAGAAGGGATAAGCAACCCAAGACTGATGTCACCCTGGTACCATACAACGTGGCTCCTATTGCCCAAGATGCAAAGCCCGGCGAACGAGCCGCCAGCCAGAAGGAGGAGCCAAAGAAAGCAGCCAGCGAGGAGTCCTACGACGTGGATCCCAATACGCGACCAGAAGGAGCCGTCACCGACGAGTCTGGCGAAGAGACACCATCCAGGAAGAGAGCATTAACGCCTCCGTACATCCCAGAAAAGGGTCTTCACCAGACATGGCCAGCTTTCGGGTTCAAGATCGTCAGTAAGGAAGGAGCTCGGGCTTTAAGAAACCGGGCTGTAAAGATCGACGACTCCGAAGAATCAACGTCTAAGACTACTCCCATGACGCCCCGTAGATCCAAGGGCTCGAGGGTGAAGGCGAACCGGAAGCAGGATTCAGCAGAGAAGAACTCCAGCACTGTATCTGCAGAGAGAAGCGAAGAGGAACATATCGATATCGAGGAGCCGAAAAAAACTGGGAAGGGCCGCCTCCCCAGCTTACCAAATTCGCTTTTGACTCGTCGTCAAGCCGCATCGGCGAAAGCAGCTGGCAATGGCAGCCCGAGATCAGAAGATGATTGAGCAAACGGCGAAGCCAGCCTCTCAGCAACCCCGAGTAGCGATGGCCCAGTTGTTCAAAGGTCTCCAAAATCCCTCAGCTAACACCACTAATTTGCAAATGAGAGAGTGAGAAGGGCCCAGAGAGCGTACATCGAGTGGCGCTGCCCGGACGTTATGAAAGAAAACGGTGGACATGGAGGACTAAGAAGTAGGCTTGTGAGTGGTCAAGCAGTCAGCAATGGAATATTGCGTAATGAAAGATTCACTAGATCAAAGGACCCAATGCACTTGTGATCGTGAACTTGCCGGCCGGGTCCCAATTCGTGCCATGTCCGAGACAGTAATTCTTGCACAGCGCAGCAGACGTAGCTACGAATGCTTCCCCTGAGTCCGACAACTCGGCTAATGGCTGCTGCAGGTTCATAGCTGAATGATGGAAGATTAGAAGTGAAATCCTTATAGACACATTAGCAACATCAGCACGAAAGCTAGCCTCCTCGTATAACGTTTCTTCACTATATGCTTCAGGCTTCGATCCGTAGATTGCGCACCATCATCAAGAGGGACCAAACGCATGAAATCGGAGGCCTTCTCCGGACAGACGATTCAATCATCGAGGTTCGAATAGAAGTTCTTCATTGCTCCTGAGCGTACGTAGCTACGGCCGCTGCATAGCAAGATCATCCTTCGTTCTGCCCCTGCTTCTTCACAAAATCCTTCCCTTCTGCCCTCCCCCTCAAATCAATCACCCTACGCTGGATTCGTAGTCGTCCCCCTCGCTCCCTTTGGTGCACCAGTCTGGAACCCATTCTTGAACTTGCGCGGCACCTCCTTCATCGAGCGCATGCGGCCGGTACCGGTGGTCTTTCTTCGCTTGGCTTTCATGCCCCAGTTGTCTGTGGAATACGAGTTAGATATCGGTGCGCAATAGCGGCTGGAGAGGAAGGTAGTAGGTGGGAGTGGATGAAGAGTGAGTGAGATTATTCCGAGGAGATTTCAAGGATGGAGAGAGCGTACATTGGCGGATCTTAGCAGCAGGATAGCCGCATGACGAGCACGTGTGCTTCTGGATGTGAAGAGAGCGGCGACCTGGGACAGATGCGATTAGCAAGGCGTTCGATCCATAAGAGGGCCTCGCAGTTGACGGATGTTTGGGCCTGGGAAGCCAATTTTGCTATGACCAAGGCAGGGGAGATGGACTGAGCTTACCGCAGCGTCTGCACAAAGTGTGAGTCTTGTTATGGCGTTTACCAAAGGACGAGGTACCCTTCGCTATTTGGAGGTCAGTTGCGACCCTTTTTGGCTTGTCCCGGGCTTCTCGAACGCACTCATCTTGGGCTAGGTTGTCTGTTGTACTATATCAGCCATAGAGTGATGGTCGATTGTGAAACGATATACATACCCTCGCGCTGTCAATGTGGTGGTTGTATGGGCGGTCGTGACTGGTAAATTTGAAAGATTGACGTGCGAAAATCTGCCAAGACCTCGCTTGATTGTCATTAGCGCCCGCGATTTAGTCGTACCGGCGCCCGCAGATTACGGACTTACAGAGTCTGTCCCTCGGTCTTCAATTACTTTACTCTTCTCGTTGTCATTTCTTTATCAGATAGACAGCGGTGGAGCTGAATGATGGCAAGTGACTCTGTATTAGCACGAGTTTATATTCATTCATGGATTCTTTCCTTCGACCAAGGCTCCGCTAATGCAATCTACCCAGTCTTCATCCGGCTTCCAGTACCGGACTCGAGACGCTTAAGCACCCCTCTCAAACACCTTCACTCCGCCATCCGAGCCTACATAGTACAGGCATTCCCTCTCCTCTACATCTCCCTCATCTCTCGACTCCTCGGCTCCTTTGCTAATCCTTAGGACACCACTGACATCCTTCGCCACGCCTGTATCGAGTCCCCTCACGCTCAAGATCGATCTCGCCTGATGCGCTAAGCTCATCACGAAAGCTGCGTGAGATATTTCGAGAGGGGTAGTGGGCGATTGAGAAAGGGGCATGTCGGCAGCTGTGGCAATAATAGTGGAGTAGACGTGCTATTTCTCGACACCTCCGTTGAGCGAGTGCATGGAGCCTGTAGATGGAGAAAAGGCGTACCTCTCTAAGTTCACCAATCATATCCAGCATCCCCAGCACCTCCCACCCTGTAGCCGCAAGCAAGAAGTCTAAGCCGTCTAGGATCAGTATAACGTTGCCTCCGCCGGTTGGAGTCTTCTTGCTTCCAATAGCTTTCATGATCGCTTTCTTCACATCGGCTAACCCTCCAGCACCCATGCCTAATCCATTACTCAGAGCATCAATGAGATGCACTCTCTGGAAATCGATGCCCTAAGAGCGTAGGTGCCGATTAGCTCTGGTCCTTTTCGTGCATTCTTCTACCACGTAGATACCACGTAGATACCGAGATAGAGGATGTGCTCACCAGCTTCCGTCCGCTCTCCCTCCACCATGCCCAATCCCTGAGCCAGCTCACCAGCACTATCCTTTGGTCGAAAGGATCACCCTGAGTACCGTGGCAATCATGGCCAGTGCCGTAGCCCTTGCTCTTCAATGTGGCACATACGAACCGCAAGACCAGCCAATTTGTTGTGGCGCCGAGGGTCGAGGTGAGAAGCGTGAGAGAGGTGCAAGGTTGGGCGGAGAGATTGGGAGATAGCAAAGGGGGAATCAGTGGCTGCGATGGCATCTAGGGCGGCTCAGCGGACGATGAAAGGCGTGCACGAGTCATTATTTTTGGGTACGATCGGGAAATATCGGGGTTTGTTTTTGTTGGCAAGAGAGGGACAAATTCGGCTACATTGAATCGTTAATCAGAGCATCATGTTAATCTACGGTGTACAACCATCACATTTCTACGCAACTAGAGTCATTCGAATGATTTAACGGGTTCTTGATTTTTGAAGTCTTTCTTGGAAAAACACTCGATGCGTTAAGCAGCTAGGAAAGTAATGCGTGAAACGTAATGGTCCGTTCGTAACGGATGTGTCTTCATTCTGGATTGCGATTGGAAGCGTTGTGCTCCTCGGTAGGCTTGATGACATGAAACAAACAGGTCGTAAAGCTATCCTCCACAGAAGATGATCGATGTTACGATATCGAGACCTTGATTCAAGCCGACCATCGTACTGTTACACGTCAGTGTGTGTACCCAAAAGATAGTGAAAAATGGGGCACATACCCTGAAAATGCACCCCTCCTCAATTCATTCTCTCTCTCACGATCCCGGTACCGCGTCATCTTCGGCAATCGTTGCCAACTGGTCAAGCAAGTTACCTTTGGTATCAATAGACACAATCACTTCGTCTGACTCAGCGTCGCTGTCACTGGAATAGCCCACCTCATTGTTAGCTTCGTGATTGTTCTCCTCCTCTTTCATGGTTCTCTCCTTTTCCTCATCCCTTTCCACCTCATCGCTAAGGTCGACCGTTGACAGCTGACTTGTCTTAACTGCCTGCTCTTCTGCTCTGCCAAAGAACACATCCTCAAGAGCTTTTTTCTTCTCTTTGTGGAAAGATTTCAACTTCCGGTCTTCTGGCTCGTCCGAGGGAGCGGACAGACCCATCATCAGATCAGTCAACAGTCGTAGATTGGATCCTTCAGGTATGGTGCAATCAGACTCGATACTGAGATCCTTGTCATCCCCCAAGATTCCTCCAAAAAACGCCTCGTTGAGCGCAGCAGTCTGCTCCTCTCCGGCTAGCCGTGCTACTTCTATCCTCCCTTGACTGTCCAAGGGTCTTTCTGATCCACGGAGATGGCTAACTGACCTAGCCGTAGACTTGAAGTTGCCCTCCACTGATGCTTCAGGATTGTAATAATGGTCATCATGAAACTTCCGAGCCAGAAGCTCCGGTGAGCTCGAAGACGAAAAATCAATCAAGCCCTCGTTCGCCGAAGAGCCGTGTTCCACGCTCGAGCCCATTGATGAGTTGAATGACTTAGCGCTAATTGAACTAGAGGGTATATATTCCGCCGCGGTAGGCCTGTCACGTTCGTAAGACTCTCTGGACCTTCCGAAGAGCTCAAGCAATACTCCAGGATGTGTAGTGTCCTCTGAGGTCTCCAAATAGTCGCTCGAATCTAACATACTAGGACCAACACGACTCGGCTTTGGTTGAGGTGCCTTGATCTCATCCGGTGGGACTGCGGCCTTCGAGCCGATTTCTCCTCGCACGGAAATTGGACCCTCGGCCTCAGAAGTATTGCTCTTTGCAATCTTGCCAAGGACGTCCTGGAACAGCCATGGAAAACTCATCAAAGGCATGGCAGATGCAGTCATCTCTCGTAGGGGTCTCGATTGGCCGCCAACGAGCTGAACGCGATGGCATTCTTCGACAGCTGCGGTCACTTCTCCGGCCGTGACTTCATACATGGCTGCAGCGAATGGACCGATATGCTTGTAGTCTTTTCCTCCGGCACGCTCATGGCATATAAGTCGAAACTGGTCTTTGAGTGCCATGGAGATCTCTCCAATCTGCTCATGGTATTTAAAGGCATTGTTTGTACTCGAGTGCTGCAACACGAAGGTTGACCAGACCTCAAACTCGGTTTTGATCTCCTGCTGCGCCATGATGCGACGCATGTGCGCATCGTACTCGTCTTTGATCTCACGCGCACTCTGGAGGATGTTCTCATCGAGTCTGTATGCTCGTAAGATTCGCGGGTCGAAAGGCGCAGTGAACGCAGGAACAAAATCTATGCGTTCAACTTGATCGTAAAGTTGTCCCAGCACCTTTTTCGATGTGTAGATCTGATGCTGTTTTTTGCCGACCTTCTCCATAAAATGAGGCCATTTCAGAGGCTCTAGGTCGCGGGTCAACTGAGCTGGTTGACCAGTCTTGACGTAATCCACAGCCATAGAATGAAGATTGGCAAGCTCCAGGCCTAATCGATAGTCAGCAATGTAGAAGATAGATACACTCGCAAAACATACATCTCGCTTCCTTCACGCCTTCTTCCAAATAGTCGGCATTTGCGGTATGGGCATGCGCTATTCGCGCCAAGGTATCATTTTTCATGTAAGTCACAAAAAAGGTCGTCAGATCGTCGATCCCAATGTTCTCGTTGGGCTGTTCCATAGGAGGTCGAGAATAGTCCATGGCCTCATGGTTCCACTCACTAGGCAACAAGTCCTGGTCCCAAATGACGAGGAAATCGTCTCCATCTAGATCGCCCCCAGAACACATTCCCGCAACATCTCTGTCACCCGTTTGAGGCAGAACTACTACGTCTTTCAGATGGTGAAGCTGTGGAACGTCCACACCGCAGACAACTCGAACATCTCCTGGATGGAGAGAAGGGTTCCGAGCGAGCAGCATTGGTCCGAGCATGACTTCAGGTCTTCCGTCAGAGTTTTTGGAGATTTGAGCAAAAACCTGTGGTACATGTCTGGCCTTTTCATCGTTGGAAGCGTCTGCTGAGAGTTTTGGACTATCGTTGAAGTGGCCTCGAAGAGTTGCCGTTTCGTCCACACAGCCCAAAAGGAGAGCGCCGGAACCGATCGTTATCCGCGCCTTCTCTTTCAGATATTTGATGGACCATGCTCGCCACAACTGTAACAGAGAAGTCACGAACGGTTCTCTCGTCTTCTGAAAACCGTCCAATACCATGCTCGCGACAGTCAGCGTCATTTGATTATGATCGATTTCTTTTTGCAAGATAGCCAATGCCATTGTCTCGTCAGTCATAGCCCGCTCGAGTCGTGACAACTGCGTTTGCAGCTTTCGAGCAAACACTTGATCCGGGACCCCCAAAGCAGATAGAATCAATATAAGTTGGCGATTCAGATTGGCGAAAACGTATTGAGACCATCGGATTATCTCCAAGTTCTCGTCCATCGCAGGGAATTTGTACTGGCTCTTGCGAATATGAATTTGCCTTCCAACAGAGTCCGGGGAAATGGCGAGCACGCCCTTACAGCCGCCAACACGAATCTGGAACACACTTGGCGGATCTTGGGAGTGTTGGAGTATACCCAATTCTGACGCCGCAAGATGAGCAAGGAATGGAGAAATTCTACCCACGCCGTCCGTGAAATTGTGTCCGTTGCGTCTGATGTCCGGGATCTCAACCATAGTAGCCCGTGCACCGTGTATTGCCCGTGTAGTCGAAAAGCATTGGCCAAGTCGAGAAGTATAGAGCGCCACGGTCTTGATCTCTCTGAACATTCCCATCCATTGTCGAATCTTCTCTGTAGTCAAATTTGGCAGGGGAGCGAAAAAGTATGCTCCATGTTCTCGAAATTGAGAATTGCCACAAGCTAGAAACTCGTATGTACGATCGCCAATTCTGATACCGTTGGTCAATACTCTCTTAACGCGGGTAAACACTTCGTTCATCGTATCCTTATGGGTTGGATGTATCTTGCCCTGTCCCGATAAGTTTCGTCCACTGCAGCGTTGAGAAAACGTACCTCTGTTTTCTCCTCCGTGAATCGGACACGAAGAAATCGGTCAGCGTATTGGGAATATTGGCGTATTACACGATTTGAAGTCTCCGCAACTGGCGTTAGGAAATGAACAGTCGTTGGTGTAACCGTTGCAGAACGGACATAGGCGCAGTAAGATGGAATTTTGGTTCTGGAAAGCGAAGCCTTGCCATTTATTGCCTGTAGCAACAACATCGGATCGTAGATACGATTCCCATGATTAGCAATGTACTCGAGAAGGTCCTGAGCTTGTTCGACGTTCATGTTCATGAGTGTCGTAATGAAGTGTTCGCTCAGATTGTGCTCGTTCAGAAATCCTTGTGAGAAGCAGACCTCGAGTTGATAGCGGGCTTCAAACGCCATCCGTGGCTTGTTGGCATGGATCATCTCCTCCAAGCCGGTTCCTTTGTTGCTTCGTTTCTTAAGTGGTAGGTCGATGAGCTTCCAGACTGGGGCGTCGCGTTTCGAAGTGATGTAGAAATTAGGGAAAGGTACAATCTCAATATTATAGTCGCGTAACGCTTCACGCATTTGGTCGAACTGTGGTAGACCATTCTCCGGACTATTGAAAACCAAATGATAGGTCGTCCAGCGTCCTTCCATAGGTCAGTCACGGGGTCTTGTGCAAAGGATTAATGCTTACCAAGGTCGATAATCGGATTTGTCTTCTTCCAAGTCAGGGAAGACTTCTTCAGATCATTGGGTACGTATACAAGATCAGTTTGACGATACCACGCATCGTTGTCGCCCCATGTCACTGCTTGATCATCGTGACTCTTCGAAGGATCCAGCTGCTTGAAATACTTTGGTGGTGTCTCCATGGAGATGAGAAGGATCAATTTGTGTCCTTGTCCCTCTATTCGGTGAATCACCTTCAACTGGGTGAAAGGAATCCGAAATTGGAAGAGCTCTGTCCTATCGTACTTGCCTCTTCGCATGTTTGGGTTGTTAGAAGTCGCTCGTGGGTCCACAATGTGCATCGGGAACTCGACCGAGATCTCCTTGTGGAACATATTCATGCAAAACTTAATCCCAGTCTCTCTAGTTGGCAGCACTCTACGCATGTTCATCATCGTTATCTGATCGAACATAGTGCCAAAATCCAAGGACTCAGCATACATGGTCTGAGAGATGTTAGTTGTCGTAGAATCACTGGAATACAAGCAGCATACCATGGTCTCCGGGTATTTGCTCTTCGACTGGACTGGAAGAACCGATTGTTGGCGAGTCTCGTTATATACCCTAACAGATATTGTACGACCCCCAGCAAGCTGTATCGAATACTTTCCACGCTTCCAGAAAGCCTTGGCTGGTGGTGGACTACCACCTCGTCAGTTATTGCGATGGCGCGGACATGAACGATATGTGGAAGCGTACCTGAACTTCACTTTGGCTCCGCCATCTCGATGGCCTTTCGCATTTTGGTAAAGCCGAATGTGCGCAATGTGGCCTTCATGCCTGAAAGCTGTCCATAGATCACGAGTTGTGGCGCTGTCTGGAAGGTCGCAGACCTTGATGAATATGTATTCCCCAAGAGCCCAATCATTCTGGATCCTATGGTCACGACGCGTCATCACGGATGAAAGGTGTGAGAAGTCATTCGGAAGTCGTGGCAGTGGATGCTGGACGATGCTATTGGGCCGACCGTGCGAGGATGATTGATTGTAGACACCATTGGTTATGGTGCTGAAGGGGGTTGGATTCTGGGCATACAGAGACTGTGATGGGAGCAGACCCACGGGCTGAGGTGTAGCTTTTTGATGTGCCGATGTCTGGAAAGTCGAGCTCGTGCTGCTGGAAGAGATTGAGACACCCAATCCATTGAGCAGAGGGGTAGATGGTTTGGTCGACATGTCGCTTGTCTGGTTTCCTGCTTCGAGGGCTTCGGATGCTGCTTTAGCTTCTTGCTGCTTGGCGGCTTTTTCTAGCAGGAATCTACGCCTCGCTGCTTTGATGCCTCGGTTGGCTCCACGTCTTCGTGGGCCGCCTGAAGATGAAGCTTCGAATGACTTCTTCACATTCTGTATATGCTGTGATGGAGGTAGATTTACTCTGGTGGGGTGGTGATCGAAGTAGCAAGAGGGGGAAGAGGTTGAATTGAGTGAGGAGGATTGTTGTTGTTGATCCGAGTCTGAATCCGTCATTGAGTCTTTAGCGTCTTTTCCTAGCGGCTTTCTCTGGTCTATGTCGGGAAGTCGCACTGCAGTGTTTTCATCCTCGGAGTCCGAGGAAACACAAGCTCGAGGTAGTGATAGTTCGACTGGGCCATCGATGTTACTTCTGCCACCAATCACCGAACCAATGCTGTTCATAGCTTCAGATAACGCCATATTGCCGCCCAGCACGTAGGTGTATCTGACTCTACAGCCCAAGATCAAGAGAGTGTCTGAAGCGACGATAGAGTTCTATGAGTAGAAAGCGATGAAGGAGGTTATAAAAAGAAGTGGTGAAGGCGGTTGCGAAGAGAAAGGCGGAGCAGCTGTTTTAGCTTGAAACGAGGGTAATGAAAACAGTATTGAAGGGCAAGAGTGATGTTAACGGCAAATGCCGTGCTTATCTCCGTATCCTCAATGACTGCCCTTGAACACCAATGCTCGCTTGAGGACCAGTGGCTCGATCTGTCGGTGTTGATGTGAAGAGGTGGAAGGAGTCTTTGAGGCGAATTGGGAATGGCAGAAGATCTGATCTTGATCTTGGTCAATGCAAGCAGAAACCTTTGATCATTGCAAGTACTCGATACGCATAAAGTCTAAACCGAATCAAGTCTAACAGTCTGGAGTCCTAGCAGTCCTGTGTGGCCTTTTCCACCAGAAGGCTTCGCATTGGAATTGCTGAGGAATCAGTGTAGTAGGCGGCGTGTGGGAAGGATGGTCAAATGGACGATGAGGGCAATAGAAATACATCAGGAAGCTCACCGCCAGGGATCAGAGATTCACTAGAGGAAGTGAAGGCTTGGAGGTCCCTTCTACCATGGTGTTGAGAGGTCTTCACAGTCTTCAGTCTTCACACTCCTGCCAGTCTTTACAGCCTTCACATTCATTCCTAGTCTTCAAAGGTAATTGAGAGCTTTACAGAATGAACAAATCTCTTCCACGGAGTGAGCGACTATGTCGTGGCAGGCTGGTTTGTTAGCAAATATGGTAGGAAAGGCAAACAAAGGATTCCTTCAATCACGGACATTTTTCTTAGGCGCAGGAACCCGCTATGCCACTCAAGACCCAATCGGAAACACTGGGCGACCCTCAAACACAGCCTTGGCAAGCACCAATCACAAAACCATTTGACACACCATCGAATGTGAAAGGTCAAAAGGCCATACAGAACCACTCCGTTATAAATGGATGCGGATCCGGTTTCAGCAATCTCATCAACAAGATGTGGAACGAGACCAAAGGTCAGTAGCACCGGCCGGTGGCTGCTGCACCCAGTGAATCCAAGTAGCGCACCTCAATGTTCGATGCAGTTCAGGTTCTAAGTGCTACATCATCGTATCAGAACTCCGTGGTCGTCTCATCGTATTCGTGTCTCGGCAGTTTGCTGCGCAGCGCAGGAATCTGTTCTTGTTCGGTGCTTGTGAAAATGTCCCCTCCGCCAAAGGACTCTTCCTCAGAGTCAAGATCCGGAGATACTTGGTCATTTTCTGTGGGTATTTCCCCAGCGCCGTCGGTTTTTGGGGTATAATGTTCTCGAGATTTTGGATTCTTTAATGCTAAAAGACCCGGACTCTGCGTTGATCCGAGGTCACCCAGTGGGACTCTACCAACTCTCATAACGCTGCGCTGGTGCTCTTTCGATGTAATAATAGACTTCGAAGTTTTCGTTGCACGGGTTGTCGGAGTCCTAGAGTCCTGGTGTCTCTTGATGCGCTTAGGTGCTCTGCTGGAAGCGCTGGAGTTGGGTGAATGCAGTGATTCGGCGGCTGTCAGATCTGGACTATTCGCACCAGACGAGGGTAGATCACGCTCGTCATGCCCTAGAGTCCTCAACTCTGCCCCATGAGATGATGTTTGGCGCTTGGTGGTTCCCATAAGGGACATAAGGCGACCGCTTAGCTCCTGAGCTTCTGCAAACTCTCTAGCCCGCTCCTGTCAAAAATTCCAGGATTAGCATTTCTTGTTTCAGACTTGGATGTCTGTACACTCCTGAGTCATGTCTCACGGCTCCAAATTAGGCGCCATGAGTGCAGTATAGATTCCAAAAATACATACCTCGCGCTCTTTGCGAAGTTTGCTAACCTTGCTCTGTAGGCCAGCGATCGTCGCCGCATTCTGCTCGCTGGCTGCTGCAGCCCTCCTGTGCGCCACCTCAAGCTCGCTTTGCCATTTGTCATTCGAAGATCGATTAGACTCGTCTAAGCGCTCAAATTCTGCGTCTTTGGCAGATACGTACGTCTCGTGCTGCAATCGCAGTTCGGATGTGTCAACTTCCACGTTACGAAGTTGAACCTGCAAGGCTGATATCAGTGACTCGTTCCGGTCAGATGCTTCGTTCACCGCAACAATAGTACTATTCAGCTCTTCAATGAGGGCCTCGTTGTTGCTGATCTTCGCGGTATTGCGGGCATCTTGTTCTTTTGTTTGATTCAATTCATGTTGAAGATCCTGGACACGGCGTTCCGAGGCGGAAATAGCATTGTTCAATGTTTCGATGTGTGTCTCCCTGTTGTTCAATTTCTCGGCATTCTTGGCATCCAGCTCTCTCATACGGTTTATTTCATATTCAAGGGAATTGACATGATTCTCAGTGCTGGCAAGCTTCAAGCATTGCTCCTCAAAAACCTCATCTTTTCCCGTCATCGTAGCTAGGCACGCGAGGTCTTGTTGCCTAGCGCTTTCGATGGCAGCTTGTGCTGCCCGTTCAGCTTCGATCTTGGCATGGTCGAACTCCTGATGGATATTGTCGAGACTTGTCCCTAAATCTTTCAATCGTCTCTCGGTCGCCTCAACCTGATTGGCGAGACAATCTCTTTCAGTCTCTAGGGCGCTGAGGGTTGATTGGCGGTTTCGTGCCTGAAATTCCAATCCAGCGTTCTTTCGCTCCGAGCTTTCCAGCCTTGCTTGAAGGTCACGAGAATTTGATTGTTCCTCCCGAAGAGGACGCTCACTTTCGTTACACCGAAGCTCAAGGTCCCTACAGATCTCACCGACCATTCTGATAACACCCTCATAACGACAATCTACGTCTCTTGACATTTCTCGTATAAGGCCGTCTCTCCAATTAAGGCTAACGGAGTCCACACGCGGCGTACTGACAGCCTCGAACAAGGATATCTTGGGCGTTGTGAGGTTCATCGATCTGCGTTGATTACACTCCACAGAGGCGGGCTGAGTAGAAGAATGAAAGAACTGTTTCTCAAGCAGCAACTCCATAATGGATGCATCGAAATTACCTCCACATTTTGATGCGTATAGTGCAGATTTCAGAAGCATAACCGCAAGACTTTGGTGGAGTCGTGCTTGGGCTTCACTGTAAGATATCGGGCAGACGTCTATGGTACTGTGGCCATGAACGAATCCCAAGCGCATGGTTCCTTGCACTTGAGAGGCGTATTGAAGGACCATGTCCGAGACCGCGTTGCTCGAAATGGACTGCAAGACTGCTTTGAGTAGCTTCGATGACGTGGAAATGCTTTCCGTAAAGACAGAGATCAACCGTAAGGCATTGTCAATTTTCGTCAATGACTCCCTGCATGGATGCCACTTATCACACGCCAACACCAATAGCGACTCCAGAAGTTCACGTATAGAGGCGTCTTCGAGTAAGACCTGCATCTACTTAGCCACAGCCTGCTTTTCTTGTGCTATGAATGGTCTTACGATGCACTGTCCGATCGCACTGGCAGATAGATTGTCCGTTTCGGATGCGAGAAGGTGTTTTTTGAGATTCGGAATGACTTCCGGAGGCAACGATTCCCCAGCAGACAGAACAACAAGGAAGTTCAGTGCCTAGGCAGATGTTAGTTCCTAAGAAACCGAGCACCTCCCTTTATACATACCTCGCATTGCACTCTCGCTTCGACCCCAGACGTAAGGATCTTCTCATACAACTTCTTGGTTTTCCTGGTGTTGGCAGCTAGCCAGGAGCTTTTCTCTTTCTTGTCAAAAGCATCCACAATCTCTCTTGAAAGCTTCAAACTTTCGACAATCTCTTGTGTACTCAATGGGCAGTGTCGAGAGAATGCTGTGATGGCTTTGAGGACTACCAAGTCAAGCGTTTTCGGGGCTCGTCTCGATGAGAAGAACTTTCGAGCGGGAAGAAATCTATCTGCAGATTCGGGTCGAACTTCGCCGCTCGGCGAGGATTGGATACTCGGCTGAGACTTCTCCATGCCACTTGACCTGGAAGCGATTTTTGCCAAAATGGCCAAACATAGTAGACTGGCCAGATGATTGTCCGAGTCAAGATTGGTCAGCACCTCAACCATTTGACTTTGAAAGCTGGAGAGAACATCGAAAGGCAAGATATCCAGATAGCTGGATTCTAGCCCTGATAGTAGCAGGTAGATTGGTCTGATAGTTTCAGGGGAAAGCGATTGGGTGGCCTTCTCCAGGCATTTCATGAGAAAGATAGGAACCTTCGAGGGAATTGGGAGTTCTGACGATGTAGAGAGCAAAGCAACGCAGGTGGCCGCATACTGTATTTCCGTCAGTACTCCGTTGGCGACACATAGGGTAATCTCGGTTGAGTACCTTATCGAAGCCTGAGTTCGAGTCTATGGCGTTTGTGGAAAGGGTCTCGAAAAGCATTGGCTTCTGCTGCAAGGCAGCGTTTCGGAAGGAAGGAATAGACGCTTGAAAAGATTAGTGAGCAAGTGGCATCTTACTGCTTTTCTGATCATACCTAAAACCGTCAAGACATCTATAGTGAAAGGCCATAGCTCAAGACCTTCTAAGACTACGACTTTATGATTTCGGAGTCAGCATTACTCTTTCGGGAGGAATGTGGAATCACGAGACAAGTCTGCCGACACACAGGACAGCGTGAATTGGGAAGAATTGCCTGGGAAATCATAACGTACTGGCCAAGTAGTCTTCAGGTTTTCAGAGTCAGTATCTCTTCATTGTATCTCGGAACACAAATTGGGGCACGGATTAGGAAGGGAGGTATTGCTCCGAAATGTAGACGTACCAATCTGACAAGGATTTCCTCGGGCCCACAGTTGCAGAATGCCAACATCAACAATTTGCAGAATGTCATGGAGCTTCTGCTTTCGGGCGTCAGCTTCTCTTATCATTTCACAATTGCGTAAAACGCTCGTAGGACAGAAAGAGGAACGAGAGATCCTTCCTTTCCCCCATCCTTGATCTTAGGTACCTTCAAGCTAGGAGTATACGGGCAATTCGTTATGCGATGCACTTCCACACGTAATTCTTCCATCATGCACGGATTGTCCATCTTCTGATGAACTGTGAAGGCCAAGACAATTCGTGTTCAAAGGTTGGAGGCCTTTTCTCCGGATTTCTTGCCCTGGTTGCCCATCGCAACGACGTTTGGGACGGGAGGCTAGCCCGGACGAATCCATCTCTTGAATCAAAAGCCTTGGGGGCCTGGCACGTCCCTTCGAAGTAGCTGTACTAGTGCACTGCTTTGCTTCCCTTGGACTATGGCTACTTAAGTTCAAAGGTTCGAGGATTGCAGGATCTCTTTAACACGGGGGCGATGAAAGCGGGAACTAGCCCTCTCTTGACTTGCTGCATCTGCCCTTCATTTAAATATTTTGTCTTCCACTGCTCCTATAAGATAACATGACAAACCAGAATACTGTCATCTACTCATGATGATAGACTAAGTTCATAGATGATAGCCCGAGGCCTTTTTTTCCCTGTACAGTGGGGCAACCTGTGGTGGGAGAAGGGGTTGTTGGAAGTACAGAATCAGCTCGTACAGAAAGTTTTTTGTGTCTGGAAATTGTGCATGTTGAAGGTCGATACAGCTACTCTGGTAAAATTTTATGTTCCGCTCTTCGCTTATTCAAAAGAGCTCGACTCAATCGAATGGAAACATGGGCCTCGTAGCCATATCCTCCCACGCCAAAGGAGCCAAAGTGAGATTCTCATCCCAATCCCAGTCATTGTGTAAAATCGAATTCGAGAGTCTATGGTCTTCCTCTTCTGTATGGGAAGCTGGTACGGTTTTAGAGCCTGTCTTATCTCGCGCGCCCCCATCGCTTTCCTCATTCGCTGGCTCATTCGGATCATCCACCGTCTTCCTTGTCCGTGTTGAGCTCTTTGCATGCTTTTTTTTCTTCGGAGATGTTTGGTTTTCCTTGGGTGAGGCTGTTGAATCCTGCTGCTTATACAGGCCAGGGAATCGCAGGCGGAACCGATCCCGTATCTGGCCACATGATCTTTGGTCGAAATTCAATGCGGGATCCTTGAGCATGAGATTCCATTGAAATCCATACAATTGGAAGCCTTTTTCAAGCTCGGTATCTTCCTGCTCTGTCCAGAGACGTTTTGGAGCTCTTAGTGGAGACTTCTTCGCAGTCCCTTTGGTCGCAAATTTGTAGCCAGAGGGTGCTTCTGGCACAGGGTTAGGTGTTGATACTATGAGGTAAGTTTCTTTTGTGGCCAAGCGTACCTTGGTCGTCGTCTGGAGGCTCTGGCATTGCTCTAGTCCACTTGTGCCGTGCGTTCGGGGGGAACACGACGCGGAACCTGAGAAAGATTGATCAGCCGCTGAGTGGGACAGCTAGCAATAGGATGTCATATACCGATCCTTGAGATCCATGTTTGTTCTGCCTTCACGGAAATGCAATTCCGGGTGGTTAAGGATACTTTTCCATCTTCCCATCCCATAGATTGCGACACCTTTGACCAATTGGTCAGTCTCTTCTTCCGTCCACGCTGTCCGTTCTCGAGTATAGATTCTTTTGGCGGTACAACTGCCAGTAGAGCGCACCCTTGGCTTCCTCTTTCTAGCAGGTGGACGCCCGGGATCTTTGGTCTGGTTTGGAAATTGCCCAGCACCAGAATGATATTTATCATGCTCTTCTTGAACTGCATTTGGCGTAATTGGAGGGAATAGTGCTGCACTTGGAGGTGGTTCATGCAGCTCGTTGAGGACCGAGATCGGCTGGAACGGACGCGGTTTATCTTCTCTCAATTTTGTCTGAGGTCGAGGCAGCTGAACGAAGTCGGCAATTTGTTCATGGTCGTAGAGCTTCTGTTTCTTCCGGGGCCGCTCTTTCGGATGCTCCGTCTCTTGTGCTTCAGGGAGTGCAGCAGGCTTGGCTGTGATGGATGCTTCGAGCTCATTGTGTTCCGGCGCCCCCAGAGGTTTCGCTTGCGCAAGTGCTCTTTGTCTACCAGTGAGCTTGTTCGCTTCGTTATCGATGTTGACGCGCGCATTAGGCTCCAACGGAGAAGGTCTTCGCGAAATAATCGAGAGTGGGGGGAAAGGGTCTTGTAGGGGAGGAATCCGTAGAGAGGGACGGGTTTGGAAATCATCAAACATATCATCGAACATTGGAATATTCATAACGAAGTCACAGATGGTCTGGAAGCATTGCCCCCAGAGACTCCACGCGGAATCACGTGATGCAGCAATTTGAGCAGAAGTAGAATTTTCGATCAGTGGTGGTGATGCCTTGCAGCGCCAGGATGCTCGGCCCCGCCAAATGGCAGCCGGGGCGGAATCGTTCCGCTCGGCATCGACAATGCTGTTGATGCACAGTGTCGATGCTTGTGATGTCGCCCGCCAGCTTCAGCTACCGTACTCGAGGGACCTCCAAATTCACATCCTCTGCGACTCTCCTCTTTGAGCCTCAGCCGATCTGCAGCAAACATGGCTACCATTCGTACGTCTACATTTCCGAGCGATTCCTTCCTACATCTGCACTCCGATGTTTCAACAGAATCGTACTCATCGACCTTGTCTTGTGACTTCTTTTACACCTTAAAGAAGGAATCCTGACTCCGAGAGCTTGAAGTGCCTCCGATTCCCCGCTTCATCTTCACGGTATTCGAGCCCATCGCCCTTCTCGCTGGCTACCTCTCCCCAATGCTTGATACAACCAGCTTCGTCAATTCTCAACTTCCCGCAACCTCAGTCACCACCGTATTGCCGACAGCGACAAACCGCGTCCTGGCCCTTGTATGTATTTCCGGAGTCCGTCTTTCCTCCATTGGACCAAGTCTTGAGTCTGGAAACATGTCTTGGGAGTTTCTACTCTGTAGACATATTCCAAGGCGCAATGCAAAGTTCTCGAATAAGCAGTACTGACTCCGAAATTAAAATTAGCAACTGGGTAATGTATACGGACTTCTTGCTATGGTTGGTGTTGGCATTCTTTACGCCACAACAGAAGCAAAAGTCGTGCGCAACTTTCTGCTTGCCTGCGCCATTGCCGACGTAGGCCACCTGTACGTTACGTATGCAGTAATGTACGTATTTTTGACGTTTATGTTGCATTCTTTAGACTAAATCTTGATTCTTGAGAGATATCTGGGAAGTTTCTACCCTTTTGGACATGTTCGAAGTCTTGATATACCCTCTATGAAATGCAATACTGACTCTGAAATTATAATTCAGGGGTTACATGGACTTCATAGATGTGCAAGGATGGAACTCAATGGCGTGGGGCAATATTGGGGTTACGCTTGGGCTTTTTCTGACCAGGGTACTGTACTTGACGGGTTTTTTGGGGCAGGATAAAGTGGTCAATAGCACGAAGAAGACAATCAAGAAAAATATATAGGAACGGGTAGCCATTACCTTGACGAATGTGGTTGCAGACATAGGCGAATTAAGCGGGAATGTCTATGTAGGTTGAAGGTATGCCGCCATTAGAGGCTAGGATGATGCCCTTGTTGTTACGCCGTCGTCCAGCGTAAAAGCACGGCAATACTCGAACGCAGTTTGAATCTTCTGTAAAGCTAGAGTCTAAGATCTGAAGCCAAGCTGGTTGTGCCAGGCTATTCCTCGCTTCGACATCCTACGATGTCCTCCGTAACCTAGTGACCTGCAATTGCATATGCACGACGACGATCCCTCTCCTCTGCAATTGATAGCTATTCACAATCAGCATGTTGTCACGTGATTGCGTAGAACAGCTCCACCACTGTCGTACCTTAACTCCTTTACCCTTAGGCAGACTGATCCATGGCTTCTCGTTGCCAATGACAAAAACATTAGTTTCCCGAGTAGCAAAGGAATTGTCTATGGCATCCTTGATGTGCACAATGTTGAAGCCTCCATCGTGACGCTCGCGATGTGTGATCACACCAATACGGCCCATGTTACGACCACCTGTTGCCATTGCAATAACACCAGTATCAAAGCGAATGAAGTCGCTGATTTTGCCTGTCGATAGATCGATCTTGACTGTGTCATTCACTTTGATAGCAGGGTCCGGATAGCGAATCCTACAGTATGACTTCCAGTCAGCCCCTCAATTAGGAATGCCACCAAAACTTGGTCCAACGACTGAAAGAGTGCAACAAACTCACGTTCGTGCATCATGCGTAACCAAGAATGGGATTCCACCCTTGCCTAATTGCACCCTCTTGACCTTTGCCAGCTTGTATTCCGCCTCTTCAGTGGTAATGCGGTGGACTGTGAAACGACCCTTTGTGTCGTAGACAAGTCGGAAGTTCTCGCCAGTCTTCTCGATAGAGATGACGTCCATGAAGCCGGCGGGATACGTGGTGTCGGTGCGAACCTTGCCGTCGACTTTGATGAGGCGTTGCATGACGATGGCCTTGGTTTCGCGGGAGTTGAGAGCATACTTCAGTCTGGAAGAAGTTAGTAAGGTCTGCTTGGTTTGGACAAAAGCTGTTCAAGCTCACCGGTTACGGATGAAGACAATGAGTGGCATGCAATCTCGGAGCTTGTGAGGACCTGGCGATGGGCGAGGCGCATAGGCACCAGACAGTTTGTCCAGAAGCCAGTGCGATGGCGCGCTGAGACGCTTCTGATGCTTCTTCCTACAGTGATTTTAGCCAGAGTCTTCTGAGTAACCGTCAATGATGACGAAAATGCTGTACTTACGGTCCGCGACCCATGATGGCGATATCACTGAGTCGACGTTGTAGAGACTTGGGCGGAGGTTAGTTCGTTTGATCACGATTTTTGTGGTCTCCAGGCGAAGTGGTGGGGCCGCTTAAGCGAGCCTTGGCGCCAAGATTCTAAGGCTTCGCGGTAATCTGTCAAGTAGCGAGCGCCAAGCGCCTTCATTCTCACGTCGATTTAGGACGTCAACGGATAATCATTTGTTATTCGTGATTGAGATTGCTCACTGAAAGTGTTAGAAAATTCAGCATCTTCCTCAATGATGCTGGATTGTTTGAATTTCTGAGAATCTTTAGCCCTTTCAATGCCTTCTTTTCTGACACCTTGCCTGCCTCTTTCCATGGAATACAGTATCTGAGCTTGGCACACCTAAGCCTACAAGCTATGGGCTTAATGGCAAGGCAGACGGTCTTCGTGAAAAGAAAAGCAAGAAACAGATTCAGTCCTTATCATTCAATATCTAGTATTGATGAGTTGCTTCTAATAGCAACCACGCTCATGCTTTCCTACCTAGGGATCCACGGAGAATAATCCCACTCATGAATAGCCAGCCACTCGCCAACGTCCTCATCTACACGGAGTACACCTCTTGTCTTCAGCTGACACCCAATCTCCGACCGAATCTGATGGTTACATGCGCTTTCCCATAACCATTCGACGCAGAACCTAAGTTTTAGACCGTAAACGCCCTTGTACCGAATACTCCACGTATGAAATGGAAGCCGCCCTATTCCTCTGCCTCGCCGGATAGCAACGTGCGCCTAGTGATCCCCAGCATAGCCTTCGTAGTGGCATTGTCGTTCCCTAATTATGCTGTGACTTGAACCGCCAAGGCGTTCTGGCGTGCAACAGCGCAAGCATAGGTATCGTCGACCGGCGACATCGTGAAGCGGGCCTCGCCCATAAAGACTGAAACCAGTCCGAGCTCTTTTTCCTACGCTCGAGCTTCTTTCATCGGCTGAAGCTGCGCTGCGAATAAAGGTTATCGTTTTTCTCGTCTTCGAGCTCGGCACGGACTCGATCCAGTCGCTACTCTAGCTTCTTGATTCGTCGCAACGCCGAAATGACTGGGAGAGACTTTTAGTAAAACATATGGCTGTTGCCTGTCAAACTGGGAAGACTTACGCAGCTCCTCTCTTTCATTATCAACGTTCTCCTGAACTACCTTCGTATGTTCCGGTTCCTCGTTTCCCTTATCATCATTCTCCTGAACCTGCCTCAACAGTGCCTGCGCAACCCGCCGTAGAATGTCTCGCTAGCTGCGCAGACGTCTGATCGTGTGGTTCTTGGAGTCGATGCGGTTGCTCATACGGCCAACTGTGAGAGTGTAAGTCAAGGGTCTCAACGTTCAGGAAGAAGCTGGAGAGCAGGATGATCAGCTTACTGCGTTGCTTCCTGTTCGATGATCTTTCTTCAAGCTTTTTGAGGTACCTCATGACATTCCTGCCTGCAGGTATTTGGGGCGCGGCGAAAGTGGCCATGACGACAAAGTATGGAAGAACAGGGTGAATTCGATGCCACTGATGAGTTCGAAAGGGGGAAGTGTTAGTACTCGCGAAAGTCTGCCTGCGACCAACGATAGAGAACTGGTTGATATATAGATAATTGTTTGACAGAAGAGAGAGGCTCTAGTAGTAAGCTTCTGAAGAAATTTCGCGGTCAATAGGGATACCACGTATTATAGGCGGAAGATAGGAATTGCTGCTTTGCATGAAATGGCAATTGCTTACCTGCTTTTAAGTCTGTGTGGAAAAGAGATCAACAGCAACTTCGAGACGGTTTTGGGAAGCGAACTCGCATCACACTTTGGCAATAAAAAGGTACAGCTGTGCATGTTGATAGTGATTGATTGAGTGATTGAATGAGTCAAATTGGACACCCTACGGGTTACCCCAAGGGCGTCACAGGCGTCAAAGGCCGAGCCAGATGCATCGTCCCTCGGGCTTCCTAAAAATGTTGACACC
Source organism: Letharia lupina (assembly GCF_014066315.1). NCBI lineage: Eukaryota > Fungi > Ascomycota > Lecanoromycetes > Lecanorales > Parmeliaceae > Letharia > Letharia lupina. The sequence goes on from NW_023502980.1 coordinate 1,246,487, forward strand.
GCATCCATCCAGAATGGTCGAGGTCGTTCAACTTCAAGGTTCTACCCATAGCTAGCCATTAACATGAAGTTAACCGAAAATAGCCCTCAGAGGTTGCGCGTCTATTCTTTGTAGTCACTTTCTGACTCTGGTTGATATCCATACCCTTTGCTTTCTGCTTTTTGCGCCGATGCCCCTCCTCCGACCTCGCCTCGCCGGCAGCGCCGACATGGCAGGACACGCTTGGGCAGCTGCTTGTACCTGCGTCCTTATCAGGTCCCTTTCAACCAAATTTTAATCTCGCCCGGCCGTGGCTCGAATCTCTTGGTCCGGGCTCTCCCTCCGAGCATCTGATGTAACCATTGAGATCCTCTGCAATGACACAAATGTTAGGAGTCTCATGTCTCCATTCACAGAAGGGATGGAGTGTCAAGTATCGCTCACTCCCAAATTCGACTTCCAGAACGCTGTCATGCAATTCGACCTCTCTCTCTCAAACTTAATCTGTCCGTAGTTTGAAAGCGACCTCTATCCTCCCCCCAAAGCATCAAGAGGCTCTTCAAGCCTTTATACCTGGTGGTATATCTGTTGGATTTGACATTGCTGAGGTCGCATTGGGCTACTCATGGATTCCTTCCAAATGAGCGTTCGAACAGTCTTTTCCCTATCAAATTGCCTGAGTTTCTGTTTTTCAGATGTTGAAATGTCTGAGCTAGTTAAGTTCGAAGTCGGAAGTTCAGCCATGATGCACAGAAATCGAAAGATAGTGTATGTTTATATGGAACGAGTCTGGGGTATGAGACTGGCACAAAAAAGGAGAAAGCAACACGAGGCAGTGATAAGATAGATGTTTGATACTCCCAGAGCAAGCAGCATTGAAAATCGGAGGAAACCTTATAGACTGGTGGAAGGCTTTGCTAGGCACGAAGACAGGAAGAAAGAGTAACACTGAGATGGATTATAGTAAGGGCGGAGGTCTCGCATGGAAAAGGCGCCTAATGATGAAAGAAACGTATTGTTGTGCTTCCTTGTCACGATACTGGCCTTCCACATAGTGACAGCAACAGGAAGCAGAAGAGAGACAGCCTCGTTAACTCGGTACATGAAGAAACTTCTGTACAATGCCTTGATTGACTTGTTGTCCCTTGCCACTGGACGCCATTCGCTCAGTTCGCTGTGATTGCTGAAAGAATAAGTAGACCGCTGCTGTACATAATAATCATCCTAACAGTCCTTACGTGAGTTCTCATCACGCTTCACCATGAGTTCCTATCCCAATTTGGATCTATACCAGCATTAGCCCTTCCACATAGATGCATAACCCTCCCTGCCTGATGTAGAATACTCACCCTGCACAAAACTCGCCAACACTTTGCTCCCCGTCTGCAGCAAAGGATGGCCTACTACAATCTGTAGGAATCGCTGCAGTCCCTCCCTCCGGTGCTCAATAACATCATCGCTGAATCGATTCGTAAAAACCTTTCCCGGCAATGGCGGTATAGTCACCCTCGCGCTCTCACGCTCCAGTATATCACGGAAGTATTCAAAATCGGAGTATCGCCGACGGACCGTGCTATGCTTGAGCTTGAAAGCGGGAATGTTGGTGCGGCAAACGATTTCGTAGTCAGTGTACATGTTGCGTGATGTACCGTGGGTCTGAGGGTTCTTGACCTGGTGGAAGTGGATGCAGCGTTAGCTTAGGAGGTCTTGGGGCAGAGGCTGAAAACCTAAGGATCCGCAAGATGATGACAGTGAGGGACTGACTTCTATCTCTAGAAAGTTCTCTGGGGGGCCATAGATCTCTTCGAAGCTTTGTTGGCGGGCGTCAGGCATTGCCTGCATTTTGGCAAGTGAGAGGGGAATGATGGAGCTGCTTCGCAGAGTGGTCAGATCCTGATGAGGCTCACTTGTAGCAAATTGGTTTTTTCTGAGCGGCTCAAGGTGTATAGTCTTAGAACGGCTGTTTGAGAGGGTATCAAAGATGGAGAGAACTACACAAAAGGTGGGGCGGACTCGCGTTTCATGGGCGACCCTGGTCTACACAAATCACACGATCAATCGATATGAGGATACATTTATTCTAAAGGAAAACCTGCAGCCAATCTCCAGGACGAAGCTTCTATGTAAGTTCCCCTATCTGCTATCCCTGCTCAAGTAGAAAGCTGTCTGTGACAAGACCACTACTCTTTCGGTCCCTTTGGTACGATTCCATCATAGGAAGCCTATGTCTGCGGGGGGTGACCGAATTGCTAAGGGATTGAAGGGGGAAATCTCGCTGGAGTGGCCGTCCATTCAAAGCACCTGGTTCCACATATCTATTGTTGACAAGGGTCGGTGGTCTGTGAACGGGGTCCTTTAGTAGGGCTTGTTCCGGTATCTGCATGGGCACTGTAGAAACAACCGGTTCGTAACCCTCGGTGCTCCGTTCTCCACGCCTCCTGAGCCCTGGCGCATGTACATCTTCAACGGCCGTTGAGCCTTCTTGGCCGTGCGATCGAATGCTGGTTGGCCCACGGGGACTCTCAGCTTCAGGGGCTGTTGAGCCTTCTTGGCCGTGCGATCGAATGCTAGTCGGCCCACGGGTACTCTCAGTTTCACGGGCCGTTAACCCTTCTTGGTACAGCGATTGAACACTTGTTGATCCAATACTCTCAGTGAACTGATTCGACCGGAGCCCTTCTGTTTCGACATGAGTGCTGGACGTTTCTCTAGAGATTTGTCTTTCTAATAGATTTCTCATTTCCTTTCCCACATGATCGTCAAGCATCCCTCCATACCCTTGACCTTGTTCGTGGAGACGTATAAATTCCATCAGCTCGTTTAGAGGTAGGAGTCCATCCATGTGGACCGGCCGGCCGCGTCTCCTCCATTGCCTTAGTCGTCGTAGTGCGTAGGCCGGGAGCACAGTTACTGGTGCAGAAAGCCACATGACCAAGCGAACAAACCACGTAAATCGGCCTGAAATCTCTAGGTGGAATACAGGCATGACGAACGTAGGTCCTACCTGGCTAACCATAATTACTATATTGGTCGTAAGGTATGAAAAGCGACTACCGGTCATGAGCAAGTGGCTCCAGAAGAATGGTAGGACTTCCGCAATGGCCACGGACACAACTACCAGGGAAACAAGCATCCAATCCGGTCGGTTTCGAACTTTCAGTACCTTGCCAGCAAACGTTCTGTGGTTCATTAGCCCATTACATAGGTCTGAAAGCACGTTATCAGACGGAGCCTCACCTGCGTCGTTTGTCACCGGTCCGGTTCCATACCGTCAATCTTGGTATATCAACACTCATGATACCCCACATAACAAATGCCAAAACGCCGTAAAGAGCTACCAACATCATGGCAACGGAGGCCATAACCAACCACAATTTGCCAGACCATACGGCAGGGTAAATGCAAATCGATGTGTTTGCCGGGGTTCCTCCCCAAGCTTGTGGCCGACCAACATGGCTGTCTCCAGCCGCTGAACCTTGGTCGTTAGGAGGCGAGAGTCCCCGACGGCTGTAAGCGAGGGGAACTAACCCAAAGGGCGCAATGTTGCTCTTGCTGTCGTTTGGGATCGGAAGCCCGCTGGTCCAAACGAGGAGGAATACCAGATAAACAAACAGTTCTAAGGAGAGTTGCATGCTGAATAGATCCTTGAGACTCGATTAAACTGCGGGGATAGAATTGCCTTTGGGTCTGCGATTAGAGGAAAGCATTGCGCTTGGCTGTCTTCCATCTGGAAATTTTAAATTGAGGAGAGATAACATTGCATGAGAATTGTAACAAACGAAGATCGATCTTTCCCAGCTTGGTGGTCTTGGTAATTGGGCAAGAGAAACCGAAATTGGAGGCCTGTAATTACTTGTTTGGCAGGAGCAATCGGCAGAGCGCCGCGAGAGACACAGTGTGTTGAAAAATGTTTCCTGCCTAACAAAATCTTATCTCCCGTCTCAAAGCACCAGCCACGTCGACAATCATCCAACGAGAACCTGGTTGACCGGAATATGTACTAAAGACTACGAGTCAGGACCGGATGCTGTAAACAAAGCCGCGAGTGTGAAGGGTCAAGTGGCTCAGGACATACTGAGTTTCACAACATATCCTAGTGCCCCCATCACGACGAAGCCAACACCGACCTATGTGATGTCAACGGAAGTCATCAACCTTCCTGCGTCTATTTTCGTGCACTCACTGCCTGAGAAATCTTAAGAAATTCAAGCTTATCAGCTACACATCCTCGTGGTCAGCGTCAGGGTGGGCGGTCAAGAAAGATTGACGCAGCTTACGCTTTGTACATCTGTGCTACTGGTTAGTAAATTGTAGAGGGAGTTCTGAGGGACGAAGACAAGGCGAACCTGTTCATAAATTGGGTGCCATCGTGCAAAAAGTCCCGAGGGATGTCGAGGATCTCCTTGAATTGATCTGACATTATGTGGTATTGAGAGTTTGCAAAGGGGGCCCAATGTTCTGCGAAGTGGTGGTTATTTAAGCTAATACCAATGACACGAGGGAGTGTGAGGTTGTGTGGTTTGAAAGATCTACCATAATTAAAGTAGAGAGGACAGCTGGAGCTGGAGCTCGCTAAAACATTTTCCCGAACGACTCTCAAAGATACGCAGTAGTTTACATCACGAATCTTTCGCATCGAATGCTTGATCACTTCTCTTCCACTACTCAACCCACAACCTTCCAGCTTCATTTTCGGTTCCCGGCGTCACCACTACTTTGTATCACGCTCCTTTCGCCACCTCGTTCACAAACAAGCGGTTTGGAAGAAGACACCACACCACTCTTCTAATCTCCATCCAACTTGACAAGGCTGAGAATTGACTGTCTCTCCAAGTTTGGAGGTCCCATCTTCCAAGTTGAGACTACTGCCACACCGCTTTGGAGTCCCCGTACTGACTGCAGTGACACTGTCGTCTCTTCTTCTGACTCGGGGAAAGCAAGGTGCTGGAAAATTGTTTGCTGAGATCTCCTCTGAGCCAGCCGCTGTCCTGTACTCTTATTGTGCTCCTTCAACTTCAGCCCGTCATTTGCCGAGACAACCTCGTCGGCCAAAGCAATTGTTGTACGCAGTCCAAGTATTCAGTGCAAGATCTTCTTTTCTCGTGGGCTTCTTTCACCTGTACGTATTCTTGCATGTTTTCCTGGAGATTTGTCTAGTGGTGCTGGCAGCTCTTGCGTTCTACGATCGGCGAACATCGTGCAAGCAGTGGTCCCTAACGATCAGTACGTTGTATTTACCGTGTATTCTCGAAAGCTAATACATTTACTGGCACCTGGCAGACTTGTACTTCTACCTTGAATTCGAGACTGTTGTACTCATGATACAAAATACACTCACGATTTAATTAACAGCTGAATCAACGATTTCCACAATGGCTGCGGAAGAGGACAATTTCGACATTGACATCTATGGTGATGGCGGAGAGGATGATCAAAATCAAGAGCCGGAGGATGGGATGAAGGCCGAGGAATCCTCCGACCAGACTCTACAACCACCAGAGCCTGCATCAAATGCAGCAGACCATTCCTCGGCAAATGACCAGAGAGTAAATTCAGACGTAAAGATTGAGCATGAAGGCAATGATGTTGCACAAAAGATCGCCAGCACAGACGAATCTGGTTCAGATCCTGTGCAGCTTCCGAAACAAGCACCACAGACACAGGGACTGAAGCGAAAAGACGGAGTGGACGATCGATACGTTGATCCTGGCGCGACCACCGCTCTTTTCGTGTCCGAGCTACATTGGTGGGTCAATGATGACGACGTTCGCGGCTGGGCAAATCAGAGTCAGTGTGAGGACGAGCTTGAGGATATGACATTCAGCGAACACAAAGTGAACGGGAAGAGTAAAGGGTGAGTGTTTCTCAGGAGAAGAAGCTTGCATGAGTTGCTAATATGGCAATTTTCAATAAACTAGTCAGGCCTATGTCCTATTCAAAACGCCGCAAGCTGCGACAGCCGCAAAGCACAAGATTGAATCCTTTGGTGAAGGCCAACAGTACACGAAAAAGTTCACGGTCAGCTACACCAATCCCTACACCAACCCTTTCCGTACGCTTCCCAAAGACGGGCCTGCCCGAAATAACGCTCCTGTAAATAACAATCGGTCGACTTCCGGGTCATACGGTGGTGCAGGAGCAGGAGGCACGGGTGGCACGCCACAGTCCTTCAACAATGGCTCCGGTGGCTATCGAGGCAACCGAGGAGGTGGGTACAACAATCGGGGTGGAGGCATGAACAATATGTCAGGCTACAGCAGAGGAGGCTTCCAACAACCAGTGACGGGGAGCTTCCAAGGCTCTGGCATGGGCGGCTTCCAAGGCTCACCCATGGGAGGCATGCAGTCCTATGGAGGCTTTCAAACCCGAGGGGCCATGATGGGAGGCATGCGTGGAGGACCGATGGGCATGCGGGGGGGAAGAGGAGGTATAAACCCTAGCGGAATAATGGGCATGCCGATGACTGGGATGGGCATGAGTGCGATGGGAGGCATGGGGATGAGTATGCCACAAATGAACGGAGGCATGGGTATGCAAGGTATGCAAGGCTCTCACTTTCACCCCCACATGAATCTCGTTGGACAATACGGATCGTCTGCCACCCCGGTGGGACATTCCTCACCTCCTATCCCTCAAGCGATGCACTATTCGCCGTCGCCCCCTACGAGGCTCCATCCTTCCCTCATTCGTGGACGGCCTGCTCCCCCCACGGGCAGTGCCCCCAGCTCTGCTTGGGCCCAATACACACAGTACTTGCCATCACCGGCCAGTAGCTCCCCCACACGTCTTTCTTCTCAAGTAGAAGCTCCAGAGACTTCCTTTGCTCCCTCTCTACAAACCACAGCGCTAGCAGGGGATTCATCGCTGACAGGTACCCAAGCCCACTACAACCCTGCATTCTTTACCCAGCAGCAACAAGGACAGCAAGGCGGCAGCTCGGGGGATGCGAACTGGAACCCGCACGGTGCAAAACGAACGAGACAAGAATGAGACCTCCAACTCCCTCCGCCTCTGATATTTACCATTATGCCCCAACACATGAGGTGTGAAGATGTGGTGGAGAAGGCCCGCCTCCTCATTTCAACGACAAAAGGCCGCTTAATATTAGGAAGTCAAGCATCGGTTAGATCCACCTCAGTTTGATTGGACGATAAGGTTTCATTTTCTACATCTGTATTCTAGGTCAAAAGCGGCTGCGAAGGGCTATCATGTAGGGCAAATGAATAGTCTTGACTATGCATGCAAGATCAGATCCGGTGCAGATAGCCCGTGATTCGCCGGAGGCCATGCCTTGTCACCTTTCCTGTGTGCTGTCGACACCTTGCCCTGTTTTGTTGTAACCGCGCCTGTTTCTTGGCCTGCCAATCGCCAATAATACTCGGAAGGTCCAATGTGTACTCCCTGCCAAACGAATCCGTATCGAGAGAAGAGAAACCCTGCTAACGGATAATCCAATCTCAGTATTGCAGTATTGAGGCTGCTGACTTGATAGCTCATACTCAACAAGCAATGCATCTCCTCCGAGCTTGTCCCTGAAGTCGAAGGGCGCCGGATTCCTTGTCGAAATGGCGTTCATGCCCCTTTGAAGTACCGCAGAATCACTACAGCGTGTTTCTTGTCAACGGCTGTTCTAATATGGAGATCCCCAACTATACCCAGCTCTCGATGAAGGAAATTCTTTCCGCTCTTTTTCAGACCGCTTGCTCAATCTCATGATATTTTCAAGATAGTCCTTAGCATCCTTTGGCACCCCGCAAATCTCAATGTGCTTCAGTCCCTTCAATTGTCCTAAGCATTCTAAGACCTTATGCTCGTGGCCTGTTGTCAATTGCTCTGTGCCGAGAGCGAGGAAGTTCACTTTCAAGCTCTTCAAGTTGTTTGAGAATGATAGGATTTCGCATAGCTCTCCAAGAGCAGTGCCAACGATAGCAGCAACTTCCAATTTCTTGTCCTCTAGTAGCATCCTGGACGGCGTATGAAACGTCTCATGTTCGGGATTCAGGGTAACATACAGGGTTAGTTGTCGCATATGGTGCACATAATGCCTAATCTTAGATGTCCATTTCGACGGAATGGAGGCGAGGTCGCCCCCTGCCACGGATATGCTGAGTGGGATTCTGCTGGAGTAACCCAAATAGCTCGCTTGATTCAAGACGATAGAGAAATTGTTGCGTTTGCACATGATTGCACAGCCTTCCTTCCGGATTTGTTTGTTGGTCCGGAGCAGCTGTGGTGCTAATGCTGTTGGTGCTTCTGTACCAGGATTTTGCAGACCACCTTTGCAGGACATCATTCTCTTGGCCGTGACGGCTATTTCGACGTCGTCCTCGAATTGCAGGCAATACGCCCAAATCTCATTTCGAAGTCTGAGATAGCTAGTCAGCATCTAGCCTCTGTCAGGAGTGGAATTACATGCTCTGCGGGAAGACTTAGAAGGTTTCGAGATTCAGGTGAAGAAGACGTATCTTGAGCAAAAGGATGCATGTTATTCGCATGTTCTGGGAACTCTGACTCTGTGTAACTAAAGTTCATGATGTAGAAGATGTTAAAGCGATGAGGATAGTGGTACGAGTCTATTGGATGACGGAAATTAGGTTGGTAAATGTACAAATCCGGTGAGCGCAGGAGATTACACGTTGTTCAACCGTTCAGTGTTATGGACAGCTTTCAATTGTTACTTATTGGTAAGGAATTTAGTCAACGTGTGAAAAGGGAATATTTAATATTGCATATTCACTCCCATGCTTTTGACATGAGTCAGCTTCGGCCAAGACTGAATGCTGAGCCTTGCCTGGGATTTGAGGCCATCCTTCAAGGGTGGCGACAGGCTACGCTGTATGTTGCTCGCGAAAATGGTGGTCTGCAAAAGACTTCTGTTCCTGTGTGTTGGATGGAAGCAGGGCGGTAGTAACGGCTCTTTTTCACATCTCTCAATTACATGAGATAAGAGGAAAACGAATTACAGGTTAGAGGACAAAGAGGAAAGAGGCAAAGTTCTTTCTCGGTTTCTCTTACATTGTCTTGGAAAAGCTGCAAATAGGCTGGCGATTTGGGACTTCGATGCCGCCATTTTGGATGAATCTTCCTCGCTCCTTCCAAGCGACTTGTAGAAGAATTGGGAATGACAACTCCACAAACCAATTGAGGTTCTTGTACTCGTGATGATATTAGTGCAGCTCACGAAGCACAAAATTCCAGGATCAAGTTTCAAAGACAAGAGAAGCCATGCTAATGCCTGGTGAACTCCTCTCGCCTCACATATAAGCCTCAGCCTTAGCCCGTGATGCACTAAACCGTTTTGAGACTGCATAAGTTTTCGTGCATTGTCACATTCAGTCGGCAAATATATTCCGTTATACTAATATCTCATGTACACATACTATCAACAGATTTACCTGCTTGCCATCTTCTTGCCACAGGCGGTCGTCTTTTCATGACCATCCCACCTGCCTGGGGAAAATTTGCGCCGGCGCAAATCCAAGGACCTACACCAGGCTCGAACGAGGCATCGTTACCGCAGTCGCGAGAGAATGAAGATGTCATACGAAGTACCCAGCTCAAAGACACGACAACAAAGAAGCAAGAAGACCATGTGCGGAAGCCATGGGCACATTTTGTCGCGGGAGGGTATCCAATATCCAGAAACCGTTGCCCACTGAGGAATCGACTGATTTCATCCTAGAATTGGGGGAATGAGCTCTGCGATTCTCACATCTCCTCTCGAAGTCCTCAAAACTCGATTACAATCCGACTTCTATCAATCTCAAATATTAGCAACGCGAGATGCTCGCGGCATACCTCCACCATCCGACCTCTCTTTACCTCGCACAGCCCTCCTACATTTCCGTGAAACTTTCCAGCTATTATTCTCCATCCATCGCGTTGAGGGATGGCGAGCACTTTTCAAAGGGCTGGGGCCCAACCTCACTGGTGTAGTCCCAGCGCGGGCGATCAATTTCTACTCCTACGGCAACGGCAAGAGAATCATAAGTCAAAACTTCAACCACGGACAGGACGCCGCCTGGGTCAATTTTTGTGCTGCTGCGAACGCGGGTATAATCACAGGCACGATCACAAACCCAATATGGGTCGTCAAGACGCGGATGCAACTCGATAAAAATCATGCGGAGAAAACAAGCACTTCGTCCAATCGTCAATACTCAAATTCCTTCGATTGCGTCAAACAGACAATACGTAGTGAAGGAATTAGAGGTCTATATCGGGGATTAAGCGCAAGCTATCTTGGAGTGACTGAAAGTACTTTGCAATGGGTGCTCTATGAGCGGATGAAGCTGTATTTGAGGCGCAGAGAGGACAGGCTCATGGCTTCGGGCAGAAAAGCAACGTACTGGGATAATTCTGTGAGCTGGGGTGGCAGAGTTCTGGGGGCTGGCACTGCGAAGTTCTTTGCAGCTGTTATCACGTATCCCCACGAAGTGGTTCGGACTCGATTACGGCAAGCACCACAAAGGGATGGCCGCATGAAATACACTGGAATCGTGCAATGTTTAACGACCATCTGGAGAGAAGAGGGTATCGCCTCACTGTACGGTGGGCTTACACCACACATGCTGAGAGTCGTACCTAGTGCTGCCATCATGTTTGGAATGTGAGTATAAGTCAAAATCCTTTGAACATACAATCTGACTATCTCTAGGTATGAAGTTATACTACGGCTACTAGGAGAGCAAGCTTGATACTCCATGTCTTTGCTTTGACCTATGACTTCCAACTTACAAGAAGCCTCTTGAGCCTCTTGGCATGGCACGCCTCCCCAGCGAATCTCCATCTTCTGTACAAAATTCCTAACATTCACCATAGCCAGGAGGATCGAAGGAATGGTTTCCGCCGGATAATCTCCGCTCTTGAATGAAGCCTGACGTGTGTAATTACAGCGCTTGATAAGATATGAACATCAGGAGCTTCTGAGCAGGCGTACTCGATATGATATGATATACTATAGCTAATATCATAATAATGTATTCACTGTGCTTCATTTCGTCTACTCTCGAATCGGTCTTTTCGCGCGCTCCGCGGAGTAACGCCTAACTCCGGCACTAATAGGATACGATAAGAACCACCTGGATCATCGGCCAATTGCCATCATTGTTCGTCTGTCTCTTGATTACTCTTTACTCACCTCATTGTTACTATGGCTACCTCACACCCTTCTGAAATCGTTCGCGGCGAATCTCCAGATCCTTCAAGTCATGCTGCAAACATCTACGATGCCTCAGGTGCAGAAGGTGAGTGGCTCGACGAGACAGAAGATGATGACGACACTTTCGAACCAACAACAGATGAGAGTGAGGATGCTGAGTTCTTCGATCCTTCTGAGGATGTTGAGGCAGATTTCCACGGTACGTTGTTATCAAACTGTTTTTTCTACGTGGAAAGACTTCCTAGTGTGGCCAAGTACAGGCTGTTTGCTAATGTATGATTGTCTGATATTCAGATGCTGAGGATGGCATGAGCGGCGTTGAGATCCAATTCTCTGCTCAGGATGGAGGAATTGGCACACAAGATGATGATGGAGGAGCTGGAACTGAAGGTGGCGACTCTCGGACCCAGGCGAACACAACTACTGGAGGGCCTTCACGCATACAAGGTAAATGGCAGTGTGATTTATTTAGGAAATTACTAAACCTCATTGATAGTCCCAACTCAGATCCTGCAGCTTTTGGGACATGCCGGTCTTCGCCGGATATTTGCCAACCATCGGGCAGGCGGCTCTGGCATCACATTGCAGCTAGATGACAGGAATGAGATTCTAGATGACGGCCTCGGAGGTCTGGCAACTCGAAGTAGACGGCGCGCGAAGGGCTCGAGCAAGAAGTTTCCTCCGGTACCAAGCGAGGAAGGGAAGAAATTAATGGACGGTGGTTGTTTTGGGAGTAATGAATACTACCGAGACACAACCAGAAAGAGGAACACGAGACTGGCAAGGAAGCTGATGAGCCGGGAGCTGGGCACAAGTAGGGGCCAGTCCACAAGAACGGCCAGCGCTATATCACAGGTATGACGAGAGGCTGAGCAGACCTCGGTCAACTCGCCACAATTCCCTACTAATGTGAACAGGGAATGATACCATCGTCGAATGCGGACACAATTATTCATTACAACTCTCGGTGTTATTCTGGTCAATTCTCAGAAGATGGGAATTTCTTCTTCTCGTGCGCACAAGACTTCAAAGTGCGGATGTACGACACTTCGAATCCCTACAATTGGAAATATTACAAAACTGTTGTATATCCATACGGCCAATGGACCATTACCGATGCTTCTCTCAGTCCAGACAATAAGTGGTTGGCATACAGCTCAATACGAAGTATTGTTTGCCTTGCTCCCACAGATCCCAGCTCAAGCGGTGAACCATTTCTTCTGGACTTTTCAGATATGGGCGGACGTGGGACTAGGAGGAGTCGAGGCTTCCACGGAGGATTCAGCCATTTCGGCGTAGGTCGATCCGCGTTAGCTTTTCAGATGGCCGTAACTGATCCATCTACAGATATGGTCAATTCGCTTTTCTGGTGACGGTCGAGAGATCGTAGCTGGGACGTCTGATAATTCCGTCTACGTCTATGATCTTGAGACCCGTCAATCTATCTTGAGTATTCCTGGACATAACGATGATGTCAATGCTGTTTGCTTTGGAGATTCTAATTCTCCTCATATCCTCTACTCTGGCTCTGACGATACTACTATCAAAGTCTGGGACCGGAGAAGCATGGGCGATAGCCGAGAAGCTGGTGTCTTCATGGGTCATACCGAGGGTTTGACCTATGTTGATAGTAAAGGCGACGGTAGATACGTACTCAGCAACGGCAAAGACCAGACAATGAAGCTTTGGGATCTTCGTAAGATGATGCCAACAGAGAAAGCATCGAGGCTGGACCCAAGTCGATATACCACAGCTTTTGATTACCGCTTTATGACTTACGACGAAAAGGACTTTGAGCCGCATCCTTATGATTGTTCACTCGTCACATTTCGGGGTCATCGAGTATTGAAAACGCTAATACGATGTCATTTTTCACCGCCTGGTAGCACCAACTCTCGATATGTCTACTCGGGAAGCGAAGATGGGAGCGTCTATATCTACAACATGGATGCGACTCTAGCGGGTAAAGTCAATGTCAACCAAGCGACACATCACTCTCGGCCTCGAGATCCGGATCTGTACGCTAGTCACTACGAACCTGAGGAAGGTCGGAGCAGGGGCGCATGGAAGACGTGCGTTCGGGATGCGAGCTGGCATCCCAACGCACCCGTCATTGCTGGTAAGTTTGGCTCTCTCCATTGGCAACGGCTAAGGACCCGAAAGTCAATGTACTGACGTATCCCAGCAACATCCTGGAATGGTTGGGGCATGTCCACTGGAACCTGCACAACGCACAGCTGGAACGACGGAGCAGAAGACGATGAAGGCGAACCGAAGATGGGCTTGAGGGTGGATCAGCGACTCGAGATGGATGATGATCTCTACGATAACACACGTCCGTTGCGAGACGGACGACTGATGAGCCACTACAGAGCACGATTGAGGAGTCAAAGAGTTCCGGCTACAAATGATGATGCTGTCGATGATGAAAGCCACTGGTAGCCTTACTTCCTACTCCAGCCCCACATACAGGGAATGACAGGAGCGCTTCTGAAAGAAAGAATTTGATATGAAGTAGATGAGCTATTCTCATAGCACCCAAGAGAGCGTCCTGCTCCAGAAAACATTGTGAAACCACATACATTAGCCACATGGTCTTCCGTCTATTTACCAGCTTGCAGGCGTTCGGTGGAATTGACTGCATTTGTGGAAGGGAAACATATAGCATGGGGCCATGAGAATTTCATCATTGTCTGAGCATTTACATAGGCGTCACAGTTGTCAATATCAGGAATGTGTGGGTGAATCTCAAAGCTTTCCACAGTGAAGTATTCAGGCTTGATTTGCACGGTACTCTTCCATCTAAATTGTCGTTTCGTAAGCAATCGGCACGACGGTCTCAACTCCTCCCTTCGCATCGATTGTTCTTTCTTCCCTCGGTCCTAGAGGCTGCCTCTTCAAGAACATGTGCACACCCTCGGCTTTAGCCTTCTGCTTCTTCCCTGCGTTGTCTTTAACTCGGTTGATGAATTCTTCTCGTGAGCGGGAGAGCGAGACGTGCTCGATGCGGACATTGACTCGCTTCTCGATGTACCGGTTGCCGACTCGCTTGTAGATTATGACGCCCACTGCGGATTTGGTGACATTGTAGATGACGCCGGTTTTGCCGTGGTAAACTTTGTGAGGCATGCTACGGTACTTATCAGGAAGATCGTTTTGGATTGTCCAAAGTAGAAGAAAATGCCCACCCTTTTTGGACGGCTCCGTTGGCTTTGATATCAACGATGTCCCCAACTCTAAAGACCCGTTAGACTATCAGCTGCGGATTTGGCTCGAAGGTAAAGACTTGCTTGTACTGTCTCAAGTATGTCGAGAGCTTGATCATACCCTTCTTCTTGAAGTCGCGCGAGAACGCATACTGTAGCCCCAGTCAGTTCTGAGTCTGTGGTTGAGAGCAAAGTAGAGCTGATGGAGATCAGCTTGTATAAAGCCGTCCAACGCTACTCCCGAGATCTTTCACATACTCGAGTGCCGGCACGGAGACCACCCGAGTGACCCATGGTGACTTAAGGATCGTTTGTTGAACTTGACTTGGGTTTGTCGTCGTACTATTTCTTGTTGTTCTTCTAGAGGGCAAAGTTCGTGGTGGGCTCGCTTAGGGTCTTGGCCGGGCGCTAATTACCCGCTCCCTTCCCACATTGAAGAAACCATTCTCAACTTCTTGCCAAAGCGTCCTATCCGCAGTCATGGCACCACGATCATACAGCAAGACCTACAAGGTGCCACGTCGTCGTAAGTAACTTCCGACATTGAGATGTGTGCTCTCACGGACTGACCACGTCCATAGCTTTCGAGGCTGCTCGTCTGTCAGTATTTCCCGGCCACTGAAGCAAGAGCTTGCTCTGCTCATGTCGATGGATTCAAATTGACTCCTGTTACAGGGACTCTGAGCTCAAGATCGTCGGCGAATATGGCCTCCGTAACAAGCGTGAGGTGTGGCGCGTTATGCTCACCCTCTCCAAGATCCGTCGTGCTGCTCGGTATCTCTCTATTTGCTACACTCCTTATAATTTACGCACGCTAACCTATGGCCCATCACACAGTCAACTCCTGACCATGGAGGAGAAGGATCCAAAGCGTCTTTTCGAGGGAAACGCCTTGATTCGCCGTCTCGTACGTGTTGGTGTGCTTGATGAATCCCGCATGAAGCTCGATTACGTGCTTGCGCTCAAGGTGGAGGATTTCTTGGAGAGGCGGCTACAAACTTGTGTCTACAAGCTCGGATTGGCGAAGAGCATTCATCATGCTAGGGTCTTGATAAGGCAGAGGCACATTCGGTAGGTCTTGTGTCTACGATGTGACATGGACAATACTGATCTCGAGGGCGTTCTTGTAGTGTTGGAAAGCAAATCGTCAACGTCCCATCTTTCGTCGTTCGTCTCGACTCGCAAAAGCATATTGATTTTGCTCTGACCTCGCCATTTGGTGGTGGACGCCCTGGACGTGTGAGGAGGAAGAAGGCTAGAGCTGCGGAGAAGAAGGATGAGGGTGATGCTGGTGAGGAGGAAGAGGAGTGAGCGGGGCCTACCGTATGCTAGACGCTGTCTTCTGGCTACAGGCACGGTCAGAGCATGGCAAAATTCTCCAAGCAATAGGCCAGTTTACGTCTGAGCGTAGACCAATCAATTAAATCAAGCCATGATTGCAAAAAACTCGCTCATTGGTATCTTCTACGTCCTCGGGCTATCCGCGAGGTCCCAATGGACTTTTCTGGACCATGACGCCAACGCAATGCAGAGATCCACTTTGGACACTTTGGACACTAATGCAGGAGCTCGTCTGTGCCTAAAAGCATTGCCATAGGATCATCTGTCATTGCCCTGGACCTTTTGTAAGCCTCGAGTTCTTCCTCACTAACACCACCCTTCATTTCCGTCAATGTCCTTTTCTTCGTCATTGCCTCTGCTTTCCCATTCATTCTCTTGTTCTCGACTGGCTCTTTCTTTTCTACAGTCTGTATAACACTGTCTTCGGTTAATCGGATTGCCTTTATGTCGGTCACACCTTCAAGCTCTCCACCGGTCCGGATCTTGTCGGCTTCTTCGAAGGCTACCTTGCCCTCTTCACCTGTGCAGTAACTGTTTCTAGTTGTAGAATGGCAGCAGGTATAGCCCCATTGAAAATTGGACCACCAGCTTCCCCATACTGAAGTATGGTTATTGAGGAACACGTCCTCCGGATACTTTGACTTCGCCTCCGCTTTCGGTGCTCCTTTGATCGCTCCTGTCTCATCGTATTCCACGTATCGTTCGTTTTCCACAACGGCCATATCTCGCAATTTGGACGGTTGTAGGTGCTGCTCACCGCCATACTTCTCCAGCAGCAATTTTCGTTGCGCCTCCCGTTGCACGTCGCTCTCTTCCTTTTCTTTTCGTCGAAAGTATTCGCCCGAAGTAGGATTGGCTTGCAGATGTGTTTTGTCCTTGTCTCCTCGCTCTTGTGACTCCCATGCGTATTTCTGCGCTCTCTCAAATTCTGCTGCATCCCCTGAAGCTCGCATGAAGTTATCTTCTGCAACTAAAGCGGCGGCTTGGTCGGCTTGAGCGCCCATGTCTACCATTGATCTTGTCTTGGGATCATATTTAGCAGAATCCAAGTCCAAATTGAGCAAATATTTGGCTGTGTCCTCCCGTATTCGTAGGTTTCTAGTAGCAGTGCTCTGCTGCCGCCCCATATCAGACTCCTCGGCATACTTCGCCTCCTCTTCCTCACCCTCTGGTCTCTGTTCGTCATCCTCAGTCAGAAGCTTCTGTCCACTGGCGTCTGCCTCCTCGCCTTTCAGTTTTTTCTTCAGATTCTCTAACTCCTCCCATTCCTCGGTTACATTTCGGTACTGCTCCGCATCATATCCATTCCACCGATCTCTTTTCGCATCCCAGCCCAACTCAACATCCTGCACTACTTCATCGGCTTGAATGTCCTTGCCCGTCCACCGAGCACCCTTCGCCCTTGGCCTGCTCAAGCAATCTTTGGTCTTATGTGTTAAAGCCCCACAGTTCTCACAAGCGCCTTTGCGGAACTTTGTAGCTGCGGGACCAAGTCGCTTTCCACGATCATACCATTTTGACTGGTCGGGTGTAGAGGTCTGGAGACGTTGATGCTCGAGGTAGTCGTTTTCGCTGTCCGCAGATTCAAGGTAGAAAGGCTTTTTGGAGATGAAGGAGGGAATGTACTCGTTCTGCTCTTTTTTGGCGGGTTCTGCAGGTTTTCTGGACATGATGACGATGAAAGGAAGGCGTGTGAAAAGGTGCGACGGTCTTCGAGTGGAGGAGTGTAATGATCGCTTCCATTACTGTGAGAATAATCAAACCGACGAGATCTCGGGAAAGTGAAGTTTTTCGCCCGCTTTATATCAATGCTTGGAGACTCGGGCTGACGGGGGGAGAGCACATTTGATGTGCTTATATTGTGAAGAGCTTCTTCATACTTGGTTGTAGAGCGAAGTATCGGAAATAGCTTATGTCCGTAGTGCTGAAGTGAAGTGCATGTGTTTTCGCGATGCATGTTCGCGTCATCCAGGTTCCGTTCGTGTTTCTACTGTCTCTTGTTCCTCATCCAATGGTGCTTTGATGCCTTGATACTCGGAACTTTGTGACAACCCATCGCACGGTTGCTCCATCATGCACTCGAATCTTCGATGGACCTCTTTCGCGTTAGACTGAACTGCGTTGACCACTACCAAGCAACTCCTACTGCATTCGATCCCCAACTCCCTGGTGTCCATGCCTCCAACCAGCAGAGGGCCGTTCCCAAGGTCCCCGTTATAAGGGTTTTTGGCGCCACTGAAACAGGACAAAAGGTATGCGCCCATGTTCATGGCGCGTTGCCGTACCTATACGTCAGATACGATGGGAGTCTGGTACAGGAAGATGGTAAGGCCCGCTTCTTATCCCGGTCCAGAAAATTCTCTTATAGGCCTGTAGTAACCGCATACATTCGTCAACTCAACCTATCCATCGACCATGCCCTTGCAGTCAGCTACCGCCGCAATATGTACGAGGGAAAATTCGCCTTCGTTGGGCACATCACTCTTGTCAAGGGTGTTCCCTTTTACGGTTATAACGTCGGCTACAAGTTCTTTCTCAAAATCTACATGCTGAATCCACTCCACATGACTCGCTTGGCAGACCTTTTACGACAGGGCACGATTATGAAGAAGGTCATTCAGCCGTACGAAAGCCACATGCAGTACCTGCTACAATGGATGTGTGACTATAACCTTTACGGGTGCGCGTACATAGACTGTAGCCAAGTCAAGTTCCGCAGCCCAGTGCCAGATTACTTAGACATGAACAGCACTACCCATCAGTGGCACAATCGGGCAATTCCTCCTTCTTTCATTTCTGACAATGAGAAAATACCGCGGCAAAGTCACTGCTCTATTGAGGTTGATGTCTGCGTACAGCACATTATCAACCGACTTGCCGTCAAGTCACGGCCTATACACCATGACTTCGTTGAGCGTAAATTTCCCATTGCGACAGACGAAAAGCTAGTACAAAGCATGGCAGGTCTTTGGCGTGACGAGACTAGGAGGAGAAAAGCCAGGATGGGGGAGACGAATCCAGGAAGTAGCCCATTTCCGCCGGAAGTATTGGTCTCTGTTTCAGCGGATCCGAGAAACACTCAGGCAGGCGGATGGATCCACGAGAAGGAGTACATGGAGAAGATCAAAATTATCGTCAAAGACGAAAGACAGAAAAGTGATGGCGGGGAAGTTGGGTTTGATGGATTTGTTGAAAATCAAAGTCTTGAGGACCAAGTGAAAACATCGCTGGAGAGCGTAGAAGACCTTTTCCCGGAGAATCTTGCTCGTGTAATGATTTTCCGGCTGGCATCTCAAGCTGCTGCGGATAACGCACAGGAATCAGCAGCCGATATGCCAGAAGTGGATGAAAGTCGGCTGCTCTCTTTCGAGGAGGATGAATTCCCATATGAGTCGGACGAAGAGCTGGCGCGAGACCTGGAAACGTCGCAAAAGAAGCAAGGCGAGCGGATAGATGATGAAATGGAACAATTCGCGAATCAAGGCATGAAGGAGCCAATGTACGATAACGAAGAAAGGCTTGCATATGTTGCGTCCACTACCAATGCCACGGAAGTCCCGAGATCAGCTCCACTTGCAAAAGTGCAGGACATTACAAGCTCTACTGAGATTGAAAAGATGGGAATCAGAAATGTGGGTAACTACGACCACGCTGATGAGGACGCTTTCGAAATCCCCCTGGAATTTGCAAGCGACATCAGTGCTGAACGAGCTAAGGACTCGACCAAAGATTATCAACATGACAAGAAGAGACGTAAGCTCCCCAACGGCGATCACCTTACAGTCGTGGATATCTCCGATCACCCGCCCTCAGACAGCAGTCGAGAAGTCTATGATATTTCTGCGAACGGTCCGACGAAATTGCGAGACAAGCCTGATCTTGATCAGTCGGTGGGGTTGTTGTCCTCAGAGGGGCCATATGGAACGCCTCACTCGCGTGAAAATAGCCAGAGAAAGCGCAAGATGCTGCCTTCTTCCCATGAAGGAATCAACTCCGTGACCGGAAACAAAACTCTCTCATTTCAAGTCGTTAAAGATCCGTATGACCCAAACACCGTCAAGAAGCTCAGTCAAACCAGTGCTTCAGATGTCAAAGGCTCACAGAAATCAAAAACCAAGTCTGTATCTTTTCCACTGTCTAGCGAGCCAAGCCCAAGCGCGTTCAGTGCACCAAGGCTCGAATCGCTAGGATCTTTAACGTCACCAAGGAGAGTGTCTACCCAGGTGTCCGAATGCTCCTCAAATGTTCACCAAGTGTTCGACATCAGATTACGAAAGAAGATATTCATCCTAGCTTATGAACCTCCTCGAGCTTCCGAGATCCTACTAGAAATGCGAGATGAAAGGCTTCCGTCAATCATTTATCAGGACGCTTACTATAGTAACGAAAAGGATGTGCCTGAACGTGCTAGAGAGTACGCGGGAAAGGATTTCAAGCTTGAGAGTAGAACGGTTCCATTCCTGGCAAGTTTCGATCCCACAGGGACGTCGGCAGCCAGTCGAGGAGAAAAACTAAGCGTGGTCGTCGACAAGACTGATGAGGAGCGACTATCTCGAAGACGAAGAATGGCATGTGGACTCCGAGCCTGGGAAATAGAAGAAATGCCTCCCACGAGACAGGAAGTCCAAGCTTGGATAGATGTGGAGAGCGGGAAAGCATCCGGGTCTTCGGGTAAGGCAACTGTCTATGACGGGATCACATCGACAAAGATGGATCTCTCGCAGATTGACGGTGCCACTCAAAAGAACAAGCACGGATTCAAATACTCGCAAAAGCAGAAATCGACCAGTGTACAACACGAGACTCAGTACATGAGCGTCATGAGTCTTGAAATCCACGTCAACACTCGTGGGAATATGGTGCCTAACCCCGAGCAGGATGAAATTGGATGTGTTTTCTGGTGTCTCCAGTCTGATGAAGAGGATCTGGAAGTCAACGGCATCAATGAAGGGACACACGTCGGAGTCTTGGCCCTGTCGCATATTGGAGGGTTGGCCCATAGAATCTCCCAGCACACTGGCGTGGAAGTGGAAGAGGAGATCTCTGAGCTTGAAATGATCAATCGCATGGTCGATATCGTTCGTGGCTATGATCCTGACATTCTAACCGGCTACGAGGTGCACGGCGGGTCCTGGGGGTATATGATAGAACGAGCTCGATGCAAATACGACTACAACTTGTGCGATGAACTTTCGAGAATGAAGTCCCAGTCGCATGGTCGATTTGGCAAGGAGGACGATCGCTGGGGTTTCAATCACACTTCCACCATCAGAGTCACAGGAAGACACATGATCAACGTCTGGCGCGCAATGAGGGGAGAGCTGAACCTGCTGCAGTATACGATGGAGAACGTCGTTTTTCAGCTCTGTCATCGCCGTATACCGCACTATTCTTTCCGAGACCTGACATTCTGGTACAAGAGTGGCAAACCAAAGGACCTGGCTAAAGTTGTGGATTATTATGTCTCCCGTGTCCAGCTGGACCTAGAGATCTTGGAACAGAACGAGCTTATTCCAAGAACTAGTGAGCAAGCGCGGTTGCTGGGAGTAGATTTCTTTTCGGTGTTTTCGCGAGGATCTCAATTCAAGGTCGAATCACTTATGTTTCGAATAGCCAAGCCAGAGAATTTCTTGTTACCCTCACCGAGTCGAAAGCAAGTCGGTCAGCAGAACGCCTTGGAATGTCTGCCTTTGGTGATGGAGCCTCAAAGCGCATTTTACAACAGCCCACTACTGGTGCTTGACTTCCAGTCTCTATACCCGAGCGTCATGGTTGCATATAATTACTGCTACTCCACATTCCTAGGAAGGGTGGTTAGCTGGCGTGGTCAAAACAAGATGGGTTTCACGGACTATCATAGAGAGCCAAGACTCTTGGAGCTTTTGAAGGACCAAGTCAACATCGCGCCGAATGGTATCGTGTATGCCAAACCCGATATTCGCAAGTCTCTTCTCGCAAAGATGCTGGGGGAGATCCTGGAGACTCGAGTCATGGTCAAAAGCGGGATGAAGGATGACAGGGATGACAAGACTCTGCAGAGGCTACTCAACAATAGACAGCTCGCATTGAAGCTCATTGCCAATGTCACTTACGGTTACACCTCTGCCTCCTTCTCTGGGCGCATGCCATGCTCCGAGATTGCCGACAGCATTGTCCAGACAGGTCGTGAGACATTGGAGAAAGCCATCGCATTAATACATTCCGTGGAGAG
Organism: Letharia lupina; assembly: GCF_014066315.1. NCBI lineage: Eukaryota > Fungi > Ascomycota > Lecanoromycetes > Lecanorales > Parmeliaceae > Letharia > Letharia lupina. The sequence continues at coordinate 1,268,385 of NW_023502980.1, forward strand.
GTGGGGTGCTGAGGTCGTATATGGTGACACTGACAGTCTCTTCGTCTATCTCAAGGGCCGTACCAAAGACGAGGCGTTTGACATTGGTAAAGAGATCGCTAAGACCATCACGGACATGAATCCCAGACCAGTCAAATTGAAGTTCGAAAAGGTGTATTTTCCATGCGTGCTACTCGCAAAGAAGCGATACGTAGGCTTCAAGTACGAGAGCAAGGATCAAATGGTGCCAGACTTCGATGCAAAGGGTATTGAGACTGTGCGCCGAGACGGAACACCAGCTGAACAGCAGATCGAAGAGAAAGCCCTAAAGATACTGTTCCGCTCGGCGGATCTAAGCCAGGTCAAATCCTACTTCCAGCGACAGTGCATGAAGATCATGAAAGGAAAGGTGTCCATCCAGGATTTTTGTTTCGCGAAAGAGGTCAAGCTCGGTACGTACAGCGACAAGGGTCTGCCGCCTCCCGGAGCACTCATTAGCACCAAGAGGATGCTGGAGGACCCTCGTGCAGAACCGCAATACGGAGAGCGTGTTCCCTACGTGGTAATTACCGGAGCTCCAGGGGCTAGGCTCATCGATCGATGCGTGGCTCCAGACGTGCTGTTGCACAACGATAATAATGAATTGGATGCAGAATATTACATCTTGAAGAATCTTATTCCACCACTTGAACGTATCTTCAACCTCGTTGGAGCGAATGTACGACAGTGGTACGACGAAATGCCCAAATATCAGCGAGTGCGCCGCATAGAAGCAGGGGCACTCACGGGAGGGAAGGAGTTGATCATATCGAAGAAAACATTGGAGTCTTATATGAAGTCTTCTACCTGTCTCGTCTGTCATGAGAAGCTCGAAGAAGAAATGGCAATCTGCGCCAGGTGCATGCAAAATGCTGACAGCTCTCTTATGACACTGCACTCACGGCTCAACAAAGCAGAGAGGAAAGCTGTCAATTTGGAGAACGTGTGTCGCTCTTGTGCGAGTCTGGCTTGGGGCGAAGAGGTGAAATGCGACAGCAAGGATTGTCCCGTTTTTTATACTCGGACGAGGCATATGGCAGGTCTACGGAGTTCAAAGATAATGGCGGAACCGGTCATAGGGATCTTAGAGGAGCTTGAGGCTGGCGAGCTAGATTGGTGATTGGCATTGGATTCAGCGATTGCATTGAAAGCGTGCGCATTATACCCCGAGGAGAACGTTGCAATGGCGTTAGTTACAGTCCAGAGACTATAAAATAATGAGGTAGATTACTACTTGTGTAATTAAATTGTTTGAGGAAGACTTCGAACAATGTGCCCGAGCCGTGCGTCATGCTTAATTAGATCCCTCGATCACACCGAAAAGGCAAACTAGATCATCAGTCTCACATGTTGTAAACCGTAGCGGCCTTCACTCAAGCAAAGCTTTGGAGATGAGTCGACTGATCAAAACGCCCAAGTGTCAGCAAAGCAAAGCGCAGACGTGTCGTCGGAAGTTGACTACAAGCCAAACCTGACACCTTGCATGCCCAAGCCGTAAGCACGATGAACGAGATACCTTTGCACCTCAAAGAGCTGCCCTCGTCGTGATGGGCATCTCTATTGCTTTTATACTAACCTACTTACTCGGTGGGCTAACCTTGTTGCCCATCCTTTTCGCCATTGTTCTCCTACATGCGTACCTCACGTTCCCCGTACAAAATCGGTCCTCGATCTCCTCCGACACCTCTTCGGACACCCTCCGCGATGACAAAGACGACGGACAAAACCTCAAATCTCATGCGAGTATAGCAGATATCGCGGAGAAATTCAAACGCGCACATGAGCCTGATGTTGCAGCTGGCTACTTCGCCGTGTGCCGAGAGTACGTGCCTGGAGGTATCAATGGCAAACCACCAGAGCGGACGACCCCGGCTGGGGCGGTAATAGCTACAGAAAGCCCTAGCGTGTACCAGAGCATGTATAGAAGTATATTCGACCGGAAGCAAGGGCCAAGTCTAGATCCCGGGAAAGGCAACAGCAAGACCGTCAAGAGGGCTAGGAATGTCTTCTTTGTTGTTCTACGACACGGACACTTAATGCTTTACGAAGATTCAGAACAGCTGGAGGTCAAACATGTCATATCACTGGAACTTCACGATGTCAGCATCTACGGTGGAGGGAACGAAATCCCCGAAGGAGAACTATGGATAAAGAGAAATGCTATACGCTTGACGAGAAAAGCCGGGTTTGAAGATCCCGCGTCTACGTCCAAGCCTTTCTTCCTCTTCTCCGAGAACTGCTCAGACAAAGAAGACTTCTATTTCGCGCTACTACAGAACCAGGACATCAAGCCAAATGCGCCTGATAACCCGCCGAGGCCACAGCAGTACGAGACCAAGCATGTCATCGGGCTTGTGCAGAGGCTGCATTCGTCGGAAGAACAACTGCAGACAAGGTGGATCAATGGACTTGCGGGTAGACTTTTCCTAGCCCTTTACAAGACTCAAGTCATCGAGGAATACATACGCAAGAAGATCACTAAAAAGATTGCACGGGTGAAGAAGCCTGCCTTCCTCTCCGGTCTCGTACTCCAAAAAATTGAGATGGGAGAGAGTGCACCCCAGATTACTAACCCGCGACTCAATGACCTCACGATCAACGGCGACTGTTGTGCCGAAGCAGACTTCAAGTACAACGGGAATTTCCGCCTAGAGATCGCAGCTACAGCTCGCATTGATCTCGGTGCGCGATTTAAAGCTCGAGAGGTCAACTTGGTGCTGGCAGTGGTTGTCAGAAAATTGAACGGTCATGTCTTGGTGAAGTTCAAACCACCTCCAAGTAATCGCGTCTGGATATCCTTTGAGACAATGCCTGATATGGAGATGACCATCGAGCCCATTGTCAGCTCGCGACAGATCACATATGGCTTTATCCTACGAGCGATCGAGAGTAGGATTAGGGAGGTTATGGCCGAGACCATCGTCATGCCGCACTGGGACGATAGTCCATTCACAGACACTAGACAACAAACTTTTCGAGGGGGCATCTGGGCGGACCAAGGGACGACTGGTGGAATGCCGACTGAACATACAAACATTCCAGATGAAGCACCGGAAGATGACGCCGAGCTCGAAGCCGATGCGGCTCCAACCCATCACGCCTCGCCCCGCGCGAAAGACGAGAGAACCTTGAGCATGCCGGTCTCGCTTGATTCGTTTCCCTCAAGTCCAATTCCAAATCCAGCAGCGAGTTCTAAGCAAAGCCTCGATGAGACTGCTAAAGATAGCGTTGCTACTGGCGTTCAGAAAGGTCCAGAGCCACCTAAAACCCTCAGATCGCGCTCGTTTGCATCAGCTGCCAACCCACTCCTCAGCATGGATAATGCAAATTTTGACTCTATTCAACCGGTAAAGAACACGAAACAACTACAAGACGCCACTAGTGCAATGATGGCAATCTCGAACCGCTCGCGCCCTACCTCTCCTACCGACACTCCCATGGGGTCTGCCCCAGGCCCCTCTACGTTGTGTGAGAACAGCCGAAAAACCAGTAGTAGATCCTCTACGTTGTCTGATTCTAATGGCACACCTGAGCAGAATCTTCTACAAGACATTTATACATCTAGCCCTAGCCAAACTTCTTTGCCTCCAACTCCGACTACTTCAAGCTCACGGTCCACGAAGTCAACTTTTGGAAATGTTATGCCACAGTCTAGAACACTGCAAGCAGATGTTCGCATGCCAGCATCGTCGGAGAAGAGACAATCAATAGTAGCCCTTGGCGCGGCGACTGCAGCCGCCAAGAAATGGGGTTGGGGAGTACTCAGCAGGAACATGGATCAGAAGAACCAGCAGGCTGCTGATCCAGATCGCGCTGGGACACCCAAGCACCCCATCGGGCGAGGTCGCCCTTTACCTCCACCCGGCCAGCCCTTACCGTTCCCTGAAAGGCCTCACACGAAGACGATGCCGGCCACGACCCCCCAAAGAAAGCCCGTCCCAAAACCAGACCTGCTTCAAACACGTCAGGATGAGGCCAAGGCACGATCGGTCCCTCCGCCACCACTTCCGGCTCGCAAAAGACGAGGATCAGCTCACATTGATCATGAGAGCGACGGAGGGCTCTTAGTTGTCGAAGCTCCGCCCGAATCTGAAACCTCGAGTCCCAATGATGACAAGCGGGATGAGTATATCAGCGACCCTGAGGTTGAGCCTGTAGCTAGCTTACCGAATAGCATTGCGCCAGACGGAGGGGACCATAGCTCAGAACGACGACGGAGGTCAACTTTCATACAGGACTCGCACGCGGAGGATGAGAGTGCTCATTCGATTTGGCAGTCGGCGCAGGAAGAAGAGGCCAGATCAAAGAGCATGTGGCTAGATACCCATGAGCATTCGTAATCAGATGCATTAGCGGGTACGGGGCATTGTACACATCCAAGATGTCAGGGCGTTAGAGCGATGGGTTGACTTTGAGACTCAATTAGACGCATGATCACTACTGTAGAAATGCCATGATTATGTATGTGAATGCAAATGATGGAATTCTATGCGCAGGCAAAGGAGTGTGCTGGTGGTAATACCGATCTTTCCAAATCTGATGTCTCGGTCCCATATCCTTCATCATCTTCACTAGCATCGTCGATGTCGAATCCGAACCCCCCCATATCGCCAAGGATTTAGGATTTGATTCGGTCTGGCAGCCGTTTCGCCATCAATTTTGCCATCAGTTTCGCCTAAATCTCCTACATGATCCTTCCAGCAGTCCAGATACTCATCTTCCAAACACACCCTATCCTCTAGGTCTATATCGTACTCCGAGTCTAAGTAATCCTCATCAGTAATCTCACCATCACTCAGACTGAGTGAAGTTGCATACCCTTTATAACCCTCTTTATCATCGCCCTGCCCATAATTATTCCGCGGAAAGCCGGATGTTTTAGACACATAACAATAGCTGCCTCCGGAATTGCGATTCGTTTATCCTTAATCCTTCCCATCCTGCTCATCGTGTTCAATCTTTACCCTACGTGAGACCTGTAATCTTATGATCTTGGCTCGTTCAGATATCGAATTGAACGTGAGTCTAAGACCCGATGGAAGGCGGACTTGAAGATTCGAATCCAGCTGCCCATTCGACTCGAAGATGTGCTCTGGAAGATATCTTATCATGAAGAGAACGAAAGGTCCGCACGACCACCAGTCCGCTTTAGTAAAATTATCGTTGGCCTGATAAGGCGTCTGATATTCTTCAGGAAAGGCAAATTTCCTCAAAACGCATCCGACTCCAACCACGGCTCGCCTTACGATATTCGCTTATGAACTATGATGGGACGCTATGCCAGCCTCGATATCCATAACCAATAGAGACCAGTGACTACCACCTGAGTCGCCAAGCTCGACGTCGTTAACGATCACGAACAAAGAATTCTACCTTCAAGATCCTGTCAGTCACGATCCGTAATCTTAAGATCTTATTGCTAGCCGACAAAGGAGATCCATTGGCACTCTGCAGGACATATCAACGAGATATAGTCGCCCTTAGGATCGAACTGAGAGTGAAAATGCTGCGTAACGAAACGCAAGATGGAATCAGGGAGCCATTTGCCATTAGGCGAAGCCACAGTATAGATATCAGCATTGGTGACTGTAGCCTCATCGGCTGTGACAAAGACATCGTTATTGTCCTCAATGCCTAAACCATGCAACATGTCTTTGAGTTCGCTTACATACCCAGCGAGCATATTGATCGAGTCCTGGTCCTTCTTCGGCACAATCAGTTTCCGCTTCTTGCTTCCTGACCCGAGGGAAGGTAGTACTGAGTCAAGCTTCCGTCTCTGCCTTGTTCGAGGGCCTGGGCCATGCCCAGCCTCACTATATGCTGAATCCATGATCATCAATGTACTTCTAACAGCGTGGTAGCAAATCTGACGCTTTTGGGCTTTTATTAGTTTGCGAAACACGTAAGACTAATTATCTGCTCTCGTGATAATTTTTCTTGCATCACAGAGCAATGATGGATGGAAGATGAGTATATTAGAACGGGTGAAGGTATGTTCAGTAGAGGTGGGTGCGTTATGGAAGGTCTTTGTGCGTATCAATAAAGTGAGGAACAACTTGACCGTGTTGAAACAACTGATAGGGTTTCGAATACGGATTCAGCGCTCTCAGATATTTCTCGATCCGGTCGTGGTCCTTCTCTGGGGTTGGAGGGAGGTAGACGTGGTACTGAGGCAAGCAATCGCGACTGTTGTGTGGACGATACGAGGCAGTGCGGCCACATGCACTTGTGTCAAGCACAAGCGCTCCCAGTGGGAGACTGCTGTAAGCTGATAGAAAATGTTATGTGTCATAGATCAATGGCGTACGCTGAACACTGGCCCGTGTCGTATGTCAAAATCAACCTTTATAGCTTTATTAACCAATGCTTATACTGAACACTAAAACAGTATCAAGGTCGAAATAGAAAAGCTCGAATCAAAGGCCTGGCTTTGCGCTTTCCATCAATTCCCCATTTCTAAAACCAGGAATCATTTGTGCAAGGCTTCTAGACCAGAGAATCAGGGCTTGTGCAGAGGTGCAATCAATAAGCTTTGTCGTACAACAACGTGGCCTTTTCTGGTTCATCGGTATGAACCGTCGATTATACTAAACTCCGTCGCCTAGAAAATCTAGCAAATTCTTCTTAAATTCAGCCATTAGCCCATACGCTGTCCTTGTCACGGAATTCTCTGATCTGCTTGTCTTGGCTTCTTGACGCTGGCGATGAATCTTCGCAGCTTCCTACTATGGTCATGCAAGACCTCAATTTCGGTCTACTCATCATCTTTCACGCAGTCCTGTATTGTTGGTGGAGTCCTGACCCGGCTGTCAAGACCGCGAAGCTTTCGTTCAGCTTCGAAGATCTCGGCGGTTTCGAGGTCGATGAGGACGTTGTGTTTTGTGTCAATCTCGGTCTCTAGAGGTGTAGCTTTAACATAGCCTACGCAGCAGCCTGGGAATATAAGCATGTAAGCGAATATCACGGAGTAAAAGAGTATCTTAAGATAGAAGCATATCGCAGGGTATGAGAGTAACGTAGGATAGGGGAGTGTCATAGGATAGAGGAGTATCGTAGAGTAGATATCTGTTGTCAGGTCAAAAAGCAAAGTATAATACTGCAGGCCCTAGAGTACTTTAAAGCTCAGTAAAAGCGGCCGCGAGTGGGGCCACTGGGGGGTACATAAGCCTAACTACGACAACCGGGAAGTTTGAGCATACGAATTTCTGCCTGAACAGATCTAGTATAGCTCTCCGGCACCTGCTATCAAGACACAGACCTCCTTCTCCTCCCATCGATCTTGCTCTTCTCGTGTGAGCCGTCTGGTAATACTGGATCCTACCACCATCGTGCTTTCCCATTGGTCATGTCTTATGGCTACGGGGGGTCAAGCTCACGCAATGTTGATTTGGGCAAGTAAGACACCACCGAATACTCCCTGCTCCGTATTGCTATTGCCGCCAAATCGGCCGTCAGATATCATGGATGTTAATTCTTTCCCTAGATCAGAGACCGACCTCGCAATCAACATCCGAAAAGCAACAAGCATAGGTCAGTCATGGCATTATGATGACCTGGAGCTGGAGCTGGAGCTGGAGGTAGACTGACGTTAGTTCCTCTTTCCAGAAGAGACTGCGCCCAAACGTACGTCTTTCAGCGATCGTTCGTCCGAAGAGCTTCTTGTGCTCACGGTATCCAGGCAAACACGTCCGAGCATGCATTGTCTACACATGGGACCACAAATCGTCCCAGTCGTTCTGGGCGGGCATGAAAGTGTGCGTCTACGAGCCCGCGCCAATTCCTGCCATAGAACACTCATCGGAGCTCGTTCATGCTGATGGTAACGCTCTCCCTCTATAGGCAACCCATCCTCGCCGATGAAGTGCAGACGTTCAAAGCTTTGATTACCGTACATAAAGTCCTCCAGGAAGGGCACCCAATTGCAGTGAAGGAAGCGCAGGCGAATATAAATTGGCTGGAAAGCCTAACAAGAGGTGTTACCGGAGAAGGACTTCGAGGTATGGACCCTTGTTGCGCACGAGAGGAACCCCGGGCATTTCCATGAGGCAGTGAAGGCTCAGGGTTTGAAGGGCAAAAACTTGACGGTTGAGACAGGATATGGACCTCTGCTACGAGATTACGTCTACTTCCTCTTAGCCAAATTGGCGTTCCACAGGCAGCATCCCGAATTCAATGGTTTGAATTCTCTTGAGCGTGCGCGCATGGTAGGAGCTAAATAGCCTTGCAGGGCTTTTTGAATATGAGGAGTACATCAGCCTGAAGTCGATCAATGACCCCAACGAAGGGTAGCGTACCTCATCAAATGGCTATTCACCGTCTGCTAACCCACTTCATAGATATGAGACAATCACAGACCTTATGACTCTTCAAGACCAGATCGATACCTTCCAGAAACTCATCTTTGCCCATTTCAGAGGCGGTGCCAACAACGAATGCAGAATTTCAGCGCTGGTTCCTTTGGTGCAAGAAAGTTATGGCATCTACAAATTCGTCACAAGCATGCTGCGAGCAATGCATACTAGTTCGTACCACACTCTCTTCTGGGCTGGACGCGACTGACTGAATACGCATAGCTACTGGAGATGACGAGGCCCTAGAACCTTTGCGCTCGAGATACGATACACAACATTACCGTCTTCTAAAATTCTACTACGAATGCTCAAATCTCCGATATTTGACTAGCCTAATCCAAGTACCCAAGCTACCGCAGGAACCACCTAGTCTCTTCGGCGAAGATGAGGATCGGCCGGCTTTACCACGCCGGCCAGCGAAAGAAGTGGAGAAGAAAGAGGAGCCAGCCCCCCCGAGATCACCTCCTCCCGGTAATGCTCCGGACCCTGAACCAATCAATGAGTTCTGGAAGAACGAACAGCGAAGGCAGCAAGAGGAATACGATGCTGAGCAACGACGATTACAGGATCAATGGAATCAACAACAATATCAGCAACAATTGGCGCAGCAACAAGCAGAGCGTGACTTTGAAGAGCAGCGACGGTTGCAAGAGGAGCAGCAACGGCTCGCTCAAGAGCAGCTAATGAGAGAACAGTATCAAGCTCAGACGCACGGCCGAATGGCTGAGTTAGAACAGCAAAATCTCAAGGCTCGTGCCCAATACCAACAAGATCAGTTGATGCTAGAACAGTACGATCGTAGGATGAAGGATTTAGAGAACCAGCTGAATCAGCTAAACAACAACTTTAACCAGCAGAACTCCTCGAAAGACGACCAGATTCGCTCGCTCCAAGAGCAAGTCAACACATGGAGGACAAAGTACGAAGCGCTCGCCAAATTGTACTCCCAGTTACGGCACGAACATCTCGAGCTACTGCAGAAGTTCAAAAGCGTCCAACTCAAAGCGGCGTCAGCGCAAGAAGCGATTGACAAGAGGGAGAAATTAGAGCGCGAGATCAAGACCAAGAATCTTGAGCTAGCAGATATGATTCGAGAGAGGGACAGAGCTCTTCACGAGAAGGATCGGGTTACAGGGGGCAACAGAGAGGAAGTGGAGAAGCTTAAGCGCGAGCTTCGATTTGCCCTCGAGAAGGCAGACAACGCGGAACGTGCCAAAGGTTCCGAGCTGTCTTCGATGCTGGCAAAGTACAACCGGGAAATGGCTGACCTCGAGGAAGCTTTGCGGGTAGACCTCTCCATTGTGCGCCATGCGAGAACTTGCTGACCTCATAATAGAACAAGACTCGATCTTTTGATGATATTCACTCGAAGTATGGAGAGCGGGACGGGGATCTCGAGCGGAGCCTTCGTGAAAAAGAAGAGGAGCTCGAGATCTACAAGTCCGGCATGGACCAGACTCTGCTCGAGCTCAACGAACTGAGGATGGTATGTTCCTGGAAGACTAACCACTGAGCCTCACTAACGATATTTAGAATGGCGGAGATACAGACAAAGCTCTTGATGAGCAAATCGACCAGGTCCTTTTGGGCAACATCCAAAAGATCAACGACATAATCGACTCCGTGCTACAAAGTGGAGTTCAGCGTGTCGATGACGCTCTCTATGAGCTCGACTCGTCAATGCAGGCAGGAAACCAAAACGCCTCGGCTCCATATGTCCTCTCTCAAATTGAGAAAGCATCCGCCAGTGCTACTGAGTTTTCAACAGCGTTCAACAATTTTATCGCTGATGGGCCCAATAGCCCTCATGCTGACATTATCCGTACTGTGAGCGTATTTGCCGGCTCAATAGCAGACGTGCTCAGCAATACGAAAGGGCTCACCCGTTTTGCCACCGAGGAGAAAAAAGCCGACCAGCTCACAAATGCTGGCCGCCAGTCTGCCCAGTCTACAGTGAAATTTTTCCGTGCGCTCCAGTCATTCCGTTTGGAAGGCTTAGAAGCTACCCAGAGGACCGACGTCGTTATCAACAACAACCACGAAGTACTGATGAACCTTCAAAAGCTCTCTAAGCTTGCAGACGCTTTCGCTCCCAACTCCGGGAAAATCACAAACGCAAAGGGCGACCTTGGAGATCTAGTAGATACAGAAATGACGAATGCCGCGAAGGCTATTGATGCCGCTGCAGAACGTTTGAACAAGCTCATCAACAAGTCTAGAGAAGGCTACAGCACTTACGAGCTCCGAATCCACGATAGCATCCTCCAAGCTGCGATAGCAGTCACGAATGCCATCGCTCAGCTGATCAAAGCCGCCACTGCTTCCCAGCAGGAAATTGTCAAGGAGGGCCGCGGCTCCTCTTCGCGAACAGCTTTCTACAAAAAGCATAATCGGTGGACGGAGGGGCTCATCAGCGCCGCGAAGGCTGTTGCTTCGTCCACCAATACACTCATCGAGACGGCGGATGGTGTTATCAGCAACCGGAACAGCCCAGAGCAACTCATTGTCGCCAGTAATGACGTAGCAGCTTCTACTGCACAACTTGTGGCGGCGAGTAGAGTTAAGGCAAATTTCGGCAGCAGGACGCAGGATCGACTTGAAGAAGCCAGCAAGGCAGTCGGCAGAGCATGTAGAAGTTTAGTCAAACAGGTACAAGACATCATTAGTCAAAGAAACAGGGAAGAGGGAGAGGACGTGGACTACGCGGCTTTAAGTGGACACGAGTTCAAGGTCAGAGAGATGGAACAGCAGGTTAGTGCCCCCAAGTTTTGCTTTGATTGGGCATTGTTGGAGGCAGTGGTTTGGAGTTTTTCAATCACTGACATGATTTGTGGCTTAGGTTGAGATTTTGCAACTGGAGAATAATCTTGCACAGGCTAGGCAGAGACTGGGTGAGATGAGAAAGATTTCTTATCAGGAGGACTAGGTCTGGGAGAGGCGTGGTTGGCGGCAGGCAAAGCCAACACACAGTCATGGATGCATGCATGTACCATTGTATGCTTAGTAGGCCTTTTGTAGGATAGCAAAAGATATGGAATTGTATCTTATCATAGAGTCGATACGGTTCCCGGGTTGCTGGAAGATGTATGTGCTTAGTATGTCCTCGGAGAGTATGAGCGATGCTACATGCGATATGCTACCTGAGTGCAGATCGTGGAGGAGCGAGCAAATCTACCTCACCCTGTCGCTAATGTGGTACTCTAAGTCTAGGACAGGGATTGGGTTACGTCAGGTACGCGGACAGACTCGATAACGCTCTTAGAGTTGCAAGGGCAACATCAGGAAAGGGTCCTGCCGACAAGACGAATAGACCATGCCATCCAACAGCTCCTGTCCGCTCTGTTGTATTTACCAGCGATTGTTTCTTTGGTCTGGTAATTTATAGAACGGAACTATAGGATTAAGAGGAGATATTAGGACATGTTGATCGCTTTGCTCGGATTAAGTTACCACCATTGACGCCAGTTCATTCCCAACATCCTAGCACAATCCTTCATGTCGAGCCACAAAATTAGAGCAATTCATCTTGAGTAGCTCTGGATGTCTGGAACTTCAGTCCTTGCATGGGTTTGCATGAATGATGCCCGGTTTGTAGGTGTTGGCTCATCTGAAGAAGGTCTTGGGAGCAATTTATTCGAAAAGGCGTTCAGCGAGCGACCGTCTTGAGAAGGAGGCCAGAATGGTATCGATGCAGGCATTTTTCGGACGATAGGATTCCGGGCTAAGGAAGCTCTGCGCGTCTCTCTAGGCCAGAAACTGAACGTACTGTCGTCACCTCAGTGTTTTTGGCTTAACTGCAGAAACATTAGCATGCCATGAATCTTTTGGATTAGATAGAAGACTGGCATCGTCTCAGGGCGCAGGATTTCATGGTAGTAGGGGGGAGCAGCAGGAGGATGATTGGGTTCTCTTAAGAGCTGTGACCCTCCACAGCATCTTGCGCAAGCTCTTCAATTTTGGCCATGTAGCAGCATTCGCGTTGAAGGAGGGCACAGCAGAGACGCTGGGATTGCTAGCAAGGGATAAGTGCAACTTGGGCGGGGCACACATTCTGTGATAGAACACAGAAAAGGTCGCGTCTTGCATCTTGTAGATTTCTAGCCGCAATATACGAGAGGCACAACGAAATTTAGAGATAGGCGGATCAGTAGGTCAGACGTATTTTCCGTACCACTGCTTGGGCTCGCTGTCCTCAGAAGGCTAGAATCATAGAATCGTAAGTAGAGTACAACTGTACAACGTCAACAGGTCTGACGAGACGCTGCAAGCGCCCTCTTGGTGGGTCTGTGCCCCGGGCGGCAGGAAGGGGGCGGTAGGCATTGCCAAGAAAGCATCTTCTCCGAACTCTATCCCTACTACACTCTTCTTTTCAGAGAACTTGGATGGTGTCTAAAGACTTTTACTTATGTGATCGGTGTGCTTATCGACCGTTTGGAAAGAGCTTGGAAAGGACACGTGTATGCAACTTGCGTCGCTTGTTGCAATTTCTCAAGCGAGGAGTGCATGACTGGGGAATGAAATTATTGTGAGTAAGACTCGATTTATGTAGCATTCATTCTCTCCTTTGCGATATACAACGGGCATGAACAAGGCCATGCAGCAATGCAGGCATATGTCCGAGCAGCCAGGTCTAGTGTTAGATCGAGCAATGGGTGCCTAGTGACAAGGTTAGCCTTTGATCGGCTTGGTTGGATTCAAGCGTACCTACAATGCTATCAAGCCGAGGCGTCGAAGTCGATGAAATCATCCCAGGAGGCATCGCTCATATCAAAGACGTTGAATTGATTGCCCATGAAAGGGTTGAAGGTGGCTCCAGAAAAGTCAGGATCGAATTCCGTGTTGAAGGGGTACTCCCCATCCAAGTGAAACGCAGAAGCCGACAAGCTTGAGACATCCGGGTCGTTGGCAGAGGCATTTTTGTGGCTCTGGATTTCTGTCATGCCGGCATCGATATTCAGGAACGAGCCAGGACCGAGATTGTGGGGGTCAAAAACTGGACTTGTCACAGTGGCTGTCATGACAGCTGAGGTTTCTCCAGTTGGCAGCGCATTCTCGGTTGCCAAAGCAGTCGAGTCTCCTGGGATGTCATCATTGTCTTCCGCCATGGACTCCTCAGGGCCAGCTTCGTTGGCAGTGGTCGCCATAGCAGAGTTACTCCCATCGTCGTCAATGACTACTGTTGTAGGGACTTGTTTTTTCTCTTTGCTGGAGCCATTGAAGTTTTCGGTGGCCGCAAAGTCAGCGTCGTGACTCTCAAGGTGACCGGTAGTCGACTGGTGAGCGTTGCTAGTCGGCTGCACCGAGACTGCCATAGTCATGGCTGCCTCGTTATTCGCCAGAAGGACCTTTGAGAGGTCGCCAGTGAAGTATCCTTCATCATAGCTGTTGCGAATCACGTCGTTGACAGATACGTTAGAGGTGAACAGCTGCTCGTCGATTGAATTCCCATTGCGACGCATTACTGTCTGTCCATCTTCATCGACAGCGACCTCCCAGCTTAGAGCCTCGAGATATTGTGTGGGCTCGATGACTCCGATGAGCGGACCGTTGATTGCGAGAAACTGTTCCAAGGGTGCATTGGCTTTGCCTTGGCTGTCGCGGATCACTGAGTATGACTTCGCAAGGATGCTCCACTTCGCCTTGAAAGGATCGTTCTGCCACAAGATAGTTAGGAACCCGGAGATTTCTTTCTGCTGAAAGCTCAAGAATATTGTAGAATAATAGCCTGAAACGTCGTTAAAAATGACCATCAGGTTTGTGGATCTGTGATTACTTACTCCGATATGCAATCCAGGAGTTGAGGGGTCGTATAGCCTTGGTAACCGCCGCGACAAGGACAAGGTCTTTCTTCTGGATTTTGCCATGCGCGGTACGCTCTTTCTTCAAGGTTGAACGAGGCTGACCCGCGTCCTGAAGGGCAGCAGCGATTTGATCAGGCGTCATCTTGCGCAAGGCGGCCTTCATGGCTGGTGTGAGGGACATGTTTCGGTGTTGCGAAGGAAATCTAAGATGAGACCGTGATGAGTGCAATAGCTGCTAACTGTCAAAGCGATGAACAAGAATGGTGAGCTTGAAAAGAGCGCTGCTATGATGTTCTTGGTTGTTGGTTGACAGGTGGATGTTTTGTGGTTTGCGCTGCTTCAAATGTTTTACCGAAGTCGAAAAAGAGGAGGTTGGTGTTTTTCCTTTCGCCTCACGTCACAAAGAAAAGAACAAATGATTCACTTTAAGATCCACAAGTCACATGATGCATTACAGTCTACTGGAGATCTGGACAAAGCCAACAGGATCTGCCCTGTTTTAAGTTATCTAACTAAGCATGCTCGTCATCTCTTCCACTGTTTCATCGCGTTGCTCCGAGTCCACACCATAGTTTGGTCGGTCGTGAACTACCACGGTAACACAATTCCACATGCGTGGACGCAGGGGAGGTCTCCGTTGGTTTAACGCAGCTGTACATTGGATTCAGCATCTACTTGTACAGCTGCAGATTACTGGACTTACCGAAATCTAGATTCAGCGTCTCTAGGCTATTCACGTCTTCGTGTCTGCCAACGTCAAGTGGACCCTGTAGCTGTCAATCTACTACTCCATGCCACGAACAACCATGGCACTCACAGCGGGAGTCGTTTTGCACAGGTCGTTTGACTAACATGTGTCAGTAGTCTTCTAATGAGTCAGCCCAAGGCATGTGAACATACCACCTTGCGTAAGCGCAGATGACCGTCAGGCGAAAGCTTCAATCCGCAAAAGTGGAGATGGCTGCTGGAAGATGGCGCGTATGGTTTCAAGTCCTCACGTTGCTAAATTATTAAATGCGATCAGCTTCGAGTATTTTGTATCTTCGTGCAGCGCCACGCTGCTGACCGCCAAATTTAAGGTACTCACTGCTTCAATATCACGAATGATGGCTGCATGCTCTTCAAGAGTTGCCATCAGGATCCTGGCTGCAGCCATCGGAATGATTTGAACGCTTCCTTCTTCCGCAAACATCGAGAGATCCGCCTCAGCGCCTGGTGCTCTGTTGTGTAAGAACTGTTCCCAAGGCGTTCGCTGCATGTCCCTTCCCGGAGTGCGCGTGTTTTCTTCAACTTCCACACTAACAGCCTGGAACATTTCGTGCGCATGATCACGAGCCTCTTGCTCTGATATGACGAACTTCACCGACTCGTTGCACTTGAGCCGAACACTGTGCCAGAATTTCTCTCTGATGTCTTGGCTAGGAAAGAGCTCAGGGTGTTCCTGCAGACGCGACAGCTCGCTCTTAGTAGCCATGATCACATCCTCTATTAATTCATATTCTGCATCCATTTCCAACTGGCAAGCCATTTTGGCGATGCCGAGATTGTGTCTGATAGCTTCGAGGTAAGCGTAACTGCAGTGAGAGCCGGCTTGGGAAGAGCCTAGACAACATTAGATCTATTCAGGAGCGCCAGAATTGTTTCACTGACTTTCGAGAAGGCCTTTGTCCTCTTCAGCATAGGCTAAGAATCGCCACTCCCAACCGCCCTCATCCAGCTCTTTGATCCGCCGGCGTAGCTCTGGCTCGTTAGAGATGCGTATTCTGGCCCCACCAAACGAAGACATAGAGCTCTCGATTCCATTATCGTCGGTAGTGGAGCGTTGGAAGGCGCGATCGGCAAGATTGTTCCTGAAGGACATCGTAAGGGTTACTCTTCGTGACGATTAAACTTGGTACAGCGGTGCATATAATTTGGAAGCAGGCTTCGTAGCTGTTGTGAGTCTTGTATTGGAGTGTCTCATCCACGTGGGGTGCTCAAAGATTGATCTTGCAGATATCCTTACTTCGCTGATGGGCTGTGAACAACTCAAATCGTGCAAGGGCAGATTCAAATCCGTACGCTAAAGTTAGTGTTTATGGATGGGTTCTGCGCTTCGCCCGGGGTCTGAAAAGCCGCGTCAGACTTGCAACTGAGAATCCCGGCTAGTAGTTGGGCCCGACTGCAAGTTTGTGAATGAAACTTCACTCTGAATGCAAGTACTGAAAGCGCATCCCTAGCCGAGTCCGAGAAGATCCTTTCCCTGACGCACGAAGCCTTTTGCCTAGAAGAGAACCATTGAAAAGCAGAACTAATCGTTGATCAACACTAGCTTTACACAACACCTCCACGTTCAACTCAGTTGATCCCAAATCTGAATTTTCAATCTATCATAGACCGTGGAGCTTCCTCTTGTACTCCACATTGGCTGTATGCATCAAATTTGTACATGAGCCTTTCGCACGGAGAACTCCAAAGATTCCGGTCGGTCAATCGCAACATGGACCATCGAAGCTCTTGTGACTTATGCGGTTCTTTCGTGTCTACATTTCCACTACGCTCAGGAGCGCGTGAGGGGAGATACTCCGGCCAACGCCAATTCGACCTCCGTAAGTGCTCTCTAAATACTCTTCTCGAATCGGAACACGGCTTTCTTTTACACCGGAACTCAGTGTCTCTTCCCCCGTGCCCTGTCATGATACCCCTTCCGTACCGCCGCAAAAACATGACATCGTGTCTTGGTATTTACCTTTGGGTACTTGCCGTTGGATACGTCGTCGTCACAGCGCCTGTTTCAGCACACACAGCACATCATCGTCCCTATTACAGCACCTATCTCAGCAACTGCCCGAGCAGCCTATCTTTTGCATGCATGGAGGCACACGTCTTATACACAGTCACTACTAGCATAGCAAATTGATATCACATTCGTTGAGTCTTGTGAGACGCTAACAGCTGGAATGACACACTGCTGAAAAAGGAACCCAACCCCTTCATTTTTCCCCGCGCGACTACCAACCTCCTCAATTTCCTGTGAAACACGGTTTGCGGCTCACTAGAAACACGTGAATTTTAGACCAGTAAATTCTGTAGCTGCTCAAATAAAGTGTCTGCGCCAAAGCGCGCCTCTCGAGGTGGCAATCAGATGCTTGAAGCGTAGAGTACAATGCCTCTCAGAGCGCTTTGCTCTCCTTTCTTAGATGACCCCTTCTATCTCTTCAGTCATTCCTTCCTTTACCCGCCACCTGTCTCTAGCTGTGGGCAAAACAGCACTGTGGAAATCATCGATATTGGTGGAGGCAAACTTTAGCATTCACTATTTGTTAAACGCCTCATCAACCCTTTGTTGCATTAGGGTTCCAGTCGCTGCACCATATAAAAGTCTGACATCGCCATTGCGTGTTCTTCTCTTTCGCTCCTGAGGGCCCTAGCGGACGTGGACACATCCAGAACGACCTTCCCAGATTCATACCAGGTTTCTTCGTAAGCAGAGAGATGCATGGCTCATCGTGTCCCTCACAGCGAGGCACCGCAGGCTTCGTGAAGAGCTTTGACCATGATTCCTTACTCTGAACGGGATCGTGGACGTTCTCTTGAGGTTGATTGACGGATTTATGATTTCTAATTGGAGAGGCGTTGGCAAATCGTGATTCATCCGGAATGTGCTGGGTACCTACCTTGCGAGGTGTATGAATTGCTGATTCTAGGCTAGCAGCCTTCATGTGCCCATCAGGAGCAGGATAAGTCTCGGCCAAGTCTGCAGGTGCTCGGCCGACCGTATCATCATTCAGGCTCGTTTGCGGAACTTCTCTAACGTGGATGGCACTAGCGACGCTTGAAATAAGAGCGGCACTAGGTTTGAAGAAGCCCTTGAGACTCTGCTGGCCCTTGCCAGTCATTGGCGCCGCGGCAGTGGCAAATACAGATTTCCCACGCTTTGTAGATTTGCTGCGTGTCGTTGCTGGGGCAGATCGCTTCTGGCCTACTGCAGACGGAGAAACTGTTGGCACTCTAACGGAGCTGTCACAGGGCTCTACTGCGGTTTCTTCGATCGGACCGAGCATCTCGGCCGTTGAATTTCCTTGATTTGCTGCAGTAACGCCAGAGACTTCCGCAACTTTGTTTGAATTGCCATTACTTTGAGACTGCGGAAGCGAAGGCTTTTGGGCGAACATATCCCGTATGTTTCGTCGGCCGAAGAATTCTGGTATGAGCTTGCCAGAAGAAGGCAGAGGATCGCTTGTCGCAGAATACTCTCTTTGGCGTTTGCCGCCCGAGAACATTCCTGGAGGATTCATTACATCCCGAAGATCACGTTCCACCCCATCCATGAAAATCGCATCTTTCATGACCGCGTACACCGGACAATGATCGGATCCCTATGAGTTGGTGAGCCGAGACACACCACGCAAGCATGCAAGGCATACCATAAGTCCCTCCTGAATGTTAGAATCCGAAAACCAATCCTTCATTGTCAAGCTACAGAGGACGTAGTCAATCCTTGCCCCGCAGTTACCAGGCCTTGCATTGACTTTCTGTTCCCAGCATGTAAACATGCCCTTTCGGTCGGGATGGAAAGCTCGACATATATCCCACAATACCGAATGTTCTCTTCCCTCGTCCCTTTCCCCAAAGACTTTACCGCCCTCAAGTAGATGATTGAAAAGACGTCGAGCAGGGGTAGATACAAATTCCAGCCCCGTTAAACCTTGCTTCCGCATCGACACCTCCGCATTGGCAGCATCGAGCTCTTCCCTAGATATATTCAAATCGCCTGTCAGGAAGACACGCTTGCCCATGGCAATGAGGTTCCGTATTCGGGCGTCGAGCACATCAAGGAAGCCGAGGCGGAAATCATCTCGAGTCTCATCGCGGTTTGCAGGACTGTAAACGCCGAAAAGAACGAAGGCGGGAAATTCAAGAACCACGCTGCGACCTTCAGCATCGAGGGTTGTGGCGTCCACTGCCGAGGCTGCCAACTGCGCTGGTGTTGGATATCCCCCAATTTGCTGCTCTTCCGGCAGATTGGAGAAATTGGTGGATGAGTTTGGCGGGCATAGGAGTCCTGTAATACCTTCTTCAGCGCGGATAGGCGCACAGACGGATTGTCTAGTGTAGATGACCACACCCGAGTACCCTGTACCTGGTGAGCGAGAATTCTCTAGGTGACAACGTGGCCAATAACCCTTCTTATGCCTCGGAAGGCTGAAGTAGCAATCCCATCCAGGGACGAGTACCATGTCATCGGAAAGATCCTTCCGCTGGATCTTGGTCTCTTGGAACACGACGATGTCGGCTTCCAGGATGTCGAACATGGCCTGTAGGCGTCAATTTCGATGCCCTTTGCTTGATCCTAAGTGACTAACCGCGAATGAACGCTTGTCTCGCCATGGCTGATATCCAAATGGATTCCTGTTCATTGGAGTTCAGCGCTCCCATCACGAACAGCCTCCAATTGCGTGGTCAGGGTCTACTGCTCCCCAGATTTCCCTCACGTCTTCCTGAAGAGCAGGCACGCAAGAAGATCTCTTACCGGATGCCATTGACTGTAGTACCAATTAGTCATACACAACATTGCAGCTTGGAGTGAGCATGGGGAGCATTTACCATTCCACGTCGTTATGCGTAAGCCCATGATGCAAAGACTCTTTTCCGACGCTTCATGGCTTGGTCAACTAAATCCGAAGATTTGAATACTCCGTGAGCACTTCACTCTTCTCAGGGGTGCCTATCACTGATGATTTAGAACGTAAGGTTTCCTACTTAGTTACTCGACAACTTTTGGGTAGATCCGACGTTTAGCCGTCAGCCTTATTTGGAAGACATACTGCTGAGACCTCAGCTCAGCAGTCTGTCCAAGTCACATCGCGACAAAAATGCTTCCACGGCCTTCGATGCTACCTCCCCTAAAGCTTGCCGGTAGGCAGGGACACGCTTCGATCCTCCGTAGCACCCTCCAGCGCCGCTTCGCCAGTACTGAACCCCCGAAGCTTGTCGGCCCAATGGACAATGCCTTTAATAGAGAGAGACTGGCTGTCAAGCACCATGCCGCACAATCAGCGGGTGAGAGTCTTTTGAGGTCATGAAGAGGTTGAAGCTCATACGCTTACAATTTCAAATCCAGATCTTTGGCGTAAACTCTGTATCTAGTATTACACCCCGAGGACGCCAACTGGGAGAAACCGGCTCACATCGAACAGTATCGTCATACCTGCCCTTATCATAGGATCCATCAACGCCAAGAATCTGTGGGATGAGCATTGGGAACATTGGGAGCACATGCCGCCCTTGGAGGAAAGAGTCCAGTATCCCTATATGAACATCCGAACAAAAGCCTTCCCGTGGGGCGATGGCGACAAGGTCAGTCTTTTTGACCCTTTCAAATCTGCGATACAAAGCTGACATATACGGTGGAATTTGCAGACTCTATTGTAAGGCCCTTTCCGTGTGCATTGAGTTATTCTCTGGGCCCTAGCCATAAGACGAGAGCTTGTAGGGGAGTTGTCGAGGTCATTTTCTTCTCGGACACCTTATAAGCGCAAATATGTGGGGAAGGATGCAAAGTGTGGGAACGCATGGAGACGAACAGATGCTGACGAGACGTTTCTAGCTGGAATCCAAAGGTCAACTACCACCGCAAAGATGAATAGATTGTGTGGGAGCAGGAAAGGCGCTAGCAGACGTTGATCCAGGAACATGCGCTGTGGAGGAGAGACACGGGGTTTCGAGGGTTGTCCTTCGGTACTGTGCATTTCAGACTTTAGGTCTCGTAGCATTCTGCTTATGCCTCCCCAGCTGTCCTTGATATCATGCTCTAGCTAGGAATGCTATTGAAGACCTTAACGTTGACTGCCTGACTGCAATTACGAATAGTATTCTGCTGTACAAGCATCTTTCGATTTGAGGCCTCCGAAATGCTATTCCTCCAAGACTGATACCCGTTATATCTGATCCTTTGCAGCTCGCTTAATATCAAGGTATTTTGCCGCGCAATCATTTGCCAGGACTGGGTCCCCATTCAGATGCATGATGGTTGCCTTCTTTGCCATCATCTCACACTGTCCCTTAACGTCCTCGAGCCTCGAAAATTCGTCAAAAGATCGCCCTATGCTGTCTAGAGCCCTTGTCAGCTGTTCTTTGCGCGGCAGTGTCTCGGCTTTTGCCTGCCCAGCCATCCCCATATGAGCGTCTGCAAGAAGGGAGAACGTCTGTGCTGACAAATTGCAGTCTTCGCACTCGAGAGTGTGCGGCATGATGCTCTCCAATAGTTTTGCAGCTGCGCTGAACTCCTTCAGGCTGATCAGGACACCGCAAACTGCGCCGACGGCTTCCCAGAGTGCCGGCAATAACCTGGCTCCATGTGCAAGGCTTGCGGCACGTAGAGCAACGGAAAAGCCCTTTTGGGGTATCCCTGCCTTGTCATAGATCCGCGCTTTCAGTGTCATTACTTTGATGCGCTGAAAGATGTCTGCTTCTCCATCGGTCAATTTGGAGGCTAGATTTTCCAAGATCTCCATAGCTTTTGAATAGTCGCCACGCCGCACATTGAGGTCAATCTCCAGAGTCAGGATACTGAAATGCAGATCTTGACCTAGATTGGGAGGAGCTTGTAGTTGGGCAAGGACTGCTTCGGCTGCAACCAAGTTGTCTCTGAGAAGATATCAGAGCGAACGTCTTACAATAAAGGCTTACGAACCGATGCAAATGTCTCCGCAATTTAATTAGACCCAAATTCGATGTCCAGTACTGAGAATGTCTAAGGGTCCGCAGAGTCTCTCCGTCGACCTCTTCCATGCGCGCAAGAGCATCTTCGTATCGTCCCCTTTGAGCAAGCTGCCCAAAATTCTTAACAATTGAATGTTGAAGTCATAATGGGCGAGCTTACCAATAGCGCGCTTCTGCAAACACAATGCACAACGTCTTCGACGGGAGACTGATCGGTGTAGCATTGAAGAAAAAGCTCTCCAGATAGCCAGGCTTGGCAGCTCACGCCTGCTCGTAGATTCAGCGTCAGAGGGTGTCTTAAACGAATCCTCAAAAGACAGAGCACACACCAAGTCTCCCAAAGATGGATGATTGCATCGACATCTGGCTGCCGATTGCATTTGCGACATCTTTTGTCACGTTGAGATGTGAGGATCTGACGATGCTCTCAAAAGCCTGTGCTACGCTGTCACCCTATTGAAAGTACCATATTAGAACAACGATCACAGCTGGAGGTGAACCCAGTCCCGGTGCAGTGCTTACGTTACTAAGGCCCAACTTGGCCTCGCTGAGCAACGAAGTGCTCAAGAGACCCCACATGCTTGCCTCCTTAGCTTTCGCCTTGAGGAACGCTAAAGCCTCTTTCTCTGTCCCGAGCACCCCTCTCTTCTGAACATCGTCCATTTTTTCCGGATGTGCTTTACCGAAATGATACAGCCAGCTCAGACTATAGTTAAGACATCCCATATCATTATTTTCCCTCGCAGTAGATATAGTCTCTTGCATTGCGGTTAAAGCTTCAGAGTGACACCCAAAGTCCGCATGAAGGATGGCAAGATTAAGCAGAGCATACTGGTAGAACGTGCGATCCCGATTTTGCATGGTATAATCAAAGTACCGGTGCAGATTATCGAAGGATGATGGGTAATCTCCTGATCTCCATGCGTCAAGGAAACTGACAAGCATTGAGTAATCTGAGCAGTACTCTAGAAACAATACTCACGTTACATAATGAGACAGGTTAGGCACAGTCACGCCGGTGTCAAGCATCGCCCGGAACTTGGCCTTCATTGCTTGGGGAAGCCGATTGCCCATTCCTACTGCCCAGTCAGCTTGTACTCTACGATTTCCGGATGAATCCCACAGTACTTTGCATCTGGTCAATCTGATACTCTAGAAGCGTTTCCAAGTCCTCGGCGCTAACACTTGCGTCATGCTGAACTCCATGGGCGAGTTCACCGTAGACAACATCAGTCAATCGATCTCCCAAATCTAAATTTTCGTCTTGTAGGTTTGCATCGAAGCTGTTGTGATTCGCAGACTGGTTTCTTTTCTTCCATTGTGGAAGCGTTGATGCGCGGTATGCAACGAAATTTCTCCACAACGTTACGCCGTCGTGAAACTGCAGTCTCGTGAATTCAAGTTGGGCTCTTCTGACAAATGATCCCATCGGCGAGGCTCGAGATAGCCGTATATGATTAGGATTGGACTCAATCACATCCTCGGCATCCTGCTGCTGTTGCTCTGGCGGCTTCTGAAGCAGTAACGAAAGGGTGTCAAAGAAGACATGTAAGGCGTCGAACGAATTGAGCTTCCACAGTTTGTTCAGCAGTAGATCCCAGATAGTCCTCCCAGGAATGCCAGAGACATGGCTGATAGTGGCTTTCTGGAAGTCTTCAACAGCGAGCGTAACATGGCGCGATTGCAGGGATGACTTATCCTGAGAAGCTACCGAGCTAATTGGAAGGACATGAGAGACAAGGAAGGACAAAATAGGAATGGTTGCCGCTGACGGCACGACAGAGTCCGAGTACAGCGATATCAATGCAAGAAGTCCAATTTTGGACGGCGTCAAATAACGCGACATGCTACAATGAGACCAAGACAGGGGAAGGGCATAGCATAGTCATTTCTCAATACATAGCTCCTTCAGTCAGACTCGAAGCGCAAGAAAAGAGGAAGGTCGAATGGTGTTCAAGGGGTGTTGTTGTAAAAGGCTCCAATCAAATCCTAGGATCGATGGGATACCCGTTTCAAACTCTGGGGAAGGCCGCTCTAATTTCAGGACAGAGCCAGCCATGCAGCACGAATTAACCAGCATGTTAAGATTACTGGCTTTGATCACTACGATTGTGCTACATAGAGGAAACTTCGCTCAAAGCTTGGTGAACGCTTGCCGCCAACACAGGCCATGCGTTTAGGCCCAATTCCTTGCGAAGTGCAGGAGAGCGCAGTATTTCAACCTCCGAGGTTTCCATCTACACCGAGGCACTGCTCACTCGAGTTGAACGATCAGAGGTCGAGACGGCGTCGAAATCCGGAGCGAGTCTTAGAATTAAGGAATGTTATTTCCCCTGGATAAAGGTATTAGAGCGTTTTCCACTTATGCATGTTGGTCTCTGTACCACACTAGATAGGGCGCTAGGTTTTGACAGGCTTGCCATATCATCCTTTGAAAAGGTCGATCTTGCGATACTAATACTATACTGCTTCCTCCAGCCCTCCTGTATCCACCAATTCGTCGTCCTTCTCGTTAGCGTTTGAGGCCCATACCCTGCTGATAGCCAGATCAAACGGTCCAGGAACACGGTCCGTAAGACTCACGCCCAGAGTCCGAACCTTCTGCCTCATCATCTCAGTCTGCGGCTCCACCACCTCTCCGTGATTTGTCCTGACAAAGGCGTTGATTTCAATGAGCACCGTCTCCCATTCGCCCGGCTTTCGAGCATGCAATCGGTGCTGATGTAAATCGGTGTGTACTATAGATTCCGTTTGCACGTTCACAAAGTATTTCCTTCCATCGGACTTGACTCGCAGTGCGAGGTATGTATATGGGTCAACGTCCCAAAGGCTTTTACCAAATAGTGTAGGCGGGCGGTCTCTGTTGCGCCAACCAGCATAGCCTGTACGCTGTACTTGCGGTCTGTTCCGCGGAAGGTCTGTAGATATGGAACCGTGGAAACGAGCATGCGCTGGTTGCGAGGAGGTTCTTGGAATTTGGTCAAGGGAAGCATTAGAGAAACCCCCTATGTCGGCATCTGACATGGTTTTGCAGGCCGGAACAGTGTCGGGATCTGAAAAATCCAGGAGAGAAAATGGGGTGGTTGGGACACGGATGCCTTCTTGAGTCAAGGCTGCACAGAGCGTTAGCTGCCGATGCATTCTCTAGAAAGGCATTTAATGGAGTAGCGTTAAGATCAAAGGAGGGCGTACCGATCTTGGTAAATCTCTTCAATTCGTCCAGGCTTCGTCTTGTGAAGCCTGGGGCAAGCAGACGTGATGAAGCTCGCATAGTTTAATGCAAACTATTAATTTGTCGCACAGAATCTATGTTGCTATTTTGGATTTGGCTTGATGTATGATTGAAAAGAGGTATCATAGAAGTGAATACCATGATGCTAGTAGAAGTCATTGACATTCGATTGGACCCCAATGGGCGGGAGTTGCCAGGATGCAGTCATTGACAGCTCTAGGGTTGATCGTTTATCGCGGCAAGATAAGATTATCACGTCCATATCAATATCAAAAAGTGAATCCGATTGATGTATGGTGTCTGGTACTTATCCAACATATTGTACTTAGAGCACTGTGTCTAGTAACTTGAGGGCTCTGACTTTGAATGGTCTTCAGTCTGCGGCTATCAGCCTGAACAACGGCGGGAAAATCACCATGTTTCATGGATATGGATGCAGTAAAACACAAAACTCCTCTACAATTTGGGTGACGAGAGAGGACAGTGTAGAACAAGACTGTTTCTTCGTGTCGTGTCCACTTATATATGTGTCCTATCCAAAGCCAACCCTAAGCTTGTGGCAAGAAAGAGCTCGAGCTTCAAAATTGCGAGCATACAAATACTATGATGAGTTAATCGTCACTCGCTACAGATCTGTAGGTACGTTCTCAACCGTTGAGGAAGAGTGTGGAAGCTTATGTACTGACGCAGGGAGATTGTTGAAAGAGGGAGACTATTGTCATCTCACAGGAGACTCTCAGTCTTTCGATCTATGAGACCATCTAGCACTTACCAGTGCGCCTTAAGAAACGAAAGCTGCAACCGTGTCTGCAGATACCTTTGCTATTGCCAAAAGTGAGATCTCAGTCCATGTTAAGCTTTGTAAGAGGTGGTGAGTGGATCCATTGGACCAATTGATACTATGACCGCAATGATGGGCATGGTCATATAATATTAAAAAGACAGGGCGAAACAAGAATTTTCATCCTGGTTCGATGGAAGAGTACCTTAGTCGATTAAATGTCTTAGAATCACTTCGGTTCCTCGATCCGCCCTCTTAGAATCATGCTAGCCACTCTAGAGATCTAGCGTCCCTCGGAATTGCTAATACTTCAAAGCCTTACCATCGAAGACATATCCACCTAGCCATTGTTAGTAGAGTCAGCAGAGCTTAAGCTGTTTAAACTGCTCAACAGACTGTACTTAGCGACAAACAAGAACCCTTTGAAGGCAAAGCGGTTGAAAGTAGCGTTGAACAACTCGTGGTAGATCAGAGTGGACTAGTATATAGGAGTCCTCTTCCCCGCCAAAAGAATCTGTTCTTCTTTCCCCTTCCACACACACTCTTCTATTCAACGGTCTTGCAGGCACTGCGGTACTCTCTTTTCACCATCTCGATCATCTTCAAGCAAAGCACGCACTTACCTTGTTAACGGTTTGCAAGACTACACTCACTCGGAACGAACTTCCCCCAGCTTTTACACTCCTTCTCCCTAATTGTATCATAGCCAAAGAGATACCAAAGCAGCATGTCTCACTCACCAGCTACACCGGACAAAGCTGGCATGCATGCCAACGGCTCTGGATCCAAGGCGCCGCTGCCTTCCACGGACAAGCCTACCTCTACCTCCAAGGTCAAGCAGACATCACTTAACGAGCCTTCACCTGCGAGTACCTACGGTGACACCGTTGCTGGCGGTAGTTCTCCCGCTACTCCGCTGGACGTCGGCAGTCATGGTAAGTGCATGTGTTCTGTCCCTGCTCGTCATGTACCTCGCTTTGTTTTCTGCCTAGCATCACGACTTAGAGTCTGGCTCGGGCTCGAGATTACATTTCTCTCCTTGAAGCCAAAGCAAGCACTTTTCGTCCCTTACCCTTCATGCTTACTCCCGTCTTGATGGCTCGGCTAACGGGCCAAGATCACCACATGGCAGGTTTGATACACTCCCTGCAGGCTGCGCAAATCGATCCTGCCATTGAGACCATCTCCGGATCTCCAATGACAGCTCGCGATGGAAAACACCTTTCACAGCTGGAGCGACGTGTAGACCGAAGTATCTTCATCGAAGCTCAGCTGAGTCCATCAAAGACCGGTAACCTCAGTCGCAATGCGTCTGCAGCCTCATCCCCAAGCACCGATCGCGTCAAGGAAATTCGCGAGAGCCCCAGTTGGCGCAACAAGGATGGGAACTTTGTGCGTCGCTCTGGCAATCACGGAGAAGACCCATTCGTCTCCAGTGCCAATGCTGGGCAGTCTCATAGTCAAGGCAAGTTATCGCTCTCTCAGATGGATTCAGCGCGCTTACTGCTCAAGGCAACAATACATCCTTCAGCCCCCGTAGGGATCGAACGGGGGTCCCGCTTTCCAATGACAACGCTCAAGCCATGCTGCCACCAAGAGCTTGTGTCTTCGTCGCAAAGTAAGCTCGAATTCCCTTCCGTGAGACACATCGCTGACAATATACAGTCTTGTTCAGACACAGTCTGATGATCAGCTTGAGCATCATGTGCACGTTGCGTTTCTCCAGTACGGCACTTGCTATGTCAAGATTAGACGTGACGCACGGGGTATGCCATTTGCTTTTGTTCAATACGAGGTAAGCCGAAGACTCGCAGGGTACACTTCCCATGCTGACAATATCAGAACGAGAACGAAGCTCAGCGCGCTATCTCTATCGGTCGGGGTATGCTCATCAACGGTCGCCCATGCCGTACAGAGGTTGCCAAGGTGAACCGTAAGCTAGTCCGATTGGCACTTTGCCGTTCCATTCTGCTCTGACACTCTCGTACTACAGGCTCTTTGTATCTGTCGAAGGTTTCTGGAGGCCTGATCTCCGAGACAGAAGCTCGCGAGGTCTTGTCTCGTCACGGACCAATTGAGAGCGTTTGGTTGTGCTCACAGACTGACAAGGAGATGTTCCGTCTACCTGAAGGTATCTGGGTAAAATTTGTCTACTTCCAGGACTGTCGTGACGCGCAAGCGGTGCGTTGGTCCAAATTGTTATTTTCTTTCCCTTTCGCTGACTTGTCGAAGATTTTTCGAGATCACCCAGTGTATAGGCTTGAGCAACCACCCTTGCCAGAAGAGGTTCGCCCTCGTCAAGGAGGCCGAAAACACGCGTCAATGTCTCCCATGCAGCGATCGAGTCCTGGCCATATTTTGCCGTCGCCGCAGTATGCATCTAGACGGGCTAATGCAGACCTGTGCTCCATCTTCGTGGGTAACTTGCCACCCAATGCCACGGATCCGCAGCTTCGCGAAATTTTTTCAATCTTCGGTCCTATCACCCACGTGGAGATAGTCAGGAAGCCATCTGTGCACGGTACGTCTATTTTCTCCTTTCCCATTTGCCCACGAGTCCACTAATTTCCGATAGCTGGTATCAATGTCTTCGCGTTCATAGAGTACCTCAGTCCTGATATGGCGGTCGCTGCCGTTCAGGCGAGCCCTAGGATGTATGGAGTCGATCGTCTTCGTGTTGAGCGCAAAGAAATAAGCGGTACCTTCGCTCCTCGTGACCGCGTCTTCGCATCTGGTGGAAGCCCAAGCTCCCCATACTTCGCTGATTCTCATGAACAAATGGCGAATCTCTTACAGCGC
Source organism: Letharia lupina (assembly GCF_014066315.1). NCBI lineage: Eukaryota > Fungi > Ascomycota > Lecanoromycetes > Lecanorales > Parmeliaceae > Letharia > Letharia lupina. The sequence continues at coordinate 1,297,071 of NW_023502980.1, forward strand.
GTCTATAATTTCGGTATGACTCAAGGAGCACAAACACAAGCTATGCCACCGCCGGTGTATGCTCCATACCCGTACTATCAGCCATACGATCTATCTCAGTACGGACAATTCGCCACGTCAGCCACGCCGATGGACAACAACACTGCAGCAGGCCTGCAAACTCACGGCAATGGGTACCCGGCTCAAGCAATGGGTCACTTTCAGTATCCCCAGGCTCCCACCAGCACCTCATACCTTCAGTACCCACAGCAGCCAGCACCTCGTCCCTACCAGTGGCCACCTGCGAGTGCGAGTGCTGACAATGACAACGCATCACCGTCTAAGGGAGCTTATTAGGTTGGTCGGAAGCTGGTCACTCGATCATTGTCGACTCGCTCGGGCCTGATCATGGCACACATTCCGGCTTGTGAACCCTTGCACTTTCTTTTCGACTTTGCACGTGTCGATTCGTCTCGATTATTGTACGATACCTAGTTGTTGCATCCGTCATGGCTCGATGTTCTTTGTGTGTAATGTGTCATCGCGTGCCCTGGATATTCGGGTTCAACTTTGAGCTGGGATACCTGCGGAGCCTCGCGCATAATGGCTGAGGCTCAGACTATCTTTCTATTACTGCTGCAAAACTTCTTTCACGGACCACGGTATGCGGCATACAGCCCAGGTCATGACTGACTTTGATCACGTCGCTAACAATAGTTCAGCAGGATCACAACTTCCATTTTCGCCCCATGGCTTGCTCCGGAGGCAGAGTGTTCTACCTTTTCTCTTCTGCGATCTTTTAGCCACGGCAGCCAAAATGGCTTCGCACGCGGAGGACAACATCTGAGGAACCAGAGGACAATGTTTAATTACGGCGATGGTTCTCTCATTTTTTCCCTATCTATGTGTCAATTTCTCTAGCTCTGGCCCCAAAGGCATTCGCAACATTCGCAACTTACATACGCAAGCGATCAGCAACAATCACAAGCAATCATGAGCGATCATATAGAGTAGCATAGCACGAGCTTCAAAATCAAACAATTTCATACTCAACCTTTAAGCTTTCGCGTATTTTGACACGGAGATATTTTCATGTGCTGCATTGTCAGGTTTAATCGATGAGTTGCATATCTGACTTACAAGAGTTGTGGCTCTGGACACGAACGTATCAAGGACGATGCCTTGTCGATTCCTGCTACTACACAGCTGAGTCTTTTTCTTTACCTTTTCTCCCCCCCCACCCCCCTCAATTCTTTTTCCCTCGGGTCGTTGGCTAGAGCACCGGCCGTTATCATTTTCTATGACTAATCATAGATACACAGTGGGCAGGAACCTAGGTCGCGCGAGCAGAAACTGCTACAAAGGGGAGAAGCCACCTTCGGATCGAGCGACTAAAATCCATTCGCAATGGGTCAACCATCATTCCAAGCATCAAATGCCATCATCTACCTCACTTATGGCGCATTTTTGTGCGTCAAGCCCCACATCCTGCCACATGCCAGACTAGATACGCTGACAGTAAGCGCTCTCGAAACGCAGGGTCTCGGGCCTCTATATCGCGTGGAAATATAGAAATCAGTCGAAAGCGGATTTTTTGGCCACGAATCGTACACAGAAGGGTTAGATACAACACACGTTGACTTCCTTTTCTTGACTCTGACCATCATGGCCCAACCCCGCGTTTGACATGAGAAAGAAGCGGGCTGACCACTGCTTAGCTATCCCTCTTGCACTTAACTTCATCGCCTCGTGTGAGTGTATTCGCAACCGAAAGCGCTCATTGCTTGAAGCGGCAGCAACGCTCCCAGCGCAGTGTTTCAGCTGGCCCGCACCAGCTGGGACACGAAGAATGGCAGACTCGAGTACGGGATCATGATTTGACATCCTGACCAGGTTCGTATTTGCAGCATCAACGCAGGCCGATGGCCACGGTCCCCCTGCCTGTGCTCATTCAATAACAATGAGATGGGAAAGGGGACCATGGGCAAAGGTTCTGCGTGGCTTCACTACGGGTGCCGATTGTAAATCGGACGGGGCTGGATCTAACTCTTCGCTCCAGGTGTTGAGAGATCCCACCAGTTCTATTTGGCATGAAGCTGAGATCAGTACCGTAAATACTCGATCAAGTTAACACTTGCGTGGGGAATGTGCTGCCGCTTCCCCCTCTTACCCCAAACGATTGATCTTGAGCCCGCTGACCAGACGACATATTCCACCCGCTACAGCTCTTGGATCGGGCATTTTGTTCTCTTATCCCGAAATATCTACAATTGCTGGCGTCCAAGGCTTGATCGTCTATACACTCTCTTCGTCTTTGCCACTTTTGGTGTTCGGCTTTCTTGGGCCCATTATTCGAAGGAAATGCCCAGAAGGGTTCCTTTTGACAGAGTGGGTACGTACACTCCGGAGGTGATTCTTCCTAATCGGTAGTCAGATCGAGTCACAAGACGAGTCTCAGGAGCAAAAGGACCTTTCAACTCCCGAGACCTGTCTTGCAACCCCTGTTTCTGCCTCGAATAGGCTTTGCTGACTCCGAAATCTGCGTAGACAAGACAGAGATACGGCACTGTGACGGCCTTATATCTGAGCCTATTAACGTAAATAGTGATCACTGGAGGGTTTGAAGGAGAAGATGCTAACATCATTACTCCAGACTCATCACATTGTTCCTCTATATGGTGGCAGAGCTTTCTGCCCTTCAGCAGATTATCAATGCTTTAACAGGGCTCAAAGGCCTGCCTGCTGTCATTGTCGAGTGTGCCGTTACCACTATCTACACTTGTAAGTTCCCTTGATGAGCCAATTATGAAGATTGCCTCATATTCTACATAGCTCTGGGCGGGTTTCGCATCTCTTTCGTTACCGACAATATTCAAGGTATTATGGTAGTCGGTTTAGTCATTGTAGCTGTCGTCACTGTTGGCGTTGAGACCCACATTGACAAGAGTCTTGTCGAATCTTCGGGGTTGCTCAAATCGAGCTTGCTCGGCTGGCAGCTCATATATATCCTTCCGGTAGCCGTCCTAACTAACGATTTTTTTATTTCTGGGTTTTGGATGCGCACCTTTGCTTCCAAGACAGACAAAGACTTGGTTATTGGAACTTCGATTGCGACTGTCGCTGTAACCTTCATCTTGGGTCTTGTCGGTGCAGCTGGACTCCTGGCGGCATGGACAGGTGCTTGGCCTGGTAATCCACCACAAGATGGTGACATCGCCTTTTTCCTTCTGCTCGAGCAGCTTCCGAGCTGGGTAGTGGGCATTGTCCTCGTGATGGTCGTGTCTCTAAGCACAGCCGCGTTCGACAGCTTCCAGTCGGCTATGGTTTCGACCGGATCCAACGATCTGTTTCGCAACAAACTGAATCTTTGGTTGATCAGATTGGCCGTCGTACTGATTATTTTCCCAGTCGTGGTCGTAGCTCTTAAGAGTCCGGATATCCTGCAAGTCTACCTGATATCTGACCTTGTAAGCGCCAGTTCGATCCCCGTGCTTGTCATTGGCTTAAGCGATGCATGCTACTGGTGGCGCGGATTTGAAGTTGTGATTGGTGGCTTGGGTGGTCTACTTACCGTCTTCATCTTTGGCACCATCTGTATGTATTTTCGGAGCCCATACTTCCTCTCTTAGACCAAATCTTGAGTTTTGACATGTCTCGGGAGTTTTTACTCCGAGGCGTGTTCCAAGGCTCAATCTACCTCCTCAAACAGGCAACACTGACTCCGAATTCTTGATCCAGACTTTGGTAACGCGCACGAAGGAGCGTATCTTCTGCTGTTGGAGAATGGGCTATACGCGAATGACTGGAGTGCCTTTGGTAAGTCTGGCGCCGAGCACACGCCTAGTTGGGTACATCTGTGGCTAACGAGCATGTTTGTAGGGGCCTTCGTCGCGGCACCTGTTGGCGGTCTATTGTGGGGAGGTGGAGCATTTGCACTTCGTGTCGGATTTCAATGGATTCAAGCCAAGAGGAAGGGTCACAGATTTGACGCTTTCGATCGTCCTCCCCCTACACAGCCGTCGACATATACTAGTGGTGCGGGATCATTCGATGAAGAGCACGAACGGCGCGAAGAGCCAGCAGAGCCCGAAGAGCGTGTTGCTCCAATTAGCATCAGCCCCCAGAAAGGAAAGTTCTTTTGAGCTGCAGATTATGAAAATGTGCGATAGCAAGGGTAGAAGCGGCGAGGAGGGAGATGGGGACGGAGAAAGTGTACATGAAGCCGTTGTATCGACTCAGAGGCCTTTCTGCCGAGCTCGTTCAGGTATATGCATACAGATGTCCGTGAGGAAGGACTGGGCTACCAAGAAAGGACATATTCAGTGGATGCGACATTTTCCTCCCCGTCATTGTTTTCCAACAACTGGTGTGGCAACAACTGCGTCGTCCCCCAACACGTCCTCAACCTTGCTTTCCTCAATTGTTCCCCAAATCTTCCATCTCCCCTCTTTTCCCCTCAACATCATTCTTTGCAAGACCACATATTCTACCATCTTCTTCGCTTCGGTCGTATCGCTTGCGACGCCATTTGTAGGCGTCCTCTCGAGGCTCTGCATAGACCTAATTTTGACGACCACTTGGTACAGCGCCGACTCCTCAATCCCAAGTGACACAATATTGGTACTGACAATACGGGAAAAGCCGATATATTTGTGTAGCGTCCATTGCAAGCTTTCTTTGGGTGGGCGGACATTGATTCGTGTGCCGAATGAGGCAAGAAGCCCTTCGTGACAGATGCTCTCCAAAGTTGCCATGTCACCGCTGTTTTCAGAAATTGGGCGGTCAGGCTGCGTTCGTGGCAATGATGGAAGGTATCTTACTCGGCAAACGCGGTGTACATTGTTTCGTAGAGCCTTTTTGCCTCGGGAGCAATCGTTCCGCGGCGGAGTTTAGGCCAAGGCCGGCTCTTTAATAAAAATTTGTATGTGATGCACCTATACAACGGTCAAACACAGGCCGCTGATCCTAAATTTTCAAGCGGAGTTCAAGAGACTCACCCTTGCAAAGCGCGCCATTTCTTCTTCAATCTGTACCATTCTAATCGCATGCGTAAGTTTGGCGTTCGAAGTAGCGACGGCTTTATAAGTCCAGATGGCATGACAAATGTTCCTGGCAGCGGCGGAGGTTAGCTTTTGGGCACGGTGATGGAGCAGAAGGCTTGGGATAGTTACCTGGAAGAAGCCCCATGTCGTTCCTTATCCTTTGCATGCTCTTTGTGTCATAGCTCCTTGGTTGACTCGGCTGGACACTGAGTAGTGGCAGTAGGGGCCAAGGTTGTGTACGTCGTGAAGGGTAGAGAAAGGAGCAGAGGGTCGGCAATCGAGGGTGGAGAGGAGGCATGTTGCTGTCTCAAGTGATGATATCTTTGTTCGGTTCAGTCATACCAATGATACCACAAATAGCAATCCAGCATCGTGCATTGGCTTCTTACGAGAAAATCTAAAGTGCACAGCAGACACCAGCAATGCTTTTTCTTTTCTCTTGGCGGTCTTTGGTCCCTGTACTCGTAAGGCTGAAACTCCGGGAGCCCTGCTCGCGTGTTTGCGGCAAAACCTGGGGAAGCTTGGAAGCGAGACATTCATGTTCGCTGATGCTCTGTGACAGCCTTTGAACGAGGTCAAAGTTGGGACAACGGTCTCTTTACACTTTACAATTCAATCCTTTTTTTTTCTACAATTCTGCAGATGCGGCAGCACATGCCGCTGTTTAACTGGCTCACCTGGCGTCCTCTCCAGATCCTCCCAGCTATGCTGCTAGCTTTTCCTCTCCCGGAGTAAAGATCGAAGCTACCACACAGTCGATCGCCTCCCATCCACGCGTTGCAGTCCTCTTGGGCATCAATGCTCGGTGGCATATTCCCCTTTTGATATGCCGGGCCCTCAGCACCGCTCCAGCCGCATGGTGGGGTCTCCGTTGTGCCATTACCTTCTTGGGAGAGCTGCTGCGGAGTGATGGAACAGCGGCGCTGGGAGATACTTGGACAGTGGAGAAACGATTCAGAGTTACTGAAGTGTTCTTGGCTATTCTTTGGGTACGTCGAACACTGTGGGGAGGGTCAATGCCAGCAGCAGAGGATCTTCAGTCCATCCGACAAACAGTGTGTATCCTTGGCTGACACAGCTTGTACGCACAGTGCTCTGCGGCCGCGTACCTGTCATACTTTTTTACGGACTGCCTAATGTCAAGATGGTAGGGGCAAGCAAAGGGCAGCGAGCATCTTCCCGACTCGGCTAACGATCTACAAGGCTATTGTTTTATACCCCATCCGCCGCCGTTGTTCGACTTTTGACCACGAATGTCTTAATCGCACACATCACATCCTGGGTTTTGTATCTTTCCGGCGCTTCTGAGGATCCACGAATGCTCCTTCCAGCTTGGGTTTCAATCGCTACGGTCAGCAATCCTTCTGGCATAACTATACCCGAAAGCTAACAGCGCCATAGACCCTCACTATGCTGTACCATATCACTCAGCGAAAGATCAACATCAGAAAGGAGACATCCGCGTCTATAGGCGTATTTTCTATTGCTAGCTTTGTCAGTCTGTGTACGTTGCTTTTTCAGCTACATCTGACTCGAGAGAATGACCCGGTTGTCCCATTGTTTTCGATGTTGCGAAGAATTGGGGAACATCTGCTGCGGTTTGCAGAGGCTCCGCGGTGATTGTAAGCCTTTGCTATAAACGATACCCTGGCAAAGTCTCGAATTGTATTGATTCACCCAGCGCTCTTAAAGGTAGAGTGCATGTAGCTTCGATGGTTCTAAACTTTCGTTATCATGCTCTCAAACCATAGTAAAGAATGACAGGCCTCGCCGAGCCATCGCATAGCAGCTTCCGTGACTGACACATCCCTTCCGAAGACGAGAAAGCCTCCTAGTCCCCATCACCGATGCACTCAAAGGGTATCTACCAACGCCCCAACGCACGCTTTCGCTTGACACACGCCACACCAGCAGAGGCGGTAAGAAGTAAGAGAGTTAGGCTTGCTGAATGAACTTCTATCGGTCCACTGGAGGGAAATGCCATCTGATGCGTTGGTGGTAGGATCTAGAACCCATGGACCTGCACGACGTGTGAGTTTGACTATTGATGCAATGCTGCACATTGGGAAAAGTACCTTGATAGTTTTGGCATCAAGTTCCAGCCCTTCCTTTTTATCGACCAGGAATTCTTGGACATCTTTGCGCTGATCACCCTGAAGCTGGATCACCTCGCCCATCTCAGTGTCATTGACGATTGTGCCATTGCAAGCTAGAAAGACAGACGTCAGCGCCAATCTTCGTTTGAGCCGCATGATGACTCACCGAATTTCTTCTTGATGACCTTGAGGATCTTCTTCTGATCGAATTTCTTGGGCAGACCTTGGACAGTAGTCAAGGTCTTGCGACCATTGCGCTCTGTTGATGCCAAGTTAGCAAATTGTCTGTATTGTGCTATGTTCGCAAATACGATCTGTAGAGTGTCATAACGTACGCTGAATCCTAATATGGATGTAGTTTTGAGACTGCTTAGTTTCCCCGGTATCTTCGTCGGCTTCGGCGAAGGGGTCTGTAGAGGTCAGCAAGTCCGAGCAAGTCCGCCTGTATGAAAGGGTTGAGGGCGCAGTCGAAAGAGAGAGAAAAGCAGAAGATTCTTTATGCCATGTCCCCTCTCGCACAACAACCCATTTGGAAGGTCGCTGGTGAGATTGAAGGTTGCGCCAGAAGGCTGCGGGATGCTACTAACCGAAGGTCTTGAGATTTTCGATGGACATAAACTCGTATGCTCTCGGTGACTCTGGAATAGGTGTTTGTGGAGTGAAAAGGAAGGGTCGATGATAGTGTAGTGGGTGTTGAATCTGATGCGTTTGTTTGAATAGCTGCGTGGAGTTGAGTGTAGTAGAGTGGGAGATATCGGTTGTGTGTTGTATGTGTAATGTGTTGTGAAGGGTGTGAATGAAAAGAGGTCGAGAGGGGTTGGCACTTGGCGGGATGATAGAAGACGCTAGCCGCATTCGATTTTGGTTCGACGCTGCCCGAGCATGCCTTGGGTGCACCGTGCGATTACGACTATTGCCACACTTGATGCAGAAATTCTTTTGAGTCACGGATGCAGAAATGCTTTTGAGTCACGGATGCAGGAATGCTTTTGAGTCATGCGAGCAATCGTGCGAATATTCCTTCTATCAGAGTCATCATAACGACAAACTGAAATTTTGGGGTACTTGATTTATCTTTTATTTCACATTTTACAAAGTATTCCCATACTGTAGGAAAGCCTCCCCTAATGAAAACATGATAGTACAACGCGCACATAAGCACATGACATATGAAGTCGTTTGTCCCGGAGGAATTCCTCGTAGAATCAGGATGGTGGCGCTGCCCCAGGCGCTTGAGTGCCTGTTGCGCGAGGACCAGCTGGGGGCGGCATGAAAAGTTGTAGATATGTCTAGCCTCTGTCAGTAAAAGGTAGGGCGGATCGTATCACTCTACCAGGGAATGTCTTACTGTTCCTACAGCGAGTACTAAGGAAAGTCATAGATTAGTTCAAGGCGAGACTGAAGTTTAATATCATAGTAAGAGTCCTTACAAGCCATTCCGGCGCCCATGTAGCCAGGGGTGCCAGACTTCTTTGCCTGCTCAGGCGTTTGAGCTAGCCACGTTTGTACCGCAAAGACAAACGAAGCCCTGTAGCTCGTCAGAGGATGCCATGCAACGCCGGCTCGTCCAGACGTACCAGCCAATCATCCTAGTAATTAGAAAATGGTCGTGAGCAATACTGATACTTGCGCTGGGTTGGCTTTCTTACTTGTTTCTTGTGAACATCTTCTCGTGTCAGCCAGATAAACCAGAAGGGCTAGGGGAGACTTACTGCAACCATTGGCAGGGTGGTGGCCATTGTATTGGCGATATCATCGGGTTTTTCTGCTGAGGGTTCTTTGTAAGGAATGACTGGAGCAGAGTCAGTCAGTCTGCGGAAGAATATGGATAGATAGGCTTCACTGAGATCTTCTCTCCGCATGTCCTTCCTTGATGCCATGGCTATAAGCAGTCAATCCGTCGTCAATTTAATATTGGTCTTCAACGCCGTGAAGGTAGCCAGCATGTTAAATGTCCTGCTTGAACGGGGTAATTACACTAAAGTAAAGTACGGTACCCTACATACACTGCTAGTGTCAATATATCGATGTACCTTAAAGTACGGAGCAAAGCCTCCCGAGTTCCCGCCCGCGGAAACGGAGAGAGCCAATCTGGCAACCCATGTTCGCACCAATTCGACATGTGCCCCCAACTTCCACTCTTCCTATAGGTAAGGTACTAGAGTATTGACATACTAATTATATAGAACACCTTTCTTTCCTCTTCTTTTCCATCATCATATTCAATAATTGACCTATACTACCTCCTACACATCCTCTGCTCCTCTGTCCGCATTGCGCCCTTCTATCCCTACCCCACCGATTCGATGATGCCCAACTCCCTCAGAAACTCTATTTCCCGAGTCTCGGCCGACATGACTGAACCATGACGAGTAATCTTGCGGGCATTGAGCCACCATTGCTCACCGGCAATCGCTCCTTTCAACTGCCTCCCACTCGCACAGCCTCTCACGACCTTCAGCAGACTTCCAGAACGTGGCCGCGTCAGACTTTCAACCCAACGCCCAATGCGCCACCAAGCTCCCAGGATGCCTCCGAGCCTGCTTCCAAGAGACAGAAGACCGGAGATCCTGCTACAGAATCAATCGGAAAGACGAGTGGAATTTTACGAAGCGTTTTGGACATTAATGCTGCGATAAGTGAAAAGGGTAGGCCTCTCATAAAGAGCGCGGATTTCTTACCGGGAAAAGAGAGTGCAGATAAAGAACAGCAACCTTCCCTATTTCCCACTCGCCCTGGTAAAAACCCTCAACCTGGTGGCAACCAGCAGGGTCGCGCGCTGGCTATCGAGAGAGCCACTGCAAGAGACGTCGTCCCAGTCAAACCCTATGTTCCCGAACCTCCCTCCTTCGCGCCACGGTTCCATAAAGCTGGTAAGTGTCCCTCGTCTTGTGCGAAGGCATGTATGCTTACTCACAAACTCTAGGGCCTGCAGACTTCTTCCCGTGGACGGGCTGTCACGCAGAGGATGTCCTTAACGAGCTAACCACCAGACAAGGCTTCTACGACAAATCCCCCGTCTCCCAGAACGAGTCCAACACTGCTAGACCATCGGTCTGGTCTAGCCTGAAGCACAAATCTGGCCTCCAAATCTTGTCGTCTTTGTTCGTCTCAGCGCTCGATCAGAGGCAGATTCACGGCACCATTACCACGAACACTACTTTCAAGCCTCCACCGAGGGTGACTCTGACCGACACGAAGCGGGAGGCTTGGCTCCGAGATCTTGCAAATCCTTCAATCCCTTTACGACGGTTAAGTCGAACAATTCCGCACGGCATTCGAGGGAAGATACTCCTGGACCACTGCCTAAGCAAAGATATCCCTACGTTCAGAGCCATCTGGCTTGTCAAATGCGTGGGGGCCAACGAAATTCGAGCGTTCAAAAGGAAAGGAACAGGCGGTGTCTTTACCGTTGGTGGAGAAGCCAAATGGATCAAAGACTGGACAGCCAATGTCGAGCAATTTCTCGAGTCTATCGTTGGTCTTTGTGGCAGTGCTGACTGGAGATCGAAGATTAATTATGGGTAAAGCACAGTCTTCCATGGGTCCAAGCCTTGTGCTGACCAGAGTAACCAGCTTGCGTCTGATTACACACCTCTACTCGGAGCATCTTCTCGATCGGGACCACTACCTTGACTGGCTGATCGCCTCCTTTCGAGACAGCGATCTAGATGCTCTACCTATGTGGCTCCTGGTCATGCAGATACATCAGCAAGATATTCTCCAGCACAGACAACGTGGACGACGTTTAGCTGAAGCGTTGTCGAAGCATTTAGACAAGGTAAGTCATCATTGTGGCTCACACAGAAATGCAGCAGGACTTAAACGAGTCTTAGGCATCTCTAACAACTACCCACGAAGTGTATGACACAGTCTTCAAACAACTCGCCAAGCTTCTCAAGACTGTTATGCTTTCGGCCCCTGCGTGCTTCATCCTTCCAGCTTGCTGGAGCAGGTACGGAGACGCAATCAAGAGGTGTCTGGACAAAAATGAAAGCCGTTTGCAATCCACCTTTGACAGCCTCTCGAAGCGTAATTGGAGACTCCGCAACCGCTCTTTGAACCGAAGTAGTCAGGCGACCAAATCTCACAGACAGACCATCATAGTGTATCTGGACAGCTTGTACGATCACCAAAGCATTGGCAAAATTGCAGGCGCGTGCCTGCGGGTCACCGGCGATTATGACTTGCTTGTTCGAACATGCATCGAGTGGTCGTCCAGCGTCTATAGGCACGGTCGCTTTAGGGCATATGCTGCAGCACGTCTACTCCGTATCTGGAAAAGAAAAGGCGTCGATCTTCAAGGCCCAATATTGAATTTCTTGGCTGCAAGTCCAGATGTTCCGGGCTTGCAGAAGAGAGACGTATACAGATTGCTTGCTGAACTTTTTCGTTCTCAGCACCTGTCTGTCAGTAAGTATCTACAATGGCTCATCGCTCGTGGAACGTTGGATGGTTATCATGACCCTAACATGGTGAGTACATATCTCTCCATGACATCATTTCACCAGCTGATCGATCCAGGAGCGTCCATGCGATGTCTACTTGCTATTTGAGCTGCCTTTGCAGGGCCTGCCATCTCACGTTCTCAATTTACGAAGCATGCTTTTGACTACGCTAGGAGTTCCTGCTGAGCGAGAAAGAGACATGATCATTGCAGCAAAGGCGAAAATACTAAGCCAGGTCCCAGGGTTTTTCCTTTGGGATGCTTCATCTGGCTCGGGAGCAGGCTGTGATGAATTTGCTTTGTTGAGTCAAACGGTAAAGTCTGCCGTTGCTCTGTGGATTCGCAAAACCCTGTTTTCACGCCTCCAAGTCTTCGGAAGGACTGATTCGGCATCTGAAGATACTAAACAGCCAAACAGAGATAAAGTCACTTTTTGTCTCGTCACCTTAGAACAATTCCACGCCATCCGACGCATTCTCGAAGACTTCGAAGACTTCGCAATCCTCGCTGATGTCCTAAATATATTGTCCGATGAAGTGCAAGGGCCTATTTTGACGGCTGTCACCGATACAGTCAACCAGTATTATGATGTGTTCAACGCCATAGGTGCTGCCGATGATACATTTCGAAGATTGTATCAACGGGTGGAAGAATCTCATGGCCCCGAGGTTGTTGAAAATGCTTTTCTTGAATCGCTGATTGACCTGGCTAGCCGCTTTCCCAACGCGGCTCAGGAAGTCCAAAGGCTTCGAAACGATACGTTGGCTCTTGTGCCCAGATCATCTGTCGTCGCTTTCTCGCCCATCTCGGACAATATGGTTGAAGCAGCGCAATCAGCCGAACCAACGTTTGCGGACGAGATGGACCAAATACTCGCAGGAGGGACCAGTATGGACAAGCAAACTTTAAGTCGAATGTTCGGCGCAATAATTGGCCATCTAGAAACATCATTCGAGGAGTCAAGTCAATTAGGTATCCGATTTTCGCGGCTGCTCGCTCGGCTGCGCAGATTTGGTCCAAAGACGTTCGACGCACTGCTCAAAGATTGGCTCCAAGATTGGCTCCAGAAGTGGCTGCGTTCCGATCTTCAGGCAAAGCTGGGGATAATATTACCACCAATGATTTGTTCTAAAGTCGTCTCGTTGAAGGTAGTTCTGGATTCTACCGCACAGCTTCTCGTTCTTGAAGACCACCGAAATGATCGGGCTACTCTAGCCTTTGAGATGTTGGATATGGTGATTACGGCCAGCTCTGGACCGATGCCCATCGTGAACTACCGAGGCTACCGGCTTCTTGATCAATTTCGTCGCCTCATTCGCGTGTCTTCGGCCTCGATTACAACCTTACTCAGTGTCGTTGTAGAGACATGCAGAGCAACGGAAGCTCCCTTGCGCACGCGCGCTCGGGCTCGAGTTGGAGACCTTTCGGTCAGGAACCTGATACAGACTCTCGTGCTACAGCAGCCCAGCATGTCAAGAGTAGTCGCATCCGCTTTACCCAATACTGACTTACAAACAGCTTTTGGGGGAGTTTTGGACCAGGATCAGGATCAGCTAGGAGAGTCCTCGAACCTTGGTCGACACCATAGGATCTCGGGGCTTCTACACAGCATTAGTGACTTCAACGTGCCCCTCGTCCAGTTGCAGTTGAGGGCAATCTTGTCAGATACCGGATCCTTGGAGAATGCTGAGGATACCTTGTCAGATATCATCGTAGAGCGGAACGGCGCTTCAAGTTTTGGCCGCGTTGAGTTGTGGGCATGCCTCGTCTCCGAACTGCCTGTCCCACAAGCGGCTTCAGTTCGAGAGAAGGCTGAGACCGAAATACTTTGTTTGGTTGTTACAGATGCGACATCGATGTGCCACGGGGACAAGACGCGGCTCGACGGTTTGACTGCAATAGTCGAAGCAGCTGGGTTCAGTGTATCAGATGCCGAGACGTCCCCATTCCTTGACCAAATCGCAGATGGACTCTCATTGATTTGCTCTTCGCACCAGCTGGATAAATATCAGCACGATCATGATGAGATCGACTCAGACCATATGGGCCAGTGTATCGATGTTCTCATTTCCTTGCTCATCATCCACCAGTCGACAATCCAGCACCCAAGATTCTCTCAGTCCGCCCTCTTTCAAGTCCTTATCTCCCTCAGTCGTCTCCTGATACATCCGTTCCTTACCTTCCATCCAACTCTTCCCAGCTACGTATTCGATACACTCGCTCTCCTCTCCGACTCCCTCTCCGACGACACTCGAATGCGCTGCATTCGCACCCTTCGTGACCACCATCACAGTCAGGATGCGCGCTTACGGTTCATCTTCGGCTACCCTGAGACTGTCAACAGTGAATGGCTACAACTACTTACAAAGCCCTCGACAATCGCTGAAGCAAAGTCCGAGGGCGTGACGATGCAGCCATACTCACTTCGGAGATGGGAAATGATGCAAGATGCAACCCCCGTCTCCACGGAAAATGATACCAGTCTTAGCTTAACGCTTTTCGGGGCGAGGAAATCTGTTTTATAGCGTGACCTTTTTTGGCATATGCTTGGATGATGTATGAATAGATGACATGACGCTGATACCATGACATGGTTGGGTTCGCTTCAGCGTTTCGAGTTCTATTGAAAGTGGCGTTTCAGCTCTGCAATGAGCGCATCTGGGTAGCGGTTGGCGAGGGCTAAAGCCATTTTGGTGGCAGTCGCTACTGCGACATCTCACAGGCTTTAAAGTCGTCTTTTCATGAATATATGGGATGCTTCGAGGCAGGCTTTTGAAATACATTATTACGTTTTGACATCAATGCAAACGCAACATGGCGGATATGCATCTCTCAAGAGACAATCGTCAACCATAGGCTTTGGCATTCGGTCGAAGAAAAGATCGCTAGGAAGATGGGCAAGCAATTTGGTCTGACATGGACGCCACTGTGTTCTAAATTAATCGTCGTCGAAGATCTGATAGGTATTCTGCAAGATTGTGTCGATGACCCGAACTTGCCATCCAGCATCCGCCACATTCGGGCCTGTGCCCATAAGTGTTGGCCTAGAGAGACTGTCAGTTGATTTCTCTCGTCCGAGTCTACTAGAGCGTACCCGAATATAATGGCCAGGTTTCCAGCATTCATTCGATTTACGGCAGAGTGCTCCTGTACTCGATTCAAATGCTACTCAAGTCAGCATCTTTAACACCTCGTCGCTCCATCAAAGGGCATGCTCACCAACGTCAAAGCTCGAAGAGTAGCATAATTTGGGTCTGGTAGACTGTTGATAATAGCGTGCATTGAATCGCGGCGGGTTATATCATCATCGATGCCTGTCACCCGACAGCTTGTCAGAACACAGTGCCAAATATGAACCTCGGACTATCGGTTGATACTTACGTGCGGCTTCAATGAACCCTTGGTAATGCTCGCGTGTCAGCAAGGGATCGGGCAGGTCTCGGAAAAATTGCTTTAGTAAGCCAGCGACGCTATTGACGTCGTGGTAGAACGCTTCCGGGTTGCGGAAGTCCAGCTGGTTTGAGTCTGTTGAATGTCAGCTCGGCTTTGCCAGTCAGTCATGATGAAATGCCTACCGTTGTCAAATATTGATCGGAGCTTTGAAACGTGCGCGGAAGAACCAGAAAGTCGGTATATTCCTTCGACTTCTAGGCCATATAGATCAACAGCCTGGATGCACTGGTAGACTACAAATGGTATAGCGGAGCCGTCTCGTTTAAGCAAATCTTCAAGCGAAAGACCAAAAACCGGCCTCAAAGCAGGAAGGCTGGTACTGGAATTGTTGTTCTGTAATGCTCCCATGCCGATGGGTGTCGGAGGCTGCGAGTATAATGGTGCAGCCGTCTGAGCTGAAGGGAGTTGCGAGGGACCGCCAGCACCCATTGATGGGAAATTTTGGTCTTGCGGTGAGCGATTCATGCCATTCTGAGGCACAGTATTCGAAACAGATCCAGATGGAGCTGACGGCGGTGCCGAGGCCTGGGAAAAGCTCTGACCTTGCAGAAACCCCGGCTGACTTGCCTGTCCCGAAGAGCTGAATGTTGAAGTTTGTTGACTTGGCATGGGTTGTGTACGAGTATTGATAGGAGATGCGGTCTGTTGTGGAGACGTGAGGGTCTGCGAGTTTATCAGTACGCTGGTTCCACTCAAGTTTGAGATACGTAGATGCCTACTGGGTGACGCTCGTATTTGATTTCCCCTGAGTTGCCAACCTTGGAAGCAAAGCTAGACACGTAGTTATTTAAATCCCTTGCATTATCGATTTGGAAAACGACATCGCGTAGACTCCGCGACCCCAGATCATTGCTCTGGCCCTTGAGTGGGCTAACGCAGAGTCCGTTACTTAGGAGAAGTCTCTCGTTGAATGAAGCTGGGGGGAAGATTAGCAATCGAATTTCTGAGCATGAATACGGTGCCTGCAACATACCAAACTTCTGCAATTGGAGGGTCAAGCCAGAGTCGCACTCGTTTATTAGGTCTCGAAGCGCCCGGACAGCTTGAGGACGAATGGTGCTGACCAGCTCCTGTCGCTGGTTTTTTGCGCTCTGCACTTTAGACGAATAATCAGAGTCGGCCTGCTGGAGTTTTCTGTGCAGATCCTCTTCGTGCTGGGCTGCAGACTTCGGCCCTTTCAGTCCAAAGACTCGCCCGGATTGCTTGTCGCCTGTTCGAGTGCGGTCATAATCTTCAGCCAGCGAATCATATTTGGATTTAGCCTTCTCCATCAATGACTCGGAGTCTTGCACCCTCTTCTCTGCGCTCAAGCCGTTCTGCTTCCAATGCTTACGACCGCGCTCCATATTTGCGGCCAGATCATGGAGATCCTCATGCATTTGGTGGAGGGACAGCGCAAATTGAACACCATTGTCTGCCATGCGGTCATGGATGCCGAGAATCTCATCGTAGTTCTGGGCGTAAGAGCCTTGTCTGTTGTCGGGTCGCTTTACCGACTCGTGGCTACTCCTGCACAGCTTTTTGAGGCCCTGCGCTTGTTCCTCCTCGAGAGTAGATCTCTTCTTCAAGAAACCTGCAAATTCCCTTGCCGATGCAACGCTCTGCTTTAGACGGGCGAGCAGAGTGTTGATGCCAATCTACAACCTTTAGTCCAGGTCACTTATATGAGAACCAACCCAGAAGACCAACATCAGACTGTAGAACGCTATCCACGACGGGGGAGGACTCATTGTTAGGAAGGGTGGGCTGTGGCGCAAGCGTTGTCTGTCCGCTGGTCGGCACCTCACTTCCACCATTGTATCCAGATCCATTCAGCGTAGATTGTAGGGCAAGATTCTCAGAAGAGGAGTGCTCAAGCGAATCCCGCTGCTCCATGGTTAGTTGTGTAATAGAGTGATTTGAAGAATGGCTGAAAGGGTATTACTGGTGGTTTGAGGCAGAGCTTGCTTGAGCTTAGATCAATTCGGTTAAATTTAGAAGACCAGTAGGTCCAGTACGAGTACCTTATTACAATACCAGCCCCCTCGGCTATCGCATACATATCGCGTATTACCGATTTAGTACTTTAAGGTCGGCAGGGAGTTTTTACCAACCCTCCCCGAATAAGTCTTGGCAAAATTGTAGGCGGAGAATATTTCGACTCGTATTAATAAGGTATAGGATATAAGTAGCTACAAGTTTAAGCCTATAAATTAAATTCATAAGCGATATTTTAATTTCTTTTCTTTAAAGAAATATAAGATTAATTTTATAGTTTTTATATTATTAAATAGTATAAATTAAACTCTATAATTTAAAAAAATAATTATAAAGTTTTAATAGAAACTAAAAAAGATTATATTAAGTTTAAATAATATATATATATTTCTTTAATTAGAGCTATCGAGTAAATTTAATAAGAGAGCTTTAATAAGCGATATTTGAATTCTTTATCTTTATAGAATTATAAGATTAAATCTTATAATTCTTTTACTATTAAGAAGTATAAACTATTATTTATAATTTAAAATAATAATTTAAAAAAATTAATAGAGAGAGAAAAAGTTATTTTAAAATTAAATAATATATATCTATTTTTTTAATTAGAGCTGTTAAGTAAATCTAATAAATTTATATTTTAAATTCTTATCTTTAGATAATAATAAGATTAAATTCTAAGTTTTTTAAATTTTTAAAATACGCAAATTACGTTTTATAATTGAAAAGAAAAAATTTTAACTTTTAATAGAAAATAATAAAGTTATTAAAGAATTGAAAATAGAGAAAAAGAAAGAGATTTTAATAATTACGAACGTTAATTTATTTACTCGTAATATCTAATTAAAAGACGTAGATCTATTAAATTTATAATTAATTAACTATATAAATTTAACATTTTCTAGCTTAGCTCTATATTATTCTATTATAAATATTAATAATATAAAATAAAATCGTATTTTATAGAGATTTATTAAGATTACGAGTATGAGAAATAAGTATATACTTCGAGAAAGCAGTTTCACATATGAAAGAAAGACGTTTCTTAATATAATAATAGCTTATTAATTCTTCTAAGCTATAAATAAACGAAATTAAAGAAAGTAGCCGCTAAGTTACGCTAGGCTAGAAGTTACGCTAGACTAGAAACTGCTAGAAATTAAGATTACGGATACGAGAAGTAAGTATATACTTTGAGAAAGCAGTTTTACGTATAAAAGAAAGACGTTTCTTAATATAATAGTAGTTTATTAATTCTTCTAAGCTATAAAGAAATGAAGTTGAAGAAAATAGTCGCTAAGTTACGTTAGGCTAGAAGTTACGCTAAACTAGAAACTATTAAAAATATAATAATTATTCTCTTTTATAAAAAGTCGCAACGTCCTTAGACTTTTCTTTAGAAAAATATTTCTTAAAGAAAGATATAAAGAAAGATATTTCTTTTCGAATAGATTTAAAGTAGTAAGTATCGAATAAAAGAAAGATATTTCTTTTCGAATAGAAGGGAAAAGAAATACGTTATAAAGGTCTAGATATAAAAGTATTTAAAGATAGAAAAGATTAAACTCGATAATAGTAGTATAGATTAAGCGCTTTTTTTAATCTTAAAATTCTTAATTTTATATTCGGATAGAATCTAAAGTAGCTCGCTTTTGACTAGAGATTGAAATAATTTATATCTAATTAGAGATTAAAATATAATTAGAAATAAAGAAAGTAATAACTTTTAAAGAATAAATAGAATTTAAAGTAATATCGAGAATAAAAGTAATAGATATAGAGAAAGATAATAGTAAACTAGCGATTAAAGTAAAGATAATAATAAGAAAATAAAAAGTTTAATTAGTTAATTATTATTAATTTTCTTTCTTCTATTTCTCGAATTTCTTATTAGACATTTTATTCTAGATATAAATCAATAATAAGATTATTAAATTTAAATATTTCTCGACGAAGGTTATCTATACATTCTTTGAAGTTTCGAGAATTTTATTTAATAACAATTTATTAATACTCTAATAATCTTTAATACTCTCGATATTATTCTTTCTTTCTTTAACTTATTCATTATTTTTATTTAAAAAAGATAAAAGTTTTATAGCGTCTTTAATAAGTTTTATTATATTTTTATACTAAGCTAAAAGTAAAGTAACTATTCTATAAATTCTTTTTATTATTATTAATAGTGCTATTAGTTTTTCTTATATTTCTAAAAGAATACTTTTTAATAAATTAATCTTCTTTTTTATATATATATAATTATTATAAATATTTAAATTCTTAACTTCTAATTCTAAATCTAAATTCTTAAAAATAAATAACTAAAAAGTCGGGTTTTTTTTAATTATTATCTTATCGCTTAAATTTCTAACTTTTAATCTTTTAGAGATTATATTCAAGAATTTAACTTCGTTTAAAGTATTCTTTATTTTAGATCTTATCTTATATATTATAGCTCTTTTATTCTTAAATTATTCTATATTAATATCTAATATTAATATTATTTATTTTTTAATCTCTAATAAAGTATTCTTAATCTTTTTTAAAGAAAATATTTTCTTTATAATAATTTTCTTAGCTTTATCGAAATTATATTTAGAGTTTTAAATATAATAAAGATAATCTTAATAGAGATTATAATTATTATACTTCGTAGCTTTAATATAAATATTTATAAGAGTAAAAGTACTTAGAGCTTATTAATAGATCTCGCTTATATCGCTTATTAGCTTATAAGATAAATAGCTAGAACGAGTATCTAATATACTTAATAGAAGTCTTAAATACTCGCGAGTTTTCTTTCTCTTTTTTTTTTAATTATTAATTTATCTAATAACTAATCTATTTATTCTTATAATTATATATTTAAATCTTATAATTATATAGCTACTACGTAGTTTTATTAAAAAAAAATCTTACTATCTTATAATTCTAATAACTTTATTTATATAAAGTTATCTAATTTAACTATAATAAATAACTTATAAATTAATTTTATTAACTTATAAAGTAGAAATATCTTATTATAATTTATTAGTAACGTTTTTAACTTAATAAGTAACTCTTATTAGAATATATCTACTATATAATTAAGCGATTATAATATTAATTTTAATATTAATAGAAATTTTAATAATATTATTAATAGAAATAATAATCGTTAAAGCGTTATACTTAATAACTCTTTATTTATAAATAAAGACTCTTATCTTATAGACTTAATTTAAATTTAATACTATTAACTTCTAGAATTTAATATTAAAAGTAATTAATTAATAAAAAATTTAAGTTAATTAAAATATAGAATATATAAAAATATTATTATAATTTAAGTCGTAAGAAAATAAGTATTATTAAGATATTTAATATTTAATATCTTAATAACTATAGCTCGATAATTATATTTCTTTAAGATTATAATAATTTTATCGCCTTAATATTTTATATTAATTTTTATATAAATAAAAAAAAGATTTATTAATTTTCTACTCTTTTAATAAATATTAAGAAATAAATTTAAAAGAATATTAAAAATATAATATTACGCGGTATTAGAAAATCTATTTAAATAAAATATTAAGAATAATACTTAAATTAAACTTATAATTAAAATATTAAATATTATAATATAAATCGCTAATTAATTAAAATGATTATAAAAGATATATAGTTAATAGCTAGCTTTAATAATTATTTTATTATAATTTAATTATAATAAAATTACTATATTTAATTTAGAATATATAGAAATCTTATAAAATAGAATAATAGAGAAAATTTCTCTAAAAATAATAAAGATAATTACTTAATTTATTATTTATACTATATTATTATAATAATATTAAAATATAAAATAAAGATTATAAAAAATAAAAGAGCTCTCTACTCTAAATAAGACTCGTTTTAATAATAAGATATATAATTAAAAAAATAGTAATTAATAATATATAAAGTCTAAAGTATAATATACGAAGAGCTAATAAGATTAAAAGAAGAATTTATTTTTATTAACGCTATAAGATTAAAAGTTTAAACGAATTAAATCTAAAAATAGCGACTCTTATATTAAATCTAAAATGTTTCTTATTAAAATATAATACTATAATTATAAATAGTTAAGATATTATAAGAATTCTATTAAATATTTAAATTATATTATAAATAATAAAGTATATAATTATAGCTTTAATAAGAGAAAAAATAAAATTTAATACTTATCGCTATAATATTAAATATATTATTAATTAAATAATAATCTCGCTCTCTATTATTAAAAAGCGAAATTACTATATTAAATAGAAAATAGAAAATAATTACTCTAATAAATATTAATAATAAAAAAATCTTTATATTATAATCTTTTATTAAAAAAATATAGATTTCTATATCTAAATATACGCTAATAATAATATATATTATTAATAATTATTAAATATTCTTAAATAAAAAATATAATCTATTTTTTAATTTTATAAATAGTCGAGAAAGAAAGTAAAAGTAAATTTTTAAAGTATATATTATAGATATATAAGAATATAATCTTATTTTTAATTTCTTTTAAATCTATAATATTAATTCTAATATTTATTAATATAAGTAATTTTAGATTTATCGCGATTTTTCTATAAGTAATAAGATATAAATAAATATTATAATAATAAATATAAAGTAATTTATATTATTAGCTAATATAGTAATAATATATAATTTAAAATAAGTATTTATTAGATTTTTATATTAGATTTTATTTAAAAACAATAAAGATAATTATAATAAAGCTATATAATATAATATTACGTAATTAGATAATTCTAATATATCTAAATAATTTAAAAATCTATTAAAAGTTTTTTTAGAAGTACTATTTATTTAATAATCTTAATATATATAATTAATTTAAATATTAATTTAATCTACTATCTAATAAATTATTTAAAAATTATTTAATTTATAATATATTATATAATAAGCTTATAGCGATTAAAGACTATATAAATATTACGCTTAAAAAAATTAACTTTTAATTAATTAAATTAACTTATTAATATTATTTATTAAAAAACTTAGATAGCTCGCTATAATTATATATTAATTATTAAAAACTTAATAAAATAATTATTAAAAATAATTACTTATTATCGCTACCTTTAGAAATATTAGAAAGATTTATATATATAAAATACTTTATTAAAATTAAAATTTATAATATATATTATTAAATATAAATACGAAAGAAAGATAAGTAAAAAATCGTTTTTTAACCTTACTATAACTACCGTAATTCGAGTATTAAATAATATCTTTTAATTTTATAAATATTCTTATAATCTTTTAAGCTTATATAAATAAAATACTTAAATTATATATTAATATCTTCTATATAATATACGTAAATAATCTATTAATTTATTTTAAAATAAAAGAGTTATATTAGAAATATATATATAAAGTATTATATATACTATTAAAGTATTAACTCTATATAAAACTATCGAAATATATTTTTAATTATAATAAAATTATCTTTCTAAAATTCTTAATAAATTAATATAATATTTAGATAAAATTATTATATATATAAGAGTGAAAATACTCGGAGCGAATTAATAGGCTCGCTTATATCGCTTATTAGGCTATAAGCTATATAGCTAAAGCGAGTATCTAATATACTTAATAAAGTCTTAAATATTTATAAGTTCTCTTTCCTCTTTTTTTTTTTTAGTTATTAGTTTATTTAATAACTTATTTATTTATTTTATTAATTATATATCTAAATCTTATAATTATATAGCTATTATATAATTTTATTAAAAAAGATCTTATTATCTTATAATTCTAATAACTTTATTTATATAAAGCTATTTAGTTTAATTATAATAAGTAACTCGCGAGTTAATTCTATTAATTTATAAAATAGAAATATCTTATTATAATTAATTAATAACGTTTTTAAATTAGTAAATAACTTTTATTAAAATACGTCTATTACGTAATTAAGCGATTATAATATTAATTTTAATATCGATAGAAATTCTAATAATACTATTAATGAAAAATAATAATTATTAAAGCGTTATATTTAATAACTCTCTATTTATAAGTGAAGATCTTTATTTTATAGACTTAATTTAAATTTAACGCTATCGACTTCTAGAGCTTAATATTAAAAAGTAATTAGTTATTAAAAAAATTTAAATTAATTAAAATATAGAATATATAAAACTATCGCTATAAATATAGCGATAATTACTATTATAATTTAAGTCGTAAGAAGATAAGTATTATTAAGATACTTAATACGTAATATCTTAATAACTATAATTCGATAATTATATTTCTTTAAAACTACGATAATTTTATTATCTCGATATTTTATATTAATTTTTATATAAACGAAGAGAAGATTTACTAGTCTTCTATTCTTTTAATAAATACTAAAAAATAGATTTAAAGAAATATTAGAAATATAATATTATATAATATTAAGAAATTTATTTAGAAGAAATATAAAGAATAATATTTAAATTAAATTTATAATTTAGTTATTAAGTCTTATAATATAAAACGCTAATTAATTAAAATAATTATAAAAAATATATAATTAATAATTAGCTTTAATAATTATCTTACTATACTCTAATTATAATAAGATTATTATATAATTAATTTAAAATATATAAAAGCTCTATAAGATAGAGTAATAGAGAAAATTTCTTTAAAAGCTATAAAGGAGATTATTTAATTTATTATCTATATTATATTATTATAATAATATTAAAATATAGAGTAAAGACTATAAAAAATGAAAGAGCTCTCTATTTTAGATAAAACTCGTTTTAATAATAAAATAAGTAATTAAAAAAGTAATAATTAATAATATATAAAGTTTAAAATATAATATATAAAGAGTTAATAAGATTAAAAAAAGTTTTTTTTTTAATATTATAAAAATAAAAGTTTACGCAAATTAAATTTAAAAATAATAACTCTTATATTAAGTTTAAGACGTCTCTTATTAAAATATAATATTACGATTATAAATAATTAAGATATTATAAAAATTCTTTTAAATATTTAAATTATATTATAAATAATAAAGTATATAATTATAAATTAGATAAGAGAAAAAATAAAGTTTAATATTTATTATTATAGTATTAAATATATTATTAATTAAGTAATAATCTTACTCTCTATTATTAAGAAGCGAAATTATTATATTAAATAAGAAGTATAAGATAATTACTCTAATAAATATCGATAATAAAAAAATCTTTATATTATAATCTTTTATTAAAAAGATATAGATTTTTAAATTTAAATACGCGCTAATAATAGTATATATTATTAATAAATATTAAATATTTTTATATAAAAAGTATAATTTAGTCTTTAATTTTGCGAATAATTAAGAAAAAAAGTAAGAGTAAATCTTAAAGATATATATTATAAATATATAAGAATATAATCTTATTTTTAATTTCTCTTAAATCTATAATATCGATTTAAATATTTATTAATATAAATAATTTTAAGTCTATTATAATTTTTTTATAAGTAATAAAAAATAAGTAGATATTATAATAATAAATATAAAGTAGTTTATATTATTAGCTAATATAGTAATTATATATAATTTAAAATAAATATTTATTATATTTTTATATTAGATTTTATTTAAAAGTAATAAAAATAATTATAATAAAGCTATATAATATAATATTACGTAGTTAGATAACTCTAATATATCTAAATAACTTAAAAATCTATTAGAAATCTTTTTAGAAGAGTTATTTAATAGTCTTAATATATATAATTAGGCTAAATACTCTATCGATTTACTATCTAATAAGTTATTTAAAAATAATTTAATTTATAATATATCGTATAATAAGCTTATAGCGATTAAAGATTATTTAAATATTACGCTTAAGAGAAAGTAGATTTAACTCTTAATTAGTTAGATTAACTCGCTAATATTATTTATTAAAAAATTAAATAACTCGCTATAATTTTATATTAATTATTGAGGGCTTAATAAGATAATTATTAAGAATAATTATTTATTATTATTACTCTTAAAAATATTAAAAATATTCGCATATATAAAGTACTTTACTAAAATTAATATTTATAATATATATTATAAAATACGAGTATAAAAGAGAGATAAGTGAAAAATTATCTTTCGAACTTATTATAATTAATTCGAGTATTAAATAATATCTTTTAATCTTATAAATATTCTTATAATCTTTTAAATTTATATAAATAAAGTATTTAAATTATATATTAATATCTTCTATATAATATATTTAAATAATATATTAATCTATTTAAAAATAAAAGAGTTATATTAAAAGTATATATATAAAATACTACGCGTATTATTAAAGTATCGCCTCTATATAAAATTATTAAAATATATTTTTAATTATAATAAAATTAATTTTTTAAGATTCTTAGTAAATTAGCGTAATATTTAAATAAAGTTATTACGTATTAAGATTATTACTAAATAACTAAAATCGAAATCTACTAAAAATATTCTAAATTTTTTAAGATTTATAGACTTTTATTAATAATTTATATAAGACTTTTTATAGATAATTATATCTTTAATAAATTTAATCTAAGAAGTAGAAAAGATAAGATTAAATTATTCTTTATATTTAATAAAAAAAAATATAAAACTTTTAAGATACTTAAACGAGTATTTATTATTATATTTATATTAAAATATTATAATTAAAAAATATTATTTATTATAGAGATTAATACTTCTAATATAGATATAGATAATATATTTAATTAATTAAGCGAGAATAAATAATAGTATTTTATTATATTTTTTAGCTATAAATTTAAAGGCGCTAAGTCTTATTAGAATATATATAATAAAAAGCTCTATATAATTATATTAGACTTTAAGAATTAAAGATATTACTTATAAAATAATAAATATTCTATTTATATAATCTTAGATTATAATAATTTATATTATTTTATAATAATAAAAGAGCTTAATACGAAGTAGATTTATTAAATTAAGAAATTAGCTATATTTAACTTTATAATTAAATATTATAAAAAAATTTAAATTCTATAAATATATTATTAAGAAGATTTAATATTATTAAATTAAATAATAGCGAGAATAATAATAATAATATTCTCTTTATCTTACAAAATAAGCTTTATAATTAAAAATATTAATTTAATCTATAAAAATATAAAAATATATTTATTATAATTAAACTTATAGCGTTAATAAAGTAATTAAATAATATTATTATTATAAATATCTAAGTTATTAATTTAAATAAAAAAGTATTTAATAGATAAATATATATTTTAAATATTATAATATTATTTTAACTTCTAATTTATTAGATTTTAGAATTAAAGAGATTTTATTCAAAATTATAAGAATTAATAATAATATAATTATTTAAATTATAATATAAAAATACTTTTATTATAAGTAAAAAGTAATATTAAAAATATATTATTAAATAAAATAAGCTTTCGAAATAAAAAGTTAATAAAAATAAGTTATTATATTATAATTTTACGAGTAAAGGCCTATGAATTAAATTCATAATCATTTTTTTTTAATTAGGGCTGTCGAGTAAATTTGGTAAGCGATCTTTAATGAGCGATATTTGAATTCCTTACGCTTTAATAATTATAAGATAAAATTTAGAAACTATTTTTTTATCTAAAAGCCCATATTTCGTTCTACAATTTAAAAAAAGAATCTTAAAAATTTAATAGAAAACAAAAAAGCTATTCTATGTATCAATAACGTACACCTATTATTTTTTGATCAGGGCTGTCCGGCTGTCGAGCGAACTTTGGTGAGCGATATTTAAATTCCTTGCGCTTTAATAATTATAAGACTAAATTTAGAAATTCTTTTTTTATCTGAAAGCCTACATTTTATTCTATAATTTAAAAAAAAATCTCAAAATTTTAATAGAAAATAGTAAAGTTATTAAAGGGTTAAAAGTAGGGTGAGAGATTTTTTGATGGTTACGGACGCTAATTTATTTACCTGCGATGACTTAGCCGGTCTAATCAAAGAGCGTAGTAACCCTGAATTTATGATTGGCTGCATATACAAATTTAAGGTTTTCAAGCTCAATCCTATCTTATTCTTTTATATATACTAATAATCTATATATCTAATAACTCTACTATAAAGAAAGAAATTCTTTATATAAATTATAATAATTCTAATACTAAATACTTTACTTATAAATATATTAAAAAAATATTAAATTTAAATATTATTAAATAAATATAATAAGCGATATAATAGAGTATATTTATACTTATTCTAATTATTAAAAAATATAAATTTAGTATTATAAGTTATATAGCGAGTTAGTATTAATTTTATTAAATAATATAAATTTATTTTATATTATAATAATAAATTTTATTATAAATTTACTATTTATAAGAGATTTATATATTAATAAGATTTATAATATTATCTTAATCTTAATAAATAAACTAATTAAATATATAATATATATTATAATTATAAAGAATCTAAAGATTAATAATTTTATTAATATCTTATAATAAAAGTTTATATTATTATATAATATAATATATAACTTAATTTTAAATTAAAGTTTTTTATTTATAAATAAGTTCTAGATAATATTATATTAATATTTAAATATAAAATATAAATTTAATATTATATTTTATTCTTAGACTAATAATTAGATTAAGAAATAAAATTAAATTCTTAAATATTATTTATAAATATATTATAATTATATATAAAATAATTAATCTAAAATCTTATTAATAATTATATTTATATATAATAATAATATATATATAAATATTAATAAAATCTTATAAGAGCTACTAATTAGTATATATAATAGAATAAGATAGAGCTGAGCTTGAAAACCTTGAATTTATATATGCAGCCAATTATAAATTTAGGGTTACTACGCTCTTTGATTAGATCGGCTAAGTTACCGCGGGTAAACAAATTAGCGTCCGCAACCATCAAAATCTCTTACTCTACTTTTAATCATTTAATTTAATAACTTTACTATTTTCTATTAAAATTCTATGATTTTTTTTTTAAATTATGGAGCGTAGATTGCGCTTTTAAATACTTTAAAAATTTCGAAATTTGGTCTTATAATTATTAAAAGGTAAGGCATTCAAATATCGCCCACTAAAGATCGCTTACCAAATTTACTCGATAGCCCTAATCAAAAAAATGATTATAAATTTAATTCATAGGCCTTTACTCGTAAGATATATAGTAAACTTAAAAAATACTTTTAAAAATAAAATCTTAAGAGAAAAAATATTACTTATTATAGAGCGAGTAGATTAATTATAAAAGATATAATTATATCTAAAAGAATCATAAGAGTAAGCGTTAAAGTAATAAATAAAGTATTATAATAATAATTATAAAATTATAATCTTTAAAAAAAAGAATAAAGTATTATTATAAAGCTTAAATATATATACTTTATAATTAAAAAAGAAACTTAATTATAAGTAATTTAAATCTTTTAAAATACTAAAGAAAGTAAATATATAGATTTATAAGCTAGATCTCTCTACTAAATATAAAAAAATTTATTTTATATTTTATATATTATTATTAAAGTTATAATACTTATATAATAATAATTTAAAGTTATAAATTATTTTAATTAATAAAGAAAAAGAGTGAAAGATTAATAAGATACTAGATAAAAGAGTTTATAAGAGCGAGACTAAATATCTTATTAACTAAAAAAACTTTTTATCTTATAAAACTTTATAAAAATAAATAAAATATCTCGAAAATATTAAAGATGTAATTAAGAACTTTAAATAAATAAAGAAGTTATATAAATTAATATTTAAGATAAAGTTAAAAATATAATTATTAAAAAAAATTAAGAAGTAAAATAAATTAAGAAAATAATAATAGTAGAGAGTTTAAATAAATAAATAAAATTATAATTAAAAGACTTAGCGAATATAATTAAAAAGTTTATAAATCTATTTTAAAGCGCTAAAGCGCTATATATAATAAAAAAAGTAATTATTAAAATTATATATATAATTACTACTATCTAGCGTTAATCTATCTATTCTTTTTATATTAAGAAATAACTTTTTACTTAAAAGATTTATTAGATAATAAGAAAATCTAATATAAAAGATAGTGAAAGAAGTAGTTAAAGGGAAAGTAAAGATAGCGATATTATATCGAAATTTCTTAATATAATAAATCGCTATTTATATTAGCTATATACTCTAATATATATTAATTAAAATTTATATTATTTTATACTTAAAAAATAGAATAAATATCTTTATTAAAGTAAATTATAGCGAAGATAATAGTCTAATAATAAGAGAGTACTAAGTTTACTCTATACACGTAACCCCCATAAGAGTACTACTTACACTTACGCTAACGCGAGTTAATAAAAGATATAATATAAATTATATAAAAATTATATACGAGCGTATATATATAATAGAAATAAAAGAAATCTTAGTATATATTAACGTAATCTCTTAGTTATTTAATATTTCTTTTATTTATAAATAAGAATAGAAATAGCGATAAGAGAAGCTATTAAGTCTTTTTAGTTAAATATATATTTAAAATAAATATAAATATTTATTAGCTATAGTAGAGATAGTAGAGATTATAATAATTATAAAAATTTAAAAATTTATAGAACTATAAAAATAAAAATTATTTATTATTATTAATATATTAATATACTTTTTATACTATCTAAAAAGTATTATAAAGTATTTTTTAAGATATTTATTATATATAAAATTAATTTAAGCGACTTTAATCTTACTTAACTATTATCTTAATTAATATATATATTATACTATTATAATAATATATAACTCGCTATCGCGATATTATAATAAAAATAAATAAAAATAAAATAGTAGATATAAAGAAGAATAAAGTATTTATTAATATTAATATTAATATTATTATTAAAAAAAATAAAAGTTAGATTAAAAGTAAAGCTTTTATATTTATTAGTGTGATTTTTATAATTATAATAATAAGATTATTATAATTATTAAAGTAATAATAATAATAATAGCGTATATTAATAGTAATAATAATATATCGTAATAAGATAGTAATATATCTATATTTTATTAATTAAGATAATAATATATATAGCGATACTATCGCGATTTAATATATAAATATATTAATATATCTAAAAAGACTTTAAAATAAAAAGTTCAAATACGCTATTATAGTATATATTAATTTAAACTATATTTAAACTAGTAATAGATTATATATAAATAACTAATAAGTTCATAAGTATTTAATTATAAAATATAATAATAATAAGATTTAGAGATTAAATCTTCTAAGAGGGGATATAATTATAAGAATAAAAGTATTTAAAGCGAATTAATAGACTCGTTTATATCGCTTATTAGACTATAAGCTACGTAATTAAAACGAGTATTTAATATACTTAATAAAGTCTCAAATTCTTATAAATTCTCTTTCTTCTTCTTCTTTCTTTAGTTATTAATTTATTTAATAACTAATCTATCTATTCTATTAACTATATATCTAGATCTCATAATTATATAGCTACTACGCAGTTTCATTAAAAGAGGCCTTACTACCTTATAATATATTAAAATTATTATTAAATAATTAGAATTAAAGTCTATTAAGAATATTTTAATTTTTCTAAAATTTATAAACTTTTATTAATAATTCGTATAAGGCTTTTTATAAATAATTATGTTTTTAATAAATCTAATCTAAAAAGCGAAGAAAGGCGAGATTAGATTATTCTTTATATTTAATAAAAAAGTATATAAGACTTTTAAAATATTTAAGCGAGTATTTATTATTATATTTATATTAGAATACTATAATTAAAAAATATTATTTATTATAAAGATTAATATTTTTAGTATAGATATAAATAGCGTATTTAATTAATTAAGTAAAAATAAGTAATAATACTCTATTATATTTTCTAATTATAAATTTAAAGACGCTAAGTCTTATCAAAGTATATATAATAAAAAACTCTATATAATTATATTAAATTTTAAGAATTAAAAATATTACTTATAAGATAATAAATATTCTATTTATATAATCTTAAATTATAATAATTTATATTATTTTATAATAATAAAAGAGCTTAATATAAAATAAATTTATTAAATTAAAAACTTAATTATATTTAACTTTATAATTAAATATTATAAGAAAAAACTTAATTCTATAAATATATTATTAAAAAGATTTAATATTATTAAATCGAATAATAGCGAGAATAATAATAATTATTTTCTCTCTATCTTATAAAATAAGTTTTATAATTAAAAATTTTAATTTAATTTATAAAAATATAAAAATATATTTATTATAATTAGATTAGTAATATTAATAAAGTAATAAAATAATATTATTATTATAGATATTTAAATTATTAACTTAGATAATAGAGTATTTAATAAATAAATATATATTTTAAATATTATTATTAAAAGTAGTAGATAAAACACTTAATTGATTAGATCTAACTACAGAGAGCATTACGAATATATATATCGCTAAGCCTTAGCAAATCTTTCTCACCTCGATAAACCTTCTAATTCAATTAGATAACATATTTTAATATTTCTATATACTCGAAATATAGTTTAAATCAAATAAGTAGAAAAACGAAAAAATATCTCTATTCTTTTATCTCTCTTATTCGAGTAAATAGCTATATTCAAACGCTAGGTAATTAAGATAAAGAGGATATATATATATAAAAAAAATTATTTACTTTATATAAAAATTTCATTTTTTATTAAAAAGTGATTTTTTGAAATTTTTTATTTCTAATTTACTTAATATATATTAAAGATCGATTAATTAAAGATTAAAAGTTTATAATATTTATAATAGAGTAGATAAAGTGAAAAGTCGAAATCTAAAAACGACTATATTAGACTATACTCTTACTATTAAAATTTCACTTTTATTAAAAAGCGATTTTTTAAAAAATTTATTTTTAAGTTATTTAATATATATTAAAAATCGATTAATTTAAGATTAGAGAATATTTATAAAAATAGAATAAATTCGATTAGAAGAAATTATTCATTTTATATATACGCGCTCGATTATAAAGTTTTTATAAAGATTATTTTAGATATCTAGTTCTTAGCGATAATAGCTAATAGCGATATATATCTTATATATAATATATTAATAAAATAAGATATAAATAAGAGTATTTTAAAAGAGATTTAAATATTTAATAGCGATAATAATAGTAACGCTAAAGAAATAGCTATTTCGATATAAAATAATAAATCTATAGAATATTAAGCTTAATATAGCGGCTCGATAAGCGATTTAAATAGATTATTTAAGATATAAAGATTAATTAAAAATAGGCTTTTATATAAATAATAAGATTAGAATACTTAATTTATTCGAAATTTATTTATTTCTTAAGATATTAAAGTTAACTCTTTCTTAATAATAATCTATCTACCTCTTAAGATACTAAAGTTAACTCTTTCTTAATAATAAGTATATTACTAAAATATAAGAAATAGTTATTCTATAGACGAGGTTTTAGATTAATAAATTCTTAAAAGAGCTTAAATTTATCTCTATATAGGGCCTTAATAAATCTATTAACTATCTATTTATTAATAAAAATTTATTTAAAATTTATATTATTATTAGTAATTTAATTATATATTTAATAATATTAAATATTAATATATTTAATATAGTTATAATACTAAAAATTCTTTATTAAAATAATTATACCTAAATTATTATTAAAAATAATAAATATTTAAAATAATTTATTAAGATACATTTAATTAAGTAGTTTTTAAAATTAAATAGCTTTTTTTATAATCTAAATTTAATTAATATATTTAGCTTTATAAATAAATAATATAATAATAACTTATCGCTTAAAAGATTAATTAATTATTTTATTCTCTAAATTATAAATATAATTTAAAATTAATTTATAAATATTATAATTATTAATTTAATCGAAATTAATATAATTAATTAAGTCTTAAAGCGAATCTTTATAAATAAAATATTAATAAATAATTATTTTAAGATATTAAAAAATATACTTAATAATCGTATAATAAACTTTAATAGAGTTTAAAGAATATTATAAAATTATTAATATAGCGAATATAATATTTAACTTTATATCTAATATAGCGTATATAAAAAATTTAATAATTAATTAATAAATTTTTAATAATTTAATAAACGTTATATAATTATTTTTAGTGAGAAATAATTATATATTAATCTTTATAAAAGTAAATTATAATTTAAATTTTTAAATTTTATAATATTTAAGAAATTATTTAATATAAATTAATTAATTTAAATATAATATTTAATTAATATAATTATAAATAATAATTATATTTAAATAATAATTATAAAGATTTAAATTACTTATTTTAAATTTAATATTAAATATATTTTTAATTCGCTAAATATTAAATTAAGAAGAGTTAATAATAAAAATATTATTTATATAAAGAGTAATAATAATATTAATATCGAGATTAATAAATATATTATAATTAATATTAATAAGAATAAAATTAATTTTTTATATATAATTAATAAAGATATTATATTATATATATAAGAATTACTTTAAATTATAAAGTATTTTATTAAATTTATAAACTTATTAAAAATATTTTTTTAAGATAAAATTAGTAGATTATTTTATATAGATTTTCTTTTTAATATCTTTATAAAGAAAAATAATTTTAATATTTATTTATTTTAAATCTTAATTTTCAATAATAATTAAGATAAAGATAGTTTTATAGAATATAGACTTAATTATTAAAGCGAAGATTTTATTATAATTTAAATCTTCGCGTTATTTAAAATTATATATTATTTAATAAATCTTATAGCGAGTAATTTTATTATTAAATTTATATTTTAAGATATAAATTTATCTATTATAAAATATAATATATTTTAAAAATAGATTAATAAGAATTTAGATTTTTTTTTTTTTAATAACTTAAATTCTTTAATTATATTATCTTTTTATAATTTATAAAAAAAATTATTTATTATAATTTTTTTATAGATCTTCGATTTATATAGCTCTATATTTATAATTTAAATAATTATAATATAAAATATAAAAGAATTTAAAAAGAGATTTTATAGAATTAAGTAAAGATAATTAGAATATAAAGATATATCGCTTTATATTATTAAGGTAAATTAAGATATAATAATAAAAGTATTTATATTAAAATTAAAAGAAATTATTATAAATTTTAAAGATCTTAAAAAAAATTTATTTATATTTATTATATTTATAAAAAGGAAATTTCTAGCTAAGAAAAGTAGTATAGATTTAAATATATTTCTCTTTATAGCTAAATTATTTAATAATTAAAAAAATATTAAATTAGATAAGAGTTTATTCTTTTTTTTACTTTATATAATTTTTAATAAGTATATAATATTATTATCTAATAGTAATATTTAATAAATATAATCGCTATTATAATTTATAAGAATATCTTTTTAAATATAATATTATTCTTTCTTTTATTTAATAGCTAATCTTTTTATTATAGTAAAATCTTTAATTTTAATATATTTAATATATATTAAATAAAGTTTATATTTAATATAAGTCTTATATAAAGTAAATTTATAATTTATAATAAAGTTATAATTATAAAGATAATTTATTATTATTATAAGCTTTAATTAAAACTTTTAATTAATATTAATATTCTCTATAATAATATTAATAATATTAAAAAAAATTAAATTAAATTATTTAGCGGTTTTATTTTATTTAAAATTTCTTAATTAAATTAATTTTTAAATGATATTATAGTTAATATAATAGATATTAAAATTATAATTCTTATACTCGCCTTTATAATTACTTTATAAATATTTAATAATATAATTATTATATTTATTACGAAGTTAAAAGCGCTTAAAAGCGATAAAGATATTATTTTTTTTATTTAATAATTTTAATTTTAAAGCGTTTATTATAATTATCTAGAAAAATAATAAAATATTTCTCTTTATCGAAATTGCGTAAAATAATAAAATTATAGATATCGCTATAAATTAAATTACTTAATCTTTTTTTAAAATAAATATAAGATTTATATAATATATTCTTCGTCTTTTTAATAATATATAAAGCGTAAAACTTTATTTCTATAATTTTTTTAATAAGATTTATATTTTTAAATAATTTAATAAGCTTTTAAATATTTTAATATTCTAAATAATTTATATAAATATATTAAAAATTAAAAATTTCTTTATTAATTTTATAAAGTGTCTTATTAAAGTTAAAATTAAAATTAAAGTTAGAGATATTAGATTTAGCGAAAATAGAAATATCTTTATTTATTAGATTAACTTTCTTTTTATATTTTAAAAAAATTTAAAATATAATAAATTTTATATTTTATTATTTAGATATTAATATAAATATTAATTTAACTTTAAACGATATTAATATAAATTTTAATTTTTATATATAAAAGATATATAGATTATTCTTTTATAGCTAAGCGATAATATTATTATAATTAATTTTAATATTATTTAAAACGAATTTTATAAATAGATTATTATATATTAATTATTTTTAAGAAATTAAATTAAGAAATAGTTTAAGAAAATAAAAATTAACTTCTTTTTTTTATTATCGATAATAATATTAAAATATACTTTATTAATATTAATTAATATATAAAAGTTTATAATATTTTTAATTAGATAAATATTATTAATCGCGAAATTAAGAGAATAATATTTAATAAAGATATTTTAATAAAGAATAGAGTACTATAAGTAAATATAACTTGGAGTTTATTATATAAATAAGTTATTAGATTTAGTTATATATATAATATATATTTTTCTTTTAATATTAATAGAATTATAATAATACTTCTTATTAAATTTATAATCTTTATTTTTATTCTTTTTATTATTAAATTTAGAGTTATTATTTTAAATATTACTCTTATTATTATTATCGCTATTACTCTTATTTTAACTCTTTTTAATAAATAAATAATATTTTATTTTAATATAGTAATATTTCTTATAGTAGATATAATATTTAATATATTTTTAAATTATATAATTATTAAAATTAGATATAACTTTCTTCTAGAATTTAATAATAATAATAAAATTTAAATTATTTAAAATAGAATAATAAGAATATTAAGTAGAAAAAATATAGTTAAATTTAATATACTTAAAAAACGAGTTAATAATTATTTAAATAAATTAAGTAATAATATATTTTAGCGAGAAGATAAACTCTATATTTATCTTATTTATTAACTTATAATTTTAAATAAAATAAATAAAATAGATATTATAAACTTTATTTAATTTAATATAAAAAAAAAATAAGAAAATTAATTTTTATTTCTAATTTAGATAATATATTAATAATATTAATATAAATACTTTTAAGATAAATCGCGAAATTTAATATATCTTTATATTAATTAAGATTTAATTTAAATAATTAATAATAGAGATTATTAAGTATATCGAAATCTTTAAACTTATTATTAATAATAATAATCTTTTATAAAAAATAGATATTAATTTCGCTTTCTAGATTTAATAATAAATTATTATTAAAATAACTTTAAATAATATTAATAATTAATTTTTATTTTTATTTTTATTTTAATTTTTATTTAGTAATTTTATTTTTAATAATATTAATAAATTTTATAATTTTAATATTAAATATAATTTTAATTAAGATAAAAATAATAAGATAATTTTTTTATTTAATTTTAATAAATTTAATAAAGCGTTATACTATAAGATATTAATATATATTTTATTATTATATTTAAAAAAATTTAAATTTTTTAAATTTAATAATATAGAGAGATAGCTTATTAAATTTTATATTTAAATTAATTTCTTTTAATATAATTTTAATTTTAATATATTATTTAAAGCGCGAAGAAATTAAGAATTTATAAAAGAATTAAATTTAATAGATTATATAATAATATTAAAGAGATTTTTATTATTAATTAATTTAAAAAATAATTTATAGATTAAATTATTAAAAGTTATAAAGCTATTAAAGAGATAAATAAATATATAATTATATTCTTAACTTTTTAAATACTTTTAAATTAATATTAGACTTTATTTAATATTTAATTATATTAAAAAAAATTATATTTAAAGATATATCTACTTATATATACTTTATTATATAATACTGTCCTGGCCATTACTAAAGATATATTACCGTTATATAACGGTTCTATAACTAATAACCGATAAACAACCGATGTATCACCGATGTACAACCGATACGAAACCCAATTCATACTCGTTAGAAGAATTATTCTAACTCATGATATCACATCGGTTGTTCAACGGTCACGTGACGGTCACGTGACAGTTGTCGAACGGTTGTAAAACGGTTGTAGAACGGTTATACGATTCTTATAGAACTATAAATAATCTATATAATAACTAAAAATAATTTTTAATTTTTAAACTTCTTTATAGGGCTGAAAATTCGCTTAGTATATATAGGCTTAAATATCAACGCTAGTAACTTAAAATTGGTTTTTTTCAAATTTTTACGAAATTTTTATATTAGAAGATATATTATATAATACTACTAGCCTATTCGAGACTTAGTAAAAAAAATAAAAAATAAAAATAAAAATTATAACCATTATAAAACGGTTGTAGAACGGTTGTAAAACTATAACCGTGGTGGGTTCTAAGGGAAGACGTCTTTAGTTTACGACGGTTGTAAAACGGTTGTAAATCGGTTCTAGAACGGTTTTCCAACTAGCATAGAACCGTTATAATACCGTTTCATAACCGTAATACGCTAGTTCTGAAACTTTACAAACGGGCAGGACGGTATATAAAATTATTTTTAAAAAATATCTAGAGATATAATAGATATATATAACTTTTAATAATTTTTAAATTTATTCTAAATTATAAAAGATATTAATAGATAACTATATTTAAAGCGTTTAATATTATTTTAATTAGAAAAAAAAATTAATATATAATTATATTTAAAATATATAATATTATTTTAATTAATATAATTAAATAAAAGATTTTTTTAAAATATAATTAAATTTAAAAATAATTAGATAAATATAGATTTTATATTAGATAAGAAATTTAAAAGCTCTTTATACTCTTTATCTTATATAATAATTATATTTTTTATTAATTAAATATCTAATTATTAATTTATTAATTTATTAATTAAGTGATTAATAATATTAATATAATAATACTTCGTTATAATCTATTTAATTAATATAATTATATTTTAATTAGAGAATAAAAATATTTTTTTATATATTATCTTTTTTATAACTATATTATCTTTATTTATAAATTTAATATTTTATAGATAAAATTAATATTATTCAAACTATTTAATTAATTAGTTAGCTTAGTAGAATTTTTAACTAATTTAATATTTAAGCTTTTTATTTTAATTTTCTATTTTTTAATATAATAATTAAAGATAATAATAATAAGATTTTTATAAGAGTTATAGCTATTATATAATAAGTATAATTTATTATTTAAAAATTAATAAAGTTTAAAAAATACTATTAAATTATTTTAAAGCAATTTGATTAGATATTTAATATTATAATAATATTATTAAGCGATATAATATTATAATAAAGCTTCTCTTTATTCTTTAAATACTTAATTAATAAATTAACTAATTTATAAATAATATATTAAATAAATATCTTATAATTTAGATTTATAAT
This sequence comes from Letharia lupina, assembly GCF_014066315.1. NCBI lineage: Eukaryota > Fungi > Ascomycota > Lecanoromycetes > Lecanorales > Parmeliaceae > Letharia > Letharia lupina. The sequence goes on from NW_023502980.1 coordinate 1,335,959, forward strand.
CTATTAAAAATAATAGATAAAATATTTAATTAATTAGATTTAATTATAGAGAGTATTATAAATATATATATTATTAAATCTTAATAAATCTTCTTTATCTCGATAAACCTTTTAATTTAGTTAGATAATATATTTTAATAATATTAAAATAATCATAAATCGATATCTCTTTTATATTTTATTGACTATCCATTAACTATTCATTAATAATAAATTTGACTAAATCTGCTATAAATAGAAAATTTTAGATAACTCTATTCGACATACGTTATATAAAACGTAAAATTTAAATGTATTCGATATGTAGTCCTTATTATATAAATCGTATTGTTATCGCTAATAATTTATCTATTTAAAATTAATAATAAATTCTTATATCTAGTAGCTCTCGTAAGATACTAATATTAAAAAATTAAATAGCGAGTATCTAGATTTTATATTTATTTAATTATGAAATATTTATAATAGAGATTAAAAACTAATTATCTTAGCTATTATTAAAAGAAATATAATTTAAAAAAAAATTAATTTTAACGTTAATTATATAATTCTTAATTATCGCTAATGAAGATATATTAATTAAAAAAAAATCTTAATCTCGAAAATAAAAAAAATAAAAAAATCTTTATTATTATAAAGAAGTCTTGATATAAGTATTTATTTTAAAAATAAAATATTTTAATAATAAATAATTAATCTTATAATTAATCTTAATTCTAAATTTTAATTAAATTAATTTTAAAGAAGATAATTGAAGTTTTTAATTATTAAAATAATTAATATAATTTTAATAATATAATATTATATTTATATATAAAAGATAAATCTCTATTATTATAATATTTTCAAATTATTTTTAAAAAAATCTCTAATATTTATTAATTATTTAATTTTCTAATAAAATATTACTTACTATTTTAAATATTAATAAATAATAAATCTTTATAAATAAAGATTTAAACTATATTAAGTTAATTTTAAAACTTAATCAAATTTCTTTTATATGTTTAAATTTTTAATATATTATAAAGAACGAGTAAAGGCCTATGAATTAAATTCATAATTTTTTTTTTAATTAGGGCTATCGAGTAAATAGGTGAGCGATCTTTAGTGAGCGATATTTGAATTTCTTACCTTTAAAGAACTATAAAATCAAATTTTAAGATTATATTTTTCTCTGAAAGCCCACATTCCGTTCTATAATTCAAAAAAATAATCTCAAAATTTTAATAGAAAATAAAAAAGTTATTCTAAAATTAAATAATGTGTACCCATTTTTTGATCAGGGCTGTCCGGGTATCGAGCGATCTTTGATAAGCGAACTTTGGTAAACGATATTTGAATTCCTTACGCTTTAATGATTATAAGACTAAATTTAAGAATTCATTTTTTATCTGAAAGCCCACATTTTGTTCTATAATTCAAAAAAATAATCTCAAAATTTTAATAGAAAACAAAAAAGTTACTCTATATGTTAATAACGTACACCTATTTTTTTGATAATTGCGGACGTTTGATGGTTGCGGACGCTAATTTATTTACCCGCGATGACTCAGCCGGTCTAACCAAAGAGCGTAGTAACCCTAAATTTATGATTGGCTGCACATACAAATTCAAGGTTTTCAAGCTCAGCCCTACCTTATTCTATTATATATACTGATATTCTAATAGTAAAAGTAAATATATATTATACTCTCTTATTCATTTTAATTTAATATTAAAATAATTAATCTCTAAATCTTTATTAGAATTAATATTTAATAAAAACCTTTTTAATTTTTGAGTATATTTAATTTTACTAATATTATTTACTTTAATTACTTCTTTAAGTTTTATTTTTAAATTTAGACTTTGATAAAGCGAGCTTATTTAATTTATTTAATTTATTCTCTAATAAAAAAAGCTTATTAAGTCTTTAAATACTATATCTTTTAAGAAATCTAAAATCTTAATCTTTTTAAATTATTTTAATAATATTAATAAATTTAAAAATATCTTTAATTACTAAATTTAAAAATAATAATTTAAAAATAAATTAAAGTTATTTAGATTATAATATTATATTAAAAAAGATTATATAAAGCTAATTATTAATATTATTATTATTAAAACTTAAGTTAATAATTAATTATAAATATAAAATTAAATCTATATTATATTAAAATCGCGTTATAAAAAAAATTAATATTAAAAAAGTTTAAAAGATTTTAAAAACTTTAAATCTTAAAATTCAAATATTCTTAATTTTATACTTAAAAAGATAAATAATATTACTTTTATAAAATATAATAATAATCTTTAATTTTATATTAATAGATTTATAAAGATTCTAAATAAGTTTAATAATTTATTTTTAAAATTAAAATTTAATAAGAGATTTATATTAATAACTTTTATATTTATATTTACATTTATAAATACTATAATTATTATAAAGAGAATTAGTATAATAATATTAAATATATTACTTTACATTTAAAATTTAAAAAATAAAATAATAATAATAATAGAGAAGATCGCGATATTTATAAAGATTATGATAATTATAATAATTATAATAATAAAGATAATAATAATAATAATTTTTCTAACTTAAATAATAAAGATAAAAATAAAAATATTTAAAATAATAAGTTTATTATTAATTATTAATTTAATAATATTAAGATTATTATAGTACATATCTAATTAATAGTAATATATAATTTTATAATATCTATTAATCTTAATTTAAAAAATATTATATATTTTATTATTAATTATTAATTTTTATAGAATTAAATCTATTATTATTTTGTTAAAAAGAGTCTAAAGATTATAATTTAAATTTCTTTAATATTTATAATTATTATATTATTATATTTATAATTATTAAAATATATTATCTAATTAAGTTAAAAGATTTATTAAGATAAATAAGATTTATCGAGATTTAGTAATATATATATTTATAATACTCTCTATAATTAAATCTAATTAATTAAATATTTTATCTATTATTTTTAATAGATTATAAATCTAAATTATAAGATATTTATTTAATATATTATTTATAAATTAGCTAGTTTATTAATTAAGTATTTAAAAAATAAAAGAAAGCTTTATTATAATATTATATTATTTAATAATATTATTATAATATTAAATATTTAATTAATTTACTTTAAGATTATTTAATAGTACTCTTTAAGCTTTATTCATTTTTAAATTATAAATTATATTTATTATATAATAGCTATAACTCTTATAAAAACCTCGCTACTATTATTTTTAATTATTATATTAAAAAATAAGAGATTAAAATAAAGAGTTTAAATATTAAATTAGTTAAAAACTTTATCGAGTTAATTAATTAATTAAGCGCTTTAAATAATATTAATTTTATTTATAAAACGCTAAATTTATAAATAGAAATAATATAATTATAAAAGAGATAATATATAAAAGAAGTACTCTTATTTTTTAATTAAAATATAATTATATTAATTAGATAGATTATAATAAAGTATTATTATATTAATATTATTAATTATTCAATTAATAAATTAATAAATTAATAATTAAATATTTAATTAATAAAGAATATAATTATCGCGTAAGATAAAGAATATAAAAAGCTCTTAGATTTCTTATTTAATATAAACTTTATATCTATTTAATTATCTTTAAATTTAAATATATCTTAAAAAAAATTCTTTATTTAATTATATTAATTAAAATAATATTATATATTTTAGATATAATTATATATTAATATATTCTCTTAATTAAGATAATATTAAACACTTTAGATATAATTATCTATTAATATTTCTTATAATTTAAAATAAGTCTAAAAATTATTATAGATTATATATATTTTAATTTATTATATCTTTAGATATCTCTTAAAAATAATTTTATATATTATATAATAAAGCACGCGTAAGTAAATATATCTTTAAGCGCGATTTCTCTTAATATAATTAAATATTAAATAAAGTTTAATATTAATTTAGAAAGTATTCGAAAAATTAAGAACGCGATTATATATCTATTTTTCTTTCTAATAGTTTTATAATTTTTAATAATTTAACCCGCGAGTTATCTCTTAAATTAATTAATAGTAAAAATCTTTTTAATATTATTATATAGTTTATTAAATTTAATTTCTTTATAAACTCTTAATTTCTTTATATTTTAAATAATATATCGAAGTTAAAGTTATATTAAAAGAAATTAATTTAGATATAAAGTCTAATAAGCTATCTCTTTATATCGCTAAATTTAAAAATTTTTAACCTTTTTAAATATAATAATAAGATATATATTAATATTTTATAATATAGCATTTTATTAAATTTATTAAAATTAAATAAAAAGATTACTCTATTATTTTAATTTTAATTAAAAATACGTTTAACGCTAAAATTATAGAATTTATTAATATTATTAAAAATAAAATTAATAAATAAGAGTTAGAGTATAAACTAACTATTAATATTATCTAGAGTTATCTTAATAATAATTTATTATTAAATTTAAAAAGCGAAATTAATATTTATCTTTTATAAGAGATTATTATTATTAATAATAAGTCTAAGAATGTTAATACTCTTAATAATCTTTATTACTAAGGTAATTACTTAAATTAGACTTTAATTAATATAAAGATATATTAAATTTTATAACTCGTCTTAAGAATATTTATATAGATATTATTAATATATTATCTAAATTAAAATTAAAAATTAATTTTCTTATTTTTTTCTTTTATATTAAATTAAGTAAGATCTATAATATCTATTTTATCTATTATATTTAAAATTATAAATCAATAAATACGATAAATATAAAGTTTATCTTCTCGCTAAAATATATTATTACTTAATTTATTTAGATAATTATTAATTCGTTTTTTAAGCGTATTAAATTTAACTATATCTTTATTACTTAATATCTTTATTATTTTATTTTAAATAATTTAAATTTTATTATTATTATCGAATTATAGAAGAAAATTATATTTAATTTTAATAGTTATATAAATTAAAAATAAAATAAATATTATATCTATTATAAGAAGTATTATTATATTAAAATAAAATATAATTAATTTAATAGAAAGAGTTAAAATAAAAATATTAATAGCGATAATAATAAGAGTAATATTTATTGAAATTCGAATTACGTAACTCTTAGCGTCTTAGCGATTATATAATTACATCACGTAATACACCTTAGCGCGTCTATATTAAGTCGCTTTTTTTTATAGAACTTTATAGTTAATATAATTAAGTATTTTATCTTTATATTTTAATAAGTTATAAATTTAAATTATATTTAATAATTATTTTAATAATAGTATAATTTATCGCTATAATTATAATTATTTTTAAGTATTTATATTTATTATAATGAAAGTAATTATAATTATAAAAAGCTTTATTAATCTTCTTAATATAAGAAATTTCTATTTTAAAATAATTATTTTAAGCTTAAATAACTATAATTCACTTATAATTTAAAGATTAAAGATTATTATTTAGACGCTCTTACTTTCTATTTTAAATAATATAAAACGAGTTAAAATATATCGTGTTTAGCTAAGACTATTAAAGTCGTTATATAATTAATTAAATTATATTATTATTAAGATCTCTAGAATATTACTAGCTTCTCTATATAAAATACGCTAAATAAAGAAATAATACGTCTTTATTTATATATTATAAATATTAAAGAATTAAATAGCGAGTATTTAGACTTTATATTTATTTAATTATAAAATATTTATAATAGATATTAAAAATTAGTTATGTTAATTATTACTAGAAGAAATATAATTTAAAGAGAAATAATTCTAACTTCGACGTTAATTATATAATTTTTAACTATTATTAATAAAGATATATTAATTAAAAGAGTAAAAATCTTAATCTTAAAAGTGAAAGAAGAAAGAAATCTTTATTATTATAAAGAAGCCTTAACGCGAGTATTCGCTTTAAAGATAAAATACTCTAATAATAAGTAAATAATTTTATAATTAATCTCGATCTTAAACTTTAGCTAAATTAATTTTAGAGAAAATAATTAAAGCTTTTAATTATTAAGATAATTAATATAACTTTAATAATATAGTATTATATCTATATATAAGAGATAAGTTTTTATTATTATAATATTTTTAGATTATCTTAATATCTTTAATATTTATTAATTATTTAACTTTTTAATAGAATATTATTCGCTATTTTAAATATTAATAGATAATAAATCTTTATAAATAAAGATTTAAATTATATCGAGCTAATCTTAAAGCTTAATAAGACTTTTTTTATATATTTAAATCTTTAATATATTATAAGAGATATTTTAATAGCGAGAGTAAGTATATATTAAGCTCTCTTATCAATTTTAATTTAATATTAAAATAATTAACTTCTAAATCTCTATTAGATTCGATTTTTAATAAAAATCTCTTTAATTTTCGAGCGCGCTTGATTTCGTTAATATCGCTTATTTTAACTATTTCTTTAAGCCTTATTAATATATAAGCTTTATATTTAAACTTAGACTTTAATAAAGCGAGCTTATCCAACTTATTCTTTAATAAAAAGAGCTTATTAAGTCTCTAAATATTATATCTTTTAAAAAATTAAAAAATTTAATCTTTTTAAATTATCTCGATAATATTAAATATATGCTAAGGCGCGAGGCTACTTAGTAGTAGAAAACTTATCGAGAATATAAGAAGATTAAGAAGACTGAGAAGATTAAGAAAACTAAGAAGACTAAGAAAATTAAGAAGATTAAGAAGATTAAGAAGATTAAGAAGATTGAGAAAACTAAGAAGATTAAGAAGATTAAGAAGATTACTATTATATAATACTAATTCTATTAAGAAGAGACCCTTTAAATCTTTCTACCCTTCGAGAACTCTTTAAAAGCCCTTTAAGGGCTCTTATTAAAAGGATCGTTCTTATAAGCTCGAAATTATTTATATAAAGTCTATTTTAAGATTAATATAAGATTATTCGCTTCGTTAAGATTATAATTATAATTTCTCTAAAGAAATTTCTTATAACGATTATTAATTATAAATCGAAGTTATTTATAAATAATCTTAAGATCTTTATATTAAATCGTTATATATAATAAATCCTTAAAATTAAATTAATTCTTAATTTAAGACTAATTAATCGTTATATACTAATCTTTTACAACGTGAAATACGTAATTTAAAGTATCTTATAATTCGATACTAATAAGCCCTTATAAGAATCGCTCTTCTTAAAAATATATTTAATATATGTGGAAATATAAGATAAGATACTTAGTTATTAATTATAGAGTTACTATAGAGAAAATAGCGACTAGATATAAACACGCTAAGGCGTATTATATAACTATATTACGTAATCGCTAAAACGCTAAGAGTCACATAATTCGAATTTTAATACTTCTTTTTATATATATCCTCTTATAAGCGAAACTTAATAAATATAAAGTTTAATATTAATAATATTAAAATCGAATAAATAAGATAAAATAATTTAATTAATTTTCGCTAGATTATTAAAGTAAATTAACTTTAGATAATTAAGATAAAATCTAAGCTAGATAGTTAAGATAAGTTAATATTAAGTAGTTAGCGTAAAAGTATATCCTCTATATCTCCTATACCCCTATTCTTTCTATATAAATAAAATTAAAAAATATAAGATTTAAGATTTACGATATTTAAAATAGAGTAGATAAAATAAAAAGTTAAAATCTAAAAATGACTATATTAGATTAAGCCCCTATTAAAATTTAATTTAAATTCCACTTTTTATTAAAAAGCGGTTTTTTAAAAATTTTATTTTTAAGTTATCTAATATATATTAAAAATCAATTAATTTAAAATTAGAGAATATATATAAAAGTAATTAAATAAAATAATTAGAAGAAATCCTTCTAGCTATATATCGCCGACTATAAAGCCTCTATAAGAGTTATTTTAGATATTTAATTTTTAGTAATAATAATTATAATAGCGATAATTTAAAAATATAATATCTAAGATATTAATAATAAATAGATATAAATTTCTCGAAAGAGCTTTAGAAATTAAATAGCGATAATAGTAATAGCGCTAAAGAAATAGCTATTTTAATATAAAATAGCGAGTTTATTAAGTATTAAATTTAATATAATAACTCGATAGATAATTTAAGTAAATTATTTATAATATAGAAATTAATAAAACAGCTTTTCTAAAGTAATCGATAGTAAATAACTTTTTTAAATTTAGATATAAATATTATAGAATAGCTCTTCTATTAGATATTATTAAATTAAAATTATATTAAAATAGTAGTAAAATTAGCGACTATTAGAGAAGTAAATAAATATAATTTTTATTTTAAAGATATCTTAAAAAGTAATAAATTTATTTAAGTAAAGGGTCTTAGTAAGTCTATTAGCTATCTATTTATTAATAGAAATATATTATATATTTATAATACTATTATTAATCTTTTTTTATATAAAATAGTAAATAATATTAATATATTTAATATAAGTATAAAACTAAATATTCTTTATAAGAATAATTATACTTTAATTATTATTAAAAATAATAATAACTTTAAAGTTTATATTATCGAGATAAAGAAGTTAATTAAATAGATTTTTTAATTAAATTATTTTTTTAATAGTCTATATCTAATTAATATACTTTATTTTATAAATAATAATATTTTAATAGATTAACGCTTAGATAACTAATTAATTATATTACTTTTTATATTAAAAAGATAATTAAATATAAATCTTTAAATTATATTATTAGCTTAATTAAAATTAATATAATTAATAAATTTTTAAAGAGAGCCTTTATATACGAGTTTATAATATATTATATCTCTTAAATATCGAAAGATTTAAATAATTATATTTTAATATACTAAAATTAAATTAGCTAAATAGCGATTTACTAATAATATTATATAAGTAATATTAAGATAAATATCAAGTATAATATATATAAGAGATCTTATCGCGAATTAATAATTTTTTTATAATTTCTTTAAAACGATATAGTTCTCTTTAATAAAAGTTAATTTATAATTAATTTCGAGAGATATTAATATCGAGATAAGATTTTAATAATTAAAATAATTTAAAAATTAAGTAATATAAGTTTCTTATTCTAGACGAAGAATATCGCTATAATAATTTCTTTTAATAATTATATTTAAATAATAAATATATAATCTTAAATTCGATAGATAAAACTTCGCGTTAAGACTCTTCTTAATTCGCTAAATCTCGACTTTACTAAGATTAATAATTAAGATATTATCGATATAAAGCGCTATAATAGTACTCTCTTTAAAGTTTATAAATACGCTATTATTTAATTTAATAGAGAGAAAATCTAGCTTCTTTATATATTTTGAGAAATATTAATACTAAACTTAAAAGAACTACTTTAAATTATAAAGTATCTTATTTAGTTTATAGATCTTAATATTATTCTTACTAAAATTATTAAATTAATATATATAAATCTTTTTTTTATATTACTATATAGAAAGATAATTTTAATATCTATTTACTTTAAATCTTAATTTAAAATAATTATAAATATAAAGATTATCTTATAATTTATAGACTTTATTATTAATATAAAAGTATTATAATAATTATAATCTTTCTATTATTTAAATCTTTAAATAATCTAGCGTATTTTATAATAGATTATTTCTTTATTAAGATCTTATTTTAAGATATAAATCTATTTACCTCTTAAAATATAAGCCTCAAAAGGCGCCTATATAAGATATTGTTGAAATTCGGATTATATAACTCTTGGCGTCTTGGCGATCACGTGATTACGTTACATAACACGCCTTAACGCGCTTATATTAAGTCGCTTTTTTCTTTTATAGAACTCTTTAATTAATATAACTAAGTATTCTATCTTTATATTTTAAAAGATTATAAGCTTAAATTATATCTAATAACTATTTTAATAATAATATAATCTACTACTATAACTACGATTATTTTTAGATATTTATATTTATTATAATAAAGATAACTATAATTATAAAGAGCTTTATTAACCTTCTTAATATAAAAAATTTTTATTTTAAAATAATTATTCTAGATCTAAATAGTTATAATTTGTCTATAATTTAAAGACTAAGAGCTATCACTTAGACGCTCTTACTTTCTATTTAAAATAATGTAAATTAAATTAAAATATATTATATCTAATCGAAATTATCAAAGCCGCTATATAACTAATTAAATTATATTATTATTAAAATCTCTAAAGTATTATTAGCTTTTCTATATAAAACACGCTAAATAAAGAGATAATACGCTCTTATTTATATATCGTAAATACTAAAGAATTAAATAGCGAGTATCTAGATTTTATATTTATTTAATTATAAAATATTTATAATAGAGATTAAAAATTAGCTATTCTAGTTATTACTAAGAGAAGCTAAAAAAAATAACTCTAATTTTAACGTTAATTACGTAGTTTCTAGTTATCGCTAATAAAAATATATTAATTAAAAAAATAAAAATCTTAATCTCGAAAGTAAAAGAGAAAAGAAACTTTTATTATTATAAAGAAACCTCGATATAAATACTCGTCTTAAGAGTAAAATATCTTAATAATAAGTAAATAACCTTATAATCGATCTTAATCTTAATCTTAAACTTTAATTAAATTAATTTTAAAGAAGATAATTAAAGCTTTTAGCTATTAAGATAATTAATATAATTTTAATAATATAATATTATATCTATATATAAGAGATAAATTCTTATTATTATAATATTTTTAGATTATTCTAATATCTCTAAAATTTATTAATTACTTAACTTTCTAATAGAATATTATTTATTATTTCGAGTATTAATAAATAATAAATCTTCGTAAGTAAAGATTTAAGCTATATCGAGTTAATCTTAAAACTTAATAAGATTTCTCTTATACGCTTAAATCTCTGGTGTATTATAAAGAATATTCTAATAGCGAGAATAAGTATATATTAAGCTTTCTTATTAATTTTAACTCGATATTAAAATAATTAATCTTTAAGTTTTTATTAGAATTAATCTTTAATAAAGATCTCTTTAATCTTTAAACGCGCTTAATTTTATTGATATTATTTATCTTAATTATTTCTCTAAGTCTTATTAATATATAGATTTTATTCTTAAATTTAAACTTTAATAGAGCGAGCTTATTTAATTTATTCTCTAATAAAAAAAGCTTATCGAGTCTCTAAGCACTATATCTTCTAAAAAATTTAAAATCTCGGCTTCTTTAAGCTATCTCGATAATATCGATAAATTTAAAAATATTTTTAATTATTAAATTTAAAAGTAATAGTTTAAGAATAAATTAAAGCTATTTAGGCTATAGCGCTATATTAAAAAAAATTATATAAAATTAATTATTAATATTATTATTATCGAAATTTAGATTAATAGCTAATTATAGATATAAGATTAAATCTATACTATATTAAAATCGCGTTATAAAAAAACTTATATTTTAAAATTAAGAATAAGATTAACGCTAAAGAAGTTTAAGAGACTTTAAATAAATTTAAATTCTAAAAATCGAGTATTCTTAATTTTATATTTAGAAAAATAAATAATATTACTTTTATAAGATATAATAATAACTCTTAATTCTATATTAATAGATTTATAAAGATTTTAAACGAGTTTAATAATTTATTTTTAAAGTTAAAGTTTAATAAGAATTAAAAAATTTATTACTTTTATTTAGACTTAAATTCTCTATATAATTTATACTATAAATAATATAATTAAAATTATAATATTTTTAAAAATAACGATATTATAAAGTTCGATCTAAATTACGTAATTACTCGATTTATTAATATTATAATTAATCTTATTAACTTAATTAATACTAAAGCCTATATACTAGCTACGCTAATTAATAAATTCTTTATATATAATTTATAAAGCGTTATTATATTAATTATTATTAGCGAAGCTATTAAGTATAGAATTTAATAAGAGATTTATATTAATAACTCTCGTATTTATACTTAGACTTATAAATATTATAATTATTATAAAAAGAATTAATATAATAATATTAAATATATTACTCTATATTTTAAATTTAAGAAATAAAATAGTAATAATAGTAGAGAAGATTACGGTAATTATAAAGATTATAATAGTTATAATAATAAAGATAATAGTAAAGATAATAATAATAATAATTTCTCTAACTTAAATAATAAAGATAAAAATAAAAATATCTAAAATAATAAATTTATTATTAATCGTTAATTTAGTAATATTAAGATTATTATAGCGTATATCTAACTAGTAATAATATATAGTTTTATAATATATATTAACTCTAACTTAAAGAATATTATATATTTTATTATTAATTCTTAATTCTTATAAAATTAAGTTTATTAATTTTTTATTAAAAAGGGCCTAAAGACTATAATTTAAACTTTTTCGATATTTATAATTATTATATTATCGTATTTATAATTTATTAATAATATTTATATTTAATATATTACTTATAACTTCTTAATCTTTTAAATCTTTATTTTATTTAAATTATATTATTTTATTAATAAAGTTAATAGCTTAGCTATAATTATAAACTTTAAACGTATTAAGTTTAAATATAAAGATCTCGAGAGTAAATAAACTCTATATATAAAAGATATCTAATATATTCTTAATAATAATTTTAATCTAATTTTTTAAGAATAATTTAAAGATTAAAACTATTTTCTTTAATTTATATCTAGAAATATTAGAGTAGAAAAGTATAATATTATTTTTAAACGCTAGTATAATTATCTTTATACGCTAAATATATAAATAAAGATCTTTATATACTTAATAGTTATTAATAAAAATATTTCTATTTATAATAAATCTATTATATTTATATCTATATCTAAATCTAAATCTAAATTTTTATTCTTATTTATTAATATTCTAGATTTTTAAATTAATAAAAAAATCTTATATATATAGCACGCTTATTATAATTATTTAAAATTTTAAAATTTTAAGAAATTAGTTAAAATATATATTAGAATAAATTTATTTATTTTATTTTTTAAGAATATATATAAATTATATAATATTATTAATATAAAAGTCGAATTATATAAGTGTTATATAATATTAAATCGCTAGAAGAATAATCTAATTTATAATAATCTCTAAGAATCTTTCTTTATTTTTTATAATAATTATAAATAAATAATAATCTTTCTAAATAATAAAACGCTTTATTTCGCTATATTCTTATTTTCTAATAAAAATAATTTTATAATTCTTATAACGTTTAAGTCTTTTCTAAATTAAGTCGAGTATAAAAATTATATTTATATTAGATTTTATAACGACTATAATTTTAAGTATAATAATTATAATATATATACTTTTCGACTTATTAAAGAGATTATCTAAAAAAATATTATATTTAATAATCTCTAAATAAATAATAAATTTAAATATCTTGATTAAATAATATAATATAAGATTAGCGCTATACTTAAAGAAAGTAGATTATTATAAAAATATTAATCGAAATTTACGCGAATTTCTAATTATTTATATAATTTATAATTAATATTAAAAAGAAATATTATCTTTTATAAAGCCTTTATAGACTATTTATCTAATATTTTATATTTTTAAATTATTAAATAAACTAATTTTTATTAAATATATTTATTAAATATCGATTAGATTAAATATAAGAATTACGTCTATAAGAGACGCTTAATTAATTATAAAGTTAATTAATTTTATTATATATTAATATTAAATAATAAAATTTAAATCTATTTAAATATAATTTAAATTAATAATATTCTTTTTAAGCTTATTTTATTTAAGCTTAATTCTATTAAAGAAAAAGAGATTAATAATTAAAATCTACTTAAGAATAAAAATCAGCGCTATATAAATACGTTATAAAAGGCTATATATGAGCTATTAACTATTTTTTTAATATTAATTTTAGAGAAGAGAGCCTTGAAAAGAATAAGATAAGAAATATTTATCGAAGTAATAATTATTTTAGCTAAAGTCGTTAGAAGAGAATTTATTATTATTATATAGATTTCTATTAGAAAAGTACCTTCGCAGATACCTCCGCCACAGATATCGTCGTAGATATCTCTAGAGGGGATAAAATTAGAATTACTCGAAACTCTAAGCGAAAATATACTCGCGGGATCTATCTCGATAATACTGGTGTCTCTAATATAAATTTTAATAAAACTTATAACTAGATCTAGAATTAATTAATAATCTTTTTTAAAATAATCTAGATAATATAAAGTCTTTAAAACTTATCGCGATTTTTTATTAAATTTATTTATTTTTTTAATTAAAGCTAATACTCTTAAATTATTTAAATTCTAAATCTATTAAGAGATAATAGCGAATAAATATTAAAAAATAAAATAAAAATTTATTATATAGAAAGAAGTTAACTTTCTTATAATTAATAATACTTAAATCTTAATAAATCTACTCTTAAATATATATACTTTAAATAATAAATAAGTTTATAAACTTAAGCGAGGCTCTATAGAGAAGATTATATAATATAAAGTTTAATAAATAATTTATAATTTTAAATAGCGCGAAAGTGTAAACTTTAATAAGACTTTTATTTTTATAATTAAGTTTATAAATTATAAAGCGATTTTTATTTTAGTAATAACTCTTAATTAAAAATTAAAGTAAATAAATATTAAAATCGCTTTTCTCTATTATAATATAAAGAAAATTATTTATATAACGTAGTTTATAGACTTTAAGATTAATAATAAATATAAGATATATAAATTAAAGAAGACGCTATATGACTTAAAATAATCCTTAAAAATCTAATATAATATACTCTTTATATATTTAAAGAAATTAAACTTTAAATCTATTATAACTAATTTCTTAATATTCGCTAATAATATTATAATTATTATAATCTATATAAATAATATCCTCTTAATTAATCTTAATAAAGTAGAAATTTAGAATATTAAAGTTTAATAGTTATTTTGAAATAACTAATTTAAAATTATATATCTATTATCTAAATATAACTATTATTAAAAATTATACTAATTATATTATTTAATTTAATTAAATAAGATATATTAAAAAGTTTCTTACTAAGTATAATATATAGAAATTTAAAAATATATTTATTTTTATAGATATCGAAAGATATTAGATATTTAAAGAGGATTTTTAAATCTTCGAAATCTTTTATATTAAATATTAATTAATAATAAGATTATTAATATATATAATACTTAATATAAGATTAGATATTATATTTGCGATCTCGATAATATTTTAATATAGTTTAAACTTTAATAAAGTCTATTAAAAAGCGATTAAGCGAATCTTTCGCTATCTTAAATAAATTATTAATTATTAATTTATCTTTAAAGAAGATCTAAAATCTCTAAGCGATTATATTAATATCGATTAAGTTAATAATTAAAATATTTATCACTTTACTTCTAGATATATATTTAATATCGATAATAAAATTATTAATTAATTATCGAAGTAATAATCTATTATAATACTTTTAATTTATAAAGCTAAATATATTAACTAAATATAAATCATTAAAAAAATAATTTAATTACGCGATTTATTAAATTAGCTTAATTTTAATAATAAATAAATATAAGCGATAATTATTTTTTATAATAATTAAGATGTTATAGTACTAGCTAAAAACTCTTAATTTTATATCTATATTAAATATATTAATATTTAATATTATTATATATAAAAATAAGTTATCGCTAGAAATATCGCTTTAGACTATATCTCTATTAATCGATAAATAACTAATAATTTTATTAAGATTCTCTATAAAAATAAATTTAAGAGTTTTTATTAATTTATTAAGTTAAAATATTATTTATAATTATAGCTTAATAGTCTTAATATAGAAAAGCTATTTACTTTAGAGAAGCTATTTTATTAATTTCTATATTATAAATAATTATTTTAAATTACTTATTAAGTCGCTATATTGAGTTTAATACTTAGCGAATTTACTATTTTATATTAAAATAGCTATTTTTTTAACGCTATTACCGCTATTATTATTAAAACTTTTAAGACTCTTTTAAAGAATCTATACTTATTTATTATTAATATCTTAAATATTATATCTTTAAATCGCCGCTATCGTAGTTATTATTACTAAAAATTAATTATCTAAAATAACTTTTATAGAGATCTTATAGCCGGCAATATATAATTAAAAGAATTTCTTTTAATTATTTTATTTAGTTATTCTTATATATATCCTTCGATTTTAAATTAATCGATTTTTAATATATATTAGATAATTTAAAAATAAAATTTCTAAAAAACCGCTTTTTAATAAAAAGTGGAATTTAAATTATATTTAGATAGGGGTTATAGTTTAATATAGTTATTTTTAAATTTCGACTTTTTACTTTATCTACTTTATTTTAAATATCGCGAACTTTAAATCTCGCGTTTTTAAATTTTATTCGTATAGAGGGGTAGAGATATAAGGGATATAGTTTTATATTAGCTATTCGACGCTAACTTACTTTAGCTATCTAATATTAATTTTACTTTTACTATTTAATGTTAATTACTTTATCTTATTTACTTAATTTTAATATTATTAATATTAAACTTTATAATTATTAGATTTCGCTTATAAAAGAATATATATGAAGAAAAATATTAAAATTCGGATTATATAACTCTTAGCGTCTTGATAATTATATAACTATATTATATAATACGCCTTAGCGCGCTCGTATTAAGTCGCTCTTTTCTTTCATAGAACTCTTTAGTTAATACTATTAAAATTCAAGTTATATAACTCTTAGCGATCACATAATATAATCATATAATACGCCTTAGCGTATTTATATCTAATCGCTCTTTCCTTTATAATAACTCTATAATTAATAATTAAGTATCTTATCTTATATTTCTATAGATTATAAGTCTAAATTCTATCTAATAATTATTATATTATAAATATTATTCGCCTCTATAATTACGACTATTCTTAGACTTTTAATATTTATTTTTTAATATTTAAAGTTTATTATATAAAGATAGTAATAGCTATAGAGATATTCTTTTAATCTTCTTAATAAAAGTATTTTTTCTTTTTAAAATAGTTATAAATCTAAGCGAGTATAATTTATTAATAATATAAGAGGTTAAGAGCCGCTTTTATCTCTACTCTAAATAAGTTAAAATATATTATCTCTAATTAAAATATTAAATTTATTAAATATATTAAGTATATAATTATATCGTTATACGATTAAGTTATATTATTTAAATTTTTTAAATTTTATTAATTTTCGCTAAATTAGAATATTTAACTTTATTAAAAATAAAATTATTTTATATTAATATCGATTTTTAAATTATATATTAATTATTAGATTAATAACTATTAATTAAAAGTAATTAAATATTAATATTAATAATCTAATTATAGTCTAGAATATTTTAGAGCTAGTATTATTATTTTTTAATATATTTATAAATTTATTAAGATTAAAATAATAAGAATATCTTATTAATATTAATTTTTAGATCTTTAAAAGCCTTTTAAAGAAAAGAGCTAAAATCTTATTATTAAATTCTTTTTTCGTAATTATTTATATTCTATTATTATAATTATAAAGTTAAAATAATTTTTAAAGTTTTATAATAATAACTAGCGATATAAATATTCTAAATCTAAGTTTTTAAATAAATAATATAAAAAGAGTATTAATTTCCCTCTAAGAAGAAGATTTATATATTTATAATAATTATATTTTATATAATCTTATTAGAAATTAGTCTATATTTATAAATTATTTTTATTATTAAATATTTTTTATTTTAATTAAATTACTTATATCTATTATAGCTCTATATATAAGTACTTCTTATTTTTTATATAAAAACTTAAAATTTAAAAATAATAGTTAATTAGTATTAATAAGATCTTTAAAAATTTTAATAACGATTAAAATATTTATTCTACTCTCACTATTTTATTAAATAATAATCTTATTAATTTTAAATTCGAAGCTAGCGAAGATATTCTTAACTTTATAAGTAATATTAAGTTATTTAACTTTTATATTAAAGAGTCTATTTTATTTACTTTAAAATTATTTTTAAAATCTTTTTTTAACTCTATTATCTTATCTAAAATAGTAATTAAATTATTATTATTATTATTATTATCGCTCTCTCTATTAATATTCTATATATTATTATCTAAATTATCTTTTAATAATAATAAATTTAAATAATTAATTATAGCGCTTTATAATTAATATTTTTAATTAATCTTAATTTAATAAAGATAATTTTTCTCTAATATCGATTGCTATTTTAAAATTTAATATAAAATATATTAGATAAAGATAAGATATTAAAGATTAATTAATTTTTAATAATCTTTTATTTTTTATTAAAATTATTAAGTTTAAGACTTATATAACTATTTTTTAATATCTTAAATATAATAATTATTAATTTCTCGAGATTAATTATAATAATAAAAATTCTTAAATAATATTAAACGCTATTATTAAATATTATAAATTTAAAGATTTTAAACTCTATATAAAGCTAATTCGCTAATTACTTAATATTATTCTTATTTTTAAAAAATATATTTATTAATATAAAAAGAACTTTTATAAAATTATTATTAAAATCGCTAATTTATATAAATTGCTTATTCTATTAAAGCCCTTTCTAATTTAACTCTTTTTTATAAAACTTAAAAACTCTTTTAATATCTTTATAATAATTTATATTTAGATTTATAAACTATATAATAATAAAGTTATTAAATTTAATAAAATTATCTATATCGCGATAAATAAAAAGATTTATCTATTATTATTTAAAGATAATAATATTATTATATATACTATTTATAATAATAATAATAAAAATAAAAATAAGTAATTCGCTAAATATTATAAAGTTAATAATTTAAAAATTAATTACGAAATTTATTTCTTATATAAGATCGCTAAATATAAATTTAGATATTCTCCTATTAAATATTAAATTAAATTCTCTTATTTAAAATTTAAAAAGTTTATATTAAATAAGAAAAAGAAGAAGAAGATTTAAATTATCGCGATTAATTTTAATAATATAGAGAAAAGCTTTAATATTAAGCGTAAGCGTATTAAAGAGATACTCTTTAACATCTTTATTTTAGAGAAGAATAAGTATCTTAATATTAACTATATCTTTCTAAAAAAATTAAATTTAATTATATATTATATAAATTTTAATTTTAATAATTTTAATATTTTTAATATAACTAATAATAAGAAAGTTATTAACTTAATAGTTATCGATTTTAATTTAAAATATAACTTAATAATTATTAACTTTATTAATTTATATTCTTATATAATAATAGACTCTAATTACTCTTATTATTTCTTTATTAATTATTTAATATTTATTATCTATAAAAAGATCTACTCTTACTTTATTTATAATATTAAAAATAATTAAATTTAGTCTTTTAATCACGATATTATTAATTTAAATTACTTCGTTTAAGATAAATATATAAATATTACTTTATTTAATATTTTATATATACTTAATATAAGTATTAATCTTCTTTTTATTAATAAATTTTTAAATATTAATATTATAATCGATTTTTATAAGACTAGCTATACTCTAATTAAAGATAATTTAAAGTTTATAAATACTTATAATTAAGATCTATTTTTTCTCGATCTTTAAAATAGTTTAAATAGTATTTTAACGATATATAATATTTTTTTAAATTTAATTTATTAACTCTAATATATTTATATAAGCTATTTAAATTAATAGAATTTAAATAAACTCTTCGCTATAATAATAGATATAGATTTTATTAAAAATATCGTAGATAAATATATTTATAAGTATTATATTATAGAGCGCTAAAAGATTATTCTCTATATTAATCTTATTACACTCGATATATAATTAAGTAAATTTATTTATAATAATCTTATAGAGTCTTTATTTTTTATAGATTTTAATAACTATAAATACTTTATAATATTTAAAAATAATTTTATCTTCTACTCTAAAGTCTACTATATTTATTATAAGAGTAAAATCTTTATTATATTTTTATAATTTAAGATCTATCTTAAGTTATATAATTATAAAATCTCTTATATTTATCTTAATAATAAAGATAAATATATATCTAAAGCCTTTTTTAATTATCTCGCTCTATCAAGTATTAAATAAAAATCTATTATTTCTAATAATCTTTAGATAAATAATATAATTAAGTATTTTAAATAGATCTTATTATATAAGATATATTTTATTCTATTAAGCTTTAATTTTAATAAATCTTTTTAATCTAAAATTATTATTATCGCTAATTATTTAATAATATAATTATTTAATATTAGAATTATTATAATCTCTTTTAAGACCTTCTATTAATAAAAGTCTATTCTTTCTTACTTATATAATAAAATAAATTTAAAAAAAGTTTATAAATTAGAGTGAAAAATATATTCTATTAAGATATAAGGGGGAGTATATCTTTTAACTATATAATCTTATTAAAAAGATAGTTATTTATACTAATAGCGTATACTTTATAAAGAAATAATCTCTAATTATAAATTTAAAAGAAGAAATTAAGGCTTATAAGCTCTCGAATAAGTAATAATATCTAATAATATTAATATTCGCTATAAAGAAGGTATTAAATAAGTAGCGTATTATTAATATTTCGAAAAATGTTATATTAATAATTAAAATAGCTATTAAATCTTTAATAACTTTAAAATCTTTAGTATTTATAAGATTAAGATTAAATTTCTTCTAATTAATTAATAAGCTAGCGTCTTCGCGAAGACTTATATAAGAGTCTTTAATATAATATATTTAATTAATTACGCGAGAGTTTTTAACTTAAATATCTTTAATATAGACTACTTAATTAAATACTATATCTATATTTATATTAATAATTTAATTTACGCTATTTATATAGAAAATTTCCTTAAATTTAAATTTATTATTTACTATTATTAAAGTTATATAAATTATTTACGAAGACTATAAATTAAGCGCTATTTAAAGAGTATTATATAATTACTTAAATTTTATAAATTTAAATCTATAAGATCTATTCTCTAACTCTTTTTCGAGAATCTTTATAATATTTACTCTACTTACGAACTATATTAATAAATCGAATATTTTTAAATCTATTATTTATAAGTAAATTATATCTAATTAGTTATCTTAAATAAATTAAAAACTTTTTATAAAGAATAAGTATAAATCTCTTATAAATAATAACACTTAATATCTTATTTAGATATTTTTTAAGATTTATATTCTAAGAGATAGATAAGTTTATATCTTAAAATAAGATCTTAATAAAGAAATTATTTATTATAAGATATATTAAATTATCTAAAAATTCGAATAGTAGAAAAGTTATAACTATTATAATACTTTCGTATTAATAATAAAGTTTATAAGTTATAAGACGATCTTCGTATTTATAATTATTCTAAATTAAAATCTAGAGTAAATAGATATTAAAATTATCTTTCTATATAGTAATATAAAGAAAGAGATTTATATATATTAATTCGATAGCTTTAATAAGAATAATATTAAGATTTATAAATTAAATAAAATATTTTATAATTTAAAGTAGTCTTTTCGAGTTTAATATTAGTACTTCTCGAAGTATATAAAGAAGCTAAATCTTCTCTCTATTAAATCGAATAATAGTATATTTATAAATCTTAAAAAGAGTATTATTATAATACTCTATATTAATAATATTCTAATTATTAACTTTAGTAAAGTTAGAATTTAGCGAATTAAAAAGAATCTTAACGCGAAGTTTTATATATCGAATTTAAGATTATATATTTACTATTTAAATATAATTATTAAAAAAAATCGCTATAGCGATATTCTTTATCTAAGATAAAAGACTTATATTATTTAATTCTTAAATTATTTTAATTATTAGAATCTTATTCTAATATCGATATTTCTCGGAATTAATTATAAACTAGCTTTTATCGAAGAGAGCTATATTATTTTAAGAAAATTATAAAAGAACTATTAATTTGCGATAAGATCTTTTATATATATTATACTCGATATTTATCTTAATATCGTCTATATAATATTATTAATAAATCGCTATTTAGTTAATTTGATTTTAATATATTAAAATATAATTATTTAAATCTTTTAATATCTAAAGAATATAGTATATTACGAATTTATATATAAAGGCTTTCTTTAAAAATTTATTAATTATATTAATTCTAATTAGATTAATAATATAATTCGAAGATTTATATTTAATTATTTCTTTAATATAAAAAGCGATATAATTAGTTAATTATCTAAGTATTAAATTATTATAATATTATTTATTTATAAGATAGAGTATATTAATTAAATATAAGCTATTAAAGAAGTAATCTAATTAAAAAATTTACTTAATTAACTTCTTCGCCTTAATAATATAAATCTTAAAACTATTATTATTTTCGATAATAATTAGAGAGTAATTATTCTCGTAAAGAATACTTAATTCTATATTTATATTAAGTATATTAATATTATCTACTATTTCATATAAAAAAAGGTTAATAATAGCATTATAAATATATAATATATTTTTATTAATAAATAAATGACTAATAGACTTATTAAGGCTTTTTACTTAGATAAATTTATTACTTTTCAAGATATTCTTAGAGTAAAAGCTATATCTACTTATTTCTTTAATAGTTATTAATTTTACTACTATCTTAATATAGTCTTAATATAATTTTAATTTAATAATATCTAATAGAGAAGCTATTCTATTATATCTATATCTAGATCTAAAAGAGTTATTTATTATTAACTACTTTAGAAAAGCTATTTTATTAATTTTTATACTATAAGTAATCTATCTAAATCGTCTATCGAGCCGCTATATTAGATTTAATATTTAACGAATTTATTAATTTATATTAAAATAGCTATTTCTTTAGCACTATTATCGCTATTATTATTAAACTTCTAAAACTCTTTTAAAAAATTTATATCTATTTATTACTAATATCTCAAGTATTATATCTTTAAATTATTACTATTATAGCTATTATTATTAAGGGCTAGATATCTAAAATAATCTCTATAGAGAGCTTAATAACTAACGATATATAGCTAGAAGGATTTCTTTTAATTATTTTATTTAGCTACTTTTACATATATCCTTTAATCTTAAATTAATTAATTTTTAGTATATACTAGATAGTCTAAAAATAAATTTTTTAAAAAACCGCTTTTTAATAAAAAGTGAAATTTAAATCGAATTTTAATAAGGGATTAATTTGATATAATCGTTTTTAGATTTCGACTTTTTATCTTATCTATCCTATTTTAAACATTATAAACTTTAAATCTTATATTTTTTAATTTCGTTCATATAAAGAAGATAGAGATAAAGGGGATATAAAGAATATATCTTTACGCTAGCTATTCAGCGTTAACTCACTCTAACTACTTAACTTAAATTTTACTTTAATTATTCGGCGCCAGTCTTACTTTAATAATTCGATAAAAATCGATTAAGTTATTTTATCTTATCTACCTAATTTTAAACTCTATTAATATTAAGCTTTATATTTACTAAATTTCGCCTATAAGAGAATATATGTGAAGAAGAGTATTAAAATTTAGGTTATATAACTCTTGGCGGTTATATAATATAATTATATAATACGCCTTAGCGTGTTTGTATCTAGTCGCTCTTTTCTTCATAGTAACTTCATAGTTAATAACTAAGTATCTTATCTCATATTTCCATAAATATAACTAAGTATCCTATCTTCATATTTTGAAAGATATTAAGTATTATTATCTATAAGAGATTTATACTTATTCTTTATAAAAGGTTTTTAATTTATTCAAAATAGTTAATTAGATATAATTTACTTATAAATAATAAATTTAAAAATATTTAATTTATTAATATAATTCGTAAATAAGACGAATATTATAAAGATTTTTAAAAGAGGATTAAAAGATAAATTCTATAGATTTAAAATTATAAGATTTAAATAATTATATAATACTCTTTAAATAACGCTTAATTTATAATCTTTATAAATAGTTTATATAATTTTAATAATAATAAATAATAAATTTAAGCTTAAGAAAATTTTCTATATAAATAGCGTAAATCGAATTATTAATATAAATATAAATATAATATTTAATTAAATAGTCTATATTAAGAGTATTTAAGTTAAAAACTCTCGCGTAATTAATTAGATATATTATATTAAAGATTTTTATATAAATCTTTATAAAAGCGCTAACTTATTAGCTAATTAAAGAAATTTTAATTTTAATTTTATAAATATTAGAGATTTTAAAGCTATTAAAAATTTAATAGCTATTTTAATTATAAATATAATATCTTCTAATACTTCTTTAAATTTAATATCTTTCGAAATATTAATAATACGCTATTTATTTAATATCTTCTCTATAGCGAATACTAATATTATTAAATATTATCGCTTATTTAAAAGTTTATAAATCTTAATTTCTTCTTTTAAGTTTATAATTAAAGGTTATTTTTCTATAAAGTATACACTATTAATATAAATAATTATCTTCTTAATAAGATTATATAGTTAAAAGATATACTCCCCCTTATACTTTAATAGAATATACTTTTTATTTCGATTTATAAATTTTTTCTAAAGTTATTTTATTATATAAATAATAAAATTAATTATACGTAAATAAAAAAGAATAAACTTCTATTAATAGAAGGCTTTAAAAGAGATTATAATAATTTTAATATTAAATAATTATATTATTAGATAATTAGCGATAATAACGATTTTAAATTAAAAAGATTTATTAAAATTAAAGCTTAAAAGAATAAAATATATCTTATATAATAAGATCTATCTAAAATACTCGACTATATTATTTATCTAAGAATTATTAAATATAATAGATTTTTATTTAATATCTAATAAAGCGAGATAATTAAAAAAAACTTTAAATATATATTTATCTCTATTATTAAGATAAATATAAGAGATTTTATAATTATATAACTTAAGATAAATCTTAAATTATAAAAATATAGCGAAAATTTTACTCTTATAGCGAATATAGTAAACTTTAAAGTAAAAGATAAAATTATTTTTAAATATTATAAAATATTTATAATTATTAAAATCTATAAAAGATAAAAACTCTATAAAATTATTATAAATAAATTTATTTAATTATATATTAGATATAGTAAGATTAATATAAAAGATAATCTTTTAATATTCTATAATATAGTACTCGTAAGTATACTTATCTACGATATTTTTAATAAAATCTATATTTATTACTATAGTAAGAAGTCTATTTAAATTCTATTAATTTAAATAATTTATATAAATATATTAGAGTTAATAAATTAAGTTTAAAAAAATATTATATACTATTAAGATATTATTTAAATTATTCTAAAGATTAAGAAAAAATAGATCTTAATTATAAATATTTATAAATTTTAAATTATCTTTAATTAGAGTATAGTTAATCTTATAGAAATTAATTATAATATTAATATTTAAAAGTTTATTAATAAAAAGAAAATTAATATCTATATTAAGTATATATAAAATATTAAATAGAGTAATATTTATATACTTATCTTAAATAAAATAATTTAAATTAATAATATCGCGATTAAAAAACTAAATTTAATTATTTTTAATATTATAAATAAAGTGAAAGTAAATCTTTTTATAAATAATAAATATTAAATAATTAATAAAGAAATAGTAAGAGTAATTAGAGTTTATTATTATATAAAAATATAGATTAATAAAATTAATAATTATTAAGTTATACTCTAGACTAGAATTAATAATTATTAAATTAATAATTTTCTTATTATTAATTATATCGAGAATATTAAAATTATTAAAGCTAAGATTTATATAATATATAGTTAAATTTAATTCTTCTAAAAAGATATAATTAATATTAAAATATTTATTCTTTTCTAAAATAGAGACGTTAAAAAATATCTCTTTAATATATTTACGCTTAATATTAAAACTTTTCTTTATATTATTAAAATTAATCGCGATAATTTAAGTCTTTTTCTTCTTTTTTTATTTAATATAAACTTTTTAAATTTTAAATAAAAAAATTTAATTTAATATTTAGCGAGAAGATATTTAAATTTATATTTAACGATTTTATATAAAGAGTAAATTTTATAATTAATTTTTAAGTCGCTAGCTTTATAATATTTAGCGAATTACTTATTTTTATTTTTATTATTATTATTATAAATAGCGTATATAATAATATTATTATCTTTAAATAATAATAGATAAATTTCTTTATTTATCGCGATATAGATAATCTTATTAAATTTAATAGCTTTATTATTATATAGCTTATAAATCTAGATATAAATTATTATAAAGATATTAAAAGAGTTTTTAAATCTTATAAGAAAGAGTTAAATTAGAAAAGGTTTTAATAAAATAAGCGATTTATATAAATTAATAATTTCGATAATAATCTTATAAAAATTCTTTTTATATTAATAAATACTTCTTTTAAAAATAAGAGTAATATTAAATAATTAACGAATAAACTTTATATAGAATTTAAATTTTTTAGATTTATAATATTTAATAATAGCGTCTAATATTATTAAAAAAAATTTATTATTATAATTAATTTTAATAAGTTAATAATTATTATATTTAAGATATTAAAAAATAGTTATATAAGCTTTAAATTTAATAATTTTAATAAAAAATAAAAGATTATTAAATACTAACTAGCTCTTAATATCTTATTTTTATTTAATATATTTTATATTAGATTTTAAAATAGTAATAGAGATTAAAGAGAAATTATCTTCGTTAAATTAAGATTAATTAGAGATATTAATTATAAAGCGCTATAATTAATTATTTAAATTTATTATTATTAAAAGATAATTTAAATAATAATATATAAAATATTAATAAAGAGAATAATAGCGATAATAATAATAATAATTTAATTACTATTTTAAATAAAATAATAAAGTTAAAAAAAGATTTTAAGAGTAATTTTAAAATAAATAAAATAAACTTTTTAATATAAAGATTAAATAGTTTAATATTACTTATAAAGCTAAGAATATCTTCACTAACTTTAAATTTAAAATTAATAAAACTATTATTTAATAAAATAATAAGAGTAGAATAAATACTCTAATTATATTAAAGTTTTTAAAAATCTTATTAATACTAATTAATTATTATTTTTAAGCTTTAAATTTTTATATAAAAAATAAAAAGTATTTATATATAAAGCTATAATAGATATAAATAATTTAATTAAAATAAAAGATACTTAATAATAAGAATAATTTATAAATATAAATTAATTTCTAATAAAATTATATAGAATATAGTTATTATAAATATATAGATTTTCTTCTTAAAGGGAAATTAATATTCTTCTTATATTATTTATTTAGAAATTTAGATTTAGAATATTTATATCACTAGCTACTATTATAAGACTTCGAAAATTATTCTAACTTTATAATTATAATAATAGAATATAAATAATTACGAAAAAAGAATTTAATAATAAGATTTTAGCTCTTTTTTTTTAAAAAATTTCTAAAGATCTAAAAATTAATATTAATAAGATATTCTTATTATTTTAATCTTAATAAATTTATAAATATATTAAGAGATAATAATATTAGCTCTAGAATATTTTAGATTATAATTAAACTATTAATATTAATATTTAATTATTTTTAATTAATAATTAATAATTTAATAATTAATATATAATTTAAAAGTTAATATTAATATAAAATAACTTTATTTTTAATAAAATTAGATATCTTAATTTAGCGAAAGCTAATAAAATTTAAAGGGTTTAAATAATATAATTTAATTATATAACGATATAATTATATATTTAATATATTTAGCAAGTTTAGTATTTTAATTAAAAATAATATACTTTAACTCGCTTAAAATAAGGGCGAAAGTAACTTTTAACTTCTTATATTATTAATAAATTATACTCACTTAAATTTATAATTATTTTAAAAAAAGAAAATATCTTTATTAAGAAGATTAAAAGAATATCTTTATAGCTACTACTATCTTTATATAATAAACTTTAAATATTAAAAAATAGATATTAAAAGTTTAAGAGTAATCGAAGTTATAGAGATAAATAATATTTATAATATAATAGTTATTAAATAGAGTTTAGACTTATAATTTATAAAAATATAAGATAAGATATTTAATTATTAATTATAGAGTTACTATAGAGAAAAGAGCGACTAGATATAAATACGCTAAGGTGTATCATATAATCATATTATATAACCGCCAAGACGCCAAGAATTACGTAATTCGAATTTTAATAATATATAAGATTATTATATAAATTCTCGATAACCTCTCATTAAAGATGAAAATAACTTATTTCGACTTTTTCGTAAACGCGTTTTAGAGCGCTAAGATCTTAATTTTTTTATAAATATATATTATAAATATCGAATATAAGGCGTTTAATATCGGGGTCTAGAGTATCGAGCTTAAAGATATCTATTTATATCTCGATAATATATATAGAATTAATACCTTCGAGAGTAATTTAAGAAAGATTTTAAGATATTATAAATTGAGGTTAAAATTATAATACGATATCTATATCGCACGAAGGTAATCGACTTTAAGCTTTTCTCTAAGATCGTAATTAATTTTAAAAGTATAACTATAAGAGAGCGCGCTCGATATTTTATTTTTAATAATTTTTTTAATATCGATTTATAGTATATTAAGCTATAGAGGATATAAGGCTAAAGTTAAGAATTAATTAAGATATATTAGAGATAGAGATAGAGAGAAATAGAGAAAATTAGAGAAGAATTTAATATTCTTAATTAAGACTTACTAAATTCTTAATTACTTTCTAATAAGATAAGAGTTTCCTAAAATAGTCTTATAGCGAGGCTTAGCATAGAAGTGATTTTATTCTCGAGCTAGGGAGAAAGCAAGCTTTTTAATAAATTTAAAGATATCTTTAACTATTAAATCTAAAAGTAATAGTTTAAGAATAAATTAAAGCTACTTAAATTATAGCGCTATATTAAAAAAAACTATATAAAGTTAATTATTAATATTATTATTATCGAAGTTTAAATTAATAATTAATTATAAATATAAAATTAAATCTATACTATATTAAAATCGCGTTATAAAAAAACTCGCGTTTTAAAATTAAAAATAATATTAATATTAAAGAAGTTTAAGAGATTTTAAATAAATTTAAATCTCGAGATTTAAATATTTTTAATTCTATATTTAAAAAGATAAATAATATTACTTTTATAAAATATAATAATAATTCTTAATTCTATATTAATAGATTTATAAAGATTCTAAATAAATTTAATAATTTATTCTTAAAGCTAAAGTTTAATAAGAATTAAAAGATTTATTATTTCTATTTAGATTTAGATTTTTTATATAATTTATATTATAAATAGTATAATTAAAATTACGATATTTTTAAAAATAATAATATTATAAAGTTTAATCTAAATTATATAATTACTTAATTTATTAATATTATAATTAATTTTATTAATTTAATTAATATTAAAGTCTATATACTAGCTATACTAATTAATAATTTTTTTATATATAATTTATAAAGTATAATTATATTAGTTATTATTAATAAAGCTATTAAATATAAAATTTAATAAAAAATCTATATTAATAAATTTTATATTTATATTTAAATTTATAAATATTATAATTATTATAAAAAGAACTAATATAATAATATTAAATATATTATTTTGTATTTTAAATTTAAAAAATAAGATAATAATAATAATAAAAGAGATTATAATAATTTTAAAGGCTATAATAATTATAGTAATAAAAATAATAATAATAATAATAATAATAATAATAATAATAATAATTCTTCTAACTCGAATAATAAAGATAAAAATAAAAATATCTAAAATAATAAGTTTATTATTAATAATTAATTTAATAATATTAAGATTATTATAATATATATCTAACTAGTAATAGTATATAGTTTTATAATATATATTAACTCTAATTTAAAAAATATTATATATCTTATTACTAATTCTTAATTTTTATAGAATTAAATTTATTATTTTTTTATTAAAAAGGGTTTAAAGATTATAGTTTAAACTTTTTCGATATTTATAATTATTATATTATTATATCTATAATTTATTAATAATATTTATACTTAATATATTATTTATAACTTCTTAATTTTTTAAATCTTTATTTTATTTAAATTATATTATTTTATTAATAAAGTTAATAATTTAGCTATAATTATAAATTTTAAATATATTAAATTAAAATATAAAAGTCTTAAGAGTAAACGAACTCTATATATAAAAGATATCTAATATATTTTTAATAATAATTTTAATCTAATTTCTTAAGAGTAATTTAAAAATTAAAATTATTTATTTTAATTTATATTTAAAAATATTAGAGTAGAAGAATATAATATTATTTTTAAATATTAATATAATTATCTTTATACGCTAAATATATAAATAGAAATTCTTATATATTTAATAATTATTAATAAAAATATTTTTATCTATAATAAATTTATTATATTTATATCTAAATCTAAATCTAAATCTTTATTCTTCTTTATTAATACTCTAAATTCTTAAATTAATAAAAAAATCTTATATATATAATACGCTTATTATAATTACTTAAGATTTTAGGATTTTAAGAAATTAATTAAAATATATATCGAAATAAATAAATTTATTTTATTTTTTAAAAATATATATAAATTATATAGTATTATTAATATAAAAATTAAATTATATAAGCGTTATATAACGCTAGATCGTTAAAAAAATATTTTAATTTATAATAAATAATCTCTAAGAGGTTTTTTTATTTTTTATAATAATTATAAATAAATAATAATCTTTTTAAATAATAAAACGCTTTATTTTATTTTATTCTTATTTTCTAATAAAAATAATTCTATAATTCTTATAATATTTAAATCTTTTCTAAATTAAGTCGAATATAAAAAATATATTTATATTAGATTTTATAATAATTATAATTTCGAGTATAATAACTATAATATATATATCTTTTAATTTATTAAAGAAGATATTTAAAAAAATATTATATTTAATAATTTCTGAATAAATAATAAATTTAAATATTTTAATTAAATAATATAATATAAAGTTAACGCTATATTTAAAGAGAATAAACTATTATAAAAATATTAATTAAAATTTATATAAATTTTTAATTATTTATATAATTTATAATTAATATTAAAAAAGAATATTATCTCTTATAAGATTTTTATAGATTATCTATCTAATATTTTATATCTTTAAATTATTAAATAAATTAATTTCTATTAAATATATCTATTAAATATTAATTAAATTAAATATAAAAATTATATCTATAAAGAGCGCTTAATTAATTGTAAAATTATTCGATTTTATTATATATTAATATTAAATAATAAAATTTAAATCTATTTAAATATAATTTAAATTAATAATATCTCTTTTAAGTTTATTTTATTTAAATTTAGTCTTACTAAAAAAAAGATTAATAATTAAAATTTACTTAAGAATAGAAATAAGCGTTATATAAATATATTAGAAAAAACTATATATTAATTATTAATTATTTCTTTAATATTAATTCTAAAAAAGAGAATCTTAAAAAGAATAAGATAAAAAATATTTATTAAAGTAATAATTATTTTAGCTAAAGTCGTTAGAAGAGAATTTATTATTATTATATAGATCTCTATTAGAAGAATATTTTTATAGATATCTCCGCTATAGATATTATTATAGATATTATTATAAATATATTTAAAGAGAATAGAAACTATTTAAAACTCTAAGTAAAAATTTATTTATAAAATTTATTCTAATAGCTTTAGCGTCTTTAATATAAAGCTTAATAAAATCTATAATTAAATTTATAATTAATTAATAACTTTTTTTAAAATAATCTAGATAATACGAAGTTTTTAGAATCTATCGCGATTTTTTATTAAATTTATTTATCTTTTTAATTAAAGTTAATATTTCTAAGTTATTTAAATCTTAAATCTATTAAAAGATAATAATAAATAAATATTAAAAAATAGAATAAAAACTTATTATATAAAAAGAAGTTAATTTTTTTATAATTAATAATATTTAGATCTTAATAAATTTATTTTTAAATATATATACTCTAAATAATAAATAAATAAATAAATTTAAGCGAGATCTTATAGAGAAGATTATATAATATAAAGTTTAATAAATAATTTATAATTTTAAATAATATAAAAGTATAAATTTTAATAAGATTTTTACTTTTATAATTAAATTTATAAATTATAAAATAATCTTTACTTTAATAATAGTCCTTGATTAAAAATTAAAATAAATGAATATTAAAATTACTTTTCTCTATAATAATATAAAGAAAATTATTTATATAATATAATTTATAAATTTTAAAACTAATAATAAATATAAAATATATAAATTAAAAAAGACGCTATACGATTTAAAGTAATTCTTAAAAATCTAATATAATACTTTTTTTATATATTTAAAAAAATTAAGCTTTAAATCTATTATAATTAACTTCTTAATCTTTATTAATAATATTATAATTATTATAATCTATATAAATAATATTCTCTTAATTAATCTTAATAAAATAGAAATTTAGAGTATTAAAAATAAATTTTAATAATTATTTTAAAATAATTAATTTAAGATTATACGCTTATTATTTAGATATAATTATTATTAAAAATTATATTAATTATATTATTTAACTTAATTAAATAAAATATATTAAAAAAATTCTTACTAAGTATAATATATAAGAATCTAAAAATATATTTATTTTTATAAATATCGAAAGATATTAGATATTTAAAGAGGATTTCTAAATTTTAAAGCTTTTTATATTAAGTACTAATTAATAATAAGATTATTAATATATATAATATTTAATATAAGATTAAATATTATATTCGCGATTTTAATAATATTTTAATATAATTTAAATTTTAATAAAGTTTATTAAAAAGCGATTAAGCGAATCTTTCGCTATTTTAGATAAATTATTAATTATTAACTTATTTTTAAAAAAAAATTAAAATTTTTAAATAATTATACCGATATTAATTAAATTAATAATTAAAATATTTATTG
The DNA here is from genome assembly GCF_014066315.1 of Letharia lupina. Taxonomy (NCBI): domain Eukaryota; kingdom Fungi; phylum Ascomycota; class Lecanoromycetes; order Lecanorales; family Parmeliaceae; genus Letharia; species Letharia lupina. The sequence continues at coordinate 1,369,410 of NW_023502980.1, forward strand.
TTTTATATTTAAATATATATTTAATATTAATAATAAGATTATTAATTAATTATCGAAGTAATAATCTATTATAACGCTCTTAATTTATAAAACTAAATATATTAATTAAATATAAATTATTAAAAAAATAATTTAATTATATAATTTATTAGATTAATTTAATTCTAATAATAAATAAATATAAGTAATTTTTTTGGATAATAATTAAAGCGTTATAATACTAACTAAAAGCTCTTAATTCTATATCTATACTAAATATATTAATATTTAATATTAGTATATATAAAAGAATAAGATAGAGCTAAGCTTGAAAATCTTAAATTTGTATATGTAGTTAATTATTAATTTAGGTTTACTACGCTCTTTAATTAGATTGATTAATTTATCGCGAATAAATAAATTAGTATCTATAATTATCAAAATCTCGCTCTTCTACGCTTTCTTTATTAAAAAAATAGATATATATTATTAATATATAGAATTACTTTTTTATTTTTTATTAAAATTTTAAGATTTTTTTTTTAAATTTTAAAGCGCTATTTGTACTTTTCGAATTTTTAAGAATTTTGAGATTTAGTCTTATAATTATTAAAGCGTAAGGAATTTAAATATCGCTTATTAAAGTTCGCTCGACAGTCGAATAACTCTAATTAGATATATATTATTTAATTTTAAAATAACTTTTTTATTTTCTATTAAAATTTTAAGATTTCTTTTTTTAAATTATAGAATAAAATATAGGCTTTTAGATAAAAAATGAATTGTTAGATTTAGTTTTATAATTATTAAAGTGCAAGGAATTCAAATATCGCTTATTTACTTACTCGATAGCCCTAATTAAAAAAAAAATTATGAATTTAATTCATAGGCCTTTACTCGTTACTATATATAAAAATAAATTATTACTAAAAATATCGCTTTAAATTATATTTTTATTAATTAATAAATAATTAATAATCTTATTAAGACTCTCTATAAGAATAAGTTTAAAAGTTTTTATCGATTTATTAAGCTAAAATATCGCTTATAACTATAGCTTAATAATCTTAATATAAAAAAGTTATCTACTTTAAAGAAGCTATTTCTATTGAAATTCGGATCACGTAATTCTTAGCGTCTTAGCGATTATATAATATAGTTATATAATATATCTTAGTATATTTATATCTAATTCCTTTTTTCTTTTATAGAACTCTTTAATTAATACAATTAAGTATTTTATCTTATATTTTAATAGATTATAAGTCTAAACTCTACTTAATAATTATTTTAGTTATTTTATAATTTATTTATTACTTATTATAGCTATAACTACTTTTAATATATTTATTATATTAATATTTATTAATAATAATAATTATAATCGCGAAGAATCTCTTTTATTAATCTTTATAATATAAGTATTTTTTATTTTAAGATAATTATTTTAGCTAGATAATATATGCTAAATATATTTTTAATAAAAAGAATAAGAGTTATAAGTAAGAGAAATTATATCGAAATTATAAATATATTAATATATTATATATTAATAATTTATTATATAAACTTTTATATCGCTTTTAATATAAGATAATTTTAAATAAATTAAAATATATTATATTTAATTATATAATATCGAAGCTATTATATATCGTAATAGAGTATTATATATTTATATCTTTTTATTATATAATCGTTATAATCGCTAAAATATTATTAATTTCTTTATATTAAATAAAATATACTAAAGATAAAAAATAATATATTCTTATTTTTATATTTTATTATATTAAAAATTAATAATAAACGATTGAACTCTAATATCTTATTATATAATTTTTATAATAAAGATTAAAACTTAATTTAAAGTAATAATATAATATTAAAAAAGAAAATAATCTATATCTCGCGTATTTAGTATATTGATATATAAAGAGAAATTACTCTCTATTATAGTAATTAGAAAGTAATTACTTTTTATATTTATAAAAATAAAATAATTTTATAAAGAAGCTTTAATTAGATCTAATAAGCGAGTGAAATAAAATTATAAATAATCTTATATTTAATTTTAATTAATTTTTTCGATAAAAGAGTTAATTAATAGAAAATATTATATTATAAATATAATAAAAGATAATTAAGATAATCGTAATAATAATATAAAAGATAAAATTTAATTAAACTCTCTCTTAAGTATAAAGAGAAATAATTTTTTATTAAATTATTATATATTTATATTATATTTTCTCTTAATAGTTATAAATTAAAGCTTATCTCTTTAAAATATTATTAATTATATTATAAATTATAATATAAAATCTTTTTTTAAATAATATTTTAAGTTATATCGAGTTAATTTTAGAGTTTAGCGAGACATTTTTTATACGCTTTAAATAATTATAAATATTTTAAATATAAATAATATTAATAGCGAGTATATTATAATCTCTTACGCTAATTCTATTATTATATTAAATTAATTTATTTTTAATTTATTATTAAAGTTAATTTTAAATAAAGAGCTTTTTAAATTTAGAGTAAAGCTAATTTTATTAATATTATTTATTCTATTTACTTTATTAAGCCTTACTATATTATAAATTCTATTTTTAAATTTAAACTCTTATTAAAGCTTTATTCTATTAAGCTTTAAAAATTAATTTAATTTTTTATAAATAGTATTATATTTAAATATATTAATATTAAGGTTTTAACTAATTTAAGTTAATTTTATTAAATTTCTATATTTAAAAATATTTTTAATTATTATAAATAAAAGCGAGATATATAAGATTTCTTTATTTTATTAAATCTCTAATATTATATTGAAATTAATATAATTTAACTAATCTCTTATTTAGCAATTATTATAAAAACTATAATTAAATAATAATTTATAAAAAATACTTTTAAGATTATTATCGATATAAATATCGTAATATAAATTAAAATATATTATAAACTCTATATTATAATAAAATTTTATTATAAAAATAATTTATGCGATTTTATTAAGAGCTATATTAATATTATAATTATTTAAAAAAATTGAAAAAAATATAAATTCTACGAATTAGATATTTTTAACTTTATTATTTAAAAATTAAAATCTTTTATTTTTATTATTTATAAAAATAAGTTATAGATCTATATTAATTAGTTTATTAATCTATTATATAAGATTAATAATTTATTTAAGAAATTTCTCTTTACTATTAATAAAAATTAGAAGGTTTATTATTTTTATAAAAGTTTAAATAGCTAATATATTTAATATTATAGGATTTATAGTTAAAATTATAACTTTTATAATAAAAACGATTTTTTTAAATTTACGCTAATCTATATTAAAATATAATAATTTAATATTATTTCTAATATTATTATCTTTATTATCTATATTAAAATAAATATTTTTATTTTTATTTCTATAATACTTATATTAATTAAATATTATATTTAAAATAATATTAATTCTATTAACTTTTATATTTAAATATAAATTTATAAATTCTATATTATTTATAATAAGAATTTTTATTTTATTAAGAAGTATCTTAAATAGTTAAAGTATAAACGCGCTCGCGAAGAATCTTAAATCTCTAAAAATAAAAATTGTAATAATTATAATAGTCGAAATAAAAAAGATAATTAAAAAGATAATAATATTAATATTAAATTTAAGTTTAAAAAGTTTAAAAAGAAAAAGAATTAACTTTTTAATATTAGAGTAATTATTATAACTATCTAATTTATAATAGCGCGCTACTTTATTACTTATATCGCTATTATACTTATTATTAATTTTTAGAATTTTAAATAATAAATTTTATAAATTTTTTAAAGTTAAATTCTTAAATAGAGTTTTTATTATTATACTTTTTATTATAATAATAATATTCTCTCTCTAACTTCGTAATTATATATATATTTAATATATTATTTATAATTTCTTAATCTTTAAAATTTTCTCTAAATGTTAAAAATTTTATTTTATTAATAAACTTATTAATAATAATTATATAATTATTAATTTTAAATATAAAATAAAAGATATTAAGTATATTTAAACTCTTAATAATATTTAATATATATCTAGATATAATTTTAATTTAATTTTTAAAAGATAATTAAAAGAGTAACGATACTTACTTTCTTTTATTTTTAATAATCTTTTTATAGAAAAATAGTAATTTTTCTTTAAATATATTCAAAGTTATTTCTATATACTTAATATTTAAAAAGATATTCTTCTAATTTTAATTATTATTAATAAAAAAAAATTTATTTATAATAAATTTTTTATCGAGTTTATAAAGCTCTTAAATAAATAAAGATCTCGAATTAATAAGAATATTTTATATATATAATATACTTATATAGATTATTTAAATATTTAAAATATTAACAAGATAGCTAAATTTTATATTAAAATAAATCTTTTTAAATCTTTTTTTAATAATATTTATAAGTTATATTTTATAATTAATTTTGAAATAGAACTTTATAAACGTTATATTATCTTTAAAAAATAAAAGAATAACTTAATTTATATCGATTTTTAAAGATTATTTAATACTTTTTATAATAATTATATATTTATAATTATCTTTTTAAATAATTTTATTTTATATTTCGATATTTATCTTTTATTAAATAAATCTAGCGAGTTTATTTATATTATATTTAAGCTTTTCCTCAATAATATAAAATATAATAATTATTATTATACTCGTTTTCGCTTTAATTATAATATAAAATATTAAAATTATAAAATAAAAGTCTTTTATTTATTTAAGAGAATTATCTAAAAAGATATTATATTAAAAAATTCTTAAATAAATAATAAATTTAAATAAATAAATATTATTATTTAGTATAAAATTAACGCGATATTTAAAGAGAGTAACTTATTATAAAAATATTAGATCGAGTTTATTTATATTAAAAATTATTTATATAATTATTAATTTATAATTAAATAAGATATTACTTCTTTCGAGATTTATATTAATTTCTTTTTTAATATTTTTTATCTATATATTATTAGATAAATAGATTTTTATTAAATTATATTTAAAGTTATTAGTTAGAAGAAGTATTAAGATTATATAATTAAAAAATAACTTATAAATTATTAATACTATTTTTATTATATACTTTTAAATAATAATAAAATTATTATTATCTTAAATATTAAGTAATTTAATAATATCTTTTTTAAGTTTATACTTTTTATTTTAGAGAAGAATATATATAATAATATTAAAATAATAATCTATTATAATAATTATCGACTTATTAAAATTATTAATTATTTTAAAAATTATCTTCTCTCTTTATTTATAATTTTAAAAGAGAATTATTAAAAAAGATAAATAATTTTTATTAAAGATAAAGTTAATAATTTATTTAATTTTATTTAAATTTTTAAAAGAGCTTAATTAGTAATCTTAGCTAATTTAAAATCTTTAGAAAAATAATTATCTAATATATTTAATAATAAAACTCTCTTTATAATCTCTATAACGATATTTTTTAAATTTATTATTTGCTTTATAAATAATTATAACTTAATCTTAATAATAAGTTATCTATTTAATATTTTCAGAATATATAAAAAAAATTCTTTAGATTCTCTAGCGCTATTAATAAAAGCCTCTTTTTTTAAACTTTATAAATTTTAAATTTATAAAAAAATTATATCGAACTCTTATTATAAGATATATTAAAAAATTACTATAAAGAAAAAAATTAACTCGCTTATTATTAATAAAATTTAAACTCTAATAAATCTTTTATTAAATATATCTATTTTAAAAAATTAAAAAATTAAAAAAATTAAATATAATTTTATAGAAGAGATTATATAATATAAAGCTCGCTAAATTATTTATAATTTTAAATAATAAAAAGAGATCGACTTTAATAAAATCTTTACTTTTATTATTAAATTTATAAATTATAAAATAATCTTTATATTAATAGCTATTTTAAATTAAAAACTTAAATAAATAAATATTAAAATTATTTTTTTATATAATAATATTAAGAAGATAATTTATATTATTTAATTTATTAATTTTAAGATTAAAGATTAAAAGAATAAGATATATAAGTTTATTAAGGCATTTTATAGTCTAAAGTAATCCTCTAAAGTTTAATATAATATTTTTATAATCTATTCTAAAAAATTAGATTTTAAGCTATTATTATTAATCTCTTTATATTTATTAATAATATTATTATTATCGCTATTTATATAAATAATATTCTACTTATAAATTTTAATAAAATTAAAATATAGAATATTAAGAATAAGCTTAATAAGAAATTTAAAATAATTAATTTAAGATTTTATATCTATTATTTTAATATAATAATTATTAAAAATTATATTAATCGAATCTTATATCTTAGTTAAAAAGATTATATTAAATTTTTTTTAAAAAAATATAATATATTAAACTTTACGCTATTACTTATTTTTATTGATTATAATAAATTTTATATCGCTAAAGATAATTTTATCTCTATTAATTAATCTCGCTATATCTATTAATTAATTATAAAATTATTTATATATATAATATTAGATATTTAACTTAATATTATATTCGCTATCTTAATAATTTTTAGATATATTTTAAATTTCGATAAATTTTATTAGAAGACTATTAAGCGTATTTTTAATATCTAAATAATATTAAAAATTAATAATTAATATTTAGAGGAGATTTAAAATTACTTATTAATTATATAAATATAAATTAAGCGAATAATTAGAATACTTAATATTCTATCTCTAATTACGTTTTTAATATAAATAATACTACTATTAATTAATTATTAAAACGATAATTTATTATAACGTTATTATTTTATAAAATTAAATATATTAATTAAATATAAATTATTAAGAAGATAATTTAATTATATAAACTTTTTAATTAACTTAATCTTAACGCTAAGTATATATAAATTATTATTATTTACTATAATAATTAAGATATTATAATTTTTATTAAAAATTCGAATAATTTTAAGAAGTTTTATATATTAATTAAATTAAAATATTATTTATAGTATTATTTATTTAGAAAAGCTAATATCGAATTTAAAAGAGCTATTTATTAATTTCTATAATTTAAATAATTTACTTAAGCTATTTACTAAGTCTTAGACTTAATACTTTATAAACTCGCTATTCTATATTAAAATAGCTATTTCTTTAATACTATTATCGCTATTATTATTAAATCTTTAAGACTCTTTTATAATACTTTTATTTATATTATTATTACTATTAGCTATTATTATTAAAAATTAGATATTTAAAATAATTTTATAAAAGCCTTATAGCTAGTCGTAATAAGTAAAATAAAAAAATTCTTTTAATCATTTTATTTAATTCTTTCTATAAATATCCTTTAGTCTCGAATTAATCGATTTTTAATATATATTAGATAACCTAAAAATAAAATATTCGAAAAATCGTTTTTTAATAAAAAGTAAAATTTGAAGATTTAATATAGTCGTTTTTAAATTTCGACTTTTCACTTTAATTATTTGATATTAAATTTATTTTAATTATTTAGCTCGAATTTTACTTTAACTATTTAGCGTTAAACTTACTTTAACTATTTAATTTAAACTTTACTTTAATTATTTAATATTAAATTTACTTTAGCTATTTAGCTTTATTTTTTATTTTAATTATTTAATTTAAATTTTACTTTAATTATTCAATGTTAAAATCTAGCGAAAATTGATTGAGTTATTTTTATTTTATCTACTCGATTTTAATACTATTAGCGTTAAACTTTATATCTATTAAATTTCGCGTAGAAAAGGATATATATAAAGGAGAGTATTAGAATTCGAATTATATGACTCTTAGCGTCTTGGCGATCACGTGATATAATTACGTAATACGCCTTAATATATTTATATCTAGTCGCTCTTTTCTTTTATAGAACTCTCTAGTTAATATAACTAAGTGTTCTATCTTATATTTTGATAATTTCATTAATTCTCGCATTATAAATAATTATTTTACGCCGCTTGCCGAGTCGCTATATTAGGCTTAATACTATATAAACTCGCTATTTCATATTAAAATAGCTATTTCTTTAGCGCTATTATCGCTATCGTTATTAAAACTTCTAAAGCTCTTTCGAGAAATCTATATCTATTTATTATTAATATCTTAAATATTATATTTCTAAATTATCGCTATTATAGCTACTATTACTAAGAATTAATTATCTAAAATAACTCTTATAGAAGTTTTATAGCCGACGATATATAGCTAGAAGAATTTCTTCTAATTATTTTATTTAGCTATCTTTATATATATTCTTCAATCTCGAATTAATTAATTTTTAGTATATATCAAATAGTCTAAAAATAAAATTTTCGAAAAACCGCTTTTTAATAAAAAGTGAAATTTAAATTATATTTAAGTAGGGGCTATAATTTAATATAATTATTTTTAGATTTCGACTTTTCATTTTATCTATTCTATTTTAAACGTCGCGAATTTTAAATCTTATATTTTTTAATTTTATTTATATAGAGAAGTAGAAATATAAAAGATATAAGAAGTATATTTTTACGCTAGCTACTCGATATTAACTTATCTTAATTATCTAGTATTAATTTTACTTTAGCTACTCGACGCTAGTCTTACTTTAATAATTTAGCGAAAAACGATTAAGTTATTTTATCTTATCTTTTCGATTTTAATATTATTAATATTAAACTTTAAATTTACTAAGTTTCGCTTATAAAAGGATATATATAAAAAGAAGTATTGAAATTCGAATTATATAACTCTTAGCGTCTTAGCGGTTATATAACTATATCACATAATACGCCTTAGCGCGTTTATATTAAGTCGCTCTTTTCTTTTATAGAACTCTATAGTTAATATAACTAAGTATTTTATCTTTATATTTTAATAAACTTAGTTATAATTATAAACTTTAAGCGTATTAAATTTAAATATAAAGATTTTAAAAGTAAATAAACTCTATATATAAAAGATATCTAATATATTTCTAATAATAATTTTAATCTATTTTTTTAAGAGTAATTTAAAAATCAAAATAATTCTTTTTAATTTATATTTAAAAATATTAAAATAAAGAATTATAGTATTATTTTTAGATATTAATATAATTATCTTTATATATTAAATATATAAATAGAGATTTTTATATATTTAATAATTATTAATAAAAATATTTCTATTTATAATGAATTTATTATATCTATATCTATATCTAAATTTAAATTCTTATTCTTATTTATTAATATTTTAAATTCTTAAATTAATAAAGAAATCTTATATATATAATATACTTATTATAATTATTTAAAATTTTAAAATCTTAAGAAATTAGTTAAAATATATATTAAAATAAATTTATTTATTTTATTTTTTATAAAATATATATAAATTATATAGTATTATTAATATAAAAATTAAATTATATAAATATTATATAATATTAAATCGCTAAAAAAATAATTTAATTTATAATAATCTTTAAAGACTTTTTTTTATTTTTTATAATAATTATAAATAGATAATAATCTTTCTAAATAATAAAACGCTTTATTTCGCTATATTCTTATTTTCTAATAAAAATAATTTTATATTTTTTACAATATTTAAGTCTTTTTTAAATTAAATTAAATATAAAAATTTTATTTATATTAAATTTTATAATAATTTTAATTTTAAATATAATAATTATAGTATATATATCTTTTAATTTATTAAAAAATTATTTAGAAAAATATTATATCTAATAATTTTTAAATAAATAATATATTTAAATATCTTATTTAAATAATATAATATAAAATTAACACTATATTTAAAAAAAGTAAACTATTATAAAACTATTAATTAAAATTTATATAAATCTCTAATTATTTATATAATTTATAATTAGTATTAAAAAAAATTATCTCTTATAAAGTCTTTATAAACTATTTATCTAATAGTCATATTTTTAAATTATTAAATAAATTAATTTTTATTAAATATATCTATTAAATATTAACTAAATTAAATATAAAAATTATATTTATAAAAAATACTTAATCAATTATAAAATTAATTAGTTTTATTATATATTAATATTAAATAATAAAATTTAAATCTATTTAAATATAATTTAAATTAATAATATATTTTTTAAACTTATCTTATGTAAGCTTAATCTTATTAAAAAAAAAGATTAATAATTAAAATCTATTTAAATATAGAAATAAGCGCTATATAAATATACTAGAGAAGATTATATATAAATTATTAATTACTCCTTTAATATTAATTTTAAAAAAATATTTAAAAAGAATAAGATAAAAAATATTTATTAAAATAATAATTATTTTAATTACTACTCTAGCTAAAGCTATTTTTATAGATATATTTAGAGAGAATAAAATCGAAATTACTTAAAACTCTAAGTGAAAATATATTTATAAAATTTATCTTAATAATATTAATATCTTTAATATAAGTCTTAATAAGATTTATAGTTAAATTTAAAATTAATTAATAATCTCTTTTAAAGTAATCTAAATAATATAAAGTTTTTAAAATTTATCGCGATTTTTTATTAGATTTACTTATCTTTTTAATTAAAGCTAATATTTTTAAATTATTTAAATCTTAAATCTATTAAGAAATAATAATAAATAAATATTAAAAAATAAAATAAAAATTTATTATATAAAAAGAAATTAACTTTCTTATAATTAATAATATTTAAATTTTTATAAATTTATTTTTAAATATATATACTCTAAATAATAAATAGATCTATAAATATAAATAAAATTATATAAAGAAAATTATATAATATAAAGTTTAATAAATAATTTATAATTTTAAATAGTATAAAGATATAAATTTTAATAAGACTTTTATCTTTATAATTAAATTTATAAATTATAAAGTAATCTTTATTTTAATAATAATTTTTAATTAAAAATTAAAATAAATAGATATTAAAATTATTTTTCTTTATAATAATATAAAAAAAATTATCTATATAATATAATTTACAAATTTTAAAATTAATAATAAATATAAAATATATAAATTAAAGAAAACGCTATATAATTTAAAGTAATCTTTAAAAATCTAATATAATATTCTTTTTATATATTTAAAAAAATTAAATTTTAAACTTATTATAATTAATTTTTTAATCTTTATTAATAATATTATAATTATTATAATTTATATAAATAATATTCTTTTAATTAGTCTTAATAAAATAGAAATTTAAAATATCAAAAATAAATTTAATAATTATTTTAAAATAATTAATTTAAAATTATATATCTATTATCTAGATATAACTATTATTAAAAATTATATTAATTATATTATTTAATTTAATTAAATAAAGTATATTAAAAAAATTCTTATTAAATATAATATATAAAAATATAAAAATATATCTATTTTTATAGATATTGAAAGATATTAAATAATCGAAGAGAACTTTTAAATGTTCGAAGTTTTTTATATTAAGTATTAATTAGTAATAGAGTTATTAATATATATAATATTTAATATAAAATTAGATATTATATTTATAATCTTAATAATATTTTAATATAATTTAAACTTTAATAAAGTTTATTAAAAAGCGATTAAGTAAATCTTTTATTATTTTAAATAAATTATTAACTATTAACTTATTTTTAAAGAAAATTTAAAATCTCTAAATAATTATATTAATATTAATTAAATTAATAATTAAAAATATTTATCGCTTTATATTTAAATATATATTTAATATTAATAGCGAGATTATTAATTAATTATTAAAGCGATAATTTATTATAGTACTTTTAATTTATAAGATTAAATATATTAATTAAATATAAACTATTAAAAAAGTAATTTAATTATATAAGTTATTAATTTAATTTAATTCTAATAATAAATAAATATAAAATTTTTTTTATAATAATTAAGACGCTATAGTATTAATTAAAAATTCTTAATTTTATACCTATATTAAATATATTAATATTTAATATTACTATATACGAAAATAAGTTATTACTAAAAATATCGCTTTAAACTATATTTTTATTAATTAATAAATAATAAATAATTTTATTAAAGCCCTCTAGAAGAATAAGTTTAAATTTTTTATTAACTTATTAAATTAAAATATCGTTTATAATTATAGCTTAATAATCGTAATATAAAGAAATTATCTACTCTAGAGAAGCTATTTTATTAAGGTAATCTCTATATTATAAATAATCAACTCGAGTCGCTTATTAAATCACTATATTAAACTTAATACTCTATGAACTTACTATTTTATATTAAAATAGCTATTTCTTTAGCGCTATTATTACTATCGTTATTATAACTTTTAAAACTCTTTTAAAGAACTTATATCTATTTATTATTAATACTTTAAATATTAAATCTTTAAATTATCGCTATTATAGCTATTATTATTAAGAATTAATTATCTAAAATAACTTTTATAGAGGTTTTATAATCGACGATATATAGCTAAAAGAATTTCTTTTAATTATTTTAATTATTCTTATAAATATCCTTTAATCTCAAATCAATCGATTTTTAATATATACTAGATAATCTAGAAATAAAATTTTCGAAAAACCGCTTTTTAATAAAAAGTGAAATTTAGATTATATTTGAATAGGGGCCATAGTTTAATATAGTCGTTTTTAGATTTCGACTTTTTATCTTATCTATTCTATTTTAAACGTCGCGAACTTTAAATCTCGTATTTTTTAAATTTCGTTCGTAAGGGGGGGTAGAAATGTAAGGGGTGTGTTTTCACGCTAACTATCCGACACTAACTTACCTTGGCTATCCGATATTGATTTACTCTTACTACCCGGCGCTAACTTACTTTAACTACCCGGCTTAAACTTCGTATTTACTAGATTTCACTTATGAAAGAATACGTGCGAAGAAGAGTATTGAAATTCGGATTACGTGACTCTTGGCGTCTTGGCGGTCACGTGACTAGGTTACATGACACGCCTTAGCGCGCTTGTGTCAAGTCGCTCTTTCCTTTCATAGAACTCTATAGTTAATATAACTAAGTGTTCTACTTTCATATTTTGATATATATAATTACTTTAATATTTTAGCTATATCTTCGCTATAGAATAGATAAAATTAAGATTTATTATAAGATATTAATAAGAATAATTTTAAACTCTAGAGAATAATTATTAAATAATATTAAGTATAAATAGAAATATATAAATTTGATATAAGATAATAGCGATAAGATAAGTTATTTATTTACTTCGTTTTATTATATACTATTATAATTTTCTTTAAATTCTATTCTATTACATAAAAATTTATTAAAAAGAATGAAATGTGGATAACGGTGATATGGAAGGATGATTAATTCTATCTCTAAAATCTTCTGGGGGATGTCTTTGACCTCATAGAAATAGAGTGATATAGCCGATATGCGCACAGGTTATAGCGGAGAGTAACTGGGAATATGGCTGGGAATATAGCTGGGAACTCTGAACATGGCTGGAAACTCTATATTTCGATACTCCCCTATAAGCAGCTTATAATAGCCTAAAACAGTCTAAAACTTCTCTCTAAACAGCCTATAAATAGTCTAATAAAACTCCCCTAACTTTTAACTCCTCGCTAACTTTATTAAATCTCAAAAAATCTTATAGAAAAAAGGGAAAGAGTATTAGCTCTCTAATTATCAATAAGCGAACTTTTAATAAGTCTTTCTGATTATAATTAATAGTTACCTTCGATTTTAGAAAAGAATAAAGACGAGGGAGGCGATAATAACGAGTCTAAAGATATTTTGAAAGAAATAGATAAGGGTGAGAGCGATAACTTCGCATAGAGATCAAATAGCTCGATATTACTCGGAGGATTAAGTGTATCCTCGCTGGCCTCGAAATCGCTATCGCGTGACGATGAAGTGGTCGAAGTGAAACAGAGGCTCTGCCACTTTTTATTAGAATCCTCGAGAGTCTTATCGATACCGATCAGATATTACCTTTAAAATTCGAATTCTCGCATTAAAAATGGAAAGTGCTTATATAAGAATCTTCGAATAATATCGATAAGAGCATTCTAATAAAAGGTATTAAATAGTAAAAACGATTTGATAACGAAGGCTGATTTCTGGTAGAATTATACGGAGTGCAGTTGTTGTAGACGTATGGACCTTCTTCTTGGAGGGGGATTAATATTCTTCTTACATTGCTCGTTCAAGGACTTAAAACCAGGACGCTCGTCTTAATGACTATTACCGTGAGACTCTATAGTCACGCCGATAGGATACTCGATTTTTTATAGTAGGATTGAATTGCGATAGCCCTCTTGTCGGTGGTTACGAGCTAAAAAAATGGGCTGTCGTAATATTAATTAAGGTATCTATAGATATAAGATCACCGTATATTAGTATTAATTAATATCCTATTAGAAAGTGTAAAGGGTAGATATTTGATACTATCCTGCCCGCTTCCGAGCTTATAATTTATTAAAAAGGATGGAATATAAATAACGATAATATGGAAGGATAATTAATTCTATCTCTAAAATCTTCTAAGGGATATCTTTGATCCTATAGAAATAGAGTGATATAGCCGACATGCGCACAGGTTATAGCGGAGAGTGGCTAGGAATATGGCTGGGAACATGGCTGGGAACTCTGAACATGGCTGGGAACTCCATATTTCGACAAAATTTAAATTAATAAAATAAGATCTAAAGTCTTATAACTTTTTAATTATTTTTATTTTAACTCTATACTACGTAGACTACTTAAACTCTATAAATCTTATATTATTTTTATATTAATTAAATAGTAAATAATATAATATATTAAATATTACGTATATTAATTTAGAGTAATATCTTTTATTTTAGATTTTAGCGCTAATATTAATAAGCTTTATTATTTATTTAATAAACTAATTAATTATATTACAAAGCGCTTTTTTAGAAATATAAATATTATAATAATTAATATATTTATTAATAATATATTTATTTATCTATCTACTATTTCTAACTCTTTAAAATTATAAAATTAAATAACTAATTTATAATATAGTAATAACTTTAATTTTCTAGAAAGTATTATCTCTTCGCTTTATATCTTAATTCTTATTCAAAATAACGCGAAATTTAATAATATTATTTAAAATAAAGTATATAAGATTAAATTTATTTTATATAAAAAGAAGATATAGATATTAATATTAAAGGATAAAATTATAAAGTTAAAAAGAGAGAGAATAGAGTAATAAACTTTAATAGAGAGTAAATATAATAATATTTAGATAAGTTATAAATTAATTAATATTAATATTTTAAATATATTAGAGATAAAACTAATTATATCGTAGATAGAATTCTTAATTAGACTTTAAAGACGTCTTTAAAATTAAATTATATCGTTTATATAATCTTTTTAAAATAAGATAATACTATTAAAATTATAAAATAGATACTCTATATTAGTTATAATAAGAAATTAAATAATAATTATAATAGCTAATATAGTTATCTAATAAGAAGAT